>NC_064629.1:30817518-32067518 GCF_023864275.1 Schistocerca cancellata
AATCCTTTTAAAATACGTGCTTCTCTAGTCAAGTCCATGGAACACTAACAAGCCAGCGATATTATTTACAATGCAGTGCTCTCACGCGCGAAAGCAATAATTTAGCTTATGAAGTGACACTATAATGTAAAAGGGGAGGCCATGACATTGGGATCACCGATTTACTTCAGAATCTGTGCTCCTTTAGTAGGCCATTAAAACAACATAATGTGCGAGCAGCAGTAAGGTGCACTACTTGGGCAATTCTGAGATCGCAAGAAAAGTTATACGCATCTGTTATGTAACTGATGTATCTGTGCATAGGTGTCGGACTTCAGAGTTCGTGGTGGTTGAGTGGTGAGCATATGAGCTTTGTAAGATGGAACGTGTATGAGGAGATGGTTCATCTCCCACTTAAACCTTCATTTTAGTAGTACAAGTGTAAATTCTGTGATATTCCAGAAAATTTGCACCTACTTTATTTGTTCTTGCTACATTAGCAACGTCTCACCCATATGCAGGTGAACTGCCAAATGGGGCCTGCCTCTATATCTGCAGCTCGAAGTGTTGAGGTGCAAAGTAGTTCTGGGTACCTTCCCAGGATTTCGCAAATCACGACAGCCATACATTTTCAGGAAAACTGTATGCATTTCGTTATTTACTTGTTGACAGTTATAAACATGTTCTAATAATTAAATTAAAATTTTAATTAAAAAACAAGTAGTCAAATAACATGAAATTCACTAAAACTTCATGCAAATAGAAGTGATTTTTTAAATTATATAACCTTTCAAATGTCATATAAATTAAATAATATGACCCGTGATGAAAAAAATATAGATTAAAAATTAAGTTTGAGCAGGAGTTGAACCATTGCCTCATATACGTTTGACTTACGAAGCTTGTACACTAATCAATTGATCCCCACAGACTCTCAGAACATGCACATAAAAACAGATTCATCCGTTACATAATGGATGCGTAAAACTTCTGTTGTGATTTTCTCGGAATTACCAGAGTGCTGCACCTTACTACTTGCATATTATGTTGGTTTAAGGGCCTGCTAAAGGGATACAAAGTTTGAAGTGAATCTGTGATCCCAACGTCATAGGCTCCCCTTGTTAGTTAATTAATTGATGGTGTAATACGAGAAACTGAGTTTAACAGTTCATGTTGTCACCGTAACTCTTCGGCATGATGCACATAGAGACCTCTCAGACTGCTGGTCGGTCTACTCAGTTCTCATGGGTGGTACATGACACTGTGCCATCATAACGGGCCCCTAGTTTGAAATCATCTACCTATTGATGTTACAGGAGAGTCATTACAACTGTTTCCATCAATTAAGGAGGTGTAACAGGTTCTCAACACAGCAACGACAACCCGTAAGTTCAGTTCTGTATGTTTATGCTGGTTGCGATGCTAATCCTGAACCAAATCACGGATAGCACATTATCTATTATAGTTAGCACTTTCCAGTAGAAGTTATATTATAGGACCACTCCTATTATCTGGCTAAAACATTTACAATTTACAACTGCAATGCTCTTGAGTGCAGAGGACATCTGCTCATTTGATATTCAATTGTATATTCAATGGTATTGGTTTTAAGATTAGTTTAACTAATTTACAAATGAATAAGCTGTGTGTTTGTCTTCAACATAGTTAATTTTATCACTTTTGTAGGGATTCCTGCCAGTACGACACACACCAAAGGTGAAATCAAACAATGGAAAATCCAGGATGGAATGTAACAATATTATGAAAAGGATGGTTGCTACTTGCCATATAGCGGAGATGCCGAGTCACAGATAGGCTCAACAAAAAGACTGTTGGAAAGTGAGCTTTCTGCCAACAATTAAATCATCAAAAACAGACCATACGTGCGCGTGCCCCCCCCCCCCTCACACACACACACACACACACACACACACACACACAGAGATAACCACAGTCTTTAGCAGCTGCTGTGCTAGTGTGTGTGTGTGTGTGTGTGTGTGTGTGTGTGTGTGTGTGTGTGTGTGTGTGCGCGCGCGCGCGTTTGCGCTCGCGCGCGCGCGTGTGCGCGCGCGCGCGTTTGCGCGCTCGCGCGCGCGTTTGCGCGCTCGCGCGCGTGTTTGCGCTCGCGCTCGCGCGCGTGTTTGCGCTCGCGCGCGCGCGTGTGCGCGCTCGCGCGCGCGCGTGTTTGCGCTCGCGCGCGCGCGTGTGCGCGCTCGCGCGCGCGCGTGTGCGCGCTCGCGCGCGCGCGTGTGCGCGCTCGCGCTCGCGTGCGCGGGCGTTTTTCAACGAAGGCCTTGTTGGCTGAAAACTCTTTCTGACAGTGGTTTTGTTGTGCCTATTTGCAACTGAGCAGCTTCGCTATATGGTAAGTAATAAGCATCCTTTTCGCAATATTGTTACACACCAAAGGTGGTCACACAAGTTTTAATTTTTGCAATAGCTGAGGATATTGTGGGTTGGCATCAACCATTACACCTTGTCAGTGGTAAACTACAATAGCTACATTTAACAGCAATGTAAGTCTCGAATGCACCAGTATATATGAAAAATCTTTATGCAACACTAGCACCTTCTCAGAGGCTCATAATACAAGCACTTTATGTTTAACATTAAGCAGTTTGGTACTCTGGTTGATCCAATTCCAGTTTCATATGTTTTTAAAATTATTCAATCCACAAATAATTTATTCCAACTATGTAATTATTGTTTCATCTTAATAATAGTACTGGTAATTTTTATACAGAAAGATGCCAGAAGATGCAGTTAAAAATGTTGCAAAACTGGTACTGTGAGTCTACAAGGATTCCAATTCAGCTATATGTTCAATCAGTTTTATTTATTTTGACATCTATATTTTACTGCTTGAAAGTTCTATAAACTATGTACTTGCAATATTTTATGAAATTAGATCACTGACAAACACAAGTATATGGTAGTAAATTCTTCAAAATAAAATAAAGCCAGACCAGAAAGTAAAAATGAAATTACAATGAAATCTAGACCTTTAGCTGCTTACAGGTGTTGATAAATATCAACGGGGACAGTTGATTATGTGTGCCCCAACCGGGACTCGAACCCGGGATCTCCTGCTTACATGGCAGAGGATAGTGCGATGCAGGGACTTCTCTCTGGCACACTCCCCATGAGACCCACATTCCCAATTTACTGTCCACGCGCTACATTTGTAGTGCCCCTGCCCACTATGCTCATAACTCACGGCAGTCAATCTGCCGATTCCCATAAGAGTTCGGGCAATGTGAGCGCATCTGCACTGAAGAAGTTCATTGGCTGGTAAGCCTTATCTATATGAATATGGTATCTGTTCTTTCGGGCATGTCCAAAAGAACAGATACCATCTTCATATATTCATACAAAGTAAAAAGTTTTCTTTTTGAATCATATTGATTTGAACACAACATATGTAACAATTACCATTTGGGGCAAAACTATCGTGACACTCAAAAATATTTTTGAGTTCCAAACATCTGTCACAATAATAGACGGATGTTACGCAAAACTTAAGGGTGAAAGTAACTTTCACATGATGTGTCACTGCCAAGTAGCATAGCTCAAATGAAACTTGAGCCACCCATAGAAAGAAGTGCTGCTTAATAGTACAGAAGGTAACTGAAAGAAATATGCAATGAGACAAACAGAAACAACACTTTCATTCGAAGACAATAATTATACCGAAGTCACCATTAATTCAGTTGGCCCCCTTGATATTAAAAGGCGGGACATGATTCTTAATGGGGTGTGTGATCACCACGGGCAGCAATGTGATCTCTGCAATGTGCTTCATGGTGGCCAAGAGATTGGTAAGGTGTTTTTGTGGTAAGAGGTTTCGTTTCTCCACCAGCATGGTTGACACCACCTGGATGACTGTTAGCGTATCTCCACCTGCAGTACAGGGCTATTACAAATGATTGAAGCGATTTCATAAATTCACTGTAGCTCCATTCATTGAGATATGGTCACGACACACTACAGATACGTAGAAAAACTCATAAAGTTTTGTTCAGCTGAAGCCGCACTTCAGGTTTCTGCCGCCAGAGCGCTCGAGAGCACAGTGAGACAAAATGGCGACAGGAGCCGAGAAAGCGTATGTCGTGCTTGAAATGCACTCACATCAGTCAGTCGTAACAGTGCAATGACACTTCAGGATGAAGTTCAACAAAGATCCACCAACTGCTAACTCCATTCGGCGATGGTATGCGCAGTTTAAAGCTTCTGGATGCCTCTGTAAGGGGAAATGAACAGGTCGGCCTGCAGTGAGCGAAGAAACGGTTGAACGCGTGCGGGCAAGTTTCACATGTAGCCCGCGGAAGTCGATGAATAAAGCAAGCAGGGAGCTAAACGTACCACAGCCGACGGTTTGGAAAATCTTACGGAAAAGGCTAAAGCAGAAGCCTTACCGTTTACAATTGCTACAAGCCCTGACACCCGATGACAAAGTCAAACCCTTTGAATTTTCGGCGTGGTTGCAACAGCTCATGGAAGAGGGTGCGTTCAGTGCGAAACTTGTTTTCAGTGATGAAGCAACATTTTTTCTTAATGGTGAAGTGAACAGACACAATGTGCGAATCTGGCGGTAGAGAATCCTCACGCATTCGTGCAGCAATTTCGCAATTCACCAAAAGTTAACGTGTTTTGTGCAATCTCACGGTTTAAAGTTTATGGCCCCTTTTTCTTCTGCGAAAAAAACGTTATAGGACACGTGTATCTGGACATGCTGGAAAATTGGCTCATGCCACACCTGGAGACCGACAGCGCCGACTTCATCTTTCAACAGGATGGTGCTCCACCGCACTTCCATCGTGATGTTCGGCATTTCTTAAACAGGAGATTGGAAAACCGATGGATCGGTCGTGGTGGAGATCATGATCAGCAATTCATGTCATGGCCTCCACGCTCTCCCGACTTAACCCCATGCAATTTCTTTCTGTGGGGTTATGTGAAAGATTCAGTGTTTAAACCTCCTCTACCAAGAAACGTGCCAGAACTGCGAGCTCGTATCAATGATGCTTTCGAACTCATTGATGGGGACATGCTGCGCTGAGTGTGGGAGGAACTTGATTATCGGCTTGATGTCTGCCGAATCACTAAAGGGGCACATATCGAACATTCGTGAATGCCTAAAAAAACTTTTTGAGTTTTTGTATGTGTGTGCAAAGCATTGTGAAAATATCTCAAATAATAAAGTTATTGTAGAGCTGTGAAATCGCTTCAATCATTTGTAATAACCCTGTATTTGATGTGGTTGGGCATTGTCATCTGTAAAAATGAAGGTGGGACAGAATGCACCCCTGAAGATATGTGTATGGAGAAGGAGTACAGTGTCACAGTAATGTTGACTAGTGAATACTCTGTTTTCAAGGATTTGGAGGTCTGTACATTCACACAACATTATGCCTCCCCACACCATAACATCAGGAGCACCAAAACAATCATGTTTGACAGTGTTCCTGGGTGCATTATGTGTTGCCACCTTTTGCCATATGAAAGTACGTAATGCACCCAGGAACACTGTCAGACATAATCGTTTTGGTGGTTCAGGTGTTACAATGTGGAGAAGCATATGTTGCTTTAGTGTACTGACCTCCAAATCTTTTGATTATGGTACACTCACTGGTTAACGTTATTGAGACACACTAATCCTTCCCCACGTGTGTCTTTTCAGTGGTGCATTCAGTCATGACTTAATTTTTGTGGATGAGAGTACATGACCACATCAAACTGCAAAGGTGAAGCAGCTCTTGGAATGAGAGGATATTTGGCAAATGGACAGGCCTCCCAATACCCCTGACTTAAACCCCATCAAGCACGTGCAGGGTGCATTAGGAAGATGTATTTAACCATGTCCACACACACCAACTGCTGGATGGTTCCAGCAAGTGTCAACCACGCTGGTGGATGAATGGAGTGCCATACCACAAGAATTCCTTATCAGCCTTGTTAGTCAGCATGGGTGCACATTCCAGAGCATGTATTGCTGTCCGTGGTGATCACACACACTATTAACCTTCCGTCGGGCGCGGCTGTTCAAATTGATACACCTCGAAGTTTACTGTAAATTATAGGTCTACGAGTGGCAGCACTGACGCCTACTCGCTAGTAGCTAGTCCTTTCTGAACGCTTGTCATTGTTGTGTGCTTCAGTGTCGATACAACTGCTCTGTTGTTGATATATGTGCTGATTGATCAGTTTGATACACTGCGCCCGTTCGTGTTGCATTTCAACAATTCATTTCTTTGGTTATCAACATAACTTAGTAAGTAGTACAATGTTAATATACAATGTGTAATGCACTTATTTTCTTTTTGGACCGTTTAATCGTCAGTTAAGAATGTTAGAGTATCAGGTATCAAATTGATACACTGTGCCTGACTGCATTATTTTATAGGAATTTTATCATTTTAGATGTGAGACACTTGATTATGGCAGGCTACAGTAAGACGTACAACCTCCTTGACCCAAATCATGTTGCAGAAATACAAAAAATGTTGTCCGAAGAGGATAATGAACAAGTTCAAGAGGATTTTGAAGATGAAGTAGACACAGATTGTGATGACGCAGTTGAAGTTCAGCAGGAAGATTCAGAAACAGAGGAAAACGACAGTGAAAACGACGAGGAAGTTCTTGAAGAAAGCCAGCGTTAATATACTGGAAGGGACAAGTTCCACCATCACAGAGAGTACGTTTCAGGGCCCACAATATTATTCGAAAGTTACCTGGTCCTATAGGTGCGGCAATGTTGGAATTGCCTCATAGATGATGACATTTTGTCGATTATAGTCCTGTATACCAGTCAGTATATTGAGAGCATCAAAGCTTCTTTTCAGTGAGAGAGAGGCGTAAAACCTATAGATATTATTGAATTAAAAGCTTTCATTGGTCTTCTGTTTTTGGCTGGTGTTAACAAAAGTAACAGACAAAGCTTAGAAGATCTGTGGGGAAGTGATGGGGATGGAATTGAAAAATTTCGTCTCATTATGAACATAAAACGTTTCAAATTCATCATGCGTTGCCATAGATTTGACAATCGTGTAACTCACGATGAAAGGAGAAAATTAGACAAGATAACAGCGATTCGGGAAATATTTTCTCTATTTGTACAGAATTGCCAGAAATCATACACCCTCGGAGAAAACGTTACAGTAGATGAGAAACTTGAAGGATTCCGTAGAAGGTGCAGTTTTCGCCAATACATACCTAGCAAACCAAACAAATATGGAATTAAGATATATGCTCTTGTGGATTCCCAAGTATTTTATCTCTATAATCTGGAAATATATGCTGGGCTGCAGCCAGAAGGATTGTACCACGTTAGCAATAAACCTTCAGATGTTGTTCTGCGACTATGTGAACCAATTTATCAGTCAGGTCGAAATGTGACAGCAGACAATTGGTTTACTAGTATTGGTTTGATAAAAGAGCTAAGAAGAAAAAGTCTTTCTTTTGTTGGGACGATGAAAAAAAAATAAACGTGAGATTCCTCTGGAGTTTGCTACCAGTGAAGGCACGGCTGTCCATAGTTCACTTTTTGGCTTCAAGAAAGGCTGTACTCTAGTTTCCTATGTTCCTAAAAAGGGGAAGTGTGTTATCTTGGCATCAAGTTTGCATGAAGATAATTCAGTAGATGCTGACACTGGAGATAAACAGAAGCCACCCATTGTAACATTTTACAATAGCACCAAAGGTGGAGTCGAGACTACAGATAAGTTGATCGCTTCATACAATGTAGCAAGAAATGTGTGCCGTTGGCCCATGGTCATATTTTTTGCAATGATCAATATGAGTGGAATTAATTCACAAGTAATTTACTATGGCAACAACGAGAATTTTATCCGAAGAAAAGGATTCCTGAAGCAACTCTCACATGCGTTAGTTCTACCTCACTTGGTTCGTCGATGCTTGGAAACCTCAGGAATTCACAGAGATCTTCAACTGCGGCTGCAACAATATAGGCCAATGTGTGAAGAAGAAGCAGAAGACACAAGCAGAAACGAAGAACAAGGGATGGGATCAAGAGGAAAAGGTGTAATACCTGCACAGAAAGAAAAGACTGACAAAATATTGTTGCAAAATGTCAGAAGCCTATGTGTTTGATACACATTGAACATTTTTGCTCTGAATGCGGAAAAATTCCGCATTTGTTACCACAGTCTAAAGTGACAATGAAACAAATGAATGAGTTGTAATATCATTGTTGTTCTGCTCCAGTGTCATAATAGCCTTTCTGTAAAGATAATTGTCATTTGTAATGTGTTTTATTAGTGACATATAATAAAGAAGCAAATGAAAAAGCGACATTTTTATCATTTGTTGCTAAAGCCCAACATTGACGATAAGAAATATGAATGATGAATATTTCTACTGCAGTTGTGCTCGTATGTCATCTTTGTCTTTCTTTAAATGTATTTGGCACTTATAATATGTTTTGTGAACAGAATTTAATAAATGATCACGTGAATAAACGGTGTGATCAATTTGATACACCGCGCCTGATCTTGCTGCGACAAACACCGCGCCCGACAGAAGGTTAAGAACCCTGTCCAACCTTTTGTAACGTTCAGGGACCATCATAAATGATGGTGGATTCATTGTATTTATTGTCTTTGAATAGAAGTGTCATTTCTGCATATCTCATTGTGTATTTCTTTTATTTACCTTCTGTACCATACCGTAACAGTTCTTTCTGCGTATGGTTGAAGTTACACTGAGCTGTGTTACCTGGCAGTGACACATCATGCGACAGTTACTCTCATTCTTAAGTTTTGTATACCAGTGTAAATGAGTTTTACAAACATATCCAAAGATGATGATAAAAGAAAAAAAGGTTGGCTGTTTTCTTATTTTTCGGGGGGGGGGGGGGGGCAGTAAATTCAGATTTTTCAAATTTTCCATTTTTTGTGCATTATCTGTTGTTTTCAGTTACTTGTACCATTTTCTTGAGCCTTCTTAAGAAGTAGTTTTCATTAATTTTAATGTTTGTATCACTGTTTTTTGCACACAAATTTGCATTCTTGGTTCATTTCACGAATAGTGTGTTCATGTAGAATGGCTTACTTTATGAATGCTTTGTGCTCTGTCATTTGGATATTTCTATGATAGCTGATAGATTTGTAGTCACATGTATAAGATATCTTATGCTGGTTACAAGTGTATAAAATGCATTTTGCTTTAGAAGTCTAATATTGATGATAACAGTGTATGTGGCCTGTTTTAAAATTAGTTTTTTAGTTTTTATTTGTAATGTGCGCTGGATGAGATCTGTTTGGCCAATAAGGAACTACTGTCACATACAATTCTCGAATGAAATTTTCACTCTGCAGTGGAGTGTGCGCTGATATGAAACTTTCTGGCAGATTAAAACTGTGTGCTATATCGAGACTTGAACTCGGGACCTTTGCCTTTCCCGGGCAAGTGCCCTACCATCTGAGCTACCCAAGCGTGTTTCACCACCCGTCCTCACAGCTTCAATTCCACCAGTCCTGAGTTCGAGTCTCGGTGTGGCACACAGTTTTAATCTGCCTGTAAGTTTCATATACAATTCTGTTCTGAAATATGTAAAATGGTATTGAAATTTATATATGGATTTTTAAACATGTTATGTCAAGGGATGTAGGTCTTTGTTTAACAAAAGAATCCAGAAATAATATGTAAGTTCTATGTGTATGAAAGAAGTCAAAAAGTTGTAGAGGTGACTTGGTTATTAGACAGGAATAAAGGAAAATAGCAGGGACACGAAACTGCCATGGGTTTTTTCTCATACATGGCAAAAACCTGTATCAAATCTGACTGCTTACTGGAAAGAAAATTAATTGTTGTCATGTTGTAGGCAGCAGGACTGCTGGTATGGTGGTGGATACAGAAATGTTATTTGTTTTGTTGAATCCTGTTATGAAATATGTTCATGCACTTCTAAACAGTGTGAAATTGCACAGATGAGTAACAAACTGTTCATATTTGATAAATCTATGAAATAAAAATGACATCTTTTTCATGACATTAACCAGCTTTTAACACCAAAATTATTGTGTGCCCTTTATGCTCGGATTGTTGCTTTTCACATTGCAAGCTATTGTTTTTAAATTAGATTCCTGTATGAGATACACCGTGGAAAAAAAAGTGAAACACTATAACACGTGAGAAATCTTAACAAAAGCTGTAATGCCTAGATACTTTAATCGCTTGGTATTCAGAGTAATAAACAATTAAAACCAGCTGGACGCTTTCTTTTATTGTTATATTTGCACAGGACTGATATGTGCTTCAGAGTAAGACTTAATAGCCTAAGTGTACATCCTGTGCTCATTGTGAAATGTTTATTCTGTAGCTATAAATTTTGTTTTTCCCCCATTTGAACTGTACTGTACAGTTTTTGTGTGAGCCATGGAAACAATCACATCGATAAAATTCATTGCATGGAAAATTTGCAGATTATGTTTTGTGTTCTATTACAAAATTCTTGTTCTCATTATTGAAGTAATGTTTTGATTTGGGTGAAGATAAAGTATGAAAGTAGATGCTGATGGCCAAATATAACTACACATAACAAAATTGAAGGATCTTTTTGAATGAAAGATTTATTGGGTATTATGCAGTTTTTGAGATTCATATTTCTGTACTGAAAATAATTAAAAAATTTAGTGTTGAGGGATTGGACAATAATGGTTATTTTTATGTAAATATTTTGAAGTCATAGTTTTCAGATTGTTGCATAATTCTTTTAGGGATTTCAGTCAAGGGGGACAGTTTTATCCCAGAGAATAACAGCATGGATTAATCTGAAAGATGCAACAAGACCATCTGGACCACTCTCAGTAAATCCAAAAGGTGACACTGTTGACTTAAGAGAAATATCAAAGATAAGGAGACATCGGCAGCATCATAAGGTAAATGACAGTAATTTAAAATAGCATTGTACACTCCTGGAAATGGAAAAAAGAACACATTGACACCGGTGTGTCAGACCCACCATACTTGCTCCGGACACTGCGAGAGGGCTGTACAAGCAATGATCACACGCACGGCACAGCGGACACACCAGGAACCGCGGTGTTGGCCGTCGAATGGCGCTAGCTGCGCAGCATTTGTGCACCGCCGCCGTCAGTGTCAGCCAGTTTGCCGTGGCATACGGAGCTCCATTGCAGTCTTTAACACTGGTAGCATGCCGCGACAGCGTGGACGTGAACCGTATGTGCAGTTGACGGACTTTGAGCGAGGGCGTATAGTGGGCATGCGGGAGGCCGGGTGGACGTACCGCCGAATTGCTCAACACGTGGGGCGTGAGGTCTCCACAGTACATCGATGTTGTCGCCAGTGGTCGGCGGAATGTGCATGTGCCCGTCGACCTGGGACCGGACCGCAGCGACGCACGGATGCACGCCAAGACCGTAGGATCCTACGCAGTGCCGTAGGGGACCGCACCGCCACTTCCCAGCAAATTAGGGACACTGTTGCTCCTGGGGTATCGGCGAGGACCATTCGCAACCGTCTCCATGAAGCTGGGCTACGGTCCCGCACACCGTTAGGCCGTCTTCCGCTGACGCCCCAACATCGTGCAGCCCGCCTCCAGTGGTGTCGCGACAGGCGTGAATGGAGGGACGAATGGAGACGTGTCGTCTTCAGCGATGAGAGTCGCTTCTGCCTTGGTGCCAATGATGGTCGTATGCGTGTTTGGCGCCGTGCAAGTGAGCGCCACAATCAGGACTGCATACGACCGAGGCGCGCAGGGCCAACACCCGCCATCATGGTGTGGGGAGCGATCTCCTACACTGGCCGTACACCACTGGTGATCGTCGAGGGGACACTGAATAGTGCACGGTACATCCAAACCGTCATCAAACCCATCGTTCTACCATTCCTAGACCGGCAAGGGAACTTGCTGTTCCAACAGGACAATGCACGTCCGCATGTATCCCGTGCCACCCAACATGCTCTAGAAGGTGTAAGTCAACTACCCTGGCCAGCAAGATCTCCGGATCTGTCCCCCATTGAGCATGTTTGGGACTGGATGAAGTGTCGTCTCACGCAGTCTGCACGTCCAGCACGAACGCTGGTCCAACTGAGGCGCCAGGTGGAAATGGCATGGCAAGCCGTTCCACAGGACTACATCCAGCATCTCTACGATTGTCTCCATGGGAGAATAGCAGCCTGCATTGCTGCGAAAGGTGGATATACACTGTACTAGTGCCGACATTGTGCATGCTCTGTTGCCTGTGTCTATGTGCCTGTGGTTCTGTCAGTGTGATCATGTGATGTATCTGACCCCAGGAATGTGTCAATAAAGTTTCCCCTTCCTGGGACAATGAATTCACGGTGTTCTTATTTCAATTTCCAGGAGTGTATTTGTATAACTCGGAAGAGTGATCTTTTATCTATGTATGTTGCAATTACAAATCTATAGATATTAAGCCACTTTACCTTGCTAAGATGTAAGACACAGTTTACTGTATGAATATATTAAATGAAACAACAGATTTGTTGTTGATTTGTATGTCAAAATAGAGATAACAAAGACTAGTGGGATAGTGACTCTTGACGCAGCTGTTAATGTTTTGTAATATAATTATTTATACAGCCATTCATAGTAGCCCATTTTACGTGGGTATATTAGTTCACAGATCTCCATGATACAAAGAATTACAAAGTATGATGCTTGGAGCTACAAAGATGTTTGTAACTGTTGCACCAACATTGATTACAGCACTGAAACACAGCACTGAAAAAATTCATAAACATTCCTTTCACACGAGATTGTGATTATTATTTTTTTGTTTTTATTTATTTATTTATATATTTTTTTAGGAAATTGTATTTGTTTTGGATTACAGTCTCATTGAATTTTTAAATGACTTAATATTCACCATTGACTGTGGTATTTATTACAATTTACACAACTGTAATTTTGACTTGAGGTCATTGTTATGTAGTTAAAGCTGCAATCGATATGAGGGGTGTCAAAAAAGAACAGACTTTGCTTATAACATCTTTATTGCTCATTAACTACATTTTAAGCAATGTCCTCTTCAAAGTAGACCCTTCCACCGGCAATATACCATTCCCAATATTTTTTCCATTTTTGGAAAGCCTTTTGGAATGCACTTTCTGGGATGCTGCACAGTTCTCTTGTTGTATTGTGCTGAGCTCCTCAGTGGTTTTGGTATGGCATTTTTTCAACACTGTTTTAAGTTTTGGAGACAGGAAAAGGTCTGTGGGGGATAGGTCACTAATATGACAAACAACTGGTGCATTTTCAGCCACAGCAAAACAAGGCTAACAGCAGTTTATTGTCTAAACTTACCATAAGGTATGTTCAATAGCTGCATTGAATTTCCTATGCTGGGTGAAGCGCTATTTCAAAATTTTTGTCTTTGTTTGACTAACTCTTGTAAACATCAAAATTAGACATTCCACTGTCAGAAAATGTTTTTCACAGTACATCCATGAAAAATCTAGGCTTAGAATTTAAAAACTTCTTCACATTCGGGACAACGTCAATAAAATGTCAACATTAATAAAATTAATGAAAAGACTGTGAACCTCTATGGCTCAAGTCAGCATTCATCACATACATCATCTGTGTGAAGCTTAAAATACACCATTTTGTTATGAAAACATATGAAACAAGCAGATAAAGACAGCATCTTAATTAACTTTATCAGTAGGTAATGGGTGGAATTAAATGTCTTGAAGCTACATCTGCCCATGTCAGTAACATGCAGCATTCTGGTTAAAATATTTGCATCATTCCCAAGGACTATATTTAAGATAGAATGTAAGCATTTGACATAAAACCTTTGATAGAATATACAAATATACTCTTAGATGCTAAGCTTAAGGCAATGGGAAAAACGAGGACTGTCATACGTTATTAACTGTGGTAAAAACACATATATCCATGAACCTGAGAATAAATCAAAATACCATATACTTGTGAAGGTACATACAATATCGTGGCATAGGTACAAAAGCATTCTGGACTTTTTGTATAAATTGTTTATTGGATTACTGAAGGAATTGGACACACAGTGTGGGGCTCATGAAAGTGTCCTGCCACAAAGAATCCATGCATTGCAAATACATTTTTGTTTCTCAAATCTAAAAATACAACAACTACATTAATTGTTGTAAAAACATAATCCATAAATTTGAATAATAACTAAAATACTACATGGTGGTAGTTCGTGCAATGGTACAATATATGATCAAAAGTATCCGGACACAGGGCTGAAAATGACTTACATGTTCGTGGCACCCTCAATTGGTAATGCTGGAATTCAATATGGTGTTGGCCCACCCTTAGCTTTGATGACAACTTCCACTCTTGCAGGCATACGTTCAGTCAGGTGCTGGAAGGTTTCTTTGGGAATGCCAGCCCATTCTTCATGGAGTGCTGCACTGAGGAGAGGTATTGATGTCGGTTGGTGAGGCCTGGCACAAAATCGTTGTTCCAAAACATCCCAAAGTTGTCATATCAGATTCAGGCCAGTCCTCTGTGCAGACCAGTCAATTACAGGGATGTTATTGTCGTGTAATCACTCCGTCACAGGCTGTGCATTATGAACAGGTGCTCGATTGTGTTGAAAGATGCTGTCACCATCCCCAAATTGCTCTTCAACAGTGGGGAGCAAGAAGGTGCTTAAAACATCAATGTAGGCCTGTGCTGTGATAGTGCCACACAAAACAATCAAGGGGTGCAAGTTCCCTCCATGAAAAACACGACCACCCCATAACACCTCCGCCTCCGAATTTTACTGTTGGTACTACACGCACTGGTAGACGATGTGCACTGGGCGTTTGCCATACCCACACCCTGCCATCGGGTCACCACATTGTGTACTGTGATTCGTCACTCCACACAATGTTTTTCCACTGTTCAGTCGTCCAATGTTCACACTCCTTACACCAAGCAAGGCATCGTTTGGCATTTACCGGTGTGATGTGTGGCTTATGAGCAGCCGCTCGACCCTGAAATCAAAGTTTTCTCACCTATCTTTCAAAGTACTTGAAGTGGATCCTGATTCAGTTTGGATTTCCTGTGTGATGGTCTGGGAAGATATCTGCTTATTACACATTATGACCCTCTTCAACTGTTGGCAGTCTCTGTCAGTCAACAGACGAATTCGGCCTGTTGCTTTTCTGCTGTACGTGTCCCTTCATGTTTCCACTTCACTATCACATTGGAAACAGTGGACCTGGGGATGTTCAGGAGTGTGGAAATCTCACTTACAAATGTATGACACAAGTGACACCCAATCAACTGATCACATTCGAAGTCCGTGAGTTCCGCAGAGCACCCACTCTGCTCTCTCACGATATCTAATTACTACTGAGTTTGCTGATATGGAGTACCTGGCAGTAGGTGGCAGCACAATGCACCTAATATGAAAAACTTACGTCTTTGGGGGTGTCCGGATACTATTTATCACATAGTGTATATCAACATATGTTCTGATATTGTAAGAAATGAAGTGTCATATAAATAAATGAAGTATTCTACTCGAAAAGATGGGATACATGATGAAGAGAAAGTACTGCTGGCAGTTACGTGAAGCATTCAGCTACCATTCACTGTTTTTTGAAAGACTGAATTGAAGTTGTCCAGAAATCTTCTCTTAAATAAGTCTACTTGTTCATTTAACATATTTTCTGGGTGAGTTTTGAGAGTTTTGAGATGATCCTACATTTGTATTTCTTCCAAAATATTCATGGTTTTGCCCTTCTGTATGGTGTCCAGGATTTGGAGGGATGCCTCTTACTGGCTGCGTTATTTGTATTCTCTTTGAGATGAATACTGAATGTGGAAGTGCTGCTACCTGTTTACCTGATATGTTCTTTAAATTTAGTAGTAAAAGAACATCCTGTCTGTCCAATATAATATATACTTTGAACATGTACCACAATGAATATTATAGGTGCCCAATTTACTGAAATGTTCACTTTTATTACTATTACATCAGATTAGTTTCTGTAGAATATTTTTTGTTTGGAAACTAATCCGTACCTTTGTGTTTTTAAATGTCTTTGCAAGTTTATCCAAAGCTGCCCTGAGGTATGGGAATCTGACAAACTTTGGTTGGGGGGTTAGTTAGCTAGTTGTTTTGTAGATCAAAGTCACAATAAATGTTATGGTGTGGAATGCATCAATAGAAAAAACATAGAACACATTTCAACAAAAAAAAAAAAAAATTATATATATATATATATATATATATATATATATATATATATATGTGTGTGTGTGTGTGTGTGTGTGTGTGTGTGTGTGTGGCTACATGTGAACCATTTACAGCTTTATATATACTAAGATGGTTTCTGTTCTTTCGGACATGCCCGAAAGAACAGATACCATCTGTGACCGTGCAGCTCGTTAGAATGAAATTACAATGAAAAGAAAACCCTTAGCTGCTTACAGGCGTTGACATATGTCAACGGGGACAGTTGAAAATGTCTCTCCTGACCGGGACTCGAACCCGGGATCTCCTGCTTACACGGCTGGCACTCTATCCATCTGAGCCACCGAGGGCACAGAGGATAGTGCGACTGAATTTCATTGTAATTTACAGCTTTCTTCATTAAAGTGACTAATTATCTTTACTCAGAAATTCCTCTGCTTTATTGGAGTTGTCAAAGAGGAACATCTTTAATCTACATTTGAAAACACTTGTTATATCTGTCATACACTTTAGTTCCATTGGTAGATTATCAACGAGTTATGTAGTGTCGATGACTAGCAATGCTGTCTTTCAGTGCTGATGCACACCGTACCCAATCTCATACAGTAATCTGGAACTGTGGGTCAGTGGTTCATGCTATGTCAGTAGTGTGTAACAGGCCACGAATTTGGGTCAGGTGGGAAGCACGGTCAGAAGGCCAATGCAGTTGCGGTGATTGCTCGCGACAAGCGGAAGATCTGGTTTTGAGTCCCAGTCTTTGAGTAATATCTGCAGATTTCACCCACTTCCGTGCCAAAGTTAGATTTAGTAAAAATAATGCAGGTCATTTTTCCTTCTAGTATTGTACTTGTGAATATCTCTGTTACTACCAAACTTAGATGGAATGTTGCTAACAAATTTCATAAGTGAGTAAATGTATTGTGAAGCTGTAGTTAATATTCCCAGCTGCTTAAAGAGATGCCAACAAGATGTACATTTGTGAACTCCACACATAATACTCATTTTTGTGCAATGAATACTTTTTGCCTAAGAGAGGAATTACCCCAGAGTGTTACGACTTATAACACCAGTGAATGAAAATGCGAGTTCGTCATTATTCTTAAGGAAAAAAATAGCTGAACGTAAACGTTGTAGCAAATATAATACGTATAAGCTAGCCCATTTGTGCAAAACCTTTAAATACCTTTCGGTAACTTCCGCAAACCGTAAAAACTTAACTTCTCTTATAAATTATTATAATCGACACTAATGCTTTAGTAAGCGTGCTTTCGATAAGTCACAGAAGATCACAGTCGTTGATCATTTATCATTTAAAGATTTTATGTGCTCAGAAAAATGTATGAATAGCTGGTTCAGTATAATGGCCTTTTGAAATCCAAACTGTCAATGGCTAAGTACCCCATTACCATACAGGTGGGTGACAATCCTGGAGTATATTACCTTCTCAAAAACTTTTAGAGAATGGTGTAAGGAGTGACACTGTTTGGTAGTTATTGACACCTGTGAAGTCACCCTTTATATAGATAGGCCTGGCAATGACATATTTCAATCTTTCTCGGTAAACACCCTGAGTTATTGATGCATTACACAAGTGACTAATAACATTTCATATTATAGAGCCACAGCTTTTTTGTGTCGTATTGAAGATATTATCCACCCCATATGAAATTTTACTTTTTAGAATCGTGATGGTCTTTCTTATGTTAGGTGGGGTTACGGGATTAATGTTTTTTATTTCTTTTACAGTGCTCCCATTCTCTTTAAAAGAAATAATGTCATCTTCTATGGCTTCTTTCCCTGTCTCTTTCTTTTAATAATATTTTGTATTGATTTTATTTTATTATCTGATTTGTCAGTTTTAGAGAAGATGTGCACACTCTTGAATATTTTGCAATTTAATATGTTACAGTACTGTTTATAATAATATAGCATTTCTGGGACATTTCTTGTTCTGCGCGGATGACCTCGACATTGTGCGCCCGTAACATCCGATCTTCTTCTGGCTATTTGGTACAAGTCCTTTTTTCATTTTGAAGATTTCTTTAATGACTTGTCACTATTACATTGCCTTTTTTAAAGGAAAAATGCTTTTAAAATGGATGCAGGCTCATTAAGGAAGTATGTTGAATTTAGAGTTAACATTAGGCTCATTCTAAACTTCACCCCAGTCAACATTTTGAAGCTTGCTTTAAAATATTCAGTAGTTGTGTCATTAATCAGCCTCACTGTTTACTTATGGTGTTTGAAACGTACATGAAACTAAGTTATGTAATGTGAATAATGTGCATCGTGGTATGACAATCATCCTAGTTCTGGTTAGGCATGTCTCTAACTTCTGCTTGTTGAATAAATACGTTAACTGCAATGGTATTTCCATTTTTAACAGCTTGGGCAAGTAAGTTTATGACATATCAAATTCCAAGTGCCTAACAGTCACTCATTTGTTTGTCTTTTACCAGTGTGATTTCTTTGACTGTTTTTGCATTGATATTGCATATTTTGGTACACACATTCCTAACCCTGTCACCAGGAAAGCCATTCCTTAAATAGACAGCTTTTTTAATATGGCTAACTCTTTCTGAATTTTGGCATCATCAGGCTTAGCTCATTAAGCGACATACTGTACATTGAAAAAAATGCTTTTTTATGTGCAACCTTTTGACAAGACTGTTATCAATACGTGTGTGGCTGTACGTTAACAAAAAATACCGAATTTTTGTTGGTCTCCAAGATTCATAATTTTTGTGTCTGGGTAGTTGATAAACTTACTTACTTTTGATTTCTCTATCTTATGGTGTGTGAACTATTGAACTTTGCATGCATAATGTCTATTACATTGTGAGTGCCTTCAAACTTCAGTATGTTGTTGGCAATCTGTAATAATGCTTAACTTTCTCTGCTGTTTACTTATATTGTTTAAAGAACTTACACTCTAAATTATTCAGATAAATCTGTCAATATCCTTGCCAGAAGACTTCTCATTGTAAGGCAGTCTTTTGCATATCAACAGAAATAGTTGAAATTTGTGATTAACTGTAGCAAGTCAGTAACCACATGAATTTCAGGCCTCTTGAGGTTTTTTGTTCTCAATTAGGTTATTTTTATCGGAATTGTCTCTTCGATCAGTGTGTTGGTGTACATATTCGAGACCTCAGAAGATAGAAACTCCCCAATTTCAAGGATCCCTAATTTTCTGCTTCACTTCATTACATATCATGTATTTGACCTCATAAGTTTGTTATTGATCAGACTCTTGAACTTCTTCCTAATCTCATATGCTAGGCTATCTTATGTTATTTACAATTGGATATACAGGAATACCATCTATGATATTCTTGGCCACACCATGGGAGGAACGTCAGGCTAAAGATGGCAGCGGATCTTATTTGCCCCAGTACCTTGTTTGTTTGAGAGCTGATGGGGAATCTTTCATGACGACGAAGCCTCAGTTTTTTGTTGAGCATTTAGAGGACAAGTTTGGGGAGGTGGAGGGCATGTCCAAAATGAGATCTGGGTCAGTCTTGATCAAAACAGCATCCTCTGCCCCGTCACGGGAGCTACTCGCTTGTGACAAGCTACTCGCTTGTGACAAGCTACTCGCTTGTGACAAGCTACTCGCTTGTGACAAGCTACTCGCTTGTGACAAGCTACTCGCTTGTGACAAGCTGGGGGATGTTTCTGTAACCATCATGCCCCATAAGAGCTTAAATATGGTCCAGGGTATCATATTTCACCAAAACCTTCTTTTGCAGTTTGACAATGAGCTGCGCGCTGATTTAGAGCGGCGAGGTGTACATTTTGCCCGACGTGTCCACCGGGGTCTGAAGGATAATCGGGTTCCACCGGTGCCCTGATCTTGGCCTTTGAGGGTGATAAATTGCCCGAGAAGGTCAAGGCGATGGTCTACCGGTGTGATGTAAAGCCCTGTATCCCTCCCCCGAAGCGGTGCTTTAAGTGCTGGAACTTCGGCCATGTGTCTTCTCGCTGTACTTCCAGCGTCACATGCTGAGATAGCGGACGCCCATCACATCCCAATACTCCATGTGCCCCGCTTCCAATCTTTGTCAACTGCGGAGAGCACCATTTGCCTTGCTTGCATGACTGCAGGATTCTCCAGAAAGAAAGGAAAATCATGGTGTACAAAACCCTGGACAGATTGACCTACACTGAGGCTAAGAAAAAATTTAACACCTGTATCCTCTGCGTATGACATTGTCTTACGCCACCGCTACAACAGTTCTGGCACCATCAGCTCCGCGAACCCAGGTCACCTCTCAGAGTCAGAAGACTACACCTGCCTCCATAGTGGGGGGCATTTCCCTCCCTGTTGCTTCCTGCACCATCTACTTGGGGAGCAACCCCACCCCCCCACCCCTCTCCCCCAACCATCGGCGTGCAGCGTGGATGTCCGTCCCCACTTCTAAGCTGGAGAAGTGTAAGTCATCTTTGGCTTCACTCAGTAGGGAGAGGTCCCTTGGGTCACTCCCTCCCCAATTTTCTTCTAGTGGGAAAGAGGACACCCGCCAGTGGCTGAAGAGCCCAAAAGCAGCTGGTCATGAGCCAGTGAAGTCCTCCCAGCCAGGGAAACCCAAGGAGCAGTGAGAGAAAACCAAAAAGAAAACTCCTAAGACCAAGGAAATTGCAGTGGCACCCACACCAAGGCTACCTAAAAGCTCTGCGTCTGAGGATGGGGTGGAGATTTTGGCGTCTGCTGAGGACCTAGATCTTGCCAGACTCTCAGACACAATGGATATAGACTGCCCAGGCAATAAATCGGTGGCAGCAGGTGACTCTGAGGCGTAAACTGCCTCATTGAATGTTCCATGCCTTCCCAGTCCCACGATGTCATCCTCCAGTGGAATTGCAGCGGTTTTTTCCACTGCCTGGCTGACCTATGACAACTGGGAAGCCTTACACCTGCTATCTGGATTGCTCTCCAGGAAACCTGGTTCCCAGCAATGCGGACCCCTGCCCTCCACAGATATAAGGGGTATTACAGGAGCAGTAGCGACTATAATCGAGTGTCAGGTGGAGTTTGCATTATGTCCTAAACTCAGTCTGTAGTGGACATGTGCCCCTTCAAACCCCTCTTGAAGCTGTGGCTGTCAGAATAAGGACGAGACAGGAAATTACTGTCTGCAATGTATATCTTCCTCCCGATGGTGCAGTAGCCCTGAATTTATTAGTTGCACTGATTGATCAACTCCCTAAACCTTTCCTACTTCCGGGAGATTTTAATGCCCATAACCCCTTGTGGGGTGGTACCATAGTTACTGGCCGAGGCAGAGATGTCGAAACTGGGTCCGCCACACATTTCAGTGTGGCTCGTGGTAGTTACTCAGCCATTAATTTATCAATTTGCAGCCCAGGACTTCTCCCATCTATCCACTGGAGAGCATATGACAACATGTGTGGTAGTGACCACATCCCCATCTTCCTGTCACTGCCCCAGCGTCAGGAACACGGGCACCTGCCCAAATTGACTTTGAACAAGGTGGACTGAGGAACTTTCACCTCTGCTGTCACCGCTGAATCTCCCCCACACGGTAACATCGATGTGATGGTTGAGTAGATGACTAGCACAATTATTTCTGCAGCAGAAAACACAATCCCTCGCTCTTCATGGTGCCCGAGGCGTAGGGCAGTCCCTTGGTGGTCGCCGGAAGGCGCTTAAGCAATTAAGGAGCGTCAGCGAGCTCTACAGTGGCATAAGTGGCACCCTTCCCTGGAGCACCTCATAGCCTTTAAACGGCTCCGTGCTCGTGTTCGCTACCTTATCAAACAATGGAAGAAGTGTTGGGAGAGATACGTTTCTACCATTGGGTGCCACACAACACTTTCCCATGTCTGGGCAAAGATGAAACGTCTTTTTGGGTACCAGGCCCCAACAGCTGCCCCGGTGTTACCATAAATGGCGAGTTAGGTACCCACGCAAACGTGATTGCCGAGCTCTTTGCTGAGCAGTTTGCTCGAGCCTCTGCGTCGGAGAATTACCCCCCCAGCCTTTAGCACACTCAAACGGCGGCTGGAAAGGGACGTCCTGTCATTCATTACGCGCTGCAGTGAATCCTATAATGCCCCATTTACAGAGTGGGAGCTCCTCAGTGCCCTTGCACCTTGTTCGGACGCAGCTCCTGGGCCTGATCAGATTCACAGCCATATTATTAAACATCTCTCGTCTGACTACAAGCGACATCTTCTCGTCAACTTCAACCGGATCTGGTGCGATGGCATCCTTCCATCGCAATGGCGGAAGAGCACCATCATTTTCGTGCTCAAACCCGGGAAAAACCCGCTTTATGTGGATAGCTATCGGCCCATCAGCCTCACCAACATTCTTTGTAAGCTGCTGGAACGTATGGTATGTCGGCGGTTAGGCTGAGTCTGGGAGTTATGTGGCTTGCTGGCTCCATGTCAGCACAGCTTCTGCCAGGGTCGTCCTACCACTGATAATCTTGTGTCCATCGAGTCTGTCATCCGAGCAGCATTTTCCGGACGGCAACACCTGATTGCCGTCTTTTTTGACTTACGTAAAGCATACGACACGACTTGGCGACATCATATTCTTGCCACATTGTATGAGTGGGGTCTCTGGGGACCACTCCCGATTTTTATCCAAAACTTCCTGTCACTCCGTACTTTCCGTGTCCAAGTTGATGACTCCCATAGTTTCATCCATATCCAGGAGAATGGAGTCCTGCAGGGCTCTGTATTGAATGTCTCTTTATTTTTAGTGGCCATTAACGGTCTGTCAGCAGCTGATGGGCCGTTCGTCTCACCTTCTCTGTATGTAGACGACTTCTGCATTTTATACTGCTGCGCCAGTACTGTTGTTGCTGAGTTACACATCCAGAGAGCCATCCACAAGGCACAGTCATGGGCTCTAGCCCATGGCTTCCAGTTTTCAGCTGCAAAGTCGTGTGTCGTACACTTCTGTCGGCATCGCACCGTTCATCCGGAACCCGCGCTTTACTTTAATGACAATCCACTCACTGTAGTGGAGACATATCAATTTCTAGTACTGGTTTTTGACACTCGATTGACTTGGCTCCCTCATCTTCGTCAGCTTAAGCAGAAGTGCTGGCAGCATCTCAATGCCCTCCGTTGCCTGAGCAACACCAACTGGGGTGAGATCGCTCTACGCTGCTGCAGCTCTACAGAGCCCTTCTCCAATCCCGAACTGACTATGGGAGTGTGATTTATGGTTCAGCAGAACCTACAGCATTGCATTTACTCGACCCTGTGCACCACTGTGGGGTTCGATTAGCGACAGGAGCTTTAACGAGTCCGGTGACCGGTGTACTGGTGGAGGCTGGTGTCCCTCCACTGCAGATCAGACGTGTGCAACTGCTCACCAGTTATGCACCACACATTCATAGTTCCTCTGAGCATCCGAATTACCGTCTCCTTTCGCGGCAGTCTATCTCCCACATCGGCGACCCAGATCAGGGCTAACGATTGCGGTTCATGTGCAGACCCTTCTCTCCGAACTGGAGTCCTTCCCTTTACCACCTCTACTTGGGGTCCTTTCACGTATACCTCCATTGTGTACACCTCGGCCACAGCTTCATCTGGACCTTTTGCATGGCCCTAAGGACTCTGTTAACCCCGCCGCTCTCCGTTGTCACTTCCTCTCGATTCTTGATGTGTTCTGAGGCTCTGAAGTGGTGTACACCAACGGCTCAGTGGTTGATGGTCACATAGGCTTTGCATATGTTCATGGAGGATATATTGAGCAGCACTCCTTGCCAGTTGGCTGCAGTGTTTTCACTGCAGAGCTTGCGGCCATATCTCGTGTTCTTGAGTACATCCGCTCATGCCCTGGCGAATCATTTCTCCTGTGTGCTGATTCATTGAGCAGCCTACAAGCTATCGACCAGTGCTACCCTCGCCACCCCCTGGTAGTGTCCATTCGGGAGTATATCTACGACCTGGAACAGTCTCGCCATTCCGTGGTGTTTGTGTGGACCCCAGGACATGTCGGAGCCCTGGCAACGAACTTGCCGACAGGCTGGCCAAACAGGCGACACGGAAACCGCTTCTGGAGATAGGCATCTCCAAAGCTGACCTGCGTACTGTCTTACACCGCAGGGCTTTCCAGCTTTGGGAGACAGAATGGCATAACAGCAGGCACAACAAACTGCGTGTCGTTAAGGAGACTATGAATGTGTGGAAGTCTTCCATGCAGGCCTCTGGCAGGGAATCAGTTGTCCTCTGCCGGCTCCGCATTGGCCATATGTGGCTAATGCATGTTTACCTACTCTGTCACGAGGATCCACCTCAGTGTCGCTGTGGCTCCCAAATGACAGTTGTCCACCTCTTGCTGTACTGCCCACTTTTAGCCGCTCTGTGGCAGACTTTTAATGTTCCCAGCACCCTGTCTTCTGTGTTGGGCGGCAATGCCTCCACAGCAGCTTTAGTTTTAAGTTTAATCTGTGAGAGTGGGTTTTATACTTCCATGTAGGTTTTAGCGCATGTCCTTTGTCCCTCTGCGTCCTCCACCCTAGTGCTTTTAGGGTGCAGGTTTTAATGTATTGCAGAGTGGCTGGCTTTCCCTTTTTATTCTCGTGGTTGGCCAGCCTCTGTAATCTGCTTTCATGTTTTACTCTCTTCTGTTTCTAGCATCTCTGTTGTTTTCTTGTCCGCTTTTGTTCCTATTAGTGTTCGTTGCCTTCCCTTCGTTCTTGTGGCTTTTCCTTTCTTTCCGTTTTGTGTTATATGTTTTGTCAGTTTTATTCTCAGACTTGTGGAATTGTTTTATTAGGACCAAGGGACTGATGACCTTGTAGTTTGGTCCCTTCTCCCGCCTCTAAACCAACCAACCAACCAACCAACACAAAGTATCTTTTACTCATTTTATTTGCAATAATTTTCACCAGCATCTCACTAGTTTCCTCAGTTAAAGTTAAGAATGGAGGTAGTGCCAGCCAGGATACTTTACCTCTCTTGCACATAGGTTGGCAGTGCATTAGCTTTTTCTAGCCAGAAATTGAAAGCTTATGATGATACTCAGTGTCTCTGTTTGGTCTCAACTATTTCTTGGAATGCCTTGTACAGCTTGTGAACTTGTGGTTATGCTGTACTTGGGAGGCAGTTTTATATTACTGTCACCAGAGTAAGCATGCTTAACAGCTCTGTAGTGATTACCACATGGTACTGACCACCATTCTGAACCTCGCACCTTCCTGAATACAGTGCACAGCCTGAGTTTGTTAGATGTCTTTTTCAGGAGAAGTTAGCCCAACTTGCAGCAAGCACAGTGACAGTATTCACTTACACAGTACAGACAGGAGAAGATAGCTTGAATTCCCACCACCAAAGCAACAGTGGTTTACAGTTCTGCTGACACTTCCACATTTTCCGTGTTACCATTTTAATGTGTAGCATATCCCAAGCTTTTATTATACTCGATGTAGTAACCCGCACATTACTGCACCTCCGCGATCACTACCACAGTGTACGTCGATACGTGCTTTTATTTGAGTAGCACACCGTTTGGCTGCTCTGAGCCCCCACCAGAGGCTGCTGACCTTGGTCTGGTATTGTACTTATGCTGTGACTTAATAAATAGTTGGTTTCTTATAGCTGTGTCTTCTGTTGTGTTTGGAGCCAGAATGCAAATAACGATGAGTAGAACTTTTGTGTGCTCAACTTTAGTGACCTTTTTTTCATGTAACTCACCCATGGATGTGGTACTTAAGTCACTTTTCCAGCAGCACGAACTTCTGCGGCCACCTTGGAAAAACTTGTGGCTACATTGACAGTTCAAGCTCAGATGCACCCACTGCAGTTTGTACTGTACGATGACTCTGCTGAAGATTGAGAAGCTTATGAAAAATGACTCCGCCAGCACTTTGTTGCACTTAGGGTGATAGACAAAGAAATTTGTTAGGGCCGGCCGGTGTGGCCGAGCGGTTCTAGGCACTATAGTCTGGAACCGCGCGACAGCTAAGGCCGCAGGTTTGAATCCTGCCTCGGGCGTGGATGTGTGTGATGTCCTTAGGTTAGTTAGGTTTAAGTAGTTCTAAGTTCTAGGGGACTGATGATCTCAGAAGTTAAGTCCCATAGGGCTCAGAGCCATTTGAACCATTTTGAAACTTGTAAGGCTTTGTGTTTATCACAGGTTTCTCCTCACATTTAATAGTTGTCGTGTCAATTAGCCCCATTTCAGGAACCAGCATTACTCTCTTTTTGGTGACATGTCCAGTTTGTTGTCTTCTTATCATCCCAATTGCACCCATGTCATGTCCTAAAATTTAGTTCCAGTAGCATCACATTTCAGAAGCTTCTATCCTCCTCTTGTCTAAACTGTTTATCGTTCATGTTTCACTTCCATACACGACTACATTCCAGACAAATATCTTCAGAAAAGACTTTATAATACTTAGGTCTATATTTAATGTTAACAAATTCCTTTTCTTCAGAAATGCTTTTTGTGCCATTGCCAGTCTACATTTTATATCCTGCCTACTTTGCTCATCATCAGTTTTTTGCTGCCCAAATAGCAAAACTTGTTTCTAATTTAGGTGTCTTGTTTCCTAAACTAATTCCCTCAGCATCATCTGATTTAATTAGGCTGCATTCCATTATCTTTGTCTTGCTTTTGTTGAGGTTCATCTTATATCTTGCTTTTGTTAAGGTTCATCTTATATCGCCCCCCCATGAACAATGGACCTTGCCGTTGGTGGGGAGGCTTGCGTGCCTCAGCGATACAGGTAGCCGTACCGTAGGTGCAACCACAACGGAGGGGCATCTGTTGAGAGGCCAGACAAATGTGTGGTTCCTGAAGAGGGGCAGCAGCATTTTCAGTACTTGCACGAGCAACAGTCTGGATGATTGACTGATCTGGCCTTGCAACATTAACCAAAACAGCCTTGCTGTGCTGGTACTGCGAACAGCTGAAAGCAAGGGGAAACTACAGCCGTAATTTTTCCCGAGGACATGCAGCTTTACTGTATGGTTAAATGATGATGGCGTCCTCTTGGGCAAAATATTCTGGAGGTAAAATGGTCCCCCATCCAGATCTCTTGGCAGGGACTACTCAGGAGGACGTTGTTATCAGGAGAAAGAAAACTGGCGTTCTATGGGTCAGAGCGTGGAATGTCGGATCCCTTAATCGGGCAGGTAGGTTACAAAATTTAAAAAGGGAAATGGCTAGGTTAAAGTTAGACATAGTGGCAATTAGTGAAGTTCGGTGGCAGGAGGAACAAGACTTCTGGTCAGGTGAATACGGGGTTATAAATACAAAATTAAATAGGGGCAATGCGGGAGTAGGTTTAATAATGAATAAAAAAAAAATAGGAGTGCGGGTAAGCTGCTACAAACAGCATAGTGAACGCATTATTGTGGCCAAGATAAACACGAAGCCCACGTCTACCACAGTAGTAAAAGTTTTTATGCCAACTAGCTCTGCAGATGACGAAGACATTGATAAAATGTATGATGAGATAAAAGAAATTATTCAGATAGTGAAAGGAGACGAAAATTTAATAGTCACGGGTGACTGGAATTCGACAGTAGAAAAAGGGGGAGAAGGAAACATAGTAGGTGAATATGGAATGGGGGTAATGAATGAAAGAGCAAGTCGCTGAAAGAAGGTTGTATACATGGAAGAAGCCTGGAGATACTGGAAGGGTCCAGATAGATTATATAATGGCAAGACAGAGATTTAGGTACCAGGTTTCAAATTGTAAGACATTTCCAGGGGCAGATGTGGACTCTGACCACAATCTATTGGTTATGAACTATAGATTAAAACTGAAGAAACTACAAAAAGGTGGGAATTTAAGGAGATGGGACCTGGATAAACTGACAGAACCAGAGGTTGTGGAGAGTTTCAGGGAGAGCATAAATTGACTAGAGATGGTTTCTACATTACTAGCTCCACAATTGCATCTACAGTAGCTGTAAACCCAGTGCTTAAATAATTGGTGTACAGTTATGACATGGGTGGCCTGACTCTCCACCAGACTGGGCATCCGATCCATTGCAGAACTTCTGTAATTTCAGTTATTGCCTTTCCATGTTAGATGGTGTCATTCTCTTGTTGATGGAAGGGATATTGTCAGTGTTATGATTCCAGCAACATTGCGTAAGGAGGCTGAGGCCTGTTTTGTCAGTGTCATTGGGGAGCCTCCAGCCTGCAACTAGTGTTAAGATCACCAGGTGACACCGTGCACTAGACACTTTTTGATTATTGGTCGTTGATGCATTTTGCAAGTTTCCTTCTGTCGCGTATTGTCCAGCTACTACAGCAAACGTGACTGACAAGACCCTGTCAAAATATTTTTCTGTCGAAGGCCTAACTTATATAGTAGTTTCAGACAATGGTCCTCAATTATTGGCTCAGTCCTTTAAAGATATTTGTTCATGAAATGACAACCACCATGTCGTAGCAACTCCCTTTCATCTGAATCCAGTGGCGAGGCAGAAATTTTCATATAAACTTTCAAAATGCAGATGTGCAGATGTGTCATGGAATTTGCAGAGGCCCATATGTTTTTTCTTAGTTCTTACAGAGCTACTCCAATCGGGCTGCTATGGACGCCGCTTCATCTGCTGCAGTTGAATAGGCATTGTGCAGCGGTAACGGTGTTATCACAGATTGCACCCGGAACTTCAGGCTGGCAGTCTGGGTCCTGAGGTTCAGAAACATCTACGTTAGATTCCAGGCATCATCCACAGCCAGCTCGGGTGCCATGTGTTCGTAGTATGTATCGACAGGTGCCTTGTGGCCCTCCACTAAACCACCTGTGCCCTTGGTTGGGCACAGACCCCTCCCTGCAGACCACCAAGTGGACACCTCTCCCACTGTCTTCACAGTTCAGGGTGGGCAGCATGCCACCCACGCTGTGCCCGCCCACCCTCCCGATGTTGTCTCCGTCTGCTCCGCCAGTGGACCAGCCCCATACAGACAATGCGGCTTGACCTCTCGGCACCCCTGCAGTGCCTTGTCATGCAGAAAGGGATGTTAGGGCATTATTGGCACGCCCACTGGTACCTTCTACACTGATGCAGGTGCTGTCGACACTGACACTTATGTCTGTCATCCACCGGTGGGCGCCACATATGTTACCTCCAGATGCCTCGGTTCCCCTCCTCACAGCACCTAGAAAAGAGTCCGACACTGATATGACCTCTGGGTATCAGGTGCTGACGTTGTCCGCCTGCTCTCGTGGAGGGGCAAAAGGTGCGCTTGTCTTCACTCGCACCACTTCCATTCTTACTCACTGATTCGCGTGGACCAGAAACTGCTCGCACCCAAGACAACTTCTTCGTGCAATATGGATGTGGCAACAATGTGCATGCTGCAGAGGAGTTGGCCTGTGGTTGCTCTCCTCCCCCCCTTCCCAAGGTAGGAGTGATGTAGTAAGCTGCATGTACGGCCGTGTCTTTTATTGTGTTCAGAACCAGAACACTGGGGACTTGAGAAATTATCTTTGATCCACCACAGTGAAAAATAACATCTTGCTCTTCTTTCATTGAGTACTCAAAGCCATCTGTTGATACACAACCTTGCATTTCTGGCATGCATCCCAATGAATGAATGAATGTTAACTTTTACTTTGAACTTTAGTTTCTAATCTCTTCATTCAATGCAATCACCATCACCTGATGTTTCTTAGTCTAGTTTCTCCACTGTCTTTTATGTGGAAGTTTCATGAATCTGAATGAGATACAGTGTGACACATTTACCTTACTTTTTTCTTTTTTGTACCTGATAACTTACTTGCTGTTTTACTATTACTGGCTTTATTTTTCTGCACAAAGAAATGCTGCAGTAAAATACTTGTTTTTAAAATACTGGACCTGGTTTCATCCTAGTTTGCCTTTAAATTGGCCCAGTTGAGGCTGACTCTAAATTGTACCATTGGCAGGTCTGTTTCTTATCGTTTCTCAAAATTTAGCCAGAATTATCCTGTAAAATGACCAAATTGTGTCACTTCTGGTGAGTATATACAGTTAACTCACTCACTCTTTCACCCAGCTGCTTGTAGTCTTCTCAGTTCATCTGCCACTAGTAACAAAATAAATAAGAGAAACAGGCAAACAAACACATTGCAAGAACTGCACAGACAGTTCTAATGATGTCTAAGTCTTCTTGAATGATGTCTCAAATGTTCATAATTACAGGAATCGTGTTTTAAATTAATAAGGAAAGGTAATTTACCATTCTTGCAAACATATGTGCTTTTGTTAAGTAACTGTTTATTTGTAAACTAAGCTGCTCTACAATGATCAAAATGCATCTTATTATTATTATTATTATTATTATTATTATTATTATTATTATTCCTTGCCACTCAGTACGTGTGTGTGATAACTTAAAACCCCTTTCATTACAATCCATACTTTTTGTCATGAATTAATTTTGCACAAAGCAGCAAATACACATGATATGTTTTAAATATCAGGATATGATCATAATCCACTAATTACCTCAACTGGTGTTGTTTTGTACTTTATCAGGTATTACACACACACACACACACACACACACACACACACACACACACACACCACACACACATTTGGTATTTGCTGAATATCGGTTTAAATTGATCAAGATGTAATCAATATTATATTATAAAAGTAAGTGTACAGTTCGTGTGCCACTAAAACTCAGAAATGAGTCCCAGTACGATGGAGGGAGTTGTATGGTGTGGCAGCCCTGTATCCCCCATCCATGAAGAAGGTTCCCATTTTTACCTTAAGGGGGGTAGGATGTCAAACGGGCCGACTTGGGGCAGGAGAGGCATCACAGGACATTTTAATTTTCAGTGTCTATACTTTTACAATTAAATTCATAAAACTTTGTCAGCATCACCAGGAAGGATTCAGGATCATTGCAGTGGAAGTTCGAAAACATAACAAAATAATTTTTTTTTACGTGTGAAATTTCATCATTTTTTCACTTACTAATGGCTGCATTTGTTGCTATAGGTACACTTTTCTTCATAAGTTAGAGAGATTCTTCGATGAATTTTGCACAGTGTACATACCATACATACAGGTGTATGAAACTGTAGAATTTATTTAATTTATGAAAAAACAAATGATCTATTGTATTTTAAACTTTGTGCTTAGAAAAAACACAAATTTTGTAGTTAATTACCTCAATTTTTACCACAGTTTTTAATAGATTTGGAAAATTTTAGAGTTTCATACACCTTTAAGAATGGTTTGCATGCTGTGCAAAATTCATTGAACCATCTCTTACTTATGAAGAAAAGTGTACCTATAGCAACAAATGCTGCCATTAGTAAGTGAAAAAAATGATGAAATTTCACATGTAAAAAAAAATTACTTTGTTATGTTTTCAAACTTCCACTGCTATGAGTGTGAATTCTGAATCCTTCCTGGTCATGCTGACAAAGTTTTATGAATTAATTTGTAAAAGTATAGACATTGGAAATTAAAATGTCCTGTGGTGCCTCTCCTGCTCCAAGTCAGCCCGTTTGCTGTCCTACCCCCCTTAAGGGCATGCTTTTGAAGATATAAGGGCCATGAAGTTTCTCCCTCTAGAAACTTCTGGAACATTCCAGAACATTCAATAGTATTCGAGAACATCCAGAACATTCGAGAGTATGTGAGAGCATTCCACAACATTCTAGAATGTTCCGGAATGTTCCACAATGATATGGGATGTTCTGGAATATTTGGGAATAGTTTGAAACATTTGGGAAGATTCCAGAATGTTCAGAAACATCCCAGATCATTGAGGGTCATTACAGAACACACTCAAATGTTTCGCCACTGGTGGGGCTGCTCATTGGTATGGGTGTATAAAGCAAGACCCATTGTGGCTTGGACGTCATTTTCTTATCAGTGACAAAGGGAGAAACCAAAAACGTAGTGCAGTGAGTGAATAAAAACAAAGCGGTACAGTGACTGAATATAAATCGAAAATAAAACATCAGGAGTGTGTGAAGCATACCTAGTGTATTTGTCAATAAAAAGTTGATTTGGTTTATATTTTAGACAATGCCCAAACATAAAAGAGCAGGAGATCTAGCCAGTTCTGAAGTAAAACAGTGAAAACAAAAAGAACAGCAAAACAAGAAACAGGCGAAGACCGTGAAGCACGTTTAAGTTCCCAACGAACAACAATGAGAACTGTGAGAAGCAGAGAAATGGAAGAATAGCAAAATGAACGGATTGAAGACTCAAGAATTGTGACACAATCTTATAATAAAAGACTGCAAACTAAAGCCAGCCATGAAAATATCACCCTACGAGAAGTGCGGACGAGGATAACAGTACAACCTAACAAATGAAGCATTCCACTGTGACCCAACAAAAGAATGTAACAAACACAAACACGTCATAATTGGAAAAATGGATAACGTCTGCTACTTTTGCAATGTGAAAAAATTCAGTAGAGAAACACCAGGATTCTGTTGCATGAATGGAAAAATTTGATTACCACCACTGGAAGCACCTCGGCTGGAAGTTTTACATTACATGACCAGGGAAACTGTAGGATCAAAACACTTTCTTCAAAATATAAAAGCCTACATCACCTACTTCTAAATGATTACTTTCGGTGTCACTTCAATCAACACTAACAGAGATGAAATCGATTATGTCTTTTTCCATCCAAGGACAAATCTGTCACAACATGCGATCATTATTACCACTACCCAACGAAGATCATAAATTTCTGCAAGTATATTTAATTGGAAATGAAGAAACAGAAATTGGTCAACTATGCACAAATATTAGAGGATTGACGCGGGATGTAGTCAAAGATGTACAGAGGATGTTACACAAATACAGTCAGTTGATTCGCATATTCAAAACAGCACTAGACTAAACGATTTCTGGTTACTATAAAGTTATAATTTCAGCCGACAAAAGACCACATGGAGAACACGAACGTCGATGTAATGCACCTCAAATAGATGATGTCACCATCGTGATTGTGGACAATGAAAACACAATCTGTGACATAATCATACAGCTAAGAAGAGGAGGACTGCAAAGAATTGCAGAGACACACCATGATGCCCTCCAATATCCATTAATATTTCTGTGCAGAGAGGACAGGTATCATTTTACTGTAAAAGAAATCCAACATTAAACAGGTGTAGAAACAAACAAAAAAAGTCACTTTCAAGGAGTTTGGTGCTTACTGCTTAATATTCAGTGACGCTGCCTGGTAGATATGTGTGAAAAAATAGAAGTGGAAAAGATGCTTTACATAAGACTGAATCAGAAGCAACTACACACGGAAGAAATCGTCCACCTTTGAGTTGCTGTCATAAATGACAGAAACATTGACAACGTTGGAACAATGCTAATCTTACTCTCATCATACATAGCAAGTCCGAGACACGTGCACAGATACACTCAAGTTGCCATGACCTGCATAAGAAAACATAGTTTTGGAGATACGTCATCGTGAACATTAAGCACAAGAGCAGATGCTGTGCTGTACGGGCATGGACGCACAGCTATAAATAAATGCCTGGCCAATGCTGGTTTTCTCTGCTAGTAAATTTAAAAAAAGAAGTTACAGTTCAGTAAGTTTTGGTTCCATTAATTTAAATAATTGTTCAAATCAGTGTGTAATAAACTTCAACTATTAACATTTCTTTTAAATTTCATTCCTCATTTCATTAATATTACTGTAGGAGATAACAAATGTATGTGGCCAGTGGTATAAGGCCTGTGTTCAGATCACAGTCAATTTCCATGCACATGGGTTCCAATCTCACATTTCACTTCAAACAGGATGTTACTGACATGTATCTGCTGCTGCTTTGTTGCTCCTAAGCTCTAGAAGACTCACAAATATACAGCAGCTAAATAAATAAACAAACATATTTTTGTTTGCCACAACTGCTAATGGTAAGGAAGGATAGGAGTACAGCAATCAGTTGCAATCCCATTGGTTTGCTATTATTCTTGCATATACTGATTTCAGCTAGAGTAATAAAAAACCGATTGTGACTGATTGCTGTATTCCTATCCTTACCTACCATAATATACAGTCGTTGTACACTACAGTACCCTATGGAGTCAAAGTTGGTAACAACTGCTAATTTTTTCTTCTACTAACATACATGATCGTATTATGTTCATCTTCAGGTGACAAGCATACATTGTAATGTTATATAATGAAATTGGTACAAGAAACATTCTTGCATGCGATTATCTGTGGTGATGTTGATGAGTTCCTTTATACTGGAACACCAACTGCATTGGAGCATATCTACTCATCTACAAAGCATTAAACCTAGTATGTTTTTGGTTGGCAGCTAATATAAACATAATATGCAAAGCAGTTTCCTTTTGTAGAGTTGTACTGCACTTGTTGTTTTGTTAAGAGAATATACTCCTCTACTTGTTGTTAGGCTTCAGTGTAGGTAGCTGTGCGGTCTAAAGCACCTTGCCGCAGTTTGCACGGCTATCTCCATCGAAGGTTCGAGTCCTCCCTCGGGTGTGGGTGTCTGTGTTGTCCTTAGCTTAAGTTAGTTTAAGTCAGATTAAGTACCGTATTTACTCGAATCTAAACCGCACTTTTTTTCCGGTTTTTGTAATCCAAAAAACCGCCTGCGGCTTAGAATCGAGTGCAAAGCAAGCGGAAGTTCTGAAAAATGTTGGTGGGTGCTGCCATAACGTATTTCTGCCGTCGAATATATGTAGCGCTACACAGGCATGCTTTGTAGGCACAGAGATAAATACTGGCGCCAAAACCTCTGCGTCAGTAAATAAATTTAAAAAGAAAAAGGTGGAAGACGAACTTTTTTCTCCGCCCCGAGTTTCGACCACTGCATTTTCATACATTATCCAACGAAGTAAATACAAATTCCATATTGTTCATCTTTGAATGTAGTAGCATTTCAATGTGCTACGAAAACCCGACTGGCAAGACTGTTTGGGATGTTTGTCAATATGGCCAACTCTACGTTCTGGATTTTTTCCTATCTGTGAGAAGAGATGGTTGCTAATAGGAACTTTTATAAATTGTGAATCAGATGCAGTATTCTTGTCACCTTAAGAATAATACGAATATAAACATTTTGCCGTGTATTGTTTCGTGTTTGCTGCTATCTCATTTAAATCCTGCCTGCCTAATAAACCACAAAACTAGAGTGAGACAACAGCAAACGCAGAAGAATATACATATCATGTCATGTTTATATTCGTATTATTCTTATGCTTAACAGTGATATAGTCAGAAATGAAGCACGGCAATTGACTAGATTTTTAAATCTGAGATGACTCTAATTTCTGTGCAGAATGTAATGTGCTAAAGAGGCGCCTGCAAAGATTTTCAAATGGAGAAAAATTTTCGCTAAACTCTCGTTCAGAACATCATCTATCATACGCAGTCTATTATTTGGTTCTTGTTGATCATTATCAAAGAAAGCAGCAGTGTAAGTAACAACAAATGGCAGTCTCTTGCCATTGTTTCGCTAATGAGACAATTCCTCTCTTTTTTTTTTTTTTTTTAATTGTAAGTGGCGGTAGCGCGCACAAAAGCAAGCCATGCCGCGAGCGGCGACAAGCCGTAAACACACACTATCAGAATGCGACAAACAATGCATGACACAGTACAGTAATGCATTTTCAGCTTAGAGTGACGTAAACACTTATAACAAAGAAAACTGCGCTTATCAGATCAAAGAAAAATAAGCAATCAATTCAAACCAGACAAAGCACGTGAAAAAGGAAGGGTACCTGTATAAATACGGACGGAGCGCCTGACACATAGCAATGGCTACCCGGTAAAGCTTAACTGCTAAGCTTACGACTCGAACCAAACTACTGTAGCTGTATCGTCATTCATTCGACCTAAATAGTCTCTCATATTACAATGGACCAACTTTGTTTCGATTTGGAGATGCGGCCTAAAACTTTTATCTCCCCTTGAATTTTGAGTCTCAAATTTTAGGAGCAGCTTAGATTCGGGTAATTTTTTTTCCCTTGATTTCGAGTCTCATTTTTCAGGTGCGGCTTAGATTCGAGTGCGGCTTAGATTTGAGTAAATATGGTAGTGTGTAAGCCTAGGGACTGATGACTTTAGCAGTTTGGTCCCATAGGACCTTACCACAAATTTCCAAATTTCAGTGTAGGTGCTGTCCTAGTACAATGAAGCTCTGTCATGAAACCATAGGAAATTATAATTACAAATTTGACCAGGTGCTTGTAACATACAACTGCCACAAAAATAATTTTTGCAGTCTTTTGTGATGCCATCAGCAAAATTATGAGGCATTTGCTAGCAAACAGAAGGAGCATGAAGAAATTGCTTATGAAAAGGCAACAAAGTGCCAAAAGTGGAATGTGTGAGAAATGTTGAGCTGAAAATGTTTTTAATCTGTGGATACTCCGGCTTAAAGAACTGCAAGCAAGATGAAAATAGAAAATTTTGCTACATTTGCAGCTTGGCTCTGTGGATTTAGCAGGCCTGCTGGACCAGGAAAATTGTAGCAGACTTGATGGTGTGATATGGAAAAGTGTTACGTATTTAATTCCAACAAATATGGACTGTTTTTCAAACTTATGACTGATGAGTCTTATATTGCATAAAGTGAATCTTGCCATGGTGGGAAGCTCTGTAAATATGAAGTGACGCTACTCGCTACTGCCAGTGCTGTTGGGATGTGGAAACTGAAGTTGCTCATCATTGGTAAAGCTGAAAATCCTCCTTGCTTCAAAAATGTGTTTGTTGCGATGCAAGTGTAAAAATCAGTGATGAGCCTGGATGACAGGTGTATAATCTCCTCCCTCATAATACAACCAGCAAACTTCATCTCACAGATCAAGGAATTATAAAAGTGTCAAAACGAAATTATTGGAAGTGCATTGTTCAGCAGTATCTACAACACATTAATGTGCCATAATCTGAGAAGTTGCTGAATCTCCTCGATATATTGAGCTTTATTCCAGCTGCGTGGGATTCTGTGAATTGTCAGGTCACTGAAAATTGGTTACAGAAGCTGAAGTTTTTAAGGTAGCATATTTTGGAATTTTTGGGGAAATGTTTTTATAGTTTACACAATGGACTGGACAAAATATTTGTCATAGACATGTGTAGGGGCAAACATCGAGGTTAATGACTCTGACGATGAAGGCTGGCAGGAAATTCATGGAAAAACTCTGCAGTATCCACTTTGGAGACTTTGCTTTGTTTGGTGGTGATGTTACAACTCCTCCTCCAACTGGTGGCTGCTCTCATCAGACTGGTGCTAAGCACAAACACTGGAATGTATGGCTTATGTGCTCTCGATGAACTCCGTTGCTGCCAGTGAAGAGTTGGAGAACTGCTGAAAATGAATTCTTGGCTCCACTGGATGATGAAATCTTCTGCTGACTCACTGGGGCACAAGTTATGAAGCTGTGCAAATTGATCACGTAACACGATGATTGGATGAGGCTGTTAGTGATAATGTGTGTCACGTTCGTTGGCTACCCAAGTGGGTCAATTTCATCACCTTGCCTGACTGGTGCCTGTGATGAAGTGTGACGAAATAGTGTAATTGCTGCTGGCAACCTCCGTGGACAACTGCCAAAATGCTCACCGCTTGGGGCCACACACAGGTGTAGACTGTGTTGACATACCACCATCAGTAATGGTGGACAACCTGCCTGGGGCAGTAGCATGAGGCACAACAATTTTATTATGTTAATTAATTAAACTCTGATTGTAATTTTTCATTTATTTCTTTTTATAATATATGAAATACCTTTTTGTAGATCCATATTTACGTTACTCCTTACAGAAGCAGGGCAATATGTCACTGAAAATCTCTTCTTGGTTAAGATGTTGTCCTGTTTAATGCACATTTTTCTTTTGGAGCTGTGAAGAGCATGTAAACAAGATCTTGCTGTAATATTACTGCACATGTCTGCCACCTGAACATAATGTGCTCATAACTGCTAGTGGAACGAAACACTAAATTAGCGGCTGTGGTGAAGAAGAATGAGTTGATTTATGAATTATTCAGTGGCTGTGGAGCATGATGTGCATTGAATCTAGTTCTGTGATATGCTTTATGTCCTCATCATCACAATTCTGGATGTTAGTACTTTCCCCTTGAACTACAATTTTATTCTCACCATTGCATTCTTGTATGGTATAGAAAGGAACAGTCAGTTCGGAAGCCTGTTAAAATCACAAATAGGCAAAAACCTATTCAAATATCTTTGACTTCCAACTACCTTTGGTATCTTTTTCCTCATTTTCCCCTTATTTCCTCATAATAGATGGAAGCACCTAAGTCTGTGGACAAAGTTCTCTGGCCCCTCACTGCTATTTCCAACCACCCCCAACTGATTGCTATTTCTTCTCTGAAGAAGGAACTTACTGTTCTGAAAGCTTGGTATACTGTGTTCTGTTTTAAATGTTTCTGTTTGCTGTACTGACCATTGTATCCTGTATGAGGCAGGATAACTTTTTAACATGCTGATCTTTCTTCCCTGAATTACTGTAATAGTTATATAAGCTAGGACTTCAGCACTACTGTAGGTTTAGTTCGGCAGCTGCATATGGGTGCAGTAATTCTTCTGTACTTTTTCCATAAAGGCATTAGTGAAAATGTTTGATACATTTAATCTGTACGATTGGCTGAGGCTGCTGGCAATAATACATGTCCCTCGGCTGTCAAAGTGGGATGATGTCATTTTGTCACCTGATTTGTGCCCATGATGAGGCACAGTGAAATAATGTGGTCACTGCTGGTGACCTCTATGGACAACTGCCATAGCAGTTTCCAGTGACATATTGACTGCTTTTATAAGAAGTGACATAAATTTGGATCTGCGCAAAGGGATTACAGTTATTATAAAAAGAAATAAATGCAGTATTACAATAAAAGTTGAAATAAACCTGGCAATAAAATTAGTAGATCTCACGCCAGTAGCCTTGCTGGGTTGTCCACTCTTCCACTTGTCCAGCTGTGATATGTCTTACTTTACTGAGCTGAATCATATTGTCATTACATTATGTATTTGACAGGATAGTCTTGTTTAATGAAGCAAGTCATTCCTGAACATGGTGTGCTAGAGCTGCACTTTGTCTTACCAGATCTTACTGGAATTAGTACAATGTTGTTTCCTTCTGGCTTGAGTGGGCTCACCCAGCCAGCTGTAGTGGGCTCACAGTTTAACATCTAATATAGAATCTGACAGCAGTTCAGCTTGATTTTTTGAATATACAAAGAACTGTCACAGATAAATGGCAAGAAAGGCGGTGTAGGACCACTTTGCGATCATACCTTGGACATTATGATTTGAAGCCTGGCACTTACCTTCATACCATACTAGCATTGAGATGTGTGACATCACAACCAGAACTGAATGCTTCTCATTCTCTGTAATACTAAACACTGTCTGCTGAATTGTCATCATTTTCTCACATAGTGCTTCATAGGAAGTTGCCATGTGACTTAAGTAAAACTGTTGTGTTGTTCAGTATTGTGAAACCTTTTGGTCTGTAGATGTGGTAGTTTTGTAATAATGTACACATTGTGCTGTGTGAAGTTCTGTGCCAGCACACAGAACAAAATTACACTACAAATGACACTGTTATTCACATAAGTAGGAGAGTTAACTCATGAATGTTTTTCTGATTCTATAGTAATTGTAATTGTTTTTCCACATAGGGTCAGAAGGTCAACAGAACTGAAATTAACAGAAACGTTATAGCTAAAGTGATTTATTCAGCTGATGAAAGTACATACAATGCAAATGAAATACCAGATAAACTTGAGGACTCAGGAAAAATTTCTGCAGTGTATTCAGTGGTAAGATGTTTCTCTTTTATGGCAATGATATAAAAGTAATGATGAAATGAATAATTAGCTGTGTATTTTCAAATGCTGCATCCTTGGTGGCCCTTATCCACTTAATTCCCCTGGAATGTTATTATACACTGCTGTAACATGCAGCATCCTCTTTAGACTTCTAGTGAAGTAGTAGAAAATTAGATGCATGTTTCACCACATGTTGCCATAGATTATTAGCATTCAGATGCTAACATTGAACAATCTGGTCTTTACTGTTTGTGTCCTTCCTGTTTTTGCTAAGTTCCCGATTTTAGTACTCCTTCTTTTGTATATTTCCTGCATGATTCTTGTTTCTTTGTTTCACATTTTGTCACATCAGTGTATTTTGAGATAATCTCATTCTCTTTTATTTCATTTTTACCTTCTACCTTTTCCCATAGGCTTTTATCTTTTCTTGTATGCTCTGTCTTATTTTTATCTTTATTTATTTTTAGTAATTGACCTTTCAGACTGTTGTTTGTGTACACACATCTATTCCTCTTTCCATACTGTATATTATACAGAACACCTTTTGTGCCATAGGTGGTAACATTTGCAAAAATTAATAGTCAGTATGTTACATCCATTATTTAATTTCCAGTTAGGCATGTCCATATTAAGTCTGTCTCCTTAGATTTCAGATACATGGCTCTGCAATCACTTTTTCCTCATATTATTTTGGAAAATAATGCTAATTTGTGTGCCGTTATTTTGTTTACATGTGTTTTAATTGATGACCCCAAGCTTTAACTTAAAGTTAATATGTTTGAAAAAATATTAATGCAAAATCAAATTGGTAACAGAAGGGACTGAGACCATTATGAGTTAATAAATCCTGTGGGAAGGTGTCATGTGGAGGACTGTGTGTGAACTGTGTATGAAACTGATTTAGCTGTATACAGAAAAAATAATATAGATGTAGAAGAGATTCCAGGAGGTTTTTGCATGTATTGCACGTAACAACCAATAACTTGTAAGTGTGCATATTTCAGAGTCATACCACCTGCTGTATGCTTATGATCACAGTAAAAATGTAGGTTACTGCATCTCTCAGCTAGAATGGCAGCCTGGGCAATGGAGACCTGAGATTGCTGCCAGTGCTGCTTAATCACTATATTTGAAGGCACAGTTCACTACTAATAAAACTGTTCAATCTGACAGAAGAAATTTCCTCAAGAAAATTACAGAAAATGAGGAATTTGTCAAAGAAATAGAGGATACTGTATGAGTATGGTGTAGGACTACTGTATGATTTCTCTAGTAAATGGCATACACTCTCCATTCAGATGTATAGGGTAATTACAGATTATTGAAGCTGTTTCACCAGTGAACTATAACTATATTTTGTAACACAACATTGTAAAGCTTTATGACAGTATAGAGGAACAACAAGGTTTTATTTTGAAATATTTTCTACTCAATTCCACCCTGGGCTGATTTAAGGCCCAAGCAACACAAGCCACTGCTTGGGGTTCAAGCTGAAATGGTTGCAAGAGGCAGCACAATTGCAAGATTTCTATACAGGACATATCAGAATTAGTAACAGCTGCTTGGGACACCAAGCTGAGAGGGGCACCAGGTGCATTGAAGTGCAAGATTTTTATACTGTGCATATCACAGTTAGCAGTGAAAACTGACACTGATGAAAGTTTATGAGGGGAATGGGGCACCAAGTGAAAAGTCATTTGTATGGGAAAACTGGTCTTGAACCAGACCTGATTGGACCACAGTACATCAGTTAGTAGTTAGTAAAGGTAACAGTAGACAAAGATAAGTTTTACGTTGTACTTGAATGTCATTTGTATTCATTTGTTACAACAGACAAAAACAGCAATGACACTTCAAAACTTGGTTTCATAAATTTGTCATGTGTATGTACAGTTTATAGCCACTGGATTCATCTGTAAGGCAAATTTATTGGGTCAGCTACCGGTGACTAAGAAAAGGTGGAACATATGTGGAAGAATTTTCTTTGTTGCTCAGTGAGGTTCACAAACATAGTAAGTAGAAAGCTGAACATTCAGTAACCAAACATTTGAAATATCTTACAAAACAAATTAAGCAGAAATTTTAGCACTCAAAATTGCTACACTCTCAGATACATGAGGTCAAAGTAAATCACTTTCAGTTTTCTACACAAAAGCAGCAGTATATCGAAGAGGATGATTCGTTTGAGTAAATTGTCGTAGTGATGAAGTAACATGTGTTTTGAATTGTACAGTCAAGAGATACGTGGTTTGAATCTATAGCACAGAAAATTCCAATAGTGATGAAGCAACATCTGTTTTGAATTGAACAGTAAACAGATATGTGATACTGTGTGATGTCACAGTTTAAAGTTTATGGCCACTTTTTCTTCGTGATTACAGGTCATGTGTATCTGAACATACTGTAAAATTATTGCATGCCACAATATGTGATCAACAATTTGGATTTCCCTTAACGATACGATTGGGGGTTCTTATGCATGACACAGGGAACTGATGGATTAGTAGTAGTGGGAACAGTGATCAGAAATTTTGATCACCTGGTGTAACCTCACCCAATTTTATTGTGTGAGGTTGTGTGGGGCATTCAGTGTTTGTGGCATTTTACCAACAGACACAACAAAATAACAAGCCTAAATCAACAATGCTTTGAATAAATTGGTAAGGAAACATTAGCTCACATGCAGGATAAACTTGATTGTACATGCAGTATCGAAGACTTGCCAGGAAGACAGTGACCACATTTATCAAAACCTTTTGAGTATATCTGTATTACTAGAAAGTTCTGCACTACATTATCAAAACTATAACTATGGTATATTACTGAAACTGCTTCTATCATTTGTTCTATCCCTTTACTGTTGGGTGGCTTTAACACATGGGTCCTCTTCATACACCACAGATTTTAATGTGGCCTCCAGCATAAGTGAATGACAAGTAGTAAAACAGTTTTCAGTCTGAAGATTGTTTTGAATACCACAGTGCTTTACTAAGCATGGTCCTGCTGGGAGATGGTGTGTTGTTGCTTTCCTCCAACCTTTGAATTGAATTTGACAGCCAGTTATAGGGGAACCTACAGTTTAACTTCAGTTTCAAACCACAGTGTCACTTGGCATTTTTCACATCAACAAACATAGCCAGAAGCGAAAGAAGTGATAACTGACAGATAAAAATCCTAGTATTGACTGGGAACTGAACGTGCGACCTTTGGACTTGTAGTCTGGCATTTTATGACTGAAGTACCGAGCCAGACAAGTGAATGATAAGACTTGAAAATGAATTAATCCTCTTTATTAAATCCACAGAAATGGTACCAAGTACATATTTTGTCTTGGAATATGAGCATGTGTTGAAAATAGCCAACAAGATAATGGATGAGAATTCAAAATTTTGAATTTTGTGTTAATATCTTTGCTACTGTCCCTGTTTTCATAATACAGCTTCTAAGTAAGTGTTTTAAACATGTTGTTGTTGGTCAGATTGTGGTGGAAGCTTTGTTTTATGTCTTTGTTGTTTAACAGCTCATGATTAGATTACATAAACAATGTTCACATTCCACTGGGACTTCTAACAAATACATTATTGCTTGACTCTTTTGTGATGCTCATAATTGGAATGCTATTTTACTCTTTTTCTGTTTAACCGTATTTTGAATGCAGTTTGTGCAGAATGAACATCAAATTGAGACAGAACCACCAGTGGAAGATGAATGGGAAACATTAACTCACTTGGGAGAAGATCCTAAGAGACATGGAAGTGGCAGTGATCATAAAAATCATGTGCACTTGGCTAGTGATGGTTTTTTCTGTTCTGCTCCAAGTAAGTATACTGATATGTCAGTAAATACAGTGTTGTTTCAGTATATTAGTGGAATTTTACAAATTTTCTTTCTTTCGTGACAATTTGCTTATGCTTCGTGGCCTATTAGTGTAACTGTTTTTTGATAGTAATCTATGTCATGCTGTGAAAAGTTTGTCAAAATTGATCAGCTTAGTGACAGTGGAGAAGAAACTTACTACAGATATGTTGTTGCAGTCAAGTAGAAAAATCGCTGTACAAAATCTTACCCAAAAGACCCAAAGGGTGATGATGCAGATTTTTTAACCAATTTGTTCAGTTAGTGATGCACACCTTCTAAATAAGATCCATTGGTCTGAACTCTGGCATTTGTTGTTTCCACTGCTCGAGACCTTTCTGCTTGTAGTTACCTTTGAATTGAGGAGCTCCACCATTCTTGCCTTTTGGTGGAGCGTAGTAGCATGCCTATAGTAAACTGCTTATCCACTGCCACAGAGTTGATTGATTTTGGTGAAACATGTCACAGAGTAAATACACAGTCTCTTGCTAATGTGTAATAACTACTAGTTCTTTAGTAATGCGAGCAGCTCACTTATTTGGTGTCAGGATATGTTTTACAATGATTATCTGGAAAGTAACCTGATATGCTATACATAAAATAGTGGAATAGTTAAAGTGAATTTATTAGAGGGAAAAAACTTAGAACTTCACCTTTTTATTACTTCTGTTTTATCACAATTCAGATTTAAGCATTTATCATATTTCAATGAGTCTACAAATACCCTCGGCATAAAATTCTGCCTCTCAAGATTCTAGCCCACTGTATCATCATCATGTAGCTCATCATCAGTGTCAAAGCAGTGGGAGCCGAGCAACTTTTCATGAAAGTGAAGAGTTGGAGCCAAGTCTGGGCTGCTGAGTGGATGTTCAGAAACATCGATTTTCACAATTTTTTTCCTCAGTTTTCTGTATTAGTTCATTCCAGATTACAGCCAACCTGCCATTTCTGTAATGAACCTCAGAACCTTGAGCATTAGCTCCAAAACTAAACATGGCCCCATGGTTCTGAGTCAAGTGGAATCTTTAGACAAACCTGAGACTAAAGTTTTTTTGTGACAAGCTAGGCTGAGACTTCCTGGACTTGTGCCATAGAGCTGAGAGTTGTAACAGTCTTAAATGGGTCAGGGATGCACTTCACAACAGAGGCTACCAGGTAACTGACTGTGTGTGAGGTGCACACAAGTTCTCGTGGGGTTTTTCCCCTATAATGTTAGCTGAAGGATCCAAAGAAATTCACCCCAAAGATGAGATTATTTAAATCCTAGTTATCAGCTGCCAAAGTATTCATGACAGTGCAATTTGACTGAGACCCCTAAATTCATAGCAGTGAGGCTTTTGGGGTGAAAATGGAGATGATGTAGTAGACAAGAAACCCAAAAACACTGAGATAAATACTCAAACTTCGTGCGAGGTTGTTTGGGCAAAACTCAGTATCAAGGGTGGGCTGGTGTGACAAGACTCCCTATGAAATAATTCTAAATGCCTTCTCTGAAAACTAATTAATGCAGATAATTTGGGTGCTCTCTCATGATTGCAATAAATAGACCTGACTTCTCTGAGGATGTCCATGTTAAAACTGGTAACAGTGAGCATGAGCCATTTTTAGCAACTATGATTATCAAGGCACAAAAGGGCAACTAAAATATGGTGATTAAACTAGATATAGAGGCAATACTGTCACATCTCAAGGATGAACTTGAAATGCTTAGTTCTGGGCAGGAGCAAGTAGAATAACTGTGGCACAAGTTAAGAAGAATAGTTGATCTAGGACTGGATTCATGTGTACCTAATAAAAAAGATAGTGATGGAAGACACCCTTAATGGTATACAGTCTCTGTAAAGGAACACCTAAAGAAACAGTGAAAACTGTATAATGGGTTTAACCTTCGAGTGGGCACGCCATTTTTTTTTTTTTTTTCATGAGTGGGCTCTGGGGTATTCAGTACCCCACCTTCTGTGATAAGTTAAAATTTATTTAGGAATCAATTAAATGTTTCTATTTTGCAGTAACATTGTTATATATTCGTTTCAAAAGCTTTAGTCAGCACCTTAATGTAGGAATCCATGATACAAATAATGATAAAAGAAGACATACTTTATATAATTTATATATGACAGACAATGCAACACATTACAAATAGAACTCTCTTATAGCTTATTGTGGCCCTCGGGATATCCATGCGTGTACTGTCTCCCTAAGTTTTTTACATTCACTTAAATTTATATGTTGTCCTTACTTTATACCTATCAAAAAAAGATCAAAAAAGAATAAACTCTTGAGTGGTGCCAAAATTTCACATCTGTCCACAACTCTACAATCTCTTGTATGTTTTGAGTTTGTTCTTAGGTTGTCAGTATATTTGTTAGTATGGGATACTATCATATCTATTGTTTCAGTTTAAAAAAGTTTGAAAAAGGCATCAATTTCATGAGAAATATTGTTTGAATAGCTTGTGAAACCGGGTGAAACTTTTGTAATATTTCGTTGCAGAGTTTTTTATTTTAGAGGCCAGTTTTTACTCCATTTTGGTAATTTATGTTTCCTAAGAAAAACCCAGTTTCTGAACATCTTTCTTCCCGATTCTCACTTTCATCTTCATGTTCAGAGTTAGTTTTGTGATCTTAGTCACTAAAATGGACTTTGTCGTCAATCACCTTCACTTTCAGCCTCCTCAGAAAGATTTATTCAAAGTCTCTCTGTGTCATTGAGTTCTTGAAGACATTCTGGTATGTCCTCAACCTCTATAAAATCTTTGTAGGTAAAAACAATTAGACCAAAAACACTAATTGTTGCCTAACGATTCATACATCGTGAAAAATGTACAAAAAAAATTACTTACATATTTTTTGATCCGTGTAATAAATACTGTTATGAAAAGGTACTTTTACAATTCAATCCTTTGCTTAGATATAGTCAAAACGCAGCACACTTTAAAAATTGTCAGAAAGAAACAAATTTAACAAGAGCAAGTGCGCGGGTACGGTGTGCCCCACTGACACAACACTGAGGTCTCTTAGTCAAGGAGGCAGGGTAGAGAGAAAGTGTGGGGCGGAGGGGGAGGGGGAGGGGGAGGGGGAGGGGGAGGGCGAGGGCGAGGGCGAGGGGGGAGGAGGGTCAGGTAAACAAGTGCCTAGAACTGCCATGTCACTGGGCCCTGCTTTACATCACTACGAAATTCTTCAATGGGGTACTCAATAACACAGCGTGCCCGCTTGAAGGTTAAAATAAAGCATAGGAGTGTAGGTAGAGCAATGCTAAATGAAATTAGCATTTACAGAATATAAGGTACTATTCGAAGAAGATACACTCAGTGAGACAATACTGGTGGCTGGGAATAAACTTATTACATCTCTTGAAGAATCCAAAAGGAATTCTTAGGTTAAAACTATGGAAGAACTTTATCTAATGAGAAACAGTCATAAAGTGTGGAGATTATCGAGACGCCTCAATAATGACCCAACCAGATCCACAGCACACTGCAGAATCACTGCAGATCAGATAGCACATCAACTGCTCATGAATGAGAAAGGAAGCCATAGGATCAAAGTGCCAAAAGTACACCAAGAGGCCCAAGGACAAATGAGGGATCTGACTCTCCCATTCGAGATACCTGAATTTTACAAGGCTGTTAAGGAGAGCAGGAGAGCAAAACTGGTATAGCATCAAGTTTAAATGACATCTGTGTGGAGCAAATCAAGAATTTTGGCCCAGCAACAAGAAAATGGATCCTGCAGCTTTTCAACAACTGCATGAACCGGTGCCAAATACCAAAGATCTGGCAAAAGAGCAGGGTGACAGCTCTTCTGAAACCTGGAAAGGAAGCAAATCATCCCAAGAATTTCAGACCAGTTAGCCTTTTGATTCACCTTTATAAACTGTTCAAACATATGATTCTGAATAGAATCCTATCAGTAATAGACCCTCTTCTCAAACCCGAAAAAGCAGGATTTCGACCAAACAGAAGCTGCACAAGGCAACTTTTTAATATCACTCCAGGGCAACTTTTGAATCTCACTCAGTTTATACAGGATGGCTTTGAAACCCGACAAGTAACAGGCATGGTCTTCGTGGATCTCTCGGCAGTGTATGATACTGTCCATAATTGGCTACTCAATGCAAAATTATACAATATGATCAAGAATGCCCACCTCGTTAGATTAATCAGCACCCTCCTCCAAAACTGCAGGTTTTTTGTTGAATTTCAAGGACACAACACAGTCGCTGGAGAGCGCAGAAAAATGGTTTACCTCCGGGAAGCATCTCGGCTCCACTTCTCTTCGACATTTATAACAATGACCAGCCATTGACCCTGGGCATAAGGAGATTCTTATATGCAGATGACCTAGCCCTTGCTATGCAGAGCTCATGCTTTAAAACAGTGGAAAGAAACCTGACAACTGCACTTAGAGCACTGTCAAGCTACTACAATCAGAACCACCTCAGACCAGACCCTTCGAAGACAAAAGTGTGTGCCTTCATTTAAGAAACAGGGAAGCTAATCATGAGCTACATATTGGATGGTCAGGCATCCAACTCCAGCATCATCACTCCCCTAAATGCTTGGGAGTCACTCTTGACCGAACTCTGACATTCAAAACTCACTGCAAGAACACCAAAATGAAAATCTCCACTTGAAACAACCTAATTTGCAAACTAGCGGGGACTCAGTGGGGCTGACATCCACAAACTACACTCCTGGAAATGGAAAAAAGAACACATTGACACCGGTGTGTCAGACCCACCATACTTGCTCCGGACACTGCGAGAGGGCTGTACAAGCAATGATCACACGCACGGCACAGCGGACACACCAGGAACCGCGGTGTTGGCCGTCGAATGGCGCTAGCTGCGCAGCATTTGTGCACCGCCGCCGTCAGTGTCAGCCAGTTTGCCGTGGCATACGGAGCTCCATCGCAGTCTTTAACACTGGTAGCATGCCGCGACAGCGTGGACGTGAACCGTATGTGCAGTTGACGAACTTTGAGCGAGGGCGTATAGTGGGCATGCGGGAGGCCGGGTGGACGTACTGCCGAATTGCTCAACACGTGGCGCGTGAGGTCTCCACAGTACATCGATGTTGTCGCCAGTGGTCAGCGGAAGGTGCACATGCCCGTCGACCTGGGACCGGACCGCAGCGACGCACGGATGCACGCCAAGACCGTAGGATCCTACGCAGTGCCGTAGGGGACCGCACCGCCACTTCCCAGCAAATTAGGGACACTGTTGCTCCTGGGGTATCGGCGAGGACCATTCGCAATCGTCTCCATGAAGCTGGGCTATGGTCCCGCACTCCGTTAGACCGTCTTCCGCTCATGCCCCAACATCGTGCAGCCTGCCTCCAGTGGTGTCGCGACAGGCGTGAATGGAGGGACGAATGGAGACGTGTCGTCTTCAGCGATGAGAGTCGCTTCTGCCTTGGTGCCAATGATGGTCGTATGCGTGTTTGGCGCCGTGCAGGTGAGCGCCACAATCAGGACTGCATACGACCGAGGCACACAGGGCCAACACCCGGCATCATGGTGTGGGGAGCGATCTCCTACACTGGCCGTACACCACTGGTGATCGTCGAGGGGACACTGAATAGTGCACGGTACATCCAAACCGTCATCGAACCCATCGTTCTACCATTCCTAGACCGGCAAGGGAACTTGCTGTTCCAACAGGACAATGCACGTCCGCATGTATCCCGTGCCACCCAACGTGCTCTAGAAGGTGTAAGTCAACTACCCTGGCCAGCAAGATCTCCGGATCTGTCCCCCATTGAGCATGTTTGGGACTGGATGAAGCGTCGTCTCACGCGGTCTGCACGTCCAGCACGAACGCTGGTCCAACTGAGGCGCCAGGTGGAAATAGCATGGCAAGCCGTTCCACAGGACTACATCCAGCATCTCTATGATCGTCTCCATGGGAGAATAGCAGCCTGCATTGCTGCGAAAGGTGAATATACACTGTACTAGTGCCGACATTGTGCATGCTCTGTTGCCTGTGTCTATGTGCCTGTGGTTCTGTCAGTGTGATCATGTGATGTATCTGACCCCAGGAATGTGTCAATAAAGTTTCCCCTTCCTGGGACAATGAATTCACGGTGTTCTTATTTCAATTTCCAGGAGTGTATTTGCTCTTCTGCAATGGCACTGTGCTTTTCTTATGCCGAATATGCTTCTCCAGTCTGGTACAGGTCATCTTGTGCCAGACAAGTAGACATTGCTCTCAACGAAACCTGCAGGTTGTCACAGGTTGCTTAAGACCTACCCCAACTGATAAGCTCTACTACCTGGCTGGACTAGCACCACCATGGGTACGCAGAGCAGTGGCTGCCAAAAAGGAGAGACTGAAAGTGGAACAGAACAGTGCCCATCCATTGCACGGGCATAATCCATCACAGCAACAGCTGAGATCGCTAAAGTTCTTCCTGAGGACATCAGAGAAGCTCATCATTTCACCAGAGAAGGTAAGGCTGGAGTTATGGAAGAAGTCGGCGTCTCACATGCATGGATGGATGCCAGAAGCTGAAGAACTACCACCTGGACACAATGAAAGCTGACTGGTGTGGAAATCTTTAAACAGATTATGATCAGGAGTTGGACAATCCAGAGACAACCTGAAGAGATGGGGCTTCGTAACAGAAGATATGTGTTGTGATCGTGGACAAGGAGAAACCACAAGCCACACACTTCAGTGCCCTGTGTTCCCTACATCCTGTATGAAGATTGATCTGCAAGCCACTCCAAGTGCCTTGGAGGTTGCAAAGTACTGGTCACATGTAATAAATGTGTGGCTACTGTAAATTTGTATGTTTCTGAGACTCGAGAATAATAATAATTGAGAAACAGCTAAAGTGGCTGAAACTGAACAAAGCTCCAGGGCCTGATGGGATTCCTCTCAGAGTCTATACAGAATTTGTAGCAGAATTAGCCCCCCCCCTCCTCCCCTTTTAACCATTATATATGACAGATACAGTTAAAAAAAACTGTGCCGAGTAGTTGGAAGAAAGCACAAGTTGCACCTATCTACAAGAAGAGTAATGAAGTGATTCACAAAACTTATGTTCAGTGTCTTTGATGTCCATTGGTTGTATAATAATAAAACATATTCTGAGATCAAATGTAATGAGGTATACTGAACAGAATGCCTTCCTTTGTGCCAGATATTGTGGTTTCTGAAAACATCGGTAATCTGAAACCTGACTCCCGCTTTCATCTGTCATCCTGAAAAACATGGATTAAGGCAGTCAGTTGGAAGTAGTATTTATAGACTTCCAAAAAGTATTTGACTCAGTACCATGCAGTGCTTATTAACAAAAGTACAGTCATATAGGGTATCAAATAAAATTGGTAACTGGACTGAGGTTTTATTGGTAGTGAAGATGCAGTATGTTATCACTGACAGGTATAAAAGTTACTTCAGGTCAGGTGTACCCTACAGAAGTGTGTTGGGACCTTTGCTGTTCTTTTTGTATTTCAATGACCTGCCAAACAAAAGTAACCTCAGACTTTTTGCAAATGATGCAGTTAGCTGTAATAAAGCATTGTCTGAAAAAAGTTACACAAACATGTAATCAGATCATGATAAGATTTGAAATCAGTACTAAGAATGAGAATGTGTCTTGAACGTTCAGAAATGTAAAAAAAAAATATGGTATCCTGTGACTATTCTACCTGCCCAGAGAGTCGTGCATATTAAAGCCCCACTTCTGGGATGGGGAGGTGTGCCATCCTCAGATCAGATCTGCCCGGTGGATTGTCGACGACAGTCAGTGTGTCGGCCAGTCTGGATGTGGTTCTTAGGTGGTTTACTCCAGCCCACTCTGTGAATACTGGGCTAGCGCTCAATTCATACCTAAGTTACATGAACTTTTAGGAAACTTTCACTAACTTTCATATGAATAACACTATACGCATTTGTTTGGGTTACACGTGTTCCGTTCTGGGGAGTAACGGAGTGGCGACAGGAAAATCATCTGGCTACCCCTTAAATTAACAATACCAAATTTGTAAATAAATGTGCCAACCCTGTGGTGATGCAGGAAGATGGCACAAGAAAAAGGAGAAGAGCCTATTATTATAACTTCATTGAGTCACAATTACAATCAGTCAACTTGTACAAGTATCTGAGTGTAAAAATTGGCACAGATATGAAGAGAATGATCACACAGTCTCAGTCATACATAAAACAGGTTCAGACACTAGTTAGTTGGTAGGATACTGAGAAAATCCAATCAGTCTACTGTAACGATGTCTGCAGCTTTATGCAGTGTTGACCCCATTTGAGAGCAGGGGGAGCAGGTGCAGGGTTGTCAGGGTGGCTATTCTGACCTACTTATCCCAAACGGATGGGTTCACTGATTTGGAGCAGGAGTATATTCAGCAGTGCTCATGTTGCAGCCATCACATTGTTTTATTAATCTTGTACAGAATACAGCAATGCTGCAGGCCCATATTCCATCAGGCAGAGTGGGTGTCAAACCCACAGTCCTTTGTTTCAGTACGCTGTTAGGATCTTAGCCTTAGCTGTAGACGGCACAATGTGGGTAAGAGTAGAGCATTCTTGCTGGGCAGTCACCTCTGCATCAGTTGATGCTGGGTAAGTGCTGGTGATACAGCTGTACTTCACAGCCACATCATAAGTGGTTGGTGCTGACAAACTGCCCAGTAGCAGCTTGTGGCAAAGATGATGTCGTCCAAGGAGCAAACTCCGGTCCCAGCATCTGCCTGTTGTTGTCGGACAACAGAAATCACCAGTTGGGTCAGAGGCCTGTAGAGTCCCAATTAGATCCTGGAGCCTCTCAGTGCAATATTCCGGACCATATAGCAAGTGGTCCTGTTAGATGGTGTGTGTGACATTGATGGCTGCGTCTGTGGATGATGATGGGGAGACGATGCTTGCCTTGACCACATTTTGCTAGATCACTCTGGGGTGGTTGTTGAGTTGATGCCCTTTGCCAGCTGGGTGGGAACTGCAGTACGTGTTCTGGCCCAGAGTGTTGTCGTCTAGACACCTCAGGTGTTATGTAGTCACCCTGTCATAATGCTGAACTGGCATCCCAGATATCAGTAACAGCAGTGGTTGACGAACGGTGATTATGCTTACGTACTTGGGCTGCAAGGAATGGCGTAATGCTGAAACAACTGCTAGCAGCAGTCTGCGGTAGCCTTGAGGACATCAGATGTTGACATGCAAGAACTGGTTAGCAGTTCTACAGTACAATGGATGTTTTCTGTAGAACTCTAATGCAGTCAATCCTAGAATATTTCACAGGTATGGGGGCACACACCTAATACGACTAACAGAAGTATTAAACATACAAAAAAGGGCAGCACGAATGATCACAAGTTTGTCTGACCCATGGAAGAGCATCACTGAGATGATGAAAATCCTGAACTGACAAGTACTTGAAGATAATCACCAATTATCCCATGAAAGCATACTTACAGAGTTTGTGAACCAGGATACTGTGAGGAATGCTACAACTCTCTGTGTGTTGATTCGGTAGGGACTCTGAAGACAAGATTAAACCAATTGAAGCATCCACAGTGGCATTTATGCACTCATTCTTCTGTTGCTCCATATTTGACCGGAACTGGAAGAAGACCTAATAAGTGGTAAAGTAGAAATTAGCCCCGGTCCATGCACTTCAAATGGTCTGCGGAAAATATATGCAGATGTAGATCATGAGTCCTCCCCCCATGAACCATGGACCTTGCTGTTGGTGGGGAGGCTTGCGTGCCTCAGTGATACAGATAGCCATACTGTTGGTGCAACCACAGTGGAGGGGTATCTGTTGAGAGGCCAGACAAAAGTGTGGTTCCTGAAGAGGGGCTGCAGCCTTTTCAGTAGTTGCAGGGGCAACAGTCTGGATGATTGGCCTTGTAACATTAACTAAAACGGTCTTGCTGTGCTGATATTGCGAACGGCTGAAAGCAAGGGCAAACTACAGCTATAATTTTTCCCAATGGCATGCAACTTCACTATATGGTTAAATGATGATGGCATCCTCTTGGGTAAAATATTCCAGAGGTAAAATAGTCACCCCATTTGGATCTCTGGGCAGGGACTACTCAGGAGGACATCATTATCAGGAGAAACAAAACTGGTCTTCTACAGATCAGAGCATGGAATGTCAGATCTCTTAATCGGGCAGGTAGGTTAGAAAATTCAAAAAGGGAAATGGATAGCTTAAAGTTAAATATAGTTAGGAATTAGTGCAGTTCGATGACAGGAGGATCAATACAGCACTGGTTGTGGTCCTCAGTCCATAGACTGGTTTCATGAAGCTCTCCATGCTACTCTATCCTGTGCAAGCTTCATCATCTCCCCATATCTACTGCAACCTACATCCTTCTGAATCTGTTTAGTGTATTCATCTGTTGGTCTTCCTCTACGATTTTTACCCTCCGCGCTACCCTCCAATACTAAATTGGTGATCCCTTGATGCCTCAGAATATGTCCTACCAACTGATCTCTTCTTCTAGTCAAGTTGTGCCTCAAATTTCTCTTCTCCCCAGTTCTATTCAATGCCTCCTCATTAGGTATGTGATCTACCCATCTAATCTACAGCATTCTTCTGTAGCACCACATTTCGAAAGCTTCTATTCTCTTTTTGCCTAAACTATTTATCATCCACGTTCGGCTACACTCCATACAAACACTTTTAGAAAAGATTTCCTGACAAATCTATACTCACAACAATGTTAATAAATTTCTCTTCTTCAGAAATGCTTTCCTTGCCATTGCCAGTCTACATTTTATATCCTCTTTACTTCGACCATCATCAGTTATTTTGTTCCCCAAATAGCAAAACTAATTTACTATTTTAAGCGTCTCATTTCCTAATCTAATACCCTCAGCATCACCCAGGGCTATAAATACAAAATCAAATAGGGGTAATACAGGAGTAGGTTTAATAATGAATAAAAAAATAGGATCGCGGGTAAGCTGCTATGAACAGCGTAGTGAACGCATTATTGTAGCCAAGATAGACATGAAGCCCGCACTTCCACAGTAGTACAAATTTATATGCCAACTACCTCTGCAGATGACAAAGTGATTGAAGAAATGTATGATGACATAAAAGAAATTATTCAGATAGTGAAGGGAAATGGAAATTTAATAGTCATGGGAGACAGGAATTTGATAGTAGAAAAAGGAAGAGAAGGAAAAGTAGTAGGAGAATATGGAATGAGGGTCAGGAATGAAAGAGGAAGCTGCCTGGTAGAATTTTGCACAGAACATAACTTAATCATAGCTGACATTTGGTTTAAGAATCATGGAAGTAGGTTGTATACATGGAAGAGGTCTGGAGACACTAGAAGGTTTCAGATAAGTTATATAATACTAAGACACAGATTTAGGAACCAGGTTTTAAATTGTAAGACATTTCCAAGGACAGATGTGGACCCTGACCACAATCTATTGGTTATGAAGTGTAGATTAAAACTGAAGAAACTGCAAAAAGGTGGGAATTTAAGGAGATGGGACCTGGATAAACTGAAAGAACCAGAGGTTGTAAAGAGTTTGAGAGAGAGCATTAGGGAACGATTGACAAGAATAGGGGAAAGAAATACAGTATAGGAAAAATGGGTAGCTTTGAGAGATGAAATAATGAAGGCATCAGAGGATCAAGTAGGTAAAAAGATGAGGGCTAGTACAAATCCTTGGGTAACGGAAGACATACTGAATTTAATTGATGAAAGGAGAAAATACAAAAATGCAATAAATGAAGGAGACACAAAGGAATGCAAACATCTCAAAGATGAGATTGACAGGAAGGGCAAAATGGCTAAGCAGGGGTGGCTAGACGACAAATGTAAGGATGTAGAGGCATATATCGCTAGGGGTAAGATAGATACTGCCTATAGGAAAATTAAAGAGACCTTTTGAGAAAAGAGAACCACCTGTATGAATATCAAGAGCTCAAATGGAAAACCAGTTTTAAGCAAAGAAGGGAAAGCAGAAAGGCGGAAGGAGTATATGGAAGGTCTATACAAGGGCGATGTACGTGAGGGCAATATTACGAAAACGTAAGAGGATGTAGATGAAGATGAAATGGGAGATACGAAACTGCGTGAAGAGTTTGACAGAGCACTGAAAGACCTATGTCGAAACAAGGCCCCGGGAGTAGACAACATCCCATTAGAACTACTGATAGCCTTGGGAGCCCACCTTGATAAAACTCTACCATCTGGTGCACAAGGTGTATGAGACAGGCGAAATACCCCCAGACTTCAAGAAGAATATAAGAATTCCGATCCCAAAGAAAGCAGGTGCTGACAGGTGTGGAAGTTACTGAACCATAAATTTAATGAGTTGCAGTTGCAAAATACTGAGACAAATTCTTTATAGACGAAAGGAGAAACTAGTAGAAGCTGACCTCGGGGAAGATCAGTTTGGATTCTGTAGAAATTTTGAAACACACATGACAATACTGACCCTACGACTTATCTTAGAAGATAAGATTAAGGAAAGGCAAACCTACGTTTCTAGCATTTGTAGACTTAGAGAAAGCTTTTGACAATGTTGACTGGAATACTGTCTTTCAAATTCTGATGGTGGCAGTGGTGAAATACAAGGAGCGAAGGGCTATTTACAATTTGTACAGAAACCAGACAGCAGTTACAAGAGTTGAGGGGCATGAAAGGGAATCAGCGGTTGGGAAGGGAGTGAGACAGGGTTGTAGCCTATCCCCGATGTTATTCAATCTGTATATTGAGCAAACAGTGAAGGAAACAAAAGAAAAATTTGGAGTAGGAAGTAAAATCCATGGGGAAGAAATAAAAAATTTGAGGTTTGCCGCTGACATTGTAATTCTGTCAGAGACAGCAAGGCACCTGGAAGAGCAGTTGAACAGACTGGGCAGTGTCTTGAAAGGAGGATATAAGATGAACATCAACAAAAACAAAATGAGGCTAATGGAATGTAATCACATTAAATCAGGTGATGCTGAGGGAACTGAATTGAAAAATGGGACACTTAAGGTGGAGGATGAGTTTCACTATTTGGGGAGCAGGATAACTGCTGATGGTTGAAGTAGAGAGTGTATAAAATGTAGACCGGCAATGGCAAGGAAGGCATTTCTGCAGAAGAGAAATTTATTAACATCAAGTATAGATTTAAGTGTAGGGAAGTGTTTTATGAATGTATTTGTATGGAGTGTAGCCATGTATGGAATTGAAACATGGACAATAAATAATTTAGACATGAAGAGAATAGAAGCTCTCAGAATGTGGTGCTACAGATGAATGTTGAAGATTAGATGTGTAGATCATGTAACTGAAGAGGAGGTACTGAATAGAATTGGGGTGAAGAGGAATTTGTGGCACAGCTTGACTAGAAGAAGGGATCAGTTGGTAGGACATATTCTGAGGCATCAAGGGATCACCAATTTAGTATTGGAGGGAAGTGTGGAGGGTAAAAATCATAGAGGGAGACCAAGGGATGAATACACTAAGCAGATTCAAAAGGATGTAGGTTGCAGTAGTTACTCAGAGATGAAGAAGCTTACATAGGATAGAGTAGTGTGGAGAGATGCATCAAACCAGTCTCCAGACTGAAGACCACAACAACAACAACAGATCATGAGTGAATCCATTGCTACATTTCACTGACGAGACAGCCAACTTTGAATCTTGGAATGACTTGCAGAAGTTTCCATATGACACCTGCCTCTAGGCAGTGTTATATGCTGCTGTCAGATGGATGGATAAGATTGACGACTTTTGTTAGATTAGATTAGATTCATTTTTGTTCCATAGACCCAAAAATGAGGGGGTTCTCATGTGTGTGGAACAAGTCAGAAAGTAGAACATAAAAAATATAAAACTTTTGAATATACACTCCTGGAAATGGAAAAAAGAACACATTGACACCGGTGTGTCAGACCCACCATACTTGCTCCAGACACTGCGAGAGGGCTGTACAAGCAATGATCACACGCACGGCACAGCGGACACACCAGGAACCGCGGTGTTGGCCGTCGAATGGCGCTAGCTGCGCAGCATTTGTGCACCGCCGCCGTCAGTGTCAGCCAGTTTGCCGTGGCATACGGAGCTCCATCGCAGTCTTTAACACTGGTAGCATGCCGCGACAGCGTGGACGTGAACCGTATGTGCAGTTGACGGACTTTGAGCGAGGGCGTATAGTGGGCATGCGGGAGGCCGGGTGGACGTACCGCCGAATTGCTCAACACGTGGGGCGTGAGGTCTCAACAGTACATCGATGTTGTCGCCAGTGGTCGGCGGAAGGTACACGTGCCCGTCGACCTGGAACCGGAACGCAGCGACGCACGGATGCACGCCAAGACCGTAGGATCCTACGCAGTGCCGTAGGGGACTGCACCGCCACTTCCCAGCAAATTAGGGACACTGTTGCTCCTGGGGTATCGGCGAGGACCATTCGCAACCGTCTCCATGAAGCTGGGCTACGGTCCCGCACACCGTTAGGCCGTCTTCCGCTCATGCCCCAACATCGTGCAGCCCGCCTCCAGTGGTGTCGCGACAGGCGTGAATGGAGGGACGAATGGAGACGTGTCGTCTTCAGCGATGAGAGTCGCTTCTGCCTTGGTGCCTATGATGGTCGTATGCGTGTTTGGCACCGTGCAGGTGAGCGCCACAATCAGGACTGCATACGACCGAGGCACACAGGGCCAACACCCGGCATCATGGTGTGGGGAGCGATCTCCTACACTGGCCGTACACCACTGGTGATTGTCGAGGGGACACTGAATAGTGCACGGTACATCCAAACTGTCATCGAACCCATCGTTCTACCATTCCTAGACCGGCAAGGGAACTTGCTGTTCCAACAGGACAATGCACGTCCGCATGTATCCCATGCCACCCAACGTGCTCTAGAAGGTGTAAGTCAACTACCCTGGCCAGCAAGATCTCTGGATCTGTCCCCCATTGAGCATGTTTGGGACTGGATGAAGCGTCGTCTCACGCGGTCTGCACGTCCAGCACGAACGCTGGTCCAACTGAGGCGCCAGGTGGAAATGGCATGGCAAGCCGTTCCACAGGACTACATCCAGCATCTCTACGATCGTCTCCATAGGAGAATAGCAGCCTGCATTGCTGCGAAAGGTGGATATACACTGTACTAGTGCCGACATTGTGCATGCTCTGTTGCCTGTGTCTATGTGCCTGTGGTTCTGTCAGTGTGATCATGTGATGTATCTGACCCCAGGAATGTGTCAATAAAGTTTCCCCTTCCTGGGACAATGAATTCACGGTGTTCTTATTTCAATTTACAGGAGTGTAATACTCACTACCCTGATCATTTGTCAGGAGATTGTCAAAATATGTGAATACATTACAGTAAACTGGAACTGCTAATATTTACAGAATTAATACACTGTCAGAATGGAACATAGTTATCCACTTTTAATAAATTTATCATACAGAAAATATCTACCGTTGATTGTTGTGACCAAGTGCTATCAAAACTGAAGTCTAACAGACATTTTTACTTGAGCTGGTCAACAGTCCCTGTTAAGATATTTATCTATAGAGTAGGAGTTGCCTATCAAAAATTCTTTCAAACTCTCTTTAAACTGTGCTTTATCTGAAACCAAATTTTTTAATGGTTGCTGACAATTTGTTGAAGATGTATGTTCCTGAATATTGGACCCCTTTTTTGGACCAAGTTAAGTGATTTTAGGTCTTTATGTAGATTGTTCTTATTCCTAGCATTGAAGCTGCTTAGGGAGCTATTGGTTGGAAATAGACACATGATGTTCTTCAATCTACATCACAAATGAATCTTATTACATGCTGTTGTATGCTAAAAACTTTCACTCAGTTTGACGAGGTACCCCAGAATATGATCCCGTATGACATAATAAAATGAGAGTAAGCAAAGGAAATGAGAGTAAGCAAAGTGTGCAAGTTTTTCTATATTTGTATCTCCTACATCTGACAACATTCTTATTGGAAATACAGACTTGTTTAGGCACTTCAGCAGTTCTGTGGTCTGTCCTTCCCAACTGAATGTATTATTGACTTGTAATCCCAGAAATTTAACTCTGACCACATTTTCGATCTGTATGTCTTTGTACGTTATACAGATGCTGGAAGGAAATCTCTTACAGGTTCTGAACTGTATATAGTGGGTCTTTCCAAAGTTTAATGACAGTGAAACCATTTATTATTGTCTGTGAAAATTTGATTAGCAGCCATTTGTAAATTGTACATCATTTGCTTTTTATTGCAATTTTTGTATCATCTACAAACAACACAAACTAAGCATCTGGCAATATAACAGATAAGAGATCATTAATATATGCAGGAAAAAGCAGTGGACCCAAGATGGAACCTTGAGGAACACCACATGTAATAAATTTCCAGTCAGATGAAGACTGATTGCTTACTGCACAGGTATTTCATGACGACACCCTTTGTTTCCTGTTAGGTAAGACTCGAACCATTTTGCAGCACTGCCAGTGACACTATAATATTCTAATTTACTTAAGAGAATGCTGTGATTAACACAGTCGGAGGCTTTTGACATGTGAAAGAAAATGCCAGTAGCCTCTAATTTGTTATGTAATGAATTAAGTACACTCTCATTCTAAAAGTAAGTAGCCTTCTCTGTATCGGAACCCTAAAGGAACTGAAACTGTGACTTTGACAATATATAATTGCAGTATGTCCTAGATTTTCCATTGTTTTATTATTTGCAGTCAGATACTCGAGAGCAGGCTTGAACACAACCTTTTCAAATATTTTTGAAAAAACCGGCAAGAGTGAAATTGGTTGATAGTTTGATTCTGGAAGGCAAATTATATGAGGGTTGTTAGGTAGAGGACTTGATTTGTGCAGCTGCTGTTAGGTATAAATCCTGTCTGACCAACTGCTATATCTTCAAAGACTTTTTGCAGCCAGCCACTTTTTCACATTATTGCCACAGTGCAAAAGGAATGCTGCATGAACACCATCAAAGCTTGTGGTTTTCCCTGATTTCATGTCTTTTATGGCAGCCATTACTTCTGCAGTGCTGAATGCTAGAGAATATTCAGTTTCAGCTTTGCAAGCTGTTTTGAGTGCCTTTAATTTCTTCGTAGCTGCAATAGTAAGTGATCAGACCTGAGCTGTTTGCAAGTAATGTAACACTAACCAAAGGAGTTGCTGGGTGCAATCCAAGGTTCTGCTGGTACACTACTTCTGGTTTTTACTAAACTCCATGGTTATTTCTCACAATGCAGATGCACAAAAATTTACACAAACACTTAGGATAAGTTGGTATAAACTAATGAACAGACCAAAATACACAGATAGAATTCAATTCACAGAAGCATGTGAGACAAAAACTATACTAAATCATATGCAACAAATGAAAACCGCTGCAGTTGCTGCTAGCACATTCGCTGGGCTCTGCAGCTGCAACTACAGATCAACTTTTGGGTTGAAGACATCTTTACATAAGAATAATAATGAATAAATCTAGGGAAGGCTTTTATCAAGTCGTACAAGTAAGAACCATATTGACTTGATCCTTGATATGATTTAGTAAAATCTTGGCAGACCCAAATCAGGGTTGCTAGGTCAGGTAAGCAAGCCTGAATCTTTTTCACATACAACCAATGCCACTGTTCAGTGCATGATGCGTGGTATCAAAGTACCATTGTTACTTGCTCTTTTTCTGTGTTTGATTGAAATGTAGATTGAAGAATAAATGACTCTCTTTTTGTCACTCCAAGCATCCTATTTTTTAATGCCTTGTTCATATAATCTGTATTTGGTGGAGACCCAACAGTTGTTTCACAGTGTGTCTGAAATCTTTAAATAGAGCCAACAGGATTTCATGAGGAGAATATTAGCTTTCCTTCAGTGGTTCTATTTTAATTTCTGTGAGTACCTTTATTAACACTTTTGTGTGAAAGATGCCAGCTGGTTAAAAATCTGACAAAGTTTCTGGATTTCTTTGACCTTTTTGTTTGTGTCAACAGGATGAGGATCTCAAACAGACAAGCAGTGCTCCATAATAGTTCTTATGACAGTCTTATGCTACACTTTTACAGATTTTTTCCAGCAAATTAAAGAATGCCATGTTTAGACTCTGCAATAACAGATTTTGAATGGATATTTCACTTTATATTGCTTCACAGTGGTATCCCTTAATATTTAAGCAATGATTATGTGTTACCTTACCACACAATAAGAGGTGAATATCTTAATGCCATACCAAGGAAGAGCAAAACATGCATACATGCTCAGAATAAATTATTAGCTTTAGTTTGAATTTAAAATTAATTTTATATGTATTACAAATTCCTGGAAATATTTTAGAAGGACTTCACCCATTACTATTGTAAAATTTTCATATCTTTATTACACAATTGCACAATGTTCTGTCTATTACAGATATTGAATTCTCACGGGTTGTACTCAGCTCATTGGGTGAGAGTGGCTTGTTTAACTGGGAATCAATTCTATCTATGTGCCGAATTGAGAAGCGACTTACTGAAGGCGAAGAGTTTGAAAAACTATGTGAAAAAGTTTCAGATGAAAAATGTTGCCCTGCATGGTCCCTAGGAAATTATATAGCTCTTCTCCACAATAAATCTTCATGCTTCAATATTACGGTAAGTATAAATGTTTTGAATTTTTTAACTTGTATGATTCAAATACTGGCTGTACAGTAAGATGGTAAGAAAAACCAGCCATCTTATTTTCTGTTATATGCCAGACAAAATAACACTAGCAGAAAATTTATTTGTCATTATTCCTTAATGTGTTCATTACTTTAATTATTAAAAGTGACCATTCTTCTAATCTCTTAATAGATTCCTGTATATGTGTCGTATTAGGTATGCTGACTACAGACAAAGAGAGCCCAGTCAAGCTGAAGGGTTGTGTCTGTGTGTGTGTGTGTGTGTGTGTGTGTGTGTGTGTGTGTGTGTGTGTGTGTGTGTCACTGTTGTAGTTTCGAGGAATAACATTGTTCTGAAGCTTAACTAAAATTTTAATTTTTTTTAATTTTTTTTATTTTTTTTTTATTTTTATGTACCTGTCATCCGCTCAACATCTCGAATATGTGTCGTGTGCTTAACTCCTTTCATATTTGGGTTGTCCGAGTTACATGATTCACCCTGTTACCATGTGCACAATACAAAAAATTACTAGCATCTTTGCATGCTGTCATTTGCTGTAGATTTTGATTCAGTAGTTCGAGCCATTAGTAAACTATTGGGGATTGCAAGTTAAGTTGTTCATCTTATCATCCTATGCATAAACTGCTCAAAAATGTTCTACACCACCCCCATGATTTGCATAGTGTGTGTTTTTCTAATTGGAAACGTATTTCTTAATACTCTTTTGACTACAGGGAGTTGTTACATGCAGCCATCTGTATAAAGGAGGTAAAAGCACACCTGCATTCACAGTGCAGTCAGTAGAGCACGCCATACTCCTCATTACAACAGGACAGTGCGGTTGTGTGCACTATTCAGTCTGTCAATATGCCTCGCAGAGTCATTTCAAGGATTGACCTTGCACATGTTGTCACTTTATGGCAAGAAAGGTTGTCGGTGCGGGAAGTTGCCCACCGAATTAGCGTGCACTAAAGCACTTTCTTTTGAACATTAAACTGCTATCGTGAAATACGAGACATTGAAGATGCGTGTCATATTGGTGCCAGTGGTCCAAGACACCAAGTGATGACTGCTACCTGCAGTTCATCTACATCGTTACTCTGCAATTCACACTTAAGTGCCTGGCAGAGGGTTCATCAAACCATTTTCATACTACTTCTCTACCATTCCACTCTCGAATGGCGTGTGGGAAAAAGGAACACCTAAATCTTTCCGTTCGAGTTCTGGTGTCTCTTATTTCATTATGATGATCATTTCTCCCTACGTAGGTGGGTGTCAACAAAATATTTTTGCATTCAGAAGAGAAAGTTGGTGATCGAAATTTCGTAAATAGATCTCACCGCAAAGAAAACCACCTTTGTTTCAGTGACTGCCACCCCAACTCACATATCATATCAGTGACACACTCACTCTTATTGTGTGATAACATGTAACGGGCTGCCCTTCTTTGCAGTTTTTCGATGCCCTCAGTAAATCCTGCCTGGAAGGATCCCACACTGTGCAGCAATATTCCAGCAGAGGACGGACAAGCGTAATGTAGGCTGTCTCTTTAGTGGGTTTGTCACATCTTCTAAGTGATCTGCCAACAAAGTGCAGTCTTTGTTTCACCTTCCTCACAATATTATCTATGTGGTCTTTCCAAATTAAGTTGCTCGTAATTGTAATTCCTAGGTATTTAGTCGAATTGACAGCCCTTAAATTTGTGTGATTTATCGTATACCCAAAATTTCCTGGATTTCTTTTAGTACCCATGTGGATGACCTCACACTTTTCTTTGTTTAGTGCCGATTGCCACTTTTCACACCATACAGAAATTCTCTCTAGATCTTTTTGTAATTGGAATTGATCATCTGATGATTTTACTAGATGGTAAATTACAGCGTCATCTGCAAACAGTCTAAGGGGACTGCTCAGATTATGACCTAGATCATTTATGTAAATCAGGAACAGCAGAGGGCCTATGACACTACATTGTGGAACGTCAGATATCACTTGTGTTCTACTCTATGATTTACTTTCTATCACTATGAACTGTGACCTCTCTGAGAGGAAATCATGAATCCAGTCACACAACTGAGATGATACTCCATATGCACACAATTTGATTAATAGTCGCTTATGAGGAACGGTATCAAAAGCCTTCTGGAAATCTAGGCATATGGAATTGATCTGAGATCCCTTGTCAACAGCACTCATTACTTCCTGGGAATAAAGAGGTAGCTGCGTTGCACAAGAATGATATTTTCTGATACTGTGTTGGTTATGTATCAATAAGTCATTTTCTTCAAGGTGATTCATAATGTTTGCGTACAGTATATCCTTCAAAATCCTACTGCAAATTGAGGTCAGTGATATGGGTCTGCAATTCAATGGGTTACTCCTATTTCCTTTCTTGTATATTGGTGTGACTTGTGCTACTTTCCAGTCTTTAGGAACAGACCTTTCGTCAAGTGAGTGGTTGTATATTCTCGCAGAAGAAGCTGAGCAGCACTGTGGTGTAGTGGTTATGATACTGAACTGTTGCATGGAGGGTCATGAGGTCAAAACTCACCTGGGCTGTACAATTTTAATTTCTATATTTGGTTCCAGTATATTCCAGAAGTATCCACAAATGTCAATAATCATTGTGCTGGAATGTTCTGTAGCTGTATATATACTGTATGTGTTCTGGCCGGAGGCAGTTCACTCTGGACTCTTGTATGTGAAAGTTCTGAATAAATATTCGTTTAGTGAAGTTAGTGTTCGTCATACATCTAATTACACCGTCTTCTACGTGACAATATGATTCCTAAGAAAGGCACTATTGTGTCTGCGTACTCTGAAAGGAACCTGGTGGTATACCATCTGGACCGAAAGAGTTGCCATTCTTAAGTGATTTGAGTTGTTTCACAACACCTAAGATATCTGCTTTTATGTCACTCATCCTAACAGCTGTTATGGTTTCGAATTCTGTAATATTTACTTTGTTTTCTTTCATGAAGGAAATACGCAAAACTGTATTTAGTAAGTCCGCTTTAGTGGCACCATCATTGGTAACATTTCCATCGCTATCGCGCAGTGACGATATTGACTGTTTTATGCCACTGGTGTACTTTACATATGACCAGAATCTCGTAGTGTTTTCTACCATATTTTGAGACAATGTTTTATTGTGGAAACTATTAAAAGCATCTCGCACCGACGTCCGCACTAAATTACGAGCTTCCATGAAACATAGCCAGTCTTGGGAATTTTGTGTTCTTCTGAATTTGGCATGCTTTTTTCGTTGCTTCTGCAACAGTGTTCTGACGTGTTTTGTGTACCATGGTGGATAAGTCCCGTCTCTTATTAACTTATGCGGTATGAATCTATCTATTGCTGCCGATACTGTGTCTTTGAATTTGAGCCATATCTGGTCTACACTTACATAATTGGCTTGGAAAGAATGGAGACTCTCTCTTAGGAAGGCATCAAGCGAATTTTTATCTGCTGCTATAATAGATATATTTTGCGTTTATTTTTAGTGGTTTTTGTTGATATGGTTTTGAGCCTCGCTTAAATGACTGTATCCGTTGTGACGCTCTCTATTAGATCAGGATTATTTGTGGCTAAGAGGTGAAGTGTGTTTTTGCAACCATTTACAATTCGTGTGGACTCATAAACTAATTGTTCAAAGTAATTCTCAGAGAAAGCATTTAGTACAATTTCAGAAGATGTTTTCTGTCTGCCACGGGCTTTGAACATGTGTTTCTGCCAACAAATCGAGGGTAGATGTAGGGCTGATGTGTTTCATGAAGACAATGCAACGGAGCTGTGTACTGGTGTTGACTCTGGACAGTAAGATACTGTCTCCCCATCATAAGTTAGGCTTCTAGGCATCCATTATGAACAAAAGGGAAAAAACCTGCAGTTCAATGGTGTGTGAAGAAAGTGGGCAGGGGAACATGGAATGGAAATAGGATCAGTATGTTTGGCTGTCTTCACTGATGATCGATGTAGGAGAATGATTGCTGTAGTAGAATGTGGAGGCAGTGAGGAACCATTGCATGTCTCAAGGCTACCATTGGGTTTAGCAGGGATGTCAGTCAATCATGTACTATGTATGGATTTGAGAAGCCTCTCCTTGCTGATGAAATTAATGTGAAGGCTATGCAGTATTGTGACAAAATCATCAAACCAGTTATCTAACTCCAGTCAACATTTTGGTGACAAGTTCGGCTTTAGAGAAGACAATAATGGACGACCATGTCGCTCACACCTCAGCAACACCTTCCTGCAGAGGTGGAGCATGGGTAGAGGGGGAGGAGAAGGGACAGTTTCATGGAGGGGAAGTGGGGACTTGGGGGACAAGCAGTAGTCAACTGAGTGGCACGTCCTGTGGTATCTGCAAACAGGAATTCGATTAAGCATTCTTAGGACCAATTGAAACTTACAGTAAGTTCTTGCAGGAACCCTCCTTACATTCAGGCAAAGAGTGAGACATGCTCGAGCAGCAGCGTACCGTCCACCTCGTGGACAGGATGCCACTGACAATCCAAGCATGGTACAATACTTAGGGTGGAGCAACATGGCAATGAATGTTAGCCAGTAGCATATTTTAATTTTACACATGTACACATTCAAACAGGGAGCCTATGTTTCAGTTATTGTTTGTTTTTATTTCACAGTAAAGTTATTTTTTAGGGTTCTGTACCTCACTCTGCAAAAACAGAAACCTTATAGGATCACTTTGTTGTCCGTATGTCTGTCCACTAGTTAAAAACCTTTTTTCTCACGAATGGGCTGGTGTATCAAGTTCAAATTTATGTCACTTATTAAGATCTATGGCAGTAAAAAACATTGAAGCATTTAAGTCAATGCACCCCACATGAACCATGGACCTTGCTGTTGGTGGGGGGGCTTGGATGCCTCAGCGATACAGATAGCTGTATCGTAGTGCAACCATAGTGGAGGGGTATCAGTTGAGAGGCCCCCCAGGGGGCTCACCGCTCTTTGGTGAGTACGTGCTTGGGGACCATGGGGCCCCAGTCCTTGCAGCACTGCTTCTCTTTCAATGCTGCTAGTCTCCTCTTCTTCTGTCCTTTTCCCCTCTCTTGGGGAGATGACTCGTGCCTCCATGGGCTCTTGAAGCTCATTTGTGTTGATTTACTTATAAGTCTCTTCTCTCTTGCACTGGTCTTTCCCTATACTGTTCTTTCCCTGTATCGCTCTTTCCCTGTAACGCTCTTTCCCTGCACTGCTCTTTCCCTGTCCCTCTCTTTCCCAGTCCCTTCATTTCCCTGTCCCTTCATTCCCTTGTTCTGCTCTCCTTTTCCTCCACTGCGGCATTTGAGGCCATCCTTCCTTTCTTTCTTATCTTTTCTTCTCCTCCCTGTGTGTGCCTGACGGCCACCCACGCGTTTGACATGTAGCAGGAGACTGGGTAACGGGTAATTCCCTTCCCCGGGTTGGCATGTAGGGCCCGCATGTACCCCCTGGTAGCGGCCAGGCCGAGGGAGGGGTGATTGCCTGAGCTGTTACCTTCCTCCTCTGCCAATTGGTCCCTCCGTCTGTCATTCGGGAGGTGTGACCTAAGGTGTGGACAATCACCTTTGGAGGGCCCCTGCTGGAAGGACCGCCCCATCACAGATGCTGGCAATCATGGGGGACTTCTTCCCAATGACTGATTTTCATTCTCTTTCTCCGAGTGTTTCCCATAAACGAAAGTGGAATGAGGCTCCTGCCTCAATGTCTCTTCCTGTTGTGTCTCAATATCCAGTAGTCTCACGTTTAGAGAAAAACCAGACTTTTGCTTCTGTAAACGCCTTTGTATACAGAAAGGCGTGGATGGCATCGCCAGCCCTGCGAAGTCATGCTCTCGTCTCCGCAATGGAATGCTGCTTTTGGAAATTGATAGTGCTTCCAGGCCCAGGAACTACTCAAGGCCCAAACCCTCCACGAATATCCTATAAAAGTGGAGGCTCACAGGACACTTAACTCATCCCACAGTGTTATCTACACCCGGCTGTTGGATGGCTTGTAACTAATTATCTATCGGATCAGAGCGTTACTGCTGTTCTTAGAGTTATGAAGAAGGAAGATGCCGATTTGGTGCCCACTCGCACATTATTCCTGACTTCAGATTGGTTAATGCTTCCTACCAAGATCAAGGAAGGCTATGAAGTCTTCTCTGTGCACCCATACATTCCCAATCCGTTGAGGTGTTACAACTGCCACCAGTTCAATCATACCAGAACATCATGTAAAAACACGGCCAAATGTGTCACTTGTAACAGGGATGCACACGAGGGCGCCTGTCCACCTCCTTCCCCCCCGCTGCGTTAATTGTCATGGAGTACATGCTGCTGCTTCTTGTTCTTGTCCCGTCTATCAAGACGAGCGGGCTGTTCAGGAGATAAGAGTGAAGGAGAAGGTACCTTTTCCTGTTGCCCGGAAACTGTTGGCGAGCCGTAAACCGAATGTCCCTTCCTCTGGAAGCTACAGCACCGTGTTAACCTCTCCCCGTCCCACAAAAAATGTGGCTACGCAAACTTGTGACTTACAGTTCAGTTCAATGGTGGCAGAGTCGCCTCGTCTTCAAGCTGATATTGCTCCTCCCGCTTCCCGGTCAGTAGATTCTGCTACCCGTTCTTCGCCCTCACTGGCGAAGATGGTTGTAACACAGCCAGCGAACCATCAATTCAAAAAGGATTATTCCCGGGAAGATTTTTTGCGTACCTCAAGTTCGCAGCCATCTGGCTCTTCTGCCAATCGTCAAAAGCCAAAACAATCATCCAAAGGCAAACAGTCTTCCCTCTCTCTGACTCGCCGGCCCTCTTCGACTCGTCGGTCCTTTTCAACTGACCGACACCGGGGAAGCTCCGTTGATCCCACTGAGTTGATAGATGAAGATCCTCCACCTGTGGATTCCTGTGGCCGTCCTCCCTTGACAGCTCGTCCTAAATTTTATGGCCCTTTTACAATGGAATATCTGTTGCCTTCGGTCTAATAGGGTGGATCTCCAGCTGCTCCTGCAATCGTAATGTCCGCTCGTCGTCTGTCTCCAAGAAACCAAGCTTTGTCCTCAAGACCATTTTGCTCTCCCTCATTTTACTTTGCTCCAGATGGACCTTCCGCTTAGGGTGGGGATTCCTGCTCATGGTGGGGTCATGCTGCTTCTACGAGATGATGTTTGTCATCGTCCTGTCCCCTTGCACACACACCTGCAAGCAGTTGTTTTCCATCCCGAATTAACCTCTTCCCTCTGCACAATTTATATCCCTTCATCTTCTGCTGTCATTAGGGCGGACCTGATGCACCTTGTTGCTCAGCTTCCTCCACCCTTTCTGCTCCTCGGTGACACCAATGCCCATCATCCTCTTTGGGGCTTGCCTGTTGCCTGCCCGAGAGGTTCTCTTTTGGTGGATCTTCTTAATCATCTCAATCTTGTGTGTTTCAACACCGGTGAAGCCACATTTCTCTCTGATTCCATGCACGCTTATTCTCACTTAGACCTCTCGATCTGCTCTGCCCAGCTCGCTCGACGTCTCGAGTGGTGTGCTCTTTCCGATACTTACTCAAGTGACCACTTCCCTTGTGTGACTCGCCTGTACAGTCATACCCCACCATAGCGGCCCGCTCATTGGAAATTCTCTCACTGACTGGAGGCTATATTCCTCCTTGGCAATCTTTGATGACAGGCCGTTTCCCAGCTGTAATGATCAGATCGAGCACCTCGTGGATGTTATTCTCTCGGCTGCCGAATCCTCTATCCCTTGTACTACCACTTCTTCATCCCGTCAGGTCCCGGTCCCAGTCCCTTGGTGGACTGTGGAGTGCAGCAATGCTATTTGTGTCCGACGATGTGCGCTTCGTGTCTTTCACCGTCATCCTAGGTTAATGAACAGCATCCGCTACAAACAACTACGTGTGCAGTGCCGCTGCACTATTAAGGAAAGCAAGAAAGCATGCTGGGTTTCCTTCATCAGCTCGTTCAACAGTTTTACTCCATCCTCTCTCGTTTGAGGTGGCCTGCATCGGCTTTCTGGGACTACCGCCCACTCCCCGGTCCCTGGTCTGACTGTGGCTGGAAACGTCATAGTCGACCTTGTAGATGTTTCCAACGCTTTGGGTCAGTACTTTGAGGTGGTTTCAAGCTCCACCCACTACCATCCTGCCTTCCTTCCTCAGAAACAGGCGGAGGCGGCTCATGCAATCTCTTTTCTCACATTGAATCACGAATGCTACAATACTCCTTTTACTATGAGGGAATTCGAACGTGCTCTCTCCTCATCCAGGTCTTCTGTTCCTGGGCCCGATACTATCCACGTCCTTATGCTGCAGAATCTTCCTCCTGCGGGAAAACGCTTTCTCCTCGATACCCACAACCGTATTTTGACTGACAGTGTATTTCCCACACTTTGGCGTGAAACTATTATTGTTCCCCTACCTAAGCCTGGTAAAGATAAATCCCTTCTTCCCAGCTTTCGTCCAATTTCCCTTACCAGCAGCGTTTGTAAGGTGATGGAACACATGATCAATGGTCGATTGGTGTGGTGGCTGGAGTTACACCATCTTCTCACTAATGCTCAGTGTGGGTTCCGAAAGCACTGCTCGGTGGTTGATTATCTCGTCACCCTGTTGACATTCATCATGAATAATTTTCTGCAGAAGCGACTAACAGTGGCCATTTTCTTTGATTTGGAGAAAGCATATGATACCTGTTGGCGGACAGGCATTCTACATACTATGCGCACATGGGCCCTTTGTGGTCATCTTCCCACTTTCATCCGGGAATTTTTAACAGGATCAAGTTTTCTGGGTACATGTGGGTTCCTCCTTATCCCACACCTTTTCACAGGACAACGAGGTGCCTCAGGGCTCCGTACTGAGTGTTGTCCTCCTCGCCATAGCCATCATATGGACTGCCTTCCAGCTGGCATTTCCGGTTCTCTTTTCGTTGACGACTTTGCTATTTATTGCAGCTCACAGCAGATGTGTCTCCTGCAATGCTGTCTTTAGCGTTGTCTGGACCATCTCTATGCTTGGAGTGTCCCAAATGGCTCCCGCTTTTCTGCTACAAAATCCGTTGGCGTCAACTTCTGGCGGTACAAGGCATTTCTTCCAACGTCCTTGCGACTGGGCCAAAATTGCTCTCCTGTTCGTGGATCCAACAAAGTTCTTAGGGCTTACATTCGATAGGAAACTCAGTTGGTCTCACCACGTGTCCTACCTGGCTGCATGCTGCACCTGGTCCCTAAATGTCCTTTGTGTATTGAATGGTACCTCTTGGGGAGCTGACCGGACTGTCATCCTCCACCTCTATCGATCTCTTGTCTGCTCCAAGTTGGATTATGCGTGCATTGTCTACTCCTCTGCACGGCCATCTATCTTATGCCATCTAAATAAAATACACCATTTTGAGATCCGTCTCGCCACTGGTGCCTTCCGTACTAGCTCTGTCGAGAGTCTCTACGCAGAAGCCGGTGAATTACCACTGTCATACCGGCGTGACATCCTACTCAGTAGGTATGCATGTCGACTTTCTTCCAAGCCAGGCCATCCATCTTTGACCCTTTTTTTGATGACATTCTTGACCGCCAGTACGAAATGTACGTTTCTTCTCTGCGGTCTCCCGGCGTCCGCTTTCATTACTTGCTTCAGCAGCTGCTGTTCACACTTCCTGCCACTTTCCGAATGGGGGAGAGCCCTTCACTTCCTTGGCTTCAGACACAGCTTTGTGTTCGTTTTGACCTCAGCTCGTTCCCGAAAGATTCGACTCACGAGCTGACCTATCGCTGCAACTTTCTCAAACTTCGCTCATGAGCTTTTTGCCCTGTATCAGACTGTTCACTATGTTCGGAGGCTTCAGCTCACTCGCTGCGTGATGTGCCCTGACTCCCTCAGTGCCCTTCAGAGTCTAGATGATCTAGATGATCAGTCCATCCCATCGTTCGACAGATCCAGGACTGCCTCCATTTGTTCCCGAGTGGGGGAGCCCAAGTGATGTTCATGTGGGTTCCTGGCCATGTTGGTGTGCCTGGGAATGATGCTGCTGGTGCTGCATTCAAGGCTGCAGTCAATCTCGGTCGGCCCGCCTCTTAGTCTGTTCCCTCACAAGATATTTGTACTTTTCTCTATCGGCGTATCACGTCACTTTGGCATGACCTTGGTGCTCCCTTCATGGGAACAAACTCAGAGAAGTCAAACCTCTCCCAACAGCCTGGCCGACTTCCTTCTGGCTGTCTCGCCGTGAGGAAGGTAATATTAGGTTGGTTGCGAATAGGGCACTGCCGCTTTAGTCACTGCCACTTGCTGAATGGCGACCCTGCACCCAGCTGTCCTTTCTGTAGCCAGCCATTAACGGCCAGACATTTCCTGATCCTCTGCCCCTATTTTAGCCACTTGCGTGTCAGGGTTGGGCTGCCGCCTGCTTTGCTGGACATTTTAGCGGATGACGTGTGAGCCGTGGCTTGCAGTAATATGACAAAAGAGATTTGATTTCTACCTGGAGGGTGCAGTGTCTTGTCGACGTCTTTTAGATACTCTTCCGTAACATCTTGATTATTTTAGAATTGTTTAATGGACCTCACAATGGTTTTTTACCCTTGCGGTTCCAGCATTTTATGGTCCTATCTGGGCGCCTATGACCTTAGATGTTGTGCATCCTAAAACCCCACAACACAAGACTGGCCTTCAACAGGTCAGCCCCCCTGTGGGTTCGGGGCTTAGAATAGGCCCGCGGTATTCCTGCCTGTCGTAAGAGGCGACTACAAGGAGTCTCACATGTTTCGGCCTTATGTGATGGTCCCCTCTCGGGTTTGACCTCCATCTTTCTAAATTATTCCGAAGAGCGAGCCAATTGCGGAAGGGCGCCTTACATGGTGCACTGTATCCGTCGTGCAATTAGACCTTTAGCCGGCTTTCTCGTCGTTGCAATGGTGTCCCGCTCGTTTTCGATCTCTTGGGCGAGGATACGTCCCTGGGTGCGATTACCACGCTGCACTATGCAGTGTTTCTTTTAACTGCGACGACGACCTTGGACATTTTTGCACCTAAGATCCAGCACGGTAGCCAGTCCGTTGTGGTGGGGCCGCCATGTACCCTGTTGGTTGTAGCCCCCTGACAACGCAGGGATCACTCTACTGATGCCTGCGCCATTAACTCCCCACGTATGCCAAGGAGTAGATGCCTATCCTCCTGGGGTATCGGGACTCCCGGCAACGGCCATCCTGCCAGGTGGCCTTTGCTGTGGCTGGGTGGTGCCCGTGGGGAGGGCCCTTGGTCGGAGTAGGTGGCATCAGGGCTGATGACCCACAATGAAGCGTGGTACATCATCTCTCGCTGGCGGCCAGCCGCCAGCAGTCTCTAAGCGTTCTCGGGCTCAATTTAATGCTCAGAAGTACGATCCGAAAACGTTCCCCTCCCTTGGGAAGAGCGTAAGTCTCAGGATGGAAGTAACAGTTATTCGCCCCGATTCTTAGTTTGCACGAGAGCTGATGGGGAGTCTTTTCTCCCCACAAAGCCTCAGTTCTTTGTCGAGCATATAGAGGACAAGTTTGGGGAGGTGAAGGGCTTGTCTAAAATGCGCTATGGGTCAGTACTGATACAAATGGCATCCTCCGCCAAGTCACGCAGGTTACTTGCTTGTGACAAGTTGGGGGATGTTAACGTTACTATTACACCACATAAGAGTTTAAATATGGTCCAGGGTGTTATTTTCCATAGGGACCTCCTTTTGCAGTCTGACGACGAGCTGCGCGCCAACTTAGAACGTAGAGTTGTTCATTTCGTCCGGCGTGTTCATCAGGGTCCGAGGGACAATCAGGTTGCTACCGATGCCTTCGTCTTGGCCTTCGAGGGTGATACGTTACCGGAAAAGGTCAAGGTGATGGTCTACCGATGTGACGTCAAGCCCTATATCCCTCCCCCGATGCGGTGCTTCAAGTGCTGGAAGTTCGGCCATATGTCTTCCCGCTGCACTTCCAGCCTCACATGTCGAGATTGCGGACGCCCATCTCATCCCGATACTCCATGTGCCCCGCCTCCCATCTGCGTCAACTGCGGGGAGCACCATTCACCTTGCTCGCCAGACTGCAGAATATTCCAGAAAGAGCGCAAAATCATGGAATATAAGACCCTGGACCGACTGACTTATACTGAGGCCAAAAGGAAATACGACCGATTACATCCAGTGAGAATGACATCTTCCTACGCCGCTGCTACAACACCTGTGCTCGCCCCATCAGTTTTGCGACTTCTGGCCGGATTGACGAGTGGTACAACTCCTCCTGCCCCCTTGCCAGTGGGGGGGCTCTACCCACCGGGTTGCTCCTGTGCCACCTACCTCAGGAGCAACACCATCCCCCCCATCGGGGACGTCGTGCCCGCTTCTAAGCCGGAGAAGTGTCCAACTTCTTCGGCTTCTCACACTCGCAAGGGGTCCCTTGGGTCCCTCCCTTCCCAGGTTTCCACCAGCGGGAAAGCTGACGACCGACAGTGGCGTAAGTGCCCAGAATCAGCTGGTCGAAGGGCTTCACGATCCTCCTCAGTCCCGGAGACTGAATCGGTGAAGCCTTCCCAGCCAGTTAAACCCAAGGAGCAGCGTGAGAAATCAAAGAAGAAGAGCTCTAAGCCCAAGGAACTCGCGGTGGCAGCCACCCCACCACAACCTTCCAGCTCTGCGTCTGTGGACGAGGTGGAGATTCTGGCTTCCGCTGAGGACTTCGATCTCGCCGGTCCCTCAGACGCCATGAATAGCACTAGCACCGGTGCTCAATCGGAGGCAGCAGGTGACCCAGCGGCGTAATCTGTCTTCCCAGTCCCGTCACGCCTTTCTCAGCCATGGACAAAACCATCCTCCAGTGGAACTGCAGCGGTTTCTTCCACCATCTAGCTGAGCTCCGCCAACTTATCAGCCTTCACCCTTTCCTCTGCATTGCTCTGCAGGAAACTTGGTTTCCAGCAATGCGCACCCCCGCCCTCCGTGGCTATCGGGGTTATTATAAGAACCGAGCAGCTTATGAAAGGGTGTCTGGTGGCGTCTGCATCTATGTCCTTAACTCTCTTCACAGCGAGTCTGTCCCTCTACAAACAGCTTTAGAGGCTGTCGCTGTTAGGGTGTGGACGCCGCAGGCTATTACCGTCTGCAGTCTTTACCTTCCACCGGAGGGTGATGTCGCGCAGCATGTCCTGGCTGCGCTGATAGCCCAATTGCCACCACCTTTCTTGTTACTGGGCGACTTTAATGCCCATAACCCTCTGTGGTGTGAGTCAGTGGCAACAGGTCGAGGCGCCACCGTTGAGCATTTATTGTCGCAGCTCGATCTCTCGATTTTGAATGATGGTGCCTTCACACACTTCAGTGTGGCGCACGGCACATACTCCGCCATTGACCTTTCAATCTGTAGCCCTAGCCTCTTACCGTCTGTCCAATGGAGTGTGCATGATGACCTGTGTGGTAGTGACCACTTTCCGATCTTTCTGTCACTACCACAGTGTCACTCTTCTGGGCGCCCTAGCAGATGGGCTATGAATAAGGCTGACTGGGACTTGTTCTCCTCCACTGCCGCTATTGAGCCTTTCTCAAATGTCATTCATGCGGTGGTTACATCGGTCACCACCTGCATCGTTACTGCCGCCGAATCTGCCATTCCCCGTTCTTCTGGGTCCCCTCGGCGGAGGGCTGTGCCTTAGTGGTCGCCTGAGATCGCTGAAGCGATTAAAGATCGCCGGCGGGTGCTCCAGCGTCACAAGCGACATCCCTCCATAGACCACCTTATCGCCTTCAAACGGCTGCGTGCGCGGGCCCGCCTCCTTATCCGACAAGGCAAGAAGGAGTGCTGGGAGCGGTATGTGTCCACCATTGTCCTCCATGTCACTCCATCGCAGGTCTGGGCCAAGATTCGACGCGTCTACGGCTATCGGACCCCTGCCAGCGTCCCTGCGCTCTCACTGAATGGAGCAGTTTGTACTGACTCTGATGTCATTGCAAACCGCTTAGCAGAGCATTTTGCTATGAGTTCCGCTTCTGCGAATTACCCCCAGGCCTTCCGCTCCATTAAAGAGCGGATGGAACGTCGGAGTCTTTCTTTTCGCACCCACAATTCTGAATCCTACAATGCTCCATTCAGTGAGTGGGAATTTCACAGTGCCCTTGCCGCTTGCCCTGATACCGCTCCCGGGCCCGATCGCATCCACTGTCAGATGCTGAAACACCTTTCAGTGGACTGCAAGCGACGCCTCCTCGACCTTTACAACCGTCTCTGGGTCGAGGGTGAGTTTCCGTCGCAATGGCGGGAAAGCATTGTCATCCCAGTTTTGAAACCGGGCAAGAGCCCTTTGGAGGTGGACAGCTACCACCCCATTAGCCTCACCAACGTTCTTTGTAAGCTTCTCAAACGGATGGTGAGCCGGCGCTTGAATTGGGTACTGGAGTCTCGGGGCCTTCTGGCTCCGTCTCAGGGTGGGTTCCAGAAAGGCCGCTCCGCCGCCAACAATCTGGTGAGCCTGGAGTCAGCCATCCGTACTGCCTTTGCCCGCCGTCAGCACCTGGTCGCTGTCTTTTTCGACATGCGGAAGGCGTACGATACGACATGGCGTCATCACATCCTTTCTACGCTTCATGGATGGGGTCTTCGGGGCCCTCTGCCGATCTTTATCAGAAATTTTCTGTCGTATCGTACCTTCCGCGTGCAAGTCGCAGCCTCATATAGTTCCAGCCACGTCCAGGAGAACGGTGTGCCACAGGGTTCTGTTTTAAGTGTCTGCCTGTTTTTAATAGCCATTAACGGGCTCGCTGCGGCCGTGGGAAATTCTGTCTCTGCTTCCCTGTATGCTGACGACTTCTGTCTTTATTACAGCTCTACTGGTATTGCAGCTGTTGAACGTCAGCTACAGGGTGCTATCCGCAAGGCGCAGTCTTGGGCTGTAGCTCCTGGGTTCCAGTTTTCGGCAGCCAAGACCTGCGTTATGCATTTCTGCCGGCGACGCACTGTCCACCCGGAGCTGCGGCTTTATCTTGCCGGCGAACTTCTTTCAGTAGTGGCATCACACAGGTTTTTGGGGGTGGTTTTCGATGCCCGGTTGACTTGGCTGCCTCATATCTGGCAGCTTAAACGGGCGTGTTGGCGACATCTAAACGCTCAGAGATGCTTGAGCCACACCTGCTGGGGCGCCGACCGATCTACCCTGTTGCGGCTCTACCAGGCGTTAATCCACTCCCGTCTGGATTATGGGAGCCTGGCTTATGGCTCAGCACCCCCTCTGCGTTGCGGGTGCTGGACCCAATACTACACAGCGGGATCCGACTTGCCACTAGTGCCTTCCGCACCAGCCCTGTGGGCAGCATCCTTGTTGAGGCATGTGTCCCTCCACTGCGGTTACGACGCCAACAATTACTGGCTGCTTATGCTGCCCATGTTTTTAGCTTGCCCGGGCATCCAAATTACCGTGTCCTGTTCCCGCAGTCTGTCGTCCATCTGCCAGACCGTCGGCCCCGGTCGTGTTGTCCGATCGCCGTACGCGTCAAGGAGCTTCTCTGCGGGCTTGGGTTTTTCCCTGTTCCACCTCCTTTCCGGGCACCTCTGCGTACACCCCCGTGGTGTGTTCCTCGCCCTTGCCTTCGGCTCGACTTGGCACAGGGCTCGAAGGACTCAGTCCCTCCAGAGGCCTTCCGCCGCCGCTTTTATTCCATCCTGGCCACGTATCAGGGCTCTGGAATTGTTTACACCGCCGGTTCGATGGTTGCTGGTCGTGTCAGGTATGCGCTAACTCTAGGGGACCATTTCGAACAATGGTCCTTGGCGGCTGGCTGCAGCGTTTACAATGCTGAGCTGGTCGCCATCTTTCGAGCCCTAGAGTATATCCGCTCCTGCTCAGGTGAGTCCTTCGTTATCTGTAGCGATTCCCTGAGTGGTTTACGAGCTCTCGACCAGTGTTTTCCTCGTTCTCATCTGGTGATGGCTATCCATGAGTCCCTGCATACTCTTGCGCGTTGCGGCCGCTCTGTGGTCTTTGTGTGGACCCCCGGTCACGTTGGTATCCCGGGCAATGAACATGTTGACCGCCTGGCCAAACAGGCCACCAGTGAACCCACCCTGGACATTGGCCTCCCGGAGACTGATTTGCGGGCAGTCTTCCGCCGCGAAGTTCTCTCACTTTGGGACACTGAATGGTGCAATCTGCCCACGCCAAACAAACTCCGGTCTCTCAAGGCGACGACGCATGTGTGGCAGTCATCCATGCGAGCCACTCGCAGAGATTCAGTTGTTCTTTGTCGGCTCCGCATTGGCCACACCCGACTGTCTCACAGTTATTTATTGCGTCGTGAGGACCCGCCTCTCTGTCGCTGTGGGGCGGTTTGGACAGTGGTGCTCATTTTATTAACTTGTCCGCTTTTAACTGTGCTCAGGCAGACATTTGCGCTGCCTGATACGCTTCCTGCCCTTTTACTATATGACTCTGCCATGGCGGACTTAGTTTTGCGTTTTATTTGGGCAGGGGGTTTTTATCGTTTAATCTGAGTGTTCATGTTTTTTAGTGTTGATTCTGGCTTTTAGCCTCTGATTTTAACCTGAGTTTTTAATGTGTTCTTGGTGGTTGGCTTTTCCTCTTTTTTTTCTCTATGGTCGGCCAACCACCGTCACTCTCTGTGTGTTTTAATTTGTTTTCTCTTTGGGCGGTTTTAATTTCTTTGGAAAAAGGGACCGATGACCATCGCAGTCTGGTCCCTTTACTCCCGCAAATCAACCAACCAACCAACAGGTCAGAGCGTGGAATGTCAGATCTCTTAATCGGACAGGTAGGTTAGAAAATTAAAAAAGGGAAATGCATAGCTTAAAGTTAGATATAGTAGGAATTCGTGCAGTTCGATGGCAGGAGGAACAAGACTTCTGGTCAGGTAAGTACAGGGCTATAAATACAAAATCAAATAGGGGTAATGCAGGAGTAGGTTTAATAATGAATAAAAAAAAAATAGGATCGCGGGTAAGCTGCTATGAACAGCGTAGTGAACGCATTATTGTAGCCAAGATAGACATGAAGCCCGCACTTCCACAGTAGTACAAATTTATATGCCAACTACCTCTGCAAATGACAAAGTGATTGAAGAAATGTATGATGACATAAAAGAAATTATTCAGATAGTGAAGGGAAACGGAAATTTAATAGTCATGGGAGACAGGAATTCGATAGTAGAAAAAGGAAGAGAAGGAAAAGTAGTAGGTGAATATGGAATGATGGTCAGGAATGAAAGAGGAAGCTGCCTGGTAGAATTTTGCACAGAACATAACTTAATCATAGCTGACATTTGGTTTAAGAATCATGGAAGTAGGTTGTATACGTGGAAGAGGTCTGGAGACACTAGAAGGTTTCAGATAAGTTATATAATACTAAGACACAGATTTAGGAACCAGGTTTTAAATTGTAAGACATTTCCAAGGACAGATGTGGACCCTGACCACAATCTATTGGTTATGAAGTGTAGATTAAAACTGAAGAAACTGCAAAAAGGTGGGAATTTAAGGAGATGGGACCTGGATAAACTGAAAGAACCAGAGGTTGTAAAGAGTTTGAGAGAGAGCATTAGGGAACGATTGACAAGAATAGGGGAAAGAAATACAGTATAGGAAAAATGGGTAGCTTTGAGAGATGAAATAATGAAGGCATCAGAGGATCAAGTAGGTAAAAAGATGAGGGCTAGTACAAATCCTTGGGTAACGGAAGACATACTGAATTTAATTGATGAAAGGAGAAAATACAAAAATGCAATAAATGAAGGAGACACAAAGGAATGCAAACATCTCAAAGATGAGATTGACAGGAAGGGCAAAATGGCTAAGCAGGGGTGGCTAGACGACAAATGTAAGGATGTAGAGGCATATATCGCTAGGGGTAAGATAGATACTGCCTATAGGAAAATTAAAGAGACCTTTTGAGAAAAGAGAACCACCTGTATGAATATCAAGAGCTCAAATGGAAAACCAGTTTTAAGCAAAGAAGGGAAAGCAGAAAGGCGGAAGGAGTATATGGAAGGTCTATACAAGGGCGATGTACGTGAGGGCAATATTACGAAAACGTAAGAGGATGTAGATGAAGATGAAATGGGAGATACGAAACTGCGTGAAGAGTTTGACAGAGCACTGAAAGACCTATGTCGAAACAAGGCCCCGGGAGTAGACAACATCCCATTAGAACTACTGATAGCCTTGGGAGCCAACCATGATAAAACTCTACCATCTGGTGCGCAAGGTGTATGAGACAGGCGAAATACCCCCAGACTTCAAGAAGAATATAAGAATTCCGATCCCAAAGAAAGCAGGTGCTGACAGGTGTGGAAGTTACCGAACTATCAATGTAATGAGTCACAGTTGCAAAATACTGAAACAAATTCTTTAATACTGTCTTTCAAATTCTGATGGTGGCAGTGGTGAAATACAAAGAGCGAAGGGCTATTTACAATTTGTACAGAAACCAGACAGCAGTTACAAGAGTTGAGGGGCATGAAAGGGAATCAGCGGTTGGGAAGGGAGTGAGACGGGGTTGTAGCCTATCCCCGATGTTATTCAATCTGTATATTGAGCAAACAGTGAAGGAAACAAAAGAAAAATTTGGAGTAGGAAGTAAAATCCATGGGGAAGAAATAAAAAATTTGAGGTTTGCCGCTGACATTGTAATTCTGTCAGAGACAGCAAGGCACCTGGAAGAGCAGTTGAACAGACTGGGCAGTGTCTTGAAAGGAGGATATAAGATGAACATCAACAAAAACAAAATGAGGCTAATGGAATGTAATCACATTAAACCAGGTGATTCTGAGGGAACTGAATTGAAAAATGGGACATTTAAGGTGGAGGATGAGTTTCACAATTTGGGTTCAAAAATGGCTCTGAGCACTATGGGACTTAACTTCTGAGGTCATCAGTCCCCTAGAACTTAGAATTACATAAACCTAACTAACCTAAGAACATCACACACATCCATGCCTGAGGCAGGATTCGAACCTGTGACCGTAGCGGTCGCCCGGTTCCAGACTGTAGTGCCTAGAACTGCTAGGCCACATCGGCCGGCCCGCTATTTGGGGAGCAGGATAGCTGCTGATGGTTGAAGTAGAGAGTATATAAAATGCAGACCGCCAATGGCAAGGAAGGCATTTCTGCAGAAGAGAAATTTGTTAACATCAAGTATAGATTTAAGTGTAGGGAAGTCTTTTATGAAAGTATTTGTATGGCGTGTAGCCATGTATGGAAGTGAAACATGGACAGTAAATAGTTTAGACAAGAAGAGAATAGAAGCTCTCAAAATGTGGTGCTACAGACGAATGTTTGACGATTAGATGTGTAGATCATGTAGCTGAAGGGGAGGTACTGAATAGAATTTGGGTGAAGAGGAATTTGTGGCACAACTTGACTAGAAGAAGGGATCAGTTGGTAGGAAATATTCTGAGGCATCAAGGGATCACCAATTTAGTATTGGAGGGAAGTGTGGAGGGTAAAAATCATAGAGGGAGACCAAGGGATGAATACACTAAGCAGATTCAAAAGGATGTAGGTTGCAGTAGTTACTCAGAGACGAAGAAGCTTGCTCAGTATAGAGTAGCATGGAGAGCTGAAACAACAACAGCAACAAGAAGTCAATGCAATCAAAAGATATGGCCATTTATGTGTCATCATTTGCTCATCCAAGCTCTCTCTTCTCTATTTGAATGTTGAGTTGCTGTGGTCTCCAGTCCAAAAACTGGTTAGATGCAGCTCTCTACACTAGCCTACCCTGTCCCAGCCTCCTCAACTCTTTGTAACTTCTTCAAACTTAAACCACTTGCTGCAGTCGAGCCTTGGTCTCTCTCAATTTTTACCCCCCCCCCCCCCCCCCTATCCCCACCCCCTCCACAACTCTGCCCCCGCTTCCACTTCCCTCCATTACCAAATTGATATTTGTCTAATGCCTCAATTTTTCTGATGCCTCAGAATATTTCCTATCAAGTGATCTCTTCATTTAGTCAGGTTGTGCCACTTCTTTTCTCCCAATCTGATTCTGCAGCTCTTCTTTAATTGCCTGGTCTACCTGTCTAACTTTCAGAATTCATCTGTAGCACTACATTTCAAAAGCAAACTATTGTATTCTTGTCTGGATTGTACGTCCCATGTTTTACTTCCATACAAAACTACACTCCAAACAGACACCTTCAGAAAAGGCTCAACAAATAAATTTATATCAACTGTTAAAATAACTCACATTTAAAGAAATGCTTTTATTGCTAATGCCGGTCCATTCTGTATCCTCCTTACTTCAATCATTGTCAGTCATTTTGTTGCCCAAATAGTCTCTGTCTACAAACATACTCCGCAAACCACTGTGAAGTGCATGGCAGAGGGTACATTCCATTGTACCAATTGTTAGGGCTTTGTCTCATTCCATTCACTTGGGTAGCATGGGAGGAATAATTGTCCTGACAATCCCTACAGAAGCATTATGCCATTGGTAACATTATTCTTTCTTCCTTGATATGTAACCCTGTATCTCCTTGGATGAGCACATGATGACATTAGCTCTTGCTGAAAATAGTAGTTGATGGGCTGGTAGAGGGAAAGAGTTGCAGGGGCAGCCTAGATATGCATACATAAGGCAGATTGTCAGTGTTTTGCTGAAATGGAGAGGATGGCTGGCAAATGACAGAAATGGAGAGCTGCATCAAAGCAACCTTTTTTTCGGGGGGGGGGGGGGGGGGGGGGAGGAGTACTGCCAGCTGATACACCAAACTCGTCCTAAAACAAAGATGTTCTAAACTTCAAAAGGCTATCACATGATGGAACCATCAGAAAAACTAGTTTGTAGCCATCACAATGAGAACTGTAGACAGTGACAAGGTCAAAAGCAGCTATCCTGAAATGGGAATACCCAGTACCATTTAACTTGGGCAACTGTGGTGTGGTCCAGATAATTCAACACATGTAATCTTGCAGTGCTTTGGCGCACATTGTGCAGCCTCGAGGACCTCATGACAGCATCTCCTGTTGTAGTGGGTGTCACTTGCTTCTGTATAACCAACTTAATTAATTTGTTTTGGTTTATTCATAGTTACTTGCCAATTTTCTGTTATTTGCTGTAAGTGTTATAAATACTACAACTGTATTTATCCATTCTGTTCCTGTAGCTTCTTTTTCTTTTAATTTGTAATCTAATACATCTGACATGTTTGAACAAAAATCTGTCATCGCTTAAAAGTATATTTATTGTCAGTGATTAACCAGTCATCTCCTTCCTGAGAGTATGTAGAGACTTTTTCAGTGTAACATGGAGTCATAGATACTATTTGGTCTGGAGGAATTGTTATAATATCACATTGCAATTAAAGTTGCCAAGCTATAGCAACCGTGTAGCACGGTTATCAGTGAAACACATACCACAGAACAAGGTAAACTGAAGCATAGCTGACTAACTCAGTGTCTTAAGTGATTCATAAATATGGGGACTTGTTCCATGAAAAGAAATAAAGTTCTTATCTGTTTGCTTCAGACTGTTTGAAAAAATAAGTTTGTAAAACTAGGTAATCTGGATAGTTTCAATGGTCTTTTCATGTGTTTGGCAGACTACTTTTGAAAATTCTTTCTTCTTTTCTTTTCAATCCTCTCCTTGCACATTCACATACACTGATGAGCCAAAATATTATGCCCAACTGTTTAATAGCATGTCGGCCCACTTCTGGAACTCAATACAGCAGTTATTCTGCAAGACATGGATTTGACAAGTCCTTGGTAGATTTCCAGAGGTACGTGGCACCAAATGTCTACACAAAATTCACACAATTCCTGTAAATGACAGGCTGTTGGTGTACAGACCAAGAGCTGGGGTCCGACAGCATTCCAGACGCATTCCATCAACTTCAGATCAGGCAGATTTGGTGGCCAAGACATCAACATTAGTTTACCCTCATGCTCCTCAAAAAACTGTAACACTATTTTGGCTTTGTGACATAGACCGATATCTGGCTGGAAGATACCACCATTGTTTGGGAAGATGTCAGTATGAAGGGATGCAGGTGATCCACAGTTACATTCACACAATCCACAACTGTTATGGTCGTTTCTATTACTACCATATCTTCCAGGGAAGCCCAGGTGAACGTCCTCCTTAGCACAATACTGCTACCCCCCCCCCCCCCCCCCACTCACTCACACACACACACACACACACACACACACACACACACACACACACACACACCCCTACCTGCCTTTGTCCGTGGTGCAGTGCATGTTATTGAGCAGCTGTTCACCTGGATGAAGACATATCTGGACACGACCATTGACCTGATTTAACCAGAAACATGAGTCACCTGACCAAGAGAGACATTTCTATTGATCTATTTGAGCTCACTGAACCTGTGCCCACTGAAATTGTAATGGAGGGTGTAGTTGTGTGAAAATGGTAACATTGTCAACAATGTGCTGAATGGTGTGCTCTGAAACATTTATGCCTGCACCAGTATTTTACTCTTCATCAGAACTGCCACAGAGTACCATCTATCCTTCTTTACAGAGTGGGCAAGCCTCTGATCTCCATGTTCTGTGATATGGTATTTACATCCAACGCCTTGTTACCTACTCACATTTATTTCCCCATTCTTCCTCCACTTATCATAGATGCTCATGACAGTAGCATATAAACAGCGGACCAGATTTGATGTTTCTAAGATGCTTGTTACCAGGCACCAGGCCATAACAATTAGCCTTTGTCAAAGTGGCATTGCCACTGTATTTCCCCATTAGCTGCTTTTATTGTTTCTAGAATGATTCCCCATATGTCTGCTCCGATTATGTACTTTCCTTACTGCATCATGTCCTCGCATCATCACAAGGCAGCATTCAATCTCATGGTAGGCAGTGGTCACAACAGTTTGGCTCATCAGTGTACGTGACATTTATTGTTACATTGGTTTTGCCACTTACATCAAATTCCATGTTCTTGCTTCATTTTTAATTTTATTTCTATACCGAGGCTGCTTTGACAGGGATTAATGTGTCTCATAGACTCCTGGTGTAGCAGGTGGAGTCTTTCATAATCTGCTTTCTTTATTTCCATGTAATTGTGCTCCTACTATTGTTATCACAGCCAGAGCTCGTTAAGAAAAATGTAAGGTTTGTAGATGTACAGGCAGTTAAAAATAGTGTTGAATGATTTTGAGAGGTGGTAGTAAGCATCAAAACAAGAAACAAAGTCCGATAAACATTGGCTCTAAAATGCGTACCCTAAGAGCTATGAACTGTGAACCATCTTCAATACTGTGAAACACATCTCTCCTACTGCAAGCTCTTTGTTTATCATATTTTGGGAGGAGGTAGTATGGACCAAAAGAAGGAAAAAATGTTCAATAGAAAATATATGTAATGAAAATGAACAACTGTTCTTAGCTTGTAAGGTCTGCACCTTAGAGCCCATGTTCACTGGACTTATTTCATGTTTTGATGATTAACTACCCTCTCCCAAGATATTAGACTTCTATTTCTAACACCCTGTGAGGTACAGGGTAGGTACGTAAAATAGTGACGGGAGGTACACTGATCAGCCAGAACATCATGGCCGTGTCACCTGGCAAGGAATGGCTGCTAGTCGGACACAGGCAAAGTACATTTGATATCAGTGAGTGTGCCGTCTGTGTGTAGAATGGGTGCAATTTCAGTGTTGCATGGTCTGATGAACTCCAATATCTTCTTCATGCTGATGGGAGGATGCAGATCTGTCGTCTTCCATGGGAACACCTACTTGACCCCTGTGCTGTGGCACAGAGACAAGTTGGCGGTGACTTCATTATGCTGTGTGGGAACATTCATGTGGGCCTTTGTGGGTCCAGTGGAGCTTGTGCAAGACACCATGACAGCCAAGGAGTATCATACGTTGGTTGCAGACCATGTACAACCCTTCATGACGATTATGTTTCCCAATGGCAGTGGCATTTTCAACAAGATAATGTGCCATGTGCGAGGAGTGTGATGGAGTGTTTCGGGGAACACAGTGGTAAGTTCCAATTGATGTGCTGGCTCCCCTACTCACCAGATCTGAATCCAAACAAAACATCTGGGATGTGATTGAACATGGCATCAGGGCTTATCACCCCCCCACCCCACCCCCCACCCACATACCCAGAATTTACGGGAACTAGGTGACTTGTGTATGCAGATGTAGTCCCAATGACCTAACAGGGCCTCATTGCTACCAGGCCATGATGGGTCGCCGATGTTATCCATGCCAAAGTTGGACATACTGATTATTAGGTAGGTGGTCATAATGTTCTCGCTGATCAGTGAAAATGAAAATGTTCAGTTTTGAACTTGTATGTTTCCTACTCCAGAAGTTTCATTGTGCCTGGATGGTAGCACTTTACTTCTGCAATGTGAATTTACAGTTTGGGTTGTAGCAGGTTTTATGATACGTAAGTCCTTCAGCTTCAACAAGTCAATATATTGTTACGTGAGCTGTATGTAATTCACTGTATACGTTTAGACATAATGGTGCAATGATTTCACTGTTAGCTAATTTGTAGATATTACAGTTAAATTCTCTCTCTCCCACATTACTGGAACACTTATATTATGATGAATAAATTTTTACTCAGTTTTGTATAATGATTTTTTTTTTAAAGAAGACAATGAAATATGTGATAAATAATAATGGCGGACTGTTAACCTTGCAGTTTAGTCCCTTTAATCAACAAACAAACAAACAAACCAACCAACCAACCAACCAACCAACCAAATTATAATGAATATATGTACTGTTACTGTTATTCATTGTGTAAATCTATGGAATTTGTGCATTATTTATCATTCTAACCAAATCTCATTGAATTTCATTGCAGGAGAACGATGTGAATTTAACTTTGGCACTTCTGCAATACTGTGCTCCTTATTTCTATAATTTAATGTTAACGCCTGAGTGTACAGAGGAAAGAAATGAAATATGTCAACAAGTGCCTCCGCAATGCAGCCAGCATAATGCTGTTTATAATATACTGTATTACCTTGTGGATGCTTCATTTTTACCACCAAATGTGAGTAGACTGATAGGTGCTGCAGAGCAGAATTTGTTTTCATTTACTTTGATTAATTGTATGTGAGCTACTACTGAGGTTTCTGTGTAGTCTAGTGTTACAAATTTTTACAGCTTTCAGAGATTTGCCCACAGTCCAAAACTTAGAAGGTGGCTAATATTATAAATTTTTGCAGTAGATGTCTAGAAATTTACAAGAGAACGGATATGTATTGTGATGAATGACTCAAGTTTGAAACCTGAATTATGTTGTTGGACACCTTCGTGTGCCTGTCATGTGCTCAATACTGTGTTTGGTAAATGGGTTGTGTACTGAGTGAGGTAGCACAGCAATTAAGACACTGGACCCATATGTAGGAGTAATGGATCCAAATTCTTCTCTGGCTAACCAAATACAGGTTTTCTGTAGTTTTACTGAAACAGTGGGCATGGAGTATGCATTGAGTATGCTGGTTGTGGCTGCAGCTTGTGTGTGTGTGTGTGTGTGTGTGTGTGTGTGTGTGTGTGTGTTGCACAGTATTCAGTTCAAAGTGAACCAAGATTTTTGTGTGTCAGCAGGATATATCAGAAGTGATTGACAACGGAGATCAACTTCTACATCTACATAAATACTCTGCAATCCACCATACGGTGCGTGGTGAAGGATACCTCGTACCACAACTAGCATCTTCTCTCCCTGTTCCACTCCCAAACAGAACGAGGGAAAAATGACTGCCTATATGCCTCTGTATGAGCCCTAATCTCTCTTACCTTATCTTTGTGATCTTTCCGTGAAATGTAAGTTGGCGGCAGTAAAATTGTACTGCAGTCAGCCTCAAGTGCTGGTTCTCTAAATTTCCTCAGTAGCAATTCACGAAAAGAACACCTTTCCTCTTGAGACTCCCACCCGAGTTCCTGAAGCATTTCTGTAACACTTGCGTGATGATCAAACCTACCAGTAACAAATCTAGCAGCCCGCCTCTGAATTGCTTCTATGTCCTCCCTCAATCCGACCTGATAGGGATGCCAAATGCTTGAGCAGTACTCAAGAATAGGTCGTATTAGTGTTTTATAAGCGGTCTCCTTTACAGATGAACCACATCTTCCCAAAATTCTACCAATGAACCGAAGACGACTATCCACCTTCCCCACAACTGCCATTACATGCTTGTCGCACTTCATATCGCTCTGCAATGCTACGCCCAAATATTTAATCGATGTGACTGTGTCAAGCGCTACACTACTAATGGAGTATTCAAACATTAAAGGATTCTTTTTCCTATTCATCTGCATTGATTTACATTTATCTATATTTAGAGTTAGCTGCCATTCTTTACACCAATCACAAATCCTGTCCAAGTCATCTTGTATCCTCCTACAGTCACTCAACGATGACACCTTCCCGTACACCACAACATCATCAGCAAACAGCCGTACGTTGCTATCCACCCTATCCGAAAGATCCTTAGATAGAAAACAACAGCGGACCTACCACACTTCCCTGGGGCACTCCAGATTATACCCTCACCTCCGATGAACACTCACCATCGAGGACAATGTACTGGGTTCTATTACTTAAGAAGTCTTCGAGCCTCTCACATACTTGGGAACCAATCCATATGCTCGTACCTTAGTTAGGAGTCTGCAGTGGGGCACCAAGTCAAACCCTTTCCGGAAGTCAAGGAATATGGCATCCATCTGATACCTTTCATCCATGGTTCGCAAGATATCGTGAAAGAAGGGCGAGTTGCGTTACGCAGGAGCAATGCTTTCTAAAGCCATGCTGATGCATGGACAGCAACTTCTCTGTTCAAGGAAATTCAGTATATTCGAACTGAGAATATTTTTGGGAATCCTGCAACAAGCCGATGTTAAGGATATTGGTCTGTAATTTTGAGAATCCGTCCTTCTACCCTTCGTATATACAGGCGTCACCTGCGCTTTTTTCCAGTGACTGTGTAGCCATTGATCTCTTTAAAACTTTTGACAGGATAAATCACCTGGTACTGCTAACAAAACAGCAAGGACTGGGGCTTAACGAAAGAGTGGTAGATTGGGTAATGGGATATTTACAGTACAGAAAACCAGGACCATACTGAGGACATCAACATTTAAATATATAACTATGTATACGTATACATATAACACACACTCTGCAAGACACCATATTGTGCTTGGCAGGGGGGATGTGTGGTATCACACATTACTACTAGTCATTTTTTTTCTGTTCCTCTCACAAATAGTGAGGGAAAGTCAACTGTCTGTATGCCCCCATACAAGGCCTAATTTCTCTCATCTCATCTCTGTGATCCTTATGCAAATCATACATTTGGGGTAGTAGAATTGACCAGCAGTCGGCATCAAATACCAGTTCTCTGAACTTCCACAATATTGCCTCGCAGAAAGAGCCTCATGTTTTCTCCAGGGATTCCCATTTGATTTCACAAAGCATTTCAATAATACTTTTGTGCAGACTGAACCTGCTGGTAACAAATGCGTCAGCACACTTCTGAAATACTTCAATGTCTTGGTTTAATCCTACCTGGTGTGGATCCCGAACCCTCGAGCAGTGCTCAAGAATGGGTCACACTAATGTTCTATCCACAGACTCCTTTCCCAAATTTCCCCCAATAAAGTGAAGTCGAGCATTCGCCTTCCCTACTACCAACATGACATGCTCGTTCCATTTCATTTCACTTATTAACATTACACCTAGATATTTAATTGATATGACTGTGTCAACCAGCACATTACTGATGCTGGATTCAAACATTACAGGATTGGCATCAAGAACACAGACACAGCGGGGATGCGAGGAGGGAACAGCAGCAACGATAACAACAACAACAACAACACCACACACACACACACACACACACACACACACACACACACACACAAGCGAACTGCATTTTATGAATTAACTGGGAAAGATATGCAAGCTCACTTGTCCCATCTGTTCTTATCATCTGCCTGTGAGAAGAAACCTTTCCCTTGGCAGGTGTCACAATGTTTTGTGTGTCAACGGTAGGTTTAGTTCATGCATCTGCTGCCAGCACAGCTAGCTCACACTCAGCAGTGAAGTTTTTACTACAACCGCACAGTGGTATTGTAGAATATCAAAGTTTGGTCAGTAGGTGCTGAGGCAGATGTGCTATTTGACTGAAGGTTTACAATTTTTGACAATTTATGAGGACTGGGGAGAAACTGCTTAGGATCGAGTGCATCAAAATATTATGTAGAATAATAAGGGAAGTGGAAAACATACATCACATACAAATACCATTTCATCTCACTTTAATTTCCTATCAGAAACACGTAAAATCTTATTTTGAAAAATATGCAGCAGATTTTAATGTGAAATATGATAGAAATATAAATACAACTGAGCTAGTTAACAAAATAGCAGCTTTCAAATTCCCGCAGGAAGTGCTGATGAAGAACACTGAACATCTTCCTATTTGAATATTTTGAAGCTTTATCCCAAAGTATGGGTTACAATATGCTTACTCAAACATCGAAATTGCTTAGAGTATATTTATGATGTGTGCAGCATCTTCTCAATGCAATTTCAGCAAATTAAAAAGATAAAAAACTACTTTAGGTCAATTATAGGTGAAATAGTGTGTCAGATTCAGCTATTTTGTTGATAGAATATGACACAGCTGCTAAACTTGACTTCAAAGGACATAACCATCTATAATAAAAACATAATTATTGAAAAGGAATATATTCCTAACACTTATATGTAGTCCTTTTCCTTTTATTTCAATTTAATCATTTATACACTTCTGCTAATTTATGAGGAGCAGGTAAAATCTGATATTTATGATTTTACACCATATATATGCAAGCACTTTAGAATATTTTTGTTAATGAAACAACCGATAAAATGGCATTAAATACTCAAATATTTTTGTGCCATGAGGAGCAGACGACATGCTGTTGATCAAGACATCTAAGTAATGAAAAATATTAGCCATCTCAAGATGGGCGTGGTAGCCTGAAACCAGTTAGGGCACTAAAATAAAACATTTAAAAAGTATTTGTGGCCGGTTCCGTCATTCATCAACCACCTCCATACCAGTCTAGTCTGTGCAAGCTCTTCATCTCTGAATAACTACTGCAACAATGTGCTTTACAGACCCCCACCCACCCTGCACACATGAGTGCGTGCGTGGCCCCCCACCCCCACCCCCACCCCCCACCTCTCTCTCTCTCTCTCTCTCTCTCTCTCTCTCTCTCTCTCTCTCTCTCTCTCTCTCCACACACACACACACACACACACACACACACACAACTGTTACCTTGATTCATTAGGATGTGTCATACCAACTGATCCCTTCTTTTAGTCAAGTGTAGCATGTCATTTGCAATTTAGACACTCAGTCGGATTTATGGGGCAATGGCTGGCACCGTGACTTGCCAGTCTTCAATACTGAGACAGAAATATGCCATTTTTTTGTGGAGACACACAATTAGTGTTCGTTGATCCAGACTATCTGAGGTCCAGACTTTGTGGTCCATGGAAAACAGATTAGGATTTCATGTTGTATACATACAGAAACCATCTGATGATAGTTATATTCGAAATAGCCTATGCGAAGGGAAAATATTTCATCACTTTACTTATTCACAGCTGTTTCAAAATTTATCTTATACTACAGAAGTTACATCGTCAGCCATTTCACTCCGCTGTGAAGTGTATGTAACTCAGTCTGCACACACTATGCGACATTCAGTAGCCGTCAGCTGCATTTCGAATGAAGCCACAGGTACTCTCCTGTCCCTAAGGTCGAGATGGTATGTCAACACATCACCAGAAGTTCATGTGATGGTTCCATAGATTTTAATGCCAATGCAACTCACTTGTGAAGTTACCAGGAAACATTTGCAAACCAGAGACCTGACACACTAAGGCTGTCATGGCCCAACGTAGTTTTAGTAGTTATTACATATTTGAGGCCATACTTCGAAGGTAAACTATTGCTACAGCTAACACCAAACATCCATGTCATATTTGCGAAACCTGTATTCCAAAACAATTATTAATTGTGAAGAACAGTTCCTTGAAATAATTGAGTTGGTAGAAAATGTTATTATTTTTATTTATTTATTTAATTTTTTTACTGCAGAGTTTGATAGGAAATAAACATTCTGTTAGACATGTTACAGATTATCTACAATATACCTTAAATGCCTTTTCAGAAGTGCTTTTCTGCAGTTCATCTTCATTGTGAGAATGTCATTGTCACACATCAATGCTCCTTTATATTATACTGACCGTATCACATTAATGTCACAAAATGGTCTACATTTTGGCTACCAATATTTCAGGCATTGTTTGGGCTGCTATTTGTGCAGTATTATGTTCTTTCAGAATGTACTTCATATTATTAAAATGTCATTTAGTCTCATGTACAATATAATTAAAATACTGAGCAGAACATAAGACTTACCATAATTAAAATGTGTTATAATTTACTGTGTTAATCATTATAAAGAATTCTCAGGTTTTAATGGTAATGGAATATTCATTCATAAATATAACAAAATTCTGTCTTAATTTTTAGAAAAGTGTCAGCACACTGGACAATGCAATGCTAATTCTGCCATTTGGACGAAGCAGTGACACACTGGACTACTATAGAAAGATTGACAGTGCATCATTACAGTATCAGGATATTAAAGTTACTGCTATGGAATTAGGTCAGTAAATCTGTTAGATGGATATATATAATTAATTTTATTTCAAAGTGCACATGTGAAACAATTCATATAAAAACATTATCTTTATGAAGGATTGTGTAGACTTAATACTTTCAGTGCAGAGCACTTTAGGTATTTCATCAAAGGTGTTATAGCATTTGAAGAAACTAGCTTAGTAACCAAGTTTTTTTAATCTTGTATAGTAACTGATTTCTTTTTAGTCTTTCTTTATTATAGAATGTTGAATTTACTGTAAAAATTAAATATCTGTTACACCATTCCATAAGGTGTAATGTTGAAATACCAAAATGTTTCACAAGTTTTGATGTTCTAGTAACTTATGTATTCAAATTCAGTGTACATGTACTGAAAGTCAAAAGTAAATGGTTGGGTGTTGTTTATACTGGGTGTATATGACCTGGGACAACCGGGAGATCCGGGAAAAGCCTGGGAATTTTTTAAAATTTCGGGAATTTTTCATTGTTTTAGTTTTCAGTTAATTTTCTGTAATTTTGATTGGTAAGAACTGACACTCTAACAAAGGATATTGCTGTATCCCGCTACTGCAGAATAATACGGCAGCAACAAAATATGAATGAGAGAATAAAACTTGAATTGCAAAGGAAATGCGCCACATAAAGAAAACACAGTGCTCATACAAGCGTTTGCCAACAGCAAAATGTGTCGAAGGGTTTAGGAAGACTATGCAATGCTCCGTGACGACAAATTACCTCCAGTGAGCGTGACGTCATAACTGTTTACATTTGATTCATGTATGCAGTTATGAGCGGGATCATGCGCATGCGCAGTTGAGTCGCGTATGAGTAGTACCTCCTCCCGATTCTGGCTACAGAAATGTCGCTGTTGGTTGTGTACACAGCAAACCGGGGTATCTGAACTGGACAGCTATTTTGGCGGTGAGGGGGGCAAATTCGTATTCTTGAGGGGTAAAAAACCTTGTTTCACAAAGCGCCTAGCATCTAACGCACATTAGTCTATCGATTATTCAAATGATTTTGAAACGCATCCCTGTTGCTTTTTGAACACATTCTAAGTTGATTTCTGAATTAATTATAAGTTGATTTTTGAATGTGTGCATAGTGTACGTGATGTCCATGCCAGGAGAATCCTTGTTGCATCTAGAAATAAACTTTCCTGCAGAAAGCTGAGCGGAATAAAGCTGAACGGGGGTGAATGCCGTTTGTTTATGTGATTGATTGGGTATGCGAATGATTGTTATAATTACTAGCTAAGTCCATAGATTCAGACTACCAGAGTGGGATTAAACGACTAACAGGTAAGAAAGATTATGTATTATCTTCTCGGTGTATCCAAGAAAATGAAATTTTGACAGAAAATTTTTGGCCAGATCGCTACAGTAAAAAGGGCATGTTGATCATTTCCTGGCTAGCAACCCCTTAAATTCTATTCTGGGAGTTGCACGGAAAAAGCGCTATATGACCACGTAATACCGCCTAACCGGAGAATAATCGCTGGATAACAAACTGGTGATTCTGGCAGTGTTAGTAGAGTTAACCGGGCAATGAGCTTTGACAGTGATAGGAATAGTTACAGAATTAGTGATGAGAAGGTAGTTTGTTAGAACAAGGATGGAGAAGAAACGGGGACACAAATTATGGAATAATATGAGGATTCCAAATTTATACAAAAATTTTGTACTACTACTTTTCGACCTCGTGCTTCAAAAACTGGAGCGCATGAATGAAATGTGAAACTATTTCCTAACATAAAGCTTTTTTTGCTTGTAGTAGGCCAAATAGGCATTTCAAATTGGTACTTCGTGAATTATATCCTGTCGTATTATAAAAATGACCATTATTACCAAAACAGTCTCGCTTATTTGGTGTGTGTTACAGTTGCTGCAATAGTAGAAAGACCTGTTTTCTTTTGTCTAGTAATGACAAAATAGACGTAATCAGATTGAGGAACCACACCAGTCTTGGGTACTATTTGTATTAACAGCTTTTTCAGTATTAGACAATGACATTTAGATTTTTCATGTAGCAAAACATTTGACAAACGGAGAAAGGAAATCACACCATGTAAAGCTGTAGCAAGATTAGAGAGAAAAAGAAAAGAGACAAAAAAAAAAAGACGCTAGGACTTAAGGATTGAAGAAATGTGTACTGCCTTGTTTGTCTCTTGTTTTACCTGGTTTTATGTATCCTGTATTTCATTTTATGCCGCACAGAACAGCAAGTTATTAGCTAATAGGCAGTAAAGAGTCCAAATTTTCTGAAGAGTTCTTGTTCTTCTGGTTACAAATAGTCCCATTCAGTATTAATTGCAAGGGTTTTTTTAAGAAAAAAAAAAAAAAAAGAGGGGCATGATGTCAAACCGGCCGACTGGGAGCAGGAGAGGCACCACAGGACATTTTAATTTCCGCTATCCTGAATATAGTTTGAAGGCATCCATTACAAAATATATACATTTGAGTTCCACAGTGTGAAGTACAGTGACGTGCGGCAGAAGAATGCTGTATGAAGAGGCGTGTTACTGCATTTTGGCACACTTAACACCAAATAACACTTCTTACGTTTGCTCGAAGTTAAATGTTTTATGCATCAGACTCTTCAGAAAGAGGTGCTCTACAAAATGAACATATTTTTGAAAAGTCTTCTTTTTACTTTTTTTATTTATTTTTTTACGTCATATCTCAAATGCTCGAGGGACCATCTAGTATTGCCCTGGTTTGAAATATCGTAGATCCGGGGCTGATGCGCAGAGCAGTCTGAGTTATAGTAAAGGGGGGGGGGGGCTCCATGTGATCTGTATTTACATTTAGTGATTTTACTGTTTCCTCTTCATTTACTGCTCTCACGTCAAATGAAAAAAAAAGAAAAAAGAAAAAAAGCAATTTCTGTGGCTGGGAGCTATCAAGTGAATTAAAATACATTCACATAATTATGCAAGACTACAGTATGTTGTTAGTTCCAGATTTTATTTTATTTCCACCTTTCTGACAGTCAAGCATTAATTGCCTTGCAGAACAATGAAGTTTTTTGTCACTTTGCTAAAGAAATTCACCTTTTATTTATCTTTTCCGCTGAGACAGCCAGTTTGTTTCAAACGAAGTGTTTAATTCCACACTATTGGCTAGTTTCAACTGTTCACTGCATTTCAAGTGCATGTTTTCATCTTCTAGCATGTATGGCATTATGCCATAACAAAGAACCAAACATGAGATAATACAGTACTGGTACTCCAAGAAAATTTACATTCTGGAAACCACTCTGAAAAGCTTAATATCAGGTCGAGGCCTTCTTCGTTGCAAATCTGGACATTTGAATGTGCACTTTAATGCGAATTATTCATTTCAGAATGGTTCAAGTTATTCCGACTCTTGGAGTATCCTCTGATGTCTTGTTTCTTTTATGACATAATTTAAAATCTTTTAATGTTTTACACGTGCAAACATACGGGCTTCCTATGTCATCGTAGCTCCAGAAGCTCGGGGACGCCTCTCATGTGGCATTCTGTGGCAACTGCTGGAACAAATCTCTTTGTAACAGATCTCAGGAAAATTGTGGTTTGAAAAGCATTATTTTCAAAGTAAATTTCCTTTTGTGCAAGATGAACTATGTGAGAATGTACAATGAATTTCTTAAATCACAGAGCGTTTGACTCTCATTTAAAAATCAACTCTTTGATGACAAGCCATTTAGAAGAATTTTGAGCCCAGATGATCAGAGGTTTATGTTGGTGTTAAACATTTTACTGGCACATTTGTGTGATGTGTCTTAATGTGTAAAATGCGCAAAAAAGATCAACATTATAAGTGAAAGCTTAGTTTCTCTTGTAGCTTATTAATCTTCGTGACGAATATTATATATGAAAAGTTTGCTTTTCCTGTAGCAACACTATGTATATTAATTTAAACCATTAACTTTTCCTGTTTGTGTGTTTGCGCTACTTGATAGTGATGTTGCTATTGGCTGACTAAATCATGTGTCTTATGCTATGAATATCCACTGTTATTGGCGGGCGAGATCACGTGACAAGAGCTATGACTGGCTTACAAAAGCACATCGCAATCTCCATTTCAATGCTTTTGAAAGTAACATGCAGTTTTTGGTGCGATTTGAATTTATACTTTCGTAATACAAAAATATGCAGCGTATATGTTGCTGCACATCAAAGAATTTTCCAAAACGTGGTTTTTCCCCATGAGTTTCGTTTTCTAAAGTGCCGGGAAATTCTCAGTCGCTGTATAAAACCATTACCATTCAAATGATTGATAAATTTTACAGTTCCAAGGGAATGTATACTGTCACTTAACACGAAAAAAGTGTGTTTTCACCTGGGAGAAAGTGTTTCCCACCTGGGAGAAAGTGTATTTTTAACCGGGAGATCTGGGAATTTTTTTTCCTTGTCCACGTATACACCCTGTTATAGGTTTCCTTAAAAGAAGGAAACCACCCAAAAATATAACTCAAAATGTTGTGTGTCTTGCACAATTAATTCCGCCCTAGAAAAATGAGAACACAATTCTTGGCAAACAATTTATGCTTGCTCTTTGAACATGTTTGAAAAGTACTTCAGTATTGTGCAAGATCTGTGTAGCACTAGTATCCTGCCCAGGCTTCGCACGGGTAGCACTAAGTATCTACGGCCAGACGAGATTTGTATAGTGTATTGGTAATTTTGTTTAAGGGGCACTCTGTAGAGTTATGATTAAAAATCAAAGAACAATGTTAGGTAACTGAATATCATCACTTTCATATAAATTAAACAAAGTAAGCAGTGTATGCTGCTGGCTAGCGTGATGCAACACCTAAAGAGGTGAGCAGACTGTCTGACCGTAACCCGCTATCAATGTGAGCCTTGCATCAGAGGCTCTATGGCTGTTCATTTCTTGAGGGGACAGTCTTCTTGCCAGCATGCTGCGAGTAACAAAATTCATACAGTATTTCATGAGAGTAGGCTTTACATACACACAGAAAATGTAGCGGGGGACTGTAAATATTCATAGTTCAGCCAATTTGCACCAAATATTTATAAATGATATACATGAATCTTCCATGTGAAACAATGTATCTTATTATTGAAAATCTTATCAAAAGCCCTACAGTAGTTCCTTGGATTAGCCTAGCCTTCTTATATAGGTAGAAATAGGTAGTGGAGAGGGACTTTAATTTATAACATGTAGAGATGGAGAACGTGTGTGTAGATTCTTCTGTGTGGTTCAAATGTCCTGGTGAAAATGTTTCAATTGGATGTCACTTCGACGAATTGCATCTCCGTAGCCAGTTATCCGACTGCAGAAAAGATGTCTTTCAGTTTAATGTGGAATCTGAAATATGTTTTGTTTGTGACAAGTCTCCAGGCCATTGAGAGGTAAATGCTAGGTTAAAAGAGAAAGATAAAATTGGTGATCCAGCTGGGATTCAATCCCACAATATTATCATTATCAAGCACACACTTTATCACTAGACCACCAAACCCAGCTTCATTTCTAATCTTGAGAATGTCACCGACAGTTGAAATGTAAAGCCGAACCACAATCTGCTTGTGGCACATGCCCTCCACGTCATTAAGAGGTGAATGCTACATTAAATGACAGTGAAAAAAATCAGTGATCCAACCGGCATTTGACTCTGCGACCTTCAGCACCTGCTTTACCCATAGACCACCAAGCCCAACTAGGATTGTGCTGAAACTTCATTGTTGTCTGGAGTTGAGGTAGCTGTACAGTTATATGGCAAAGCCATTGTTTTCACAGCCACGACAGACTTAAATCCCTAACTAGCAGAGAAACCTGACATTGTCTGGCTATTTATTTATAGCTGTTCCTGAGACTTTGTACTCTTGGAATTAATTTTTGGCTTACAAAGCTCCTTTGTATACAATGTTTCAAGTAATATGATTGGGTTGTTTGCTTCAATAACCTGGGAGAGAGCCACATAGAGCTGGTTGTGCAGAAAGCAACTGACACTAAGGTCCATGTCTGTAGTAGACAGCATTGCTTTTTTTATGGTCATGGCATAACATAAGCTCATAAGGAACTGTACACATTTAAAGTGAAATTGTAAATTGTTAGCAATAGCGGGTTTCAGGGTATAAAAACTCACTTGCCTGCAACACTTTTCTGCTTCTATAATGTAAGTAAGAAGTAACTTTGAGCCTCTGTAGTGAAGCATTCTGAAGAGCAAGATAATGCATGACACACCCGATCAGAGAAAGCCTTGCTTTTGGAAGGATTTTCCAAAGAACTAGTTAAAGCCTGATGCTCTTGAGCTGCAGCAAGTCTCACATCAAGATCTTCATTGGATTCTCTAGACCGCATAGTCCTCAGTCTTTTAGCCATTCTGGGTATTCAGAAAGACTCGGTCTTTTCTAGGCGTTTTTATTCATAAACAAAACAAAATCAAAATGTAATGAGTAGGCACCAAAATCACAAAGCAGAAGCAGTAAATTCATTTTTCTTAAAACAGAATATAAATGAAACCTATCAAAAGAAGTAAAACATTGTCACTAAGGTTCTAATATACCAAGGAAAACCAGTAAATCCATATATCCAAGCCAGGTAAATTCACCTTTGGTTTGTATTTGTAAAGATAAGATTGCACTGCTTAATTTTGTCACTGACATAAACTTCTGAAAATATATCTGTCATTAAGTTAAAAAAACTGAAAGTGACGTTTATTGGTTCTTTGGCGTACTATGCCGTGATGATTAAGCATCCGTTCTACTAAGCTTAGAGGATGATTTTAGATAAAACTTTATCTGAATGCTTTCTTACTTTATCACTTTTTGTGACGAGGGTCTGAGGGAGAGGAATATGAACAGTAGCTTGCCCCTAAGAGAATCTGAAACTTGGTATGTGGGATTCAGGTAAGAAGATAGATATATAGCATTCCATGTGTTGTATCTTTGCTATTTAATATATTATTTTACTAGACAAGTGTTTGGTGATCAGGTATTGTCATTTTGCAGGATGCAGAAGTCACCAATCACATTACATAAGTGTAAAGGATATCTTCTTTATAGGAAAGCTCAGTAATTTTAAGAGATACCAGCCTCATGCACACAGTCTTGTCTGGAAGAATCCTATTTATGGATGTTCCCTGAATGAAAATGAATTTCGGCTTCTTTCTTTTTCTAAAAAAAAGTCTGTTATCATTGTACAAGGTAAATTGGATATTTTTCCTGTAGTGTGTGGTCCACCATTGACCTGTGTCCATTATATACATACAGGCATTCCCTCAGCAAAATATCTCCTCCTGTCAGGAGTTGTTAGCAGAATACACATGGCTGGTTGCCTCATATGTATTTACCTACATGATCACCTTTCTGAATGTGGCCTTCCTCCAGTTTGGTAATCACCCTTTATTGCAGTTGGTTTGGTTAACTATCCTTGATGTCATCCAGCTAGAACAGTTAACCCGGCCCTCAGCTTGAACCCCCACAGCAACAATCATCATCATACTGCAGCCTGCTATGAACTAATGAGACATGCATATTTGCATTTGCAGCCCTGTTGCTTTGACACCAACTGGTGCAGCGAGGGGCAAGGCAGATTTCCACAATGACAGTGGCAGTATTGTTTTAGTCTACGTAACTGGCAGTGATGCATATGCACAATAAGCATGCTGCTGCTGACAGTAAATACAGGTCATTTTTGTAATCGAATTATTCAGAGTCTTGCAGCCCCACCAGGACGATGGGGCTGTACCATATGTAACTGCTAGCAGAGGTCACCGGGTCGAGGTCACGGCAGGGCAACAGCTCTGCACACTACGTCCGTCCCTGAACTTGACAGACTTGTTTTAAAAATATGCAGAATGTAATCCATGGAAAACAGTCTGTGCAAACATTCAAATGAGAACCTACAGTACACTGATAAATAAGAGAAGACCCCACTACAAGATGATAATGGAACATTTTAATGCGAAAGTAGGACATAAACTTTAGCATACTATACCAGAAATGATAGAGGTCGTTTGTAGAATTTGATGAGAACAACACTATATTTGCCGTTGTACAGCATGATAGTGGTATACCTGAAGTAACTTGCAGCCTCTCTTCCGCCAATATGAGGCCGTTATCATGGTTTTCCTTTCTGTTGTACAAGATACTGTTATACCTTATGTAGTCTTTTTGTTTTGGTATAGGGAGTGAGGGCAGGGGGGGCTAATTTCAGTTATCGGGATAAAATAATTTTTGAATAAGAGAACAACATTACTAATAAATTGCATTTTGTCTTTAAGCAGTTTTTTCAAGTACTCAGTTTTTTGTCCATTAACTACCTTCTTGAATTTGGATAAAATATGTCATTGATTAGTTCAGCACATAAGAAACTACATTTTGTGCTTTGAGGGAGGATTGATTATTGGTTTTGTAATATGATTTTGTTTGTTAGAAGTGTGTATAAAATATTATCAGAGGCTGTTTCAGAGCAGCTAGCTACTCTAGTTGGAGTTAACAGTAGGAATTGTATTGAGTTTTATTGTATTGTATAGTTACTGACTTCGGTAAATATTTATCAATAGAATCTTTAAGAAATTCTATATTAATATCACTGGCAACCTTTATTTCTTTATTTTTTACTATTATGTCAATGAGACATTAAGGTTACTTACGAAAATGTTGAAATTTCCTGAAGGTGCTCAATATACATTTACTATTATAAATGCTGCTCTTATTACAATTTACTGTCATCAGTGTTCTTCAATGTATGGCAAGTTCTGATGAATGTGGCAGCTTCTCCTTTCCCTGTATATGGTTTGGTCAGCAAAAGTAAAATGCATACCTAAAATGTGTAACACTGTATCAGTGGTCACAGAGACAAATTATGTGAACTTGACTTGATGACTAATTTGTCACTTCAAATAAATAGTTTAATAATTTTACTGGCTCCTCAAATATTCTGATTATTTAATGAGTGCTGAAATTTTACAGTGTATAATTCAATGGAAACATAGTCAAGAATTTTCAGCAATCACCAGAAACAAGGCGTTTTCCAGCAATGCATTATTGTAGAATTATACTTGATTTATGTTTTCCATATCCTAAAAAAAGATGCTGCTGTGACACCTGTAACCTCTGGTGTCTTACTATTCAAGAAAGTGCGTTCCCCCCACCTTTTTATTTACAATTACGCAAACCAATTTGTCCTTCTATTTGCTACTGTAGTTTGCCAACTGATAGAATCGATAGATAGGAACCATACCAATATGTGGCTCTGCATGTGACATACAAGGGGTGTTCAGACAGTAAGGGGACTTCTCAAATTGTGCGGGCAGCGTACATTCAATTATCAATCCCTCTCTCTCTCTCTCTCTCTCTCTCTCTCTCTCTCTCTCTCTCTCTCTCACACACACACTCACACACACACACACACACACACACTCTTTTTTGACAGATACAAAGGTTAGATGTGTTTTAGTGTGCTTGACGAATTTTGATTATTATAAAAAAATGGAGCAAGGAATTTGCATCAAATTTTGTGTGAAAAATGGAATCAAGTGCTCTAAAACACTTGAAATGTTGACAATGGCATGCGGTGAGTCTGCTCTAAGTAAAAGAAAATGTTTACAAGTGGTACAAGCTGTTCAAAGATTGCCAAGAAGATGCCAGTGATGAACCTTACTCTGTATGCCCCAGCACATCAACAACAGATGATAACGTCGAAGTTGTGAAGAAAATTGTTTTGGAAAATCGTGGAATTACCATAGGAGAAGTTGTTGAGGATTTGGCGTATTGGTCAGCTCGTGTCAGGCAATTTTTTTCGGATGTTTTGAGCATGAAATGTGTGTCAGCGAAGTTTGTTCCAAAACTTCTCAATTTTGATCAGAACAACCATCACATGAGCATTACTCAGGAGCTCTAGAACGATGTCAGTGATGATCCTGATTTGCTCAAAAGGGTCATAACTGGTGGGTTTACGGTTATGACGTCGAAACCAAAGCCCAGTCATCCCATGGAAGCATCCTGGAGAGCCAAGACCAAAAAAGTATGCCAAGTTTGATCAAATGTCAAAGTTTTGCTCACTGTTTTTTTGAATTACTGTGGCATGCGTAGTGTGTCATGAATTTTTGCCTCAAGATCATACGGTCAATAATGGCATTATGCGCCATTTGCAAGAAGAAATATGCAAAAATCGTCCAGAATTGTGGAAAAACAATTCATGGCTTTTGCATCATGACAATGCACCTGCTCATTCATCGTTGCTTGTGAGAGATTTTTTGGCCAAAAACAACATGAAAATCATGCCTCAGCCACCATATTCGCCAGATCTGACCCCTTGCGACTTTTTCCTATTCTCAAAACTGAAGAGACCTATGAAAGTATGAAGATTTTCAATGATTGAGGAAATAGAAACTGCATCGCTGGAAATACTCGAGGCTGTATCAAAAAGTGCTTATGCGAAGTGCTTTAGGATTGGAAGAAATGTTGGCCCAAGTGTATTGTATGTGAAGGGGATTAGTTTGAAATGGACAACATGAATATTGATGAATAGATATTTTTTTTTCATAAAAATATAAAGTCACCTTACTTTTTGAACACACCTCGTAATCAATGGTTCCAACTTAAAATTAAATCTTCTGACAGAAAAGTACAGGTGAAGTTGCTAATGGTGGCCATTAACAGATTAAAAAAATCAACATTGGTGTGGTTTGCTGCTGAGGTAGCCAAATCACACACTGTAGAATACATAAAGGTCTCTGTCAAATCTATTGAGAAACAAGGCATTGATTGATCATATGTTAGTGTACTGAGAAACATACTCACCAGTGCTATGACTTCCAGTAGGCTTCATCAGCATAGTGAAAAATTCAAAAATGAAAGTGTTTCAGGCAAGATGAATCCAAAAATAATTCTAAACAGTCATAGAGGGAGGTTTTTAAATTCTTGGAGTGGGAAAACAAAGAAGAAATACATTTTTTGGTTGACATCTGAGACACCTTCATTTTTCTGATGGTGATATAGTGCTTGCCTCTAATGCAGAGAAACTTCAGGACTGAATGGATGAACGTAATAGAGGAATTTTAAATGTAGGCTTCAAAATCAATTGTAATAGTACTAAAATAATATACAATCAACACATCGATAATGATGGGCAATGAAGGCAATGGTTGGATGGGGAAAAAAGAAAAACAAAAGAGTGTTTTTGACAACCAAACAGAGTTTTCAAAACTACAGGTCAGGTCCCAGTATGTGTGAAAAGGAAAACTTACACTCAAAGTGTGCTTTTAGTTTTCACTTATAGCAGGTAGACATGCACATTTAATATGAGTGAAAAACTGTACCTAGCTTCAGTGAGCAGTGGAAAGATGCATGTTGGGAATTACACATACATTCAGAAGACAAACTAATGACACAGGGCAACAGACTGGCATGTATGGTGTTAATATGACCTCAATGAAAATTAAATGTAGGTTGGTGCGACATGTAACAAGGCGAATATATGATTGACAGACCTAGGAACTTCTGTTCTGGATTGTAAGAAGTAAGAAAAGTTTGAGATGATAACCTAATGGAAGATGAATGAATGAAATTAGAAAACTTACAGAGGTAATGTGGATCCATATAGCTGAAGTTGTTAATTAATGGAAAAGTCTGGAGGAGGTGTTTGTACGACATTGGATGTCAGGGGGCAACTGATGCTAATGCACTGTGAGATGATGGTGGTGATGATGATGATCTTTGGGCTGTGCCTTGAGTACTGTTGCTTCTTGTTTTTGCGTATAAAAATGCTGTCTTGATTGTGTATATTGCTTCATTGTTCTTATTTAGACATAACAAAGCTGTTCATGTTTTTCCCATCTACTATCTACTGTGTTTTCAACTCTTGTTTGATATTCTTTCGTAGACCTACCCATTAAACCATCACTCAGTCACCTGAAAAGGATACTTTTTTTACTCTGCCACAGATATAGTCTTTCTGGTCATAAGCATTTTTTCTGATTATACCACATGACCTTCCTTTCTGCTCTTGGCTTCCTAGTGCAGAATAAATAAACTATCTTATTACTTTACTACATTCTCACATACCCTGCCACTCATTATCAATAGTTTTCACCAAAATATCTGTTTCTGTTTATCTTGTTTCCTTTTTCTTTCTTTCTTTTCCCCCCAAGATGGACGTCCTTAGGCAAATGAAGACCTGTGAAATATTTTTATTTTTTTAAAGGTAAGATTAAGCTAGTAATATATACTAGAAAATCACTAATCAGATGGAAAGAGAGCCGAACAGCTGATACTGAAGTGTCAGAAGTTATGCTTTCTATTTCTTTTGTTGAGCATTCTGTCAGTGGAACATCATCACTATGAATGTAAAAATATTATATGCAACATTATCTTTTTGATTAAAAAACACAAAACTTGAGGACAATGCTTAATGTGAAATTTGAGTTGATATTAAACCGTGCTATGTAAATACCCTAGATTTCATGGCCATTATTCCATTCACAATACAAACCATACAGTTAAAATCTGTCTCCCCCTCCTCTCTATCACTTATGGTGTTTTTTCATGCTTTATCAGTTGTTTCCTTTTTTTGCAGGTTTGAAGAATACATTGTTTGACATGTATCTCGTTCAAGACACATACTTAGTAGGAGCAGGTGCATTATTTGTGCTCCTCTGCATGTGGGCATACACTCACTCATTGTTTGTCACATTTATGACAGTTGTGGCAATATTATTTTCACTGGGAATCTCATACTTTGTGTACACACTAGTTTTTGAGTTAGAGTTTTTTCCATTCATGAACATTCTTGCAAGTGTTGTCGCTGTTGGTAAGTTGAAACATTTATTATTTACATTCTTTTCTTTAAGCTCTGTGTCTGATATTTTGTATAGCAGGTGTTTTGGTGTATGCTACATGTATTTCCATTATGAACGTATACACTGAACAACTTAATATTTGTGTGTAGTAATCCACAAAGAAATATAAACACTGAACTGGGATAAAATGTTTAAAACTGATAGAAATATGGTGGGTGTCCATGACAGTGATAAAAATTTTCAGAAGTGTTGTAGAGGAACAAATGTATTACTTTGAAATAGAGAAATCTCGTAGGAGTCGTAAGCCTTAAGTGAAAATGGATGTAAAAAGTCAAATTCGCTGTTGGCCAGCTTATAATGATAAAAATTGAAGTACATGTACTTTTGTACTAATTTTATATGTTTGCATAACTTGCACAGGGTACTAAATTGACAACATTTGGTGGAAGTGGTGTCCCTCAGCTTCTGTGCAGGTGTGACATACACACATAAAAAAAAAGTTTTGCATCACCTCAGTTCTGAGAGTTCCGGAACCTGTACAGAAAATTGGAATACAGATCAACATAAACATAATTTCCGCTCTTTTTATTGCTCATGAAAATCACACATTGCATTTCGTACCACCATACAGCGAGACCTTCAGAGGTGGTGATCCAGATTGCTGTATATACCAGTACCTCTAATACCCAGTAGCATGTCCTCTTGCATTGTTGCATGCCTGTATTCGTTGTGGCATACTATCCACAAGTTCATCAAGGCTCTGTTTGTCCAGATTGTCCCACTCCTCAATGGCGATTCGACGTAAATCCCTCAGAGAGGTTGGTGGGTCACGACGTCCTTAAACAGCTCTTTCCAATCTATCCCATGCATGAAACTTCCTGACAGATTAAAACTGTGTGCCGGACCGAGACTTGAACTGGGGTATCCTGAAAGAAAGGCTATTCTTTCTTCCAGGAGTGCTAGTTCTGCAAGGCTCGCAGAAGAGCTTCTGTGAAGTTTGGAAGGTAGGAGAAGAGGTACTGAAAGAATTGAAGCTGTGAGGACGGGTCGTGAGTCGTGCTTGGGTAGCTCACTTGTCCGCGAAAGGCAAAGGTCCAGAGTTCGACTCTCGGTCTGGCACATACACTCCTGGAAATTGAAATAAGAACACCGTGAATTCATTGTCCCAGGAAGGGGAAACTTTATTGACACATTCCTGGGGTCAGATACATCACATGATCACACTGACAGAACCACAGGCACATAGACACAGGCAACAGAGCATGCACAATGTCGGCACTAGTACAGTGTATATCCACTTTTCGCAGCAATGCAGGCTGCTATTCTCCCATGGAGACGATCGTAGAGATGCTGGATGTAGTCCTGTGGAACGGCTTGCCATGCCATTTCCACCTGGCGCCTCAGTTGGACCAGCGTTCGTGCTGGACGTGCAGACCACGTGAGACGACGCTTCATCCAGTCCCAAACATGCTCAATGGGGGACAGATCCGGAGATCTTGCTGGCCAGGGTAGTTGACTTACACCTTCTAGAGCACGTTGGGTGGCACGGGATACATGCGGACGTGCATTGTCCTGTTGGAACAGCAAGTTCCCTTGCCGGTCTAGGAATGGTAGAACGATGGGTTCGATGACGGTTTGGATGTACCGTGCACTATTCAGTGTCCCCTCGACGATCACCAGTGGTGTACGGCCAGTGTAGGAGATCGCTCCCCACACCATGATGCCGGGTATTGGCCCTGTGTGCCTCGGTCGTATGCAGTCCTGATTGTGGCGCTCACCTGCACGGCGCCATACACGCATACGACCATCATTGGCACCAAGGCAGAAGCGACTCTCATCGCTGAAGACGACACGTCTCCATTCGTCCCTCCATTCACGCCTGTCGCGACACCACTGGAGGCGGGCTGCACGATGTTGGGGCGTGAGCGGAAGACGGCCTAACAGTGTGCGGGACCGTAGCCCAGCTTCATGGAGACGGTTGCGAATGGTCCTCGCCGATACCCCAGGAGCAACAGTGTCCCTAATTTGCTGGGAAGTGGCGGTGCGGTCCCCTACGGCACTGCGTAGGATCCTATGGTCTTGGCGTGCATCCGTGCGTCGCTGCGGTTCGGTCCCAGGTCGACGGGCACGTGCACCTTCCGCCGACCACTGGCGACAACATCGATGTACTGTGGAGACCTCACGCCCCACGTGTTGAGCAATTCGGCGGTACGTCCACCCGGCCTCCCGCATGCCCACTATACGCCCTCGCTCAAAGTCCGTCAACTGCACATACGGTTCACGTCCACACTGTCACGGCATGCTACCAGTGTTAAAGACTGCGATGGAGCTCCGTATGCCACGGCAAACTGGCTGACACTGACGGCGGCGGTGCACAAATGCTGCGCAGCTAGCGCCATTCGACGGCCAACACCGCGGTTCCTGGTGTGTCCGCTGTGCCGTGCGTGTGATCATTGCTTGTACCGCCCTCTCGCAGTGTCCGGAGCAAGTATGGTGGGTCTGACACACCGGTGTCAATGTGTTCTTTTTTCCATTTCCAGGAGTGTAGTTTTAATCAGGAAGTTTCATATCAGCGCGCACTCCACTGCAGAGTGAAAATCTCATCTTATCCCACACATGGTCAATAGGGTTCAAGTCTGGAGAACATGCTGGCCACTCTATTTGAGCGATGTTGTTATCCTTAAGAAAGTAATTCACAAGATGTTCACAATGGTGGCACGAATTGTCATCCATGAAGTTGAGTGCCTCGCCTTTATGCTGCCTATATGGTTGCACTATCGGTCGGAGGATGGCATTCACGTATTGTACAGCCATTATGACACCTTCCATGACCGTCCGCCGCTCGTGGTCTCGCGGTAGCGTTCTCGCTTCCCGAGCACGGGGTCCCGGGTTCGATTCCCGGCGGGGTCAGGGATTTTCACCTGCCTCGAGATGACTGGGTGTTTGTGTTGTCCTCATCATTTCATCATCATCCAGGAAAGTGGCGAAATTGGGCTGAGCAAAGATTGGATAATTGTACGGGCGCTGATAACCACGCAGTTGAGCGCCCCACAAACCAAACATCATCATCACACACCTTCCATGACCATCAGCGGCGTACGTCAGCCTCACATAATGCCACACCAGGGAACCTCCACCTTGCTGAACTTGCTGGATAGTGTGTCTAAGGCGTTCAGCCTGACCCGGTTGCTTCCAAACATGTCTCCGACGATTGTCTGGTTCAAGGCATATGTGACACTCATTGGTGAAGAGAACGTGATGCCAATCCTGAGTGGTCGATTTGGCATGTTGTTGGGCCCATCTGTACTGTGCTGCATGGTGTTGTGGTTGCAAAGATGGACCTCGCCATGGATGTCGGGAGTGAAGTTGCTCATCATGCAGCCTGTTGCGCACAGTTTGAGTCGTAACACGACGTCCTGTGGCTGCACAAAAAGCATTATTCAACATGGTGGCGTTGCTGTCAGGGTTCCTCTGAGCCATAATCTGTAGGTAGCTGTCATCCACTGCAGTGGTAGCCCTTGTATGGCCTGAGCGAGGTGTGTCATTGACAGTGTCTGTCTCTCTGTATCTCCTCCATGTCTGAACAACATCGCTTTGGTTCACTCCGAGACACCTGGACAGTTTCCTTGTTGAGACCCTTCTTGGCACAAAGTAACAATGTGGACATGATTGAACCGCGGTATTGACCGTCTAGGCATGGTTGAACTACAGACAACATGAACCGCGTATCTCCTTTCTGGTGGAAAGGCTGGAAGTGATCGGTTTTGGACCCCCTCCATCTAATAGGTGCTTCTGATGCATGGTTGTTTACATCTCTGGGTGGGTTTAGTGACATCTCTGAACAGTCAAAGGGACTGTGTCTGTGGTACTATATCCAGTGTCAACATCTTATCTTCAGAAGTTCTGGGAACTGGTGGGGGGTGGGGGGGGGGGCAGACAGACAATACAGTTTGTTGTTCTCCTCATTTTCCTTAACCATTAGAACTGTCTTTGCAGTGTTACAGATTGTTACACCAAGCATGATTACACCAATGTACACACATGATCATGATCCCCCCAAGGGGCTCGCTGCTGTTTGGCGGGTTTGTGCTTGCCTACCGTGGGCCCCCAATCTTTGCAGCATCTTTTCATGTCCATTCTGCATGTCCATCATCTTGCTGTTCTTTTTCCCATCCCTTGGGGAACATGTCTGGGCTATTTTTGGAAATGTATTTGGCATTTTCAGTCGACAGTATCAGAATACTCTCCAATGTTCCTTCTTTCTTTCTTCGTTCACCTTCTCCTATCCTTTTGTCTGCTTCGACGTTTGAGGTTCCTCTTTTTCTTCCTCCCTGTACACTCCTGGTGGCCGGCCCATGTGTGTGACATGTAACAGGTGACTGGATAACGCGTAATACCCTGCCTTGGGTTGGCAGGTAAGATTTGCACATGCCTGCTGGTACAGGCCAGGCCCTTGGAGGGGTGATTGCCTAAGCTGCTACCTTCCCAAATTCCCGATTGGTTCCTCTGTCAGGTGTCACTCAATTGGAAGGAGTGTGTCATTGGAGATGCTGGCAATCATGGGGATTTTCTCGCAATGAGCCAATCATCTTCACAGTCAGTGGCTAACGATTCAAAGACCCTCCCAGCTGCTCCGAGGTTCCTCGTAATTTCATGTACTGAAGAACTCTCAGTCCTTCACTATAGTAAATCCAGTTATTATTCAGAAAAATGTTGATGCAGTTGCTGGGTCTGTGAAATATTGTTCTCATTTACACACTGGCACTTTGCTTTTGGAGACTACTTCTGATTTTCAAGCACTACAACTGCTTGCAGCTTTGCTCCTCCACGGCTATCCTGTTCGTGTCGAGGCCCATCGAATGCTGAATTCTTCCTGTGGTGTTATTTCTACCTGGCTGCTCGATGGTATGACTGAGGCAGAAATCCAAATGTACTTCTCTGATCAGGGTGTCATTGCCACCATTGGGTGATGAAAAAAGTAGACGGATGCTTAGTGCCCACATGCACTTTCTTTCTTACATTCAATAGAGTGGTTCTTCTGTCAGAGATCAAAGCGGGTTATGAAGTTATTACAGTAACAGGTGACTGGGTAACGCATAATTCCCAGTCGCAGGTTGACAGGTAGGGTTCGCACATACCCCCTTTACAGGAGAGGCTGAGGGAGGGTTGATTGCAGTAGATCGGGTTTCTATAGGCATGGTCTGCACCTCAGTGGGTATGGGAAGGGGAGGCTGGCAAAATTTATAAGTGACAGTGTAGTGGGTGGTGGTGGGATCACTCATGGAAAAATTCCTGTAGTGGTTGGTGTTAGAACTGCACCTTTTTTTAGATTGAAGTCAGCTGATAGGTATACCTGCTTAAAGGAAGTCCCTCTAACTAAGGAATTGCCTTCAGGAGACATCAGGATTCCAAGTGGAGAAGGAATTAGCATATTTCATCAAAATATAAGAGGTATTAGAGATAAAGTTAGTGAACTAATTATAGATGTAGACTCTGACACTATTGGTACATCGGAGCTCCATTTAAGTAATCTGACAATTCAGGGGCTTCCTTTACCAGGATGCAGATTAGCTGGCTGTCTTTCAAGGAGTTCCTTGCAGAGTGGGGGAGTGGCCATGAATGTAAAAAACAGTATTCCATTTGAGTCCATAGACATATAATGGCACTGCACTGAACAGATATTTGAATGTTGTGCAGGGGCAGTTGAATTTAGTGAAACTAAACTTATAATTCTTGTTGTTTATAGGTCCCCTAACTCTGACGTCAGAGCATTTCTGCTCAAGCTAGATAGGGTTCTTCGTTCAATTTATAGGAAGTACCAAAAATTAGTTCTATGTGGTGACTTCAGTATTAATTTTGTGTATGATTGTGCAAGAAAAAGGATGTTGGTAGATCTCCTAAACTCATATGATCTGATGTAGACACTATTTTTTCCAATTAGAGCGCAGGGGAACAGTAACACAGCCACAGACAAAATTTTTATTCATTCTTCATTACGAAATGGGCATTCTGTTAGTAAAAGGGTGAATGGCTCTACAGACTACGATGCACAAGTGCTACATCTACATGATTACTCTCCAATTCACATTTAAGTGCTTAGCAGAGGGTTCATCGAACCACAATCATACTATCTCTCTACTATTCCACTCCCGAACAGCGCGCGGGAAAAATTAACACCTAAACCTTTCTGCTCGAGCTCTGATTTCTCTTATTATATTTTGATGATCATTCCTACCTATGTAGGTTGGGCTCAACAACATATTTTCGCATTCGGATGAGAAAGTTGGTGACTGAAATTTTGTAAATAGATCTCACCGCGACGAAAAACGTCTTTGCTTTAATGACTTCCATCCCAACTCGCGTATCATATCTGCCACACTCTCTCCCCTATTACGTGATAATACAAAACGAGCTGCCCTTTTTTGCACCCTTTCGATGTCCTCTGTCAATCCCACCTGGTAAGGATCCCACAGCGCGCAGCAATATTCTAACAGAGGACGAATGAGTGTAGTGTAAGCTGTCTCTTTAGTGGACTTGTTGCATCTTCTAAGTATCCTGCCAATGAAGCGCAACCTTTGGCTCGCCTTCCCCACAATATTATCTATGTGGTCTTTTCAACTGAAGTTGTTCGTAATTTTAACACCCAGGTACTTAGTTGAATTGCCAGCCTTGAGAATTGTACTATTTATCGAGTAATCGAATTCCAACGGATTTCTTTTGGAACTCATGTGGATCACCTCACACTTTTCGTTATTTAGCATCAACTGCCACCTGCCACACCATACAGCAATCTTTTCTAAATCGTTTTGCAACTGATACTGGTCTTCGGATGACCTTACTAGACGGTAAATTACGGCATCTTCTGTGAACAACCTAAGAGAACTGCTCAGATTGTCACCCAGGTCATTTATATAGATCAGGAACAGCAGAGGTCCCAGGACGCTTCCCTGGGGAACACCTGATATCACTTCAGTTTTACTCGATGATTTGCCGTCTATTACTACGAACTGCGACCTTCCTGACAGGAAATCACGAATCCAGTCGCACAACTGAGACGATACCCCATAGGCCTGCAGCTTGATTAGAAGTCGCTTGTGAGGAACGGTGTCAAAAACTTTCCGGAAATCTAGAAATACGGAATCAACTTGAGATCCCCTGTCGATAGCGGCCATTACTTCGTGCGAATAAAGAGCTAGCTGCGTTGAACAAGAACGATGTTTTCTGAAACCATGCTGATTATGTATCAATAGATCATTCCCTTCGAGGTGATTCATAATGTTTGAATACAGTATAAGCTCCAAGACCCTACTGCAAACCGGCGTCAATGATATAGGTCTGTAGTTCGATGGATTCCTACTACCCTTCTTAAACACTGGTGCGACCTGAACAATTTTCCAATCTGTAGGTACAGATCTATTGGTGAGCGAGCAAGCTATTGTATCAGTGTAATCTGAAAGGAACCTAATCGGTATACAATCTGGACCTGAAGACTTGCCCGTATCAAGCTATTTGAGTTGCTTCACAACCCCTAAGGTATCTACTTCTAAGAAACTCGTGCTAGCAGCTGTTCGTGTTTCAAATTCTGGAATATTCCATTCATCTTCCCTGGTGAAGGAATTTTGGAAAACTGCGTTCAATAACTCCGCTTTAGTGGCACAGTCGTCGGTAATAGTACCATCAGCACTGTGCAGCGAAGGTATTGACTGCGTCTTGCCGCTTGTGTACTTTACCTACGACCAGAATTTCTTCGGATTTTCTACCAAATTTCGAGACAATGTTTCGTTGTGGAACCTATTAAAGGCATCTTGGATTGAAGTTCGTGCCAAATTTCGCGTGTCTGTAAATTTTACCCAATCTTCGGGATTTCGCGTTCTTCTGAACTTCGTATGCTTTTTCCGTTGCCTCTGCAACAGCGTTCGGACCTGTTTTGTGTACCATGGGGGATCAGTTCCATCTCTTACCAATTTATGAGGTATGAATCTCTCAATTGCTGTTGCTACTATATCTTTGAATTTGAGCCACATCTCGTCTACATTTGCATAGTCAGTTCAGAAGGGACTAAAAGGCTTTTGTACTCAAACAAATGTCTCATATAATTGCAAACTATGTATGAAAGCTAATCAAATGGCAACAGAGAGTTTGTTGAACCTCATTAAGGAACAGGAATGGCAGGATGTTTATAGTGCCGACAACATAGGTGACAAATACACTCCTGGAAATTGAAATAAGAACACCGTGAATTCATTGTCCCAGGAAGGGGAAACTTTATTGACATATTCCTGGGGTCAGATACATCACATGATCATACTGACAGAACCACAGGCACATAGACACAGGCAACAGAGCATGCACAATGTCGGCACTAGTACAGGGTATACCCACCTTTCGCAGCAATGCAGGCTGCTATTCTCCCATGGAGACGATCGTAGAGATGCTGGATGTAGTCCTGTGGAACGGCTTGCCATGCCATTTCCACCTGGCGCCTCAGTTGGACCAGCATTCGTGCTGGACGTGCAGACCGCGTGAGACGACGCTTCATCCAGTCCCAAACATGCTCAATGGGAGACAGATCCGGAGATCCTGCTGGCCAGGGTAGTTGACTTACACCTTCTAGAGCACGTTGGGTGGCACGGGATACATGCGGACGTGCATTGTCCTGTTGGAACAGCAAGTTCCCTTGTCGGTCTAGGAATGGTAGAACGATGGGTTCCATGACGGTTTGGATGTACCGTGCACTATTCAGTGTCCCCTCGACGATCACCAGTGGTGTACGGCCAGTGTAGGAGATTGCTCCCCACACCATGATGCCGGGTGTTGCCCCTGTGTGCCTCGGTCGTATGCAGTGCTGATTGTGGCGCTCACCTGCACGGTGCCAAACACGCATACGACCATCATTGGCACCAAGGCAGAAGCGACTCTCATCGCTGAAGACGACACGTCTCCATTCGTCCCTCCATTCACGCCTGTAGCGACACCACTGGAGGCGGGCTGCACGATGTTGGGGCGTGAGCGGAAGACGGCCTAACGGTGTGCGGGACCGTAGCCCAGCTTCATGGAGACAGTTGCGAATGGTCCTCGCCGATACCCCAGGAGCAACAGTGTCCCTAATTTGCTGGGAAGTGGCGGTGCGGTCCCCTACGGCACTGCGTAGGATCCTACGGTCTTGGCGTGCATCCGTGCGTCGCTGCGGTCCGGTCCCAGGTCGATGGGCACGTGCACCTTCCGCCGACCACTGGCGACAACATCGATGTACTGTGGAGACCTCACGCCCCACGTGTTGAGCAATTCGGCGGTACGTCCACCCGGCCTCCCGCATGCCCACTATACGCCCTCGCTCAAAGTCCGTCAACTGCACATACGGTTCACGTCCACGCTGTCGCGGCATGCTACCAGTGTTAAAGACTGCGATGGAGCTCCGTATGCCACGGCAAACTGGCTGACACTGATGGCGGCAGTGCACAAATGCTGCGCAGCTAGCGCCATTCGACGGCCAACACCGCGGTTCCTGGTGTGTCCGCTGTGCCGTGCGTGTGATCATTGCTTGTACAGCCCTCTCGCAGTGTCCGGAGCAAGTATGGTGGGTCTGACACACCGGTGTCAATGTGTTCTTTTTTCCATTTCCAGGAGTGTATAATGATTAACTTCTCATGGTTGTGATTCACAGTCATATAATATTTCTTAGAAGACATTGTAGTCGCCATTGGCTGTATGAAATATTTATTATAACGATTACAATTTCGGCCTTAGGGCCATTTTCGAGTAAGACTGCGAAAGTTACCTAAAACTTAAGGCAACTTTTGCAGTGTTACTTGAAAATGGTCCTAAGGCCGAAATTGCATTCGTAATAATAAATATTTCATACAGTCAACAGTGACTACGATGTCTTTTAAGAGACAAATATAATGCTTTCCTTAACACATTTCTCATGCTCTTTGAGAGTTGCTTTCTGTTAGAACAATTTAAATGGGGTAATAGCAGTAAAAGGCAGCCTGGATGTCTGGCTAGTGGAATAAGGATATCATGTAGAAAAAAAATGGTAATTATATCAAAATATTAAATGTAGTCACAATCAAGCTACAGTAGCTTATTACAAACAGTATTGTAAGATGCTTAAAAATGTTACTAAGAAGCCAAAGAGTTTGTGGTATGCAAATAAAATAGCTAATTCACAGGATAAAATTAAAACCATATGGTCAGTTGTGAAGGAAGTGCCTGGTCAGCAGCACAAAGTCGACTATATAAAGTCGTTTTGTAGTAAAAAGATTTCTGTTACTAATAAGTCAGATATATGTGCAGTATTTAACAATCATTTTCTGAGCATTGCTGGTGAATTAAATAAAAACTATAGGGAATTACATAACTCTTGGAAAATGCCTTTTGGAGACTGGTGTGTGAAATACTCCTCTGTGGTACTGACAAGGAATAGATTGGATCAATAATTAAATCATTGAAGACTGAGGACTCTCATGGATATGATGGAGTGCCTAGTAGAATATTAAAGTACTGTGAAGCACATGGTAGCCCTGTGCTTAGCCATATTTGTAAATTTTCTGTTAAGAATGGTCAGTTTCCTGAACGATTAAAGTATCCAGTAGTGAAGTTACTTTATGGAAAGGGAGAAAGGGATAATTTAGACAGTTTTAGACCTATTTCTATGCCGTCAGTGTTTGCTAAAGTTATTGAAAAGGCTGTATATGTAAGGATAATTGATCATTTTATATCACATAATTTGCTATCAAATGTACAGTTTGGCTTTATAAGCTGTTTAACAACTGAAAATGCTATATTCTCTTTTCTCTGTGAGTTACTGGATGGATTAAACAAAAGGTTTCAACACTAGGCATATTTTTTGATTTAACTAAGGCGTTTGATTGTGTTGATCACAAACTATTGCTCCAGAATTTGGACCATAATGGGATATGGGGAGTAGCTCACAAGTGTTTCACCTCCTCCTTCAACAACAGACAAGAAAAGGTCATTATTCACAGTATTGAGAATGGCTATGATGTGGGGTCTGAGTGGGCCCCAGGTATCACTGTTGGGGCCACTCCTGTTCCTTATTTATATAAATGATATGCCCTCTAGTTTTATGGGTAATTCTAAAATATTTCTGTTTGCTGATGACACTAGCTTGGTAGTAAAGGATGTTGTGTGCAACATTGGCTCTGTTTCTAACAGTGCAGCTCTTGACATAAAGTTCATGGCTTGTAGAAAATAAACTAACGCTAAATCACAGTAAGTTTAGTTTTTACAGTTTGTAACACACAATTCAACAAAACCCGACATTTTAATTTCACAGACTAGGCATATGATTAGTGAAACTGAACAGTTTGATTTCTAGGTGTTCAGATAGATAGTAAACTGTCGTGGAAAGCCCACCACATTCGCGATCTTGTTCAAATACTTAATGCTGCCATTTGCACTATTCGAATGGTATCTGACGTAAGAGATTGTTTGACACAAAAATTAGTCTGCACTATTCGAATGGTATCTGACATAAGAGATTGTTTGACACAAAAATTAGTCTACTTTGCTTATTTTCATTCACTTATGTTGTATGGTATTGTATTTTGGAGTAACTCTTCCCATTCTAAAAGGATATTTTTGGCTCACAAACAGCCAGTTTGGGCAATAATTGGTGTAAGTTTGCGAACCTCTTGTTGACCCTGTTCACTAGTCTGGGTATTTTAACTTTGGCCTCTCTCTATATATTCTTTACTGTCATTTCTTGTTAACAGTGTCACCTTATTCCCAAGAATTAGCAGCTTTCACTCAGTTAATACTCGGCAGAAATCCAGTCTGCATTTAGTCTTGTGCAGAAATGTGTACAATATACTGCTGCATCCACTTTCAGTGAGCTACCACAAGAACTGAAAAATGTTAGCAGTAATCCATGCTCTTTCAAATCGAAACTGGTTTCCTCATGGGTCACTCCTTCTATTCTTTTGAGGAGTTCCTTGAAAAGTTAAGCTGATTCTTATGTTATATTGTTCATTGCACATACTTCAACTTGTGGCTTGATTTTTTTTTTTTTTTTCGGTTCATAAACATTTTATTTTGTCTGTTATTACTTTTATGTTGTAATTTCATTTACTGACACGTTCCATGACCTTGGAGATTTGCTCCTCAATTTGGTCTTACGGAACTAGACATGTAAATAAATAAAACTATAGATTTCGAACCTGATGCACTGCTACCACTGTCATCGTTACAACCATGCTGGAGAGTCCTGTCGACACCCAGCTAAATGTATAACCTGTGGTAGGGATGCTCATGAGGGCGATTGCCTCCTCCTTCTCCTCCTCCTCCTCCTCCTCCTCCTCCTCCCCATTGCATCAACTGCAATGGTGACCATGCCATCTCCTCCCACGATTGTCCCATGTGTCTCAATGAGCAGGCTGTCCAGGAAATCTGGGTGAAGGAAAAAGTGCCTTACCTGGTCGCTTGCATGTTGTTTGCTAGTCGCAAACGCTGTGTTCTACCATCTGGCACCCACAGTACTGTTATCACTACATCTTGCCCCACAAAGGACATGGTCATGCAGACATGCGACGTCACAGTGGTTGTGAAATCGTCCAGCATCATGGTAGCATCACCATCTCCTCTTCCAGCTGTGCAACACGTCACCAAACCTTCGCCTCACGGGATGAAGTCACCAGCTACACAACTGGCAGGCCGGAAAGGACAGAAGGAATATTGCCGTGAAGACTTCCTACATCCCTCCAGCCGATCAACACCTAAGTCTTTCTCTGCTAACTGGAAAGTCTCTTAGAAGTCAGACAAAGGCAAACTGTCTTTTCCTTCACCAACTCGAAGGTCCTCTTCGACAGTGTCGCCACGTGATACCCTCACCTGCCCAACCTCCGTGTTGCCAGTGGACACCACCAACCGCTTTTCCATCCTGGACTCCTCAGGGCGACAGCAGAATAATACCGACACTTCTGCAGACCTCATGGGGCAGGATTCTCCTGCGTCTGTGCCTTGTAGCAGCAAGTCTTTGAAAGCTGGTACTCAGCAGCTGCCGAGGTGACACCCCTTCATTTTTCCTCATCTAGACTCCAATGGAACATTCATGGCCTTCGGCCCAACAAAGAGGATTTATGGCTGCTCTTAGACTCATAGCGTCCACTTGTACTCTCCCTTCAGGAAACAAAATTGCGTCCTCACAGCTGCTTTGAGCTCTCACATTTCGTCCCGGTTTGTTTTCAACTTCCCCCTGAGGTTGGCATTCCATCTCATGGGGAAGTCATGCTGCTCATACAGGATGATATTCATAGTCAACCCATCTCCCTGGCTACCCACCTTCAAGCTGTTGCAGTTCACCTTTTCCTTTCTCACTTGACCATTTCCATTTGTGCTGTTTACGTCCCTCCGTTGTATGATGTCACCAGGGCAGACTCCGTCCATCTTATTGGGCAGCTACCCAACCCCTTTCTGCTACTCGGTGACTGATGCGCAACATACCCTTTGAGGTTCCAGAAAATTTCCAAGAGGTGCCCTCTTGGCTGACCTCCTTAATCAACTTAACCTCTTCTGCCTTAACACAGGAGCACCCATACTTCTTTCAGACTCCACACACACCTGTTCCCTTTTGGACCTATCCTTGTGCACTGCCCAGCTTGCCCATCATCTCAAGTGGTCCGTTCTCTGACACCTACATGAGCGACCACTTGCCGTGGGCTGTCCGTTTGCTGACTCCTACCCCACTTCCGTACACACCCAAATAGCAGCTTACTAAGGCCGACTGGAGGCTTTACTCCTCCCTGATGTCCTTCGACGAACAACATTTCCCCAGTTGTGATGCCCAGGTGGAATATCTTACAAACATTATCCTAACCACCGCAGAATGTTCCATTCCTCACACATCCTCTTTACCACTCAGTGTCCTGGTCCCTTGGTGGACTGTGGCACTGGGACGTGCTCTCCGTGTTTTTAACCATCATCCTACAATGGCAAACTGCATTCATTATAAACTGATGCATGCACAGTGTCGTTGTGTTCTTTGAGATAGCAAAAGAGCTAGCTGGATTTCATTCACTAGTTGTTTAACAGTGCCAGTCCCTCTTCTATTGTGTGGGCAAACCTCCAACAGCTCTCTGGAACCAAGATCCGTTCCCCAATTTCCAGCTGGACAGTAATAGACAATGTCATCCAGGACCCAGTTGTTATTTCCAACACCTTGCGCTGCCATTTTGTGTAGATTTCGACCTCATCCAACTATCACCTTGCCTTCGTCCCTCAGAAACTAGCGGAGGAGGCTTGGGTGACTGTGAGTGCTACAATGCTGCCTTTACTATGAGGGAGCTCTATTGTGCTCTCACTTCATCCCTATCCTCCACCCCAGAGCCAGACGCTGTTCGCATTTAGATGTTGCAGCACCTTTCTCTTGCGGGCAAGCACTTTTTGCTTAATATGTACAACCACATCTGGGCAGAGGGCATCTTTCCCAGACACTGGCGTGAAGCCACTGTCATACCCATACCTAAGCCTGGTAAGGACAAACACCATCCTTCAAGCTACAGCACCATTTCTCTCACTAGCTATGTTTGCAAGGTGATGGAACGTATGATTCATGCCCGGCTGGTATGGCGGCTCGAGTCTTGTGATTCACTAACGAATGCGCAATGTGGATTTCGAGCATGGCGTTCTGCAGTTGACCATCTCGTCACTTTGTCCACCCATGTCATGAATGGTTTTCTGCAGAAATCCCAAACTGTGGCTGTGTTTTTCGATTTGGTCAAAGCTTACAACACCTGTTGGAGGACTGATATTCTCCGTACTCTCTACACGTGGAGCTTCTGTGGCAGCCTGCCCTGTTTCCTTCAGGAATTTTTTAAAGACAGAGTATTCAAGGTACATGTGGGTTCTGCCTTGTCGGACACATTTATTCAGGAAAATGGTGTGCCTCAAAGTTCCATCCTGTGTCTTACGTATCCTAAATGGTACTCCCTGGGGCGCATATCGAACCATCCTCCTCTGTTTGTACCGGTCCCATGTCCATTCGAAACTAGACTGTGTGTGTTTCGTTTATGCAGCTGCATGTCCGTCCGTATTACACCATCTCAATACTATCCACCATTGTGGCATCCATTTGGCCTTTTACACTAGCCCGGTTGAGAGTTTGTAAGCAGAAGCTGCCCAACAACTGCTGTCGTATCACCGTGACTTTCTCCTCAGCAGATATTCATGCCGTTGGTCTGCCATGCAAGGCCATCCATCCTATGCCTCCTCCTGCCTCCGCCTTTGAGGACTCATTTGATCGTCAGTATGGGGTGCATCCCTCTTCTCTGTTATGTCGTGGAGTTCGCTTTCGGCTCCTTCTCTGGCAGCTTTTCCGGTGGGTATGAACCCTTCAACACCGTGGCTTTGAGGTTAACTTCACACTTCCTGCAACTTTCCCAGTGGGTGTGAACCTTTCACCACCTTGGTTTCATGCAGCAGCCCATGTTCACCTTAGCCTTCATTTGCTTCCTAAGGACACTGCTCCAACATCACTCTATCATCTTTAGTTTCATGACCTTTGTGTGGCATTTCGCAGTAGTACCTTTGTGTACACTGATGGCTCTCGAACTGACCATGGTGTCGGGTATGCCTTCGTCATTGACGTCGACATTTTTCGATATCGGCTTCCGGAACAATGCTCAGTAATTACAGCAGAGCTCTTCACCCTCCATCAGGCCGCACAGTACATCTGGTGACACGGGCTTTTTATTTGTGTCATCTGCTCAGGCTCTCAGTGCTCTTCAAAGCCTCTATGTGCTGCACACTGTCCATCCCTTACTGCAACTGGTTCAGGAAAGTTGTTACTTGCTCACTCTTGATGGAGACACTGTGATGTTTATGTGGGTTCCTGGTCATGTTGGTCTGATAGGAAATGAAGCTGCTGACGTTGCTGCCAAGGCTACAGTCCTTGTATCTTAACCCACTAATTCTTATATTCCCTCCGATGATGTCTGTGTTGCCGTCTGTCAGCAAGCAGTGTCACTGTGGCATCACTACTGGTCCTCCCTTCATGGGAACAAGCTCCGGGTTATTAAGCTTTTCCCATCAGCTTGGATGACCTCCTCTTGGGCCTCTCGCCACGAGGAGATCATTTTAACAAGGTTACGTGTTGGGCATTGTCTCTTGAGACATCGCCATTTGTTAAGTGGTGCTCCCCCACCACTTTGTGCACAGCTTTCGACTGTCTGTCATTTCCTGATGGAATGCTCATTTTTCAGCTGCTTACATTCCCATTTGTGTTTGCCGTCTGAGTTATCGGCTGTTTTAGTGAATGACACTAAGACTGTCGACCACGTTTTACTTTTGATCCTTCATAGCAATATGGCAAAGGCCATTTAATTTTTGTTCTGGACCTCCGTCATTCTATGGTGTATTTTATAGACCTTTCTCCACATTCTTGTTTTTAGCTGTCTTCTCTTCCATCGAATAGGATGGACGTGCAACAGTTTTTAACTCCTGTCCTTTGTCTTCATATTCCACAGTTTTGATATGGGCGCATATGACCGTAGTTGTTTTTGCACCCTAAAACAAAACAAAACAATGATCATGATCATCATCATCATCATCATCATCATCATCATCTTCTTCTTCTTCTGCAGTGTGTTAACGGAGTTTTCTGTCACTTCAGTGTGCATGTGGGCAAGTTTGCTGGGCATATAATGTTAGCTATTAGGTACATAAAAATAAACTTGCTGCATTGTAGAAACAATGCTTTTTTTATTCTTGTTTTACTCTGTCAGGGATATCCCACAGTGTGTTTGGCTTACTGTGTTTTGATGTAGTTATTAATGGATAGTGGTTTTGTAGTGACCTTACACAGACTCCACAACCAAAACAACGTTCCCAGGTTGACATAAAGCAATATCAACTTTATTTTAACAAACATAAAAGTCTTGCATCACATAAAATTAACTATTGTAACTAATTGTCTGAATAAAGAACATAAAACTCTTCTGAAATTATGTGAACTGTTTCTGGAGTTTGTGACAAATGGACAACTCTAGACCTTATATATCTGGTGTGGACCACTTTGACTGTTGAATGAAATTAGAACAACTTCTGAGTACAGACAGATCAAAAGGGAATTGATATCTGCTAACCACAAGCACTAAGTTCAGTAAGCTGGCGAATACAGAGTCCTTGCACCTGAGTACACAGAGGCAAGTGGACTTACGTGTCCTGATACAGCACCTCTCCCCTCCCCAGGTGAAGAGACGTTTGATCATTTCAACATCTCGGAAGTGAGTCAGAGGCGTCCGTTGCAGGTGGTCACCCTGAACCCTCCCTGTTGATGTCCAATGGGACGGGAGCTGCTTGTCTCCTTGTTGTGGATGTCAGCATTGTGCTGACCAGAGGGCTCCAACTGCTAAATTTTGTGGTGCTGCGGCAGTAGATCAACCCTCTCGGAACCCGGATGATGGATGCCTGGAACAAAAAGACTGGTGGAGTACCTTGGTCCTTTTGAGGGTGAAGCTGACTAATGTGCCTGTGAGCCATGGCTGGTCTGGGAGCCAGATTACTACTACGGCCTGACCCAAGTGCTTAATGACCTGCACCGGGACCCACCAATGTGTACCCAGTGGCACAACCCTTGTCCCCACATTGTTATGAAAGTGACACCAATGTAGCAGTGGCCCTGATAGACAGTCATTGTGGGCCACCGGTTTGGCTAGAGAACTCAGTTACTGACTGTGTGGATGCAAACATGCATTACCAATGGCGTGAATGCAGTGTTTGTGTGAAAACACTCTCCTGGAGAGTCACTGGAGCCTGCATCCTGTCCAGCCAGCAGTCGAGAAGATGCTTTGGAACTAGAGTGTTGTGTTATGGAGCAATCCTGAACATCAGACATAGGGGGACTCAACCACTTCCAAATGTAATTTGTTGAAAAGATCCAATGCCAAAATTTTCATAGCTCTTTTTGTTGAAACTACCTAGACATGAGCCATAAAAGGCAATCCATGATACTGTATGGTGGATCTAAATCATCATTATACAGTAATGTTATTGTTACTGTAATTCTTCAACTGTTTGGCAAATGGTTGAAGCGGCTGCGACCCCAGCTCCTTGTAGGTAGGCACATTGGTAATTGTTGTGAAGGTTCCTATGTCAGTGTGGAACTTGACTAGAATGGTGTTAATTTGTAATTCCAATGTCAGCGTATTGGTCAACCTGTGTAACACTGGCTGAACTTGGAGAACGTTCAGACCTGGCCTCCAAACATCAGTTTCAGTATCCAAATCTATATCCCAAAGGCGCATGTTATCTAAGGTCGTTTTGTTGGTGGAGTTACATCTTCCATCTTGTGTCCCAGTTTGCAACAAAATGTACATTTTGCTTTTCTGAAATAGCACTGTTACCATTGGTGAGAGAGTAAACAATTGCTGCAGGACTGCAACTTCCTGAAAACCCAGTCACTCAAATTCTCTGGATGGATAGTGTGGGGGTAGTTGTGTTCTGAGAACCTGTGCTTCCTGAACATTATTGGCGCAGCCAGTGCCTGCATGCTGGACAAGTTGAAAACAACTGATATGGCTCTCTTACAGCTGCAAGGATCGCATTGTCTGTTAAAATGCTCGAATGAACAGATGATGAGCTGACAACGAGGTATCACTGAGTTTTATCAAATCCTTCCAATGTCCCTTGTCCTGTTAATGTACAAGGATCATGTGTCTAAACAAAATGTCACTATAGGATTGTTTACATTTCAAACTAGTGCACTGGAAATGACAGTCCTGAGAAAGATCCTGTAACTGCATTTTACATTCTTGGTACATTTGACAATCCTTTTTGTGACAGCTAAAAAAATTTGTGGCAAGCAGTTGCCACATGTATCTGGGAATCACAATATCACCTTAAGACGGTTGTACAGTAAGTCAAACCCCATGTTTGATCTTGGGGCTCAGCTATTAGAGGAATCTATAAACTTCAAGACATGAATAGGCTAATAAAAAGACCTGTTGCTGGGTATCACCTCAGATTGCCTGTGGGGAAATGCAGTTTCAGCCAAGCAGTGTAATTTACCCAGGGTTCCATCTTCTTATCAAAAGCAGGAATGGCAGTGACACTGTCTCGATTCCTTTTACCGTTTAGTTGATCTGTGAAAGTCAGTTGGATACTTCTGGTGGCATGTTGATGCCAGCTAACTTCTCGAACAGTGGTACATGGGTGTGCTGCATCACTTGCTGTGACTGCTGTAATGTCTGTGTTGAGAGCGGCTGTACTGAAAGGAGAATTGAACATCAGAACACCAGTTACATGATACAAAATCTTGTGGAAAACTGTCCTGAAATCACAATTTACTTTCGGAATTGTCACAATTTGTATAACTGCCTTTACTGAACACCTTTTCACCAATGACTGTAGTGACCTTAAGCTGGCTCCCCAGGAAAAAAAATTACCAGGTAGATATAAAACAATATCAACTTTATTTTAACAAACATGAAAGCCTTTTTTCACATAAAATCCACCGATGTAACTAATTGTCTGAACAAGAATTATTAAGAGCTTTTGAAATTATGTGAACTGAGTCTGGCGTTTATGGCAAACTGACAACTCTAGAACTTAAATGTCTCATGTGGAGCATTATCACCATTGGGTGAAATTAGGATAAATTCAAAATACAGATGGACTACAAGGGAATGGCTGTCAGTTAATCGCAAGTACTCAGTTCAATGAACCAGCGAATACAAACTCATTGCACCCAAGTCCAAAGAGGCCAAGTCGTAGAGGTGGAGGCTCATTGCTGACCGATAGCTTACCATTGTTGAGGTGAAGGAATGAAAGCATGCTCTTTTTAAATAATAGAAAAAAATTTCACCTTGTAGAGGCAACAGAGAGAATTTGACAGGACCCCTGTAAATTAGTAATGCTTTACATTATCGGGAATAGAGAATGTGATTTAATGTAATTCATTAAAATTTACCTTCACTCCCTCATCAGTTTTTTGGAGTTCAATCCAATGGATATCCGGCACATCCAGTTTTTTCCTGACCTCTGGGCTGTCACGCAGGGTACCTTAGTGTAGCTGGCCGCAATCTCTTTAACTCATTGGGTCGACACTTTGCTGAGATTTCTAGCTCTTCTAATTACCCACCAGACTTTCTCTCAAAGGAACGGGTAGCAGAAGAGCAGCCTCTTGCTTTTTCCTCTCAAGATCGCGAAAGCTATAATGCTGTTTTTTCTATGTGGGAACTCAGACATGCACTCTCCTCCTCTCGCCCTTCTGCTCCAGGACTGGATGGTGTCCACGTCCAAATGTTACTGCATCTATCATGCCCTAGTCTGTGCAACCTCCTTCACCTTTATAATCGACTTTGGGTCGACAGTACCTTTTCCAGAAGATGGCGGGAAGTTATCATCATTCTTGTTCCGAAACCTGGAAAGGTCAAACATCTCCCCTCCAGCTCTCACCCAATCTCTCTCACAAGTAGTGTTTGTAAGGTTTTGGAGCGTATGGTAAATCGCCATTTAGGCTGGTGGCTGGAGTCCTGAAACTTTTTAACAAGTGCCCAATGTGGCTTCCGAAAGTATCGTTCTGCAGTTGACCATGTTGTTGCTCTCTCCACTTATGTCTTGAACAATTTTCAGGCATCCTCCGCACACTGTTCTCATGGGGCTTTCAAGGTCAGCTACCCCTTTCCATCCATGAATTTATGACAGAGCGCACATTTAAGGTGCGGGAGAACACTTCTTTATCCCGTACTTTCTCCCAAGAAAGCGGGGTGCCCCAGGGCTCCGTGCTAAGTGTTGTACTATTTGCCATCAGCATAAATCCAATTATAGATTGTCTCCTTCCCGCTGTTTTGCGGTCCCTCTTTGTCGATGATTTTACAATCTACTATAGCTCTCAACGGACCAGCCTTCTCGAACGACATCTTCAAGGATGTCTTGATTGCCAACACTCGTGGAGCATCGAAACTGGCTTCCAATTTTCTCCCAGTAGGACTGTCTGCATAAATTTTTGGCGTCATAAGGAGTTTTATCCGCCTTTCCTACATCTAGGCCCTGTTGACCTTTCTTTCGCAGACGTTGCCAAATTCTTGGGACTTAGGTTTCACAGAAAACTTTGTTGGTCTTCCCATGTTTCATATCTTTCGGGTCACTGTCTAAGCTCCCTAAACACCCTCCGTGTTCTGAGTGGTACCTCTTGGGGAGTGGACCGGGTGGTACTCCTCCACCTATATCACATGTTAGTGCACTCAAAATTGGACTTTGGAAGCATAGTTTACTCCTCTGCATGGCCGTCTATTCTTTGGCGTCTAGATTCTGTTCACCACCATGGATTGCGTTTAGCATCCAGAGCTTTTTACACTAGCCCCGTGGAGAACCCTTACACTGAGACTGCTGAACCTCCGCTGTCCAATCTCCGAGCTGTCCTTCTGAGTCGTTATGCTAGTCATCTGTCTTCCATGCCTGCTCATCTGACCTATGCCCTTCTTTTCGATGCCTCCTTGAAATTAGGGTATGCATGTGGCCCTTCCTCTCTACTACCACCAGGAGTCCGCTTCCATCAGCTGCTACATTCACTTTCCTTCCAATTTCCTAAAACTTTCTTGACAAATTGGAGTGCGGCGCCACCTTGGCTTTGTCCCCGGACCTGCCTTCTCCATGATCTTTGACAGCTTCCCAAGGATAGTACCTTCCCTATAGTTTATTGACGGGCATTTGGTGCTCTATACGCACAAATGGAGGATGCCACATTTATTTACACTGACATCTCCAAGGCCGCCTTTGGTGGCAGGAGTGCCTATATTGTTGACAGCACCCCTATTAGATTTTGGCTTCCTGACCAGTGTTCTGTTTTTACTGCGGAGCTTTACACTGTTCTCCAGGATGTCCAATACATCCGTTGCCATCAGCATGTGCAGTATATTATATGCTCGGATTCGCTCAGCTCTCTTCTCAACCTCCAAGCTCTTTATTCCGTCCACCCTCTGGTCCACTGGATTTAGGACTGCCTCCACATGCTCCACTTGGGGGGCATCTCTGTGGCATAACTGAATCCCTTCGCATGGTTTCCTTTGCCAATCTGTAGAGCATTTTATGCCGCTGTGTTGCTCTTTTATGGCACATACATTGGTCTGCACTTCAGGATAATAAATTATGGGACATAAAACCTCTTCCCTGTGCTTGGACCTCTTACCACCAGTTGTCGGGAGGAGGTAATTTTAACTAGACTCTGGACTGGGCACTGTCTTTTTAGCCATCGACATCTTTTAAGTGGCGATCCTCCCAAGCTTTGTCCCCACTGCTCTCAATCATGGACGGTGAGACACCTTTTACTTCAGTGCCCCTATTTTAATCCGCTACGTGCCTGTTTACAGCTGTCGCCTGATATATCTTCCCTTTTAGCAGATGACTCATGCTCAGCTTATCGTATCATTGAGTTTACCGGTGTTAGTGAGAAGACATCGGTCATCTGAAGCTTTTTTTCGGGGAAAACAACCCCCCTTCAATAGCACTTTTTTAAGATTTCCTTCTGTTTTTAGTTTTCCTCCTTGAGTTTCGCTCCCATTGCTGATGATTTAAATTCCTGTTTTTACGTTTTACTAAGCCACACAATGGACATTTATGACCATAGCTTTTTTGTGCCTTAAAACCATAATCTAAAAAATAAAAAAAATCTAACAGTTGTAATGAGAACAGCAATGAAATTTCGTACAAGTTCCAGAGGACAGTCAGGACAGTGTACACAATACAGTTCACAATTAGTTCCTGAGAGCATAGTCCAAGTAATTATTATGATGAATGTACAAAAGTAAATGAGAGAGAGAACTCTGTGCTCCAGGGTTATATGATGTTTGTTTGTTTATTGGTAAACAGTGATGGCATCGATCATTGACGGTGCATGTAGGCCACAGTGTGGTGCTGTCATCTGATGATTGATTGTGCCGCCACCTCGTGGCCAATGACATGCTGCCTGGCAGTGGCAGGGGCAGGTTGAATAGTAACAGCTTGCCTCTGGCACATGCTTCTACAGTGTTACCACATTGGCTTTCAGCTACCCACTTGTTAAGGCACAGTCAAACAGAGAGTAGGTTAGCACCTCGAGCAACGTACATTGTTGTCTGGTGCAGTAAATGATACATAGATGCAGGTGCTTAAACCTTGAAGTGAAAAATGAAGAAGAAGAAGAAGACGATAGACTGTTAGCCGAGTTCAATACTAGATCATTCATATACACCACAGTGATTGAACACAACAAAACCCACCAAAAAATCAACTTTATAACAATGAAGATTAACACGTGAGCAGACTTCAGATTCTATAGTTTGTACTTACAAATTTACTTACAGATTTACTTTATTGTAGCAATGCAATGTGTTTAATTTTGCAGTATTATTCATGCTGAGCTACAATGATGTATCTTCCAGGTATTGGGGCTGACGATGCGTTTATATTCTGCAAAATGTGGCAATGTATTAAAGCAGAGAGAAACAGCTGGACAGTGGTGAAATTAATGGAGGAAGCATTGTCTAATGCGGCACTATCAATGTTTGTAACATCTCTTACAACTGCAGCTGCTTTTTACACCTCGTGTGTGAGCTACATAACAGCAATAAGGTGTTTTAGGTGAGCATTGTCTCAGTTTTTATTGTTACTAAACTTCATTATGTTGAAGTCATGATTCTAGAGAATTCTTGTTTAATGAACATTTATCTTTGGAATGTATTAAAATGTCATTAATGTTTTTGTGGTCTTTTGTTTCAGTATTTTTGCAGGCACTGCAACATTGGCAAATTTTGGGATGATGGTTACTTGGCTACCTGCTAGTGTTGTGGTGTCAGAATACTGGTGCTGTAGATCTAGGTTTCCCTTTCGGTGGCTGAGATCAGAAAATGTGTGTTCCTGTGGTGGAAGATTTTTGTCTTTTGACAAACTGGTCGTTACAGTTGTTTTGAAATTTAAATACATGTGGCTCACAATGTTAGGCATTTTGGCGTTAATAAGTGTTGTTATTGTATTCTGGTGGCCACGTTTTAGTCTTCCAGACACAAGAGACTTCCAGCTGTTTGACAGCAGCCATCCATTTGAACAGTATGAGTTGTACTACTCAGAGAAATTCCTTTTCGAAAGAATTAACAAGGTAAGCAGATAACTGAATGCTCTTAATTTATCTATCATTGTAATTGACCAAGTAATATGTATTTTTAACCAGAGACTAAAACTGAAATAATAAACTTTTGCTCATTATTGTGAAACAAGTTAAAACTACCAGGCACAAGCAACTGTGCAATCCAGTTATACCCCACAAACTAATTGGAAGGTTCAACTTGCCTCTGTTTCCTCTCCATACTTTCCAAACTCCAGGGAGCCTCTCCTATAATGCCGTATGACTCCCATAGGACAAAGGTTATAACAGGCAGTTCAATTTAACCAGAGCATCAGGTTGAATATTTTGTGTATAATTCATAAACATTTATGGACAAATTTATCTATGTAGCTATAGATTCCACCACAACTTCTCACTTAGTCATTTGGCAACACAATGGATGGAATATGTGTTTGTTGTTTTCATGAAGTACTTGTCTACACCTGTTTGATCATTTTATCCCTATTTATATTTTGGTTTCATCATTTAGCCATCTGCAAAAAGTGTTTTTTTAATTTTAACCTGCAATAGGAATACAAATTTTGGAAACTGTCTAATGACAGTAATAATGAATGAGTTTATTGCACCCTGTGTACCAGAGAATTTTCTGTTGTACATAAAGGAAAAGGTGATATTAAAGATCATGCAAAACAGCTAAACGTAGGAGTGTTATTAATGCTACTGCTTCACCAGACTTTTTTAAAACCAAAGATGGGAATAACGATTACTATGCTGCCAAAGAGGCAATTTTTAAGGTGACAAAAGACAGATATTTCATTTTTCAATATTTCTAAAATGCGCCAGTTCACGATGTCTTTGCCTGGGACATTTGCTTTAGTTGAGAGAGTTTTTTTTTCAATTATTTGGAACATTTGGTCTGCAGAAACGGCTAGACTTCCAGTATTTACTTTTAAATATGTGCTAAATGTTAAAATTAATTCAGAACTTTCTTAAAAATTCATGTCTGCTGCAAAATGCCACTGAATAACTAAAGTTTAATGTATGTGTACACTGTTAAAACTTTTAAGAAATTTCAAAAATACATGCTGAGTTTGACAAAAAAAAAAAAAAAAGAAAAAAGAAAAAAATGGTCATACATCATGAGTTATACCCAAAAATATGGCAAGGCTATTTAGTGGAGACATTGAAAGCATGCACAACCATTATTTCACAGAGTGCATACATGCTGGGAAATCTGAGAAAAACATGGGAATTCTTTCATCTGGAAAAAATCCGGAAAAAAAACAGAACTCTGAGAATTTCCCATAATTTTAGTTTTCAGTTCAATTTTTATAATTTTCACTGGTAAGACCTGACACAGTCTAGCAGATAATTTTGCTTTAGCCTGCTACTTCAGGATGAGACTGCAGCAATAAAACATAAACGAGAGAATAGCACCTAAATAAAACTTTAGTTGCAAATAAAATGTGTCATTTACAACAGAACACAGTGCACATACAAGCATCTGCTGACAGCAAAATGTGTCAAAGGATTTAGGATGGAGACTATGCAATACTTCGTTACAACTAACTGCTTTTGATGGGTGTGACGTCACAACTGTTTACGTTTCTAACAGATAGTGGGAAAATATTGTGACTGATGGTTTACTTTCAAAATAAATTTCCTTTTATGCAAGATGAATTATGTTATGTGTCAGAATGTGCTAGGAATTTCTTATGTCATGGAGCATTTGACTCTCATTCAAAACTCAACACTTTGAGGACGAAGCACTTAGAAAAAATTCAGGCTCAGAAGGCCAGACATTTGTGCCAATATTTAAAATTTTACTGGCACATTTGTATATGATATAGCTTAAAGGGTAACACAAGCTAAAAAATACCAAGCTTCAAGGTTAGTCTTTCATACTTATTGTAGTACTTCCATAGATTACCAATTATGCAATGATGATTATCATGCGAGGTGAGTACTTGAACAATTTCATACATAATTGGCTTTTCTATGGGAAAGTCAAAGTGCTCAATAGAACATCTATTCTTACAAGTAACCCGCAAAATGTTCAGTGCACTGCAGTGAAATTTATAATTGGGATTGTCAGAAATATTCAGCTGCTGCAATTTAAGCTGTGCTCATAGGATTCTGCCTAACCACACCCACAGAAAAAATGGCAAAAATTTTTCGATGACCCACATTATAAATGAAGCTTAGCATTTCTTGTAGCTATACTTCATGTACATTAATTTAAATCAATAACTTTTTCTACTTGTGTGTTCGTGTTACGTAGCAGTAATGTTGTTACTGGCTGACAACATCACATGTCCTATGCTCTGAGTATCTGCTGTCATTGACTGGTGAGATCACATGATATGAGTTATGATTGGCTGACAAAAGCACATCACAATATCAATTTCCGTGCTACAGCAGCTACCATACTGTATTTGGTGGAATTTGTATTTACATTCATAATGCAGGAATACGCAGTGTACATGTTGCTGTGCATCAAAGATCTTTCCAAAATGTGTTGTTTGTTTGCTTGGTATTTTCTAAAGTGCTGGGAAGTTGTAAGCCATTGTATAAAACCTTTACCATTCAAAAGAGTGATAAGTTTTGCAGCTCTGAGGGAAATTATATTGGCTCTTAACACAAAAAAATGTATTTTTACCCAAGAAAGAGTATTTCACCCAGGAAAAAGTGTATTTTTAACCAATAAAAATGAGAAAAATCTGGAATTTGTTTTTCTTGGCCACTTATACACACTGTTTCACACTCACTGCTCTTCTTTATATGACTATTTAAGCCAAATCTTGTTTCTGGTATCCTCTCGTTTGTGGTTCTTGTACTGAACAAAACATTTTAGTTACATTTATCATTTTTCTTTGCCCTTTAAATAATTTGTTTTTGCACATTGTGGGACAGTTCACTCTAGACAGCAGTTGAAGTTCATGCTAACGATCATAGACTAATTCAGTTTTATAGCTGTGTGATGTTACTACTGTAATTGTTTTGTTTAAAGAGCCAATGACTGACTGAAATGGTAGAATGATTAAAGCTCTGCACTCATATTAATAATGGCTGTACTCAACTCTCCATCTGGCCCTCCTTAATTAAGGTTCTCATGGTTTCTCATAATCATTTCAAACAAATGCTATATTGCAAATTCAGCTTGTTTGCTTTCCATGTATAATGACTTCGATGTTGACAAGATATTAAAACCTCGCCCCCTCCTCTGCTATGTTTTTAACTTCTCATTGATCCACACATTAAGCATACGATGACGAGATAGATGAATCTTTTCTTGGACAGATGATGTTCTCTCAAATTGCCAGTAGGACTGATGACTGATCAGGAGGCTGTTAAGATGAACGGATATTAATGAACGTCTATCACATAATTCACAGCAGTTCTGCTGCTGTTTGTTAATCATTGATGAGGTCCTCAACATTTGTGTCGTATGTGTTCTGTTTCATGCTTCCCACTTATCCCCCCTCTTTATTTTAATTTAAATTTTATATATTTTTCTCCTCCTCCTCTTCTTCTTCTTCTTCTTCTCATTAGCATTTACCCTGGCTAGTTAAGGGCTCCGTTGTACTCAAAATTTGATACATTTATTTTGTTTAACTGCGTGACTGGATGCGCTTCCTGTCATCAGTTATCTAAGGGAGGAAAGTTGTGTGAGCCACCTGTCTGTGAATTGAGTGTAAACTTTATTCTGTAGGTGACCATATTTTAACTCTTTGTGTATTGTGATTTGAGAGATGAAAAGTTGGGACCAGTCCAGCATTTGCCTTAACAAGTGTGGGAACCTGCCTAAAACCCACATTGAGGCTAGCTGGTGCACCAGCCGCAGTTGTTAATCCACTGTGCAGGTCCAGTCTGGCCCTGGCTCACCTTCCTGTCTTCCAAACTAGTGTGCTTTATGTTATGCTGTACAATCAGGTCAATTTTTATATGTTTTAATGCTATTAAAACAGTTAAACATGTTTTCTGTTTCAGGTGGGCATCAACACAAAACTGCCATTGCGCTTTGTGTGGGGGATATTACCAGTAGATAATGGTGAGTACCTCAATCCAGCGTCTCTTGGAAACCTGGTATTTGATCCAACTTTTGACATTGGAGCTCCAGAGTCCCAAGTGTGGTTGCTGGAGTTCTGTCGTAATTTAAGAGCGCAACAATTTTATCAGTCAACTAGAGGCCCACTATTGCCAAATTGTTTTATAGAATCTTTTATTTCTTGGATGCAGCGACGTTGCCGAGATCCTATTAGTCGTATTGACAGGACTCCGTGTTGTGAAACAGAGCAGTTTCCTTATGTACGAGAGGTATTTGAGTTGTGCATTGTCCACGCAATAAAAAGTCTATATGAAACACCAGTTGAAATTTTGATGCCAGGTATGGCTGGTCCAAAATTTTCTGCAGATCCTGGAAAGCAACATAAAATACAAGCAGTAGTTGTGGAATATGATAGTGTCCATTCTTTCTCCTTATCCTTTTCTGAAATGAATAAATTCTTCAATGAGGTGGAAAGTTGGATGCAAGAGCAGTTAGCAACTGCACCTCCAGGTATGGAGAATGGGTGGTTTGTAAGCGATTTAGATTTTTATGATCTTCAGTTGACATTGTCTAATGGTACACTTGTTGCAATTGTGGTGTCCATGGCTATTAGCTTGTCTGTGATCCTTTTTGTCACTCTTAATCTTCTTGTAAGCTTATATGCTGTTATTACTGTAACAGCTATAATATCAGTTACTGTTGGTTCATTGGTGATTATGGGTTGGAAACTCAATATTCTGGAATCTGTTGCTGTAACAGTTGCAATTGGTTTGGCAGTAGATTTTAGTTTACATTATGGTGTTCATTATCGAATGTGCCCAGATGCAAAAGACAGAGTATCAGCAGTTTCTTTTGCTCTGTCAAGAATGAGTGGGCCAACTGCCATGGCAGCACTTACCACAGCAGCAGCAGGAGCATTTATGTTACCGTCATCAGTATTGGCTTACATACAGATTGGCATATTTCTTGTGGCAGTTATGATTGTAAGTTGGGTGTACTCAACATTTTTCTTTGGATCATTATTGGCTGTTTGTGGGCCACAACATGGATTTGGGCAATTTTCGTACTCTGATATGTGGAAGTTTTGCAGCAAAATATGGAGACCTGTAAATACAAAATCTGATGATGGAGTCAGTGAACCAAGTAATACTGGTGCTCCTTCTTATAACAATATGCTGTCAGAATCAACTTTGTCAACATCAAGTACAGCTGCACAAATTCATGTTTCAATTAGTGAAAGTCATGAGCTAGAAGCTCTAAGCACACACATCCATCAACTGCATCGTTCAGGCAGCCTCTCGGCAGTGTCAGTACCACTGATCCCAAAAGTAATTACTCGTCAGATCTCACTTCCTGCAGAACAGTCTGCATTGACCACAAACACAAATGATGAAAATGAAGGTGAACAATCGCACAGTAGATATTAATCCTCATAATGAAGCTGCTCTTTTGTACTTAGTGTCTGCTAATAATGACATATGGATATGTTCTCTCGTCCCCCGAAAAAAATTAAGTGTGATAGTTATGGAAAATTTGTCAGTATGGCATATGATCTACAACCAAATCTTTTGTACTTATTTTTTATATGTAACAAGTTTTTTTTTTAAATAAGAAGACTGCTTTTACAATTGGATGTTTGATACTGGAATAGTAAAGTTTGGGAAATGGAAAGAAGTCATTGATCTATCATCCACAAATAGTGGAGATACCATTTTGTCATTTTTCCGAGCCAGTCATGATTACACATTCTGCTTGGCTACGGATATGTCGTCACCCTGTACATCAAGCATTATCTCAAATTTATGCCTTGTGATTGATGATCTCTTTTCATGTATCCCGGCTGATATTTGTATAATGGTTTTGTTTACTGTCCATTTTTATTGTGCCTTGTAACACTGATGTTTTTTAAGTAGTTCAGTGTGTTCACTTTGAATCATGACCTGTGTGTTCTGTGAGATATATAATGTAAAATTTTGTAAATTTTTTATCTATGGGTTGATTTGTTCAACAGTTTTACATTCCATTTTCTGCATTTGATTGTCATTTTAAAAAGTTGCCATGATACACAAGTTTTTATAAATCATATTATTCGTACTGTCCAATTTACTAAGTTTGTTCCATATGTCTGTCTGTCCAGTGGCAGTGTTATTTTATTTGCTGATTTGTAATGCATTTCTTGCATATCAAATGTCCCGTGCTTCAGATCTGAGCAATTCAACCACAAAAGGAATTCTGAGCATCATTTTTATGGATAATTAGTAATAATATCAGTGTCCTATTAAAAACTGTTAGTAGCTATAAAGCAAGTGGAAATATAACAATAACTTCCATTATGTGGGAAAGATACGAGGTTATGAGTGTTCTATAGTTATTTGATAGCTCATCTGGTTTAAAGATCCCTTTTGAAAAAAGTGCTCTTAAAACAATTGTTGAAGACAGGAAGACAGAATAAGTATGAAGAGAGAATTTGTTTCAGAATTGTAAAAATACTGTCATACATAGAAAAAGTACTGAAAGGAAAAGAGGTGAAGAACATTTGCTCATGATTAGAGTGAGATAATTATAAATTATATTAACAGGAACACTAACAACAATAATAACTGAATGCTTGTGGCATATAATGCCAAGAAGACTTTATTGTAGTCTTTTGGTGACCTAAATGGACATAATTCTGTACACACATCTCCCAACTCATGTGGTTGTACAGTACAGTGATGGAGATGTATATTTTAATTACACCCTTATAAAAATAACAACAGCACTGAATGCTGTTGGGAAAATATGGTATGCTTGATACTTTTTTTTTCTTTTCTTTTCTTTTATGCAATTATTTATCTAGCAGTTACCCTTCTAATTAACAGGGGAATGACACACATTCTCTCTCTCTCTCTCTCTCTCTCTCTCTCTCTCTCTCTCTCTCTCTCTCTCTCTCTCTCCCCCCCCCCTCTCTCTCTCCCCCCCCCCCCCCCCCCTCTCTCTCTCTCTCTCTCTCTCTCTCCCTCCCCCCCCCCCCTCTCTCTCTCTCTCTCTCTCTCCATTAAATTTCTTCTCCAAGAAAGTTAATTTTTGCCTAATGCATGACACTGCCAGAGGAGTAAATTATTTCCATTTCCAGATTTTTATTATTTACCCTTTCAGTTTGTCCATGAAAATGTTCAGTGAACTGTAACTGTTTATATTATGGACAAAGGGTCTACACAGAGCAATGTACGACAGTTAGATCTCAATATCAAGAGCTCCTCACTCTAGAAAAAGAGGGAAAAAAGTTAAAGGAAGAGAGACTAAGGTGTAGAGATAAAAGTGGTTTTTTTCTGTGCTCTTTAGCTGTACTAGTCTCCCTCACTTGAAAATTTTTTGCTCTCCTGCCAGTGAAAGGATCCACAGATTTTGGAAGTTAGCGTATTTACAATTTTATATTGTTCAACTTGTTTCATCTACTGCTGCTGCTGCTTGGTGAGATAATTTTATCTGTCCACATAATAAATTGAAATTCTGTTTCATCCCTCAGTTTTCAGCTGTTGTCATATGCACCATTTGTAAGTCATAGTTTCTTCAAATTTGTTTTATCAAACATATCTTCAATTCCATCATTCTATCTGCTTCAATAAATACAACATATTGATTCTCTCCTGTGTACTAGGCCACCTTCAATGTGCAGATTTTGTGCAAATGCCGATCTCTGACCAAAGATTCTCTTGTGGTGTTTCCGCACTTTGAAAGAAATCAGCACATTATATGTGAATGTTTCTTTAGTCTCCTTTTGAACTATTGATAAGTGATCATATTTATTTTATATCAGGTGTCTCCCTCTTCAGATGAAACCCAGTAGCTGTGCAGTAAGTAACATGAATGTATTGCGAAAAGAAGTTGTTGTTGTTTCCCTGTGCAGATAAAACCCAGTAGCTGTGAAATAAATAACATGAATGTATTGTGGACATAAGTTGTTGTTTCCCTCTTCAGATAAAACCCAGTAGCTGTGAAGTAAATAACATGAATGTATTGTGGAAAGAAGTTATTGTTGTTCCCCTCTTCAGATAAAGCCCAGTAGCTGTGAAATAAATAACCTGAATGTATTGTGGAAACGTCTTATTGTTGGGTGGTGTATAACAAAATGAAATTCAAATCATAATCCCCGACGTAATTCAGATCAGACCTTTGTACGTGGACATTCATATGTAAATACTTATGGCCTAATGTGTATATTGTCTATGTTTTGTGGGAACAAAATACAAAAACTAATATTAAAGCTGTGTATGTATTTTTGAACAAATTCCACACTTGCTGTTCATTTTGGTTGTGTGTATACATGTTGTTAATGAGGAAACTATTCCCATGTGTTACATGTTTAAATGTGTAATGTAACTTTTGGATGTAACATTGAATTGTAGTAAGTGTTCTCTGTAATTGAAATACCAAATTGTAATGAATGTTATGAAGCTGTTGGAGAAAAATTATGTAATATGGGCGTTACAATCATCAGTTTCCTTAATTAAGGGCTACATATGGATACAAACAGATTTATTTATTTATTTATTTAAACAAAAGCCGTATTTTGTCGTCTTTTATAAACTGACGTTAAATGTGTTACATGGTAACTTTGAAAGCCTGTGGTGCTAAAATATACCAGAAACAAAACTACATGACTTGTCATCATTTTAGTATATGAACCTTTGTGTGTGTGTGTGTGTGTGTGTGTGTGTGTGTGTGTGTGTGTGTGTTGGGGGGGGGGGGGGGCGAGGGAGTGAAAAGCAAGATAATTATAAGAAAGAAAAAGTCTGTAAATCATGTTTGTGTATGGGGTAATTTATTCATAGTTATAACGGGGATGTGTGACTAGGTAGCTAAGTTGGTAAATGTCAGACTACAAATCCAGAGGTTCAACATTATATTCCCAGTTGGTCATGGGCTTTCTTCTGGCATCTATCACATCTTTCACCTATGACAATAATTTTTACATGTGAAAAGAACCTAGTTACCCTGTGATACCAATTCCAGTAGCACCGTGTCTAATAAAGCACTGCCATGCTTGATCCAGTGCTTGAAGTGTTTGACTTAAGGACAGATTTACTTGCGTCTTTGACTTCCAGGTCACATCCTTTCTCTTTCTAGTAAGAGTCCATATGAGCATTGAGCAACAAGAGATATAGTTGGTCAAAAAATACAAATAAACAGCTCTTCAACTTGGACAGCAGAAAAGGTATACAGAAAGCTTCTTTATGTATCACTTTATCTTACATGGAAAGAAACTTACATTAGTTACCAATTATAATATGGTTGTTGGGTGACACATGCATGTAAATTGACCATTTTGATGTCCAACTTTGATATGCATGGTGGCAAGAAACAATCTGAAAAGTGTGTAAGGGTGTTACAGGGTAGGTTGTGCTGTTAAAGAAAATATATAGTTACGTTGAGTCTTTCCTGAGTTAATTAGTATTGATGTTAGCCAATTGTGCACACAGATTCAAGCGGCCTGCCATATACAATTAGTGTCAGTTGTTCTCACAGCGTATATGATGGAAGTAAGAGTGCTCAGCCTTTGGCCCGTGTTTGATCCTTACTGCCGTCCCGTGTCCAATTTTTGTTGCATTCTTGTTTGGTTTTAGGAAACCAAAGGAAGAACCCATTTGGCGACATCATCTCTAGCTGGCTGCTGGAATTTGTATGGACAACAGCCTGATTGACTAACTTTAATGCTAATTAACTCAGAAATGGTGCAATGCAACATTTTTTTTTCTTGGCAGCTCTTTCTCAGCTCAACCTATGCAACAGCTCAACCTACCCTGCAACACCCTTACAAGCTTTTCAGACTGTTCCTGACCACCCTATATAGAAACATCCTGGGATGGGCTGAAACAGCTAGGAGTCCTGCTCCACTGAAATTGAGCACTGATAATACATCTTATTAATCTTGTAAAGCCTGATGGGCTAGCATACAAAGAAAGGAGTTGTTTGAGTCAGTGACGTTAGATGAAAGAATTTGACATTAAATAATTTTGATCCAAGGGAAAGCATATTGGAAATCGTGGACTGAGGGAACTAAGACAAAGAATTTGTGTGTGTGTGTGTGTGTGTGTGTGTGTGTGTGTGTGTGTGTGTGTGTAGGGGGGGGGGGAGGGAGGGAGAGAGAGAGAGAGAGAGAGAGAGAGAGAGAGAGAGAGACGACAGTACAAGACGACAAAGATTTTTCAAGGTCTTATACTTTGTAAGTAATATGAAGGATACTAAACAAGTCTCATTCAGAATAATTACAAATACATTCAGCACATATATTTAGCATTTGTAATTACTCATTAAACTATTTGTGTCACATATGTATTGACAAATGGGAACAGCCATCTTGAGGATCCATTCTCCTTGGTCAGCCAATAAAATAGGCAATATTTATGATTTTTTTTAAAAAACAAAGACTAATGAACCAATCAATATCTTTTTGTACATTATTTGTTGATTCTTGGACAACTTTTCTGATTTTTAAGACATTCAGTTGTCATTAAACCCCCTCCACCACACATCGTCAGGTGGCTTGCGGAGTATGGATGTAGATGTAGATGTAGATGTAGAAGAGTTAAAGTAGTAGTGTCCAAAGTGAGGTGTGTCCATGACAGAAGTCCTGCAATCTGCAAATCTTATGTGAAATCAAAATACAAAAAATATTATTAATCAATGGGATATTTCACATGGAGTAATAGCACAGTTTTTTTTTTAATTTGAAGAAATAATAAAATGGCAGATGTTTGAAATAAATATGTAGTTTTGTTGTGGGCTTTTTGTCACCTTTTTTGCAGTAACTAATGAGCAAATCAAAACAAAAAAAAAGTCTTTATTAGTGCGCTGCAATCCAGCTGGAAATTCTCTGTACCCCAAGCTGACACAATATATTGTGTGTACACTAATAAAAATACCTTTCTGAAATTTGGACGAATTACTCCTCCAGCATTTCTGCAAGGAGTAACAGGCTAATTTTTTTTGTTCTGCTTCATGCCTTCGTTATTACTGAAAGGGTGGCTAACAACACATGACAGAAGTACATCTTTTTTTCCGAATGTCAACCATTTTATTATTTTTTCAAATTTCAAAATATTGTGCTGCTACTTTGTGTGCAGTATCCTCTAGATTAAGAAAACTGTTTGTTTTTCAATTTCAGATAAAATTTGGAGACTGCAGGACTTTGGTCATGTACACACTTCATTGTGGACACAGCAAATTTAACTCCTCTAATGGGGGGCTTAATGATGACAGAATTTTTTAAAAATCAAAAAATGTTATCCAGGAATCAATAAATAATGTGCAAAAAGATTTATGTTGGTTGCTTTATTAGTTTTAAAAAAAAATGTAAAAATCACCTATTTTAAACGCTGACTGAGGAGGATGTACCCTTAATAAAACTTCAGGATCCATGAATACATAGAAAATCCCAGTTCTTTCAGTCAAGTATTCTCTTGTAATGAGGCAAAGCCATGTGGTGCAACATCAGTTCTGTAGGGAGTATGTTCAAAAACTTCATAGCTTAATCATAGCTTAATGCAAAGAGCCACTACAATTCTGACTAACTCTCAGTTCTTTATCTTTAAGGAATCATTGAAATGCATTATTATTTGGGACATGCATTTTTCTGGATACCATATCACAATGATTGTCCAGCATCATTTGTTTTAAGTACTTCTTATGGTGAAGGAAACCCCCACCATTCTCTTCTGAATAGGTGTACTTATTCTCAGATTGTGACAGATGCACTCTCACTTTCCAAACATATTTAGTGTTTTTCAGTTAATGTGATAGGAAATAGGGTTAATAAAGTGGATTTCACTGTGTGTGTTAAAGGTGTCTTCACAGCAAGGTCCGCCATTTTCAGAATTATGTACATGTTCTTTGCACCTCAGCAGTTGCAAAGATGGGCCAGTTATTCATCCACCATAGAGTATGGAGGCCCACAAAGGATAACACTTTCTTGGGGACAGTATGAATTGCAGTTTGTTACATGTACAAGAATTCTTTTATCTTAGAAGCTGGTGTGGGTTGCAACAAGACCAGAGGCCTGGGGTTTGATTCCTGGTCATTCCAAGGATTTTTTCTTTGTTACTTATCACTTCTTTCATTCTGACAACCGTTTGAGTATGTGTGAAAAATAGCAAGTTGTACTGTGCTTAAGAGTCAACGTTAAACTACAAAATCTCGAACTCCATCGGAACAGGTCTTGAAAATCCCAACAGTACTGAGTGACTGACGTGTCATCCTCAGCCAATACATTTCACTAGATGCAAATACAGAGGGGCGTGTGGTCAGCACACTGCTCTCCTGGTCATTGCCAGCTTTTGTAACCGGAGCCCTTACTTCTCTACTCCTGAAGTGGTGTCAGAAGGGCGGAGTGCACCCTGCTTGCCAACAGTGCTTGACAGACCAGTCACTTACCCATCCAAATGCTAGCTGAGCGTGACAGTGCTTAACTTTGTGGTGATCTGATGGGAACTGGTGTTACCACTGTGGCAATATTGTTATTGCCACATGAAACTATAGGTCCCCCAGTAACAAGTTGCTAAGTCAATTGGAAGGCTGAAAAATGGCAAAGGCATACCATCTCAAATAGGACGATCTCTAGTAAAGCACTGTGGTGTTGAACCAATCTTCAGGTTCTTAACACCTGTATTTTACTTAAAAGAGGCTGGTCTTGTACCATTTGTGTCTGTTGTGTTCTAACATTCTTTTTAATGTCGGTGCTGAGGGGAGCTTTGTTAAGGGTGAAGTTATTCCTCTGAAAATTTATTATGCAGATGTAGAGTGATGTAGAATGTCTTCTCCAAGCATGGGACCCATTTCTTTGTAAAAAATTCTTCACTCTCAGCCCCATAGCAAAAATGTATCGTAACAATACTTATCTCTTCTTTATCCCACGCAACAGCTGTTGTTGCTAATTTACAACCATATAGTAAAGTAGATAAGAAGAGCTCAAGCTTTGTGCCACAGTGCTATATGGATAGGTCTACACATGGAAAAAGTCTATTTATAACATGTTGACTTGGAATCTCACATAGCAGAACATCTGTAGTACCCTTTGTACCAGTACACACTATACCTTATTGACACCTTGATGAAGTTTAAAGTCCCTACAAGAAACAATAGAAACTGTAAAATGAAAATCACACTACAGAATAATTCTGGCTGTTTTAATAAAAAGTAGAGAAGAAGATGAGAAACATCTTCTTTGTAGGAAATTTTGAACTTGGTTTCAGAAATACATTGCAGTGACTGGAAAAAGCCAGTGTACAGAGTTTCTAGAGCTATGTGGTGCCAGATGTCTGTGCACACATCACGCAGTTCCCATAGATTACATGCCAGCAGTGTGTGGATGCCGTAGTATCCTAGATATATTCCGTTCCATCAAATGAGGCAAATTTGGTGGCCAAGACATAATTGAGAGTTTGCTAAAATGCTTCTCAAACCACTGTAGCATGATTTTTTAGCCTTGTGACACTGACAATTATCCCTCTGAAAGATGGCATCACAGTTGGGGAAGACATAAAGCATGAAGAAGTACAGATGATTCACAATAATAATCATATATTCCACAGCTGTCATGGTACCTTCGATTACTACCACAGGTCTCATGGAAGCCTAGGTTAATGCACTGCCATAGCATAATACTGCCCCCACTGACGTGCATCAGTGGTGTGGTGCATGCTTCAAGGCTGGATGATAGTGCATCCAGCTATGACCATATATCTGATGGAACAACACATGTCCTTCATCCAACCAGGTGACTGGTTTCCACTTATATACAGTCCAGTCTCGATGATCCCTTGTCAACTGCTATCGTAATTGATGATACCATTGAGTCAACATGGGAAAACACAGTAGTCAGCTTCTGCGAGAACCCTATGTTTGACAATGCCCACCTGAAGGGTGTGCTTGGAAACACTTGTGCATGCACCATCATTATGCACTTGTTGTCACATTTGCCGCAGATCGGTGTCTATCTTGCTTTACAGAGCGGGCCAGAGTCTGACCTCCACATTCTGTGATAAGGTGTAGATGTCCATTGCTTTGTCACCTACTCGTAGTTTTACTATCCTTCAACCTGTTGTCACGGATGCTTTTGATGGTAACATGTGAACAATTTGATCAGCTCCGCTGTTTCCAAGATGCGTGTTCCCAGGCACCAGGTCATAACTTTTTTTCAATTCAATTCAATTTTTATTATAACATAACATGCCTTATACAAAGATTGTGACATAGGTGACTTGTCAGTTTTACACTATATATAATAATACTAAAAATAGACAATAAACTAATAATATATGTGGTGTAACATCTTCAAAGATGTATTTTAATTACAATTATAATGCATTGTTGCCATTCACGAAATCTTTACACTATAGTAACATTTATCTTTCAGATGTTTTTCCAGGTCTTTTTTTGGTACCTTTTACATTTGGGTCATCCATATCTTTCCATATTTTATTTACAAATTTCATGCCCATATAGTATGGCGTTTTTTCATATGATTTTAAACGGTGGGTAGGTAACATGTAGCTCGTTCTATGTCTAGTATCATATTGATGCAAGAAGAAGTTGCCCTCAAAAAGTTGTGGGTTTATTTTTGTGAAAGTGAGAGTTTCATAGATGTATATGCTTGGAATGCTCATTAGATCTAGTTTTACAAATAAAGGTTTACAATGTTGCTTTGGTTTTGCTTCCACCATTGCTCGGATGATTCTTTTTTGTAGTCTAAAAGCTCTAAGTAAATTTGTCTTTTCAGACCCCCAGAAAATTATACTCTATTTAATGACTGAAACAAAATATGCATTATATACAGTTTTTCTGACAGCTAAATCAGTAATACTATACAAGATATTCATAATATATACAAGACTATTCAGTCGACTCAGTATGTTGTCCACATGGTGACTCCATAACAGGTTTTTATTGACTAATACGCCAAGGAATTTTACACAGTCTGCAGTCTCTAATATTTTGTCCATTTACCTTATTTCACTTATAGACTGTGCAGATTGTTTTGTGGTGAAATGAACAATTTCTGTTTTTGTAAAATTTAATGTCAAGTTATTGTTTTTGACCTATGCCTGCACTTCCTCAAGTGTTTGTTCAATATGACGAATTAGGTCTACCTCATTTTTACAACAGACTACAACTGTTGAGTCATCTGTGTAGAGGATAGTATCAGACTGGACCTAACATGGCATAACATTAATATAATACAGAAAAAGTAGTGGCCCTAATATTGAACCTTGTGGAACACCTAATTGAGTGTGTTTCCAGCCAGAGAGAAATTTCTTACCATTGACGTTAATAAGTACTCTTTGTTTGCTGTTTGCCAAGAATGATGACATCCAGCTAAGAGATTTGCCTTGAAAACCATAGCCTGCCAATTTTTGGAGAAGCAGGTCATGATTTACTGTGTCGAAGGCTTTGGACAGGTCACAAAAGATGCCTTATACACACATTCTATCACCAAGACATCTGCTGACTTTTGTGACTAATTCATTTATTGCATGGATTGTGCTGTGGCCTTTTCTGAAACCATATTGATTGCCTAAGATAATGCTGTTAGATGAATTGTGATTTTCGATCTGATCACATGAAGCTCTTTCAAATATTTTTGAGAAAATTGGTAACAGTGAGATTGGCCTATAGTTGCCCAATTCATCTTGTTTGCCTTTTTTATGTATGGGCCGAACTTCTGCATATTTTAATCGATCTGGGAAACATCCCTCATCAAAAGATTGGTTGATTATGAAGGAGAGTGGATATGCAATACTGGGACATTATGATTTTGATGACATCTGAGATGGAAACATGAGAAAACATAAAACATGGGCAATTGCTGTCTGTCATATTGGGCTTTGTTTTTGGTGGTGAACAGTCACCAAATTTGTTACAGTTTATGAAAAAGTCATTGAATGATTCACAAATGGCACTGCGTTCTGTAACAGCTCTACCATTTATCACTATTTTAGAAGGGCATTTTCTCTCTGCCTCACTGCCAACTTCGCTTCTTATAACAGACCAAACAGCTTTTGATTTGACAAACTGCCTATTGGCTTCTGTCTCGGGTTCTTCGGCCGACGTTCATCTAATGATTTTTCTGATGTTTCGCCAGCACGAGTGGCTGGCATTGTCAAAGCTTCACCCTCCATTGCCGGTGGTGAACTGGAGGCGAGCTCGTGGCCGCAGCCTATATGTACCTGGCGCGCCAACGTCCGAGGGCTTCTCCGCGGTCATTTCCGGTGCGGTTCTCTTCTTGCTACCTGCGACGGTCGTTTGCTGCAGTACGGGAAGCCAGGATCCGTTTACCTTAAGGCTTTTCTCTTTCTTGTTGAAACTGTTCGCGTGTTTTTGCATTTCTACAGCTTCTCTGAACAAGCGCGTGTGATAGTGCTTCTCTACAGCTAGAACTTCCGTGTCGGCGAATTTTATTACGTGGTCGGTCCCATTCAGTGCGTGCTCTGCCACGACCGATTTCTTCACCTGCCCCAACCTGCAAAGTTGCTTGTGCTCTTTGATCGTCCAGTCATTCCGACATAAACTTTTCCGCATGTGCATGGTATGCGGTATATTTCCGACATTGCAAGTGGGTCTCTTTTCTCCTTCGCCGATCTAAGACACTCTTTGATCTTCCCTGTCGGTTTGAAAATCATCTTTACGCCATGTTTGCGCAATGTATGGCCGATTCTGTCCGTCACTCTGGGAATGTATGGCAGAAAGGCCGTACCCGACATTTCTTTTTCTGGTTCCTTACTTCGCCGAGTGTTGGGCTCTGTTACACTTCTAATGTAATTTGTGGAGTACCCATTGCTCCTCAGAACAGTTTACAGGTGTTACATTTCTCGTTTCAGGTGTTGCGGCTCACATATTCGTCCTGCTCTCGTTACGAGCGTACTAATCATGCCTCTTTTCTGGCTCGGGTGGTGGTTTGACAGTTTGTGCAGGTATCGGTCCGTGTGTGTCGGTTTTCGATACACGCTGTGTCCCAGGTTTTCGCCTTCCCTTGTGACCAGCACATCTAAAAATGGCAGTTTCTTGTCCTTTTCTACTTCCATGGTAAATGTTATGTTGGCATGGAGGCTGTTCAAGTGTCTTAGGAAGTCACCGAGCTGTTCTTCACCATGGCTCCACACCACGAAAGTATCATCGACGTACCTGTACCACACCTTAGGTTTGCAAGTCGCCGAGTCCAGTGACTGTGCTTCGAATTGTTCCATTGAATTGTTCGAATTGAATAGGCAGTTTGTCAACAAGTGGCCACGAAAGCCTTAACAATTTAGCTTTTGATTTGTTTTTTGCATTTGAAATGAAGTTATTATTCGCAGTACATTTTGCTAGTTTTAACTATTTTGTCAAATGTTTTTTTTGTAAGTGCTTTCATACTTAAGAAATTGAGGACTTCGATTTACTTTTGCCTCCATTTGCAGTTTCCTCTTAGTAGCACTAGACACTCTAATTGCTTTTGTTACCCAGGATCTACTTTTTTGGGACCTGGTCCTCACTGTTACAAAAGGGAAGCATTCATTGAATATAGCCAAGAATTCAGTTAAAAAGTTATTCTAATTGTCACTTGTGGGAGTGTATTTGCTGACTGTCCACTTGGTTTGGCTTAGTTTTTTGCAAAGTACTTCCACATTTTCTTGACTGAAATTCCTACTTTTTTTGTTGTGCAGACTGAATTTTGCTTTGGTAGTGATACAAATAGCGCTTTATGGTCTGATACTCCTAAATCTAGAAGAAACTTTTCTTTTACATAATAATTATAACTACTTACAATATTGTCAATACATGTTGCAGAGGATGCTGTAATTCTTGTATACTGATCAAAATTGAGATTTAGCCCATTTGTGGCTACCAGGTTCTTTAAGTGTGAAGAAAATTTGTCATCAGTCCGTACATCTATGTTGAAGTCAGCACATATAACCACTTTCGTGTACAGTTTCTCACTTTTTAATTTATGTAGCAATGTATCAAACTTATCAAAAAATACAGACAACTGTGCCCTTTGTAAAAGTCACTTATGTCTGTATATTTCCCTATTCGCAGCCTCTATCATTGCTAGAATGATTCTCCATTTATCTCTGCTCCATTTACATACTTTCCTTACCCCATCATATGCATGCCATGCCACCAGAAAGCATTCAGTCTCATAGTAGGAAGTGGTCATAATGCTGTGGCTCATTAGTGCTTCAAATTTGTAAAGAAAAATTATTCTATGGTGTATAATTAGTTTTCCAGAAGGAAGTTTTTCAGCATACTTTAATATCATTCGGTAAACAATAAAAGATTTGGATAGTAATGAAGGTAACTTTTTCTGTTAGCATTGAAACTATGGCCACCATTATTCCTTCTAAATTCTAACGGATTACTTACAACAAATTTCATGAGAGTGAACATGTATTCTTACGCTGTAGCTCAAAGACCTTCCTTTTTAAATAATTTAGGAGTAAAGGAGATCACTTACCAAATAGCAGAAGCATTGAGTCATTGACAGGTACACACAAAAGATAATGAAAACTCTCCTAGCATTTGGAAGAAATCCTTTGTTGAGTTGGATTACACACGTGCAACACAAACCTGTGCACCTATATTTACTTCTTAAATAGTTTTCTACAAGATATGGGTGGTTAGTGCCATATGAGATGTACTAGGTGAATTATCTGCAAAGAACAAAATATATATCTTGTGTGAATTATTCTAGATTAAGCCTAACAGTGAATGTATATGGAAAGAATCAAATAGAATTAAAACATAAGGTTGAATATCTTCTATCAAAAAGTACAGAAACTGTCAGACTAAAACCATTACCAAACCTGCAGTAACAACTAGCTAGTAGTGTAAGGTGAAAATAGGCAGCACATTTGAAAAATCTGTTTTTATTAAGTAAAATTCAAGTTTAATTGCTTCACAGAATTTAAGAGCAAATTGGGAAAATTATCAAAGTTAGGGTAACAAACATGTTGCTGTCAGTGCCATACTGAGGGGGTGGTGAAACAGGCCCCTTCCAAGTGCACAGGCACAAGGGGGAATGGAAAAATTGACCCGAAAGGGGGAGGGGCTAGAAGAAAGATGGTTTAAGATTCACTCGGTGGAGGTATGGGAGTTCTCTTATCCCTCGTGTTCCTATCTTCTGCCTACAAGAACAAGCCTTTTCCTCTCCCTGCCAATGTAACCATATGTTGTTGTCATTGTGTAATTCCTAGTGTCATTTTGCCCCAGTAATATTGTAAAGAAACAACTATTACTGAACAGACATCTATCACTAATGTAGTTCATGTAGCAGCAGTAGCATACTAGGTTCACACAGCTGCTGCCTACACAGCTCGCTAATGTTAAACAATGGAGTTCTTGCTGCTTCTCTGATGTGGTATTGTAAAATCTCAGAGGTCGGTGAGCCCATGATGAAAAAATGTGCTATTTGACTATTTTTTGCCGATTTCTGTCAACTGAAGATTGGAACAAGTTAGAGGAAACAAGGAAAAAAGGTGGAGGGTATATGTAATTTACTTGCCCCTCTGATCACTAGTTTTGCTGCTCCCACATTTTGATTGGTATGATTTGCTGTGTTAATAAAAAAATCCAAGGTATGTCTTATGTTATGGGAGTTGATAGATGCTGTGAAACTTTGGGTAAACAAACATAAAAGGGACATTATCTCAACTCTTAATTATAGCCTTTTTTATTTTAATAGTAATTAGTAAATAATGCACTATTAATAATTTATGCATTGTTAATAATTTATGTGGAGAAAATACACTGCCCATTCACATTAACATGACCACCTTTCAAAAGCCTACATAACCCCATTCTGCTACTTGGACTGCTCATTGAGGTTCTGGAAGATACAGGCAGGGATGTGGAGCCATGATAACTTCAGTGCCATGGCCGGCTGCAGTAGATTTCTCAGTTGAGGATCCATGGCATGAACAGTCTAAGCAAGGTGGTCCCACATATTGTTGATTAGGTTTAAATCCATGGAATTTTGTGGCCGGGGGAGCACAGTAAACTCATCTTTCTGCTCTTCAAACCATGCACGTACACTGCGAGCTGTGCAACCTGCTGCATTGTCCTGCTGGTAGATGCCATCATGCTGTGGGAAAAAAACTGCATGTAGGGGAGGACATGGTTCCAAAATATAGATGCATACTTGTGTTGATCCATTATGCCTTCCACAATGACGAGATCACACAGAGAATGCCACAAAAATATTTCATAACCGTAATGCTCCCTTTTCTGCCCTGGACCCTTTTACTTTCAGACATTTCGTGCTGTACACGTCAGTGGCTACATGTCCGATGGAGCATGAAACATAAACTCCAAGTTGGAATAGCAACAGTGTAAGGAAAAGATAGGTTGCTACTTACTGTAAAGATGACACTTGAAATTGCAGAGATATGTAAGTATCTTCTAATTGTGCTTGTCTGCTACTTAACGTGTCATCTTTACGATAAGTGTCAATCTATCTTTTCCTTACATTGTTGATAATACAACATAGCATTTTCATTGTCTGATTTTGCCAAACGGTTTTTCTTCCAACCCACAACCCTGTGATGCTTTCCAGTGTTACTATTCTCTGTAGCATAACTCTTCTCTGTGTCCATTCTTTCTCCTTTTTCCTGTATTTAGTCACTGCCTTTCAGACAGCATCAACTTCTGAGCCTCACTGTTTCAACGATCGTCTGCACACATCGCACGGCTTCGTCACCATGCAGATTGTTGATGAAACATCTGATGGCCCAGTTCTTGCCTCCGATAATTGTATTTATTCCTAATGACCCAACTTCCTCCCTCATGTTCATGTTTATTATTATAATTTTTATTATTATTTATTTTACGGCCTTCATTGGACCACTCTAGTCAAAAATACAAAGTTTTAAACTAGTTGTTACACAGGGATACAATTTGGCTCCACAATAACTTAATATGATATTTAGGTAATATAATTATTAGTCTATTCTTATATGAAAGGTGTTTTGTTCTTCTGTCTGCCCAATATTTCTTCATTCTTTCAGATATTTTCTTTCTTTCTTCCTCTGAGACCACTCTTCCTGTACTCCTTTTATTGATTTTCATTTGTAGTCTGGTTTGCGGGTCTTGCAGTATTCTGGTTTTCTCTGTCTTGTTTTTTACATCATCTACTGTAATTTGGAGTTCTTTTATATCTTCCTTAAATTCTGTGATCCATTTAATGTCGCTCTTGCTATTCCACAATTTTTGTATTATTTTTTTACTAATTCTGTTGAGTTCTCATCAGATGTCCAAAGAATGAGATGTGTTTCTTCCTGATTGTGCTCATGACTGGTTCTATTTTCTTATATACTGTTTCATTTGATGCTATTCTCCAATGTCCATTTATTTTATACTGTTTATTTATACATGTCCTAATTATTCTTCTTTCTATAAGATAGTTTCAGCTGCATACGTTATTTCTGGTTGTGTAACTGTTTTATAGTGTTTTAATTTTGCATCTATAGATAGGCTTTTTGTTGTATGTAGTTTTGGTAATGTAATTTGTGTAGTTCAGTTTTTTTATTCTATTCTGCCATGATGGCTTCTCATTTAGATTGTATGTTATTATTTCACATAAATATTTAAATTTATCAACAATTTTGATTTCCTGTTCTCCTATTGTAAATTTGTTTGCAAGTGGTGGATCAGTTAGCATAATCTCCGTTTCTTCAAATGATATTCTAAGGCCTACTTTCTCTGCTATTTCTTATAGTGATTTCACTTGTTGCCTGGGTTCTTGAATGGTGTTGGCTAGGAGAGCAAGATCATCAGTGAATCCCAAGCAGTTTAAGCTAATATCATCTTTTGCACTTCCAATTCTTATCATCTTTGGATTGTCCTTGTACAATTCTCTCATTATGTATTCCAGTGCACAGTTGAACAGTAATGGTAATAGGCAGTCACCTTGTCTTAAGCCTGTTTTTGTGAGGAATGGTTCCAAAATTTCTCCTCTAAACTTCACTTTTGATTTGGTGTTGGTTCCAGTGAGTTGTATTATTTTAATTAGTTTTGGATGGAGTGCTAGATTCCTTAAAATTTTTAATACTGAAGGTCCGTGGAGACAGTCGTATGCCTTCTTAAAATCTGCAAATGTTATTGCCAGAGGTTTGTTCCGTTTCTTGTAGTATGCCATAATCAATTTTTAACTAATTATCTGCTCTGCACAGCTTCTCCATGGTCCGAAACCTCCCTGATATTCCCCTAACTCCTGTTCTAATTGCTCCTTGATTCTTTCATATAGGATCTTGGATAGAATTTTGTATGTGCAATCTAGGAGAGAGATTCCTCTGTAGTTGTCTGGGTTGCTCTTATCTCCCTTTTTGTGTAGTGGGTGGATGATAGCTGTGGTCCAATGTTTGGGGAATCGTTCTGTTACCCAAATTTTTGTTAGAGCCATGTGAAAGGAGGTCTTGACTGTGTCACTTGCATATTTCCACATTTCAATAAAAACCTGATCTTCTCCGCATGCCTTATAATTTTTTTGTTCTTTAAGAATTTTTTCTATTTTTTGGAAAGTTCGAGGGTCTAGTTTTGTTAGGTTTGGTTTTATTGGGGAATTTGTGTTGATTTGTAAGGGTTCTTTGGGTTCCTCGCAATTCAGAAGTTTGTTAAATGTTTTTGCCATGATTTCTGCATTTTCCTTGTTACTGTGTGTCATTCTTCCATCATCTTTCAGTATTAGTGTAGGGGCCTCATATTGTTGTAGTTGTTTTTGTAGTTGTTTCCCAAAGATTTTATAGTAGTTCCTGGAGTTCGTGTTATGATAATTACCTTTATGGAATCCTCTCTTGATTATTCTAATATTTTGTGTGAATTTTTTCCTACATTTTTTAGGTTGATGGCATTTTCTTCAGTTTTATGTGTTTGAAATTTTAACCATGCTTGGTGTCTATCTTCATGGAATTTGTCACATTCTGATGTCCACCATGCATGTTTCCTTCATGGGTTCAAGGGACCTAGATTCTCTGCTTCTTTTTTAAGATTAGGCACTAGTTGTTCTAGATCATCTGTTAATTTGATGGTTTGTGTTATATGTTGGTATTTATTATTTTTAATTAGCTGATGTGGGTCAAACCTCCATTTTATTTTATTAGTTTTTACGGTCCTCTTCTTTAACAGAGTGAATTTGATTTTAATTTTAACTATATAATGGTCTGAGCCTGTGTCTACTCCTCTCAGTACTTTAACATTGTGGAGCTCCTTATGAAAATTTTTGTCCATACAGACATGGTCTAGCTGCCACTTCCCCTTCCCCCAGTCTGGATGTTTCCATGTTTTAAGTTTACTTGGCTTCCTCTTGTATGTTGATTTAGATATAAGGTTGTGTTCTCTGCAGAGTTCTACAAGTCTTTGACAGTTTTTGTTTGTAAATTTATGTGGACTCCATTTTCCAATTATATCTTTATATTTCCTTTATTTTCCAACTGAGCATTGAAATCTCCCAATAAGATTTTTACATTCTTTTTATTTACTCTGTTCCCAGTTTGTTCTAGAATGTCCCAAAATTTGTCTACCTCTTCCTTTGTTTTTGTTAGACAATTTTTTTTCATTTGTTAGGGCATGAGCATTTATTATTGTATAGGTTTTATTCATTGTTTTAAAGCTTAGAGTCGCAATTCTTGGTGATACTGCTTGGAAATCTGTTACTGAATCTATTATTTTTATGTTTACTAAAAACCCTGTTCCAAACTGGTGACACTGTTTCATTGCCCTTGGTCCTGGTTTCCCATTATAAATTCTGTATCCTTGTGATTCGAATGGGTTCTCTGTGGTGTTTCGCATTTCTTGGATCTCTGTTATTAAAATTTTTTGTTTATTTAGTTCATCTACGAGCTCCTTGAGTTTTCCAGTCTGAGGTAGTGAGTTTATGTTGTGTGTTGCTATATAATTTATCTGCTCATGTTTAATCTTCTTTTTGTGTTTTAGTGTGCATTTTGATGGTTGCAAACGCTCCGATTCATTGCTATCTTCTAGTTGACTACCCACCGAATCCGATGTAGCCTTTTACTGCCTTTTTGAGCAGGACGGTGGAATTTTTTTCCTAAAATACCTTTCCATTTTTGACTTTCAAAGGTTGTAAACCTTAGTTGCAGCAAGCTCTGATTTACAACTACGGTTATTAACCACAGATGGTGTGTTTGGTCCATGAGAGCTATTTTATTTCACTCAGGTCTGCCAGTAAACCGGTGAGGACTTCCCTATCGTCCACCTGGGATGCGCCACGTAGGAGTATCACCTCACCTCCTACTATGACAGCATAGTAGGTTCGTGGCTCATGCTCATGTATGGTACTTTAGAGTTTTATTTTCCACACCTGCCCATGACAGAGGAACTTGTGATCCTCAATCTAACCCATCCCCCTTCCCCCTCTCTTCCCTTATCACAACACACACCTACTCCCATATCTCATTCATTCCTTTTCTCTCACCGTTTCAGTAAGTTTGTAACATATTTGTGTGTATCTTTACATGGTTTCATGCATTTTTGCTTATTTCTATGTATTTTTACGTGATTTCACGCAGTTTCACACATTCTTACACATTTGTGGGTATTTTTACCTATCTGTGGGTATTTTTACGTATCTCTGCGTGTTTTTGCGTGTGTTTACGTATTTTTTATATGTATTTTCTCTTATCCAGCTCCCTTCACAACCATCAACACCTTATTATGCCCATCGCCATGTCATTTCCACTTCCCCCTCGACATCCCTGCCACAATTAATCCCCGCTCCCTTTTCCTGGCTAAAATCCAGTCCTACATTCTATTTCTTAAATGCTATGTAAACCATGGAATCTCCCGCAATGGCCTAACCATAAAAATTCGTTTCTCTGGACTGAGCACTCTGGTTAGCCCACTAGACTTGCATTCGGGAAGATGATAGTTCGAACCTGCGTACAGCCATCCTAATTTAGGTTTTCTGTGATTTCCCTAAATTGCTTCAGGCACGTGCTGGGATACCTAGTTCCTTTGAAAGGGCACTAATGTTCTCCTCCTCCTCCTCCTCCTCCTCCTCAGGGTCCATGGGCCTTTTTCTTGGTCCCATGCCTCCTTTCACAGTGACCTTCACCTTTTCAGGTTCCGCTAGTCCCTGGCCCTTACAAACCTGGTACTGCACTGCATAGCACAGGCATCGCAGAACCACTTCTGCTCCCTCTGGAACATGCTGCTACTGTGCGTCCCTGCTACATACATCACATTTCGGAAATTGAATCCCTTGCTCCCCAGCCCCTGGAGAAACATTCCAGACACCACCTCTGTAAGTACCCAACTTGCTAACACCCTGCTGCGACCTTTGGGCACCACTATCCAACCACTATCCTACCCACAGTGTTCCTCTTCATACACCCCTCATAGCACCTGCTTAGATGACTTTTCTGCTAGCCACAGCCCACAAAACTCCCTACCAACACTGTACCAAATCCAAAGCATTCCCTTAACACTGTTATTAACCTTTAACCCTCCTCACTCATAGCCCTACACCAGATTCAACCATGCTGGACTTGTCACCCTTTCTTGGAACAACAACCTCTCAGCAGAAAAAAAGTAACCATAAACAATCTCAAAAGCAATACTGACCTAATCATCCTACTTGCTGACAAAGGTTCCACCACTTTTATTGTGAATCACAGTGGCTACCTGGCAGAAGGCCTCTGCCATTTATCTGACTCCTCCACTCATAAACTCTTCCAGAGTCATCCCACCCCAGAAGTCTAGGATCCTGCTGAAAGCCTTAGGCCATTCCCAGAAACTCTCCCCTGAATCCATTTCCCTCTTCACCCCTATGGCACCCAACACACCCACCTTCTACATGCTACCCAAAACTCAACAATCCTGGATGGCCCATTGTGGCTGGTTAATTGTGCCACCACTGAAAGGATTTAAGCCCTCATTGACCAACACCTCCAACCAATTGCCCATAATCTAGCCTCCCACATTAAAGATGCCAACCACTTCCTAGACTGAATCTCCATCATCCCCACTCCTTTACCTCCTGGATTCCTACTTGTCACTGTTGATGCCACCTCCCTATATAACAACATCCCTCGCACAAATGGGTGATATTGAACACTACCTTTCCCAATGCCCTTCAGGGTCCAAACCAACTACTCCGCTCCTCATACACCTTACTAACTTTATTCTAACTTCATGTTTCTTGAGTTTTTGATTTTGTACACGGCCTGGCAAAAAATTGAAGCATACAGAAGACTGTGTAACTTCATATGTATACACACCATTGGTTGGTATATACATGATTAGAGTTGCAATTATGTGTGACAGGTAGAACGACTACCAGTGTGCATTAGTATTGTTTGATTTTAGTGTTTTACCAGGACAGGTGGGGTATATAAGGGGCATGAATAGCATCAGATGGTGAGTAATCACTGTGAATAACATGAACAAGCTGCATAATCATGTGAGACAATGTTATCAGCATCTCACAGAGTTTGAAAGGTGCCTCATTGAGAGTCTTAATTTGACTGGCTGGTTGAATCGTGCAGTATCCAGATTTGTATACTAGTCAGATGTACAGTGTCCTGGTGCTGTACTGCATGGGAACATGAGGGCGGGCACTTGTCATCAAGGTTTCAGTCAACTGTGTCTGACCATCATGAAGGTGAATCACTATATTGTACTCCAAGCATATCACAACTCCTTCACATCTGCACCTGCCATCAGAGGAGAAGTAATGGACTCTGAAACAGTCTAGGTCATCCTGTACTGTTGTTCAGGAACTAACAGCATCCAGACGAAGCTGCCATTAACACCGCAACACTAATAGCTGCATTTGGAGTGACGCAGTGACAAGGAAGCATGGACTACCGGTGAATGCTGTTGCATTGTGTTGAACGATGAATCGTGGCTCTGCACTATCCCAGATGACCATCATCAGTGAGTATTGAAGCAACCTGGGGAGAAGCCCGAGGGGCACAGCAGTGTTACTTCTGGTGTCATAGAGTGTGGAGCCATTGCATATGACTTCAGGTCACAGCTGGTTGTGATTGAAGGTACCCTTGACAGCACAAAGGTACACCACAGACATCCTGCATCCTAGTACATTACATCTCATGTGACAGTATTGTGATGCCATTCTTAGCAGGAAATTGCTCATCCATACATGGCATGTGTATGTATGAAATGTCTGTGTGATGCTGAGGCACTCTTGTGGCCAGTAATACTCCAGGTCTGACCTCAATAGAATGTGTGGAACCAGCTCTGATGTAAAATCTGTCCTGGTGCCAGTACCCACGATATCAAGGATCAGTTATGACAGTTGTGGGCCAGTTGAACTCAGGAGAGGGTAAAATAACTTAATATGATCCACTTACCAACCAAACTGGTGCGTGCATCCAGGCCACAGGTGGTGCAACATCATATTGATACATGGGTTCATACTGCCAAGTTCTTTGTAAATTTGACTTGATTTTGTAGTCACTGAAATACCATCACCTACCATCTCTATCTATGAGGTTTCATTTCATTTCATTTCCTCCTCCCCTTCTCTGCGCTTCACTTTTATTGTCAAGTGGTGTAGTTCCTTCTGTAGAAACTGAAGACTCCACATGGCAGTAACCATAGTGTCACTGTCAAGCACCGTACAAAACAGCAGCAAGAGTCTTTCTGAAAATGGAAACTATGGTTGAAAGTGTAATAATATGGCAAGCATACATGAAACCTGCTCCCTACCTGTCCCAGAAATTTCTAGCATCTAACCCAGCAGCTCTAAATGGAGATGTAACATAGACTGTGATCCAACCAGCTTAAAGTATCATGAACATATCATTGAGGAGCAGGGAAATTTGTAAGGCTTGCTGGACAATCTCATAAGAATTAAGTGTACAGATATAATCCAGCAATCCCAGTACTGTTTTGTTAAGATTATCCACTAACATTTGAGAAGCCTAGGAAATTAGCACAATGAATTGGATGCATGTATTAATAAACCAAGAGTTTGAGATATTAGTGAGCACCGGTATTCTGAAGAAGTAGTTCTCACTATGTACACCATTAACAATGAATCTATTCAGCTCTCGGAAGGGAGGTCAAGTGTGGTGGTGCTAGGGGTTGTGGTGTTGCTAGGGGTTGTGGTGGTGGTAGTAATTAAAGTGCCATAGATTTAAGCCTTTTGGCATTAAAGGGTCATTGAACTTTCTGCTATAAACTATAGAAGTGAAAGGCAACATATTATAATTGTAGGTGTATAAAGGTGTCCATAGGAAAGCTTAGATGTTTTTCCAGCCAATTCATATCAACTGTTTGTAGAGATAGGTAGTAAATACTCTGAGAGAAATGGCTGGGTGAATATATTAATAACAGTGATCTACTGTGGATTTTTGGTGGAATTCGAAGTGGACAGTCTTTACAGATTTCGATGCACTGAATGTGAATATCATGATTAAAATTGTCTCCTAGCTCAGAGTTACAAGTAAGTTGGAACTTTACATTTCACGTATATTGGTACTCAATAGGATATGTACATTAATTGAACTTACCTAGTTAATTCACACATTTCTTTACTGTTGTCTTGTGATGCCTGAAGCATCCAGCAGAAATGAGCCAATGTAGTAGTAATCCGTCATCCTGTGTGCCTCTGTTCGATGATAGAAATGTCCTTGTGGAACCGTTCACTGTGCTCATCGCTGAATGAGTCACAGGTCTCTGTCACACATCTAGGTGGGAGTAATGTAACTGCATTGTAGCAGCCAATGACTTTATGAGCATGAATGAATTCATCCACAAGATTCCTGTAATTTTTGACTGTGCTCTTTTCCAAGAATAATATTATCACATTACGAAAACAATGTGACGCATGCACCTGTTCAGGGGTTAGCGTGGACTCCAAGTGTGTGTTCCCGAACAGTCAGTATGTCTGTGGACCAGTGAATATCCCCTTTGTGATCTTCTCTGTGCTCAGTGACGGAAGCATCTCACACAAATACCGAAATGCTGCTTCATTTCTGAGCACAGTATTAACCAATGCTGTCATGAGTCCCAACTTAATGTATAATGGTGAGAGAACAATTTTGTTTGGATTCTTTAGAGGTTCTTCATCAATATTTTTTGACCCAGGCACCAGAGCTGTTTGTGGAGGCCATTCCCTCTGTGTATAGTGTTTTTCTTTTGTATGACTGTCCCACTCACACAGTTACCAGCAATACTTAGTGCAAACCCCCTTGAAAACCCAACAGCATTGCAATGTCTTTCAAATCTTCACATGCCAGCCATTCATGCTTCTCGTAATTATCACAGTTTACAATGGATTTCAACATTTCTTTAACTAAGACAGCATATATGACAGGGATGGATAGCCTTTCATTACTGTTGTGTAATGATACTGCCTTCAGGCTTGCTTTTGTACCATTGATAAAGAGTCTCTACTCATCTGGTGTGTACGTGATGTTTGTCTTCCAGTGAACTATCAGTGTTGCTATAGAAGTAATGTCACCTTCAGGATTGAAATGAAAGTTTTTTTCTAACACTCCCAAAACACAGACACACATACTGTGTCAGTAAGGAGATTCCACTGCTTATGATTCCACTTTTTTGGCTCTGTGTCTCAGTTCAGCATCATTGCTATCACTGCATGATGGTGGTATGTGCGGGGAGGGGGGGGGGGGGGGCAGTCTTTCTCCACGAGTCACAGGGTGGTTGACAGGTGGTATACCAGGGTACTGAATACTCTTCTTTCTCTTGGTATTGACTCCTTGCCTCAACAGACTTACCATACAAAAGTAGCTATCTGATGCATATTTTGTAGGGTCATGCCAGACAGCAGGCGCAGCAAACTTCATGGAGACATTTTTCACCATGCATCCAAGCATTCAGTGTAATTGAACACAAGGTGCAATGTGCAAGTGGGGCCTACGATTTATCATTGTCTCCAACTTAACACCTGAAATATTAGGCATATGCTTGTTTCACTGTTTTAGTAAATTGTTGCCTTCTTGAGCTACAAATATGAAAGTTAGCAGGTTTGTTACTGCTGATGTGGGACATTTATGTGAAAGTGCACAATAATACATTTCTTCAGTTTCAGTACTTCATCTCACATACATTCACTCTCAATTTCCAGGACAATCATACCACTGATAGGTGAACTAATGTAGCACAAGAGTATGCAGTCATGACAAATGACGGTTAAAATTGTGCCTGGTTTCTACATTCAATAATGCTCACATGACTGGATGGTATGCACATGTGTCATGGTATAAAGAATTGGTTGCCAAATTGTACTGGAAATATCCATATCAATCACATATGGCAACAGAATCCTTGTGACAATGCTTTTGCTTGTAGCTCCTTTTATGTCCTGTAAGTGTGACTGTGAAATGTAAACATCTTATTCACTTGTAACCATAAGCTACGATACAGTTTTAATCTACATATTTGTATTCAGTGCATCTAACTCTATAAAGCACAGTTATTCTATAAAAAAATAAAAAGTGAAAATTTGTGGACCAATGTAATCAGTGACATCAATATTGATGCTCTACCTAATAATTACACTACAAAAAATTGCAGCTCTTACTAGATAAATTTAATTTATTACCGTATTTACTCGAATCTAAGCCGCACTTTTTTTCCGGTTTTTGTAATCCAAAAAACCACCTGCAGCTTAGAATCGAGTGCAAAATAAGCACAAGTTCTGAAAAATGATGGTAGGTGCCGCCACAACTAACTTCTGCCGTCGAATATATGTAGCGTTACACAGGCACGCTTTGCAGGCACAAAGATAAATACTGGCGCCAAAGCCTCTGAGTCAGTAAATAAATTTAAAAAAGGTGGAAGACGAGATTTTTTCTTCGCCCCGAGTTTCGACCACTGCATTTTCATACATTATCCAACGAAGTAAATACAAATTCCGTATTGTTCATCTTCGAATGTAGCAGCATTTCAATGTACTATGAAAATCCGACTGGCAAGATGTTTGCAGTTTGGGATGTTTGTCAATATGGCCAACTCTACGTTCTGAATTTTTTCCTATCTGTGAGAAGAGATGGTTGCTAATAGGGACTTTTATGAATTGAGAATCACATGCAGTATTCCCTTCACCATAAGAATAAGATGAATATAAACATTTTGCCATGTATTCTTTCGTGTTTGCTACTATCTCATTTAAATCCTGTCTGACTAATAAAGTTCGAAACTAGTGTGAGACAACAGCAAACGCGGAAGAATATACATATCATGTCATGTTTATATTCGTATTATTCTTATGCCTAATAGTGATACAGTCAGAAATGAAGCACGGCAATTGACTAGATTTTTAAATCTAAGATGACTCTAATTTCTGTGCAGAATGTAATGTACAAAAGAGGCGTCTGCAAAGATTTTCAAACGGCGAAAAATTTTAGCTAAACTCTCGTTCAGAACATCTATCATACACAGTCTATTATTTGGTTCTTGTTGATCATTATGAAAGAAAGCAGCAGTGTAAGTAACAACAAATAGCAGTCTCTTGCCACTGTTTCGCTAATGAGACAATTCCTCTCTTTTTTTTGTCGTAAGCGGCAGTAGCACGCACAAAAGCAAGCCATGCCGTGATCGGCGACAGGTCGTAAACAAACATTATCAGAATGCGACAAACAATGCATGACACAGTACAACAATGCATTTTCAGCTTAGAGTGACGTTATCACCTATAACAAAGAGAACAGCACTTATCAGATCAAAGAAAAATAAGCAATCGATTCAAAACAGACGAAGCACGTGAAAAACGAAGGGTACTCGTATAAATACAGGCCTGACGCATAGCAATGGCTACCTGGTAGAGCTTAACTGCTAAGCTTACGACTCGAACCAAACTACTGTAGCTGTATCATCATTCATTCGACCTAAATTGTGTCACATATTACAATGGACCAACTTTGTTTCGATTTGGAGGTGCGGCCTAAAACTTTTCTCTCCCTAGAATTTCGAGTCTCAAATTTCAGGTGCGGCTTAGATCCGGGAAATTTTTTTTTCCATGATTTCGAATCTCATTTTTCAGGTGCGGCTTAGATTCGAGTAAATACAGTAGTTAAAGAAGTAAGTAGAGAGACAGGTGGCACTAAACCCTTTCTTGATAATATTCTCACTAACCTGGATAAGTTTACATGTAGGACAGCTGCACAGTTGTATTCATACTCACTATATATGACCACCACACTGTGGGATTACAGTCTCCCTAATATAAAACATCATCCCAGTAAAATGGAACAATATGTAATGAAAATAACAATATATGATTACAGTATAAGAAACATTAACTACATATTAGTAAATGCAGCACAGGTTGCAACAAATTGTTATACTTATGCATACTTTGCTAGTGATTGCTTCTAATATTTTTACATCACCACAGCATGAGAGGAGCTGAATAAAAATATGAAGCTGTCCAAGCAATGAGAAAGTTAACACTGCTCCATTGTAAAATGTTAGAAGATGGAGAGAATGTTTAACTGAGAAAAGCATTAAATAAATATCATGAATATGTAAGGACATACTAGCACAGAGATAAGGAAACATGTAGCTTGCTTATTAAATAAATTAAGCAATACTGTTACTAACGTTGGAATGTTATAACTAGCTTCTCAATAAGAAAGGATAAATTCATTAATGACCTCCAAATAGATCACAGTGGTACTATTACAGAATGCAAACATCATTATTGAATGACCTTTTTCCCATAGAAACCAATTTCAGTGAAAAAAATATCTGTGGGTATTCAATATTTTAGCATCATTTTACATACTTTAAAAATCTAAGTGGCAGAAATAATGCACTGTTTCAACCACTTCTGTGCATGTTTACGTATACTTGATCTTCAGCAAACATTGTTGTATTTGAATTGTTTCTGCCAACATAATGACGCTAAACACAATATAGCTTGATGCAGTGAGACTTGTGTGTGTTGCCAGATGGCAACATCATGGATGTGCATATGATTTCCATAAAATTATATGTAAATTTACAGTTTGTTGCCAAATGGCAACACTATGCAATAGAGGGTTAATGAATGTTTCTCTTTTGTTGGTAAATCCAACAGCTATAATTACTTCAAATGTAACTTTAAGGGTGGTGCATCTGCATACAGCATGTACCTTATCCCAAACGACAGCAGTCAAATAAAAAGTATAAAAAGGTGTGTGGGATATGTTGAGCTAAATATTAACATCCTAGAGTCCTGCATTGCAAATATATCTTGACCCTTCTCTACTGCTGTTAGTGGCATATTAACATTAGGAAGTTTTCCTGACCCACTGAAAATATCCCAAGAAACCCTAGTTTTCAAGAAAGTTGAGAGATTGTAAATAAAAAACTACAGAGCAGTTTCTGTCTTTCTTTTCTTCTCAAAAATTATAGAAACAGTAACATATAATAGAATTATCACATGTGTATATACACACAATCTGATCTCTTAAAAATCAGAATGGCTTTATTAATAGTAAGTCAACTGTGGTAGTGGCCCCGCATTTATTAATGAGGAAATAACTACACCAATAACAGGGAATAGGTTTGTGGCACGTTCCTTGATCTAGAAAAGCCACTGGATGACAATATAACAGCACTCTTAGAGAAATTATGGACCACAGGCACTATACACATTGTTCATGACTTGACAAAATCTTATCTAAGAAAAACCAATTTGGACTCTTGAAACTAAAAGTGACACACACACACGTATAGCATTACCAAAATGAAATATGGGGTACAACAGGGCTTGGTACTGGGACACCTTCCTTCTATGCTCTATATAAATACATAAAATATTGCTCTTCAGATTCAAAGATAATTATGGCACTAATGACCTTAGTATTTAGGGTCCTCAACCACAAATAATCATCATCATCAAAGATAATTTTGTACATCTGTGACACAGCTATTTTGAGTGAGTATAAAGACTATGAGCAATTAGAAATATTGTTCAACGGTATTATGAATGAAATCGTTCAGTACTACAGTGAAATGTCACCACTGTGTCATCACCATGAAAACAGCAGTAGTGGATCTTAACTCCACAAGACAGACAGATTTTGGAATGCAATATTGCACTGTAATATATAATGCCATTACACAGAATTCCTGAAATAACAATACACAATATACTTGCATTGTACGTTCACTGTCTGGCAAGCAAACTGGCTAAAATATTTTTCCAATAGCTACACTTATCAACTACTGCAAAGTACTACACACTTCTTATCACGCATTGGTTTCATATAGTACAGGCTATGGAATGGAAATATGGGGTGCCACAACACAAATAAACTTTTACAAGCTGTTAAAGTTTGAAGAAAATGCTGTTAGAATAAATGTGATTTATTCTCTAAATTTGCAGTACTATTCATTACAAATATGTACATTTTTAAATTGATTATGCTGGCCATAACTTACTTAAACAAAAACCAAACTGACCCACACAAACACAATACGAGATACAAAGATCGTGTTTATCTTGTAAGCCACAGAACTGCATTGCGACAAAAATAAAATAAAAATTGTTTATGCTGGGACTTACCAACACAGTGCTGATTTCAGTAACATCTCTCACCTCAGCAAAATTTAAAGAAAGCCTAAAAAGAATATTGACTGCCAATCATCACTGTTCACTAGATGAATACCTCAGATTTGCACAGAATAAAGAAAATTTTATATAGGCTTCATATATGTATAATAATGTTGTTTTATATACACTGATGGAAAAAAAATCCACAGCATCAAGAAGGAGTTGTGTGACACAAACAAAAGTCAGCAGGCACGTTTCTATTGTGATACTGCAGAAAGGCCCAGCAAGACACGACTACTGACAGCTGTGGTCGCGAGAAGACTGGGCTGCAGACAGCCACGTGAGGGAAGACCATTGTGCCTGGTGTGTGGCTCCGGTGCATCAGACTGACTCCACAGCAGGAATCTGAGCAGCAGTTGGCACCATAGTAACTCAGTGAAGTGTTACAAATTGGTTACTTCAAGAATAGCTCCAAGCAAGATGCCTCATAGTGTGCATTTCAATGACCCCAAGCTACTGCTATTTGCTACTTCAATGGTGTCAAGCAAGAACTCATTTGAGGGCAGGGCAGAGGTCTGTCGTGTTTTCTGATGAAAACTGGTTCTGCCTCAGTGCCAGTGATGGCCGTGTGTCAATTAGAAGTAGGCCAGTCGAGGGCCTGCAATTGACCTGTCTGCGTGTTGGACACACCTGGAGTTGTGGTTTGGGGTGTGATTTCGTTTGACAGCAAGAGTACTCTTGTGGTGACCTCACACACTCTGACTGCAGATTTGACGTCAATCTGGTGATATGACCTGTTGCGCTACCATTCGTGAATAGCATTCCGGAGGGTGTCTGCCAACGTGATACCTCTTTCCCACATACTGCTGCCGTAACCCACCGTACTCTGCAGTGTGGCGACACGTCCCTCGGCCTGCTCGATCGCCAGACCTGTCTCCGATCGAGCACGTACGGGACACCGTAGGATGACAACTCTAGCATCATCCACAAAAAGTATTAACCGTCCCTGTATTTACCGAGTGAATGCATGGACTCCGTCCTACAAACTGACATCTGGCACCTCTACAACATAATGCGAGCACATTTGCGTGCTTCCATTCGACTTTCTTGTGACTACACAGATTATTAATGTACAACCATTTCACATTTGCAATGACTTAACTTGCACTGTGACCTCACCATGTTAATCACTTACATATGTTACCTGGACCAACGTATTCCAAAGTTTCATTAGTCTGTATTATTTTTTTCCCACCAGTGTAACTACTTAGCATCCTGTGTCATTTTCATTCACTTCTAAAATTAATAATATATAATGTGTATTAGTTGCTAAGCTGAAATGTTTCTGCCTTCAACTCGGGCTTCTCCTACAAGCAATTTATTTTGTAAACCTGTCTTATCATACACTGAAGAGCCAAAGAAACTGGTACACCTGCCTAGTATTGTGAAGAGCCCTCAAAAGCATGCTGAAGCTTCATAACACGATGTGGTGTGGACTCGACTAATGTCTGAAGTAGAGCTTGAGGGAATTAACACCGTGAATCCTGCAGAGCTGTCCGTAATCTGTAAGAGGACGAGGGGGTGTGTGACATTCATCTGCTTTATTTCTTTGTCGATAGTCCTCAGTGTCGACGTACTGAATTTTTATACTGGCTGAAAAATGGTGGGTGGTAGCTCAACACTGACTATTGTAAATGATGTAGCCGACAGTTGCACAATCGCGTTTCACAGTTCTTTACTTTCACTATTCACGGCCCTCCAATAATATACAATTCACTATTGGTAAATGTTGATAAGCCTCATTAATAGGTTGCAGGCTGCATCAGCATACTGCTGTAATAGGTTGCTGTTGAACATGTATGAGGAGTAAAAGCCTAACCAAACAGTGAAGAATAATACAGTACGTGTGACACTATTCTTCAAATAAATTAAACAGACATTGTCATTAATTGTTCTAACACATGGCCTATTTGTGTTACGCTTATTCTATGGTTAAGTTGGTGCATTGTTGTTAATCTAACCAATACATGTTCCATATCTGAAAATCGGCTGCGGACTGACCCTCTCGGGACCAAAAATTGGTCCTTTATATATCCTCACAATAATAGGCACTGAAACTATACATTGTTTGGCGTTTAAGTTACAGAAATCACAATTAAAACTTGACTCATTCAATTAATTGAAGACATCGAAAAATTCCTTCTTTTTAACAGTTCCTTCTACCACGAAGGTTAGGCCGAATTATTTGTTTAAATAATGAAATTAACAGATATAGTTATACAAACAATACCTGGTAATTATTTTGGAATTAATTATGAGCTGGCTTTGTTAATATGTTTTTGAATAGAGCCAAATAAATACTTTAGGAATCCTAGTAGTTCTTCTTCCAAATGTTTACAATTAGTACAGAATTTATACTTGTTTGTAAGCCAACAATAGAATCTAAGTCACAAACTACTACTGTCACCCTATAATGATCTGTAGCAAAAGATATTAACTAGGAATGGTCAAAATAAATTAGGAAATTTATTACATACACAAAGCTAAGTGCAAAATTAGACCTGGTGCTATATTCCTTAAGACTGAGGGCAAATCTTTCTCTTTTATGGAAATGCAGATGTTAATGGTAATTAGGCAAAAATGAAAATAAAATGAATTTAAGGCGGCAGATGGCAAAGTAAGAGAGGAAGTAGAGAGATCCCAGCTTGCTTCGTCACAGGTGGAGATCTCTTCTGAACAGCACATTGCAAGGCATCACAGATATGCTCAATAATGTTCATGTCTGGGGAGTTCAGTGCCCAGCAGAAGTGTTTAAATTCAGAAGTGTGTTCCTGGAGCCACTCTGTAGCAATTCTGGACGTGTGGGGTGGTGCATTGCCCTGCTGGAATTGCCCAAGTCTGTCAGAATGCACAAAGGACATGAATGCATGCAGATGATCAGACAGGATGCATACGTACGTGTCACCTGTCAGAGCCATATCTAGACACATCACTCCTACTGCACACACCCCACACCATTACAGGGCCTAGACCAGCTTGAACAGTTCCCTGCTGACATACAGGGTCCATGGATTCATTAGGTAGTCTCCATAGCCTTACACATTCATCTACTCAATAAAATTTGAAACGAGACTTGTCGGACCAGCCAACATGTTTCCACTCATCAACAGCCCAATGTTGGTGTTAGCAGGCCCAGGCAAGGCCTAAAGCTTCATGTTGTGCAGTTATCAAGGGTACATGCACGGGTCTTCGACTCTGAAAGCCCATATCAAGAATGTTTCATTGAATGGTTGCATGCTGAGATTGTTGATGGCCCAGCATTGAAATATGCAGCACTTTGCAGAAGGGTTGCGTTTATGTCACGTTGAACAATTTTCTTGAGTTGTCATTGGTGCCGTTCTTGTAGGATGTTTTTCTGGCCTCAGTGGTGTCGGCGATTTGATGTTCTACTGGATTCCTGATATTCACAGTACACTTGTGAAAAGGTCGTATGGGAAAATCCCCACTTCTTCGCTACCTCGGAGATGCTGTGTTCCATCATTTGTGTTCTGACTATAACACCACATTTGAACTCACTTAAATCTTGATAACCTGCCATTGTAGCAGCAGTAACTGATCTAACAACTGCACCAGACATTTGTTGTCTTATGTAGGCACTGCTGACCACAGTGCTGTATAATGCCTGTATTCATATCACTGTGTTTGTATTCATATCGCTGTGTTTGTATTCATATCACTGTGTTTGAATACACATGACTGTACCAATTGCTTTGGCGATTCAGTGTGTGTGTAACAGGATGTCGGGATGGCTGGTGAACTCGGGTATCCCACTACAGGTGATGATGGCATTGAGTGGCAATTAGTACGGTGGCAGTTCATGGAGCCAGGTGAATATCAGATGGAAAGGTATGAAAAGTACAGATGCATAAATATGTTTATTCTGAGTGAAAGCTACAACATTCGTATTGTTGCCAAATGATGGTCAGCACACACAAGATAGGCTGGTCTCAATCAGGAAAAGATGCTCAGCTCAGTGAGTGGCCTCATGTAATGGCCAGCATCTGGCATTATCCTATAGATTGGGCAGCAGGTGAGGTGAGGTTATGTGGGCAGCACTCCAGTGGAGTAATGCAGCATCAAGTCTCCAGGGTGGTGGATGGTACAGTTCTATGAAAGACTCCACAGTCGATTGCATTGGCTGGAGTGACTGCGACACAGCTTGGAAAGCACTCGAGTCGAACTAAGGGAGGGCCCGAAAGCATCATTCAGCAACAGTGGCGGGCAGGGACAACGTGCAGCAGTAGAGTGTGCGCACACAAGGCAAGCAGCAGCTTGGCAGCTAGTCATGTCCAGGCGAGAACTGTGGACTTCCAGGTAGACTCGCTGACAAAAGGTTGGTAGAAGTCAGTCAGCAAATGGTTGAAAGGCACCATTTCAGTATCCAGCTGCATCAGGACAAGGCGCAACCAGTAGTTCCACAGCTAGCAAAGGTGGCGTCTGGTGGCAGTTGCTAGATGATCACTTTCAGGTTGATGACAGGTGTGGAGTACCTCTGCGTAGATGGCTGGAGGCAGTGACAGACGCTGCATAGGTAAAATGGACAGTATTTATGGTAGATTAGTCTGCCACGGTTTTGCCGAGCCATCGGTCCTTATCACATAGGACAGGGAAGTAGTCTGGTGTCAGGCCTGGATGCGCTGAAATTCAAAACATAATGGCTACTCAGTCTGCTTCTGTGCTTCTGCAAAGTCAGTGATGTTCCCATGTCAACAGTGATCCATGTTAAATACCATTGCTAAAATAATCAATAGTGATTCTTGCTGAGCTAGCAGAGCTTCTTTTGAAATTTTGTTCTGCTAGCTTCCGCCTTCTTCCTTTCGCTGAGGTTTCTCACATTATCCCGAGGTGACATTTTTCTGCTGACTAGGCCAATGACTTTCAAGCAATAGAAGTCATGGCTTAACACATAAAAGTATGTTGTAAAATGGTTAGGTGAATAAAAAAATCACTTGTTATGAACTGACAAATTTAGAAAAATGATATTGGTATCATTTGATGTTAAATAAAACTGTTATTATTGAGGAATACATCAAATTACACTGCTACAAGCATTTTCTGTAAGAAATGTGAACACCACTTACAGCCTGTTCTGATTAGCCTACAGCTGCCTACAAGGTGGCATGAGGAGCAATCAATGGCTGTGGGACATAAGATCAGCATGTTGCCAATCCTTCCAGCCACTATTGCCCATAGATGAATCCTGTTGATGTCGCTGCTTCTTCATACAAGTAGGTCTTCAATTGGCCTCACAAGAGCTGAGTGGGCTGTGTACCAGACCTTCCTACATCCGAAAAAATCTGATGCGTTATCAAGAATTGAACATGGGCCCTTCTATGTTTAACACAGCAATGTCAACTGTTAGGCTGTCTGTCAACATCTATACTCTGCAAACCATCATGAGGTGCAAGGCAGAGGGTATATCTGACTGTACCAGTTATTAGGGTTTCTTCCCACTCCATTCATGAATGGAATGTGGGAAGAATGATTGACTGAATGCTTATGTGTGTAATGTAATTATTCATTGTGTTAATAGGCTTTCTTGGGATAGTTTACGTCTATCTTCAAGAGTCTTACAGTTCAGTTCCTTCAGTATCTCTGTGACACTCTCCCTTGGCTCAAACAAACCTGTGACCATTCATGCTGCCCTTCTCTGTATACATTGAATATTCCCTGTTAGTCTTATTTGGTATAGGTCCTACACACTTGAGCAATATTCTTTGTCGAATGATTGCAGTTCCCCAGTATTCTATCAATAAACCAAAGTCTACCCATGACTAAGCCTGTGTAATAATTCCATTTCATATCCCTACAAAGTGTTACACACAGGCATGTGTATGTGTTCGCTGATTCCTACAAAGACTCATTGATATTATAGTCATAGGATACTATGTTGAAATGATCTGACAGAATACTTATGCAGCTTCTTTCAGATAATGCTACCAATTTTAGGTTTCAACCAGCTTTCTGTACAAAGGAGGAGTCAATATGCGTTTTTCATGCTGTCAAAACTTGAAAGAAAGAACGAAAACTCGGTTTCTGGCTAAATTTGTGGCTCGTGTTTTCTGAGCTCAAGTTACAATTCCAGCAGTATTTTTCAGGTGTTGGTGCTTGTGCATAATACAGTGTGTTTCTTTAACATATTTTGATCATAAAATCAAAGACGTTCCACCCAATCTTCACCTTAATGCACAATGTGATGGCAAATTTAATGAGCAAGCTTGAGCAGAATTCTATATGTCTTTTAAGTGATAAATATGTTAAGTCAGCAAGATTATATGCCATCAAATTCACACCTGCTTTCTGCAATACACTACCTACTTCACTGAAAAGTCATTTTTCAGGGTCGAAAAATGTAAATACCAATACAGGTGGTGAGGTGAATAGTAACAGATAGATACTTCTACTTTGTGGCACCGATGAGGTCGACACCAGTATCGATCTGAGCATCGTTTTTGAACTAAGTCAAACATTATCTTTGTGCAGTTCCACGATCCACTTCTTTGTAAGCCTTGTTTGTGTAAAGAGGTGAATAAATGAACTTCTGATAATAAGGTGGTGGTTGGTGTAACTGACCCAAGCATCCACCTCACTGGTGACCCCGAGTTGTAAAGTCTTCCGTTTTTGCCGTTTTACTGTGTCCGCGGCCACCGCGTCGGTTATTTTCGCGTGTATTACATCAACAATACATTCGAACAATGGCTTTGGCCCAACGTCTAATGCCGGATCTTGTGATCGATGTGCATCGTGTTACGGGCGATGTACACCCGCCAGGACTGCAAACGATGCCTCTCACTCGATGATTACGCCGATTTCGCCGGACGTTTTGGAGCCTGCAACAATAAGTGAGGTTAGGAGTGTGCATGTATCTGGCTATCAGACGCCTTTGTTCCCACCACATGTGCCCTCCCCCATCGACGGTGCAGTTACTTCTTACAGATCTCTGTGCAGTGCGGGACCAATGCCGATTTCTGCAAATGCTTCATTGGACAACCTACCACTGCCAGGATAACGATTCGCCACACCGCAGTCCGTGCAGTACCATGCGGATTCCTGCCACGTGGCCGGAACTGCTTTGTTCATAGGTCAACCTCCTCAGCATCCGACCATGCCCGCGCCTGCCTCGGTTCAGCATCAGCACATGCCTTCCTGCTTCGATACCTCGGCCTGCAACAGGAACAATAGCTAGTTATCTGTGCCTGACCTCCATCTCCGTCCTACTGCTACGCCTCAGTGTTTTGTGCCACGTCATTCACCTTATCCGCACACCGTTTTGAGTGGACTGACTATGAACAGTGAACATTCACACATTCCGTCCGACGTTCGATATCATTTTCCACACTGAGCTTCTGGACAGCCCACACCTGCGCAGCCTCCCTGCAACACAGGTGGCTCCGGCTCTGATCGTACATCGAGCTTTCCGCGGACTAGCATGCGTTTTCAAACTTTGAACTTTTTCTCACCTGTCGCCCCCGCGCCGGCTACAGTCGAGCTTCCGCTACCGTTCTTGGCACATTATGGTGTCTTATACACGTCGGCCTTCCACATCACGACACTGCCACCCGACTAGCCGTCTTCGCCACATACCCTAGAATACTGCAGCAGCAGCAGTACGTTTCAGGCAGTGCCTCGACGAATTCAACTCAACCTGTTCTTCCGAACATTCTATAATGCTTACCGACGCTGCCGCCGTTGAATCACGACAGGGCAACAACCTGGTTCAAAATTGTGGACGAAGTGTTTGACCATTTCAAACTCGACAAATCAACCAGATTTCTGTGCCTTATTACCCACCTGTACGACCAGGAGGACTTGATTGCTGACCTGGTCGACGCTCCGGACTCAGCTACCTGGTACACTCTGGCCAAAAAGACAGTTCTACGTCGGCTTGTGCGCTCAACTGAGACAGCAATACGGCAAGTGCTCAACGTCGAGCAACTATAGTCTGATTTAAAGTAGTTGTCACTTAACAGGCAATGGGCTGCAGGGCTCCCGCCACCAGTAAACCAATGGCAGCCGGCGCTGTCGGCTGCCACTGTGTTGCTACTTCGCTCTGCTGAGCTGACTAAGGCATTGTACCAGCCAGCCAGTCCTCAGTGAGTCGTTGTAGATGTGCGGGTGAGAAATTTGAGTGACTTGTAGCTTCGCGTGTTTACGATGTCTGATGAAAGCAGTCGCAAGAGAGGGAGGCCGAGGCTGCACCCTCCTCGGAAACCTCCAAAAAGTGGCAGACAAGGCGTCGTTACAAGCAGTCAGGTGCGTGAATACGTGTGTTCCTTAAGGGAGTATTTTGAGAGAGAGGGATGCAGGAGGGCCTCTCGTTCCTTTGGATAAGGTGGTGGAGTGAACAGCAGTTGCTCTGCAAGTTAGCGAACGATCAGTAATAAGAATCTGCAAGGAGAAATTCACGAAAGAAGGCTCAAGTGAATCATCTAAATTGGAGACACCTGGGAAAAAGAGGCGACTAGAGAAGAGGGTCACAAAACTTGACTCTTTTCAGGAAGATGCCATTTGTCGTCAAATATATGCATTTTATTCGAGGAAGGAGTATCCAACACTCAAAAAACTACATGCTACCCTCAAAGCGGCTGACCTGTTTCAGGATAGTAAATCGTCTTTGTTACGAGTCGTGAAAATGTTAGGGCTCCGCTATAAATCCATCTCTGGCAGAAAGTTACTAATGGAACGCCAAGATATTGCAGCCTGGCGATGCCACTTTCTTAGAGAATTAGTGGGGACAAATTTTGATGGTATCGTTTGGCTTGATGAACGTGGGTGAATGCAGGACACAGTTTAAAAAAAAGGCTGGACAGGCGGTACCATCAGTGGTAGTATGGCAGCTCCGATCGGCGGAGGAAAAAGGATACTTGTAGCGCATGCCGGAAATTCAAAAGGTTTCATTCCAAATTGTCTGCTGCTATTCAGTTCAAATAAGACCTCTGACTACCACGAAGAGATGAACCACAATACTTTGGTGAAATGGTTTGAGGACTGTTTGCTCCAGAACTTAACAAAAAACTCTATCATTGTTATGGATAATGCTCCTTATCGCTCAGTAAGCACCCACAAAGGCAGCGAGGAAAAACGACATTGTTAGCTGGTTACAGAAACATAAGGTACAGTTCGACAGTAATTTGACAAGGGCAGAATTATTGGAACTTGTATCGCAACACAAGCCAAAGAACCCGATTTACATTGTGGATGAAGTAGCAAAAAAATACGGGCATAAAGTGCTCAGACTGCCTCCTTACCATTGCCATTTCAACGCAATAGAGTTGATTTGGGCTCAGGTTAAACGGCATATTGCTGCAGAAAATAAGAAATTCACATTAACCGAAGTGGAACGCCTTTTGAAAGAGGCAGTTGAAAATGTGACATCGGAAGACTAGCAGAAGGTAGTGCATCACGTGAAAGGAGTGATACAGGACGCATGGAACAATGAAGGTATCTTACAGCAAAGTGTCGAAGACTTGATTATATCTGTCAATACGAGCAACGACACGGATAGTTCCTCTGACTCTGAATTAAGCGGTGTTTTCGCATTGTCTGATTAGTGTGTAGTGTACATACTGCAATTAAATATTGTGTTTGTGAATTTGTTTCGATTAATTCTTATTCTTGTTGTGAGACTAAGAAATACTGTTTGGCCATCTATCTCCATCTCCTTCCGGGAAGTTAGACTGAATTTTAATTCTATTTCATTTTGTATGTACACCAAGATGTTATTCAATGTGTGTAATAGTTTTTGAGATTTCCAATCTAAAGAAAAAAACTTTTCCGGACGCGAAAATTTCTCACACTTCAATAGTTAATGTAACAACGGCCCTAATTAAAATTAAGAAAAGATATTTGATATGCTTATAGATACCACAGAGACCGATACCGTATGTAAATTTAAAAATATTTACATAATATTTATAGGAGAGAGAGAGATTTTAAACGTCATACTTGTTTCGATTTCAGTACTGATAGGGCTGTTTTCAGCAATTTATATACAGGAAACGTAATGCACTATGAAAACTTTTAAGGATTCTTTGCCGAGTGCATCATTTTGGTAATGAGTGGAAAAAAATATATTGCTGTGACACCAATAGTTTTTCAGTAATGACGTGATAAATTAGAAACTGTTTGCGAAATCGAGAATTTAAGTGGTTTCAAACAAATTAACGTAACTCTTGTCCTAATTAAAATTAAGAATAGATATTTGACAGATTGGGAGACATTGTAGAGATATACATCATATGTGGGTCTGAAATGTTTTATTTACTTTTTGTAGAAGATACAGGCTTTAAAACGATTTTCTATCGCGTGGGGTAGCGATGCGCTGAGGCGGCTGCCTCCAGCCAGTGCTTGACGTGACAACCCCGCAACTTCTGCAGCGCAAACGTCAAGTGACAACTACTTTTAAATCAGACTATAGGCAACGACAAACCTTCCCAACTCTGGAGATGGCTACGGGCCCTGGTCAGCGACGATCTACTCTCTGACACAGCTCTCCTCACCATCTGGTCAGATGAACTACCTCCTCACATCCGCTTTGCTCTGGCTCAGAGGTCTCCCGAATCTGTCGAGCAACGAATGACAATTGCTGACAAACTACATGATGCATCACTGCTCTATTTCTACAGCCACTGTCTACCTGGCAAGTCTCAGGTTCAGGCTCTTCGTCCCGTGATCGGACTCGGCCAGGGCCATACTGTACCGACTGTTCCGCTCGCTCCGGGAAGCAGTAAACAAGCAGCTGGGACGTCACCGGCTCCGTCCACGGTCACGCACCCTCCGGCAACTGAACCTGCTGTGGCCACTGAATCTCGGCCACCGCCTCTGACAACGAACTTTCCGCAGGAAATGCAACCGCACTACCCATGCTCTTACTTCCACACACAGTTTGGTGAGGCGGCATGGAACTGCAGACCATCCTGCTGCTTCCCAAACGCCAATCACAGGTAGGTCCGGGTGCTGCCTCCTGCACACAACATGACAGGCACCTCCCAGTGCTCCATTCTGCCCGGGAACAATCGGATAATGACAGACGACTTTATATTAAAGACATTTCGTCAGGATACTTTTTCCTAGTGGACACAGGCGCCGATGTTTCGCTGCTGCCTACATCCTTAGTGTCGCCGAACATTCGCCCTCATCATACTTCACTGCAAGCCATGAATTCAACTAAACGACAATACTCGGGTTCAACCTCCCACGTCGTCTCACTGTCCGCCAACTCCAAATTCGAGTGGACATTTTAGTGTGCAATATTGAGGAATCTATACTAGGCATTAACTTCTTGCGTCACTACAAACTTTCACCGGACCTAGTGCGAAACACCGTGTTTCATCACCCATCCAAAACTCACTTCCCCTGTGCTCCGTCGAGCAAACCTCCCCATGACATGTTGGTCCGGGCTCATCTCATCCGTACGTGCTCGTCTCTGTCGACGATGTTACAAGAAACAACGCACAAGTGCCTTGTCGAGCTTGAAAACGTCGCTCGACTACGCAAGGAAAACTGAGTTCTTCCTCCAGCTCCACGAAACTCAGCTCCAGCTCTCTGACACAGCAAAGGAATTACAGACACTGCAGCAAGGACAAAGCAAGGTCAGTAAGTGCGCCGAATCTGCTTGTTGTGCCAGCAATCGAGCCTCTATGTGCTTACCTCCCGCTACCCCTTGCAACTGTGCTGTCAAGTCTACCATAATGTGTACTGACAGTTCCACGGGACCACACCCCCCCTAACACGGCAGCATTTGACACTCAGCCGGACACGAGTGCGCATGCGCGACGAGTGTCACGTGTTCCCGAACTGACAGCTCTTACCCCACCCCTCACGGACAGCACCTCAAACTATGCAACTTCGGCTCCTGCGCGCCGCCGTGCGACCGCCACTGACAACACAAACAGCCCACTCGCACCTAGCACTTCATCCGTGACCGTGCTGCCACAGGCCGTGCCCTCAGACAATGGGCTCACAAACGCTTCACGAGCTGTACCAAGCTCACATGACCATGGTGCCACTGCTGTGGGCCGGCGGCCATCTTGTCATGTTGACTCCTGGGACACTTCACCGCCTCGGCTCCCGTCTGATCCGCCGAGTGGCTCCGAACACCACGACCATGCCTTGCCTGCCCCGCCCGCCACCCATTGTAAACAAACCGCCTCCTGTGCCGCCGGCAACATTTCCATCGTCACCAACGGCACGGTTCACAAGCTTCGTCTCACGCCAGGCCCCCCGATCTCCAGTAAACCACGTCGACTTTGTCCTGAGCGCCTCTCCAACCTTAAACAGCAGATTTCTGAACTTCTAAGCTCTGACGTCATTGAACCCTCTGCCAGTAGCTGGTCTACGCCCATTCATGACACCCAAGAAATACAGGTCCTGGTGCATGTGTGGAAACTACCGTTGACTAAACGCACAAACAATTATGGACACCTACCCCATACCCAACATTGCCGACTTTACCAGTTCCCTCGCAGGTGTGACCACATTCTCGGTCATTGATTGCAAGCGAGCCTACCACCAGATCCCCACGGCACCTGAAGACATCGAGAAGACAGCAGTCACCACCCCAATTGGGTTATTTCAGTTTTGATTCATGCCCTTCGGTCTGAAAAACCAAACTCAGACCCGGCAACGCTTCATCAATGAAGTGCTATTCGACGTAAAATTCTGCTTTTCATACCTAGATGACATTCTTGTGTTCAGCTCCTCCGTCGAGGAGAACATTCGACATGTGAAAACTGTTATGAACACTCTCGTGGCAGCAGGCATCGAGACCAACCAGGACAAATTGCAGCTGCATAAACCCGCTGTCACTTTTCTTGGTTTTCGGGTTTCTGCTGACGGCATTTCACTGCCCCCTGAGAAGGTACAAACAATACTAAACCTTCCCAGACCTGCGTCATTCAAAGAGCAACGGCGCTTTCTGGGGACAGTTAATTATTATCACCGACATCTACCTCGGGCTGCGGAGATTCAGGCTCCACTGACAGACGCCTTGGCAGGCACCCACACTTCTGGATCTTGGACCGTTCCATGGACGCCTGCTATGACTGACTCTTTCACCGCCCTCAAACGTCTTCTTGTCGAGGCCTGCACCATCGCACATCCTCATCCAAATGCGCAGCTTTTCATCGCCACAGACACGAGTGGTAATGTCATTGGCGCTGTCCTTAGCCAGACAATCGATGGCCAGACTTCGCCTCTGCAGTTCTTCTCATGCAAGCTCACCAATGCACAACGGAAATATTCCGCATTTGACAGTGAGTTGCTCGTGGTCTATGAAGTGATCAAGAATTTTAAGACTGACGTTGAGGGACGCTCTTTCTATGTTTTAACGGACCACAAACCCCTGGCTGCGGCCGTTACAAACCCGCCAGTGGACCCGCCTCCTCGCTGCTTCAGATACATGGACTTCATATTTCAGTTCACCACCAATGTCAGACACATAAAGGGTGCTTCGTCCACACCACCTTCCCTGGCATTTCTGGTGAGATCTGGTGTGATGACAGTACTGGCACGTTATGCCCCCTCATCCCAACCACACTCCGTCAAGCTGTCTTCAACGCACTGCATAATTTAGCCCACCTCGGTGTTCGTGCATTTGCCCGCCTCGTTGTGGAGTGCTTTGTGTGGAGAAATGTCAACAAGGACTGCCAGCAATGGGCATGCTCCTGCGTCGCATGCCAATGCTGCAAAGTACACAAGCACACTTCACCTCCCCTCAGAGCCTTTTCGATCCCTCCTGGGCGTTTCTAGCATATTCATATTGACATTGTCGGCCCTCTCCCCCCCCCCCCCCCCCTCTAACGGCTTTCGTTATGTCCTCTCGTCTATTGACCGAACAACTCACTGGGTCAAGTCTGTCCCCCTCCACAATATTACTGCAGAAACTATTGCTCGAGCTTTCGTCGAGTCATAGGTATCGCATTTTGGATGTCCAGCTATCATCACGACTGACCAGAGCAGACAATTTGAGTCAGTCCTGTTCAACGAGATTTGTAACATCTGCGGCATCCAGCACATCCATACCACAGCATATCACCTGCAAAGTAACGGGCTAGTTGAGCGCTGGCACCGCACTTTCAAGGCAGTTCTTCGATGCCACGACTCTCTATGGACGGAGGCCCTTCCCCTTGTGCTACTCGGCATTCGTGCGATCTATAAGGAAGACCTCAAGGGCACAATAGCCGAGTTCTTATATGGCTAGAACATTGTTCTCCCTGGCGAACTCGTGAGCCCTTCCGCTTTTCTCCCTCAGTCTGAATTACCTTCCTTCATGGACCGCTTCAGACGCCACTTCATCAACCTCCATTTCCCTCTGCTTGCCAGTCACTCCCGCCCTAAGGTTCACGTCCCGAAATCTCTGGACAATTGCGAATATGTCATGCTCTGAGATAACACTGTTTGTGCTCCCCTCCAACCTCCATATACCGGCCCGTACTGAGTTCTCTGGCGCTCAGCGAACACCTATGACATCCAGATAAAAGATTCAGCTGTCACAGTCTCTATCAACAGACTTAAGCCTGCTCATGTCGAGCCTTCTTCTACCCCCGTTCAGGCCATGACCACACCACTCACTGTCATGGCTCACGACGCTCCGACCACTCCCTCAAGGTCGGACTTACACACTCAATCGAGTGACCTCTGGCTCCATTCGTCAAGCTCTCCTCCAACCTCGCTCTCTACTCTCTCTCACGCACTCCGTCAAGTGACCCCATGCTCCCCACGTTGAGCTTACCTATGATCATGCCCCCGCCGCCGGGCCCTTCGCCGGTCACTTCGACCTCTCCCCCTTCGCCTGCCTTGCCCTGTCGAGGTTTCCCACGCTCCCCCATCTTGAACGTGCCCTCGCTCGAGATGTTTGTGCCTGTTCCCCCGACATAATCCACGACATCTCTATAATACTACGCAATGATGCACTGTTCATCGTGTGTTTCTCTTCATCTGGTGTTCATGAAACAACCTCCGCCATTCCCTACCACGTGCTGAAATGTGATCCCCTTTCGCCCAACGTCAACCTGGACATGCTTTGTGTGTTCACCACGCCCACCGGAGACATCGTCGTCGTCGGTCCGTTCCGCCCACAAACCGCTGGCCTACCTGTCACCACACTACTAGCACGCCCAGTACGACGCCCGGCGCACTTCAACGACTTCCAGATTCGGTGGCTGGACCTTCCTTCATGACATCTACCCACACAGCTACCCAACGATGCTGTCGATCTGACTGTGATCCGGCTCCCGCAGACCACCCCTGCCAATGCCATAGTCATCCCCCTCTGCCTCTGAAAAGTACTCCGTACTGGGGGGGGGGGGGCGCTATGTGGCGCCGATGAAATCGACATCAGTATTGATCTGAGTATCGTCTTTGAACTAAACTAAACATTATCTTTGTGCAGTTCCGCGATCCAGTTCTTTGTAAGTCTTGTTTGTGTAAAGAGGTGAATAAATGAACTCCTGATAATAAGGTGGTGTTTGGTGTAACTGACCCGAGCATCCACCTCAACTTAATTTTGATAACAATGAGTACTAACTTAAAAATTTTCCCAAAAGAAACTAATCTGTTCATCCCATCAGTTGTATGTCTAACATTAATAGACTATTAATCTAATTTACTAAGTAATTTCATCAAGTCTGGTAAATTAAAAAGACACTCATTATGCATATTACAAAAATATTCTACAGTTTTGCTTCTTTTCCCCACACAAATAAAAATATCTATTTCTTAGTCTTTTGTGTTTTTTTATCTTTGATGTGAGAAGGAAGAAACTGAAAACTGAAATATGCAAAATAACACTGCAACTAAAATTATTTTGGAAACAGGTAGTCATTGCCTGTATGAAGAACAAAAAATAAACAAAATCTCAGAGCGAACACAACATTTCATAAAAGGAGAAATAGAACTGAATGTGAATGATAAGAATACAACTAACTAGAACATGATGTAAAGAAATGGGTAGGACAAATTTGAACCTACGAGTGTATAACTAATGATTATAATATTTGGGGAAGTTCAGAAAAGATTATCATTTAGGCAAAGTCAAAAAAAGCTTATGTGAATTTATTGATCTCTGCTAATACATGTTATTATATGAGAAAAATAAGCAAATATATACATAAAAGGAGATTTCAGCTCTTCAGAGGCAAACACTACAGCTCAAACTCAATTGCCAGTCTTTGCTATTGTGTAAAACAGGAAGTGCAAAAAGGAAGAAAAATAAATAAAAACATTATTTTATTTGTGATGGCTTGTGAACAATGTGACTGTTATCAGAATATTAATATTTTAAAAAAAACTATAGAAACTTTAAATAGAAGATTAGCATTTTTGAATAAATTCTTTGTCCTGTACTGTACTATGCAAATAATTCAGGAAACAGTTTCTGGGAATGCAACAACAGTGTTGAGCTGAAGCCAGGTGAAACATACTGATACTAAAAAGAGTTACAATTATAGCTTGTATGATGAAACATACAGCAAATTTCCTACTGTAGTCCAAATTTATGAGGATTTTTTCCAAGTCTGGTGCCATGTTTTTAACACTGACCTCTATCTCACTGAAAGTTACAGCAAAGAACAGCAGTACCATTTTTGACAACTACCATTGCTTGAAGGCAGAGTCACAATGACAGGTTGGTGAAAGAGATCCCTGCCAAGGACGCAGGAACAGAAGGGATATAAAAACTAAGTGAAGAGCAAAACAAGAAGGAAAGGTAGTTTAAGCATTAACTGGGAGAGGTACACAAGTTATCTTACCCCTCATGTTCCTCTCTTTTCCTACGAGAAGTGGCCTCTCACTCGGCCTACGACTGTGTACACATGAAGTTGTCACACTGTTATTTCATCCAAGTGTCATAATAAAGAAACAAGTACTGCTGAACAGACATCTATTGCTAATATTTTTATGTGACAACAGTGTGTTTGACTCACACAGCAGCTGCAGCATCTTGTCAAAATTATATGGGGATTATTATATTTTTCAATTATTTCTTTGAAATTTCTTTTACTCCTGTTCCTTTCTTTTCCATTTCCAACTCATGTCTCTTTTGTTCTTCTAATTCTTTCTCATCTTTTTTCTTATTTATAACTGCATTTGCAAATGCCACAGTTCCACCAGCAAGTGATCCAATTCTGGCTAAATGAGGTAACACAGTTAATAATAATGGTAAAAATCCACCTTCCCATTTTGTTTCTTTTTTGTTTGTTAATATTCAATAATCTTTTACACAACAGGAATAGTTAATAAAACAAGTAAATTTCCACCAGTTTTTTCCTCTTCCTTTCTTTTTTGAACATCAGTTAAAATTGTTCAATATTATTTAATTGTTCATTATTGAATTTAAGTTTAACTGATTTTGGTTTAGTTTTGCCACTTGGTAGCAAAGTATAATCAGTCATAAAGTTATACATTTATATAGACTAAAAAATAATAAAAGAATTTTTATAAACCCCATCCATTTTTATCAACTTCTAAACCATTCCTAATTTTCGTTTTCCATACATAATTCCTCTAATTGCAGTTGCAGCAATTTTTTCTCCCAATGAAGCATCACTTGCATCCATTCTTCCTTTTGCAAGTAATTGAAATTTTTTTATCAGCTTCATGTCTTTTTTATAATTCTTTATTATCTCTATAAGAAATATCACGTTCTTTACATACTTCATCTAATGGACTAATTCCTTGATCTCCTCTAGTAATCTTTCTTCTAATTTGCTTCCTGGACCACAAAATCAATAGCCTGGAAGATGCAACTCCAATGGTAATTTATTATTGAAAATAGTTACTAATCCTTTACCATGTTTTTTACTTTTCCAAAATTTTAGTGATAAATTATTCAAAAAACTAAACAAATATGGAATTCCTTTGGGATTATTAATCATAATATCACTAAATTTGTTCGTTAATATTTGCATTATTTCGACTTTTTCCTTATGATACTTTTTATTTTTTTATGATTTGTCACCATGAATTACTGTTAATCTATCAATTAAATCTCTAACAGCATTCATCCAAATACAGTCAACTGGTTTTTCTGAATATTCTTTTACTAAGCCTTCATCAACTTTTTTTCCTCACTTTGCAGTGAATCATCTAAATTTTTTGTCTCAATGCTGGAAAAAAGTCATCTACAATTTCTTTTACCAAATAATTATATTTATTTCTTCTACTTGATTTTATTTTATTTGGATTATTATCTAAGAAACTGCAAAAAGGTGGGAATTTAAGGAGATGGGACCTTGATAAACTGAAAGAACCAGAGGTTGTACAGAGTTTCAGGGAGAGCATAAGGGAACAATTGACAGGAATGTGGGAAAGAAATACAGTAGAAAAAAAATGGGTAGCTTTGAGGAATGAAATAGTGAAGGCAGCAGAGGATCAAGTAGGTAAAAAGACGAGGGCTAGTAGAAATCCTTGGGTAACAGAAGAGATACTGAATTTAATTGATGAAAGGAGAAAATACAAAAATGCAGCAAGTGAAGCAGGCAAAAAGGAATACAAACGTCTCAAAAATGCGATCGATAGGAAGTGCAAAATGGCTAAGCAGGGATGGCTAGAGGACAAATGTAAGGATGTAGAGGCTTATCTCATGAGGGGTAAGATAGATACTGCTTACAGGAAAATTAAAGAGACCTTTGGAGAAAAGAGAACCACTTGCATGAATATCAAGAGCTCAGATGGAAACCCAGTTCTAAGCAAAGAAGGGAAAGCAGAAAGGTGGAAGGAGTATATAGAGGGTCTATACAGGGGCGATGTTCTTGAGGACAATATTATGGAAATGGAAGAGGAGGTAGATGAAGATGAAATGGGAGATACGATACTGCGTGAAGAGTTTGACAGAGCACTGAAAGACCTAAGTCGAAACAAGGCCCCGGGAGTAGACAACATTCCATGAGAACTACTGACAGCCTTGGGAGAGCCAGTCCTGACAAAACGCTACCATCTGGTGAGCAAGATGTATGAGACAGGCGAAATTCCCTCAGACTTCAAGAAGAATATAATACTTCCAATCCCAAAGAAAGCAGGTGTTGACAGATGTGAAAATTACCGAACTATCAGTTTAATAAGTCACAGCTGCAAAATACTAACGCGAATTCTTTACAGACGAATGGAAAAACTGGTAGAAGCCGACCTCGGGGAAGATCAGTTTGGATTCCGTAGAAATGTTGGAACACGTGAGGCAATACTGACCCTACGACTGATCTTAGAAGAAAGATTAAGGAAAGGTAAACCTACATTTCTAGCATTTGTAGACTTAGCGAAAGCTTTTGACAATGTTGACTGGAAAACTCTCTTTCAAATTCTGACGGTGGCAGGGGTAAAATACAGGGAGCGAAAGGCTATTTACAATTTGTACAGATAGGTATCGGAGATAGATCTATTCGGTAGATAGGTAATTGAAGAAAATGTACCAAAAGCAACGACTCGAATATCCCTCTTTGAACTGACGTAACTAGACCGAGAAGTTTAACTAGGTAGCAGCGTCAGTCGCCAAACCGACATTTAGGCCTAGCACACACGCATCGATTTTTATCGTACGGAAATATATCGTACGATCAAATTCTTTTAGTGCAGCAAAGAAGTTCCTATGCTCTCCTTTGTTCCTCTAAAAGAATTTAATCGTGCAATATACAGTCTGTACACTGCGGACACTCCCACGCACACTGCACAGTACACTGGCCTGTCACTGGTGCATCACCATCAATCCTGAAAAGACACGGGCTATCTGGAGACTTGGGAGACATGGACTCTCTCAACGCTCCCCCCCCCCCCCCCCCTTACACCTGCACCTACATGGATCCTGACTCCCATGGCGCAGATCTGCCAAGTATCTCGGTGTAACCCTGGACTCGAGACTAACGTGGAAACCCCACATAGACGAGATCCACAGGAAGGTCTGCACCAGAATGTCCATCCTATACTCAGTCCTCAACACAACCTGCTCCCTTCCCTTCCCTGTAGGACTAAATGTGTATCAGGCCCTCATGAGGCCAGTATTGGAGTATTGGAGTATGCGTGCCCCGTCTAGGGATACGTGGAAAAGCAGCACCTGGACAAACCCCAGAGCCTGCAGAACTGCGCTCTCAGGAGGGCACTGCACCTACCCATGGGATTCCCCACAGACGATCTGCACACCGCTGCCAAAATCCCACTCCTCAAAGAAAGATTCCAAGATCTTGCAAGGGCTTTCTATGAGAGCTCTTCCAGATCTGGAAATAACCTCATCCACTCCTTAGATCGGTATGACATATCTCGTGATAAGCACAAACGCCCCATGACGATCTTCGACGATTAAGTCGAAGAGCAAAATCCAGAAACTCTCCAAATTCTAATACCAATCCTTAATCCTTAAAATACCCAACATCTCGCCAACCTCAGGCAAATACTAGACACCACCAGAACTCCAACACAACACACAGACAGCCAAAACAATCAAAGATGACTTCACACACACAACACACATTGTGGAGTAAAAGCCAACAGGCTATAAACCCCTCCATACACTTTCCCAAGGAGGGGAAAGTAAAAGGTGAGAGAGAGACAGCATCCCGACACTTCACCTGAAGACGATGGATACACAGTCCATTGAAACGTTGTGACTAGAAGACGACGTCTCTCGGATGATAACCCGTGAAGATTTCATAACAAAATCTTTGTATGACGCACTAATAGGCTCTTTTGTTTCTTCGTAACAAACTCAATTTTGCCAGCTGCAACAGATCCGTCTCGCGGTGATCCTCCTCCAGCTATAAGGTGTTAAACAGGTATGGTATTTAGCATCAGAAACTTAAAATGTGCTTAGACTCGATACATAACAATTTTGAGGTCTCTCCATCCATCTGCTGGGTCCCTGAAAATTAATTCCGAATGGGTGCACTCGCAATGATTTCTTAATCAGGGGAAATTTGTGTGATCTGGGTGGTGATAGGTAGCTATGCATGGAATGCGCTGACACAAACGCCGACTCGGTTGTTTGTATATATAACAGACACCACTGTGTGTTGTCTGGATTTACAAGTATCAAAAATACGAAAAGGTTTCATTGACAAATATGTGATAGCGGGAAGCTTTTTTGCTACTAGCTAGTGCGGAAACGACATCCAGCTGGTGCGAGTGTGGACGTATCACAATTTTGTTTTGTTATACACCTATAAATGATAGTCAGAAATGTTATGCTGCTGCTTAAACGTAAAGGTACTGTGGCTTATGTTCCGCCATATCACCAGGCGTTTGAGGGAAGTAATCAGACTACTATTCATGTAAAAAAATTACGTATGTATAGTCGTAGGGGAAGGATAGATTTGACGTGGTGAATTGTGATTTCAGCGCATTGGGGAGTATATCCGAACGTAAAGGGTGATAGATTCATTTCGTAAACAGCTGCACAATATAGCAATGTGAGGGTTCGACTGGATCTGCTACAGTGTACAAATAGGATGGGCTATACGGCTGTAAAAATAAATAAATAAATAAATAAATAAATAAAAATGGATACACAGAACGTCCGCTCCCCTAAGCAGATCCTCAGGTTTTCTTCGTTGCACTATCGACTGCGATGTTGATTACAGTACACCAGTCAGTATCGGTGATGTCTTTCCAACCCTTTCGTCCGCGGGAGCGCTGTTGATTCTTTCATAATGCCAAACGCCTGTGCTTTACAACACTTGTTTGAGACAGTCTTGGCTGGCTGCAGCACCTTCTGGAAGTGCTGACTGCAAGACTTAAATGTCAAATAAGTTCCTAAAACTGAGGAGAATTGACTCATTGCCGGTGTGAGTGTGGGCAAACCGTAATTTTTTTGGGTGCTGTACACATATAAACGGTAACTGCACTGCTTATCTGAAATGTGTATATGTTGCAGAGTAAAGTAACTGTGGCCTATGTTCCGGCATTTGCAGAGATAATGACTGTGTATCCTATCGTGAGGCTGGTATAGAATCAACACATCGATAAACGTAAGGATATGAGAGAGATTTTACGTGGAAAATTGTGTGCGCTACGGATATTTAAATTTCATAGTGAGATTCGTTCCAGAACCACGGCCGTCAAGAGGAGAAATTTCCAGTGCATCGCCCGGTGTCAGACGACAGGAGGAACAGTAATATTTAATTGTAATTACAGTGCTAATATACGTGCCTGGTTCCCAGTATTCTTGGGTCTGAAGATGGCTGTAGACAGCATAGCAGCAAGGAAGCAGGTCCGGGCCGGAAACGGTATCTCGGCTGAGGCCTTTGTTCCAAACCGGGGCTGGTCCATCCTTTGTACAGCAGTTCAGAGAGTGTGAGAAAGCTTCCGGTCCGCTGCAGATTATGACGACTTGGCTCGCAGATGCCCCTGGGTGGGTGAATATTGAAATAATACCCAGCTTGCGTTGTGCCGCCTTTGGGACCGCGTGTGTTGCAAGTACACTGAGAGGTGGCCATAGTCTTCGGCAATGGAAACTCTCACTTATATTTCTAATAATGTAACAATATTTAATGCAATTGATCGTCGTGTTCTTCTGATAACGAGTTCGATCGTAATATCACTTTCTGATCGTAATAATATCATTTAATTTACGTAGCACAGAATTACTGTTCGTGTCTGCAAACCAACACCAAGTTGTAAAAGAATGACCATAGGAATCGAACTGTTTTTATTGATGATGATGATGAGCGTTTGACGTCATTGGCCGGGAGGCCCCTCGCGGGGCAGGTCCGGCCGCCTTGGCGCAGGTCTTATTACATTCGGCGCCACATTGGGCGACCTGCACGCCGGATGGGGATGAAATGATGATGAACACAACACAACACCCAGTCCCTGAGCGGAGAAAATCTCCGACCCAGCCGGGAATCGAACCCGGGCCCGGAGGACGGCAATCCGTCACGCTGACCACTCAGCTACTGTGGCGGACACTGTTTTTATTGATTGAATAATTTAAGAATGCCCACTGTATTTCCTTATCCTATTAACTCCACAGCAGGAGGGAGGAAGAAATGAATGTATGAAAATAATTGCAGGGAGAATGTTTGGGGACAGAATAAGGTTCAAATGGCTCTGAGAACTATGAGACTTACCATCTGAGGTCATCAGTCCCCTAGAACTTAGAACTACTTAAACCTAACTAACCTAAGGACATCACACACATCCATGTCCGAGGCAGGATTCGAACCTGCGATCGTAGCGGTCACGCGGTTCCAGACTGAAGCACCTAGAACCGCTAGGCCACTGCGGCCGGCTAGAGAGAACAAGGATTGAACGACATTTAGCGATTGTGGGTGTACGATAGGGAACAACTAGTCGATAGGCAGCCATTATGGAAGCTCTGAAACTTTAGCCTTTGCCTGTAGCGAGGTGTAGGAAGGTTGGATAGTCTGAAAAACTTACGTTTCAGTCTTTGGGAGGCAAACCGCGGGATCTTTCCCATTGTGTAGAAGGGAGGTTTGACCGGCAACTTTAAACCGGGGAAATTCTGAGCTGATGATTGGTTGGGAGCCGGCGCCACCATGAGCGGTCAGGCGAGCAGAACAGTTGCGTGGGACCGAGTCGGGGACTGATGCTGAAAACTTGGACGAGAGAGAACGCTTTTCTGAGATGGGGCGAGCGATGCTCGATTTGAGTGTGGGAAATGTGCTATAGTTATGATTAATGGTTTCACATTAGGTGAACAACCCTCTTTTGCAGCTAGACGTAAGGTAATATTAATATTTTGGGGGAACGAAATTTATTTAGGTAGGTAATCTGCAATAGTGGCTGATGTAGAAATGTTGCTTTGCTTTGTGATAGTAATTCGCAGTTTTGGGGTTTTATAACAATTGCGCGGTGAGTAATTTAATATTAATTTGTTGAGCAAGCAGGTTCATTAGGAAAAATGAAATATTTAAGTGTGTGTGGCAGTTTACGTAGTTTTACGCCTGGCACTCACCACATGGGACTGATCAAGACTCCTATAACTACTGGAAGCACGAGTACTAAGGACCTATAGCATGTAAGTAGGAAGTGTGATATTATATGAAATATGCATGTGGAATTAAGTACTGTTATAGTTTTTCAATTTTCTTACACATCTGCAATCCTGAAAGATTTAGTAAGGTAGATCCTTTGTTAAGGACACGTGGTATCTCGTGTGAAAGCGTGTGACGAATTTTAGCAAACGAAGTGAAGATAATGCTTGCTTATTCATGTTTATTAGAATGTGATGATGATGATGATGATGTTTGGTTTGTGGGGCGCTCAACTGCGTGGTTATCAGCGCCCGTACAATTTCCCAACCTTTGCTCAGTCCAATTTCGCCACTTTCCTGGATGATGATGAAATGATGAGGACAACACAAACACCCAGTCATCTCGAGGCAGGTGAAAATCCCTGACCCCGCCGGGAATCGAACCCGGGACCCCGTGCTCGGGAAGCGAGAACGCTACCGCGAGACCACGAGCGGCGGACCTTTTTATTGGAATGTAGAGTCACGTGGGGAACTCTTCTCAATAATTAATATTGCAAAACGGGGAAAGAGATTAGAAAACAGATAACGTAGCCATGAGCTTTGGCTGCAAAAAAATAAGTAATTCAACTTGAGTGTGTGTATTTTGTATGTGTAATTTTGGAACGGTTTTCATATTTCAATGGGTGAAGTTGTGTCAGGAGTAGGCAGCAGTACAACAGTGGCTATTAAAGTGAGTTGTCAAATAGGGGCGGAATTTATATGTGATAATTTTGGTTTTCGGTATGATAATTTTGAGCAGAGATAGTTGCTGAATGATGAATATAGGAACTGCTAACGGCTCGATCTTTACGTTTCTCCTGTGCATATGTTGGTGCAGTAATTGTGTGTGCATGTTGATTAATGGATGCAGTTGTGGAATATCATTTTCTTCCAATCCAAAAGTGGGCATTTGTGCTAATAAGAGAGACCACTCTGTAAGAGACCATAGTTTTCGTAAAAAAGTCAGATGCGTTAACGATAAATTTAAATACAAAGTCAGATGCGTTAAATTTTACATTGTTAATAAGAAAGTCAGATTCATTTAATTTACATTGTGGAATCTGATGCAAATTTCATACTGTGTAAAGATCAGATGCGTTAAGATTTGTTTAAAGAAGTGAATAGTTTTGTTCTTTTAATTATCTAAAATGTTTAATGAATAAACCATTTGTCAAATAAAATTCAAATTTGAGTCGGAGCATGCTTTATATAAGAGTAGACAAACCTTTCATTATTTTATTAACTGTTGAAGAAAAGAAATTTTATTTAGTGATTTTACTATATGTTTGAATGACAATCATTTGGCCAGGCAGAATTGACATAGTTTTCAAGTTAGGGCATTTAGGCAAAAGTCCCGCAAATAAATCCCTTGCGCGTGGTGTTAAACTGAACTAATAGAGGGAACCTTTCATAATTGCGACCCTGCCAGGAATTTTTTTGGACTGGTATGGAGATATGTCTTCTGGAATAGGTGTTTGTAATACAGATTTTTATTTTTGTTGTAATTCATAGTAGGAGGTGAGTTAGCTGATACGAAATTTTGTGTTAGGAATGCTAACAAGGTCAAAAACATGAAATATGGCGAGTAATGAGAATGCAGAAGCATCGGTATTAGAAGATAGCTTTTTGCCAGTTGAATTCCGGGTAAACCGGGCGAAAGACGCCATGAACGAGCAGTGTGTGGAAGGGGACGTTGGCGACTGCAGTCACTCACGTGAGGAACCGTTGGAGGAGCGGGCACTTAGCAAATCCTTTCAAGCGGACAGCGGAAGCCACGTGATGAACGTAGGCAGGACAATGAGTACAGAAGCCCGCAGGGGTATTTCCGAGGTATGCGGTCCGAATGGGGACGACGGTGACGGCAGAGATGGACCCAGCAGCGGTACAGACACAGCAGCGACTGATGGAAACGGTGAGCAAAGCAAAAGAGTAGAATGCAACATGAATTCAGATGTCGAAAACAGTGGTAGAGGTGTAGCGGGGGTGACGAGCGGCTTAAATGTAGATATATTCCAACAGATCATGAACGCGATGAACGAAAATAAAAAAAAGTATGGACAAGATGCAAAAAGATATGAAGGATTAACATAAGAAAAGTATAGACGCCGTAATAAAAGATCAGGATGAGAGTAAGACAGATCGAGGCGTAATGAGAAAAGAAATTAGGGAAAGCCAAGATAAAATAAACGAGAAATTAGAGACGCTGGAGGCGATAAGAGCGGACCAGGTCGCGATTAGGCTGGAAACGGAGGTGAACGACGAACTGGTTAAGGGGATAGCCGATAAAATAAAGACCGTGAATAAAAGGCTAGATAGTGGGGGAAAGAGTGTGGAAGCAGTAGACCAGAGACTAGAGAAAGTGATTACTAAAGGTCAGGGTGCAGCTGAAACGATGAGAAAGGAGATAAGTGCCGCGAAAGAAGTAGTGAGACGCATGGCAGAACGTGTCGAGGCCTTATAGCAGAATCAAAGACCAAGCTAGGTAACGATTCCGAATTAGGAACAAGTTAAAAATATGGTAGCAGACGTCTGCCAAGATCAACTAAATAGAATAGTTTCGGTAGTGAAGCAAGCCAAAGCCCAGAGTGATAAAATGAACGATCACTTGGAGGTGATAGCCACTATAGCGAAGAAGGTAGACCAGTTGTCGACAGTAGTAGAAACTTTGACACAACGTAGTGAGAATGGGAGTTTAGATACCGTACCTGTATGCGCGGAAGATACCGAGGCAGTACTCTCGTTAATGAGATTCAAAGAGGTTCAGACAGCAATTAATACAATTAATAAGCAGAATAGGGAAATTTCCCTCCCCCCCCCCCCCCCCCCATGAACCATGGACCTTGCCGTTGGTGGGGAGGCTTGCGTGCCTCAGCGATACAGGTAGCCGTACCGTAGGTACAACCACAACGGAGGGGTATCTGTTGAGAGGGCAGACAAACGTGTGGTTCCTGAAGAGGGGCAGCAGCCTTTTCAGTAGTTGCAAGGGCAACAGTCTGGATGATTGACTGATCTGGCCTTGTAACAATAACCAAAACGGCCTTGCTGTGCTGGTACTGCGAACGGCTGAAAGCAAGGGGAAACTACGGCCGTAATTTTTCCCGAGGGCATGCAGCTTTACTGTATGATTAAATGACGATGGCGTCCTCTTGGGTAAAATATTCCGGAGGTAAAATAGTCCCCCATTCGGATCTCAGGGCGGGGACTACTCAAGAGGATGTCGTTATCAGGAGAAAGAAAACTGGCGTTCTACGGATCGGAGCGTGGAATGTCAGATCCCTTAATCGGGCAGGTAGGTTAGAAAATTTAAAAAGGGAAATGGATAGGTTAAAGTTAGATATAGTGGGAATTAGTGATGTTCGGTGGCAGGAGGAACAAGACTTCTGGTCAGGTGATTACAGGGTTATAAATACAAAATCAAATAGGGGTAATGCAGGAGTAGGTTTAATAATGAATAGGAAAATAGGAGTGCGGGTAAGCTACTACAAACAGCATAGTGAACGCATTATTGTGGTCAAGATAGATACGAAGCCCACACCTACTACAGTAGTACAAGTTTATATGCCAACTAGCTCTGCAGATGACGAAGAAATTGAAGAAATGTATGATGAAATAAAAGAAATTATTCAGATAGTGAAGGGAGACGAAAATTTAATAGTCATGGGTGACTGGAATTCGAGAGTAGGAAAAGGGAGAGAAGGAAACGTAGTAGGTGAATATGGATTGGGGCTAAGAAATGAAAGAGGAAGCCGCCTCGTAGAATTTTGCACAGGGCACAACTTAATCATAGCTAACACTTGGTTTAAGAATCATGAAAGAAGGTTGTATACATGGAAGAACCCTGGAGATACTAAAAGGTATCAGATAGATTATATAATGGTAAGACAGAGATTTAGGAACCAGGTTTTAAATTGTAAGACATTTCCAGGGGCAGATGTGGACTCTGACCACAATCTATTGTAGATTAAAACTGAAGAAACTACAAAAAGGTGGGAATTTAAGGAGATGGGACCTGGATAAACTGAAAGAACCAGAGGATGTACAGAGTTTCAGGGAGAGCATAAGGGAACAATTGACAGGAATGGGGGAAATAAATACAGTAGAAGAAGAATGGGTAGCTTTGAGGGATAAAGTAGTGAAGGCAGCAGAGGATCAAGTAGGCAAGAAGACGAGGGCTAGTAGAAATCCTTGGGTAACAGAAGAAATATTGAATTTAATTGATGAAAGGAGAAAATATAAAAATGCAGTAAATGAAGCAGGCAAAAAGGAATACAAACGTCTCAAAAATGAGATCGACAGGAAGTGCAAAATGGCTAAGCAGGGATGGCTAGAGCACAAATGTAAGGATGTAGAGGCTTATCTCACTAGGGGTAAGATAGATACTGCGTACAGGAAAATTAAAGAGACCTTTGGAGATAAGAGAACCACTTGTATAAACATCAAGAGCTCAGATGGAAACCCAGTTCTAAGCAAAGAAGGGAAAGCAGAAATGTGGAAGGAGTATATAGAGGGTCTATACAGGGGCGATGTTCTTGAGGACAATATTATGGAAATGGAAGATGAGGTAGATGAAGATGAAATGGGAGATATGATACTGCGTGAAGAGTTTGACAGAGCACTGAAAGACCTAAGTCGAAACAAGGCCCTGGGAGCATTTGTAGACTTAGAGAAAGCTTTTGACAATGTTGACTGGAATACTCTCTTTCAAATTCTAAAGGCGGCAGGGGTAAAATACAGGGAGCGAAAGGCTATTTACAATTTGTACAGAAACCAGATGGCAGTTATAAGAGTCGAGGGACATGAAAGGGAAGCAGTGGTTGGGAAGGGAGTAAGACAGGGTTGTAGCCTCTCCCCGATGTTATTCAATCTGTATATTGAGCAAGCAGTAAAGGAAACAAAAGAAAAATTCGGAGTAGGTATTAAAATCCATGCAGAAGAAATAAAAACTTTGAGGTTCGCCGATGACATTGTAATTCTGTCAGAGACAGCAAAGGACTTGGAAGAGCAGTTGAATGGAATGGACAGTGTCTTGAAAGGAGGATATAAGATGAACATCAACAAAAGCAAAACGAGGATAATGGAATGTAGTCGAATTAAGTCGGGTGATGCTGAGGGAATTAGATTAGGAAATGAGACACTTAAAGTAGTAAAGGAGTTCTGCTATTTGGGGAGCAAAATAACTGATGATGGTCGAAGTAGAGAGGATATAAAATGTAGACTGGCAATGGCAAGGAAAGCGTTTCTGAAGAAGAGAAATTTGTTAACATCGAGTATAGATTTAAGTGTCAGGAAGTCGTTTCTGAAAGTATTTGTATGGAATGTAGCCATGCATGGAAGTGAAACATGGACGATAAATAGTTTGGACAAGAAGAGAATAGAAGCTTTCGAAATGTGGTGTTACAGAAGAATGCTGAAGATTAGATGGGTAGAGCACATAACTAATGAGGAAGTATTGAATTGGATTGGGGAGAAGAGAAGTTTGTGGCACAGCTTGGCCAGAAGAAGGGATCGGTTGGTAGGACATGTTCTGAGGCATCAAGGGATCACCAATTTAGTATTGGAGGGCAGCGTGGAGGGTAAAAATCGTAGAGGGAGACCAAGAGATGAATACACTAAGCAGATTCAGAAGGATGTAGGTTGCAGTAGGTACTGGGAGATGAAACAGCTTGCACAGGATAGAGTAGCATGGAGAGCTGCATCAAACCAGTCTCAGGACTGAAGACCATAACAACAACAACAGGGAAATTTTAGAGAAAAATGGCAAAAAAATACGAATGGAGGTGGAAACGGTCTTGCAGCACCTGTAGCAGTAAGGCGAACTAACGACAGTTTACATGAAAGGAGTACATTACAAGAGACGGAAGAAGGAGACTTGGCATTTTAGGGGAGAGGCTATGCAGGCTAAAGAGGATGGAGAATAGAAGAGTAAGTAATAGTAGGACACAGAAGGACAATGTAGATGAGGAATGCAGAAAGCATTTCGTAACGGTAAAGAACTATACGCACTATCCAGACGCCAATGCTTGGCAACACCCGAGTATGTGGCTGGCGCCGTTTCGTGATTCTTTACCGAATTCTTGGGGGAACAAGCTAAGAATGAAGTTTGTGTGTAATTACTTATGTGATGAGGCCCGTGCTACAATGCAAGAAAAGATAAATAGATACGGAACTTTCGAGAATTTTGTAGGCTGTTTCTTGAGGAGCACTAGTCAAGCTCGATCCAGAGCCAGTTCAAACTAAACATCCTGATGATGCCCCACATCAGTGAGTGCAATGATAGGGATCTGGTGCATTATTTCAGCGAGATGCTGAAGAGAAACAAATACTTAGATGCTCTGTATGAGGCCCCAGAATTAATGACAATATGCTTAACGAAATTGCCTGGGAGACTAAGAAGTGACATAGTAATTGCCGGCAGAGGGATGCAGAATTCGACGGAATTGCTTAGGGAGCTGAACAGAGAGAGTAATTATGGTAACAATCAAGGGAAACAGTTGAATAATAGGCGAAATAGTAATGAAAGAAACGATAGTAATCGGAATGGCTATCACAGAAGCGATGGGGGAGGTACCAGAGTAATGGCAGTTGGTATCAAGGAAACAATAATAGCAGTTGGCATCAAGGAAACAACGTAAGTGGACGGTACAGGACATATAATAATGGTGGTGAACGACGGAAATACAACAATAGTAGAGGTAATGGCGGTGGAAATGATAGGAGGCCGGACCAGGGAGCAGAAGTGAACAGAGGTAATGAGGACAGGTGAAACAGAATTTGACAACTATGCGACGGGGCTGTCAACGACAGAAATGTGGTATGAAATGGTTTTACAATAGACTACGGCGAAATTAGGGAGACGTTGCTGGAAGGGAATGACGCAAAAGGAGGACAGCGAATCATTAGCATAGATGTTAATAATGTGATAATTCAGTTTGTAGTTGACTCGGGGAGTCAGACGAGCGCAATCAGAGAAGATGTATATATAGCGTGCAGCGCAACGAAAGCGTGGCCAATGTAACCACTACAAAAGACCGTAGTGAGAGGGGCTGTGGGACACAAGTGTGTTGAGGTAAAAAGGCAGGCACAGGTAAGCAGACATAGAAGTTCAGATACCATTCGATGAATGTAAATAGGGAGGGCTTTGTCTCACAGTAAGTTTAGGGTTGGAGATGAGAAGAGATAGGAAAATGTGGTCCAAGGATAAAGGTGAAGAGAGAGTAAATAGCAGTTTATGGGTTCAGGATATAATAGAAGAAGAGATAGATGTCAAAATCTTCGAGTACAGAGAGCTTAGGGAAATTCTTAGAAGACGCTCCAGGATCTTTCAGGAAACAACTAGGACCATACGTGGGTTCGTGTACAAATTCAACGCGAAACCGCACCAACACTTTAAGGCGCAGGTATATCCAATTCCACTGGTGTACTAAGAGAAGTTGGAGCATTAGAAAATTGTAGCGAAATGCAGGAAGATCTGCAGCGGATAGGCACTTGGTGCAGGAAGTGGCAACTGACCCTTAACATAGACAAATGTAATGTATTGAGAATACATAGAAAGAAGGATCCTTTATTGTATGATTATATGATAGCGGTACAAACACTGGTAGCAGTTACTTCTGTAAAATATCTGGGAGTATGCGTGCGGAACGATTTGAAGTGGAATGATCATATAAAATTAATTGTTGGTAAGGCGGGTACCAGGTTGAGATTCATTGGGAGAGTCCTTAGAAAATGTAGTCCATCAACAAAGGAGGTGGCTTACAAAACACTCGTTCGACCTATACTTGAGTATTGCTCATCAGTGTGGGATCCGCACCAGATCGGGTTGACGGAGGAGATAGAGAAGATCCAAAGAAGAGCGGCGCGTTTCGTCACAGGGTTATTTGGTAACCGTTATAGCGTTACGGAGATGTTTAACAAACTCAAGTGGCAGACTCTGCAAGGGAGGCGCTCTGCATCGCGGTGTAGCTTGCTCGCCAGGTTTCGAGAGGGTGCGTTTCTGGATGAGGTATCGAATATATTGCTTCCGCCTACTTATACCTCCCGAGGAGATCACGAATGTAAAATTAGAGAGATTAGAGCGCGCACAGAGGCTTTCAGACAGTCGTTTTTCCCGCGAACCATACGCGACTGGAACAGGAAAGGGAGGTAATGACAGTGGCACGTAAAGTGCCCTCCGCCACACACCGTTGGGTGGCTTGCGGAGAATAAATGTAGATGTAGAGAGTGGAAAAGGAGATTAAAAACATGCTGGAGCAGGAGATAATCGAACCAGCGGTTAGTCCGTACAACAGTCCTCTTGTATGTATTGAAAAAAGGGCAAGAGCATCTGCTTGGTGCTGGATTCACGTAGTGTGAACAAAATCATAGTATCGGAAACAGATGGGCCAGGAACGTTTGAGGAGTTGTTACAGCGTGCTAAGCTCTGTCGATTTGCGGACCAGCTTCTGGCAGGTGAAGTTGGACCCTGCATGTCGTAAGCATACGGCATTCTTGTGCTATGGAAAGGGCTACCAATTCCGCAAGAACGTATCGTCAGTGGCATCATTAGGGCACTAGACACAGTGATTCCGGAACAGATTAGAAACAAAGTGGCTTTATACATCGATGATGTACTCATAGCGGAGAAGAATTGGGTCCAACATAATAGAACGCTAGAAATTTTATTAGACGCATTCGCTAAGTATGGCGTCACTGTGAATCTGCGTAAGCCAGAGTTTGGCTAGAAGCAAATAGATTTCTTAGGGAATGTCATATCTCCAGAGGAAATTAGGCAGAACCTGGATAAATAAGACGCGATTAGGGGTTTTCCGGTTCCGAAGACAAAGCTACAATTACTGGGTTATCTGGGTTTAATCAATTTCTACAAGCGGTTTATTCAAATCAAAGGAGTGACTACGCCACGACTATTTAAGTGGAAAGAAGGGATTTTGGTCCTGGGATGCGGTGACGCAGGACAAATTTGATTAATTGAAAATGGTACTGTTAGAGGCTCCTCTACTAGGTCATCCAAATTTGGAGAAGGAGTTCTGTTTGGCGACCAATATCTCACTTTGAGGGTTGGGTCTGACCCTGTTCCAAGAAATCGAGCGAGGAGGAACTATCATACAGCAACCAATTGCTTTTGCCAGTCGAGTACTGAGCACAGGGAACCATAGGATTGAGGATACAGACATCAGGGAAAACCGGATTGATTTAGTGTATATACGCGGAGTGCCATTTGAAAATTATATTTGAGACGCGATGGGGGAAATAGGAATTTTGCAACAGAGAGAGAGACTCTGTTTGGAGGATGGTTAGAGATAAACTAGGGCAGCAAAATAACCGAAAGCTCGATCAAATTTACAGGATAAAGGATAATATTTTGTTTTTTAGAAGAGCAAAGTCTGATATTTGGGCCATTTGTGTACCAGCTGTACTTGTAAACAATGGTACGTGCTCTTTTGCTACGGACATTACGGACCTAGAAAATGTAGTTCACGTCTTAGGGAGTCGGTGTATTTCATGAATATGGAGAGGAGAGTTAGATTGGTTCTTAGGTAGTGTATTACTTGTCAGAAAGCAAAACCGTTGACAGTGTCAACGAAATCCCCCATCCATCCAATCGTACCGAATAGATTGAGAGAACTAGGAGCGACGGACATTTTGGGCCACTGCCTATGTCGATAGAAGGGTTTAGGTACTTGATAGTAACGACTGAAAAAATGGTGCAAATGGCTCTGAGCGCTATGGGACTTAACATCTGAGGTCATCAGTCCCCTAGAACTTAGAACTTCTTAAACCTAACTAACCTAAGGGCATCACACACATCCATGCCCGAGGCAGGATTCGAACCTGCAACCGTAGCCGTCGCGCGGTTCCAGACTGTAGAACCTAGAACCGCTCGGCCACTTTGGCCGGCAGTAACGACTGAGCTGGTGTCAAAGTATGTTACATTGACCTCACTGAAGGGGGCCACGGAAAGAACTGTAGCTAGAGGAGTAGAAAGACATTTCATCAATAAAGTAGGGGGGGGGGCGAAAAGAATGTGCTGTAATCGAAATCACAGGACCTGGAGTGTTTATTTAAGAGAGTTTGAGGAGATTTTGAACGAAATGACAAGTGGTGTTACATGGATGACGCCAGTTACTGTTGTGTATAATGAAGCAGCACCAGATGTTTTTAGAGATATTGTAAGATACCCAGAAGGCACAATTACGAGGCATAGAGAAGTAGACGCGCTATAGAAGGAATTACGAAAAGGGCAGAAGAAAGAGTAAAGGGGCAAAAAGGGAAAATTAGAGAAATAGTTACTGAGGGGAGATAAGGTGTTAATTGGAGCGCACAGATTGTCGAAGAACCATAATTTTCAAACAAACAAATACTTTAATCTGTTTTGTGGGCCATTTCGAGTAAGGAGAGTCATCCATAAGAATGCTGTGCAAGTTGAAACGTTAAGAAGCAGACGTTCAAGGGGAACACACCATATAACAAATGTAAGAATATGCAACAGTTAGTGAAATATCGAACTAAGAGAAGAACAAACTGACAATAGTGAATATTGCTGAGGTGAATTCAAGTAAGAAATCAAGCGAAGTATTTAGGCCAAAGGACGACTTATCGTGAATCAAGTGAGCTGAAAATACGTGTGATGGTATGTTGTAGGACTGAAATAATGATATTTGGGGGAGATAGAGAACGATAAATCGGAGACAATGAAAGAATATAATTGAAGAATTATTGAGTCAGTCGTAAAAATGATTAATTAAAAGCATCGAGAGAAAGGGAGACAATATGTTCCAATATTGGAATGGTTGTATTATTTTTTTGTTTCTACATGTATGTTACAGGAGATAGTGATGTTTATGTGCAGAGAAACTTGAGGTCTACGATTAATAAAGAAGGACGACATCGTGAAGAACGAGGCAGACAGGTTGAGTAAAATGAAGATAAGAAGGTGCCAAGTAATAAGAGCAACAGGTGGTATAATTTTTTTGTAATTTGTGCAAAGGAGGTGTGACAAAAGGTGTAACGCTGTGAATCTGTGTGGACAACTGGGTAGTACATACATGAGTGATTTCGAAAAGGATGCATGATAGCTGAGAATGTGACTGGGAATCTTGGTATTATGAGGCCAAACAAGTAGATAGAAGACTGTATACATGATGCATAAATGCTGAGGGATGTGTGAACCAGAAGATTAGCCTGCATCCACTAACCTGAACATTTGAACATTGACTCAACATAAACGTGACAGTTAGATTCAAAGTAACAGCAATATTTTCCGTGTGGTATCATGATGCACATTAATGGAGTAACAACGGTGACAAGTCACTGAAGATATTTTGTTTTCTTTGTCACATAAAAATTTGTAGTGTTAGAAATTTTGGGGGTTGACGTGTAAGACAGGGAGAAGTACCTGAGGATAATTTTAGTCACATGTAAATTTGTGATTTAAACTGAAAGAAATATTTACTATGTGGTATTGAAGGAATGTTGTGACAACAGTGACAAGTCACTGAAGATTTTTTTTGGTTTTGTCAAAAAAAGTGTAGTATTAGAACTTTTGGGGGTTAAGATGTAAAGTGATAATTATGGGATGTATAGTATGTAAGTAGGATAATTAAGGTTGTAAGATAGGGAGAATACTAAGAATTGTTGGCTTGTGTAGTTAATAGAGAAAAGAACTAGTTATTTTGATCTAGGAGCTACAGTCTAACAAGAGGGGCAAAGGATTTGTTGCGTTTAGTAATAGTGATTAAGAAATCGCTGTGAGAAATATGGAAAGGGGAACAGAAAAGTCTGTATTCATAACTGAGGTTGAACTGAAAATGCGAAATTTAAAATCTCGCTAAATTTTTTCTAAATATGGAAACATGTCCATTTATTGAATTGATGATAAGGAAAACCATAAGTAACGACATGTTTCCTAGACGTATGAATTTCTTTGTATATTGTAAAAAATGAACACGGTTGTCTTATAATTAGTTGCAGAACCAAAAATTTACAACAAAGTATACGGAAGGACGGTGTTAGACGACTGGCCTTGGCGCAAGTCTCCACAATGGACAGCTGGAGGTTTTCCAGTAACCATAGACAACTGGACAAGCAGCTGGGGAGTCTGCCAAACTCTTTGCTGTGAAACAGATGAGACAGGGAGGAAGCTGTCAAACCGTGCTAGAAGGTGACAAATGACAGTATGTCACAACCGGAGGCACGCATAGTTGTGAGAGCGTGCGGCAGTACAACAGGAGGCACGAGTGGGCCTGACAGAGCGAGGACTACGGGCGCTTGCACCGCGATACACACGTCAAAGCTTGGTGGCATTACAGAGACACGGGGAGTATTTAGATGGAGCTATAGTAACTTGTGGATATAGTGATTTGTGTGGAGAGCAAGACAGAGTGCAAAACAAGATAAATCATAGACGCCAAGGTGGGTTGGAACTTTAGGGAAACGGTAGGATGCATGTTCAGTTGAGAGTGATTATATATAAATGTTTGCTAACTGTAGCAATGGGCAAACTATGATTTCAAGACATGAAGCTAGACAATGTCAACGAAATAACTTTTCCAGTATTTTGATGATAATTAGGATTGACGGATGTATTTTGGAGTAAGAGGTGTATTTTGGATTAAGGGGAATATAAAGAGTGGTGAACTTCTCACTAACGTCAGTCTTGATAAAGTGTTTTGTTTTTCTGAATTTTGTTGACGTGAGATGTCAAATGAAGTTGCTGTGGGCAATGAAAAGTGAGAGATGTTGAGTGGAGTGTACGGGTATACATTTTTTAATTTTAAGAATTAAGAGTTGAAAAAGTAAATGCTATATGACACTGAAAGGACACTCAAGTAGTGCCAGTGTATAAAAAAATAATACTTTTAAATATGCATTGCGTTTTGTGTTAGAAATTCGTAAGAGTAAATGCAATATGTCACTGAAAAGGACACTCAGATGGAGTCAGTGCACATGCAAATAATGCAGTGTAACATATCTTTTGTGTAATTTTACCTTCTAATTTGTCATAACTGTTAAAAGATGTAATTTTTTTCTAAGACTTAGGAAACTTCCATATGAGTAAGATGGACAGTCAATCTCAGGGAACAATTAAGTAAACTTCGGACAATGTGGGTTGACAGACTAGCTTATAAGGTCCTTTAAGTCAACGATCTTGTATTCAATTATTATTTTTATATTTTGCTAACAATTTAAACAAATTGCCTGCCATATGTCTTGAGAAGTGGACCAGTACAGAGATTTGGGGTTTCCTCTGTGCTAGGTCAAATATAACAAATTTTCATAACATACACTCCTGGAAATTGAAATAAGAACACCGTGAATTCATTGTCCCAGGAAGGGGAAACTTTATTGACACATTCCTGGGGTCAGATACATCACATGATCACACTGACAGAACCACAGGCACATAGACACAGGCAACAGAGCATGCACAATGTCGGCACTAGTACAGTGTATATCCACCTTTCGCAGCAATGCAGGCTGCTATTCTCCCATGAAGACGATCGTAGAGATGCTGGATGTAGTCCTGTGGAACGGCTTGCCATGCCATTTCCACCTGGCGCCTCAGTTGGACCAGCGTTCGTGCTGGACGTGCAGACCGTGTGAGACGACGCTTCATCCAGTCCCAAACATGCTCAATGGGGGACAGATCCGGAGATCTTGCTGGCCAGGGTAGTTGACTTACACCTTCTAGAGCACGTTGGGTGGCACGGGATACATGCGGACGTGCATTGTCCTGTTGGAACAGCAAGTTCCCTTGCCGGTCTAGGAATGGTAGAACGATGGGTTCGATGACGGTTTGGATGTACCGTGCACTATTCAGTGTCCCCTCGACGATCACCAGTGGTGTACGGCCAGTGTAGGAGATCGCTCCCCACACCATGATGCCGGGTGTTGGCCCTGTGTGCCTCGGTCGTATGCAGTCCTGATTGTGGCGCTCACCTGCACGGCGCCAAACACGCATACGACCATCATTGGCACCAAGGCAGAAGCGACTCTCATCGCTGAAGATGACACGTCTCCATTCGTCCCTCCATTCACGCCTGTCGCGACACCACTGGAGGCGGGCTGCACGATGTTGGGGCGTGAGCGGAAGACGGCCTAACGGTGTGCGGGACCGTTGCCCAGCTTCATGGAGACGGTTGCGAATGGTCCTCGCCGATATCCCAGGAGCAACAGTGTCCCTAATTTGCTGGGAAGTGGCGGTGCGGTCCCCTACGGCACTGTGTAAGATCCTACGGTCTTGGCGCGCATCTGTGCGTCGCTGCGGTCCGGTCCCAGGTCGACGGGCACGTGCACCTTCCGCCGACCACTGGCGACAACATCGATGTACTGTGGAGACCTCACGCCCCACGTGTTGAGCAATTCGGCGGTACGTCCACCCGGCCTCCCGCATGCCCACTATACGCCCTCGCTCAAAGTCCGTCAACTGCACATACGGTTCACGTCCACGCTGTCGCGGCATGCTACCAGTGTTAAAGACTGCGATGGAGCTCCGTATGCCACGGCAAACTGGCTGACACTGATGGCGGCGGTGCACAAATGCTGCGCAGCTAGCGCCATTCGACGGCCAACACCGCGGTTCCTGGTGTGTCCGCTGTGCCGTGCGTGTGATCATTGCTTGTACAGCCCTCTCGCAGTGTCCGGAGCAAGTATGGTGGGTCTAACATACCGGTGTCAATGTGTTCTTTTTTCCATTTCCAGGAGTGTATTTAAAAAATGTGTCAGAATGTTCTCGCATGGCAAGTCCATTCTCGGGCCATTTTTTTTAACGGTAGTGGTTGGTATTTCTAAAAATCTAACAATATTTAAGCAATAAAAATCTAACAATATTTAAGCAACTGATCGTCGTGTTCTTCTGAGAACACGAGTTTGATCGTAATAATATCATTTTCTGATCGTAATAAAATCATTTTCTGATCGTAATAATATCATTTAATTTACTTAGCACAGTCTTACTGTCGGTGTCTGCAGACCAACACCAAGTCGTAAAAGAATGACCATAGGAATCGAACTGTTTTTATTGATTGAATAATTTAAGAATGCCCACTGTATTTCCTTATCCTATTAACTCCACAGCAGGAGGGAGGAAGAAATGAATGTATGAAAATAATTGCAGGGAGAATGTTTGGGGACAGAATAAGGTTCAAATGGCTCTGAGAACTATGGGACTTACCATCTGAGGTCATCAGTCCCCTAGAACTTAGAACTACTTAAACCTAACTAACCTAAGGACATCACACACATCCATGCCCGAGGCAGGATTCGAACCCGCGATCGTAGCGGTCTCGCGGTTCCAGACTGAAGTTCCTAGAACCGCTAGGCCACTGCGGCCGGCTAGAGAATAAGGATTGACCGACATTTAGCGATTGTGGGTGTACGATAGGGAACAATTAGTCGATAGGCAGCCATTATGGAAGCTCTGAAACTTCAGCCTTTGCCTGTAGCGAGGTGTAGGAAGGTTGGATAGTCTGAAAAACTTACGTTTCAGTCTTTGGGAGGCAAACCGCGGGATCTTTCCCATTGTGTAGAAGGGAGGTTTGACCGGCAACTTTAAACCGGGGAAATTCTGAGCTGATGATTGGTTGGGAGCCGGCGCCACTATGAGCGGTCAGGCGAGCAGAACAGTTGCGTGGGACCGAGTCGGGGACTGATGCTGAAAACTTGGACGAGAGAGAACGCTTTTCTGAGATGGGGCGAGCGATGCTCGATTTGAGTGTGGGAAATGTGCTATAGTTATGATTAATGGTTTCACATTAGGTGAACAACCCTCTTTTGCAGCTAGACGTAAGGTAATATTAATATTTTGGGGGAACGAAATTTATTTAGGCAGGTAATCTGCAATAGTAGCTGATGTAGAAATGTTGCTTTGCTTTGTGATAGTAATTCGCAGTTTTGGGGTTTTATAACAATTGCGCGGTGAATAATTTAATATTAATTTGTTGAGCAAGCAGGTTCATTAGGAAAAATGAAATATTTAAGTGTGTGTGGCAGTTTACGTAGTTTTACGCCTGGCACTCACCACATGGGACTGATCAAGACTCCTATAACTACTGGAAGCACGAGTACTAAGGACCTATAGCATGTAAGTAGGAAGTGTGAATTATATGAAATATGCATGTGGAATTAAGTACTGTTATAGTTTTTCAATTTTCTTACACATCTGCAATCCTGAAAGATTTAGTAAGGTAGATCCTTTGTTAAGGACACGTGGTATCTCGTGTGAAAGCGTGTGACGAATTTTAGCAAACGTAGTGAAGATAATGCTTGCTTATTCATGATTATCGGAATGTAGAGTCACGTGGGGAAATTTTCTGAAAAATTAATATTGCAAAGCGGGGAAAGAGATTAGTAAACAGATAATGTTGCCATGAACTCTGGCTGCACCAAAGTAAGTAGTTCAACTTGAGTGTGTGTATTTTGTACATGTAATTTTGGAAGGGTTTTCATATTTCAATGGGTGAAGTTGTCAGGAGTAGACAGCAGTGGCTTTTAAAGTGAGGTATCAGATAGGCACGAAATTTTTATGTGATAATTTTGGTTTTTGGTGTGATAATTTTGAGTAGAGATAGTTGCTGAATGGTGAATATAGGAACTGCTAACGGCTCGATCCTTACGTTTCTCCTGTGCATTTGTTGGTGCAATAATTGTGTATGCATGTTGATTAATGGATGCAGTTGTGGAATATCCTTTTCTTCCGATCAAAAAGTGGGCATTTGTGGTAATGAGAGATACCATTCTGTAGGAGACGATAGTTTTAGTAAAAAAGTCGGATGCGTTAACGATAAATTTAAATACAGAGTCAGATGCGTTAAATTTTACATTTTTAATAAGAAAGTCAGATTAATTTAATTTAAATTGTGGAATCTAATGCAAATTTCATGCTGTGTAAAGATCAAATGCGTTAAGATTTGTTTAAAGAAGTGAATTGTTTTGTTCTTGTAATTATCTAAAATGTTCAATGGATAAATCATTTGTTATATAAAATTCAAATTTAAGTCGGAACATGCTTTCTATAAGAGTAGATAAACCTTTCATTATTTTATTATATGTTGAAAAAAGAAATTTAATTTAACTGATGGGACTTATCTCTGGCATGCTCCACTTGAGACCCACACTTCCAACTTACTGTCCAAACACTACATTTGTAGTGCCCCTGCCCACTATACTCATTACTCGTGGCAGTCAATCTGCTAAGTCCCGTAAGAGTTTGAGCAGTGTGAGTACACCCGCACATCCGTGGCTCTTCTGCAATCCCTCGGACAGTCCATCTTCGATTGGTACGCGCAATTTCGCTCAAGTTCCTGACTTGAGCGTTGTCGGTAGACGACGAAGGGCGTCCTGAACACAACCACGACACCATGCAGCGCGGTACAGATGTGTCCAGCCACATGCCGAATGGACCGCTCAGGATTGGCATCATGTTCGCTTCACTGAAGAGTGTCGCATATGTCTTCAACCAGACAATCGTCAGACACTTGTTTGGAGGCAACCCGGTCAGGCTGAACGCCTTAGACACACTGTCCAACGAGTGCAGCAAGGTGGAGGTTCCCTGCTGCTTTGGGGTGGCATTATGTGGGGCCAATGTACGCCGCTGGTGGTCATGGAAGCCGCCATAACGGCTGTACGATACGTGAATGCCATCCTCCGACGGATAGTGCAACCTACCGGCAGCATATTGGTGAGGCATTCGTCTTCATGCACGACAATTCGCGCCCCCATAGTGCACATATTGTGAATGACTTCCTTCAGGATAACGACATGGCTCAAATAGAGTGGCCAGCATGTTCTCTAGACATGAACCCTATCGAACATGCGTGGGATAGATTGAAAAGGGCTGTTTATGGACAATGTGACCCACCAACCACTCTGTGCGACCTACACCAATTCGCCATTGAGGAATGGGATAATCTGGACCAACAGTGCCTTGATGAACTTGTGGATAGTATGCCACAACGAATACAGGCATGCATCAATGCAAGAGGATGTGCTACTGGGTATCAGAGGTTCTGGTATGTACAGCAATCTGGCCCACCACCTCTGAAGGTCTCGCTGTATGATGGTACAATATGCAATGTGTGGTTTTCATGAGCAATAAAAAAGGGTGGAAATGATGTTTATGTTGATCTGTATTCCAATTTTCTGTACAGGTTCCGGAACTTTCGGAACTGAGGGGATGTAAAACTTTTTGTGGTATATATATATATATATATATACACACACTCCTGGAGTTTCTGTCACGCCCGGGTTCCCGGGTTTGATTCCCGGCGGGGTCAGGGATTTTCTCTGCCTCGTGATGTCTGGGTGTTGTGTGATGTCCTTAGGTTAGTTAGGTTTAAGTAGTTCTAAGTTCTAGGGGACTGATGACCATAGATGTTAAGTCCCATAGTGCTCAGAGCCATTTGAACAATTTTTTTTGAGTTTCTGTCCATGCCTACTGTCATTCAGTTTTCTTGGTTGATCAATAACAAGAAACCTGTACTGTGTAATTCCAACAGTCTGCACATATCTTTACAAAATCATTGAATGACATGTCAGTTCATACATGCGCCTGATAAATCTGTTTTAGGGTCAAATTGTCTCATATGAAAGCTATAATGAGATTTCAGTTATCCCTCACCAACTGTTTCGGGATTCTGTAATATGAATCAAATAAAATACGTCAATACGCATATGACGACCAAAACAGAAATATTGTAGAATTTGATCTTGGTTTTCCACCGTGACATCATCAAATATGAACATTGTGTTTGACTTTACTTTTTCGGTGGAGGAATTTGACTGGTTTGACTGAAAGCTGTGTATGTTAAACCATCTACACCCTGCAGTATCTTTTACAGTTGCTGGTACTTGAGTTGAAACACTGTTTTTGCAAATACACATACATGCTCAAAGCGGACTCCATTCCTTGTGTGTTAGTAGTGACATGATAATATTTGTCTTGCCACAGTTGGATGAACCTACAATTTTGCTCTTACGTTATCATTAGGAGCACCCCATTGTTCTTTTTCTTTTTCCGGTCTTGTCATGCACCATCACAGGATCAGTCACTTACAAGGAAGTCCTGATGCTTCACCCACCTGGCCATGATACTGGCTATGACAGGTTTTAGTGTGCAGTGGGCTTTTATAGAAAATGAACACTTGTAATAATAACAGTATATGTAGCCACTATAGTGCAATCGTCGTACCAACTGAGGTACAATGGCTACACCTTACATTATAGAATGATGGGGTAGTTAAATAAGAAAAACAACAAAGATTTGCGATTATATAGATTTTGTTTACATTTTAGCAATGATACCTAGGCTGCATCACATCAGTATCAACAGAATCAACTGACTCATTTTTTACAGTATTTCCCAAATAACTGTTTCTTGTATGCAGTAAATTCAGCATCTATTTCTCTCAAACTGATTGGTGTTCCTTAAGTTCTTCTTTTGACACCATGTCGGTGCACTGTTCTAAATCACCTACATGCACACTATACATACAGAAATAGTTCACAATATCTTTATACACAATTTGAACACACGGCAACCCACGGTTCAGTCTTTCCAGCACAATATCAAATACCCATTGGCCGAACAAATTTGTAATGGAGGAGTGTTGCAAATAAATGGATCTACCTCCAGATCACACCATGAGTGTCACGCTGTAATACAATAATGTTATAGATAGTGTCAGACCAACACAGTATGTGCACGGAGATGGAGAATACTCGGAGGTCATCTGTTGGTTGATGTAGTTTTCTGCATGACACAGTTCATCCTATTCCAACTCCCAACTCTGTAAACCACTTTAAAACTTCTTGATACATTTTCGATCTCTAACACAACTTGCGAGTCACTGTCCACTAATGCTTCTATACGAATATTTAAGCGCTCTGAACCTCTAGCTGTTAAATTATGAGTTGAAATGAAAAGCACTAGAGCCCTTGCAGTAACACTGGAATGTTCTGGGATGGTGCATATGTCAGAAACGAATACTGACCCACACTGTGTGGTGTAGGACACCCAGCACAGTTTTCTGAGAGTTGGTGACTTTATGGGTGTCTAAATGAATGAGCCACATCGATAATAGCAGTTCGCTGTTCTGCTGCAACATGCTGGTCAGGTGCGCTGCAGGATCCCACGACACTGGTCCTTATAGACTACTGGTAGTGTTCGCTGCATGTCCTGACGAGTCGATGGTAGCTGCTGCTGGTCCAGACACGCTGGATGTTTCTGAATAAAGAAGAGACAATAGGAATCCACAGACGATAACATGGAGTTTAACGACGAAAGGGGACTTAATAAAGACGAGGGGGAGGAGCAGCCGCTACATGAAGTAATAGTAGCAACGACATATAGTAAATACAGGGTGGCGCAGATGGATCGGGTGGTTTTGAAGTGGACTGTACGTCTGGAGGGGGGGAGCCAGGTGTTCGGCGACCTCGTCCTGTGGTGGGGGGGACGGGAAGTTTCAGTTGCAGGCTGGCAGTCAGTCGCGATGGCTACGTGGTCCGTTGAGCATCGTGTTTTCGCAGTGGAAGAGTTCATACGCAATAACGAGTCAATTGTTGCTGTGACGCGTGCCTTTCGCCGGCGTTTCAACATCCCACCTCGCGGTAGTGTTCCTAAGCGAGATACGATATTGAGTTGGGTGCATAATTTCCGCACTACTGGTTCATGTGCTCCAAAATGGACGCCTAGACCGCCAACAATAACAACGCCTGAGAACGTGGAGCGTGTGAGACGCGATGTCACTGCGAGCCCACGTCGATCAACGAGACGTCGTGCTCAAGCTCTTGGAATGTCACGTCGGAGCCTTCAAAGGATTCTTAACGAAGAACTGAAATTCCACCCCTATAAAATCCTGTTGGTACAGAAGATTCTCCCAACAGACCATCTTCAAAGGCTTCAGTTTAGCCAACAGATGTTGGAGTTATTGGAAGATGTAAACCTGATTATCATGATGTCTGACGAGGCTCACTTTCACATTAACGGATACGTAAACAAGCAAAATTGCCGTTACTGGGCCGACACTAACCCAAGAGATCTACACCAACGGCCTCTCCATAGTGACAAATTGACGGTTTGGTGTGGGGTTTCTAAGGTAGGGATAATTGGTCCTTACTTTTTTGAAAATGAAAGGGAGCAGGCGGTTACTGTTAATTCGCAGCGTTATGTGAACATGATTGAAGATTTTCTTCTCCCACAACTTGAAGAGAACAATTACGACATGGGCAATATGTGGTTCCAACAAGACGGGGCAACTGCACATACCGCTAGGATATCAATGCAAGCTGTACGCGCTCTGTTCCCTGGCCGTTTGATTTCCCGTAATGGAGATGTCCATTGGCCCCCTCGCTCACCGGACCTCACGGTATGTGACTTTTTCTTATGGGGCTATTTAAAAGCAAGGGTCTACATGAACAAACCCCGGACCATTCAGGAGTTGAAGGCAGCAATTCACACCGAAATCACATCAATTCCTGGTGATGTGCTTGAGCGGGCAATGCGGAACGTTAAGGACCGACTCCAAGAATGCGTCGCTCGAGAAGGAGGGCATTTGATGGATGTAATTTTTAAAAACTAACATTACTATTTTTTTGTTAATAAACTTCCATTGTAACTACACGTTTTGCACTTTATTTCAATCCAATACCTTTACAATTGACAGTTTGACAAGTATTTTAAAACCACCCGATCCATCTGCGCCACCCTGTACTTAGTTTTACACTTCTTCTGCAGTGGAGAGGCAGATGAGGATCTCTACTGCTGCTGGCGACGCTTCATGGTTCTTCTTCTTCCAGAGACAGACTGCGATTCAGACCTGTGAGCTACTGTGTCCGCCTTATATCCCTTACATCACGATCACAGGACCAGAAATTAATTAATAAATCAATTTATTGACTTCAGCAGTATTTATGGATAGATTTCCAGTCAGGCATTTGCCCAGAAAGGAGTTCTCATGTGCACTGGTACCCCGCGCAGTATAAGGCTTGGGGGTTTCCCAGGTATCAAATATCAAAGGCCTGCAGTCACCTGAAGCTTTTGTTTGGGGGAATAGTGCAACTTCCAGTCTGGCTGTCACATGAGGTGGCTATCTGTGCAACTGCTGACATGACAACTGTCGCAGGGTCCGCAGTGGGTATAGTGCAGTCTCTTGGACACTGGCTTGTGGTGCAGACCAGCAGATGGTGGACGACATGTGTTTCATGATCGAAATACTTTTGACAGTGTAATTACATACGATGAGTGTTTCCAGACAGTATTCCTTGCACAATTGGAATAAAAAAAGCGATCGATTTAGTTACTTCTTTTCGATATATTTTACGAGACCTGCATGAGAGAATGATGACATCCAACCCCCTGCGAATGGAATTTTATAAATAAACAATATACCCTCTGCTATGTAATTGAATTTTCTGTCATGACATCCTTCCTCTCTAGCATAGAGTCGCCAGTGTTCAGGTGGGGAGAGGGGAGTGGAGGGCTGGGGGATTTCCCAGAGGGGGAGGGGTTAATTAATTAATCGATGTAATTAATTAGTCAATCAAACTGATAGAGCAGAAGGGGGCTATTTGAATAATTCAGGCTTGAAAGTGTACTTGTATTGGCGAGGGGGAGGAGGAGGAGGAGGATGAGGGTTGGAGGTTTCCAGAGGGGTGAGGAGGGAGGGGGAGAGGTGGGGGAGGTTTCTGAAGAGGACAGATTATCTTTAGGGTTCATAATCCACTTAGCGGAACAATAGGTTAAGGACCTGTCAATGAAAAGAGAACAATACGTTAAGGGCTTACATAGTGCAGAACACTAGGTTTGAATGTATGCTAGTCCCTGAATGTATTCAACCTGCACTAACAATTGCACCTGCACCCCTACTTTCCTACTACTGCTACTACTGAAGTGTACTACTTGTGTGAGAAGACCATGCCTTTTGTGAGATGGAGAAACGTTTAAAAACACTTGTTGGAATCCTACAGAGGTAGGAATGTGGCCTATCGAGACCGTAGTATATCGTTCCATAAAACTGCCGTTTGTGTCGATAAAAAAACCTACAACTGTCATGTGAGTACGCAGTCAGTGAGTTCATGGGGCCAATAGTCAACGCCATGCAGGATCTCTGCAACCCCATGCGACTAGAGCCCAAGAGGACAAGCTCATTATTCGCTCGATCATGCAGGATCGTACAGCTATGTCATGTATGTTGAGTTAGGAACTGGGCCTGTTTACAGCAAGAGAATTATCGACGCTGGCAGTGAGACGAGGCATGGAGCACCATTGATCGCCAGGGTGACAAGAGTACAGAGAGTTGCGCCGATGGCATTGCGCCCAATGACAACACCGTTCACAGGATTGTCACCACATCATCTTTTCCGCTAAGTCTTGGCTCTGTATATAGCATCACACAGGATGTATCTGTGTGTGAAGGCTCCGAGGAGCATAGATGTTGCAGGTTGCATTCGTCATTCTCATACTGGCCCCCTAGCTGCTGTGATGCTATAAGGTGCCAATGACTACTCAGCATTTTGCTACTGCTACTGCCCAGTGACTGTTGTCTGATATTCGAGCATCACATGTTTCAACACTGCTGAAGAAAGCAGCTTGTGCAGAACACTATCATCTTTTTGGTAGGCCGTATTCTTTGGAATGAGACAGAAATAAATGTTTCCCTTACGCACACACTTCTTGTGTGGTGACTCGTGTGGAACATCGCATTGTGAAGCTTTGTTGTCCATAAACCCGTATTTACACAGCAAGAAGTGCGATTTTCGTCTTTTTTGAGCAATCTCTGAACCATGGGATATGGTGTGTCATAAGCGAGATATCCTTTCTTTAAATTCGTCTCGTAGAATGGTGTTAGTTTCATGTACCTGTGTCACGTGGAATGAATCTCGCTGATCGTCATCTTCCACGTTTCTTACTACAACATTCTCTTCAGTGGCTGATGAGGTAGTCCTGTATGATAAACATCCACGAAAGCTGAAGTTACTGCTTTTAAACTCTCTGAACGAATGAGTGTGGTAGAGAGATGAGAATAGTCGTCTGCAGACAGTGAAGACGTTTCCTTGCAGTGTTGATCCACTGTCACTCCTCGAGATGAATTGTGACGTAATAACACCACCCTCGTTTCTTCCATTGCTCGATGCTAACTAATCAGCAGCTTCGCCAAAGTCAGTCCCATACTCAGGAAATAAGCAGATACGGGAAAACAAGTGTCAAGTATGTATCTGTGTGTGGATAACTCTGATGAGTACTTATAATGTGTACTGTTGTACTGTCTCCGCAGTATCCTTTCTTTCAGGAGTGCTAGTTCTGCAAGGTTCGCAGGAGAGCTTCTGTAAAGTTTGGATACGAGATACTGGCAGAAGTAGAGCTGTGAGGACCGGGCGTGAGTCGTGCTTCGGTAGCTCAGATGGTAGAGCACTTGCCCGCGAAAGGCAAAGGTCCCGAGTTCGAGTCTCGGTCGGGCACACAGTTTTAATCTGCCAGGAAGTTTCAGTCTGTGCTTGTTTGCTGATGACGCTGCAGAACACAGGAAACTATAGTCGTTGAGTGACAGTTGACGACAGAAGGCTGGTATGGACAGAATTTATATTTGGTGTAATAAATGGCAGCTTGCTCTAAATGTAGCAAAGTGTAAGTTAATGCAGATGACTAGGAAAAACGATCCTGTAATGTTCAAATACAGTATTAAAAGTGTAATGCTTGACACAGTCACGGCGATTAAATATTAAGGCGTTGTTTTGCAATGCGATATGAAACGGCACGAGCACGTAAGGATAGTAGTAGGGAAGGCGAATAGCCGACTTCAGTTTATTTCGAAAGTTTTAGGAAAGTGTAGCTCATCAACGAGGGAAACTGCACATAGAACACTTCTGCGACCTATTCTTGAGCACTGTTCGACCGTTTGGGATCTGCACCAGGTTACATTAAAGGAAGACGTTGAAGCAATTGAGAGCTGTGCTTCTAGATTTGTTACTGTTAGGTTCTATCGACACACGAGTGTTATAGAGATGCTTCCTAAACTCAAATGGGATGCCTGGAGGGAAGCATACGTTCTTTTCGCGAAACACTATTGAGAAAAATTAGGGAACAGGGTTTAGCAGTTGACTGCAGAACGAATCCACCGACGCCAATGTACATTTCGCCTAAGTACCTCGAAATAAGTGAAATTAGGAATGTTATGAAGACATCTCTCTCGAATGAAACATGGACCTGGCCATTGGTGGTATAGCTTGAGGGCTTCAGCGATACAGATAGCCTTACTGTAGGTACAACCACAATGGAGGAAGTGGATAGAATTTATAGGTTCAGGCTCACTTGGCTTAGTGGCTCACCGAGCCAAGTTAGCCTGAATCTACTAGTTCTAACTCCTTTCCGATTCCTGATTTCTGGCTCATTTTCGCTGGACAAGTGCATACAGCGACTAGATGACTGAAATATGTCACCATAGTCAGTTTGGGCAGTTGTACCTAATCGGAAAAATAAAATTATTCACGTTTACCTAGAATTAAGCCAAAGGTAAAAAAGAAGCACTTTACATCGATTCCAGCACTATATTATTCATTCATTTTGGTGTATCAACATCCCCCATGAGATTCTCATGAATTGAAAAAAGGTTTTGAAAAAAATTAAAAAATTAATAAAAATTTTCAGACTAGAAATTCTAGGTCATAAAAATTTATTATCATTATTTTTGAGTTTCTTCATTCCCTTGTATCTAAATTTAATGTAATCATCTTCAAAAAATTGAAAAGCCCAACCACTAATTATTTTCAAATATCTGTCTGGTAAAATAATTTTAAATTCCATATCCAGTTTCAAACATATACTCTCCTTGTCTAGTCTTCAAATATTCATAACCAGTAATGTTATCTAAAACATTTACTTTTATCTCACTAATCTTTTTAAACAATTTAGTATTGGTGGCATCGTTTAACTTCTTGAGTAAAGCATCCATTTATACAGATAAATACTTATTATTATCATATTTATTATTTTTATATTGTTGATAATAATTCGTAATGCCCATGTGGCAGTGTATTGTATTATCCAAAGTAAATATTTAGTCACCAATGGACTCAGTACCTTTTTATTTCCCTCAAATGAATAAATTTCATGCTTAATGCTTCTTATTAACTTCATAGTTATGTGCTGTTCGCTGTTGTGGAGAAGTCCTCTTTATAATCTTCTAAGCTTATTTTAGTATTACCAACACGTTTTTTGACACCTTTCATTTTTATTCTCTATAACGTTACCAACTCTCAAACCACAAAATTCTTCCATTATTTTTCCATTACATTCATCTTTCATTTTTCCTAAATCCTCTTTATTTACTTAGGGAATATCGTATATATTATCTCTTGCATAGTCACTAGTATAAAATTTATGAGTCATCGATTACATGTCATCACAGAAATCTTCAGTCTGTATCTTCATAGCACAACTCAGTTTTCTCGCCATATTTTGGTTTCATAACTCTGTAGTGAATGTCATACATGAGCTCTTTAGATAAATCAAGTATACACATTCCAACATAAACTGGCTTATTAATCACAGTTTTTATTTTATTCATATTGATAGCAGTAAAATTTTCAGCAAGTGTTGCTCTCCCTTTAAAGTTTGACTTTGCTACAAGTTTATCACATTTATCTCCATCTGAAACTAATTTTATATCTTTTCTGTTTGTTATATTTTCCATCTTTTTACCAAATACTGTATTATTCATCAATTTTTAGAAATCTTTTAAAAATCATTCTTTGTTATAGTACTCATTTCTATGTTGAAGTCTGTATTTTTATTTAACCCAGCAGATTGTTTAATTTTTAAAACTTAGTGTATTTTTGTTATCTTTATTCCTAGAGACAGATACTCCTGAAGTTTTCTATAGTGAACTATATAATAATGCTTGTCTTGCAAAGTAGTCAATACCTTGCTTTCTTTAATTTAAGGAACAATTTTATTTTCTGAAGCAAGTGGTAAATATTTACGTAAATCATGTAAATTTTTTGTATATTTAAGATATAATTCGAATAGGTATGCAAGTGAAGCATTTGAGTCATCCCATTCAAACCTTCTACATGGTAAACATTGACTCATAGGTACCCATATAAATTATTTGCGTTAAATATGCTAAATAATTCGACATCTTTTTTACATCATAATCTTTCATATATTTATTATTTGTTTTCTCATTTTTTGTAGAACATTGGAATGTAACCCCTCTTGCTCCCTTTTCAATGATTAAACTCATGTCATAATCATGTAATGATTCAAGTGGTTGTCTGGCCTTTTTAGCATCCCCTAAAAGAGAAACAGGTGAAGTAAAATATCAAGATGGATCTAAATCATAAGCGTTTATACAAGTTGTTCTAAAATTTTCAGATATAACAGCCAATAACAAAACATCAGTTTTAAGATATAAGTCATGATATTCACCACGGTTTTTGATATCAATTTTTCTGAAACTAATTGTGTGTATGTATAATATTTATCACTTATGTTACAGTCATTCAGTTTATTGAAAAATTGTTGTCTCGATGATAACTGTATTTCTTCAAAGTATTCCTGTAATCATAGGGATGGACACCTTTCTGGAGTACTAGATTTACCAGAGCTTCTGCAAAAACCTCAAGCTGTAAATCTGAATGTGTCAGTAGGCCTCATCTTTAAATTTTCTGTCTTCTTGCCACTTGTATTAAATCTATATCTTTTTTATCATAACCATGTTCTCTTACAAGCAAATACAAATCATATCCAGATAAATTATGTAGATAAATAGTTACAAAATTTGGGTGTTTTAATTGTAAATTTCGATGATAACATAGTGCATTTGTATATTTTATAGTCAAATGATGATGATGAGGAACTTTTTTGTTTGTTTATGAATAGTGACTTCTAGATAATGAACAAATTTTTGATCTTACATGTCTTGATTATTCTTCAGATGTTAATGGTCCCATTTCTTCAATTTTAGAATAAATTCTTCCAATTACTTCAACTTCTCTTTTCACACAACCAATAAATTTTTTTTGACAATTTACCCCACCATAAACAACTGGGTCTTTATAGTGTCCATTTAATGTTTAATATAATAACAGACATCACTTGGGTCATGTATTTGATATTACACTGTATGAGAATTTTTTCGATTGTCCTCAACAGCAAAGTGTCAAAATCACCATAAATAGCTACTGGAATATTCTGTATATGCTGAGAATTTTTAAAACTTATGCATTCATCTTTCTTTGCCAATTCAACTTTTAATGTTTTGTTAACTAAGTAGTTTAAGTGTGACAAAAATATTTTACTGCGTCATGTTTTGTAATTTGACTGAAAACAAGATTAGATAAATTTTTTACATAACAATCACTTGAATTGGTTCCATTATTAAAATAAAGGAGATTTACATAAGTCTCCCTTTTAGATTTCGTTATTTTTAACGGATACACTTGATAGTTTTCATCAAATGAATAAACAGTAATAGACAATTTTCAAACAGTTTACGGGGATTCAGCCAAGTAATGTTTACAGTGACTGCAAATATTTCGGTGAGAGTATACCCAGCCATTTTCAAGGCACAAACTACAATGGACAGGAAATGTAGAGACAAATTTAAATTGAACCAAGGTTTTAAATATACCTGTACATCACTTGTACATTGCAGTTTGTGCCTTGAAAATGGCAGGGCGTACTCCTTGTTTGAAAATTGTATATGCCAGGAGAAAATCAGGTCTAACATTAATAGACAAATTAATTTTATTTTAAAATTTTCGAATATAACCAACCACTACAGGGAATTCATAATTTTTAAGTTTCTGATCAAGATAAAGACCAACATTTCTACATGTTATAACTCTATTCGCATTTTTATTTAAATGACATAGTGCAGGTTTAATAGCCTACAGAAAACATTTTATATATTTTTTATATTAATACATGCTTTCTTATGTTTTATTGTTTCTCACAAGTCAGTACAAGATGAACCTCTTAAATGTAACATCTGTCAATTCCTAACTGCAAGCTGATTATTCTGTTTACTGATCAGCCAGAACAATGAGCTTGTAAATGAGCCATTTGTGATAAAACATTGTGTTTACCATTCTTAATTTTTTAATTTAACTCTCTGTCTCTCTAGTGATTTTATAGTTTTATGTCTGAAATAAAATTTTTGTAATATTTTTATTTGTCTGCATCCTGTAGTCACAAAAAATTTAAAATTAAATATCAACTAATGATGTATTTTTTGATAATATTTAAAAATTTTCATGATTTTTTGCTTAGATGCATTCAAGAAGAAGATTGAGTCAAGCAAGTTTAGATTGTTCTCAAAATGTATAGTTTGTAATCTGTTAACAAATGCTTTATCAATGACATAATCTGTAATTGTTCATTTTTTTCTTTATTTCTCAAATTCATTATTAGAAGAAGGAAATATACCTTTCAGTGGTTTAGCTCCATTATTTTCAAAAATTTCATCATCATTTCCAATTTTAGAATAAGGTAATTGTTTCCAAAGATTTCCACCCCAATGTCTATGAATGAATACAATCAGACCAGCTTTATTTAATTTACTGTATACAGTTAAATTATCACTTCTTCAATAATCATGATGTTGGGCAATCGTGAATTGCTACGTTTTTGTCTCTTATTCAACAATAAAAGTTATTAAGAAATTTTAAATAGGGCTTTCTTATTTTTTATATAATCTTGAGTACATTTCTGACTTCTACTTGTATGTTTGTTTTTACATGATGGAGTTGAGGAAAAACATTCTATTTCTTTAATCTCTTGACAATACACACATTTTTTATGTGTTATCAGTCTCAGTCTGGCGTTTATCATCTTTCATTGACAACAATATCTTCAAATGTTCTTCACTTGGAAAATCGTTGTAAGTGATTTTTATAGTAATATATGGTACATATTTTCCACACACACAAGGAATTCGTTTACTATTGTATAGTCTTATACGATGTTCACTTATACATTGCCTACACATTGTGCTACAATCATCTTCTGTGTATTTTTGTAAAATAGTGTTATCAATTGACTTCTCAGTTTTGCTGTATTTACACAGTTGAAATTGGTTGGCTGCCATATATAGAAAAAATTTTATTAGGAAAAAGTAAATTCTGTAGTTTTTGCAGTGTATTTTTTAATATATTTATTATCTTGAAAAGTAATGCTGATGGTGTATTGCAATTAATAGCAAATAAATATAAGTCAGCTGTACCAGCTCTAACTAATTTTTTTGTGAATTCATTATATGTATAGAAAATGTCATCCTCAAAAAAATACAATAATCCATTAATGTACCGAAATGCAGAATTTATTCCAGTAGGCACTCCTGGAAATCCTCTACTTATAATGATTTGTCTTTTCTATATAAAATCCTAGTCTTCTATCGGTGTTTGGAAAACTTCATTAAAGAATAAAGATGTTTTTCCTGTATATGTGCTTACAACAACATTTAACTTAAAATCTTGATGTAATCCCATACTAGATATTGGCTTAGGATATCCTGATGTTAATTGTAATGCACACAAACTTATCATATATATCATGCTGTCAAAAAATAAAACAATTTCACTGCCTGGTCCTTGATACATTCCATCTCTTTGTTTTAAGTCTTGCAGTAAAAATGTTATTTAATTTTCATTAGTTGTGATTTCCTATCACTACCTATCCACACCCACTTGTGGTAAAAATATATAAAATTCCATTCACAAGTAATAAGTGATCGAACTTCTTAATTTCACATCAAGATTCAAATGGTTCAAATGAGACAACTGGAATTCATTTTGGTGTAGATGACTGTGTTGGTACCAATACTTTTTCATCATACAAGCTTCAAACAGCATAGATATCTCCAAGAAATAATTCTAAATGTGAACCATTATAGTATAAACACATTATTGCTCCATCAACCTCTATGTGTTCTAAACATAATGGATGACCAAATTCATGAATCAAAACTTCAAATATATTTGTTTTCTCTTTTGTTGTATTCCCAACACTCTCCAAGTATCACAACTCTTTGTCATCCATATGTGTTTCCAGAGGATAATTAATCATAGTTGGAAAAAGCATGTGACCTAATGCATTACCATTTCCATCCAGATCCTTTAGACAACAGTGACCATATATTTCACAATGATATACACATCTTTTACTTGTAATTAAAATATCCAGATTATCATCATCATGATGAATCTGAATCTCAATATATTTTGGCAAGAAATTAAATGCTGCTTTTGTTACTTGTAATAACGTTTTAGTTGTGCTTTTATAATATCATTTTATATTTTTATTATTCTGTTCATACCTAGTAGTTCTATAGTCAGTATTTATATTTTCTACACCACAGCGATGCTTATTCATATAATTTAAAGTTTTTTCACTTAACTCACCATTTATTTCAAGACTGTGTGTCCTCAAATTACTGCTTCACTAAATACGACATCACTCACTTGAGTAAGTTTTGGCTCCTCTTGTATATATAAGTAACCATAATGATTCAAATATTTCATCGCTTTACTCTATTCATCTGCAAGTACTATTTTCGTAAACAAGAATAATAGAAGTGACTTCATTCATATAGACTTCAAATATTATAAGTTTAATGTAGACTGCTCAGGACTGGAGGTGTTGAAAACGAATGAAAACTCCACTCTATTTGTTGATGAATCTGATTTGTACACAAAAATTTTCATTAGTAAAGAAACACCTAATAAAAAACTTTTATTAAGTGGAGTCAGTCTTAAGTCTCATCAACAACAAGCTTACATATAATAATAAGCAAGTGTTTATGATTATTGATAAAAAGAATAAGCCACGATTTTATGCAAATCATGTTGCTGATCATGTAGAATATGCTCGTTTTTGAGACGCTGTAAAACTCCATGTTAAGGAAATATATTGTAAAAGATAAGCAAATTTCAGAAGCAGTAAAATGACACTACCTAAATATATACGAAAAATATCACAATTAATAATCAGCATAACTTTGTATTCTTTCATGATGAGATCCAAGATACCTTTTGCAGACAGTTTTCAAGACTGGATTTATGAAGAAGTTGTACCACCAATTCGTAAACATGGAGAATATAAAATTAAAGGTCAAATAACTCACTTGTGTAGCTTTTTCTACGATGAGTCGCTTGCTGAACTTCTCAGTGAAGTGACCAACAGTAGTCCCCCATCATGTTGGTGTTCCAACGGCCTTGGTAGCGGTTTTCCATCACTTTAATGTCCTGGTGAAATCGCTCTCCTTGCTCCTCACTAACATCTCCCATATTGTCTGGGAAGTAATCAAGGTGACTGTTCAAAAAGTGAACTTTCAGGATCATTAAACAGCCTAAAGTTTTAAACCTCTTTAACATTTTAGATATAATAGGAACATATTCTGGGTCTTCTTCATGTCCTAAGAACTTTGTAACGACTTGCTTGAATGATGCCCATGCTTCTTTCTCATTTAAGGTCATTGTGGATTCAAAGTTAACATCAGACATCAATTTTCTAATGTCGGGACCGACAAAGAAGCCTTCTTTTAGTTCTGCTTTTGGAAGGTGTGGAAACTTTTGGCAGAGATACTTAAAACATGGTCTATCTTTAGGCAAAGCTTTTACAAACTGTTTAATTAGGCCTGACTTTATATGTAGAGTTGGTAGGACACGTTTTTTGGATCTACAAGGGTTTTACGTAGAATGTTCTTCTCACCAGGTTTTAAAGACTCCTTCACAGGTCAGTTCTTTGTGCACCAGTGTTGATCCCTAGCCCTACTGTCCCATTCACACACAAGAAACATGGAAATTTGGTAAAGCCACCTTGCTGATCAAGGAGCATGCATGTTACTTTTAGATCGCCACATATCATCCAACCATGAGCGGAATAGCCTGTCTTATTTAGCACTATTTCTAGGTTTTCATAGTTTTCTTTCATATGTACAGAATGTCCAACAGGTATAGTTGCATACATGTCACCATTGTGTAATAAAACAGCCTTTAAACTAGTTTTGGATGAATCAATAAACAGCCTCCACTCTTCCTTTTTGTATTCAATAATAAACTCATTCATCAGATCAGGAATGGCTGAGCAGTACACTAAATCACCTTCTTGTTGAAAAAACTTGGAGAGTTGCTGCTCTCTCTTTCTATACATGTATATGCTGGTTCGAACTGCCAATAAGTTATTTTCTTTTAATCTAGAGCCAAGCAATTCAGCTTTTTCTTTCGTTAAGCCCAGATCCCTAACAAAATCGTTAAGTTCGGTCTGAGTAAACAATTTGGGCTCGAGACTTCCTGTACTACAATGGAACGCATCATCATCTGGCTCATCTAAATCACATTATACATTAGAAAATACCTCTGTTGGAATAGAATTTAAATCATCTGGCGGTTCAGAAACAGGCAAATCTACACCATGCCCTACTGGTCAGATTGCGGATAGAAGGTTAAGGTAGCTTATCGCCTTCTTGTTTTTCGAACTGTGGCCAGTATTACAAACACTACAAAAGTAGCAATCATCAGAATGATCTCTTGGCTCCCTCCATATCATAGCAACAGCAAATCTAAAGGCTTTTTTCTCCTTTTTGGACCATTTTCTCAGATCTTCAATACACATAACATCCCTTATGTGGCGCCCAAGATTTATCTTGATCGCCAAGTTTAGATCCAAAGTGTGATAGATAAACCTGTTTCACAAAGCCTGTAATGTTTCTTTCGTGTTTTTCAATCACAGATTCACCACAAATATAACAAAAACTGTTAGCAGAGTTTTTGCAACCACGATTAGACATTGTACTGAGCTCATTTACAGGAAACGGGAAAGTGAGGTTAGGTTGACAGTAAACAAAACACCATCTGTTAACACAAAAATAGAATCGACCTTTTGCCAGCAAATGTTTTTCAGCAGTGCTACCAACGTCATCTACATTCATTACACCTCCCTTTTCAATTATTGTAATTATATAAAAGCTTTGACTCTTCAAGCTTTTCTGGCGGATGTGTTGTAAATAGTCTTCACGGGTTTGCCGCCGGATCACGTTGTGCAAATTCCACAATATTTCCTCGGAGCAACTGTCCGACATCTTCAGGTGGTTCAACCTTGCTTGTGGCTAGGTACGACTGACGGTATCCGCACACCAACGCCCTGTTTTTAGAACACGCGCGCGAAGAACGCGGAGCCGCTGAAATCGCATATATAAAAGCTGTTAAATTCTTTAAAAAAGCGCTTAATTTAACAAATTTAACTGTAAAATGTGAAGAAATAGTGGGTAATACAGTTTTTTAAGTCTCATATTTGGATTTCCCAGCCTAAAAAACTTAAGAATAAGGTATTTTCAGCAAAAAAGTTTTTTCCATCGTTGGCCTGTGTTATTCTTTTTCAGTGTTAATTTACTACTTAAAGCAGTAGATGAATTTTGCTATTTGGGCAGCAAAATAACTGATGATGGCCGAAGCAGAGAGGGGTAGAAAATGTGAACTGGCAATGGAAAGAAATTGTTCCTGAAGAAGAGAAATTTGTTAGCATCGAATATAGATATAAGTGTTAGGATTCTTTTCTGAAGCTATTTGTCTGGAGTGTAGCCATGTATGGAAGTGGAACAGTTTAGGCACAAGGAGAAGAAAAGATTCTGAAATGTGGTGCTACATAAGGATGCTGAAGATTAGACTGGTAGATCGCGTAACTAATGAGGAAGTACTGAATAGAATTGGGGCTCAAGAAATCTGTGACACTAGTTGATTAAAAGAAGGAATCGGTTCATGGAATATATTCTGGAACACCAAAGGATCACCAATTTAGTGTTGGAGAGAAGGGGACGGGCAAAGTTGAAGAGGGAGACAAAGCAAGAGATGAATACAGTAAGCAGATTTAGAAGGATGTAGGTCGCAGTAGTTATAAAGAGATTAAGAGGCTTGCACAAGATGGAATAGCATGGAGAGCTTCATCCGATGAATATTCATACTGAAGACCACAATAGCAACAATAACAACCACAACAGCAGGGGTACATTTAGACAGTCATTTTCCTCTCGCTCCATTTGCAATGGAATAGGGAAGGAAATGACAAGTACTGGTACATAGTATCCTCTGCCATACACGATATGGTGACTTGCGGAGTGTGTGTGTAGAGTAGATTAATTCAGCATGATTGCCTTTCTTATATATTTGTTCATTACGACGATATGAAATACAGGAACAGCAAAACGTCTGTTTTAAGTAGCACCCTATATTTTTTGTTCGGTAATCCTCCCTCTCTCCCCAAGACCTATTCGAAAACGTATCAGAGTATATAAGTCACGTAAACTGACTTTATTAACATTTTGAGTACCATGCCTGTAGCACATTGCCCAGTCACGTTAATGTGACTGTGGAAATCCTTTTACAGCGGGGACCAATGTGAGACGTGTAGGAAGAGAGCCATGTTCATTCTAGTGCCGTGGCCAGTTACGTCAGATTTCGCAGTTGAGGATGCATGATGCAAACAGTCCGATCGAGGTGGTCCCATAGATTCTCGATTAGGGCAGTCTGCTGGCCAGAGGAATACGCTAAATTCATCCTGGTGCTCTTCGAACGACGCACGTAAACTGTGAGCTGTGCGACACGTTGCAGTGTCCTGATGTTAGATGCCATCTTGCTAGGAGAAACAAATTGCATGTAGGGGTGTACATCGTCCTTAAGGATAGTTGTATACGTGTGATGATCCATTGTGCGTTCCAGCATGACGAAATCACCGAGGGGATACCACGAAAACATTCCTCAGATCGTAACTGTTGCAGTGCGGTTGCTTTCAGACGTTTCACGCTGTACACGCCAACGGCCATCGGTCTGATGGGGCATAAAAAGTGAATCATCTGAAAATATCACCTGTTGCCACTCAGTGGACGTCCAGTTGCGATATTAGCGTTCAAATTCCAGCCTTCCCACCGATTAACAGCAGTCAGCACGGATGCGCGAACTAGGCGCCTGCTGTGGAGGACTATACGCAGCAATGCTCGTTGAACGGTAGTTGAGGAGACACTGTGGTTAGCCCTTCGGTTCACTTGGGCGGTCAGTTTCTCGACAGTTGCACGTCTATTCATCGGTACACATCCCCGCAGCTGACGTTCACCCTTGTCGTATTTGGCCCGTGGTGTACCGCAGTTGTCTCAGAGCTGGTTTTGGATAGCGCCAGTTTGCCCTGCACAGTATACATTACTCATGGCGTCGCGAAAATTGTTTACAAACTTAGCCGTTTCGGAAATGCTTCCACCCTTAGTCCGAAAGCTATTAATCATCAACTGTTGGACGTCAGATAACTCGTGTCGCATTACGACAACAACTGCACTGTTTTCCGCGTCCCCCAGACATGTTTTTTATATGCTCTCCACTGCTACCGCTGCCGCGTGTCGTCTGTGAGTGGTTATCGTATGTTGACGTCGAACATAGCCAATGGTCACATTAATGTGACTGGACCGTATGTTACGAGCACAACATCTTTGTGAGGTCCGTAACACTCATAAAGGGCAAGGTTCCTCATTCAACTGTTAGCTCTCGTGAGTAGTATTAGTCGTTCAGCGGGTATGAGACAGCACACAAATACTCCCAGTACACATTTCTGCTGGTTTCATTCACGACAGTGAAATATAATAATTGCAACAATCAGACTGGTCAGATGAGTGTGAGACGCCACTGTTAGCGCTATGTCTACTCGAAAAACTATGTCTGGCAAGAGTACACTCAGTGACGCAGAGTTTCTTCACATCTGAAGATGATTGTAGTGATTGTTTGGATGCTGATGAGACGGACGAAGATCGTCCTTACGATCTATCTCAGTCAGATAAAAAAACAATCGCGCTGGGCGACATTTGAAAATGTATTGCAGTCATTGCTTCTGGCCAAAAAATTATTTGGAATGGTCAAGATAAATGTAGCACCCTGTGTATCATACGCACTTAACCTTCGTTGTAGAGACAGGAATTAAATTGTGGGTCAGGGATTTTCTCTGCCTCGTGATGGCTGGGTGTTGTGTGCTGTCCTTAGGTTAGTTAGGTGTAAGTAGTTCTAAGTTCTAGGGGACTGATGACCATAGATGTTAAGTCCCATAGTGCTCAGAGCCAATTAAATTGTGTAACTCTGTACACACGCTACTTACGGGCACGCAAGTGGTCGCGTTTAGGAAGTTAAAAAATAAAAAAAGAAAGTAAAAATTCTGTTTGAATATGTTTCTTAAGAGTCTTCTGCCATAAAAATGTGACGTCGGATTATTCGTCAAATGCAATGTCTACCTGTTAGTGCACTATCTTCTAAGAGTTCTGCGTGTTGCGTAAGAAGCTTTGCAGAAGTCTACAAAGGAAACGACGTCTGCTCATTAGCATTTCGCTGCAAGAGGAGGCCCTTCATGAATAGATTAGTCCCGCATGCTCTGTCTGCAGCCAGCATGCACAGCCAGGGAGCTAACGTCGCTCTTGTAGTGCGCTTCACGTTGTTGTGCAGTTCCGTTAATTCCTCAGGAATGTGTCTAACAGTGGTATCCAGCTGATGAAAATATCCATTCGTGTTTTTGAACTGATTTTGTTCGTTTGTTAACAAAATTTGCTTCATATACACACACCAAAAAAAGTTTTGCATCACCCCGGTTCCCAGAACTCTTGAAGATAGACATTGACTGTGGATATTGTACCACAGACACGGTCCTTTTGACTGTTCAGTGATGTCACTAAACACGCCCAAAGATGTAAACAACCATGGTTGAGCAGCGCCTATTTGACGGAGGGGGTCCGACAGCCGATCAGTGCAAGTCATTCCACCAGGAAGGAGGTACACGGCTAGTATTGTCTGTACTTCAACCATGCCTAGACGGTAAATACCGCTGTTCGATCGCGTCCGCATTGTTACTTTGCTCCAGGAAGGGCTGTCAACGAGGGAATGTCCAAGTGTCTCGGAGTGAACCAAAGCTATGTTGTTCGGACATGGAGGAGACAGAGAGAGACAGGAACTGTTAATGACATGCCTCTCTCAGGCCGCCCAAGGACTACTATTTACAGTGGATGACCGTTAGCTACGGATTATGGCTCGGAGGAACCCTATCAGCAACACCACCATGTTGAATAATGCTTTTCGTGCAGCCACAAGACGTCTTGTTACGACTCAAACTGTGCGCAATACGATGCATGATGTACAACTTCACTCCCGACGTCCATGGCGGGGTCCATCTTTGCAACCACGACACCATGCAAAGCGGTACAGATGGGCCCAACAACATGCTGAATGGACCGCTCAGGATTGGCATCACATTCTCCTCATCGATGAGTGTCGCATATGTCTTCGACGAGACAATTGTCGGAGACGTGTTTGGAGGCAACCCGGTCAGGCTGAAGGCCTTAGACACATTGTCCAGTGAGTGCAGCAAGGTAGAGGTTCCCTGCTGTTTTGGGGTGGCATTATGTGGGGCGCTGGTTGTCACGGAAGGCACCGTAAAGGGTGTACGATACGTGAATGCCATCCTCCGACCGATAGTGCAACCATATCGGTAGGGTATTGGCGAGGTATTCATCTTCATGGCGCCCCCATCGTGCACATGTTGTGAATTACTTCCTTCAGGATAACGACGCCGCTCGACTAGAGGGGCCAGCATGTTCTCTAGAGATGAATCCTATCGAACATGCGTGGAATAGATTGAAAAGGGCTGTTTATGGACGACGTACCGCACCAACCAGTCTGAGGGATCTACGCCGAATCACCGTTGAGGAGTGGGACTAATCTAGAGCAACAGTGCCTTGATTAGCTTGTGGTTAGTATGCCACAACGAATACAAATGAAATGAAATGATCGTACGGCATTGTTGGCCGGAAGACCATGCGGGGTGTTCGGCCGCCGAAATTGCAAGTCCTTTTTAGCTGGCACCACTTCGGCGACTTTGCGAGTCAATGGTGATGAAAGACACACAACACCCAGCCATCTCGAGGCAGAGAAAATCCCTGACCCCGCCGGGAATCGAACCCGGGACTCCGTGCGCGGGAAGCGAGAACGCTACCGGAAGACCAAGAGCTGTGGACACAACAAATACAATGCAAGAGGACGTGCTACTAGGTATTAGAGGTATCGGTGTGTACAGCAATCTGGACCACCACCTCTGAAGATCTCGCTGTATGGTGGTACAATATGCAATGTGTGGTTTTCATGTGCAATAAAAAGGGCGGAAATGATGTTTATGTTGCTCTGTATTCGAATTTTCTGTACAGGCTCCGGAACTCTCGGAACCGAGGTGATACAAAACTTTTTTTGATGTGTGTAGATAAGAATTAGATATATGAGCGGAAGAACATTTCTCTTCCTCGTACAGCGACGGTTTTGATATAATAGAATTTTTTTTCGTTTTTCTTCATACCGTACGAAATATGTCATTGCAGAAGAGTAGTCTTCAAATGAATTAAATTCTCTGAAATGAAATGAATAAATAGGCGGGGATGAAATCGGCGAAGACTTAATGGCAACAGCGCGAACTGTTCAGTCATATTTAACAAGCGATGTAATGAATATGTCACGACAACTGAAAATCTGTGCCAGAACGGGACTCGAACTCGAATTTCTTACTTATTGCGTGTAATCATTTCTCTTTTTTAAAAATTCATTTTTCCTCCCCTTAGCCCGAGTTTGTGCTCTCCAAACTGATCTTCCTCGGCCCAAGTCGCTTGGTCCGCCTTCCTGGGTCACATAGCATTTTCCATGGGGGGTGGAGGGGGGTGGGGCAGGGTTGGTCTAGGTCATTCATTTTTCAAAGCTAAAAAAAAAAAAAACCTTTCTTCGAAAAGAAGATAAATCCATCTTTCAAATAGAGAAAAACTCCTCCTCAATAAACGAGATGGCGCAGTGGTTAGCGCACTGGGTTCGAATTCCAGAGGACGACGGTTCAAGCCTGCATCCGACTATCCAGAGATAAGTTTTCCGTGATTTCCCTAAATCGCTCCAGGCAAATGGCGAGATGTTTCCTTACCCATCTTTGAAATATTCAGAGCTTGTGCATCGTCTCCAGTGGCCCCGACGTGGATGGGACGTTAAACTCTGATCTTCCTTCCTGCCTCTTCGAGAAACCAATAACACTTCTTCGTTCTTCGAGGGACTAATAAACCCTCCTCGAAAACCTAAAAAATTTCTTCGAAAAAATTAAAAGTTTTTCCGAAAAATTTTTAAGCTGTCTGAGGACGCCTCCGGATCTGAGTTTAGGTTTCATTGTTGCTGGCGTTTCCACCAATGATTTCCGGAAGTAAAAGTGTACTTAGATGCCCACGGCATTTCTGTTGCTGCTATTGGTAAAGATTTCCGTTATGAATGATGGCAAGTGAACTCGACAAATCATTAATCGTATGTGCGTAGCAAATCATATTGTTGCTCGCCATTTCCCCCTCCTCCTCCTCCTCCTCCTCCTCTTCTACTTCTTCTTCTTCTTCTTCTTCTTCTTTTTCTTCTTCCTGATATATTTCTGCTTATGCATGTCGTCCACAGAGCCTCTTCCAAGTTTATCTTTTCTCCCATAATCTATCGTCCAGTATTTTCTCTCACTGTACTCTTCGGTTTACATTACCCTTCACCAGGCATCTCTATCCTGCTCGTAGTCTTCCAAATGGTCTCCTTCCAGATTCTGTCTATTCTAAGGCTCTTCTTGCAAGTGTTTCTTCTCCCATTTTTTTTATTGCGGCCAACCATTTAAGCCTATTTCTCTCCATAGTTTCGTTTAGGGAATTGACTTGATAGGTGTTTCGTATTTCTCATTCCTTATCCTGCCCCTTATCGTCTTACCCAGTATCCCTCACAGAAAGCTCATTTCTGGTACTTGTTCTCTGTTCAAATCTTTCTTTGTCCAACTCCAACATCCTGATCAGCGGGTTAAAAATGCAGGTAATATGACTTTTATATCATGATCTTTGCTTTGGCAGGTATTTTTCAATTTCTATATGCGCCCCATACAGAATAACAAAATTTTGAACAATTTTCTGTCCTCTCTGAAAATTCATCCTTGATGTTTCCTTTCTTGGTTAACATTCGATATTTGAAAGCATCAATTTTTTTAATAGTTTTCCCATTACAGCTTACATCTTTCATTTTTCATTTGTCATTGCTTCACTTTTTGTTAAGCTTATTTCCATGTTTGCTTCTCCAATTATTTTCTGCTAGGTATTTAGTTGTTCTTCCAATTTCTGCTCGTTTCCTTCCTAGATCATCACATCCTCTGCACATCGTAATTTCCTAAGATCGTAACGGAAATTAGCTGGTATTTTTAACTCGTAGAATTCCCGGGTGTCCGCCCGGGTCACGTCGTGAGTCCTCGACGAAATTTCGGCAAACAGGATAGCACAGATGTGCTATTAGCTTCTCTCCTAACCACAACCTCGGAAACATCTTTAGATGGCAACGAGTCTGTTTGCCGAAATATTGCGGAGAACGTAAGACATGACCCAGGAGGACACTTGAGGATTCTGCAAGTTAGCAATACTCCTGGAAAATATGTGATTGCGTAGCTGGTATTTTGTTTCACTCGCAGCAATTTAAAATGTGCTATCAGGTTCTACGTTAACCACAAACTCGAAAATCCCGATATATTAGGCATAAATAACAAAATATTTGTGACAGCGAAGCTCATGAATTTCATTGCTGCTCATTTCACTAGCAGCAGTTTACGCTGCGTATTAGGATCCAACCTAACCAAAACCCCGGAAATGACTTGAAATTACGAGAAAACAACAAAATATTTGTAATAACCAAGAATAGGTCCAGTCCTAAACAAAACCTTGGAAACAGTGAAGAATTTGGAGAAAACATGATTAAATTGAGCGATTCTCGCTGCCTACTGTGTACTATCACCTGACTGGCTGCGACCAACGACAACAAATTTTCAACAGCAGCTAGCTAACGAATGTGCAGCGGGCAGCATAACTGCACCTTAAACTGCAGACTGAGATTCTCCCACGGGGTGTATGAGAACAATTTATGTGCATCCCTAGTGATCGAGTAAGCCACGGTCCTCCGTCCTGCAGCGGTGTTATTCCCGAATACCTCTTGGCAGAACCTCTGCTAGTAGCGTTCGGAATTCGTATGTGGAAACACTAGTGACAATGGAAGTCTTCACCAGGCTTGGAAGAGTCCGGAGTTACCATGTTGTTGTGCATAAAGCATAGTTCAGAATATGATCTTTTAAGGTGTCACTGTAGTCTGGACCCTTTCGCAAAATGACGGAATATAGCTAATTTTTACTCGTAATTAATAGTGATTTGAAAATGACGTGAGATACAGATGTTATAAATATTCTTGACAATGACACTTAGGCGAAATTAGCTAATTGCACGATTAAATAAATATCGCATTACAGCCTACTACGGAGCATATTTACGTTTATTAAGAATCTGGAGGCTGTCGATCCCACAAATACAAAATTTCTAGACTATTGTGCTATTAAAAACACTTTGTTTTCAATCTTTTACAGCCAACAGAAGTTAATCCAGTGTTGACCAAACTTTATCTACACCTACATCACTTTGCAAGCCACCGTACGGTGGGTGGCCACCCTGTACCACTTATAAGGTGTCAGGCAAATCCAACACCTTCCATGAAAACACTGACATGATAAGCAAATCCAATAGTATGTCACATAGCTCCGAATAAATCGTGACATTAAATTAACCAAAGTAATACGAGTACGAGTGAGCAAATGGAATACCACAGACTAACACAAGAATGCCTAAATGCATGTCATACCTTCCCACCGTGGGACAGACGCAGTTCCGAGGGGAGAAACGAGAACAGAAGCCGAGTGCAGAACCGTGTTAAGCTAGAAGGCCCTACGATAAGGGACGGACACCCACGTCGCCAGCTAACCGCTAGGACCCCCCCCCCCCAGCCCATGTTAAAAGCTAGAGCCGTCCAAAAGAACAATATAGATCTTATGAGAACACTAAAAGGGCCACACCAGCCGCAAGTTTTAGCGTGAGACTTTTTCGCGTCTCTGTTACGTTGCAAACGTTAAAAACACTGCCCCACCACGAAAAGTAACCACCAGGACCACCCCCCAGCCCATGTTGAAAGATAGAGCCCTCCAGAAGAACAGTATAGATCTTACGATAACACTAAAAGGGCCACACCAGCTGCAAGTTTTAGCGTGAGACTTTTTCGCGTCTCTGTTACGTTGCAAACTTTAAAAACATTGCCCCACCACGAAAAGTATAACGTTCTAATTGGGCAGACAGAATATTTGTAGGCGGAGCTTAAGGTTACCATTGAGACCCTGATTGGTCAGATGAAAACACAGCCAGATATTTTTTTTTAAAATCAACTCCGGTAAATTGTAGTAAAGAGAATTTAGAAAAGAGTTGCTTCGGAGACGGCGAGCTGTATGGAGCTGCGCCGGCCGCTGCCCCCCGACGAACACCGACAAGGCAACGAACGCACGCGATGCCGCATTTTTGAGTGCATGAGGCTTCACTCAGAACTGCAGAAGTCTCATCTGTTACATCCCCTTTTTACGTAATACTAGTGTCGATCGTCAATTGAAGCTCATGGTATTCACATTTGCTACGTAAGTTAAAATCTGAAACGTGGTGATTTTTCTGTTATATAATTATTGAGAAGCCACATCAGCCACTGTAATTTACGACAAGTTAGAAGTAATTAAAGATAATTGAGGGTCACTGCAGACCATTTGGATAGTTTTCTCTTTTGTGAAACTTAATTTAAAACTATATTATAGATGTGATATGGCATAGGTCATCCTTCGATCCACTGTAGAACTTGGAAACCCATTCAGGGAATATTCGTTCACATTTTTGTTGAACGCAGTTGGTTTTTATCATCCTGTATTAAAACATTTTCTTTCATCAATAGTGCAATTTATAAACAATGTTTTGTGAGTAGAATAAAATTTCCAATGGTAAACTTAACTGCTTTTTCGACGTTATTGTACCAGCTAACTAAAAATAGGAAAGCCTTGAACGCCTGCCACTAAATTTAGTTAGTATTAAGATTCTTTTACAGGGAGTGCAGTGGAGCTGACGCTGAAATCATTAAGTATTTGGTTATGTCATAGCTAGTCTCACTGAACTCTTCTGAACTCTACATGTCATGTGTGGTCTGGCGTCTCCTTACCAGCAACAGGTCCCAGGTTCAAACTAGTCAATTTCCTAAAATACACGCTCAGAGCGTCGTTGCGCGAAAGTGGTAGGGAGACACGACTTAGAACAAACAGACACCACCCAGAATGTTAGACACTACCAGTCATTTCCTTTCCTGCTCCACTCGCAAATAGAACGAGAGAAAAAGGAGTATCTATATGCCTCTCTATGAGCCAAAATTTCTCTTATCTTATCTTAGTGGCAGTGTATGTTGGCGGCAGTCGAATCCTTCAGCAGTCAGCTTAAAATGCCGGTTCTCTAAATTTTCACAACAGTGTTTCTCGAAAAGAAGGTCGCCTTCCCTCTAGCTTACAAGCGTTTCGGAATGTTTCTGACCGCCATGTAGTTACCGTAGGTCGGTCTTTAGTTAACACTCTCCAGATTCGCACCTCAGTGACGGAATGAACTCACTGGAGAAAACTGAACAACGTACATTGATAATTTTTTTACTTAAAAAGCAGTATTTCACAGTCAGACTGACAAATTTTCTTCTTGATCCAGTATGTCGGCTGCCGGCCGGTGTGTCCGAGCGGTTATAGGCGCTTCAGTCTGGAACCGCGCGACCGCTACGGTCGCAGGTTCGAATCCTGCCTCGGACACGGATGTGTGTGAAATCCCTAGGTTAGTTAGGTTTAAGTCGGTCTAAGTTCTAGGGGGCTGATGGTCTCAGATGTTAAATCGCATACTGCTCAGAGCCACTTGAACCATTTGAACCAATATGTCGGCTGCAACACACAAGTGAAACAGTGTTTCAGCTACACTGACGGAAAAAAATCGCAGCACCAAGAGGGAGTTGTGGGACATGAACGAAAGTCGGTAGGCCTGTTTCTGCTTCTGAAAGATGATGTGTATCCAAATTTGACGTCAGTCGTAAAAGAGGCACTAGCAGCCCACTATGACGATGCAAACCAGGTTTTGCTTTAAATACCCGCTGTAACAGTCGTGAGCGTTAGTTATCTTGAAGAATGGACGCGGTGTGTTGATTTTGGCGAAGAATGCCTTTAAGGCGGCAAAGACGCCATTATCAGCACCTCACTGAGTTTGGACGTGGTCATGGAATAGGGTTACGAGAAGTTGCATGTTCCTTCTGCGGTATTGCTTAAAGACTTGGTAAGAATGTAGCCACCGTGCGTGATTACTGGCAGCGGTTGTCACGAGAATGTACGGTTGCAAGAAGACCAGGCTATGGATGCCCATGTGGCGCTACCGTGAGGGAAGGCCATAGTGTTTGGCGCATGGCTCTGGTGCATCGTACTGCGTCTGCAGCAAAATTTGAGCATTAGTTGGCACCACAGTGACACAACGAACAGTTACAAATCTGTTACTTCAAGGACAACTCCGATTCAGACATTCTGTAGCCTGCATTCCACTGATACAAAACCACTGCCATTTGTGTCTGCAGGGGTGTGAAGAGAGAGTTAATTGGAGGACAGGATGGAGGTCTGTTGTGTTTTCTGATGAAAGCCGGTTCTGTCTCGGTGCCAATGATGACCGTGTATTGATTAGAAGGAGGCCAGATGAGGGTTTACAACCAAACTATCTACGTGCTAGACACACTCGACCTACACGTAGAGTTATGGTCTGGGGTTGTGATTTAGCACTGTCATGGTTATACCATGCAGCCTGACTGCTAATCTGAATATCAATCTAGTGATTCTACCTGTTGTGTTGTCATTCATGAGCAGTATTCCAACAGGATAACGCTCGCTCACATATCGCTGTTGTAATTCAACATGCTGTACAGAGTGTCGACATGTTGCCTTGGTCCGCTCGATCACCAGATACGTCTCCAATAGAGCACGTATGGGACCTCATTGGACGATAACCGTAGCGTTATCCACAGACTGCATTAACCGCCCTGTATTGACTGACCAATTGCAACAAGCACAGAATTCAATCCCACAAACTTACATCCAGAATTCACGCGGTTATATCAGATATTAATGTTCCAGCATTACACATTTGCAATGGCTTGTCTCACTCGTACATTAACTTGTGATCTTACAATGTTAATCACCTAAATATGTTACCTAGACGAAAGTATTCCCGAAAATTCCTTACCCTACATTAATTATTTTTTGGTGTTGCGATTTTTTTCCATCAGTGTATAAAAAGCATTTAATTCATAAATGGAGAAAATGACAGTAAATGTGGGGATACCTAAATTCGTTCAAAGTCAATAAATCATCTCAGTGTGAGATATACATGGACTATTTAAGGCGGTCTAAGTAAGTAAGGGAAATGATCAGTTTCAGTGTGTACTCATCTTTACTCTATGAGGCACACAATGCAGCCGTATCTTGAATGCCATTATTAGGTATGGGATGAGTTAGTTGCCACTCATAAGCAGTTGGGCAATCACTCTGACTGCTATCTAGTGATTGGAAGAAGTTACAAATGGTAGGGCAACTGAGAGTTGCATACAAGAGGTACCAAAGGTAACTTATTGTATCCTCTCCTGTTGATTCTGTACCCTCACCAGGAAATACGGGAACTGTCACCACTCATCGATTTGAGTATGAGTGGCGTGTCAGTCGTAGGTCTAAAAAGTCCAGTAAAGGGCGAGCAGGGACCAGGCTAATTTCAATATAATGCACCCATCCACATAACCAAAAAAGTGAGAGGTACTGCCTGTCAGTGAAACTGAAACACAGCCACTATGATATGTATACTTCACCTATTGTGACGCCTGCTGCGATCCATGTCAGGAGGAAACGAACTCAAAATGATAGGGGTCTTCTAATCATAGGCAGTTCGATCATACGGTGAATAGTGGTACATCTTAGGGCGTGCCTGGCCAAGATTTGTATTCCTGGAATGCACTTACCTTCTGGGAGCACAGTTGAGTGTGCCCATGTAGCGTCTCCCTTCACTGTGCTATAGAGATTCTACAGAGCGATTATAAGTGACTCAGAAAAAAGGAATGTTAGCTCTTTGGATGAGAACTGTTTCTTCGGTGACGTCAATGAGCGGAAAAGATTACACAGCAGGCCGCTGCAACAGTGTACCATTCAACATGTAGAATTGGTCACTACGGCATAAGCTGTGATGCAGGGAAGTAAGCCATAGATGATGTATATTTTTACACTTATATAGACTACATTACTATTGTGAGCAGGTTTTATCAGCATTAAAAAAAAAACAGAAGGCAAAGGAGGGTCATTTCGTTGGAACACTGCATTAACACAGCAAACACGTTCTCACCTTTTATTTCTGATCTTGACTTGCAAAGAGAGCTTGCAAGAAGCTACTGTGCTGGTCCATTTTACGCTTCACTGTGAGAGACAATGCTCTGCACAGGGGAAGCACTCAGTATCTCATTTGGAAATGAGCGAGCTGCAAGAATTAACTCACTGCTCTTCCCTCAGAAGTCAAAAAGTTACTCTGCTCTTCATGCTCTTGACTGACTCACTGATTCAGCTCCTGACAACCACTCACTGCTCCCCCACTGTTCACTGTTCCTCTACTCGCTCACCACTCACTCGCAGATTCAGCTCACAGTTTGACCTGATTCTTTCTTGCTCAGCACTTGCCATTCGAGTTCATTCTTGCCCTGGATATCGTTCATTATAATAATAACAGCATTTATATTACAAAAGTGAATCCAGGAATGTTTTGCAAGTGATAAATATGTATGGGAGTAGGATATACACCCTAATCTCCTTCTCTGCCCCTTTCTTTATCAATTTCCTTCTCCCCCTCTCTTTGTCCAACTCCTCCTTCCCCTAACTCTATGCATCACCTCCTTCCTCCTCTCCTGTCCATTCCTCCTCTCAACTATCTTTCTCTCTCTCTGTCTCCTCTTCACCCCTCTCTCTGTCAAACACCTCCTTTCCCCTCTATTTGTCCAGTTCCTCCCGCCCCCCACCCCCTGTTCATCTCCTCTTCACCTCACTTTCTGACCTTGAGCTGTGTTTATTGTTATTGCAATTGAAACCTTCATTGGGATTGTAAGGCCCCTAAAATGATTGTGTCAATCCATTGGAATTGAAGCGGACGTACTATAGGGTAGGTGTGGAAGGGTAGTTCTCTGCTGGAGGTTGGTGGAGGAGCATGTGACAAATGTTGCCAATCACTTGTTACAACACTTTATTGACAGACTAGACATGAACAGACGTGATTGAGTGCATCTGAATCAGACAGAATGCAGATGACAGGAAGTGAGCCCTCAGTCCATAGCACACTGGTACGGACACAGTGATGCATGCGTTCCCCATGGCGGCCCGACTACTCCCACCATGATGGCGCATGGCAGAATATGACTGCTGCAAGGAGACGCGGCAGTGACGTCCGTGGGCCTGGGTTGGACTCTCAGGCAGCAGCCCGCGCCCTTTTGGAGACAGTGTCATAGTTATAGTGACCATTGACACAGGCTGCGCGTCAACAGCGCAGTTGTTATCTCGGTTACTGCTGCTAATATGGAAGGTTATCAAGATTTAAGTGAGTCTGAACGTGGTGTTATAGTCGACGCACGAGCGATGGGACACAGCATGTCCGAGGTAGCGATGAAGTGGGGATTTTCCCGTACGACCATTTCACGAGTGTACCATGAATATGAGGAATCAGGTAAAACATCAAATCTCCGACATCTCTACGGCCGGGAAAAGATCCTGCAAGAACGGGACCAACGACGACTGAAGAGAATCATTCAACGTGACAGAAGTTCAATCCTTCCGCAAATTGCTGCAGATTTCAATGTTAGGCATCAACAAGTGTCAGCGTGCGAACCATTGAGCGAAACATCATCAATATGGGCTTCCAGAGCCGAAGGCCCATTCGTGTACCGTTTATGACTGCACTACACATATCTACGCATCGCATGGGCTCGTCAGCACTGACATTGGACTGTTGTTGACAGGAAACTAGTTGCCTGGTCAGACAAGTCTCTTTTCAAATTGTATCGAGCGGATGAACATGTACGGGTATGGAGACAACCTCATGAATCCGTGGACCCTGCATGTCAGCAGAGGACTGTTCAAGCTGATGGAGGCTTTGTAATAGTTTGGGGCGTGTGCAGTTGGAGTGATATGGGACCCTGATACGTCCAGATACGACTCCTGACAGGTGACACGTACGTAAACATCCTGTGTGATCACCTACATCCATTCATGTCCATTGTGAATACCGACGGAAGTGGGGAATTCGTGCAGGACAATGCAACACCCCATACGTCCAGAATTGCTACAGAATGGCTCCAGGAATAGTCTTCTGAGTTTAAACACTTTCGTTGGCCACCAAACTCCCCAGACATGAACGTTATTGAGCATATCTGGGATGCTCTGCAACGTGCTGTTCAGAAGAGATCTCCACTCGCTTTATGGACAGCCCATCAGGATTCATGGTGTCAATTAAAGCACTACTTCAGACACTAGTCGACTCCCTGCCACGTCGTGTTGGGGAGTTTCTGCGCGCTCGCGGAGTCCTACACGATATTAGGCAGTTGTGCCAGTTTCTTTGGCTCTTCAGTGTAGATAGAGATATGCTAAATGAAATGCGTTTGGCTGTCAAGCCTTCAAAGACTACCATAGCAAAATCTCATCCAAAGACTTCTGAAAAAAGAAAACCAAAAATTTCTTCTCATATGCAAACACTGTCAGTGGAACTTAAGTTAGTGACCAGACTAACACGGACGACACAAAAACTCAAATTGGTGGTAGCACAGTTGAAGTAGAGATACTAAACTCCATTTTTCACTTGTTCCTTTACAAAGGAGGATCCAGGAGTACTATTACAGTTTATTTCTCCCACCATTTTAAAAATGAATGCTAGAAATGTTAGTGTTAGCGGTGTTGAATAACGGCTGAAATTGCTAAAATCGGACAAAACTCCACGGCCTGATGGAATGTCTGTTAGATTCTATGCATAATTTGCGGTTGAGGTAGCTCTCTTTGACCCATAATATACCGTAGATCTCTTGCAGGAAAAGAAGTACCTGTGTGCAAGAAAAGTATCAAAGGTGATCTACAAAACTATCATTCAGTTTCATTGACATACATCTTTTATATCTTAGAACATACTGGAGACTCAAACGTCATGTGATATCTCGAACCGAATGACCTTCTCCACGCTAATCAGAATGGATTTCAAAAGCGTTCATCATGTGAAACCCAACTCGCGTCTTTCTCATACATCATCCTGAAAGCCACGGATCAAGCCTGTCAGATTCATGCAGTGTTTCTTCGCTTCAGGAAAGCATTTGACTCGGTACCATACCAGAGCTTATTAACGAAAGTACGATCAGATGAGTTATCTACCAAAATTTGTGAATGGATTGAGTATTTCTTGTTAGGATTGTTACAGCTTCCTGTCTTGGAGAGTCATCCACAGATCTACAAATAAGTCAAGCATGCCCCAGCGAAATGTGTTGGGATCCATTTTGTTCATGTTGGTTATTAATGACCTGGTATACAACATTAGCACTAACTTCGGACTATTCACAGATGATGAACTGGGTGAGTAACCGTTAGCCGGCCGTTGTGGCCGAGCGGTTCTAGGCGCTTCAGTCTGGAACCGCGCGGCCGCTACTGTCGCAGGTTCGAATCCTGCCTCGGGCATGGATGTGTGTGATGTCCTTAGGTTAGTTAGGTTTAAGTAGTTCTAAGTTCTAGGGGCCTGATGATGGTTCAAATGGCTCTGAGCACTATGGGACTCAACATCTGAGGTCATCAGTCCCCTAGAACTTAGAACTACTTAAACCTAACTAACCTAAGGACATCACACACACCCATGCCCGAGGCAGGATTCGAACCTGCGACCGTAGCGGTCGCGCGGTTCCAGCCTGTAGCGCCTTGAACCGCTCGGCCACCCTTGCCGGCGCTTGCTTAGGAAATTGCTCATTGCACTCTGCAGTTTCTTGTGAAAAATAGCAGCAACTTCGTGACGAATGTTAGTTTTAAGTTCATCTGAAGTGTGTGGATAAATATTGCAGGGGGTAAATCGAGGGAACGAGGAGACGATATGTTGTTAATGTTAATTTTATCTGGAAACGCGTCGTGAAGTTGGCTGTATGTGACGCAGAATCCTGCAAAGCGGGCGCCGCACTTCTCCGCACTGTGCTTCGGCGGTCTCGGACGAAACGAGCAGGGCTGGGCCACATGTCTTCGTTCGGAGTTTGCGGCCTCTCAGCCCTTCGAAGCGGCCCGCCCCACGGGCTGACATCACACTGCTCCGCACTGGGCAATACACTGTCGGGCGAAGCGAGACCGTGACGTCATCGCGCAGGCCAGGCTGCTCCGCGCAGTATTTTACCTTGTATTCTCACAAGTGGGAACACATACTTTATTTTATCGTTAATTTATGTAATCCTATTTCACAAATGAAAGTTTACTCTAACAGTTTAATCAAAACTACAAGTCGTGGGTATCGCTTCATGCAGTATAATTAGAGCTATGTTGGGAAGAACGGCCGGCCGGAGTGGTCGAGCGGTTCTAAGCGCTGCAGTCTGGAACCGCGCGACCGCTACGGTCCAGGTTCGAATCCCGCTTCGGCATGGATGTGTGTGATGTCCTTAGGTTAGTTAGGTTTAAGTAGTTCAAAGTTCTAGGGGACTGATGACCTAAGATGTTAAGTCCCATAGCGCTCAGAGCCATTTGAACCATTTTTTGGGAAGAACGTTTCAGTCTACACATGCAATGCGATGTCGTAAGTACAGCATCTACACGCCGCTGCCGCGTCGTAAGGATCAGTTTGGTTTTTGTTGTATTTATCTACTAGATTTTTTAAATTAATTTTAGCATACCACGGTTCCTGATATTTTGAACAGTTTTTGTAGTGTATGAAGTTGGAACATGACGAAGTCGATGTAAGAAATCCTAATGTGGCGTCTTACGTGTACCTGGATTAAAAAAAAAAGAAAAAAAAAGAAACCAGTAGTCTGCTTTCACATTGATGGTGTTTGTCGTTGTGCACTTGCAAATATTTTCTTCTGTTGGTGAAAGCTGTAGGTTTGGCACCGTTAGTACACAAGACTTTAAATGACGATGATTTCGTGTTAATACGTAATCAAATAGTAACATACGAAATATCGCATGGAATGTGGAACAAAGATAATCTGGCCGCAATTCGATAGTGAGCGTTGGCCATGATTATTGTTAAAGGAAGTCAAATAAGTATACGTTGAAAAAATTCTCGTTTAAAAAAAATAGAGACAAATACGTTCGATTAGGAGAATACGTCGAGGAATTCACTACTGGAGAAACAGAATCAAAGATATTGCGTGTGAATTGAGGGTGCCTGCATGACAGCTGCGTCAGTATATATCAAAAGAAATTATTTTATTAACGATTCTGCTTTGAAGCATAGACACACACAACCGGATGTGTGTTTACTGTCTTCCTACTACAGCGTAAAACTATTACTAAATCATTAGATGAATCTGCAGTCGTTATTCAGTTATAGATTAACTGCTTTTATTGCTTCGACATACAGTCATACAATAATAACGTTCCCTGTCTTTTGTCGATTTTCGTTTTCTTTTTCTGAGGCTGTTTTCCTCCAATGTATAGATTTATTCATATTATTTCAAGTGAGGTCTCGATCGTTGTCAGACAGAGGCTATCTTCCTTTCTCAACGTATTGCGATTTTCGTGTTCTTACCCACAAACATACGTATTATATATGAAATCTTGGAGTCTCACTTTAGAGTTTGCTCCAAAGGAGGGTACGGCTTTGCAGAAGCACTCGTAGAAACACTGCCATTCTGCATTTAGCAACATATCGCTTCTTAGTTCGTTGCCGTCTTTCCTCACATCGGCCTTTATTGCCTTACCTAATGACACTAATCGCTTCGGCCATTTTCATGCACACGGTTTAAGCTGCTTCGATTTTTATAACTAGGATGGCGGCAGTTGTACAACATTGTGACGTCTTCGTACTTCTAAAATAGATGCCTTGTAACACAGCTGCTCCAACACAACTAATAACATCCTATTGCAATGGATACAAATAAGTGAGGCGCGAATCGTTAAAAAATCTAGTAAATTGTTTAGAAAAGTCCTTATTTCATCTTTTGCAAAGATACTTTGTCTTATTATGTGTCAAACAGAAGTGATAGTATAAGAGATTCTCGTGTTTTTCTTACTATATAGAAGATGAGTGCGGAAATTGCACGTGCTTCGAAAAGAAAGGAAAGTATGCCAAGAAAACGGGAAATAAAACAAAAACTAATGGCTGACGAGTACAAAACTACAGAGCCTAATACTAATCTCAGAAGTTCAATTTGGTCAGTGTTTAAGCCTGTAGCAGATGGTGATGGCAACACTGTTAACTATACTTGTTGCTTGGAGTGCAACGAACTTTACTTGCATGCTAAAGGGTCACCCGGCACTTCACGTACTTCACGCTATTCTTGTGTGCCTAACAAACAAGTGGCACGTGTGTGCACGAGATCTGAGATCTTATGAAGCTATTGGAGCTGAAGGATTTTTGGATGTGGCTCAGAGATTAGTCGACACTGCAGCGACTTACGGAAAAGTATCCGCAATACCTATTATGCCTCACCCCACAACTGTCTCACGACACGTCACCGAAAAAGTGAAAAAACCTTGGAAAGGAAATTATACTTGAAGTAATTTACTACGTGAACGGAGGTGACCGCTCATCGACACAGATATGTGGATACGTACCTTCTAGTTTACGACCCGGTTTTCAGACGAGTTTAAAACAAATGAAAATATTAAAAAGGAATTTTTGAAACGATTTATCTCAAAGATGTACCTTTTACGATTGACCAAGGTGCCAACACTACCGCTACTCTTCGTGAATATTCTAGATTGAGTTATCCCTGTTACATGCTGAATAAATTACTAAGAAATTCGTTTAATGCGCGGTATATGTCATACAATTTCCCGCAACTTCATTCTGTTCCGACTGCAGTGAAGGAACTTGTGACAATTGCAAAGCAAAGTGACCTTGTTCATAGTATAGAGAGAACACTGTAGCATTCGAACGATACTCGTTGGAACACACAATTGACCATGCTTTAATCGGTCAAAAGGGAATATTCGGTATTGTGTAAAAATCTCTTTGAGAAATGAGAAACAGAGAGAATAGAAGGATTGATACCACGTTGATGGACAAACTGGTTTCTGTTCTAACGGTATGTATGCTGTTATGTTTTTATATTAAACTGGTATCCATTAACACGTAAATTATTTGAGGAATTTTAAAGCAGGGTTTTTTCTTACATTCCGTCAACGAGACCTCAAAAAACTGGAAACGGAAAAATCGCCTTCACTGCACCTCCTGTTGCCATGGACGATGAAGCCCTTGAAACCCTTAAGTAAAGAGACTCAGGGTGGAGAAGACTCTGAAATAAATATTGCGAATGAGCCTGAAAAATTATGTAGAGGAAAAGGCACCTCGAGCCAACTACTTTCCTGTGGCCACCATTTCGACATCTGAAAATTATGTCTGAATCCCAGGGGCGTGAAGATATGGGAGAGATAAAGCATACAATTCAGTATCTACTACATCAATAATTTCAAGTGACCATTCAAAAAAGGACGCTCCCTCGTGAAGCACCGTCTAGCAAATACCACTAAATTCGGCCGCGGAGAAGACGATCATCTCAGGTATATTATCACCTAAAAAATAACTAGACGGTCTTACCGGTCTAAGGCGCTGCAGTCATGGACTGTGCGGCTGGTCCCGGCGGAGGTTCGAGTCCTCCCTCGTGCATGGATGTGTGTGTTTGTCCTTAGGATAATTTAGGTTAAGTAGTGTGTAAGCTTAGAGACTGATGACCTTAGCAGCTAAGTCCCATAAGATTTCACACACACAATAACCAAATATATGTGAACTGTTTGTCAGACTGTCCACGTAGAATCTGAGGGCAACTTTGACAAAGTTCTCAAATACTGGAAAATAATTCAAATACTTTCGAGAACGGAACTTTTTTAGTGTATCTTTTACATTCTGACGTTTTTCCAAGCGGTATATTAACTCTTCGGTTTACCACCATGAACATAAGTACGGGAGTTTGCTTTGTGGGCATATATTGACGACAAAACAACTCACACAGATCAGTCAGATATGTACTTAAAACAGAATTGTAAATTGGTCGAAAATGTAGCTTACGATTGGATGAAAACGGACAAATATTTCCGATTCTCCAGAAGGTATCCAGAAAATATGTGTGTGTACAGTCATCTAGCTTTGCAAAATGGTTCAAATGGGTCTAAGCACAATGGGACTTAACATCTGAGGTCATCAGTCCCCTAGACTTATAACTACTTAAACCTAACTAACCTAAGGACATCACACACATTCATGCCCGAGGCAGGATTCGAACCTGCGACCATAGCAGCAGCACGGTTCCGGACTGAAGCGCCTAGAACCGCTTGGCCACAGAGGCCGGCCCAGGTTTGCATCTCAGAGAAATTTCAGTCTGCAAGTTTGATTCTAGGTGACGACGGTAACTTCTGGTTGATTGGTTGATTTCGGGAGAGGAGACGAAACAACGAAGTCATCGGTCCCAACGCTTTAGGGAACAAAGGGGTTTGAACCGTCATCCTCCCGAATGCGAGTCCAGTGTGTAACTACTTCTAGACCAGGACAATGATGTCTTCTCTTTCTTCACAGCAACTCCAATATCTGAGAACATGAATGGAGGAATATGCTGTAAATGTTTTTCCCACCACGTTTGGTTTTATATTCTCTGTAAATCGACTGTCGATTATTGTAACTGTTTATCTTGTGGCTATTTATGCAAACTGTTCTCAAATTAGTGCTCATTTATTGCAGCCAAATGAAGGAATCTCTTTTTTTTGTGAATTATTATTGCATTGTAGACATTATGTTGACAGTTTTTTCACACCCAAAGTCATCATGTTTTGACGTTAGTGCAGTGACAATCGTTTAATATGAAAACTCTTAATTTAAATAATTCGTTGAAATGAAGTAGTGCTGTGTACCTGGCGTAATAACTTACTCAATTTTTCTTTTGCACGAAAGAAAATGTTTTTTTCGTAAGAATAATCCGCTTCGCAGTAAAATTATATATGCAGTATATACTTTAGGCAGTCACACTAACACTCAGAAGCTTTGCTCTTATTTTTGTTTCTTTGTTAGGCCGAACACAATAAACAATGCTGCTTTTGTGCAGGTTCAGGTACTGCCAGTCTCAGCACATTTCTTTTATGCTAGTCAGTCAATTTTCGAATTCCGTTCTGGATGTGTCGAAACCTAATTTACATGTCTAATGGCCGAGAAATCTGTGGGAAAACAACCCATCATTTTGCTTGAACTGAAGACATTCAAAGACTAAACAAATGTATCTGATGCATTAGCAACGGAAGGTGTACATTTTAGCAGCAAATACTACTTCAAAAAATGACTTCTAACACATTTTCGAGCATTTATTTCGCATGCACAGTGTAAATTTCTTTTAACAAAGAAAAATACTTTGACCCCATCAGTTTCGTGTTAAGCGCTTTTCACAGTATGTAGAAAAATCGCTTACTGAGAGGTGCTACCGTCACGTGTAGAATGGTCGGGGTTGGTACAAAATGGTTCAAATGACTCTGAGCACTATGGGACGTGACATCTGAGGTCATCCGTCCCCTAGAACTTAGAACTACTTAAACCTAACTAACCTAAGGACATCACACACGTCCACGCTTGAAGCAGGATTCGAACCTGCGTCCGTAGCGGTCACTCGGTTCCAGACTGAAGCGCCTAGAACGGCTCGGCCACGCCGGCCGGCGAGTTGGTACACAGTGCGGGAAGTATATTTGATAGGCGGCCCAGCGCATCCAGTGTGGCGGGCTGAGCAGCCCAGTGCGGCCTGCCGCCGCAGCTGAGGAAGTGAGCTGGGCAGGAGTCTGGTATGACGTCCCTGAGTCCTATTGAAATGTCGCGATAACCCGTTCTCTGTCAGCTAACTGGTAAAAAAAAAAAGTAACAAAATGCTTTCCGCGTTCTCTCGCTGTTAATTGGTTCCTAGAAAACAATAGGGCCCATTATTCTCTGACTGCTAATAGCGCACCAAGCTCCTATTTTCTGACCGTGCTGGGGTACTTCGTGTATTACGTTAGGCTTTCCAAAACTCCGGAAACGGTTATTTTGTGAATTAACGTAACCAGTTAGGTGGAACCGTGATTCTTCCGAAAAGGAAGTTAGATTCGGGTCAGTTTCTCCGCCATGCAACTTATTCAAAATACATTCACAAAACCACAATCTTTTTACTAGGTCACTCGGTTGAAGTTTTTGCACTGCAATTTTTTTTATAGGACTGTAACATCAGTAACTTTGTAGCCGTTTGAGCAGAGCCATAGGAATTTCCCATTTGCTGAGAAAGACGTCGAAATGATTTTCTAGAAGCCTTTTCCAGAGCATACCCAATGTTATCGAGAGTTTCATCTGTCAGTACTGAACGCGGTTTTCTATGTTTCCTGTCAACCACACTTCAAGTGTCACGAAATTCATTTATCAGTCGTTGAATCGTATTTCGATTACGAACTTCAACATCAGGAAATTCCTCTCGAAATAATCTCCTTGCTGTACATGCTGATTCTATAGGCACATCTGAATCACCATTACGCCATTACAGTTGAAACAGTTTACTCAGTACACCGTATTCCACCGCCTAACAAACACTTGCTACCTGTGCAACCATTTCTAACAAAGGCCTAGCAGCAGAGGGGAAATATACTCCCCCAGTACCGCCGCCGACTGCTTGCCGGTGGGGGGGAATTCCCACCTGGTGGTGCGTTAGAATTGATCACCCTGCAGTTATCTACACTGATGGAAATAATCCCAGCACCAAGAAATAATTAATGAAGAGTAATGAAATTTCTGGAATACATTTGTCTAGGTAACATATTTAAGAGATTAGCGTTGAAAGTTCACAGGTTAATGTAAGCGCTGGAAGAAGCATTGCAAATGTGAAATGCTGGTACATTAATAACAGGTGTAACCGCCAGAACGTCCAATGTAAGTATGCAAACGTGCATGTATTGTGTCGTAAGGGTGCCAGTCGTCAGTTTGTGGGCTGGAATTCCATGCCCGTTGCACTTGATCCATCAATATAGGGACGGTTAATGCTGGTTGTGGATGAGGCTGGATTTATCGTCCAAAGATGTGCCGTACATGTTCGATTGGAGACAGATCTGAGGATCGAACAGGCCAAGGCAACATGTAGATACTGATTACAGCGTATTGGCTTACAACAGCAGTATGTGGACGAGCATTATCCTGTTGGAAAACATCCTTTGGAATACTGTTCACGAAGTCTCCAAGGCATCGGTTGTTGCAGACGTCACAGGGCTCGTTTGTGGCTTGTAATTGTCATGCTGAAGGATAGGGCGCTACGTGTGTGGGCGAACACTTCGAATTCGAAACTCATTTACAGCAAACTGTTTCTCACGCACCGACGTAGTTACATTACACACCGCTGTGTTATACACTAAAATTCCGAGTCCTCTAACGCCTAAGGTCTGAAGATATGTAGATATGAAGAAGAATGGTATCGAATGTTAATAACTTTTGTGTTATTTGAAAAAACTTTAGTTTTTACACAAAAAATTCGGAGGCATTACTTTTCAGCACACCTTTGTAATTTATTATTTTGTAAATTTAGTAATAAAAATGTGATCGGACTCTCTAGCTTAATATTCCTACACTCCTACAATATTGCTTACTGGTGTCTTAATATTTACAAATCACAAACCTGGTGATAGTTGCCGGGCTCTGAAACTGGCGGTAAGGGCAGTTTTATGCAAGCTGCGAAGCTTAGAAGTAAAAGAGTAAAAGCTACGGAGTTCGTGTGAGCCGATAGATTTTTTTCCTTAGTATTGGCAGAAATTTAACATATCACAGAGGCACGCCAGGTAATCAGACGTTAAACAATCTGGAATCATCAGTAAAACTGACTCCAAGCCACTGGTCTTAGGTCATCTCACGATAGGCAAGACACCACATTCAACGAACAACGCAGTGGGTATGTTTAAGAGGACTTCGTTCAGAGGGTCGGCGAGCGTACAGATTAACTTCTCGTAATCGACAGCGACAATCTGCCTTCTGACGGCAGAATTGTGACTGAGAGTCTGACGCGAGTTGAAGGCATCACTGAGAAATAATATCAGAAAATATTGTTTAGGCATAAGAAAAAACTTGATGCTGTAAAAATGAAAGAAAGGTACCCTCCCTTCCAAAAATGCACATGATAACCCCTATCAGTTTCATGAAAGAGTTATAAACTCAACTAACATCAGTTTTACAAATAATGAACTTTCTGTCATAAACAAGGGTCTAAAGCGCAATATAAAGCCCAAAATTATTGCCAGTAATTTGAATACCCTTAGTGTATCTACTAAGCTTTCATGTGATGCTGCAAAATTAAATTCCAGGGAAACCAAAGCTTTAGCCTTCAAAGCCAATAAAATAATAACAAAAACCTCAAAAACAATCATTCACACAGACACAGTGACCCAAACGATCTAAAGTGTATAAACCTCAAATTTTCTTAGAGTAAAACTTTAATAGTGAAACCTGATAAAAGTAAGTGTGCAGTCATAATGTATGAAAATGATTATGTCGACAAAACCATCGAATTCTTCAGTAGCAACAACATAACCGAATTAAATTTTGATCCCAATTCTAAATTTTAGGCCAGAATTAAGAAAGCACTTAAGAATTGTAATTTTCTTCCAAGTAAATGAGAAGTATGTGACTACATTTCCATGAACTCCACTGGATCTCGCCTCTGATCGCTGCCTAAGACCTACAAAGAAAATTGTCATATCAGGTCGATTATTAACTCTAGGAACATCCCTTCATATAAATTAAATAACAAAGTGCTTGCTCTGCTCAATACCCACCATAATTTGAAAACAAATTCTCCATTAAGAACACACACGTATCCATCGACAAAATTAAAGATGTGTACACTCCACTGACAGCCAGATTTCCACTGACTTGCATTGCGTGACAAAGCAAACCTTTATACTAACATCCCTGTGGAGGACACCATAAACATAATCCGGAACAGTCTACTCAAACATAAGAAACTAAGCGTGACAGAGATCTGTGTACTCATTGAGTTACTTATCTTGGTACTGTCATACAATTACTTTAGTTTTAATAACAAAATATACAAACAAAGCGATGGGTTGGCAATGGGTAGCAGTCTAGTTGGGATATTAGCAGATGTTTATATAAATCACTTGGAGCAGACAGTTTTTGAAACTAACAGTTACATCAACAACAAAATCATCTAATACAAACGCTATATTGATGATACCATTACACTTTCTGATGAGACAAATGAGGAATTTGAAACATTAGCAATAAATCTGAGCAACATGCACAAAAACATTAAATTCACCTTTGAACATGAGACCAATAATGGCATCAATTCCTTAGACATCAAAATCACCAAAAAAACCATAAACATTAGTTAAAGATTTATAGGAAACCAACATCCACTGATGTGTGTATTTCATCTTGTCATCTAAACCAGCATAATATGGCATATTATAGATCCACATTGAATCGCCTACATAAAATTCCACTTTACCTAGTTCAAAAAGAAAAACAAATCAATATCATTAAAACCACAGCCTCAAACAATGGGTGTAGCCCTCTCATGATAGACAAATTACAAGAAGTCCAAAAATCATCAGACAACAAAGCTGATCAGAAAACCATGCAGTTAACAAAAGACACAATAGAAAACAGCAGAAAATATGTTGTACTACCTTTCTTAAGGAGCACATCCTACGAAATAAGCAATCCATTTAACAACCCAAACATAAAGATAAGCTTCCGCACAAACAAAAAAACTTCAGCAGATAGCAATTCACAGTTTAAGGATAATAACCCTCGCACAAAAAAGCAGGCACATAAAAACTCATCTGCATAATTTGCCCCTTCTACTATATAGGACAAACTGGGAGAAGCTTTGAGGCTCGATTCGAAGACTATATAGATGCCACAAGTTTGAACAACATATCAAAATCCACATTTGCCATGCTATTAACAATCTTGGAAATAAGAGTATTAAAGACCACATTGAGGTATTGCATCATACTGAGAAAGGCTGCTTTATGAATTTGCCTTAAGAGATTGAAATATACGTACACTCTACAGTACAAAATATAGGCCAATCCTGAATTCCATTGTGTAGGCCGCACCTGACTGTATGCAACCAACATAGCATAGCCGTATTGCAGTTCCTCTAAACCCTCTGCAGTACAGTCGTTTGACTATACACAATGGGTACAACAACAAGCTACTGCGGAACTCTGCCCTTTATGGCAGCAGTCCCGTTGTAAACCAGTACCGTCATACAACAAATATTAGAAAACACATTATTAGAGATGAGACAGCTCCTAACGCTTGGAAATTAAACTTCATTACAATATATGACACTTCAGAAGACACTCATTAAATGGCATAACGAATTGTTGTTCGGGATCCGATTTGAACACACTGTTAACCATACGAAGTTTTCTTTTCTGACAGAGACTCTACTAGGCATGAAGAGATCCAAAAAATCGAAGCGTTCACCAGTATCAGTTTTCAAGGTCGATTGTCCGAATCTGGAAATAAATGATGATACGTTTAGCACTGCACCTCTAACCCCATGAAGCTTATATTGCCCATGAGGAGTAACCACAAAAGGTATGTAATATAGTGCAATGCGTAAGTGTGAAACGCAATGAAGTAAAATTGTGGTATGGACGGGGGGTAGAACCCAGTACTTATTGGAATTGTTAACTAAGTACAATCAGATGTCCGATATAAACACATGTTCACCAATAGCCAGATATTAGAAGCTGAAACGAAGATACAAATCGTTATATTCTCTCTAGCCGTTTTTATGTCATCTCGTTGGCTCTGTAGAGCTGTACCATGGGAAGCAAGGAGAGGTTGTTGACTGATGACCTCAGATGTTAAGTCCCATAGTGCTCAGAGCCATTTGAACCATTTGTCTGTATGGGGGGCCCTTACCAGTTGGGTCTGATTCAAGAGATTGAGAAGGTCCAAAGAAGAACCACAAGATTCGTGACTGGTACATTTAGCCATCGCTAATCTCTTTGAAAGTTTAAGTGGGACACACTTGCAGATAGACGAGGTGCTAAATGGAAGGGGCTGCTCACTAAATTCCAAAATTCTATCTTCGCCGGGGATGTAGAGCATATATTATTACCACCAGCTTTCATATCGCGCAATGATCACCATTCAAAGATAAGGGAAATTGGAGCTCATACTGAGGCGTTCATACAGTCGTTTTTCCCTCGCACTTATTGCGAGTGGTACAGACGGCAGGAAATATGACTTTGGCGCGAATAGTGCCCTCCATCACACACCGCTTGGTGGCTAGCGGAGTATATACGTAGATGTGGGTGAAATATAGTTTAAACAAAAGATCGCTAGTAAGAAACACATCCCGCCAGCCGACGCCCGCGCCAAGGCCGGAGTCGGGGTGCATCGGCGGTCCCCGCAAAGCTACGACGTGACCGTTCAGGTCCCGCACGGATGAGACGCCGGAACGTCTTTCATACTTGACACCAGAGAAATTCCTGTTGAAATACGTTTTCACCTAGGTACCGTTACTGGCGCGATGACGCATAGGGGCCAGCACGGAGAGAGAGAGATATTGCAATACTTCCCAGAATAGCACAGGATGCATTCCTGACGGTACAGCTCGTCCTCACTGAACTTACCCGTGAAACTGCCGCTGCTACAGGTGTGGGAGCACTATCCGCCCTTTTCTTTTCTACAGACGAGGCTTTCAGCGGCAAAATTATTTTGCACAGATCGCTACATTGCACTGACAGTTAAACATGCAAAGATTGCCTGCAGATAACCAAATACATACAAGACTCACAAGAATATTGGAAGCCAGGAACATATTTACCAGTATAACTACAATTAAATATTACGATTGCTGCTGCAGTCTGACACCGATCGATGTTGAGGCAATGTCTCCTCTTGACGGCTGTGGTTCTAGAACGAGTGTCAGTATCTATAGCACACATAATTTTCCATGTAAAAAAAAATCTCTCGTGGTTGTCGATGTCCTGAATCTTTACGCCCCTCCCGATAGGACACACACTCATCTTCTCTGATCATGCCACAACATAAGCCACAGCAACTTTACCCTGCAATATACACACATTTTACACAAACAGTGCAGTTATCTTTTATATCTGTACAGCACCAGAAAAAATTATGGTATACCCACACTCGCACAGGCTGTATGTCTCGATACTCCTAGGAAATTATCCGACAAAGTCGTCGAATCAGCGCTTCTGGAAAGTGCTACATCCTGCCAACATTCTGTCAAACAGGTGTTACGAAGGACAGGCGTCAGGCACTATGTGTGATAATGAATACCGCACCCACGGACGTAATGCTTGGAAAGCCATCACTGACGCGGGTTGGTGTACTGTAATCAATATCACTACCGATGGAACAACAAGGAAAATGCTAGGCTACACTTATGGCGTGTCGATGAGGGGACGTATTGTTACAGCCGTATTGCCCGTCCTTTTTTTACACTATAGTAGGTCCAGTTGAACACTTGCATTGCTATATTGTGCAGCTGTTTACGAAATGAATCTATCACCACTTACGTTTGGATATACTTCTCAGTGCATTGAAATGACAATTCACCATGTCCAAACTATCATTTCAATACGACTAGACATACTCACTCTTTTTTACGTGAATAGTAGTTTGATTACTTCCCATAAACGTATGTCGGAACATAAGTCACGGTACCTTCACGTTGAAGCAGCAGCATAACATTTCTGACTATCAATTATAGGTGTATAAAAATTATGATACGTCCACACTTGAACCAACTGGGTGTCGTTTTCACACTGCAAAAAAGTCTCCCGCCATTACGTATATGTCGATGAATAAAGGATGTAATTACAATTTTAAAAAGCCCTAGAGTATTTTCGGTTTATCGATTTCACCACTTCCGCGAAATCTATTGGTATCTTCGATACTTGTAAATCCAGCCAATACACATTGGCGTCTTTAGTAATATATATAAATATTCAGAGAGCCAAGTCGAGATTTATGTCAGTGCGTTCCATGCATAGCTTCCACCACACACACACAATTTCCCCCTGACTAATAAATCATTGTGATTGCGAAATATACTAGAGTACATTCATTCGGAGTTAATTTTCACGGGCAAAGCAGGTGGGTGGAGAAACTGCAAAACTGTTGTAGTCTAAGCGCATTTTTAAGTTCATGTTGCTTAGCACCGTTCCTGTTTAACACTCTGGAGCAGTAGTGGGATAACCGCGGGACGGATATGTTGTTTCAAGTGGCAAAATTGAGTTTGTTATGACAAACAAAAGAGGCTGTTAGAGCATCATCCAAACAGTTTGTTTGTTACATGTGCGAGAAACGGTGACACAATCCTGTTTAGATCCTGTAACGTGTGTGTGTGTGTGTGTGTGTGTGTGTGTGTGTGTGTGTGTGTGTGTGTGTATGCTGGAGCTGCATTATGAAAAAGGAATATCATGTTATGTAGAAACCTCCTATAGGCCTGAATGCAAAGAATGCTTTATTACAAGCGTTCAATAAACTTGTGTTTGTCTCTTTCAGCGCACTAGCTTTATGTAACTGACTAATCAATATGATTCCATCGTAATTCAGTTATTCAACTTAAAGTGTGTCCTGGATGTCTGTGAATAAGGTAATGCCGTATTTCTGAGCAGCGGTAGTGAGTGTAGTGTGCAAAATATGGTCATGCTTTAGTTATCGCTATTAAAGGGGGATAGTGACTGCGTGACTCCGCTTGTTCAACAACAGAGCTGTAGCCACATATTAGAAAAAATATTCCATAGTTCTTACTTCTTTAATATGTTATTACAATTAACCTCGAGAAATATGGATTCAAGGGAAAAATGAATGTTACTACTTATAGTGTGTTTGAGCTGATGAAATCAAGAAATGCGTTTAATGTGCTCTTTGATATTTATATGAAAGCTGACAATGAAGAGTCATCGCCACGTGAACGATTTTGATTACTACATATTGCCTACACAACTTGTATCATTACTACGTGATATATATTTTACTTGCCACGTGACGTATGTCTAAGTATGAGCCACGCTTTAATCACTATGACTCGAATGTGCGATGCCACACTGATGAACCGCAATCAGCGTCCCTTATGTCACTTTAGTTTAAGCTTTATAGCAACGTGATTCTCTGTTTTCTGAGTCGTGTAGCGGTTAATTATTTCATAAAACAAGGGAAGCGTGACTACGAATCAGAATGCGGATGAGGGAATAGCAGATATTGAGTACCATTTAGCTAACGTAAAGCACTTAAAGAATTGGACAGTTACTTTATTTTGAATTCATTCAAACAGAGGCAATTAGTAACAGCAGAGAAATTAGCAAATGTGCGGTCATACCGGTAAAAAAATTATCGTGTCTCCGAAGTCGGTGAACTATACTTTCACGCTAAGCTACAAACTGTTTAATGTTTCCAAAGGCCCAAACAGCGTGACGTCGGGCACAACAGAACCAACAGCAATTCTGAAATAATTGTTAGCTCCTGATACCGGCAGACAAATAAGTAGCTGCAGCTATAGGAAAAATTCCACAACCATCTGGACGCAGGCAGTGCTCGCAGACCAGCACCGACATGTCCATCGTGATCAGACTGGCACCGTAAAAATAATGTATTTTCTGTAGCCCAGTAAGATGCTATTACTTTTTTAATGACCTATTTCCTTACTTCTGGGTTTCTATGATGGTGAACGTAGACAGTTCATATTTAAAGATGTTGCGTTTGTAGTGTACGCAGAACTTTTTGCAGACACATTTTCGGCAAGCGTTGCGTCGCCGAGACCATTCAAAGAGGTGAAGTGTAATAAAACACGGAAGAGTGTGAAGTGGCGAACACGTTTCTATCATGGAATCAACTGGGATGATCCTAATACACACTATAAAGACTTGGTGATGGCACAGACACAATTATTTAAGTCAAAAACACGGAGAAAATCATGTGGCTAAGGCGAATATCCAAGTTTGCAGCTATTCAAAACCTGGAATTCTTTGACTGTAATGCTCTCAATCAACTCAAGAAGAATAAGTGTGAAGAAAATAGTGTTCTGTCTGCCTATGAAAATGTAAAACTACTTTCAAGTTGGATTAATGAACATAAATAATTTTTTCCCGACAATAAATGTATACTTTTATGACACCCACGTCCTTAGCACGTAAGTTTATCTGTGATACGATACCTGTTTCCATCTATACCTGCATTCCACTGAAACTGTCTGATCCACTTACCACAGCCTGTTACTGGGGGAGTAGCGCTACCTGTGCTATTAATAGGTATGCTTTCACATTCCTCGCCCATCGCTTGCAGTGAACTCTCTGAAAATGTGTATGTTAATGGCGCTAAAGATGCTACATCTTGCAGACACGCGCACGTGCAATGCAGATGTAACTGCAGAATGTTCAAACATACACTACTGACCATTAAAATTGCTACACCAAGAAGAAATGCAGATGATAAGCGGGTATTCATTGGACAAATATGTTATACTAGAACTGACATGTGATTACATTTTCACGCAATTTGGGTGCATGGATCCTGAGAAATCAGTACCCAGAACAACCACCTCAGGCCGTAATAACTGCCTTGATACGCCTGGGTATTTAGTCAAACAGAGCTTGGATGGCGTGTACAAATACTGCTGCCCATGCAGCTTCAACACGATGCCACAGTTCATCAAGAGTAGTGATTGGTGTATTGTGACGAGCCAGTTGCTCGGCCACCATTGACCAGACGTTTTCAATTGGTGAGAGATCTGGAGAGTGTGCTGGCAAGGGGGGCAGTCGAACATTTTCTGTATCCAGAAAGGCTCGTACAGGAGCTGCAACATGAGGTCGTGCATTATCCTGCTGAAATGTAGGGTTTCGCAGGGATCGAATGAAGGGTAGAGCCACGGGTCGTAACACATCTGAAATGTAACGTCCACTGTTCAACGTGCCGTCAATGCGAACAAGAGGTGACCGAGACGTGTAACCAATGGCATCCCATACCATCACGCCGGGTGATACGCCAGTATGGCGATGACGAATACACGCTTCCAATGTTTGTTCACCGCGATGTCGCCGAACACGGATGCGACCATCATGATGCTCTAGACAGAACCTGGATTCATCCGAAAAATGACGTTTTGCCATTCGTGCACCCAGGTTCGTCGTTGAGTACACCATCGCAGGCGCTTCTGTCTGTGATGCAGCGTCAAGGGTAACAGCAGCCATGGTCTCCGAGCTGATAGTCCATGCTGCTGCAAACGTTGTTGAACTGTTCGTGCAGATGGTTGTTGTCTTGCAAACGTCCCCATCTGTTGACTCAGGGATCGAGACGCGATACAATAAACCGCAATCGCGATAGGCTACAATCCGACCTTTATCAAAGTCGGTAACGTGATGGTACGCTTTTCTCCTCCTTACACGAGGCATCACAATAACGTTTCACCAGGCAACGTCGGTCAGCTGCTGTTTGTGTATGAGAAATAGGTTGGAAACTTTCCTCATGTCAGCACGTTGTAGGGTCGTCACCAGCGCCAACATTGTGTGAATGCTCTGAAAAACTTATCATTTGCATATAACAGCATCTTCTCCCTGTCGGTTAAATTTCGCGTCTGTAGCACGTCATCTTCGTGGTGTAGCAATTTTAATGGCCAGTAGTGTATATATTAGCAAAAACATAGTGATCAGTGTATTTTTAAAAATAAGAACAGTGATGGAGGGTAACGATTTTTTTTCCTTTATTCAACTCAATTCAGTTCTTGAGATTACAATTTAGTTCGTGATGTGCAAAATATATATATATATATATATATATATATATATATATATATATATATATATATATATATATATATATATATATATATATTCGTGTGGTACGTAAAGAAATATGAATATTTTAGTTCGACAACTTTTTTCGCTTTGTGATAAATGGCGCTGTAATAGTCACAAACGTGTAAGTACGTGGTATCACGTAACATTCCGCCAGTGCGGACGGTATTTGCTTCGTGATACATTACCCGTGTTAAAATGGACCGTTTACCAATTGCGGAAAAGGTCGATATCATGTTGATGTATGGGTATTGCGATCAAAATGCCCAACGGGCGAGTGCTATGTATGCTGCTCGGTATCCTGGACGACATCATCCCAGTGTCCGGGCCACTCGCGCGATAGTTACGTTATTTAAGGCAACAGGAAGTGTTCAGCCACATGTGAAACGTCAACCATGACCTGCAACAAATGATGATGCCCAAGTAGGTGTTTTAGTTGCTGTCGCGGCTAATCTGCACATCAGTAGCAGACAAATTGCGCGAGAATCGGGAATCTCGAAAACGTCGATGTTGAGAATGCTACATCAACATCGACTGCACCCGTACCATATTTCTATGCACCAGGAAGTGCATGGCGACGACTTTCAACGTCGTGTACAGTTCTCCCACTGGGCGCAAGAGAAATTAGGGGAGGATGACAGATTTTTTGTACGTGTTCTGTTTAGCGACGAAGCGTCATTCACCAACAGCGGTAACGTAAACCGGCATACTATGCACGATTGGGCAACGGAAAATCCACGATGGCTGCGAAAAGTGTAACATCAGCGACCTTGGCGGGTTAATGTATGGTGCGGCATTATGGAAGGAAGGATAATTGGCCCCCATTTTATCGATGGCAGTCTAAATGGTGCAATGTATGCTGATTTCCTACGTAATGTCCTACCGATGTTACTACAAGATGTTTCACTGCATGACAGAATGGCGATATACTTCCAACATGGTAGATGTCCAGCACATAGCTCGCGTGCGGTTGAAGCGGTACTGAATAGCATATTTCATGACAGGTGGATTGCTCGTCGAAGCACAATACCATTGCCCGCACGTTCACCGGATCTGACGTCCCCGGATTTCCTTCTGTGGGGAAAGTTGAAGGATATTTGCTATCGTGATCCACCGACAGCGCCTGACAACATGCGTCAACGCATTGTCAATGCATGTGCGAACATTACGGAAGACGAACTACTCGCTGTTGAGAGGAATGTCGTTACACGTATTGCCAAATGAATTGAGGTTGACGGACATAATTCTGAGCATTTATTGCATTAATGTGGTATTTACAGGTAATCACGCTGTAACAGCATGCGTTCTCAGAAATGATAAGTTCACAAAGGTACATGTATCACAACTGGAGCAACCGAAATAAAATGTTCAAACGTACCTACGTTCTGTATTTTAATTTAAAAAACCTACCTGTTACCAACTGTTCGTCTAAAATTGTGAGCCATATGTTTGCGACTATTACAGCGCCATCTATCACAAAGCGAAAAAAGTGGTCCAACTAAAACATTCATATTTCTATACGTACTACACGAATATTTAATAAAAATGGGGGGTTCCTATTTAAAAAAAAACGCAGCTGATATCCGTTTGACCTATGGCATCGCCATCTAGCGGGCCAACCATAGCGCTATCTGGCTTCCCCCTTCAAGCTGGACAAGTTTCGTTCTTTGTAGTTTTTCGTTTGAAGCTTATTTCGTGAGATATTTGGCCCAGTCACGATCAATGGACCACCCTGTGTATATAGTTCTTGAGGTACATTTCACTTCAATGCAGTGATACTCTTAACTTATTATTATTACCAGAATCCAACACATGTTGGGGATTCCTCGAAGGGAATTCTTTTTTCCTTATAGACCCATACTTAAAACTAAAGCAGAGGTATAGATTAACTTACACGCTAAGTACTATTGCTAATGAAATTCCATCCAAACAGACTATATTGAACCAAGCTGCTCTATGAATTGACGTTCTCCTACTTAACTAGATGACTAAACTTTTTTTTGAAGTAGATATTTTCCGTGAAATAATTAATTAATTGAGTGACTGAAACTTAACGAGGCAAGTTCTATATACATATTTATCATTGAAATACTTTAATAACAACATTTAATTGGATAGTCCCAATTTAGCAGCTCTAAATATTTTTCTGAACTGGGTGGCTCTAGACATTTTCCACCACAGACAGCTGAAATACTTTAATAATAACGATTATTTGGGTGGCTCTAATGCGTCCAACAAAAAAAGCTGTACTAAAGGAAAAAAAGAAAAGATTTGGATGGAAATAAAACTACTTTGATTGGATGGCTAGTGGCAGGTGAAAATCTTAAAAGCTATTTTATTTAAAACATGCACATGGTGCATAGATATATTTACAGCATAGAAATACGTTGTGTATCAATAAATATATATTTTTTCGGTTTTCAATACTTTTTTCTTTCACACACATGGTATGCATATATATAGATAAAAAATTTTTCCGTTCTATCCTTTCTTTTCCACACACTCTCTCTCAATGATACATGTGTACATAGTACACAAAAATATTCCACACACATTCTCTGTCTCTGATACATGTGTACATAGTCCACAAAAATATTGGATAAATTATCTCTCTCTCTCTCTCTCTCTATATATATATACACTCCTGGAAATGGAAAAAAGAACACATTGACACCGGTGTGTCAGACCCACCATACTTGCTCCGGACACTGCGAGAGGGCTGTACAAGCAATGATCACACGCACGGCACAGCGGACACATCAGGAACCGCGGTGTTGGCCGTCGAATGGCGCTAGCTGCGCAGCATTTGTGCACCGCCGCCGTCAGTGTCAGCCAGTTTGCCGTGGCATACGGAGCTCCATCGCAGTCTTTAACACTGGTAGCATGCCGCGACAGTGTGGACGTGAACCGTATGTGCAGTTGACGGACTTTGAGCGAGGGCGTATAGTGGGCATGCGGGAGGCCGGGTGGACGTACCGCCGAATTGTTCAACACGTGGGGCGTGAGGTCTCCACAGTACATCGATGTTGTCGCCAGTGGTCGGCGGAAGGTGCACGTGCCCGTCGACCTGGGACCGGACCGCAGTGACGCACGGATGCACGCCAAGACCGTAGGATCCTACGCAGTGCCGTAGGGGACCGCACCGCCACTTCCCAGCAAATTAGGGACACTGTTGCTCCTGGGGTATCGGCGAGGACCATTCGCAACCGTCTCCATGAAGCTGGGCTACGGTCCCGCACACCGTTAGGCCGTCTTCCGCTCACGCCCCAACATCGTGCAGCCCGCCTCCAGTGGTGTCGCGACAGGCGTGAATGGAGGGACGAATGGAGACGTGTCGTCTTCAGCGATGAGAGTCGCTTCTGCCTTGGTGCCAATGATGGTCGTATGCGTGTTTGGCGCCGTGCAGGTGAGCGCCACAATCAGGACTGCATACGACCGAGGCACACAGGGCCAACACCCGGCATCATGGTGTGGGGAGCGATCTCCTACACTGGCCGTACACCACTGGTGATCGTCGAGGGGACACTGAATAGTGCACGGTACATCCAAACCGTCATCGAACCCATCGTTCTACCATACCTAGACCGGCAAGGGAACTTGCTGTTCCAACAGGACAATGCACGTCCGCATGTATCCCGTGCCACCCAACGTGCTCTAGAAGGTGTAAGTCAACTACCCTGGCCAGCAAGATCTCCGGATCTGTCCCCCATTGAGCATGTTTGGGACTGGATGAAGCGTCGTCTCACGCGGTCTGCACGTCCAGCACGAACGCTGGTCCAACTGAGGCGCCAGGTGGAAATGGCATGGCAAGCCGTTCCACAGGACTACATCCAGCATCTCTACGATCGTCTCCATGGGAGAATAGCAGCCTGCATTGCTGCGAAAGGTGGATATACACTGTACTAGTGCCGACATTGTGCATGCTCTGTTGCCTGTGTCTATGTGCCTGTGGTTCTGTCGGTGTGATCATGTGATGTATCTGACCCCAGGAATGTGTCAATAAAGTTTCCCCTTCCTGGGACAATGAATTCACGGTGTTCTTATTTCAATTTCCAGGAGTGTATATATATTATTATTATCGTTAATTGCCCATTAAGGAGAGCGTTAAAACACAATCAATATTCACAATGACAATATGGTACATAAATTGGTACATTTCAAATTCATGGCACTTTTTTCTGTCTCTTTCTTTTCTCTTTCCAAAAACCTCTCATAAATTCACTGTGTTTCTTCTTCCTCTCTTCTGTCCACATCTTTCCTGATTTCTTCTCTTTTGGTGTTTCTTCGAATTTCTGTTTGTTGATTTTTTTCTCTGTATTTTCCTCTGTTTGATATTTCTTCTATGGAGATGTTTAGATTTTTGAGGTCTTCCATGGTTTCCTTTACCCAGTAAGTTTTCACCTTATTCGTCACCACTATGTTAAAAATCTTCTTGGTCAGCCTATTTTCATTCATCCTATGAATGTGCCCATAGAATTTTGCCTTTCTTTTTCTGATATTGTCTGTAATTGTCTCTGCCTGTTTGTACAATCCCTTTGTTGGTCTCTTTATCCAGATCCCCTGTCTCTGAACTGGCCCATAGATCTTTCTCAGAATTTTCCTCTCTTGCTTTTCCATTTCTTTGATTTTAGTTCTTCCTCTGATTACTGTTGTTTCTGAGGCATACAAGGCCTCAGGTAAGACTACTGTTTTGTAATGTCTTAATTTGGCATTGACGAAAATATTTCTTTTATTGCAATGGTTCCATGTGAGTCTGTATGCTTTTTGTAGTTTTGTAACCCTTTCTTCATTGGCTGTTGAACTCAGTCCTGTTTTCTGTATAATCTTTCCCAGGTATTTGAAACTTTCTACTTGTGTTATCTTTTCGTACTTTGTTATCAATGGGCTTCTGTCTGTAGATTATGTGTCCACATAATGGGTTTTTTCATATGACATTTGTAGTCCTGTTCTGGCTGCGATTTCATGCAATATCTCTAGGGCTTCTCTGGCTTCTTTTCTGTCATTTGTAATAATGGTTCAAATGGCTCTGAGCACTATGGGACTTAACATCTGTGGTCATCAGTCCCCTAGAACTTAGAACTACTTAAACCTAACTAACCTAAGGACATTACACACATCCATGCCCGAGGCAGGATTCGAACCTGCGACCGTAGCAGTCGCGCGGTTCCGGACTGCGCGCCTAGAACCGCTAGACCACCGCGGCCGGCTTGTAATAATGGCTATATCGTCGGCGAAGGCCAGACATTTTATGTTGATGGTTCTATTTTTCTCTCTCCCCATCTTTACCCCATTGACTCCTTTGTCCCACGTCCTGATTATTCTCTCTAAAACAGCGTTAAATAAAATGAGTGACAGGCCATCTCCCTGTCTCCTGTCTTGATTCCGAAAGATTCTGAGATCTCGCCCATGAACTTCACTTTTGACTTTGTATTTGTTAATGTTTCCTGAATTAGTTTTCTGGTGTTAGTGTCTACCTTCATTTCTTCTAGTGTATTAAAAAGTGTTTCTCTGTCTATGGAATCGTAAGCCTTCTTGAAATCAACAAATGTTACTGTGGTGTTTCTGGACTTTCTCGTTGTTAATAATGTTCTCAGACACCAGATCTGCTCACTGCATGATCTTCCCTTCCTGAACCCTCCTTGGTATTCTCCGATCTGTGGATCTATCTGAGGTTCTAGGCGATGTAACAGAGCCTTTCATAGAATTTTGTATGCCACCGGCAGTAACGAAATTCCTCTATAGTTATTAGGGACTGTTTTGTCTCCTTTCTTGTGGAGGGGGTGTATTAGGGCTGACTTCCATTCTTCTGGTATCTTTTCTGTTTCCCAGATGTTTTTGATTATACTATGAATTTTGGGTATAATGTTTTCATGGCCTAATTTCCAGATTTCTGCAATCAGTCCATCTTCACCTGGTGCTCTGTTATTTTTCAATTATTTTATTATTTTCACGATTCCTTCATATGTTGGGGGTTCGGAGTCCCGGTTGGGTTGTGGTTTTGTAAACTGTAATCTCTGTTTTGGTTTATCATAGTTAAGTAACGTGTCAAAGTATCTGGCCAATATTTCACAGTTTTTCTTCGGATTTGTCTTCAGTGTTCCATCTTGTCTTTTGAAGCATAAGCTTGGTGGCTGATATACTGTCATATTTTCTCGGAATACTCTGTAAAAATTTCGTGTGTTGTTTCTGGTGAAGTCTTGTTCTATCTCCTTCAACCTGCTGTTTTCGTAACCTCTTTTTTCTCTTCGGATTATTTTTGAAGTGTTTTTCTGTATCCTGTTGAAGTCCTCCCATTTTTCTTGTGTTTTATGGCTGTTAAATTTTTTCCAGGCTTGTATTCTGTCTTCTATGGCCCTGTCGCATGTCATGTTCCACCATCGGTGTTTCTTTTTTCTCGGTGGGTGCCCCAATTTTATCAGTTCTTTTATTTTTTCTGACAGTTCTGTCCAGTTGTTGCTATTGATTTTCGTAATTTCTTCTATTATTTCTTTTTTGTTTATTTATAGGTACTCTGGATCTGTTCTGAAAGGTCTGTTGGTTGTCTTGATTTGTCTATTGGGTATAAATTTTACTGTAATTTGGAGAAGGTGATTATCAGATTCGAAAACTCCTTTCCTTGTTCTTACGTTCATTATTTCTCTGGTGTTTTTTGTGGATATTGCTACGTGGTCTATCTGAAATTCTCCTAGAGCATGGTTGGGGGATTTCCAAGTTACAAGTTTTCTGTGTGGTTTCTGGAATTGCGTTGACATGATTTCCAGATCAAAATTTCTGCAGAGGTTTATCAAGTTCTCTCCATTTTTGTTTGTTCTCATGTGGGCCGTGTGTTTCTCTGTCGTGTCTCGGAATTTTCTTTCCTTGCCTAACTGGGCATTGAAGTCTCCTAGTAACACTTTTATGTGATTCTTGGGGATTTTGCTGGTAGCTTCTTCCAGATCTTCCCAGAATTCCTCTATCATCTCTGGGTTCTTCTTGTTATAATTGTTTGTGGGGGCATGTCCATTGATTAATGTATAGGCTTTATTTCCAGATCTTATCGTGAGTGTCGACATTTATTTTGATTTTGAGGTGAAATCTATTATGGAGTCCAGTATCGATTTATGTACTACAAAACCAGTTCCCAAGGGTTTGAGATTTCTTCCTGGGATGGTTATGGCTGGTTTCCCCTGATATATTCTGTAATTTTCAGAATCAAAGTGGTTCTCATCTGCAAATCGTGTTTCCTGTATTGCCATAACTTTGATGTTGTATTTATCCATAGCGTATGTTAATTGTTTCAGTTTACCTGGCCTCAGTAGTGTATTGGTGTTGAGTGTTCCCATGTAAAATACTTTCTTCATCTTGAGGGTTTTTGAGAGGCTCCGATTCTTCTCTTCATGACATGCCTGATCCCCTGGAATCCGATGATCAGGTCTATTACCCAGTCTTACTGACTGGGGCCCAGGGTAGTGGATTCTTTCCCGTTGTTCTGTCATGATTATTGGTTTGTGTTGAGGTATTGGTAGTGAAATCACGAAGGATCTCACATAATTTCGACTGGAGTTTTGAGTTCCAGAAGATTAACTTACAGCCGAGCTCACAGAGCCAACAGACGCTGACCAGAGTACCGGTGGCTGCCATGCAGACGTGTCTGGATTTTGGGACTTCGCATGTAACCCTATGCAGGGGCCCTCACAGGGTGCTACCATCTGGAGCCAGAGGTGTTACTCCTCCCCCTCCTCCTTCCTCATCACTTGCGAGATGAGGCCCTGGGCTTGGGACCGGCAGTGGCGGAGTTCTCTCTCTCTCTCTCTCTCTCTCTCTCTCTCTCTCTCTCTCTCTCTCTCTCTCTATATATATATATATATATATATATATATATATGGTACATAAAAATGTTTACATGACACACACACACACACACACACACACACACACACACATATACAATAATTGCAAATTGCACTATGATAACCTCTTAACAGAACAATAGGTTAACTCAGATCTGAAAGTGTACCTGAAGCAGCGAGGGGTGGGGGATCCTGAGTGGGGAGTGGAGTGGGAGGGGCTGGGGGGAACATTATGTTATGTGTGGCGACATGGAAAACTACTTAACAGAACAATAGCAGAACTATAGGTTAAGGACCTGTCAGTCGAAGGAGAACAATAGGTTTGCCCCTGAGTGTATACCTGCCCCTGACGTAGGCAATCTGCACTAACAGAGTGCACAAGCTCCTGCTTAGTCCCACTGAACTTCGCCACAACATGTGGTGTTTCCCAGTTATGTTGTTTATATTTGTAGCCACTAAGACTTCCTTTAATTCTACAAGTTCTACTTATCGATTTCTCGAATCTTGATCAAACCTTCCTAGTAATCGTATATTACCTCACACATTTAATTTTTAGTGCCAGTTCTCAAGTTTTGCACCATGAAGATATGTTGTCAACATCATTTTGCAATTCGCTTTGCTCTTTTGTGGAATTTACTAAATGGCATCATTACCTGCCACAAATCTAAGAGAAAGGCTCTGATAGTCTGCTAAATAGTTTACATATATATTAGAAATAGCAGAAGGTCTACATCACTTTACTTGCGGAATCACACTCACCACTTCCGTCTCACCAGGTGATATACTGTAACTTACTGTGACCTTTCAGGCAGGAAATCACGAATCCAGTCGCACAACTGAGACAATAGTACTTAGGAAAGCAATGGGTTTGGAAGCCACTTATGAGGAATGATTCAAAACACCTTTTTGGAGCACTCTAAATACGGAATCAATTTGAGAGGTACAGTCATGCTTAAAAGTATCCGAACGACCTGAACAGCATTTCGCCTGATTCTCATGCAACCCACATAACGCAGCTGTCTAGCAGGTCCCCTAATCACTGCTCCGTTCAGTCGTTTGACTATTGAAAATAGTGCCAACAAGTCACCACTAGAAAACACTGCTCTGTATCGCAATAACTCAACATGTAAAGTAATACCACGATACTACAAATATCAGGGAACGCCTTATCACAGATAAGGCTATCCTTCAGGCTGCTAAGCTCACATTTATTACAATAAATGACATACCTGAAATGTTACCACTCTCATTATTACGTCAGATAGGTAATGCACGTAGTAAGTTCGTTGTATTCATGATTTTCTCTTCAAAGTAACATACCGTACTTATTATTTAACACAAAATGACATTAAAAATTTAAGTTATTCACGAGTACCTAGTTGAGAATGTGTATGAAATTCAAATGACACGATGAACCGTCTCGTTCTGCATATGGATTCAAACCCAGGTCATGCAGACTAAGAAAAGATTTCATGACTGACGGAAACTAACAGTCATTCCTGACTAGGCATACAGAGAGTGATATACCTCGAGTTTAGACAGTATCAGTTAGCAAATACCAACTTTAAATTGCATAATGTAAACATTTTTAAGGGGCGCGAATTCCTACCCAGCATCTATTGTCCTTGTTAACGAACTACGAGAGATGTTAAATATTGCTTCTTCACAAGTAACTTACTTGAAATACCGTGAGGTAAAGCTTTGTGTTGGACAGGGATTCGTACCCAGAACCTAATCGGATTGTTATCAAAGCAAAATAACGGTGACATTGTAACACCCCACCCGTCACTTATCTGGTTTTGGTGTGTGGTAATTGACTAACAGATCAACAGAGAGTGCAAAACTGCTGCAATGTCGGATAACGCAAAGAAAGTAATAAGGCCCTGTGACTCCTGATTGAACTGCGGTGGCAGTGCTGACATTAATTGATTCAGAATTGATCCCTTTTAATTAAAAAGGGGTGCACATTGATCTTATATTCAGCTATTGAACACCAGATGCAATTGTTGAACATGAAATTAATTAAGAAAGTGACTTGGGATTTCAACTACTTGATTGAAAACATATGCAGTCGATTAGCACAAATTTATTTTAACTCACGACCTTCAATCGCCACATTACATGACTCTCCTAAGAGGTAGTGGTAATAAATTGCGTTTGCGTGGAGTAAAGCGCGATAAATCAAAAGTAATTCCTATCGACTGACCCAGGCGTAATGCGAAGTGCGAGAAGAATTCTACGATACACGGCCCATGAAACCCTCGGGGAAACTTTGCCGACGTGATCCAACAAATTAATCAGTGGCCGGAGCGGGCGCAATATCACCGAATTCAGCGCGGCGGGGCGTCGTCGTTATGTGGATGTCGGTCAACCTCGTGGTGCTGCAAGGCTGCGCTCGTCTATTCACTTCTATCTATCTTGCTCAGTACATAGCTGAACCAAAACTTTCTATCTCCAAGCTCAATCGTTCCGTTTGCTAAATCCTGAACTGCAGAGATGCTCACTCTCTCTCAGGCAAGCTGAATAAAGAACGCTACGTCCGCACTCTAGGCAAGCTGGGAACGGAAGACCACTACGGAGACTTCTCCCAGTCCGCTCTTCGCCTCGGTTTCCCCTCCAGCAAAATCACTTACGCCAATTGCAGCGCAAGTCGCGTTAATAATGCGTCGCTTCCCAGCGCCGACCAATGCCTGATCTGGGAAGTGAACAAATTCCCACAAAATTTCCCTTCCTCTCAACTTCTGCTATTTAGCTCCTCCCAGGCCACCCGTCAAGGTTAGCGTCTGCACAAACACCAATTTTTCCGGAATTCTGACTCCCAGGAGATTACTTCAAATTCCTTGGTCCTACGTTCCCATTGGAGGCCGGCGTATTTCATTCTGTCGCTCTTCACCTGATTTACTTCAGACTCTGCGGACTGTGAATTCAGCGTGAAGTTGCTATAGTCACGAAGACGCATATTTTGGCCTCTATTGACCGCTCCAGTAGATCGACGCGTTTCCACAAAGATTTCATGTCGTGTGAATTACTTTAAAACCATCACCCGACATTAATTATTCCAATACGTCCATACTATACCCTCTACAAGATGCATTGTGCCTTGTCAGTCATTTTTGTTCAGCCCTACTGTTCGCTAAACGTGAGTTAGGTGGTCTTTAATGACTTCATGTAAGAGGCATAGTTCTTGCCATCTTACAACATATCGGATTTTCTCGGTAGTAGCTAGATGCTTTAACTGAAAGAAGAAGAAACATAAATTTTTTCCTTGCCAGGACACCAACCCGCCACCTATCGCTGTTGTATTATAGAGAAAACGAGCGTTAAATATGGGTTTATTACACCAGCAGCGACATCTGAGCATGTTGAACTAGAAATAATATGACCAAGGGTTCAGTGCTGACTGGGAATCGAACTCCACACATTTCGTTGTTGACTACACACAAAGAGACGTCAGCTACCGAATTTTTCTCCACCAGCAGCTCGGAATAACATCCTTGAACTTACAATGATCTCGCAAATAGTTATGTGTCTCACTGGAAGTAAAAAACGTCAGATAACGTTAATGTTGACAACGAATGAAAATAAAGTTAAAAATCGAAATTATGATCCACCAGCAGATAGGTGTTCTCATGCTAGAGCTTGATAATACATAACGAAAACTTTAGTGCCGGGTCAGGATTCGAACCCATTCCCGAGCACCAGCTGGTGTGGCCGTGCAGTTCTAGGCGCTTCAGTCACGAACCGCGTGACAGCTACGGTCGCAGGTTCGAATCCTGCCTCGGGCAGTTCTAGGGGACTGATGACCATGGATGTTAAGTCCCATAGTCCTCAGAGCCATTTTAGCCATTCCCGTGCAATATGTGGAAATGTTGATGAATCTGCAGTTTTGAACAAACAACAATTTGTAGTCGAGCTGCATTGTCACAAAGGGATCAAATTCCGCGTTAAGGGCGGTCTGAGTTGCATACCCAGTTGAGAACCAATTTTATCGACATACAGAAGCTCAAATAAAAGATGGAATAAGTGTCCTGTGACCAAACACAGGGTTTGTTTCGTCACTAGAAATAAATAACTAGTATGAGAAAGGTTACTGGTGATAGAGTTTCGTCCGCAGCTTGTGGTCGTGCGGTAGCGTTCTCGCTCCCCGCGCACGGGTTCCCGGGTTCGATTCCCGGCGGGGTCAGGGATTTTCTCTGCCTCGTGATGACTGGGTGTTGTGTGCTGTCCTTAGGTTAGTTGGGTTTAAGTAGTTCTAGGGGACTGATGACCATCGATGTTAAGTCCCATAGTGCTCAGAGCCATTTGAACCATTTTTTGATAGAGTTTCTACATGTCGCCACTCCTTACTTTATTGTGGTTCAACCTAACGTCTACTTGGTAGACAAGGAATATCATGTTTAATGTGAATTTCAGACCACAATGCCATTATATCTTCTTCACTTGGTGTAGCCAGAAGAGAATGGAATGTGTCTCTCCCTATTAAAAAGTCATCAGCAGAAGTTGGAATCGAATCCAGACCATATGTATACGAACCTACTATCAATCCGACAGACCACCAATTTCTCTTCACTGGAACTCATTTTTATATCATAACGCCATTGTGTCACACTGGATCACAATTATGTCACACAGGCTGCCTGTAGTGGTTTGCAGCATGTTTAGTACATTCATTTACTTGGTTTACCAAATCCTTGAACTAGCTGCCTCGGCTACCTAGTGCATTCATTCGACTCTATTTTGTAATCACCAAACTAAATCACGTAACTGCCACATACACAGAACGCCCAACAGTGCAGGATGCAGAAATTTAAATAGGAAGTGTTCCTTTCCACTTGAGCTACACTATTGCATTATCTGTTTGTTGAAAACGTCGTGCGGTGCAAAAGAAAAGCTGTAGCTGTCTGTCTCTCAGAAGTCTAGATCCGGCCTTATGCATTATTTCACAGCACTGTGGAATGCGGAAGTTCTGGAGGTATTGTTAACTTCTGGAACAATGGCATCTACGTGTCAGCTGGTAGTATAACGGTAAGCAATGTGCGTAACATCATAAGGTGTCGCGAGTTCGAGTACATTCACTGCTACATTTTTTAGAACGCAATTCTGCTGTCTGCTGAAGTTATCAATGTAATGGAGCTTCTCAACACAAAACAAGTGGAAAAAGGGCTAACTTCTGCGACAGTTTGTTCTTTTCAGGTTTAATAGACGGCCAGGCAGCAAATGCATCTAGGAACTTTTGTATTATTCATGGGAAGAGCGCATGGTGCCAAAATACATCAAAACTATTTTCTACATTAGCTGTCGAATGGTAGTGGCATTTTATTCTTCTTCAAATCTTGTTTGACAGCTTTAACTCAGAACAAGTTTTTTACATGCATGTAATCAATTAACTGTATGTGCATTGTCAGACTGTTATAGATAACATCAGAGAATTTCCATACATCATTGATGATTAATTTCTCTCTCATGTTTACTATTGTTTCAACAACACTAAAAGAAACCTTACAAAAATTGTGCACTGTATTATAATAAATGAAATAAAACTATCCACAATAACCTTACGACGGAAGTGTGTTTTAATAAAACTGAGTATCTGTACACAAGTGTGCCTCTATCAGCATGAACTACTAAAATACTACTCACTTAGATTTCGATTGGGTCTGTGTTTAATTGCTATGCTGTGTCATACTGCAAATGTGGCATTTCATAAATAAAGTTATGTATTCCTAGAAACCCAAAATTTACTTGTCAGCAGCGGAAAGAGGCGTTACCTGTTGTGCAGCATTGTAAGCTTATCACCATTGCACTATTAGCACAAAGTATTTTCTTGTGATTTCCTTATTGATGTTTGAACTGACTGCTGGTAGCTCTGTAACAGAAGAGATAAAAACGTTGCATTCAGCGAGACTAGAACCGTGAACCGTAACACACGCTTTTTTACAGACCAGCGCGTTACCACAGAGCTAATGGAAACGTATGTGTCTTCGCTTGATCTTAAGAGGCCAATAGTGGCTGGAACTCGTAAACCGCAATTTAAAGGATGAGATTAGTTGCGATGTCCACGTGCAACGACTTTCCTGGGCTGAAAACCGTAAATTTACTATCTTTTGTTATACCTCAAGCGATAATAACTCAGTTTATTCAATGGAAATGACAGGAGATATCAAGTGAAATTTGAGGTTTAATTCCGTGCACACCAGGAAGTAACTCGTCGATCATAGAGTTGCCAAACATACCTTGCTTTGTTGCTAAATCTCAGTTACAGTACCAACAGGAAGAAGACGAACCGATGTGTTCCTACAGCGGGCTGGGAAGTGACCATATCTGGCGTCTCAAAGACGCGGCTGCCATGGCCTGGAATGCCTAATGCGTCTGATTCGCATTTCTGTAACTAGCTTTAGGGACTGGAGCGTAGTTACTAATAATACTCAGAACTGACTGCAAACTAAGCATCATAAATCAGTAACTTTCATCGTTTTTTTATATTTCTTTCGTAAGTGTACTCAAAAGTAAGTAACTCATTTACAGATTTTTCATGCCTAACCGATAGTCGAGCACAAATAACAAATAAAAAAAAAGAAGGAACATGTGTGTGTGTGTGTGCGTGTGTGTGTGTGTGTGTGTGTGTGTGAGAGAGAGAGAGAGAGAGAGAGAGAGAGAGAGAGAGAAGAGAGAGGGAGAGATAAATATAAAAAAGAATGAGAGAGTGAGTAAAAAATTGTTGTAAAGAAATGGAATCATGTTATGTAAAGAAATCCTTCATTAAAATGAAACATTCCGCATCATTACGAAATGTCGTATTCATGATCCATGGAACAAGTGTTAATCTACTCAAATTTAGTCTAATCATATTGCTGACAGACCATGAAGAGTCATGAATTACCGAAATTTTCGCCAATATCAGTAACCAAATATAAACTTGAAAATAAAAAACCACAGTTTTTGTAATAAACCGGAACACCTATCAAGACCCTTTCGTCCCTGTTAACTAACCACGAAAGATGTCTGATGTACCTTCATTCAGAAGTAACAAACTGTGCATGCATTAAAAATGAAGCGCATGCTGTGAAGTTCTGTGACGGAGATACGAAGCCAACACGTAATCGGATTGTTAACTAAATAAAATGAAATGTTTCGTATCGGTTTTTCTTACCAGCTGCTAGGTGTTTGAATCTAAAATAAGGGTACAAATACTTGTGCACGAGAGACAATCGAACCGCACACCTACTGTCCTTCTTTATCATCCACGAATATAGCTTAAGTATTAATTGCTTACTCACCAAGAGTAAGATGTGTGCGTGATTGACCAGAAATAACGACACCTATTGCGATTGTTGGCAACACATGAACAGACATTAAAAATGTAGGTTAATTTTCACCAGCAGGCCGATGTGCATGTGATAGGGCTTGAAACGAAATTATGAATATTTTTGTACTGGATCAGCATTCGGACCCACATACTTACCTTTGGAGGAGACCTAGAGAAGATTGCAGTCTTGGGAAAAGGAACGAAATGATTGAATTATACTGTTCGGAGAGATTCAGATCCTCGAAAGAGGAGATACGAATTCGAATCACAGTCCAGCACCAAATTTTTCAACGTCTCTAGTTCAATCAAGTACAAGTAAAATAAGAGCCCTGTTCTTTTAATTGGCTATCGGTTCATCAAATAAACTAAAATTTTCTAACGTAAGTAAATTTATTGGCGACAGTATTTCTGTTTACCATGACCTCCGCCGATGTCATTCCCAACGTAAACCGGCTCTGCCCAGTTGGTAGTGAAGGAAAGTGATGTTTAATGCGGATTATGGATTATAACGTCTTTCTCTTGAGGTTACCAAAGGTAAAGTAAATCTGTTTGTGCCTCTTAAAAGTAAATGCCTGAACCCACGTATTGCAACTGTGATAGTTCATTCCACCATACGACTGTGGCCACATTTCCCAGCCCCAGGAGTGTGCTGTAACGGATGATGTGCTTAGCTTACAAAATTAGTCATGGCGGAAAAAATGCGAGTCTATTAAATGGTTAAGTAGAAGCAAGCTTCTGACGCGGAGATTATGCTATTCTCACGTCAGCAGGATGTACAGACTCTTGTAGGCATCATAGCCTCGATGTGAAGCCAATTTCAAAATTTCACTAATTCAGCAAATGTCTTAGTTCGAGAAAATCCACTGTGAAGTGTGAAGTTACCGAATAATTCGATTATTACCGTCATTATTACTATCATTTTCTTCATACTGCTACTGAAATACATGTGCATGAAGATCATTAAAGGTCTTTTGGTCATTAAAGAAGTAGTTTCCCAAGAACAGGTTCTTTTCCTGTCTACAGAATCCTTTTCATGTTAATATCAAACATCAGCTATTACTCGTAGATTACATTAAAACTAAAGTAATTGATGAAGACGTTACTTGATAACAAAAACGCGCTGCCTTTGTTAATGTACTTCCAACTAAAAATACTGCCAAACCAAAAGCCAAGGGATCTTACTACCTTCCGATATTCGTCGCTGTCATTTCTCCCATATGATTTGGTCGACGTGACCTGTTTCAAGATGTGTATTGTGGTGTCACCGCCAGACACCACACTTGCTAGGTGGTAGCTTTAAATCGGCCGCGGTCCATTAGTACATGTCGGACCCGCGTGTCGCCACTGGCAGTAATTGCAGACCGAGCGCCACCACACGGCAGGTCTAGAGAGACGTACTAGCACTCGCCCCAGTTGTACGACGACTTTGCTAGCGACTACGCTGACGAAGCCTTTCTCTCATTTGCCGAGAGACAGTTAGAATAGCCTTCAGCTAAGTCCATGGCTACGACCTAGCAAGGCGCCATTAACCATATCTGAGAGTCTCACTTGTATCATCAAGAATGCTGTATACAAATGATGGATTAAAGTTAAGTATTCCTGGAGCTACGTACTTTTCTTTATAGCATTCATTAAGTATCCTGTTCCAGACTTCACGCCAGTCGGCGTGAGTTGACGCGTGCCTTTTCGGTTTCCTCGCCTTGTGTCTGGACTGTCTTGTCTAGACACAACATGTATGACAGAGAATGTTTTAGAAAATCAATTGTTTGCCTTTGCAATAAACAGAAAGATTTTCATTCTCAGCTATCCGAGTTCAAAATTATCGCAATATTAGTTCAAATTTAATATTCGCTACTATAATGTAGGAAAGTATTTCACAGTTGCAAAACCCACATCCGACTCATTGACCTTACACTTACTTGCTGACTATAAATTCTAGCTGAGAGTCGAATGAATGCACTGGGTAGCCGAGGCAGTTAGTTCATGGCGATTTGGTCAACCAAGTAAATGAATGTACTAAACATGCTGCAAACTACTACAGGCAGCCTGTGTGTCAGAATTGTCATCCAGTGTGACGCAACGGCGTTATGGTATGAAAATGAGTTCCAGTGAAGAGAAATTGGTGGTCTGTTGGATTAATAGTAGGTACATATACTTATGGTCTCGATTTGATTCCAACTTCTGCTGATGATTTTTGATAGGGAGAGACAGATTCTATTCTCTTCTGGCTACGCCAAGTGAAGAACATGATATTTCTTCTCTACCAAGTAGACGTTAGGTTGAACCACAATAAAGTCAGACATGTAGACTCTCTATCGCCAGTAACCTTTCTTTTACTAGTTATTTATTTCTAGTGACGAAACAAACGCTATGTAGGGTCACATGTCACTTATTCCATCTTTTATTTGAGGTTCTGTATGTCGATAAAATTGGTTCTCAACTGGGAATGCAACTCAGACCGCCCTTAACGCGGAATTTGTTCCCTTCGTGACAATGCAGCTCGACTACAAATTGTTGTTTGTGAAAACTGCAGATTCATCAACATCTCCACATATTGCGCGGGAATGGGTTCGAATCCTCGCCCGGCACTAAAGTTTTCGTTATGTACTATCAAGCTCTAGCATGAGACACAGAACTATTTGCGAGATCACTGTAAGTTCAAGGATGTTGTTCCGAGCTGCTGGTGGAGAAAAATTCGGTAGCTGACGTCTCTTTGTGTGTTGTCAACAACGATATGTATGGAGTTCGATTCCCAGTCAGCACTGAACTCTTGTTCATATTATTTCTATTTCAAACATGCTCACATGTCGCTGCTGGTGTAACAAACCCATATTTAACGTTCGTTTTCTCTAAAATATAACAGCGATAGGTGCCGGGTTGGATTCCTGGGAAGGAAAAAATTAATGTTTCGTCTCGTCATTTCAGTTAAAACATCTAGTTACTGCCGAGAAAATCCGATATGTCACAGTTGATTGTGCTTCGATAACAATCCGATTAGGTTCTGGGTACGAATCCCTGTCCAACACAAAGCTTTACCTCACGGCATTTCAAGTAAGTTACTTTTGAAGAAGGTATATTAAACATCTCTCGTAGTTAGCTAACAGGGACAATAGATGCTGGGTAGGAATTCTTGTCCGTTAAAAATGTTTACATTACGCAATTTAACGTTGATATTTGCTAACTGATACTGAAATCTGGGTGTATCACTCTCTGTATGCCTAATCAGGAATGACTGTTAGTTTCCGCCATTCACGAAATCTTTTCTTAGTCTGCATGACCTGGGTTTGAATCCATATGCAGACCGAGACGGTTCTTCATGTCATTTGAAGTTCATACATATTTTCAAATGGTTCAAATGGCTCTGAGCACTATGGGACTTAACTGCTGTGGTCATCAGTCCCCTAGAACTTAGAACTATTTAAACCTAACTAACCTAAGGACATCACACACATCCATGCCCGAGGCAGGATTCGAACCTGCGACCGTAGCGGTCTCGCGATTCCAGACTGTAGCGCCTAGAACCGCACGGCCACTCCGGCCGGCTTACATATTTTCAACCAGCTGCTCTTCAATAACTTAAACTTTTAATGTCATTTTGTGTTAAATAATAAGTACGGTATGTTACTTTGAAGAGGAAATCAGGAATACAATGAACTTACTACGTGCATTACCTATCTGACGTAATAATGAGAGTGGTAACATTTAAGGCATGTCATTTATTGTAATAAATGTGAGCTTAGAAGCCTTAAGGACAGCCCCATATGTGATAAGGCATCCCCTGATATTTGTAGTATCGTGTTGTTACTTTACATCTTGAGTTACTGCGATACAGAGCAGTGTTTTCTAGTGGTGACTTGTTGGCACCATTTTCAATAGTCAAACGACTGAACGGAGGAGCTATTAGAGGACCTGCTAGACAACTTCGTTATGCGGGTTGCATGTGAATAACGCGAAATGCAATTCAGGTCGTTCGGATACTTTTGAGCATGACTGTACGTCGTGCAATAAAGTTCCAGCTGTGTCTCACAAGAGTGATGTGTTCCAAATCCATGCCGGTTAGATGTCAATATTTCGGGGTGTATCATAACGTTGGAACAAAGCGATGTTCACATGTCCTGCTACATGTCGATGTAAATCAAATGGATCTGTAACTCAGATTTTCTTTCGTATGTACTGCGGTAGTCTGTTCAGTTTTACATTCTTCTCTCTCACCATAAATACTTGACTACTCTTCATGACCGAGCGAGGTAGCGCAGTGGTTAGACACTGGACTCGCATTCGGGAGGACGACGGTTCAATCCCGCGTCCGGCCATCCTGATTTAGGTTTTCCATGATTTCCCTAAATCGCTCCAGGCAAATGCCGGGATGGTTCCTTTCAAAGGGCACGGCCGGCTTCCTTCCCCGTCCTTCCCTAATCTGATAAGACCGATGACCTCGCTGTCTGGTCTCCTTCCCCAAAACAACCCAACCCAACTCTTCATGACGCCGTAGGAAAATTAAGCCGCTGCAATGTCGATGCTCAAGATGTACTCGTAAATTGTTAGTCCAATCAAGAAAGACATTGCCTTTAGAAATATAGTCGTTCTGTTACGGCTGTGATGGTGTCATGACAACATAGTGGACAATGTCTCGTGCTGCCGTGATAGGTTTGTTGCTTCCTGGAATGACACAGTTATCTTGCAAGATTCACTATTCGCGGTATACCAATCAAAGATCCTGAAATGATTCCAATTTGATGTGTCATCGACTTATCGAATGTATTTTTACAGGCAGGGGAGATTACTTTCACTGCGCCAGACACTTGTTGTCATATGTATTCGTTGCCAACCGCAGCGCCCTATTCTGCCTGTTTACACATCTCTATATTTGAATACGCATGCCTACACCAGTTCCTTTGGCGCTTCGGTATACAACTAATCTCGGTGTCTACATTGCGAGTTACCTGTATCAGCCATCAAAAGGGCAACGAGGAGGCTATGAACGCTGCAGATGGTCGCTTACACCATGAAAATGTTGACGCACTGTATAGACTAAGAGACAGTCGATGATGATGTTTGGTTTGTGGGGCGCTCAACTGCGTGGTTATCAGCGCCCGTACAATTTCCCAATCTTTGCTCAGTCCAATTTCGCCACTTTCCTGGATGATGATGAAACGATGAGGACAACACAAACACCCAGTCAACTCGAGGCAGGTGAAAATCCCTGACCCCGCCGGGAATCGAACCCGGGACCCCGGGCTCGGGAGCGAGAACGCTACCGCGAGACCACGAGCGGCGGACAGACTAAGAGACAGTCAGTAGGTCTCAGTTCTAAACTGGCGCCAGAGTGACATTTTACTTCCTTTGTAACGGAGCTACAAGCAGCTATATCGAGTTCAGAAGTCCGCAGCTCGTGGTCGTGTGGTAGCGTTCTCGCTTCCCACGCCCGGCTTCCCGGGTTCGATTCCCGGCGGGGTCAGGGATTTTCTCTGCCACGTGATGGCTGGGTGTTGTGTGCTGTCCTTAGGTTAGTTAGGTTTAAGTAGTTCTATGTTCTAGGGGACTGATGACCATAGATGTTAAGTCCCATAGTGCTCAGAGCCATTTGAACCATTTGTTACATTTATCCTGTAGTCCGGTAAAGCTACCTGAGTATGACAAAAGACTTCATGTTTAATTAAGATAGCCATCATTGTATTTTATTATGATGAGACACCAGTTGTATTAGTACAGTGAATGTTAATAGCGTTTCCAGTTAGGTTATTGAACGAAATAGGCACAAATACCAGAAAAATTGTCAACAACATATTCCACCTCGTTGTCGGAAACCGTCTGATGATGCGCAGGTAGTTTTTCGGTCCTTAGCATGTAGCGACTTGCTGATTCTGAGTTAAGGCATGTTTTAAGCGCGATCGCCAAAACAAAACAAACAAAAGACAACAAGAGCTAATTTTCTTTGTGGTCATTAAGGTGGGGGGGGGGGGGGGGAAGGTAAACACATGCAGGTGGAAGATTAGAAGACGTGCGTTAGGTGTGTTTGTTAACCAAGCATCTCGGTGCTATCTTCCAGGTCGCATTTGTTCCTCTGCGATTGCAAAGAAACTCCTTTGTTGGCAAGAAATGTCATCTGCGAAGGACACATCCGTGTGAAAGAATTCATGACGCAAGACACATTCTGTGTGCCACCACGTGTATATCATTAACAATATACAGGGTGATTATAATTAAAGTTAAATTTCTAACCGCTGTAGAAATAACACCATGAGTCAGAATAACTTCAAATTGCAACGGAATATTATCGGGGAAGGGGGAAAACGTATGGCAGACGAAAAATAAATAGTTACAAAATGTAGCAATAGATGGCACTGTGGTCGACTACAAATGACAAATGAATCATACAACAATGCCAAAGGTGTCCGTTTGACGTTAAATAAACTGTACTACTCAGTATGCATGGGTGTACAGGTGTGATACTGTTAGTTACGTAAGCCCAACCACCACGGCAAGGATATATCACGTTGAAAGGTCTCTGTTGGATTCCTTTCATGTGTAATTTCTTAAATCTGTTGACATTTATGGAATAAATTCCTCTTCTAAATGTACTGTGGCGTTTCTGACTATCTGGGAGGAGACTGAGCAGTGGAACGTGTTACTTTTACACATAAACAAGAACGATCTGTCACACTACTACACTTTAAAGCACAGTTTATATGTAATTCTTATATGTAATTCATGTCACACAGTCTCATACGGAACCTACATCCGCTTTCTTTTATATACTGTATATGATAAGATACTGTCATCCCCCTTCCCTTTTGTGTGAGAGGATGAATGAGCATATGTATTTCTAGTTGCATGCTTGAGGGTAGCAGACAAGGCTGTCTGCTAGAGAACAGTAGGACCAACGTCGGAACAGGTAGCTACGCTTCCTAAAAGCAAAGAGGTTTCTATCCTTAGTATGGTCCTGTCCGTCCGTTGTCATGTTGGTATAGGAAGCTGCCCCTCTGGCCACTTCCGTTGGTCTTTGTGAGCACCCTCAGGGAGCACGCTCGACAGTAGGGCAGTTGCAGGGTGGCCGTGGCGAGCGTCTGAAGTGGTAAGATCTCCGGCTAAGCGCGTGTCTGTTAAGTCCGTAGGACAATGGATTTCTTAAGTTCAGCCTAACTGAAAATTTAATCACCTTGATTTCAGGTTTAGCTCTAAAATATCTAATGCTATCTTAAAGTGCAGCGGAGTGTAATTCTCGTGTTAAATTCAGATTATTTTGCGGTAGTTGCTTTGTCACTACTTTGTGAGCAAAGTGGAACCACGTGTTGATCAGTAACTCTAACTAAGTTCATCAATCTTAAATCCGAATGTGCGTGAGATTATAACGTCTCGTCTTGAGAATATTTTTTAATATAGCAACTTTTCTTTATGCTTTTCTTTATGTTCAACCCACGTGGGGTGTACTTTGCGAGACCAGTACCACGTGCTTATATAACTGTTTGACCCATCAGGTTAATAGTAAGACGTTAGTAACCAGTTCAAGGTTTTTCTTTTGTCAATTGCTTTTCTATCTAATGTATTTTAATTATCAAAATTATTGTGGAGTTGTACGCTTTGTGTAAACCAAGTTGACCACGTGGAGCATGTGGTGTAATCATCAAAGTAACCCTCAGCTATTCTTTTTGTGAAGACTTCACAAAGAGTTAATATGAATTTAGTATACCAGTGTGTGGTAATTAAATGACGGACAGGATTGTGGTATGAACGTAATTTCTTTGGGTAAAAACTGAATCTGTTGGTTGTGGTTAATTTCTTCTTGCTTATGTTTCAATGTTCTTCGTGTGTTATTTTATGAATGGAGTGTTGTATGCAGTTTTCCAAATCTTGGCTCCATATTTTATGTGTTCCGTAAGATTACAATCTCCCATTCTTTTCAATCGTAAATAAGGCACCAGCTCAGTTATAACTCACGTATAATATGCTGAAATTTCAATGAACAATCTTAAAATAAATTTCCAAATATAAACTGATTTCTTTCTTTTTATTTAAATTCTCCTTTTCTATATACATATTTTACCGGTTTTGTATGACTATTAAAAGATTATCATTAATGTTAGTCTGCTTAGTAAACCTAGACTAAATATCTGATGAAACAGTTGCCCAGTAATCCACGGTTAACGTCCCCAGACAGATCAGGGCTTTTAACCCAGCTTTTATTGTCTATTAGCACCGATCTCAGCATAACAAAATTAAAGTTACAATATTACACATCAGCATACCAAATTAAAGTAACAATATTACACATGGCGACCCTGTTCTGTGATTCCGCTAGACTCTGGAATCTCTGAAATGTTAGATTGCGAGCGTGTTATAATCTTAATTTTTTTTCCCTACAGCGCTCAAACAACTTCTGCGTTGTTTCCGAGCAGACTTTCAAAAGATTCACGGCGTTGTTGATCGGCGTTGCGTTGTTTGTCTTGTTTTGTTTTTTATATTTGTGTGTTTTATATGTCTGTGTGCTTTTTTTTCTCGCTTGTAAATTCCACTGTTTCGATCAAAGATAAAAATTTGTTTTGCGTGTGAAAAAGTGTGTACTAGGTTGGGTATCTTTCGTGTGACTGTCGTAATTTTTGTGGGACACATTTATTTTGATTAGTGTGTCGCATACCGGTTATAAATTGCACTAATGCAGACACGTAACCAAACTAAAAGTAAGCGGTCCGACAACCTAAGCAACATGGACCAAGGGGATAATTTAATTTCGAATGTTAACGCGTCGGGCGGTTCCGAAAATGCAATGGGGAATAGTTCAGACGAAATGCAAGACAGGACGAACGGGCTCACATCAGAGCCACAAATTAATTTGCCTTCAACTAACCAAATTGATTTGGCAGAACTCATGAAAGCCTTATTGCAACAAAATAAAGAATCATTTGAAAAATCGATCCGAGAACAAAAAGAATCATTTGAAAAATCGATCCGCGAGCTAGGGGAACAAATGACGCAGAGCTTTGAAAAATCGATCCGCGAGCTAGGGGAACAAATGACCCAGAAATCTGAAAAATCGATCCGAGAGCTAGGTGATCAAATGACGCAGAAATCTGAAAAATCGTTCCGAGAACAAAAAGAATCATCCGAAAAATCGATCCGAGAGCTAGGCGAACAAATGACGCAGAAATCTGAAAAATCGATCCGCGAGCTAGGCGAACAAATAGACAAAAAACTAATACAGCAGACAAATAAGGTTGGCGGGTCGATGCAGAGAGTGTCCGATGGTGTCTCACAAAGAATGAGCGGTCTGGCAAGTAAAGTGAAGGGTGATATTATGAAGGAGTTGGGCCGTGCATTTGAACAAATCGTTGACCGTCTGCAAGCCTTGGAACGGGGCAGGCGTAGTGGCGACGCCGAGTCTGAAGAAAGCGAAGAACGGCTACTTAGGAATTTCGAAGAGCTGAGGGAAGAATGCCAAAGGGAACACCCGCAGGTACTTTCGAGGGTCCAAGAGGCGGAAACGCATTGTCCCACGTCCGTTAGCAGCACAATAGCGGACAACAGTCTAGCGATTCATGCGCTGGAACAGCAAGTAGAACGATTGAAGCAGACTGGGGCGGAGGACAAGAGACAAATACATGTTAAGATGAAACTCAGGGGAATATCCGATCTGTGGGTATTATGGGTCTGGCAAACCCAGCTCCCCAGCTGTTAGTAGCCTTGTTTCCGATTTTCTACTTTCAGTGCTACTATCTATCTATTACTATTCTATATCTGTCAGTATAAATGAGGATCTCTTACTATAGTATGCGTGCTGTATGAATATTTTAAGATAGGAGAACTCTGAGAAAGGAATGAGTAAGTTTGGAATCTTGAAAACAGGATGCGATAATACGATTGTTGAACCATTGGCTTCCAATATGCGATGATATGTTAATATTGATGATATATGTCTTTTTTTTGTTCTTTATAGCTGAGTACGTAAAGTGCTGTCTGTGGATTTCGTAAGTATATTGATTCCCTTCAAGGTGAAAGAAGAATTGTGGTTTGTGTAATTTACGTGGCTCTGAAATATTATTGTGGTAGTCAACTACGAGCAGCTTTTCAGCAAATGGAGAATGGAACGGAAATATGGATCCTTTTTGTAGTCTTGATTGATGTTGAGCCAAAGCCTAAAAAATTATTCTGCGTTAATACTTGTCCTAGAAAAGCGACGTTTATGTGTTTTGCTGATGCTGTGAGCATTACAGCTTACTGTTTTCGCTGGTGCGGGATGCACTGCAGCCTATATGATATGTACTGAGGAAATTTCCCTCTTGAAGGTAGAGGATGATTAAATAATTTTGATTATGGGAACGAAGGAAAGCTTGGTTTAAGGTAATAAGGATAAAGCAAAACATTTGTCATTTAAACTACAGGAGGATTCGGATCTTTTGTGTCTGTTGTAAGTTCAATATGTTAAGATGATACTGTTTTACAGAATAGAGGTGACCACAATTTTGCCATTCATGAGAAATGAATCCAGAATAACCACCACAGGCGAAATAACTGATTTGGAAGCGAAAGGTAACGTAAAGAAGGAACGAAATCGCAGCAAAATGGGTAAGAAAATGTAATATAACCTGTATAATGCAAATATTTTTAACCTTCTCAGAGTCATCTGCGTGATTAATTGTTGTGATAACGTAATTTTAGGTGAAATTTTCTTACTGTTTTATGTGTGAATATATGAGTATGATAAATGTATAATTGCGAGTCTCTTTTCAGGTGTGCGAACTGGTATAAATGTTTTGGCGTGTAAATAACCATTGTTCTTTTTAATGTGTATGTTTAAGGAAAGTTCTCCATATTTATCATGTGACAAGACGTATGCCGCGAGCGTCAAGAAGAGGACGAATTAGAACAATGTTGTAGTGGTATATACACGGTGTTGAAATAGCATTAAAGTAGCTTATTGGCTTAACTAGTAGTGGATAGAAGTAGAATATTGAGTAATGCATGTTTATGGGTAGTTAGTTTGTAGAATAGACAACAGGTGTGCATGTATGTGTGTGTAAATAACATGTGAACCCTATGCTGTCCTGACCTATACTTGCACAAGGCATAATCCTATTCATTTTAGTGAATTAATAAATAGCATTTGATTTATTAAAACGAAAGTGAACCACATTAGTGATGTGGATTTAAATACTATATTGTCAGTTTATTTAAATTTTTATTTTTATACTGTCAAGTCATTTCACTTTTATTTTTTTTACATTGTCAAGTCATTTAAATTTTATTTTATATTGTCGATTCATCTAATTTTTTTATTTAAAAAAAAACATTAAGTCTCACTTTGTTCTTAAAAATTGTGAAAGACAATACTAAGTGGTATTATGTATGACATTGTGTAATCACATAAGGATGATGAAAAATTTCTGTGAATGCAGTTGAGAACCTGAAAGCGAACCGGCAAAACTCTTAAGAGACAGCGGGAGCAGCCGGACTAGTTGTAAACTGGCGGGTTTCCCAGCGGGACACGCTGTCATCCGGGCCACTTTGGGAGCGCGGCCGACAACAAAAGGAGAGTAAGCGGCAAACACTTTCCCTTGTACCTCGAGCTAATGGGCGGCCGCCCCGGGCGACCTTTCCTCGAGGCGATGACCTGAGATGGGCGAGCGGTCCACCGCGCGGAAATCCATCTGCTGGCAACGCACCACACGCACGCGACCGTGACGAGACGGCCGCGGTGAAACAACACAAGGGGCGTGGAGCCTTTTGACAGGTACTGCCCAGAGAAACTTGCAGACGTCAACGACGCCTATCGACATTTCCTGATGGATGCCTACTGTCAAGCGACAGTAAATCTTGGTTCGATGTTCTCTGGTCGCTAAGGGTGGCACAAAAGAAGAGCCATTAAGTGTCATCCTTGCCCGAGAATATCAACCTGGCGTATCAAACGAGGATACTGCACGAATTTGACAATACAAACATGGAACCAAATCGAGATGTACGTGACACGAGAGAAACTTCATGAGAGGGCAGAGACGGCGGGATCGCACGCAACAGATGGACAAAAATCCCTACTGACAGCTGCGGCGACGAACCCCCCCCTTTCCCTTATATTGTGCCTCGGAACAGTGGAACTACTGAGTGTGTCAGTGAACAGTGATTATACAGTTCTTAGTCCAGTGCATATACGTGTGTTTCTGTCAGAGAAACTCTGACTCGTGTGTTTTGCAGGAGTTCGATTTATTGGTGTTTATTAGACTGACTCTTGTATTTTGCAGGTGTTCTATTTACCTTTTTTAGACTTTGAATCTTGTGTTTTGCAGGTGTTTTATTTATAGGTGTTTTTTTTTGTTTTAGATGTTGACTATTGTACTGTTTTATTTATCAATGTTTGTTTTTGTGTGATGTATTAGATTTGTGATATTTTGTTTCGTAAATTCATTGCTGTGGCATTGCTTCGTTTATCAGTCAGATAGCTTTTTATTCTCATTGAACTGTGATCGATTAGCCTTTGCATGGGGCATATTTACTGTGAGGAACCCCTTAAGGGTAACAATCACATAATTATTGTAGTTTCAGTATAATGACACAGTGTTCATTGTTTGCTAGCTAATTGAAATATAGTAGGGTGATTAAATGAGTGCCACATAGTTATTTTAATTCTACAAATTATTAGTTTTATACGATATAGAATATTTTTGCGATAACCACTTTGTAAAACATGTTTTTTCTCTTATCATTTTGTTGCTTTTGCAGATTGTGCATTGTTATGTTCTGCTTTTTAATACCGATGTTATTTGATGTTCTTTTTTAATTGCTGTGGCACCTTTGCTATTTTCATAAATTTTGCTTGTTAATAAACAGTCATAAATTTTCCTGTGATCAGTTGGCTCTTGCAATGAGCAAATACTGGTGAACTCCATAAGGGTAACAACCAGAAATTGTTTTCATATTAATGACACAGGAACCATTGTTTTTACTTGCTGAGCGAATTAGGTCTACACTACCTTTTAAATAGGTGTCACAGTTTGTGTTTTTTTTCTGTTTGAAATTGGTAGATTCTAAAGATGTGTTGAAATTATTGTGTTTTAGCAAGTAGCTGGTGTCCTTTTGCCTTTTTCTTTTACACTTTTGGTTTAAGTAGGGTGTGAGAAGCCTGCTTGGGAATGTCCTAGCATGGCCAGAAAATTCCCTGCACAGTCTTTTCCCGGAGCGTTGGGGTTATGAAAGGTCTCTGTTGGATTCCTTTCATGTGTAATTTCTTAAATCTGTTGACATTTATGGAATAAATTCCTCTTCTAAATGTACTGTGGCGTTTCTGACTATCTGGGAGGAGACTGAGCAGTGGAACGTGTTACTTTTACACATAAACAAGAACGATCTGTCACACTACTACACTTTAAAGCACAGTTTATATGTAATTCTTATATGTAATTCATGTCACACAGTCTCATACGGAACCTACATCCGCTTTCTTTTATATACTGTATATGATAAGATACTGTCATCCCCCTTCCCTTTTGTGTGAGAGGATGAATGAGCATATGTATTTCTAGTTGCATGCTTGAGGGTAGCAGACAAGGCTGTCTGCTAGAGAACAGTAGGACCAACGTCGGAACAGGTAGCTACGCTTCCTAAAAGCAAAGAGGTTTCTATCCTTAGTATGGTCCTGTCCGTCCGTTGTCATGTTGGTATAGGAAGCTGCCCCTCTGGCCACTTCCGTTGGTCTTTGTGAGCACCCTCAGGGAGCACGCTCGACAGTAGGGCAGTTGCAGGGTGGCCGTGGCGAGCGTCTGAAGTGGTAAGATCTCCGGCTAAGCGCGTGTCTGTTAAGTCCGTAGGACAATGGATTTCTTAAGTTCAGCCTAACTGAAAATTTAATCACCTTGATTTCAGGTTTAGCTCTAAAATATCTAATGCTATCTTAAAGTGCAGCGGAGTGTAATTCTCGTGTTAAATTCAGATTATTTTGCGGTAGTTGCTTTGTCACTACTTTGTGAGTAAAGTGGAACCACGTGTTGATCAGTAACTCTAACTAAGTTCATCAATCTTAAATCCGAATGTGCGTGAGATTATAACGTCTCGTCTTGAGAATATTTTTTAATATAGCAACTTTTCTTTATGCTTTTCTTTATGTTCAACCCACGTGGGGTGTACTTTGCGAGACCAGTACCACGTGCTTATATAACTGTTTGACCCATCAGGTTAATAGTAAGACGTTAGTAACCAGTTCAAGGTTTTTCTTTTGTCAATTGCTTTTCTATCTAATGTATTTTAATTATCAAAATTATTGTGGAGTTGTATGCTTTGTGTAAACCAAGTTGACCACGTGGAGCATGTGGTGTAATCATCAAAGTAACCCTCAGCTATTCTTTTTGCGAAGACTTCACAAAGAGTTAATATGAATTTAGTATACCAGTGTGTGGTAATTAAATGACGGACAGGATTGTGGTATGAACGTAATTTCTTTGGGTAAAAACTGAATCTGTTGGTTGTGGTTAATTTCTTCTTGCTTATGTTTCAATGTTCTTCGTGTGTTATTTTATGAATGGAGTGTTGTATGCAGTTTTCCAAATCTTGGCTCCATATTTTATGTGTTCCGTAAGATTACAATCTCCCATTCTTTTCAATCGTAAATAAGGCACCAGCTCAGTTATAACTCACGTATAATATGCTGAAATTTCAATGAACAATCTTAAAATAAATTTCCAAATATAAACTGATTTCTTTCTTTTTATTTAAATTCTCCTTTTTATATACATATTTTACCGGTTTTGTATGACTATTAAAAGATTATCATTAATGTTAGTCTGCTTAGTAAACCTAGACTAAATATCTGATGAAACAGTTGCCCAGTAATCCACGGTTAACGTCCCCAGACAGATCACGGCTTTTAACCCAGCTTTTATTGTCTATTAGCACCGATCTCAGCATAACAAAATTAAAGTTACAATATTACACATCAGCATACCAAATTAAAGTAACAATATTACAACGTCAAACGGGAAAAATCGGTTTTTAATTGTCCTGCGGCCAAAAACCGCATAACAAGGATCAATCACATCGGTTTTTAATTGTCCTCAGGCCAAAAACCGCACAAAAGCATCAATTACATCGCTTTTTAATTGTCCTGAGGCAAAAACCGCATGAAAAGCATCAATTTAAATGAAATCGGATTATTAATTTCCGTGTGATTGGCTTAAAACATGTTCAATATGCTGTCCACCGTTTTCTGCAACAAGTTGAAATCAAGAAACAGCATGTTCCACAACTGTTCGAAGTGTTTCCGGAATCACTTTCAGAATGTGTGGCGCAATGCGAGCCTTCAATGCAGCTAAGTTTGCAATCGAACACTGAACACAACATCTTTCAGATAGCCCCACAGCCAGAAGTCACACGGATTAAGATCAAGTGATTGGGACTGCCAGGCTGTAGGGAAACGGCCGATGATAATTGTAGCATTTCCGAAATGGAGCTTCAGCAGCTGCTTAGCGGGATTTGCAATATATGGAGGTTCGCTGTCTTACATAAAAATGATACCATCCACACATCCACGCTGTTGGAGAGCTGGAATGACGTGGTTGCGCAGAAGACACCCATAGCGCTTACTATTACAGGTAAACAGGTAACAGGACCAGAAGCACCTGTCTCTTAGAAAAAATATGGCCCTATGATAAATGATGCCCCAAACCCGCACCACAAGTGACCTTTTCTGGATGAAGTAGTATTGGTTGATTTGCGTGTGGATTTTCCGTTGCCCATATTCGACAATTTTGTGTATTGACATATCCTGTCAGATAGACGTGGGTTTTGTCTGCCCATAAAATCTTCCACGGCCAATCATTGCCCACTTCCATGCGAGCAACAAATTCTAAAGCAAACATCTCTCTTGGTGGCGGGTCACCAGGAAGCAAATCGTGCATATGGGTAATTTTGAATGGATAGCAAAGAAGGATGTTTCGTAGGGTTTTACGCACCGTGCTGACGGGTATGTCCAATGTTCGGCCAGTTCTCCGTGAACCACACGTTTGTACACCACCACCCGTCTCCTTCTGCACTGCTGTGGCCACTACTTCCACTGACGTCGAATAAATCCGTTTCTTCCCTCTACGAGGTTGCACACCAAAAGAACCCACCTTTTCGAATTTCCAAATCATTTCCTGCAGACCCACGGCAGTCATAGGACCAACGCCTTTTTTCAAACCCTTCAGTGTCCGGAACTTCTGCAGAACGATGAGTGCACATTCATCATTCTTTTAATACAGCTTTACAAGCAGGGCGTGATCCTGTATTGAGACAGTCATGGCGAACGTCGCAGACGCGAAAGGACGAAAAGCCGTGTACCCGGCGTGTTATACCAACTTCAGTGGGTCGTGCGCATGACAGGTGTTTTCTTTTACGTATTCTGACACATACATCGCCATGTATTGATCAATTTCCACACTATTTTTTAAATTTTTTTTCTTCTGCCATGCGTTTTACCCCTTCTCCGATAATATTCCGTCGCAATTTGACGTCAGTCTGACCAGTGGTGTTATTTCTACTGCGGTTTGAAAGTTTAATTATAATCACCCTGTATTTTGCGGGCGTATACAGGCCATCGTTTGAGATAATGTTTGTAATGGCTTACCGACTATTTTCTCTTTATGAAGTTACCATACGGTACTTCAAATCGCCATCATGCCGCATTGATTCAGGTTTACTGTCACCTCCTTAAATCTATTAGGGAAAATGTCAGTATCAATCCTATGAAAGGACGCAGAAGACTTCCTTCCCAGTCCGTCCCAGTTCGAGATTCTGCTTCGTGCCTAATGTCATATTCGACGAGACATAGTGCCTTAATCCTCTTTCCTTTCTTTTAACCGCAGTGTGACTACTGAAGGCAAGTGTTGCACGAAAGTTAACTGGTCGTCACGCTTGCCGGTTATCAAATGGCTCTGAGCACTATGGGACTTAACATCTATGGTCATCAGTCCCCTAGAACTTAGAACTACTTAAACCTAACTAACCTAAGGACATCACACACATCCATGCCCGAGGCAGGATTCGAACCTGCGACCGTAGCAGTCGCGCGGCTCCGGACTGAGCGCCTAGAACCGCTAGACCACCGCGGGCCGGTTATCGATAACGGTGTCATTGACCATTGTAGTAAATCGCAAAAACATCCTCCATCAACGCCTGTTTGTCTTCCTGAATATGGTGATTTATTTCAAAACGATCGTACTTGAAACGATATAACTTGATTTTTCTCGATAGTACTCATTCGATACAGGACTCGGGGTACAGTTTGATGACTCAGATCCTGCTAAAGGAACTTATTCACTCAATGGGTGCATGGACGAGGCTTGATGTCCAGTCCCTACGTTCACCCCCCCCCCCCGCCCCCCCCGCCCCCCACCCCCCCCCCCCGCACCTTGAAGCGGCGTCCAAGGAAAGTGAAAGACATTACTAGATATCTCCTGTGACCTCATCAAGAGATTATGGTAGTATGCCTCTGTGAAGATTTTAGATTTTTCCCTTACGAGCATATTCTGTTGGCACGACACCATAGCCTTCCTGAAAAACAGTCGGCATCACCTTGCCCGGCTATTGTAGACTATTCTCCTTTTTCGGCTGTGTTGAATTCTCGTAGCTGCACTACTTGCTTTGTTCCTTTATTTTTGCTAGTTATCAGGAGTTCCAATACTAGGCACCTTATGGAGCCTCTTTACCAAATAAAGCCCAGGACTGGAAAGAAGTGCAATGTGCACTCGGTATGTCTGCCTTAGGTCCTCATCATGTGGGCACCACTGATGTGTATCCCTTGGGTTCTGAGACAATCCTCAGTTCTTATATGTAGCTCGAAGAAGTGATGAAACAGATAGCCTTACTTGTAGTGTAGTCGGAGGGGGATGGCAAGCTGAGCTTACTGTTTGTAGTAGCACACCCAGAGTTTATTGGAGTCCTTTGGTTTGGAGCTGAGTGGAGGAGCCCAACCACAGGCCTGTCAATTTTATGACAATCTTGACTGCAGACTTCTGGACCTTTGTTATGAGATGGAGAATTGTAGGTTTCCCGTGATGTACTACACTACATAGAGGAGGAAGCTATCGAGGTAGCAGAGTACTTATGGAATGCACATGGCTTTTTTTTTTGGGCTAAGCAATCAATTGGGGTCTTCTGATGAACGTTCTCTAGTCAATACACATAAAGCGAACTCAGATGATAGACAAAATAAAGACACATATAATGTCAAAATTTTAACAGTAAACTGCCCAAGCATTTGTAACAAAGTCCCTGAATTTACCTCCCAGCAGGAAAGCTGTCACGCTGCAATTATAACAGAAACCGAGAGCTGAATGAAACCCGAAATAGAAGGCTCAAAAATATATAACGAGGCATGGAACATATATGAAAAAGACAGGTTAGATGCCATAAGATGGGGAGTGTTCAGTGCAATCGACAAGAATATTGTGTCTATTAATTTTGAAATTGAGCCTGGCTGTGAATTTATGTGGACAAACCAGCACAGGTGAACCTAAGATAATCCTCGGATGCTTCTACCAGTCACTCGATTCCGCTGTATCAATTATATAATCACTCAATGAATGTTTAAGCTCAGTAGAGTGGAAGTATCCCAATCATGCAATATTAGTTGGAGAAGATTTAAAGCTGTTGAGTATAGACTATGTACAGGCTTGGGTTGGATGACCTCTACAGGGGCGGGGTTGTGATGAGGTGGCAGGTGCTGTCGACTGATGGTTGTTCATGAAAACATGATTATTAACCAGGCATTTTATTAGTGAACAAACTATAACAACCGTGGCGATGCTCTGAGGTGGCAACAATCTCCAGGATGTGTGATGAAGATGGTGAGAGTGAAGGCACTGATACAAGCAGATGGCCCACAGGCTGCTGTGATACCACCGATTAAGCAGGCAAAGCTTTGCAGCTCAGGGAGGGCGTACTGGAAAGCGCGGTATCCATCTGTGCATCCCGTAAAAGAAGACATCTCTCAGCAGTGGTGCCCGAACTTTCAAAAGGAGATTGACAGCGACAGTGTGCCCTAACAGGCGAAGGTGAATGGGCGGTTGTACTGATCTGATCTGAAGCAACTGTCCTCCAAAGTTGGAGGTTGGTGGTGACTGAAAGGTCGTCCACCGGCTGGGAGATGCCAAGTCCTCAGCATCGGACTCAGAGCCAGCAGTTAGTGGGGCCCAAGTCCCGTGGTGGCAACTTATAGAACCACGTCGACTCACAGACCGGCGTCGACCTCCATTCATAGCTTGGGGCTGCCAGACTGCACATATATCTAGAAATGAGAGGTATTTATGGCATGATGTGTACTTGTTTTGGCAAGACATCTATTCTTTTCACATAACCCTTAACAGTACCCATGGTACAGACGTGAAGTAATTGGCCCACTGCATCGCAGTAGTTATGTCTTTCTCCTGTTGTTACTATGATGCTGGTCCCTCACTTGACCCGCGTTGTGGTAACTGTCCGAACTCGTAGCATCAGTTCTTGTTGTATCAGCAGGCAGTCCCTGACATAACTAAGTTTGGCAGCTGTTGTCAGGACCTCTCCCATGACCTCTTCCAAGAGCTGTGGCAACGTCGTGATTTTATTCAGGAGAGGCAAAAAATAGTGGTGTTGGTACACACCTCTCATCTTCAACACACAATCCTATTCAATTAATCTCGCTATGACCAGCACTTTCTGTCATCTATCCAGTGGTTTCTCTCCTCTTTGTTTTGGTACATCATTCGGAACTTTATCTCTACAATAAAAGTTTTTCGTATGTTTTCCCAGAAAACACGCATAAAACTATCCTCACAAATAAAACACAGACGGTACTACCACACATAATAAGTAACAGGTAGTTCCACATATTCTCCTAACTTTAACACTTATCATAGATTGACTTCTTCCTGCAACGCTATGTTTCCTGGCGGCTTGCAGTACTACATAACGCGAATTGAACCTTAGTGATTTTGCCTGCAGTGTAATTGGTGTGTCATTCATGGAAAACGAACTTTGCAGCTGTTTATCCCTGGCGACTGTTTCTTCTAGCTGGAACAATGTTCCACCAATTTCCACCATGCATCGTTGAGGATCAATTTTGAATGACTCTACTTTTTACCTAAAAAAAGTATTATAAAGGGCAGTGAAATTAGAACGGGACGGACGGAAGAAGTAAGCAAACTGTTTATTATTTAAAAAAATAATCGCCAAAACTGTTACTACATTTATTCCTCTGTCAGACAAGACAGTCAAAGCCAGCATGGAAAAATGTTGCCACGTTCGTTTCGAATAGGCTGCAGAAGTGTAGATGGGACTACAGTACTATGCTGCATTCACCTAGTTATCTTTGACGCTGGCTAATAACGCGATAATTCTAATCTTCTGAAGAAGGAAACTAGGTGCTTGAACCTGCAAAGGAATAATCTTTTTCGAAATGGTTGCCGATTAAAAAAAAAAAAAATAAATAAATAGAAAATCAACCATATCGATAGCTTCATGTGCATCCTCCGCCGTGTCTACAGCAATATTACTGTCTGTAGTTCCATTCTGTAAGACACAAATATCATCAGCATATGCATTCACTTCCCTGTACATCTGACCACTAAACAGTGACCCAACAGGGTAGATACTACGGCACATAAATCAATATCAGCCATGTTGCTACTCACATACTCACACACTTCGTCTATCGCTGCAGATGACTCTGACTCTGCATTTTCACAAGGTCTTGGAACCGATAATTCCGCATTACTCCCCTTAACGTCTACAGCCACTTAAGTACTATCGTTCAGATCTCTCCAAAAGCCTCTTATTTCTTATCGCTAGAGAAATATAATGGTGCTCGTTTTCAGCCAACCACTGGTCAAATTCTTTATTCCTCTTCTCCCCATGATCTGGAGTAACTTTACTGTGAAAAGTTATGTTCTTTTCTCTAACCTTATTTTTTGTGCTATATCTGCTTTGTCTCCATATATAGCCGTTATTTCCTTAGACATATTTGTACTGTCTGTTCTATCAATGACACCATCAACAATAAAGGAAACAAAATCAAATAACATATAAATGTAACACTATTATAACACTCCTTTCTCCAACTCAACTTCACCTCCTGGTCAATGCACGAAGATCACATCTTATACACTTCTAGACAATGAGCTACGCTCATTTCTCATTATAAGACATATTCTCCGTATTAACCAGAAAAAAAACTGACATTCATATTTACCCATCCTCAGAACACTGTCTCAGTTTATTTGCCACACTTCACAAATGGAATGTCAGTATGTTGACAGACAGTTGTTCATGTGAACATCATTATTAATCAGATATTTCATTGGCGAACAATCTACAAAAATCATGGCGACGTTCTGAGGTGGCAAATACCTCCAGGACGTGTGCTGAAGACAGTGAGTGTGAAGGTGCTGATGCAAACAGGCAGTCTGAAATCTGCTGAGACGCACGCAGCTAAGTGGGAGTGCTGATGTGATATGCGTGTGAACGCTCGAGCGCAGTCTGTACGCAGCTTTGCAGCTCAGCGCATGTTGCAACGGAGGTGTGGAATCCCGCCATGGACCACCCAGAGAAAGACAGCTCTGAGCAGTAGTGCCGGTCACTGCAAGTGGAAATGATCAGTGACGATGTGTCCTCCAGGGTAGGTGATTGGCAGTGACTGGATGTAGGATCGAGGTGACCATCTGCTAGAAGATGCTAAGTCCACAGCATCACACCCAGCCAGCAACAGGTCTACAGTTAGTGGAAGCCAAGTCTCATAGTGGCAGCTTGTAGAACCACGTCGACTCACAGACCTGTGTGGGCCTCCCCTCGTAGCTTGCAGCTGCCAGATTGCATATATTATCTATATTATCTAAAAATGAGAGGGTGGATACTTGGTTTCTCAAGGCATCCACTTTTGTCACATAGCCGCAACAGAGCCTATGGCGTGGGCGTGAAGTAATCGAGCTACCGCTCTGCAGTTGTTCCACGGTTATTACTACAATGGTGGTCCATCACCTGGCCTGTGATGTGGTAACTGCCCGGTGTCGTAGCGGCAGTTCTTGTTCAAATGGTTCATATGGCTCTGAGCAGTATGCGACTCAACTTCTTAGGTCATCAGTCAAGTTCTTGTTCTATCAGCAGATATTCTCTGAAGTAACTATGTTTGGCCAAATGTGGTCTGACCTACCCCCATGGCTTCTTCAAAAAGCCATGGTAACGCCGTTATTTTATTCATTAACGCAAAAAATAGTGGTGGCGCTTAAACTGGTCGTGTATGAATTCATTACAGTTGCTACAGACAGAAAGTATTGTAAAAGTATTATGTGTGGATTCAAAGCAGGAGGTGCTGACAGACAGTCTTGCGAAATACTTTTGAACACATTTTCCGAAAACTGTGTTGAGCAACAATCACACACAATGGACATATTTTAGGCCTACAAGCAGCCATGACTTTATCGACGGCGTCAGTATACAGACAGGGATTAGTGACCAATATGTCATCATAGTGACTATGATTACTTAAGTTAATAAAACAATAAAGAAGGTTACGAGAGTATTTGTGCTAGAAAGACCAGATAAGTAGTTGTTAGTATCCCTCTTAGACAATGAAATGACGTTATTTTGTAACAGAATAATGGACATAGAGGAATTGTGGGTAAAGTTTAAACGGATTGTGTGCCGAGTAAGTGGATTAAGGACGGAAAAGACCCACCGTGGTTTAACGACCAAATTCGGAAAATACTGAGGAAGCTAAACCTGTTGCACTCTTGATTAAAAAGAGATCGCGTAAATGACGACAGTCTGAAGTTAGTAAAGATTTGCGCATCTGTGAAAAGGTCGATGAGCGAAGCATACAACAACCACCATCACCATCTTTCCGAGAACCCGAGAAAATACTGGTTCTAAGTAAAATCGCTAAAAGGTTTCTGTCCAGTCACTCGCTGAGCAGTCTGGTTGGCAGTACAAGATAGTAAAATGAGAGAATCGTATAATCATACCGTCGTTTGACAATCGCACAAACTGCCTCATGGAGGGCATAGAACTAAGCATCGCCGGCTGGAGTGGCCGAGCGGTTCTAGGAGCTACAGTCTGGAACAGCGCGACCGCTACGGTCGCAGGTTCGGATCCTGCCTCGGGCATGGATGTATGTGATGTCCTTAGGTTAGTTAGGTTTAAGTAGTTCTAAGTTCTAGGGGACTGATGACCTTAGAAGTTAAGTCCCATAGTGCTCAGAGCCATTTGAACCATTAGTACTATGCATCCGTGGCGTAGACAAACAACTGAAAGAGTTGTAAACAAATCAGACGCTGGGTCTGGAGAGAATCGCATTTTGGCTTCACAAAGGATACCCTATGGCATTGGTCCATTACACAGCTTGCATTTATCGCGAATCTTTCATCCAGTGCAAAGTCCCAAGCGACTGCAAAAGAGCGCAGGTGACTCCTGAACATACGAAGGGTAGAAGACAAAATCCTAACAGAATTCTTGAGTATATTATCTGTTCGAATGTAATTCATTTCTCTGAGGCAGAAGAGCTTCTGTCCACGAATCAGTACAAATGTCATCACTGTTGCTGATTGTAGGGTGCTCGACCTCAAAGCTGGGGACCTGGGTCACAGGAGAGGAAGAACTCAATGTGTGGGTCAATCTATAGGGAAACAGAGAGTCTGAACACCACATAGAAAAGAGGTTGGTTCACAACCTGACATTTATAATGGTTGGGCTTCTTTACTATTGGTAGCAGATTTTGGAAACTGTCTATGTATTTTGGCCTTTATTATTTATGCATTCCGTGTCTTGCGTCTGTAACTTTGTTGCACCTCATCTGTTATTAGTTTATTTGTTTTGTACCACAGTAAATAAATTTAATTCTACAATTTTATCTAATTTATCATAATTTGCAAAGATTTTAGTATAACATACCTTAAGAGTAATTTTATATTTATCATCTAAAAGTAATAAAATTATTTAAATGCTACAATTCATTTTCATTTTTATTTATATAAAAAATTTAAAGAATAAAAATTTTTTGAAAAATTAAAGTTTTCAGTTTTAATCATCTCTAGTTGCCTGAAAATATTTCAAAAAGAAATGAAAACATGAAGTTAAAAGTTCTTTAAGTTTATCTAATTTTTCATTCATTTGTTTAATTAAAAACTTTCAGCAAGTATTCTGTGTTGGGATTCATATGTTAAATCCTTTTTACCATACATAATAAAATCCTCAAAATAACTTGCTACTACTGCCAAATTCTTGTAGGTTGAGAAGATCCAATGCATCCCGACCCGTTGCAAGCTCAATTTTGGCTCCATGATGTCCCTTGGACAGTATATTCCTTTACCCCTGGCAAAAAATAACTGCACTATGCACATGTCACATATTTGTAGCTTCACAGATTTTCCTCCAATATTCATTATTTTTGATCCAAACTCAACACCGATTGTGTGACTACTTTCATCCTTAAATTTACATTATATGAACTGGTGCAATAAACACGAGTTTCCTGACCCAGCACTGTCGATAACTGAAAATTTAAACAGGAAATCGTATGACTCTGACATCATTCAACACATATTTATTACGTCTTTGCCGAAAAATTTACTCCGACGCATTTATTTCTCCAGAACTGCGTTTGATTTCTCCTCCAACAACACTCCACTTACGTCAGATGCTACACTTCCCTTTTCAGTGACATGAGGACGAAGATCACCTTCACACTTCCTGCCTCTTCAGAAGACGGCTGCTCCAGCAGGCTCACAATACTCGAAAACACATATACGAAAATACAATGCCTAATTAATCTACACAAACCCAATGATACATAACAAGAAAACAAAAAAAAAAAGACCACAAATGCTCTACACTTTCTGGATCGCAAAGCATACTGTACTTCATGGTGTACTCTATCTTCCTGGTTTTCGCTGTTCTTAGCACCTCTCTTCACTCTCTCTTTCTTCTTCTTTCCTTCCTGTGACACGCCTGGAATCACATGCGGGTAACCCTTAAATGGCCGTAACCGCCCAATGTGTACTATCGTTGTTCTAGTTGGCAGCTGAAGATTGACATTAACGGGGGATGTGGTTTCAACAACTTGGTATGGCCCTTGATACCTCGTGAGGATCTTCTTCGTTTTCCCTTTGTGCGTATAGGGGCTGGACAGCATTACACATTACCCCACTCTATACTGCGATAAACTTCCTTTCCGCTTTACTCCGTCTTCCTCCCTTTCCACAGCCTTTGTATTCGCCTTTTGTACCCGTTTCCAAACATCCCGAATCGTCCTTGCGAATTGACATACAGATTCATCAGTCCTTCCTTTCTGTAGCTTCACTAAAGCAAACGGTGACGGCATTTTTCGCCCGTACACTTCCTCATATGGGGACAAACCGGTATTTGTATGGACTTCTGCATCGTACGCGCATACAATATGCTTCAAATACTCGTCCCACTAATGGTGATGAGAATCCACATAAAAACTCAGCATCTTCCCGATTGTTCTGTGTATCCGTTCTGTCCTTCCGTTCGCCTGTGAATGCAATGTGCTCGTCCTCAACTTCTTTACGTTAAACTATTTACACAGTTCCTTCATTAAATCCGACATGAAGTTGGTCCCTTCGTCAGTAATTATTGTCTGCGGTACATCAAACTTGTTTACTAACGCTTGTGCGACCATTGTTATTGTCAGGAAGAATCTGTTGCCCGATGGTATTCGCCTGAAAGGTCCTAAGACATCGATCCCCATCAAAGAAAATGGACATGTGGCATTCCGGTACTCGTTGTAGCTGTATTTGTTTCCGACTCAAATCTGCTCTCTGCGCACAAGGTACACAATTCTTGACATATTGATCAACATCTACTTTCCTATGTTGTGGGTTGGCAGGAGAGCCAACACCGGGTACTAGAGGAAGCCGAAAGGCACGCGTTTAGCTCACGCAGGCTGGCGTGAGGTCTGGAACAGGACAAGGAAATTAGACTTTAGAAAAACGGACGTAGCTGGTGGAATACTTAACTTTAATCCATTAATGATGAGCGTCGCTCTTGACTGTACATGACTCGGTATCAATAGTAACTGGTAATGGCGCCTTGCTAGGTCGTAGCAAATGACGTAGCTGAAGGCTATGCTAACTATCGTCTCGGCAAATGAGAGCGTATTTTGTCAGCTAGCAAAGTCGGTTGTACAACTGGGGCGAGTGCTAGGAAGTCTCTCTAGACCTGCCGTGTGGCGGCGCTCGGTCTGCCATCACTGATAGTGGCGACACGCGGGTCCGACGTATACTAACGGACCGCGGCCGATTTAAAGGCTACCACCTAGCAAGTGTGGTGTCTGGCGGTGACACCACATCCTACCTCTTCACCAATACCTCTCCGCCACTCTCCTATTCGTCGCTCTACACCCTCCATGACCAGATAACACGTGATCATTTGCTTCCTTTAAAACCTCGTCCCTCAACTTCGCTGGTACTACTACCCTTAGCCCTAACTTCGTTTCCCTGCACAGAAGACCGTCGTACATATTAAACTGAGGCTGTGTCCGATACAATTTACAATCGTTTTCAGCGTCTTGTAATTCTTACCATACCGCTAAGTCATAACCTATGACTTCTACTTTTACCACCTTCCTACTTAGTGCATCCGTATTACCATGCTTCTTCCCAGGCTTATGCACCACCTCGTAGTCGAATTCACTAAGCCTCACAGCCCATCTAGCGAGTCTAGTGGACGGATCCTTCAACCCCAACAACCACTTCAATGCAGCATGATCTGTCACTACCCGAAATCTTCTCCCACATAAATAACAATTAAAATATGTGATTCCATAGATTACGCTAAGCATCTCCCTCTCTGTTGTTGAGTAATTCCTCTCTGCAGCATTCAACTGCCTAGACGCATATGCTACAGGATGTTCTTTCCCATCAGTTTCCTGGCTAAGAACACACCCTAATGCTTGATTAGATCCATCGGATGCTAATATAAACTCCTTTTAAAAATTTGGAAACACAAGAACCGGACTTGATGTTAACACTTCCTTCAGTTTGTCAAACGGTTTCTGACACTCTTCTGTCCACTCAAATTTCACACCCTTCCGTAACAATCGTAGCAACGGCTGTGCTAAATCTGCAAAATCCTGCACGAACTTTCGATAGAAATTGCAAATTCCGATGAATGACTGCACTTCCTTAACTGTTTTCGGTTCCCGAAACTGCCTTACAGCCTGTACCAACCTCGGATCTGTTCACACTCCTTCCTTACTGACAATACGACCCAAATATTTTACTTCTTCTAATGCAAAATGACACTTCTCCAGGCTCAACGTCAATAAGGACTTCCCTTAACCGCTGATTATGTTGCTCCATACTGCTTGAAAACAGTATGTCATAGAAATAGACCAGACAGTGCCGTGGTTTCAAACCCCTCAAGACACTGTCTAGCAACCTCTGAAACGTTGCCGGAGCGTTTTTCAAACCGAATGGCATTCTAATGTACTGGTAATGGCCTCCAGGTGTAGAGAAAGCAATTTTTGGACGATCCTCTGGAGCCACCTCTAACTGATGATAACCACTTGTCAAATCCATCGTAGAAAAGTACTGCCACTGTCATAAGTGACCCAAAGTCTCCGATATGTTTGGAATGGGGTATGCGTCCGTTACTGTCTTATTATTGAGGTATCGGTAGTCACAACAGAACCTGTATTGCTTAGTTCCATCCATAGATTCTTTAGGCACAACGGCAATGCCCGCTCCTCAGCAACTATTACTATGCTCTATAATACCATCCGCAAGCTGCTGATCAATGAAATCCTCCGCAATCGGCTGCAAATACCTCGGTATTCTATATGGTTTACGGTAAACAGTTGCTTCATTCCCTGTTCGTATCCTATGTTGAACTAATGGAGTTGCTGGTAACGGGCCTTGTGGAAAAAACAAATCCTTAAATTCCCACAATAATTCTTCCATATGCTCTCTTTCTCCTCCTTTCAAATGCTTAATTTTGTCAACCAAAGCAGTTCTATCGGCAGTTAGTGGTTGATCACTTCGCCTACCTCTCGAACACCAGTCTTCGTCATCTGGCACATCCAAATTTGCTACTAAAACTCCTTTCCTCAAATTCGCGTCTACAGCGCTAGAATTATCAACGTTCACGGGAACTACTCGGCCGTCGTTCCCTTCCTGTACACGTACAACACTACGTTTCACAAAACAACACAATGAACCCAAAACTTCGTTATCCTCCAATGGTTCAACAACAAATACCGTACCCACAGGTAGATTCGACTGCACACTTACCCAAAACGACTTCCCGGTGACACACCCATGCGATTTAAGCCTTAATGCTAACGTACGCGGTTCAATTGGTTTGTTCTTTACGTTGACGCCCCTCGCGACAGCTCTGCATTGACAACAGTTTCCGCTAGCTGAAATAACATTCCAGCAAGTTCCACAGTTCTTTGTCCAAGATCAATTTTGGCTTTATGTTGATGCAAGAAATCTACTCGTAGGATCATGTCATAGCCTTCACTTACCCATGATACTACCTCCATGCATGCATTAAATCGGACTTCCTCTATTCGAAAGTCAACTGTCACTGGTCCCAAAGATGTGACCTCCTTATCCCCCACTCCACGCAACTTATAACGCGGTGGATCTAACTTCCTTCATCCCATTATATTCTTAGTAGCCACTGACACTTGCGCCCGTGTGTCCGACACAATCTTTAACTTTTTAGTTCCTATGGATCCTACCACTGAACATTCCACCTCTGAATACATAATCGTAGCATTGAAATTAAACGGGAGCTCCATTATGTGGTTCCTGGGGCCCCTCTGCCGTTTAACGAGTGTCCACCCCTCCTATCCCCACTTCTCCATCCTCCACCCTGCTGATTTCCACCCCTTCCTCTATTCCTTGGTGACTGGGTACATTGCCTCTGCACATGTCCCATACGACCACACTTATACCATTTTATATCCACTGTAAACACTGTTTGCCTCTCGCGTACCCCTGTTGCCACGTCTATTTCCTCACATTGAATTGCCAGCTGAATGGCCGAATACAAATCTTTCGGAGTTCCTTCACGCACTTTCCGTGACATGTGTACTGGTAACCCTCTCAAAAATACATCAAGTGCCCTTTGCTCGGCCGCCTGCAACAGAACACTATTCGCTTCATCGCTCTGACCCAACTTGTAAATATACTCATTAATTTCCCTTATCGTGTCTGCAAATTTCTGCATCGTCTCTCCCTGCCTATTTGTCATTGTACTTAACGTCTCTTTAATGTACCGAGCGCTATTCTGTTTCTTGTACCTTTGTAAAAGCCCCTCCTTCAACTGCTTAAACTGTCCTGTCTTCCTTAAGGCCTCAGAACACTTTACATATTGTCTTCGCTTCACCCGTTAATCTAATCTTGGCTACATGTAACAACTGTTCATCAGACCAACCATTCACCACAGCTGAAATTTCCAAGTGCTTCATAAATGAATGCACATCCTCAGATGACTTACCAGAAAACGAAATAATCAAACTCGTGGCAGCTGGATAAGTCTCCTGAACCCTAGGCAACAACGACTGATCAGATGCGGTTTCCCGCTCACTTGTAGATGTTAATTAATTTCTCAACTGCGTATTGTCTACTGTCAGTTGTGCTACTTTTTCCAACAAAATCCGTACCGCTTCTGCTTCCGACACACCTCACACCACTGACTCTGCCATTGTGTTGCTTTTGTTCCCAGTTAGTCCTGAAATAAAACATTTGAGTACGAGAATAACCCAACTTCTTACAGCTCCGTATCATCACACTCAGTATCATTATAAACCAATACAAAAGTAATTAAATGTCACGAAAAAAATCTTACTGCCCCAAATACTCTAACACTTACTCTGACAACAACAAAAAATGATAATATGCCTACACAAAACATCTAAAATGTGGCTTGCCAGGAGCCATACTAAAAAAAAGGTCCAATACTCAAAAGAAATCTGGACAGAACTCACTACATCTTGTGACTGTAATACAGACGGTGGGCTCGAACGTCGTAGTGTACAGACGTCGTCAGCTATTCTGACACCAAATGTAGTGATGTCAGACGTCAAATGTAGTGGAATGAGGTCGAAGGTACCGTATTAAAACTCGGTGAGAACTTTCCAAGTTATTTATTGTTTCCACCTACAGTGCCCTCGTTCCTCTTGGTCTGCATCACAGGGCCCGGCAATGCTGAGGAAGCACCCCAGTGGCCCATGCAATGCAATGTTGTGTTGTGCTGGCCTTGGACAGAAGTGCAGTTGTGACGGCGTTAGGATGCGCCAACAGTTTGCTCAGCGGTCTGTGTCCCTACTGACTCAGCTCTGCTCGGTGTGAGCCGCAGGTGGCCAGCTGCTGCTTCTTCTCCCCGCCATGGCTGAGATCGCAGTGACGACAAGCGCCCGTGATTCGGTGTCCGAATCTGTGGCCCTCGACCTGGGATGCCTTCGGTATGTGTTGGAAGCCAGGACGACTGCCCACAGTAGCGAGATGTCGAGTAGCCCGCCGCTGGGTGGCTGGCTACAGACCCCGTGTCGGCCTCAGAGGGTCGAACCAACGACCTACCATAGACTGGAATGATGGCTCCCCGTCTGCTGCTGTATGAATCTCGTTAGCAAACGGCAACTATTTATTATTGGCTGTGCGCCTTTGTTTTGCCAAGCGCGCCACTTTGCATCACATACTCATAATACATTAGGTTGGCCAGTGGGCCCCTTCTGCCTGCGACTTGCGACATGCAAAAGATACATTATTTAGAAGAAATTGACGATATTCCAACAATTAAACATTATGAAAGTGATAAAAGAGGTTATACGTTAAGTGAGTCAGAAATAAATAATTTGTTAGAGAATTATGAAAAAAAAGCAAATTAAAATAAAAGAAAAAGATGTTAAAAATAAATGTAAGAGAAAGAATATCAGAATTTTTTAACCATAGTGTAGATAATGTTTTTGGATTCAGACCTGTTGGACAATTTAAATTTGTTGGAAAATTAGAAATAGTAACGAATGGTGATAAATTAAAAATAGCTGAATAAGAATAAGAAGGAACAGATGGATTAATGAAACTTTTAACAGGAATACAAATAACAATAGATGATTTATATACAGAATTTGATTCTCTAGAGTCACAAAATTCCGCTAGAATTTTATTGAACTCAAATGCTACATATAATGAAAGTAAGTCAAATAAAATAAAATCAAATGAAGAAAATAAATATAATCATTTGATTAAAACAATTGTTAAAGTATATTTTCCTAGTACTTCAGAAATAAATCTCAGTGATTCATTTGAAAATGTTGTTGAAGGTTCAGTAAAAAAAATATTCAGAAAAACCAGTTGAATATATTTGTATGAGTGATGTTAGATTAACAGTAATTCCTACTGAAGAATTATCAGAAAATAAAAATTTATCATATTCAAGAAGTCAGAGTAACACAAATGTTAACAAATAAATTTAGTGATTTTATTATTAATGAATCAAAAGGAATTCCATGTTTGATTAGATTTTTGAATAATTTACCACATACCTTTTGGAAAAGTGAAAAATGGTAAAGGATTAGTAAACACTTTGATTAACAAATTACCATTTGAGATGCATCTTCCAGGCCATCGATTTTGTGACCCAGGAACGAAATTAGGAAAAAGATCAGCTAGCGGAATTAAGGGGAGTAGGATGTGAAATGGGCTGCCAACATGGAGCAGTAGAGGCAGCACAGGACATTTTAATTTACACTGTCTATAAATTACAAACAAATTCCTAAAACTTTGTCAGTATCACCAGGAAAGATTCAGGTACCACACTCATAGCAGTTGAAGTTCAAAAACATAACAAAATAATTTTCTTTTACATATGAAATTTCATCATTTTTTCACTTACTATTGGCTGTATTTGTTTCTATAGGTACACTTTTCTTCATGACTAAGAGAGATTCTTCGATGAATTTTGCACAGCATACAAAACACACTTACAGGTGTACAAAACTCTAGAATTTTCCAAATCTATTAAAAACTGTGGTAAGAAGTGAGATAATTATCTATAAAATTTAAGATTTTTCTACAAATTAGGTTTAAACTGTAACAGCTCATTTATTTTTTCATAAATTAAAAATAAAATCACTTGTATCAAATTCATTCATCATTGATTTCAAATCATTATGAAGTTCTTCAGTTCTTATATCATAAATGAAAGAATGATTATCCACAAAGCATGAATCAATATTTTCACCATATTTTGGTTTCATAACATATTAATGAAAATTATGCATTTTTATTTTCAGAAACCCAGAATACTCATTCCAATATAAATTGGTTTATTGATCATCATTTTAATTTTTTTTGTATGAACTGCAACTAAATGTTCTGAAAATACAGTAGTATGTTCATAATTTCGTTTTGAAATATAATTCATATATTTCCTTCGATCTGTTATGCATTTATTATTTTGTCTATTTCTAATACTTTACATTGTTTTTACAAATACTGAATTATTAATTAACTTGTAAAAACCTTTTTCAAAATCGTTAGTAGCTTTTTTCTCATTTCTGTATTAATATCGATATTTTTTTCATCCACTCTGATTGTTAAAATTATAAGATTCTGTGAATCTTCTTTAATTTAAATCCAAGATTTCAACATTGTTTGAGATTTCTACAATGTATTTATTTCCTCTTTCAGCTCCTAAAGGTAAATCTTTAAGTAAATAATATAATTTTCTAGGATGTTCTAAATCAACTTCTAAAATATAACCACATTTATAATCATCTGACTGTTTAAGCATTTTCCAAAATCAAAAAATTTGGTTCTACACAACTGAAATTTTTAAATGATAAAATCTGAGACATTGCCCAACCATATAAACTATTTTATCTAAATATGTAATATAATTTGATTAATTTCTCAGCTTAAATTTTTTATTTATTTATTATTGGATTTTGATTTTACTCTTTTTCAATGCTTTAAGAAATTCCTCCTTGAATTCCTTTTTCAAGAAATAAAATCACAACAAAATCATGTAATAAATGTAATTCAATTTTTGTCATTTTTAACATAGAATCAAAAGATAATACTGGAAGTGTAAAATACCAAGAAAAACTAAGTTTATAAGATTTAATACATGTATCTGTAAAATTTTCGAAAATATTTGCTAATATTAAAACATAACATTTATTATATAATTTTGTATATTCATCTAAATTTTTAATATTGATTTTTTTCAATCTGTCTTTGCTCTTTTATAATCTTCATCAGAAATATTACCTTTATTAATTTTTGAATAAAAACATTCTTTTCTATGTTTTTAATTTCTTGTAATTTTTCTTTGGAGTCCATATATTCATATGGAATCTCCTTTTTAATTATTTAATCTTATTGTTCAACTTCAAATAATTTTGCTGTTTCTCTAAATTTTTCTTCTGTAAGGTTGCAAGATATTTTATCAATATTTGACCCTGCAAAATTTGAATGTATCTAAAAAAAGTTAAAGTTAATCCATCTTCAACATGTTTACTAAAACAAATAAATTTTCGTTTATTATTTGGAATTGTATCACTATCATTATTATCTATTGCTAATTCCTTGATAAACATCGTAATTTGTTAAATTATGAATATAAGCTGTAGTAAATTCCGGATTTTGTTAACTGAGATGCAACTCCTCAATATTTTCCTGTTGTATGGAAATGATCTCTTACTTTCTTTTCACCAAAAGGATATTCTTTTTCACAAATGACAATTTTCTGAATATTTATAGTTGATAACAATTTCTTTAGTCATTTTTATTGCAATATTTCGTTTATATATTCAAGCAATTTCTCTTAATTCTTCTTTTAAATTTTCAATGAATTTTTTGCTACATCATTACCTCTATAAGGAACTAGATTTTTATAATCACCATTAGACAATTTAACACAATAACTGAATGAAATTGGCAAATTTTTCAGGATTTGGTTGACATGTTTGAATATCCTTTAAGAAATATTCGAAATCCGTGTAAAGTACAAAATGAACTTGAAACAAATTATTACAATTTTTAATTAAACTTTTTGACCTTTTCCATTGTGATTGCTTGTTTGTGAACTAATTAATCTAGAAAATTTTTATGCAACAATAATGAAAAATATTTTCATTTCTAATTCAAAGAAGATTTACATATTTTTCTTGTTTATTTTATGTTTGGTAAAGAGGATATAGAATATTTTTCTTCTTCTTCATTGCTTTCATTAGCATGAACATTAATTGAAATATTTAATTTATTTTCAGATTTTGCAATATCTGTTAATCGAACAGCAAAATTAATTTTCTCTTTTTCTAAAATTTCATCCAGTTCTAATCCAGTATTGTTATATTTACTAAATCTTTCTGTACCACATTCTACAGGATGTAATACAGATTTTACTGAATAAAGAAAACATGTTTGATCTAGATATTGTACATTAATTACTGCTTTTTATATTTAATTACTTTTTGAAAATCAGTATAAGATGAACAAAAAATTGGATTGTGTTTATTAATATTTAATTCTAAACTATCCACATAATATAAAGACCAACCAGATGTTTTCCTTTGCATTTCTTCCATTTCCCTTAATAGTTTATTTAATTGATTAATGAGAATAATCTTCTAAATCAGTTGTTCTTAATAATACTTGATTGACTGTTTTAAATGTAAATTCTTGTATTTCTTCTTATCTTTTAAAATTAAAATGAAATTTCATATTAACTTTAATTTTTCTTCTTTGTATTATACTATTTTTTAAGTTGGTGATTATTTCTTATTTAATCTGATTAAAAAGTTCTTTTAGTTTAACAACATTATCGTTATCATTAATTCCACAAGTTATTATTCTTGATTTGAAAGCAGAAGATTTTTTATAAATTCGTTTAGGTGATTTTAAAAAATCTTCATCTAGAAGACTGAAAACTGAATACTCATTACCATTATTGTTAATATTTTTCTCATATCATGATTATTAATTTTGGTCTCAGATCTAATGATAAGATTGATTGTTGTTTATTTGGACCATAATAATTTTTTAAACTTTTCGTTTTGCGAATTTTATGAAGATGACTTAAGGAATTTTTACTTAAATCTATATTTTTATTAATTTTACTTCCAGGTTTTTTTGATAAGATCAATTAATTGACTTATGCTAAGTTTAAAATAATTTTTATTTTGTTTATTTTATAGATTTGATGAAGTTCTTTTAAAGATTTAATTCATTACCATTATCATTGTTATTAATATTATCAACAGAATTTACAATAAGAGTGATTAATTCTTCAAAATGTTCTGTTTCAGCAATTGATGGTAGTTCTTTTAAAGCTTTATATTTTAGTTCTATCTTACTTCATTCTCTATCAATTCCTTCCCTATTAAAATAATCAATTAATTCAAACAGATTTCCTCTAGTTACACTTGAATAACCATTTTCTTTGCAATAATTTTCTAAATGTTTCCAAGTCAAACCATACTTTCCTTTACTATAATTTTCTAAATTCTTATACATATTTCAGATTTGTTAATCACTTTTGTTTTCATTGTTTTATATAAAATGAAATTTGATTTCTATTTTTATTGAAACGTTTTTGGTCAAAATGTTCCTTTGAGATTTTGGGTTTGATAGTTCTTATTTATATAGAATAAAATTTATCAGATTTGAAAATATTTAAATGAGAAAATGAATATTTGTTTTTTTCGATGTAGGCAAAAGAGTTTTGATGGTTCTTATATAAAAAGAATAAAATTGTTTAGATTTCAAAAATTTTAAATGAGAATTTGGTTTTTTCGATATAGACAAATGAGATTATTTGGTTGTAAGAAACTGTGAAATTAGATTCTTGGTTTACAATCTGGAATTTTTACTCTAAAATGCTCTCTGCGCAAGAACTCTCATCAATATACTACTTTTTTCCTATTTGCTTGGTAAGATGAACATCTTCCCAACTGGAGCGCCATTACTTTTGGTTATTACCCATATTTCTTCTGAATTCTTTTTTCACCATTCGTACCTACTACCTTGTATGTATGTATTGAACTGAGTACCTAGAAATGAGGGAGAGGCTTCGACCCACTGTAGTCCTCAATGGTTCGCAACCCCAGAACAGGCCACAGCAGTCCACCCACCCCACCACTGCCCCGCAGCGAACCAAGGGTTATTGTGGAGTTCAGCCCCATTTGGACCACCTCGGGAACGTCTCATACCAGACGAGTGTAACGCCAAATATTTGCATGGTACAGTAATTATGATACACGCGAACGTGGAAATGGTGTTTGCACAACAATCACCGACACTGAAGCAGAATAAAGGGAACCAGCCGGAATTCGGCGAGGTAGATGGAAAACTGCCTTAAAAACCATCCACATGCTGGCCGGCACACCGGACCTCGACACTAATCCGCCTTGCGGATTCGTACTGGGGACTGGCACTCCTTCCCAGTCAGCAAGCAGCACGTTAGACCACGCGGCTAACCGGGCGGGTGTTACTTGTACCTTACTTCTGACACGTTATGCGCCCCCTTCAAGGTGTTTATCATAAATACAGCCCCGTAGGCACACAGGTCACATAGATGCACTGTATTAGCATTCTGTAAGTGCAGGCTGAGGAAGTTACCGCCGTTTTTTCATCGTTCGCCATCTCAGGTTTAAAGCTGATTTACATTTTACGGTGCAGGGTCGTTACTTAGTTTAGAGTGTTGCTTGGTCTAGTGTGTGATTACTACTTAATGTCCTATGGTGGCTTTATTTTTGTAGACTGAATCAATTGCAGGTGGTAATTTTGGGAAAAGAGACATATACCCAGGCTGCACTTAAAAGCTGGGATTCTTTGAAAAAAAAATTTGCATCACCTCAGTTCCGCGAATTCCTTAACCTGCACAGAAAATTGGAACAGAGATCAACATAAACATCATTTCTGCCCTTTTTATTGCTCATGAAAACCACACATTGCATGTTGTACCACAATGCAGCGAGACCTTCAGAGGTGGTGGTCCAGATTGCTGTACACACCAGAAACTCTAAACCCAGTAGCACGTCCTCTTGCATTGATGCATGCCTATATTCGTTGTAGCACACTACCCACAAGTTCATCAAGGCACTGTTGGTCCAGATTGTCCCACCCCTCAACGGCGATTCGGCGTAGATCCCTCAGAGTGGTTGGTAGGTCACGTCGTCCATAAACAGCACTTTTCAATCTATCCCACGCATGTTCGATAGGGTTCATGACTGGCGAACATGCTGGCCGCTCTAGTCGAGCGACGTCGTTATCCGGAAGGAAGTCATTCACAAGATGTACACGATGGGGTCGCGAATTGCCGTCCATGAAGACGAATGCCTCACCCATATGCTGCCGATATGGTTGCACTATCGGTCGGAGGACGGCATTCATGTATCGTACAGCGGTTATGGCTCCTTCCATGACCACCAGCGACGTACATCTGCCCCACATCATGCCACCCCAAAACAACAGGGAACCTCCACCTTGCTGCACTCGCTGGACAGTGTGTCTAAGGCGTTCATTCTGATCGCGTTGCCTCCAAACACGTCACTGACGATAGTCTGGTTGAAGGCATATGTGAGACTCATCGGTGAAGAGAACATGATGCCAATCCTGAGCAGTGTATTTGGAATGTTGTTGGGCCCATTTGTACCGCCCTGCATGGTGTCGTGGTTGCAAAGGTGAACCTCACCATGGACGTTGGGAGTAAAGTTGCCTATCATGCAGTCTATTGCGCACAGTTTGAGTCGTAACACGACGTCCTGTGGCTGAACGAAAGGCATTATTCAACATGGTGGCGTTGTTGTCAGGGTTCCTCCGAGCCATAATACGTACGTAGACGTCATCCACTGCAGTAGTAGTCCTTGGGCGGCCTGAGCGAGGCATGTCATCGACAGCTCCTGTCTCTCTGTATCTCCTCCATGTCCGAGCAACATCGCTTTGGTTCACTCCGAGCCGCCTGGACACTTCCCTTGTTGAGACACCTTCCTGGCCCACATCATGCCCACATCATGCCGCCCCAAAACAGCAGGGAACCTCCACCTTGCTGCACTCGCTGGACAGTGTGTCTAAGGCGGTCATTCTGATCGCGTTGCCTCCAAACACGTCACTGACGATTGTCTGGTTGAAGGCATATGTGAGACTCATCGGTGAAGAGAACATGATGCCAATCCTGAGCAGTGTATTTGGCATGTTGTTGGGCCCATTTGTAAATGTAACAACACGGACGCGTTCGAACCGGGGTATTGACCGTTTAGGCATGGTTGAACTACAGACAACATGAGCCATGTACCTCCTTCCTGGTGGAATGACTGAAACGTATCGGCTGTTGGACCCCCTCCGTCTAATAAGCGTTGTTTACATCTTTGGACGTGTTTAATGCAATCTCTGAACAGTCAAAGGGATTGTGTCTGTGATACAATATCCACAGTCAGCATCTATCTTCAGGAGTAGGAGTAAGTTACAACTATAATTTTCCTTTAGTTTTCCAGATACACATGGTGATGGGCCTAAGGCCCCGAAACCGTGATAGTGTATAGGGATTTTTGTCATGTAGGCTGTCGGTCAATAAAGGCATTTTAGAACTGTGGCAGATTTGATTACTCTGAACATGTTGCGAAACAGTTGTGGATATCACACAAATAAAAAATTTTGCTAAATGGACATTGTTAACGATCTGGAATAAAAAAAACAGAAAAGACGTCAATCCCAAAAATATTTTGCGCCAACGGTGAATTTATTTCTAACAAGGTAAGTTACAGTTCCAAATTCTTATAACAATCTGCGATGGAGAATTACTCCCACAATGGAATATACTGCTTACTATAAGAACAACCTGACGTAGCGATCGTTACAACTCAGTGCAGTCCATGACCGTTGCTCCCATATCTACCTGAATCTCAACCATCCGCCCATTCACAACCAACACTAGCAGCATACATTGGGGCGATGCTTGAGGTTCATCGCAAACAGCTCCCGAGCCCAGGGAAAACACTATGGTATCCGATGACCAGCCTACTGCTCGCTGACCTGCGCAAACCGAAGCCAAAAGGCCTACTTTTCGGCATATCTAGCAAATGGCGTCTGTGTGTGTGTGATCCTGTCTAATACGCACCAAATGACAATAGGGGCAGGACGACCCACTTGCCCGCTGACTGGAAACAGATGCGGAAGGTGAGTGACGCGGAGAACCGGTAAAGTCGGGAACGGCAATCGCGACTCTTCTATGTACTCGAGCTCCGAGCCTGCTGCGGGCGAAAACGGGCAGCGCCGTGGTGTAGCTGCGCTTGAATCGTCAGTGGCATCACACGTTGGCTCAGCGGAAGGCAAGGTCATCTGGCCAACCCCTTGAGGCTCGGGGGCTGCTTATCACTCGTATGTGACTTCGTCACCTCTCAATTATCGGAAAGTATGTCCCTTGCCGCTGCCCTAAATTCATATCAGTCAGCAATCTGTCCATCTTTGGCTAAAGAGGTGTCAGATAGGGCCAGTGCCCTAGTTTGGACCTTGGGGTAGGGTGCCAGTCGGATGATCACGTCCCAAACTCAGAAGTCCGCTTACGAAGTAGTGTACTGGGATACTCAAACTGACACTATCGTGAGAGACCTTGCAGGTCGGCGATACATGCTGCATACGACAGCACATGGTACTTGTGATGTTGGTTAAACTGCAACCGCGCCGCCACCGCATCGGTTTGACTTCCAAAATACAGCGCGAGCAGCGGACAGAGTTCCACATAATTAATTTTCTCGGTTTCGTAGAGGGCTTCAAACTTTGCACGATTTCGTACAGTACCGCACTGTCGGACAATAATAAGACGGCCTGATCAGCTGGATCGCTAATACGCCTTACTTGACAAAAACTAGTGGAAGTGATTCTCCCACCTTTCCGTAGACTCGTCGAAACCGGCGAAAGGCGTCAGGGGCATCTTGGGACAACGCCTGCAGACACTTGGCCCGCTGCCAGAGCGGCGTAAGAATATGTCACGCTCCTGCTGCTATTGATATTACACCTGCTGCAGCTGTAGCTGTTGCTCGTGGTGGCACAACTCTTCCTGCCAGCATTGCAGAAATGCCAGGTGCATAGTGCTCACAAATTACCACTATGAAAAAAAAAAATTAAAAGCGTCGGATGCGTAAGGATATCCTCTGCCTCCACTTTTGTAGCTGCACAGGCGTGACAATGTCACGAAATTGTCCTGTCGGCGCAAATGTCATTTCTCTAGCTGATGGTGGATGCTCGAGCCATAAGTGAGAGAGCTGAATTCCGGAGGAGGAAAAACTCAGTGTGCAGGCCAGTCTATGAGGGAGCAGAGATTTCGAAGAATGTGTAGTGACTCTCATGAAGAGAAGCACAAAACGCGACCAGCGTGAATGACCGAAACAACAAGGACGCAGAACCGAGTTCACGGCATGATGCGAAAGTCAGGTCTGTGTTAAGCGATCTCACTGTCACAACTGACTGACACAGTCTGTCACCACCGACTAGTAAACACATGGGTCTTGTTCTGCCCCTGTCCGCACGCCCTGCCACGATATCCAACGCGGAAATGTCGACTCACAAAAGTTAGTAGGAGTTGGTTCAAATAGCTCTGAGCACTATGCGACTTAACTTCTGAGGTCATCAGTCGCCTAGAACTTAGAACTAATTAAGCCTAACTAACCTAAAGACATCACACACATCCATGCCCGAGGCAGGATTCGAACCTGCGACCATAGCGGTCGCTCGGTTCCAGACTGTAGCGCCTAGAAACGCACGGCCACTCCGACCGGATTTGTAGAAGTTCGTGCGTCTATAAGTTAGTGAAAGATTTCGGGGAGAACCCGAGAAAATTCTAGTCCTATTGAAGGTCCCTAATCAGGTTGAACGCTTCTGTCCAGTTACACGTCGACCACTCTGGTGTGCAGTAGAAGACAGCAAACAGAAAACGGAAGTTTTAAATTTCACGTTTAAATAGCCATTCACCCAGGAAGAACGTACAGACATATCACCGTTTCACGGCCTCCCTGACTTCCATTTGTAGGACAGAGAAGTAGACATCTCTGGCATTGAGAAACAAGTGGAAGAGTTGAAAACAAGTAAGTTGCCAGGTCCGGACGGAAACCCAAAACAGCTTTGAAGAGAGTACTCTTCGGCACTGACCACCTTACTTATCTTGCATTTATCACAAATCTCTCGCCCAGGGAAAGTGCCAAGCGACTGAAAAAAACAGCAGGTGACTCCATGAAGGGGCTCGCAAAACTACAGACCAATATTCTTAGCATCGATTTCATGCAGAATTCTTGAACGTAGTCTAAGTCTGAATAGCGTAAATGCCCTTGAGACACAAAAGGTTCTCATTACATATCAGTACGGATTTAAAAAGCGTCGCCTGTGCGAATCTCAGCTTGCCCTTTTCTCGCTCAATATTCTGCGAACCGTGGACTGAAGGAGGCTGTTCCATATTCGCAGATTTCCGGAAATCATTTTACAAATGGTTCAAATGGCTCTGAGCACTATGGGGCTTAACTTTTGAGGTCATCAGTCCCCTAGAATTTAGAACTACTTAAACCTAACTGACCTAAGGACATCACACACATCCATGCCCGAGGCAGGATTCGAACCTGCAACCGTAACGGTCGAGCGGTTCCAGACTGTAGCGCCTAAAACCGCTCGGCCACCCCTGCCGGCTCATTTTACACAGTGTCAAACTGAAAATTGTTAACTACCGTCCGAGCATACAGAATGGGTTCTCAGATATCTGAGTGGATTGACGAAATTCTTAAATACTAGAGCCTAGTACTTTGTTCTAGACAGCGAGTATTCATTAGGGACAATGGCACCGTCAGGTGAGCCCCTAGGAAATGTGAACGGACCGCTCTAGCTCTCTGTATACATAAATGATCTAACGGGTAGGGTGAACAGCAGTCTGCAACAGTTTGTTAACGACACTTTAGTCTACGGATAAGTGTTGTTGTTGAGTGACTCCAGAAGGACATAGGATGACTTAGACAGAATTTGTAGTTTGTGTGATGAATAGCAGCTTGCTCTAAATGTTGAAAAATGTAAGTTAACAGAAATGCGTAGGAAAAACAATCCTGTAATGTTTGAATGGAGTATTAGAGGCGTACTGCCTGACACAGACACGTCGATGAAATAGCTAGGAGTAATGCTGCAAGCTGGAATGAATGGAATCAGCTCGTAAGTTCGGTAGTACGGAAGGCAAATGCTCGACTTCGGTTTATAAGGAGAATTTTAGGAAAATGCAGTTGATCTCGTAAGGAGCTTGTAGAACACTAGTGACACCGATTCGTGATTACTGTTCGAGTGTTTGGGATACTCATCAGGTCAGAGTGAAGGAAAAGAGCGTGACAGTCGAGAAGTGGGCTGCTAGATTTGGTACCGGTATGTTCGATGACCGCTCGAGAATTACGGAAATACTCCGTGAAATCGAATGGGATTTCCTCGAGGAAAGATAACGTTATTTTCGCGACACACTATTGAGAAAATTTACAGAAACGACAGTTACTGTTGACTGCAGTGATTGGGAGCTCCAACGTTAGGCGGGGAACGGAGCCCCTTAGGGAAATAGCGGAAAGGTCGGGGAAGAAGGCAAGTGTTCACTCTGTCTGCTTGCCGGGAGGTCTCATCCGAGATGTGGAGGAGGCCCTGTCGGAGGCGATAGAGAGCACTGGGTCACCCGACTGCAAATTGTTGCTCATGTCGGCACCGATGACTCCTGCCGTCTGGGTTCAGAGGTCATCCTCAGTTCATACAGGCGGTTGGCGGAGTTGGTGAAGGCGGAAAGCCTCGCTCGCGGGGTGGAATCTGAGCTAACTATTTGTAGTATCGTTCCCAGAACCGATCGCGGTCCTCTGGTTTGGAGTCGAGTGGAAGGCTTAAACCAGAGGCTCAGACGATTCTGCGGAGATCTGTGGTGCAAATTTCTCGACCTCCGCTATCGGGTGGAGAAATGTAGGGTCCCCCTGAATAGGTCAGGCGTGCACTACACGCAGGAAGTGGCTACAAGGGTAGCGGAGTACGTGTGGAGTGCACATGTGGGTTTTTTAGGTTAGAGAATTCCCTCCCTAGGCCCGACAAGACGCCTCCTGAGACGCGGCAATTTAGGGGTAGGCAAAATGCAACAGGGAATAACAATATTAATCTGCTAATAGTAAACTGCAGGAGCGTCTATAGAAAGGTCCCAGAACTGCTCTCATTAATAAACGGTACAATACCCACATAGTACTAGGGGCAGAAAGTTGGCTGAAACCAGATGTAAACAGTAATGAAATTCTAAATTCAGATTGGAATGTATACCGCAGAGACGGGCTGGACAGTGAAAGGGGAGGCGTGTTTATAGCGATAAGAAGTGCAATAGTATCGAAGGAAATTGACAGAGATCCGAAATGTGAAATGATTTGGGTGAAGGTCACGGTTAAAGCAGGCTCAGACATGGTAATTGGATGTCTCTATAGGCCCCCTGGCTCAACAGCTGTTGTGACTGAGCACCTGAAGGATAATTTGGAAAATATTTCGAGTAGATATCCCCACCATGTTATAGTTTGGGTGGAGATTTTAATTTACCAGACATTGAATGGGAGACCAAAGCGTTTATAACGGGTGGCAGGGACAAAGAATCCAGTGAATTGTTTTAAAGTGCGTTATCTAAAAACTACCTTGAGCACTTAAACAGAGAACCGACTCGTGGCGATAACATATTAGACCTACTGGTGACAAACAGACCTGAACTATTTGAAACGGTTAACGCAGAACAGGGGATCAGCGATCATAAAGCGGTTACTGCCGTAAATAGAAATATAAAAAAAGGTTGGAAGATTTTTCTGTTTAGCAAAAGTGACAAAAAGCAGATTTCAGAGTACTTGATGGCTCAACACAAAAGTTTTGTCTCAAGTACAGATAGTGTTGAGGATCAGTGGACAAAGTTGAAAACCATCGTACAATATGCGTTAGATGAGTATGTGCCAAGCAAGATCGTAAGACATGGAAAAGAGTCACCGTGGTACAACAACCGAGTTAGAAAACTGCTGCGGAAGCAAAGGGAACTTCACAGCAAACATAAACATAGCCAAAGCCTTGCAGACAAACAAAAATTACGCGAAGCGAAATGTAGTGCGAGGAGGGCTATGCGAGAGGCTTTCAATGAATTCGAAAGTAAAGTTCTATGTACTGACTTGGCAGAAAATCCTAAGAAATTTTGGTCTTATGTCAAAGCGGTAGGTGGATCAAAACAAAATGTCCAGACACTTTGTGACCAAAATGGTAGTGAAACAGAGGATGACAGACTGAAGGCCGAAATACTAAATGTCTTTTCCAAAGCTGTTTCTCAGAAGAAGACTGCACTGTAGTTCCTTCTCTAGACTGTCGCACAGATGACAAAATGGTAGATATCGAAATAGACGACAGAGGGATAGAGAAACAATTAAAATCGCTCAAAAGAGGAAAGGCCGCTGGACCTGATGGGATACCAGTTCGATTTAAACAGAATACGCGAAGGAACTTGCCCCCTTCTTGCAGCGGTGTACCGTAGGTCTCTAGAAGAGCGTAGCGTTCCAAAGGATTGGAAAAGGGCACAGGTCAGCCCCGTTTTCAAGAAGGGACGTCGAACAGATGTGCAGAACTATAGACGTAACGTCTATCAGTTGTAGAATTTTGGAACACGTACTGTGTTCGAGTATAATGACTTTTCTGGAGACTAGAAATCTACTCTGTAGGAATCAGCATGGGTTTCGAAAAACACGATCGTGTGAAACCCAGCTCGCACTATTCGTCCACGAGACTCAGAGGGCCATAGACACGGGTTCCCAGGTAGATGCCGTGTTTCTTGACTTCCGCAAGGCGTTCGATACAGTTTCCCACAGTCGTTTAATGAACAAAGTAAGAGCATATGGACTATCAGACCAATTGTGTGATTGGATTGAAAAGTTCCTAGATAACAGAACGCAGCATGTCATTCTCAATGGAGAGAAGTCCTCCGAAGTAAGAGTGATTTCAGGTGTGCCGCAGGGGAGTGTCGTAGGACCGTTGCTATTCACAATATACATAAATGACCTTGTGGATGACATCGGAAGTTCATTGAGGCTTTTTGCGGATGATACTGGGAGACGAAAATTTAATAGTCATGGGTGACTGGAATTCGAGTGTAGGAAAAGGGAGAGAAGGAAACGTAGTAGGTGAATATGGATTGGGGCTAAGAAATGAAAGAGGAAGCCGCCTGGTAGAATTTTGCACAGAGCACAACTTAATCATAGCTAACACTTGGTTTAAGAATCATGATAGAAGGTTGTATACATGGAAGAACCCTGGAGATACTAAAAGGTATCAGATAGATTATATAATGGTAAGACAGAGATTTAGGAACCAGGTTTTAAATTGTAAGACATTTCCAGGGGCAGATGTGGACTCTGACCACAATCTATTGGTTATGACCTGTAGATTAAAACTGAAGAAACTGCAAAAAGGTGGGAATTTAAGGAGATGGGACCTGGATAAACTGAAAGAACCAGAGGTTGTACAGAGTTTCAGGGAGAGCATAAGGGAACAATTGACAGGACTGGGGGAAAGAAATACAGTAGAAGAAGAATGGGTAGCTTTGAGGGATGAAGTAGTGAAGGCAGCAGAGGATCAAGTAGGTAAAAAGACGAGGGCTAGTAGAAATCCTTGGGTAACAGAAGAAATATTGAATTTAATTGATGAAAGGAGAAAATATAAAAATGCAGTAAATGAAGCAGGCAAAAAGGAATACAAACGTCTCAAAAATGAGATCGACAGGAAGTGCAGAATGGCTAAGCAGGGATGGCTAGAGGACAAATGTAAGGATGTAGAGGCTTATCTCACTAGGGGTAAGATAGATACTGCCTACAGGAAAATTAGAGAGACCTTTGGAGATAAGAGAACCACTTGTATGAACATCAAGAGCTCAGATGGAAACCCAGTTCTAAGCAAAGAAGGGAAAGCAGAAAGGTGGAAGGAGTATATAGAGGGTCTATACAAGGGCGATGTACTAGAGGACAATATTATGGAAATGGAAGAGAATTTAGATGAAGATGAAATGGGAGATACGATACTGCGTGAAGAGTTTGACAGAGCACTGAAAGACCTGAGTCGAAACAAGGCCCCCGGAGTAGACAACATTCCAGTAGAACTACTGACGGCCTTGGGAGAGCCAGTCCTGACAAAACTCTACCATCTGGTGAGCAAGATGTATGAAACAGGCGAAATACCCTCGGACTTCAAGAAGAATATAATAATTCCAATCCCAAAGAAAGCAGGTGTTGACAGATGTGAAAATTACCGAACAATCAGTTTAATAAGCCACAGCTGCAAAATACTAACACGAATTCTTTACAGACGAATGGAAAAACTAGTAGAAGCCGACCTCGGGGAAGATCAGTTTGGATTCCGTAGAAATACTGGAACACGTGAGGCAATACTGACCTTACGACTTATCTTAGAAGAAAGATTAAGGAAAGGCAAACCTACGTTTCTAGCATTTGTAGACTTAGAGAAAGCTTTTGACAATGTTGACTGGAATACTCTCTTTCAAATTCTAAAGGTTGCAGGGGTAAAATACAGGGAGCGAAAGGCTATTTACAATTTGTACAGAAACCAGATGGCAGTTATAAGAGTCGAGGGGCATGAGAGGGAAGCAGCGGTTGGGAAGGGAGTGAGACAGGGCTGTAGCCTCTCCCCAATGTTATTCAATCTGTATATTGAGCAAGCAGTAAAGGAAACAAAAGAAAAATTCGGAGTAGGTATTAAAATCCATGGAGAAGAAATAAAAACTTTGAGATTCGCCGATGACATTGTAATTCTGTCTGAAACAGCAAAGGACTTGGAAGAGCAGTTGAACGGAATGGATGGTGTCTTGAAGGGAGGATATAAGATGAACATCAACAAAAGCAAAACAAGGATAATGGAATGTAGTCGAATTAAGTCGGGTGATGCTGAGGGTATTAGATTAGGAAATGAGACACTTAAAGTAGTAAAGGAGTTTTGTTATTTGGGGAGCCAAATAACTGATGATGGTCGAAGTAGAGAGGATATAAAATGTAGACTGGCAATGGCAAGGAAAGCGTTTCTGAAGAAGAGAAATTTGTTAACATCGAGTATAGATTTAAGTGTCAGGAAGTCATTTCTGAAAGTATTTGTATGGAGTGTAGCCATGTATGGAAGTGAAACATGGACGGTAAATAGTTTGGACAAGAAGAGAATAGAAGCTTTTGAAATGTGGTGCTACAGAAGAATGCTGAAGATTAGATGGGTAGATCACATAACTAATGAGGAAGTATTGAATAGGATTGGGGAGAAGAGAAGTTTGTGGCACAACTTGACCAGAAGAAGGGATCGGTTGGTAGGACATGTTCTGAGGCATCAAGGGATCACCAGTTTAGTATTGGAGGGCAGCGTGGAGGGTAAAAATCGTAGGGGGAGACCAAGAGATGAATACACTAAGCAGATTCAGAAGGATGTAGGTTGCAGTAGGTACTGGGAGATGAAGAAGCTTGCACAGGATAGAGTAGCATGGAGAGCTGCATCAAACCAGTCTCAGGACTGAAGACAACAACAACAACAACTGTGGTATATCGAGAGGTTGTAACAATGGAAAATTGTACTGAAATGCAGGAGGATCTGCAGCGAATTGACGCATGGTGCAGGGAACGGCAGTTGAATCTCAATGTAGACAAGTGTAATGTGCTGCGAATACATAGAAAGAAAGATCCCTTATCATTTAGCTACAATATAGCAGTTCAGCAACTGGAAGCAATTAATTCCATAAATTATCTGGGAGTACGCATTAGAAGTGATTTAAAATGGAATGATCATATAAAGTTGATCGTCGGTAAAGCAGATGCCAGACTGAGATTCATTGGAAGAATCCTAAGGAAATGCAATCCGAAAACAAAAGAAGTAGGTTACAGTACGCTTGTTCGCCCACTGCTTGAATACTGATCAGCAGTGTGGGATCCGTACCAGATAGGGTTGATAGAAGAGAGAGAGATGATCCAACGGAGAGCAGCGCGCTTTGTTACAGGATCATTTAGTAATCGCGAAAGCGTTAGGGAGATGATAGATAAACTCCAGCGGAAGACTGCAGGAGAGACGCTCAGTAGCTCGGTACGGGCTTTTGTTGAAGTTTCGAGAACATACCTTCACCAAGGAGTCAAGCAGTATATTGCTCCCTCCTACGTATATCTCGCGAATAGACCATGATGATAAAATCAGAGAGATTAGAGCCCACACCAAGGCATACCAACAATACTTCTTTTCACGAACAATACGAGACTGGAATAGAAGGGAGAACAGATAGAGGTACTCAAGGTACCCTCCACCACACACCGTCAGGTGGCTTGTGGACTATAGATGTAGATGTAGATGTAGAACGATTCTACTGCCTCCAACGTACATTTCGCGTAAGGACCGCGAAGACAATGTAACAGTAATTAGGGCTCACTCCACTTGCGAGTAGAACAAGACTGGGTATGACTGGTAGTGATAAAAGGTACCCTCCGTCACGCATCGTATGATAGCTTTTGGAGAATGAATGTGGATTTAGTCGTAGGATAAACCAGTGTTTAGCACAATTGACAGAATGACAGGGAACAGAGTTTCAAGTGAGAACGTTCTCTGAACATTAAAAACGCAGTTTTCTGTGAGCAAATTCTCTGCCAAGTGATTCATCGTTGGGGAAAATGTTCCCTATTATAGGGTGAATATGTAGAGAAGGAATTACTCGATTAAAAAAGTTCACTGGTGCAACTGATTTTTTCGAGGTTATAATTAGAATTTTATTACTACTTCTCACATTGTCACTTTGTTTCAAGGAAGCAGAAGTTGTGGACATAATTGTTGAAGTTTCATAAAATTTTGGATATGTGTTCCACGTTTCGTCAAAGAACAAAATCGGAGTGGCAATTTTTCTCCTGCCAGAGAGGGTGATTCTGTGATGATGTGGTTAACTTTCAGGGATGATGGAGAAGGGTAAATTTTATCAATCAGAGGTAAGAGGCCTTAGCCTGGAAACGAGCGAGTAGGATGGTATATGCCGAAATCTACTCAAGTTCCGTCTTTGCCTCGCGCAGCGCTGAAACTAAGGGCTACATCCTACGGAACCTGATCATGACGTGCATAATTCCTGCTGAATACTCCCCAATATCCTCAGATAATTTTCCCCGTTGATGAACTAGTAACGGCACACGTAACTTGATGCAGATAGAGCGAACATCTTCAGGCTATGGAACAATATTAATGGATTCCATTTATTTGCACAAGTTTCACATTCTGCCACATTTACAACAGTTGTTCAAACTGGCGTCCCCCAGCGTCAATGCAGGGGTGGCCTTTTCTCGCAGAGTTCCGCAGTATTCGTTCTAATATTCAAGGTGTCGTTTGAACAGCGTCGCAGGCAGACAGAATGGTTGCCAAGACATCCTCTTCAGTCTCGCCAGGTGTCCCGTTAACATGACTTCTTATATGGCCCCACAAGAAGAAATCAAGTGCGGTGAGATGAGGTGAACGTGCTGGCCACGAAACAGGACCACCTATGCCCATCTACTTTTCAGAAAACGTCTGCTCCAGGTGTTCACAAACCCTTTGTCCAAAGTGAGGTGGGACTCCATGGTGTCGGAATCACAACCGTTGGGTTGTGTTCCAGGAACGTGGATGATAGTACCGGTATATGTACTTCATTGTCAGAGGTATCAGAACGATTTTCGCTTATATTTACAGACTCGGTCGTTTCCCTACCAGAATTACCTCAAATCGTTACATTTACCCCTCTCAATTGTCCCTGAAAGTTTGGAACATTATCACGGAATCGTCCTGTACGTTCGTTGCAAAGCGGCACTTCACTGTCTGGTTTAGGACGACTGTCTGTTCAGTATTTTCATCGCAAGGTGTATTCTGGTGATAAGCTCCTCCTCTGATGTTACAAGATGATGATGACGATGAAATTTGATTTGTGGGGCGCTCAATTGCACGGTTATCAGCGCCCATAAAAATACCCAATTTTTTCACTGTCCAGTGTCGCCACGTTCCAGAATGACGATGAAATGGTGAGGACAACACAAACGCCCAGTCCCTGAGAGGAGAAAATCGCCGACACGATCGGCAGTTGAACCCGGGACCCCTTGATGTTACAAGAATAACATACGCCAGAGTACATGGTACTACCGACTCATGCATAAATTACGCGTTGAATTCCAATTTTGTAGATTACAAAATGCTGTCGTAATGTACTAAGCGGCTAGTGCTCTTGTGTTTAGCATTGCTGACCCTCTATGACGGGTTCCTGAGTTCGATTCCCGGCCAGTTGGGAGATTTTCTCCACTCGGGTCTGGGTGTGTGTGCTTTCATCATATCGACTCGAGAGTTGCCGAAATGTGTCAAATAAAAAAACGCACCAGGTGGCCGAACATCCCATCAGATGGGTGTCTCCTGGTCACAAATCATTTTTTCTCATAATTTACCTTTCCGATTCATATGTCTCCAATATTACAGTCGTGAAACGAGCCCAATCTTACTTTACCATATTTTTCGTATTCCTCGAGAGCTTCAAACGATTTTTTTCCATTTTCACAAATACACCAACATTTTTGAAAGAAAAAGATTGCCGTTATGACTATGGTAAGATACCGTTGACATTCTGGTAGCTGAACAAGTACTGTAATAAACTTTTCAATGATGGCATTCTTGATCTCTTTTACAGCTCTGATAAACTTGCTACTGGATATGCAAAGGCCGGTAAAAGTTCTGTCAAATTTTAAGCTGCAGGATAATCTGTAATTACAATAGTGTGGAAACGTCTTGAACATCTGTTTGTGTGTGTGTGTGTGTGTGTGTGTGTGTGTGTGTTTGTGTGTGTGTATGTGTGTGTGTATGCATGCGTGCTTGCGTGCAAAACGAGCGACGTAAAATTTCCCAGCACTCGTTCCCGAAGGTTAAGAAGGATGAAGCTACGTATTTGCATCGGTATATCATGTTCAACATATTTGCTAAACTCAACAGAAATGTCGTTTACAAATTTTTAAAAAAGTACTTAGGAACCACTCTCATCGCATAGGATGGGGATTAACTGAATGTCGTGTGATCACTGGGACGTAATTTAGAATTCTAAACTAGATATTCTCATATAGGTTCCTAGTGGTTTCTCTAAGCTGTTCCAGGTATTACACAGTCTGTTCTCAGCGAATGATACCAGCTAATCCAATCGTTCCTGTATCCTTGCCTAATCTGAGCGAATCGCTTGTTCCAGGTCAAGCGTATTACTACTTTTGTTTAGATTCTATCTGTTTGGGATTTGATTTAAACTCTGCAGTCCCAGTGCAGATACACGGAATGCTGTGCATGTCGTGTAGACACTCATTACACATGTAATCTCATTAAATGTTATTTTGAATTTAAAAAGACTTGGTTTCCTTATCTCTTGGGGGAACAACTATGGCATGCAGGGGGAATATTTGGAAAATAACTCTGATTAAAACTGCTGATTTAGTATAATGATCGCTGTGGTAGCGACGCGAAGTTGGCAACGGAACTGCAAGTTTCTGTTAGATGCCAGTACTGGTCGCGCGGTGTCTGGCGGATCCAATGGTGTATGCCCGCTGAGCCATGCCTCCAGTAGCTCCAATCACGAGCGCTCTCTGACGGCCAGTGGCAGACCCTCGACCCAGTGGCACTTGGACTCACTATCGTTCGTGCTAAGCTCAGAGAGCCTCATCCTTGTTGCCAATGCGTTGTCTGGACTTTATTTCTTGCTGCATTATTTGTAAAGTGTCTCCATACGCTTGGAGACATACAAGTCAAGTAAATCTTCTGTTTATTGTGTTAACTTGTTCGCTAATCATTTCTGATCCTCTCCAGCTTTCCTAAGACGAAAGTTGCTGCACCACTCTGTAGCCCACCTCTCCTTCCCACATCAAACACATGAACTGATACCAAATCAGTGGTAGAATTATACAGTGCCTTATTTGCCTGATAACGGTTCTTATATAGAGTTCCGGAGGAAATCCAGCATGAATGAATTCACAGACAAGGACAGGAAAACTGTGTACAGGATGGCGGGTATGGGCAGGCGGTGGGCGTTATGGAATAATAGTGTAATTTTTGAGAAAGGCCATTTATTGGCTAAAGCATGTTGAAAGCGGATACATAGGCCTAGGGAGGTGAGGGTGAGCCAGCGCTTACAATTTGGCGAACATTGTTCGCGAAGCTACCGAAAGTGGTTGTCTGCCAAAACTAAGTCCACAGTGCCGCAGCACCGGGAGAAGCGGGAGATGTTCAATGCTACAGGGCGCGCATCCGACTCGCAGGTGAGCAAGAATACAAGAGAGCGAGCCCGGCGACGGGCGGCCGGGTATGTTCGACGCACCACGCGGCTTCCTCCGCCCTGATTGGTCAGGACCGAGCAAACCGTGCGGGCGGCATGGAACTTTCCAGAGCGTTGCCTGCTAAGCGACGCCTGGGGCGGCGTTACCTCGTCAGCACATGAGAGAGGCGCGTGAACAAGGTGCCCTTCATCGGTGCTGACTTCCTGTTACTAGACCGTGGGACGAAAGAATTTACAGGCAGCTAACTCTGCCGGCCGTGGCTTGGCCGTAATGGGAAAACGAAGTTACCGGTTTGAGGCTCATGTAATAAAGTAAAATCCCCTATTGTCTGGCTCATCCTTTACAACTGAGAGGTCATACAGAGAGAAGAATAATCCTGCACTGACGTTAGAATAATCGCATCCAACATAATGACTAACATAATGAGACGGTTCCTTCTCCACCGCCACTGAACCACATAGGTGAAAGAGACTGGCTACCAGGTGACTGAAGTCGATGCCTGAGACTTCCCACTAAAATTAATAACTTCCATAACAACCATTATATATGAAAAACGTTGTGCAAATTATGATTCATTCTGCGTAGAATCACTTATTGTTCACATGTGGCTGTCGGGCCACACAAAGGTTGCTGCACCAGAAACAGAGAAATTACTTTAAATCCCGTGATAAAATTCACGTAAATACACATCAGGGCTGTGAATTGAGCGCTGAAGGCGATAACTTTGACGAAGTAGTTGTTGCAATATTTACCTTCCATCTACACAAGGCTCAGCTCCCGAAATTTTTAATCTGCTTATACAACATGAAATTAATTTATAAATCAGCATTTTTATGCTCGCAATACTTTCAGATAAATTCGGAAAGATTATCAATAATAGTAACACCACTGATGGTGGCACATGGTCGATACTGATATGAACAACGGAAGAACTAAAGTTCAAACATCACTCGCGAAAATTAATAGAGAATCTTCACGCATCGAAATAAATGGGCGTACAAATGACCACTGGAAACATGTTACTGTTGTAATCACTTTTCCTACAGTGTTTCGCAACATGTTTCCTACTCTGAGTCTAGTCGTATCTCTGTCCACACTGGAGGAAAACATTTCTCGTAGTGCATTCGCACAGTCTGCAATGCTATTTGTCGTAATGTTTTCACACAATCTAGTATGTTATGTTTAGAGACGAGAAAACTGTAACGATATGTGGTACTCCGTTATTAACATTCGCAGTTTCACGCAAACGAAATGAAGGGCGTCGTCGTCGTTGTGGGACGAAAACATCCCATAGAAGAACTGGTGGGAATAACTTACTGCCGGCCGCTGTGGCCGAGCGCTTCTATTCGCTCCAGTCTGGAACCGCTCGACCGCTACGGTCGCAGGTTCGAATCCTGCCTCGGGCATGGATGTGTGTGATGTCCTTAGGTTGGTTAGGTTTAAGTAGTTCTAAGATCTAGGGGGCTGATGACCTCAGATGTTAAGTCCCATAGTGCTCAGAGCCATTTGAACCATTTTTTAATAACTTACTATGGGAGGTGAATATGGAAGACGGCTCTAGGTTCCGTAACTTCACTCAAATGTCTTCTACTGACTTTGAATTTTTGAAAACTATGACAGCATGATTTGTTTAAAAAAAGGAACAAATTTCACGAAAGCAATTATAGTCAACGAAAGATTTGCTATTACTCTTCGTTTTTTGGCAACAGGAGAGTCATTTCAGAGCCTCACTTATTTATTTCACTTTTAAAAGTAAGCTATGTCTCAAACAGTACTTGAAGTTTTTGGAGCTCTGGTAGAAGGCCTGATGCATTATGTAAGTATTATGTAAAAAATCGTAGAATATGCACATTATGGACTATTTATTCATGAGGTAAGTTTGCACACAAATAGTCGAATATTACTTTTTCTAAAGTGTAGTCAGTGGCGGTACTGCTTATGAATGTACCAGAGGAATCAATACTACTTGTTGGTGCTCCTGACGCATTCACACCCACTGACGACTCCGAACTCTCAAAATAGTCTAGTTGTTTCTGAATCAGAACAGCATTTAACTTTACCATTGCTTTAGTTCTCCGAACCTATGGCAGTTTTCGTGGCAGGCATACCATATACTGGCCCTAGGCTCCGCATTCGTCAGTACACTGCTCGTCTTGTCTTTCGAATACCTTCGTTAATAATTGGAAAGCAACATTATAGGCTCCTTCTTGCTTCCCACCCACTCGTCTTCATTTGCTCAATGGGGGAGGCGGAGTAGAAGAGCCGGTAACGACCTCTTCGTCTACATTTCCTCCCTCTGGCAAATTTCCAAAACCTGAAATCAACTATATTTTTTTCAGATGCCAGCGACTGAAAACGTTTGGAGTGGAATAGCGTGCGTTTTCACAGTACTTCAATCACTGTGTGGGAGCAATTGCTGGAAAGCCTACAGTCCTACAGTGCCTTGCTGATAGTATAATCGAATTTTAGAAAGGGTTTTTGATCATTGTACTGATTGATGTCATTGGCGCCAGCTACCACATTCGTACGCAGATATTGGCTTCCAAGGAAGAATTTCAGTGGAGGTGTACTCAAGAACGTGGCCATAAGTGGACTAATGCACAAAAAAAACTGAATCTTTTCACAAGTTGAATATCTACCTCGAAGGACAAAGGCCTTACTATATGTTTTCGTGGCTGACAACGCTTTTCCATTACAGGAAACCATTATGAAACCATACCCAGAAAGGCATGTTCAAGTCTCAAAAGAAATAATTTTTAACTACCGGTTATCTAATGGTTGCGGAGAACATATCTGGTATAATGGCTTCGGTTTTTCGTGTCTTCCGAAACCTATGTTGCAAACTGAGAAGGTACGAACTGTCTCTCTTACAACTGTGTATTGCGTGTCTCCATAATTTCTTAAGATAAATTGATGAAGCAAGGAACCTATATATCCCTCAAGGAAACTTCGATTCATATGATTCCAGACAGGTAAGAAGTTCCCAGGCACATGGAGACGAGATAACAGTGCATCGACTTTTACTCCCCTGAATATACCACGAAAAGCTTCTAACACAAACAAACAAATCTGAAAAGAGTTTGCAAATTACTTTTTAAGCCCACGAGGAAGTCTACGACGGCAAAATAACAAGGGTTCAAATGGCTCTAAGCACTATGCGACTTAACATCTGAGGTTATCAGTCCCCTAGACTTAGAACTACTTAAACCTAACTAACCGAAGGACATCACACACATGCATGCCCGAGGCAGAATTCGAACCTGCGACCGTAGCAGCAGCGCGGTTCCGGACTGAAGCGCCTAGAACCGATCGGCCACAACGGCCGGCAAAAAAACAACTATGGATGAATGTTACTGTACAATATAATATGCAAATAAAGACAAGTAAACATAGCTTGTGTACCTATTTATCCAGCGTCCTTCGGCTGGTGAACGTCGTTTAGGTATTTTAGGATCTGATAGCCAAAACCAAATTGGTTTGTAGACAGTGACCACACCACTGCCCGATGTTCTGCTTTTCAGTGCCTTCCTCTTTTCCAGTCAAAAAGCGTCGGTAAGCGACTGTTTTTCTTCTCTACGCAGTCTTTGCCAGTACCAGTTATCCACAGAGCAACTTTCTTTTTACTCATGCTCTTGTACTGCTTGCTCCGTATACTCCACAATCAATCCTTAGCCTGGTTCAGCAATAATAGCTCGACAGTCTGCTGCCTTGTTCAGTCAATTTTTTAGGCAAAATTTAATGAATCGAGACGAAACACAACATGAAACAACTCTATATAACTCCACTGGAAAGATAACACAATGCTACATGTGAAATTCACCCTAGCGCCGTGCAACGATGACATGTGGTAGCTGGCCTGAAAAATCGTTTCCTTTGATCTGTAACGACTCTAGTACGGATACAGTTTCCGTGTTTCGAAACATTATCCCGAACCATGTCCAAAAGTAGTAGCCGGAAATACGTTTTGGAAACATGTTTCAAGCTCTGTGTGTACGCGGCTTACGTAACGCTCGCTAGCCTTTATTGAAATTAATGGAATGATTTTCTAACAAAACACAAGTATCTGTCCTCACTGAGCAAAATAGAAATTTTATAAAAGCATGTTCCAATGGATATTCGTGCTTAGGAGCTCAGCGACGGAACCCAGAGTGCTCCTCAAAAAGCCATCCAGCGACGGTTGCCAGGAAGATCAGTTTCTTAAGGGAGTGGGGGAGGATCTCACAGCCAGAAGTTCGGAGAGAAAAAGCGGGGAAACTCTGGCTCGCAAAGAAGAAACTTTTTCTGACCTCTACGGAGAAGACTGTCAAGGTTGGCACTACACTATCAGAGTGCACAAGAAAATCTCTGTTTCACTCACTGGCAGATTTTAAGACATGCACTCACACATTAATACTTCCAGAGATGTGGATATGGTATGAATAACGAGACCGTGCTGGTTATCACCGAAAAGATATTGTCGCACGTTGCGTGTTCTCTTAGACACGATGCGTATTCTCTTAGACAGCTCCCTTTGACCGCAACACTTCAGTGTTAACGGGACTTTGTATCCTAACAAGAAAGTTTCTTTCGAAGCAATGATTTTTCCTGCCCTTACATGCACGAGACCCTGAAAACGAAAGAAGACGGTAACATTAGCGATACCTATGTAACCTATCTTCACATTGGCAGTCTACCGGCTGGATGTTTCTGTACCGAAAATGACAGTGTCAGTAAGAATGTAAGATTTCATTAGAGTTCAGTGAAGAGTAATATGATTCCTGAGCTCTATTTGCCGAGCGAGGTGGTACACTGGACACGTACACTGGCAGACGGCGCTGTCCAGTCATCCAGATTTCCACGGTTTTCTTAAATCGCCTGAAGACAAACCCCGAGATGCTTCATTTGAGAAGAATTCGTACGATTTCCTTCACTGCCAGTCGTCAATCGAAGCTTGTACTCCACTTCTGATGACCTCGGGTTGGAGTAGAATTGTCTTCAGTGATGAATGTGGCTTCGAACTGTGCCTCGATGACAAACGAAGATTTGTTTAGAGACGTCCCGGACAGCAGTGGGATACCAACTTGACTGTCGCCCGCCATACAGCCTGACCACCAGAGTGGTGATTTTGGGTGCCGTATCTTTTCATAGCAGAACCACTTGTGTTGTCATCTGTCACATTCTACGCCCCGTTTTGTTACCCTTCATGGAAAGCCATCCTGGGCTTATATTTCATGAAGATAATGCCCACCCGCACAGGGCGAGAGTTTCTACAGTTTGTCTCCGCGCTGGCCAAACCCTTCCTTGGCCAGCAAGGTCGCCGGATCTCTCCCCTACTGAGAGCGTTTGGAGCAATATGGGCAGGGCCCTTGAACCAGCTCGGGATTTTGACGATCTAACGTGCCAGTTGGGCAGAATTTGGCACGATATCCCTCAGGGGCACATTCAACAACTCTCTCAATCAGTGCCAAGCCGAATAACTGCTTGAGTAAGGGACAGAGGTGGACCAGCGATTATTACTCAACTTGGAAGCTCTGTCTCTTGAATAAGCAATCCAGTTTTTCTGTAATTGTAATCATCTATTTGCCTGTACATGTACATCACATCTACCAATTTCCATCTCATTTGGATAATTACTTCGTGGTGAGTGTTTTCTATTTATTTATTTATGTATTTTTTTGTCTTAGAGTGTAGTACTGAAGTACGTGTCCCAGATAGGCAGCATTTAAGTAGGATGGTGATCATTTCCTTTGGTGTACGAGTCTCGCAGAGCGCTTTCTAACAGTATTATTATAGAAACGAATGTAATGCATTTGCATGTAGTTATTTTTTGAAAAGGTTACATTCCTATAAAATACATATGTGTCGAATATGTTGGCACATGTAGGTAAACCACTGTAATGTTCTAAAACTCTATTGTCAGTTTAAATGGTTTGCTTCTCGTCTGTTAAACAACCACAAGAACCAGCAAGTGGTTTCCGTAAAATTGTAGTTCCTTTGATCGTAACCACATCATCTTACGAACACGAATGTGTGTAACTGAACTAATGAAAAATGCTACTAAATCATGATGTTAAAAACGTCAAGGTGCGGCTGTTAGGTTACAAACGCATATCCCATCGTAAGCCAACCGCAATCTTTTGAATTTTTCATTCAGTATTTTACGAAACATGACAAATCTAACGCCAACAAAAGTTAATAAAATTAGGATAACGGGTGTGCTACAGGGTTAACAAAAACATACGGCACAATTTTCAGAGCACATTCCTTACACGAGTCGAAGAAATTATGTTATATGATCAGGTATCTGGAGACGCTTTGTTTCCACGTTACAACTCATTTCCTTCAACTCATTGATCACGGGAAACACACACGAACAGAACGCACCAGCATAACACCTGAAACTCTTTCTCACAGTAGATGCTCAATATGTCCTGGGTGGGTATTCATACATGGATCAACCCGCAGCGCCGTCGTCGTGAATCTCGGATAGGCTGACGTATCCCTGGAGTATTGCGCTATGCTTTCGTAGCCTTCCATTAGATGGGCACGGAGACTTTGAACGTCTTGTACTGGGGTTCCATACACAAGAGCTTTCAAATGCCCCCACATATAAAAGTCCGTTAGGTTTAGGTCTGGAGAGCGTGGAGGCCAGGCAATTGGTCCATGTCTCTCTATCCATCTGTCACCGAATCTGTTATTAGAAGCCGACGGAAGTTAACACTAAAATGAGGAGGTACTCCATCGTGCATGAATTACATGTTTTGTTGCGCAGCTAAAGGCTTATCTGCTAACAGATCAGCTAGAACATTCTGATAACGTTTTCCGTTGAGCCTGGGAGGAAGAAAGTGAGGCCCTATCAGTCACCAACAATGCTGGGCCAAACACTGACAGGAAATCTTTGTCGATGCCTTGCTTCAACAGTTGCGTGAGGGTTGACATCTGCCCATACTGTGAAAATTTACGATCTGATCCCGTTGAAACTCGTTGGAGAAAATGAGCTGTAACGTTGAAACAAAGCGTCTACAGATCCACGTTCATATAACATAATTTCTTCGTCTACGTGTAAAGAATATGTCCTGCAATTTTTGCCGTACATTTTCGTTATACCCTGTATACCATGACGTGGGTCATGGCAGATGCATAAATTTGTTCATACGAGTACCTTTCCCAATTTTGTTAACTACGATGAAGCTCCTTGTGATGCACCTTATTTCATTCGTGCTGGACACTGAAAATACACTATCCGATGAATAGTATCAGAACACCTATTAGTGGACATTAATATGTGGTGTGTCCACCGTTAGCCTTTATGACGGCTTGAACTCTGCTGGGGTCACTTTCAATTAGATGTCTGAATGTCCGCGGAGGAATGACAGCCCATTCTTCCTCGAAAGTACCAGAGAAGGTAGAGATTTTGGACGGTGCAGTCTGCAGCGAATTCGACGTTATAACTCGTCCCAAAAGTGTACCGTACGGTTCAGGTCGTTAATCTGGATGGGGCTGTTCGTTTCAGGAAAATTATTGTCCACAAACTATTACGTCACAGAATTGTTATGGCTCTGGGACTTAACATCTTAGGTCATCAGTCCCCTAGAACTTAGAACTACTTAAACCTAACTAACCTAAGGACATCACACACATCCATGCCCGAGGCAGGAATCGAACCTGCGACCGTAGCAGTCCCGCGGTTCCGGATTGCAGCGCCTAGAATCGCACGGCCACCGCGGACGGCTTGCGTCACAGATTATGCTTTATGACAGTGTGCATTGTCATGCTGATACAAACCATCATCGTCTCCGAACTGATCCTCTATTGTACACGGTACATTGTGCTGTAAAATCTGCCCATATTCAGAAGCATTTTGAGTTTTCTTAACCACAACAAGGGGAACATAAGATATCCAGGAAAAACCCTGCATCACCCAAACACAGACCCTTACATCTGATTGCCGCATGGTGTAGCGTGATTCATCTCTCAAAATCACTCGTTTCCAGTCATCCAGTGTCCAGTGGCGTCGCTCTTTAGACCTACACCACCTCAAGCGTCGTTTACCATTGGCTACAAAACTGTGTGACTTTTGAGGAGCTGCTCGACCACTGTATCCCATTCTGTTTAACACCCTTTGTCCAGTCATTATGCTAGCTGGACGCTGGTAGCACTGTGGAACTCACGGGTGAATCCTTCCACTGATTTCGTGCGTTTTATTCAGCCACCCTTCGCAATGCTCAGGAGTCCCTGTCAGTCTGAACATAAGTTCTGCCTGGCCTTGGGTTAGCTGTGGTTCCCACTTCACAGTCACATCATCAGCAGTCGACCTGGGTAATTGAAATGTCTCTGATATAGTCATTACTCAGGTGACATCCAATGACTGGTCCATGTCCGAAGTCACAGACCTCTCCTGCCCGACCCATTCTTCTGTTGCTCCATTTCTTCTGGCAACGCAATACCCCTGCTCCTTTTCATACTCCTGGATTCGTCTCTCGTGACATGTAAACATCAATTCCGCGTTACATACGGATGTCTGGGTACTTTGATCAGATAGTGTATTACAAAAAAAATCACTGTTTGTTTGTTCGAGGCGTAGAAAAAAAAACAGAACTAATACTGTCTTTGGCAGTAAACAGAATTAATTTTCTCTCGACATATGTCCACAGACAGTGCCTTTACCTACATCTCCTTTTGTGTTTCGCAAGTAACCACACGGGTACTGGGAGCTATATGACGTACCAGACAGATTTCCTTGTATTCCCACTCAATTCGCGGGTAGTGCGAGGGTAGAAAGGTTCTTGATGCTCCTCTCTGCGCGCCCGAGTGCCACTAATTTCTCTCTTGTGCTCTTTACGTCAGATATAAGTTCACTCGTACTGGAAGTGTGATTTGGGAAATTTAACAGAAAGTCTCTCCGTTACGCGCGGCCACCTTTTTGTATTATGTGCTATTACTGTGGGTTGAGCAATACTGTCGCACTGACTAAACAAACTTATGACGAAGAGTGCAGCTCTTGTTTGAAACTTCTCTGTTTCGCTAATTCAACTTAGTCAGGGATCCAACCGTTCTACACTGCCAAATTTGTACAGTCAAATATTTGACGATCGCGAGTGACTTCAGCGATTAATCGCTGACCGTGTAGCTAAATCATTTCTCTCTTTCCGCCTATTTACGCGTATTAGATTACATTAGCTTATATTGAGAGTGAGCTACTGGTCTCTGCATACCTAACATACCGTAACAATTTTCTAACGGTGTGACCTCGCGAGGTGGTACTACGTCTTCTTCATTGAGCACTGAATGCTGACTGGCACGCTTCGTTGCCTACACTCTTACAGTGGTTTTCGAGGATCTCCATCCGCACTAATCCTCTTTTGGATCTTGCCACTGACGGGGCTTTACGCCCAAGGCTTAAAATTTTCTTCTGTCCGCACTCGTCTTACTCAGGATGCATGATAAGTGTTTTGCTTACCAAATTTAACATATAACCTAAAAGAGGGTGGAGCAATAGTGCCTTTAGCAACGCAGGGAAATGTGTGAGGTCAAAAAACTAGAGCCACACCAGAGCTTGTCTAGAATAAGTGGGTTCAGACGGATGTAGGATACAGCAGCTATGCAGAAATGAAGGGGTTTACAAAGAGGTTTGCATCAAACCAGACTTCACTATGGAGATAGCAACAACAACAACTTTAACAGCTTAAAAGACAGTAATTAATAACATAAGCATTCAGAGACCTCATGTTCCCATAACCGGCAGATCCCGAATGGCGAAATTTTGTTATGCACAAAAGTATTTTTGATGGCCAGTTACAGCTATCTTCCATTAGAGTAAAACTTTCGCACAGAGTATAATTTCCTGTTTTACGTGGCAACGTTTCGGCAGCGGCTTACAAGGATGTTCTGTGTACTTATTTGCTGTCTGCAATGTTGTAAAAGTACCGTAAAACACCACTTGCTCATTTATTTTGCGTTGTTTGACCGAGAGTAATTTCAGAATAAAAACATAAGCTAACTATGAGGACTAGTACATTATCACAAGGCATTACATGTTATGGATCCGAGATAATCTTAATTAAGTAGTATAATGTGATGCAGTGCAACGAGCTCTATTGGTTTTCGGCAGAAACGGTACCGTAGAAGACTCTGAGTGCCGCTGACCTACTGGTATATGACATTTTTCAGCTGTCTTGGGTTAATGGCACCGTCTGTCTTGGCGTTTTATACCGGTCCCCGGCTGTCCCTGACTGACAATGTTGCGTGCTTGCCCTGCGAACACGTACCGCTGCCGTCGTAACTTGACCAGCGTGTTATGGCTATTGCATTTCGGGTTTTTTTACGGCACGCTAGGGCTTGTGAAGACCGCATGAAATTATGTCTGAGCGCACAGGAAAAGTCACTTACGCAACTAGGACGTAGAAGGGAGATGCTTCAATGTGGCGGCAGGCTTCAAATCTTTCGTGATGCTCCTTGGGAACGACTGATTTCATTTTAAGTACTACCGTCTTGAACGACTCACAGTTCCGGATATCGGAAACAGACGTAACAATAGGATATCCGAAACCGACGTAACAAAATGTGTTCCGACGATAATGTTATTAGTCCGCCGCTAGTTACAATGTACAAAATAATTTACCGGACACTGTTAGCGGCACTGTAGTGTTGTTCGCTATTCTTTACAGAGATCTACGCCCACAACACTGGTTTTACTTTCTTGTGGTATTCGGAATGCACGGCGTACAAATTAAGAGGATCCTAATCACTGGCTGAAGTACCTTCGTCCATACGAAAGTTTTCTTGATAATACGCTGTTTGATTTTTATCGTGCGGTGTGTTTCTTATAAAACTCATTCGCAGAGGGGAAAGCTACCCGTATTGGTGTCCCGATTAATAAGTTTTGTGATTAAATCTTCTCGCTCCTATAGATGCATAAAATGGTGAAAATTCCACGCGCTCGAGGGTTGCAAGTCCGAACTGTCATCGCCCCGAGACCATGCGTTTTTATGCTGATTGTGTCGCCCCCATAATAGTCTGTGGCTTTGATTCCCTGCTCTGACCTCTAATGAGGTCGTGACATTAGTAACCTAAAATATGATAAGAAGCCAAAGAACCCAGAATCGAGAAATATCCTTCTCAAGTGAAATCTCGCATAATATAGAAAAAAGAAGACAATAACACAATGGAGTACGCACACACACACACACACACACACACACACACACACACACACACACACACACATGCACACACACACACACACACACACACACACTCACACACTCACACACATTCGGTAAAAGGGAGACAGATATATACTGTATAAAAGGTGTCCCAGGAGGAATGGACAATATTCAGGGACATGACTGGAACGAACACTCGTAAAAAATTCTAGTAAACATGGGCTCTAAACTGCATACCTTGAGAGCTATCAGAACTTGTTCGTCTTCGACATAGTGAAACACATCTCCTCTCCTGAACAAGTGCTCGTGGCTATTAATTATGCATTTCAGAGCCGATATTTAATAGACAATTTTTCTTGTTCTGGTCCACACCAGATTCGCATAGCCCAATGCACTCCAGAAAAGACGCACATCGAGAAGGAGTAAAGTGTCACAATAACGTTGACCCGTGAGTGTACCGTATGCAATGATTTACTATGTTGCCAAAAACATAGAGACTGAACTAACGACGAGTTGGGCTCGCGTGTTCTTCTAGAATGAGAGCAGATTCAATCTGTGTAGTGATTCTAGACGTACTTCCACATGACGGGAGGTGAGAACACGTAATGCACCCAGGAACATTATCGAACATGACCGTCTTGGCGGTCAGTTGTTACGGTGTGGGGAGGCATAATATAGCATGGCAGTACTGACCTCCAAACTACGGTGCACTCACCGGTCACCGTTATTGTGACATTGTACCTCTTCCCCATGTGCGTCTTTTCAGCGGTAGCTTCGGCCGTGTCGTTTGCGTTATCAATGGCAGTGCGCGACTGCATCGAACTCTGCAGGCGGGGGAGCTCTTGAATCGAGAGGATATTCAGCGAATGGACTGGCCTTCCCGTTGTCCAGCCTTAAATCCCATCGAACACGTGGGGATGCGTTGGAGAGGCGTAGTGTAGCACGTCCACATGCACCAACGACCATCCAGCCGTTGTCAACCCTACCAGCTTTGTGGGCATCATGGGAGCACGTTACAGAGCATGCACTGCAGTGGGCGGTCATCACATACCCTTTTAAGAGCCATGCCCCGTCTTTTGTAATGTCCACGGGATCATCACACATCGCTGTGACTTCAGTGTAATTATTATCTTTGAATAAAAGTGTTATTTCTGTTCGACTCATTGCGTACTCCAGTCAGCAACACTCTGTGCTATGCTGTAGCAGTTCATTCAATGTATGCCCCAAGTTTCATCGAGCTACGTTACTTGGCAGTGACACATCATTTGAAATTTACACTACTGGCCATTAAAATTGCTACACCAAGAAGAAATGCAGATGATAAGCGGGTATTCATTGGACAAATATATTTTACTAGAACTGACATGTGATCACATTTTCACGCAATTTGGGTGCATAAATCCTGAGAAAACAATACCCAAAACAACCACCTCTGGCCGTAATAACGGCCTTGATACGCCTGGGCATTGAGTCAAACAGAGCTTAGATGGCTTGTACAGGTACAGCTGCCCGTGCAGCTTCAACACGATACCACAGTTCATCAAGAGTAGTGACTGGCATATTGTGACGAGCCAGTTGCTCGGTCACCATTGACCAGACGTTTTCAATTGGTGAGAGATCTGGAGAGTGTGCTGGCCAGGGCAGCAGTCGAACATATTCTGTATCCAGAAAGGCCCGTTCAGGACCTGCAACATGCGGTCATGCATTATCCTGCTGAAATGTAGGGTTTCGCAGGGATCGAATGAGGGGTACAGCCACGATTCGTAACACATCTGAAATGTAACGTCCACTGTTCAAAGTGCCGTCAATGTGAATAAGAGGTGACCGAGACGTGTAACCAATGGCACCCCATACCATCACGCCGGGTGATACGCCAGTATGGCGATGACGAATACACGCTTCCAATGTGCGTTCACCGTGATGTCACCAAACACGGATGTGACCATCATGATGCTGTAAACAGAACCTGGATTCATCCGAAAAAATGACGTTTCGCCATTCGTGCACCCAGGTTCGTCGTTGAGTACACCATCGCAGGCGCTCCTGTCTGTGATGCAGCGTCAAGGGTAACCGCAGCCATGGCCTCCGAGCTGATGGTCCATGCTGCTGCAAACGTCGTCGAACTGTTTGTGCAGATGGTTGTTGTCTTGCAAACGTCCCCATCTGTTGACTCAGGGATCGAGACGTGGCTGCACGACCCGTTACAGCCATGCAGATAAGATGCCTGTCATCTCGACTGCTAGTGATACGAGGCCGTTGGGATCCAGCACGGCGTTCTGTATTACCCTCCTGAACCCACCGATTCCATATTCTGCTAACAGTCATTGGATCTCGACCAACGCGACCAGCAATGTCGCGATACGATAAACCGCAATCGCGATAGGCTACAATCCGACCTTTATCAAAGTCGGGAACGTGATGGTACGCATCTCTCCTCCTTACACGGGGCATCACAACAACGTTTCACCAGGCAACGCCGGTCAACTGCTGTTTGTGTCTGAGAAATCGGTTGAAAACTTTCCTCATGTCAGCACGTTGTAGGTGTCGCCACCGGCACCAACCTTGTGTGAATGGTCTGAAAAGCTAATCATTTGCATATGACAGCATCTTCTTCCTGTCGGCTGAATTTGGCGTCTGTAGCACGTCATCTTCATGTTGTACCAATTTTATTGGGCAGTAGTGTACTTTCGTCCTTATGTTTTGCAGACTATTTATATATATATGAAGGAGTTGTGCGACGTAAACGAAAGTTGGTAGGCGTCTTTCTACAACTGGAAGATGCTGTCTATTCCAGCTTAGCGACAGTCGCATAGGAGTGGCGCCAGTAGCGCCACTATGAGGATGCAAATCAGGTCCACTTTAAATATTCGCTGTAACGGACATGAGCTTTAATTACATTTGAGACTGGACGTGATGATCATGCTGATGGTGTTTGGTTTGTGGGGCGCTCAACAGCGCGGCTACAAGGGTAGCGGAGTACGTGTGGAGTGCACATGGGGGCTTTTTAGGTTAGAGAATCCCCTCTCTAGGCCCGACAAGACGCCTCCTGAGACGCGGCAAGGTAGGGGTAGGCAAAATGCAACAGGGAATAACAATATTAATGTGCTAATAGTAAACTGCAGGAGCGTCTCCAGAAAGGTCCCAGAACTGCTCTCATTAATAAACGGTCACAACGCCCATATAGTACTAGGGACAGAAAGTTGGCTCAAACCAGACGTAAACAGTAATGAAATATTAAACTCAGATTGGAATGTATACCGCAGAGACAGGCTGGACAGTGAAGGGGGAGGCGTGTTTATAGTGATAAGAAGTGCAATAGTATCGAAGGAAATTGACGGAGATCCGAAATGTGAAATGATTTGGGTGAAGGTCACGGTTAAAGCAGGCTCAGACATGGTAATTGGATGTCTCTATAGGCCCCCTGGCTCAGCAGCTGTTGTGGCTGAGCACCTGAAGGATAATTTGGAAAATATTTCGAGTAGATTTCCCCACCATGTTATAGTTCTGGGTGGAGGTTTTAATTTGCCTGATATAGACTGGGAGACTCAGACGTTCATAACGGGTGGCAGGGACAAAGAATCCAGTGAAATTTTTTTAAGTGCTTTATCTGAAAACTACCTTGAGCAGTTAAACAGAGAACCGACTCGTGGCGATAACATATTAGACCTTCTGGTGACAAACAGACCCGAACTATTTGAAAAAGTTAACGCAGAACAGGGAATCAGCGATCATAAAGCGGTTACGGCATCGATGATTTCAGCCGTAAATAGGAATATTAAAAAGGGTAGGAAGATTTTTCTGTTTAGAAAAAGTGACAAAAAGCAGATTTCAGAGTACCTGTTGGCTCAACACAAAAGTTTTGTCTCAAGTACAGATAGTGTTGAGGATCAGTGGACAAATTTCAAAACCGTCGTACATAATGCGTTAGATGAGTATGTGCCAAGCAAGATCGTAAGAGATGGAAAAGAGCCACCGTGGTACAACAACCGAGTTAGAAAACTGCTGCGGTAGCAAAGGGAACTTCACAGCAAACATAAACATAGCCAAAGCCTTGCAGACAAACAAAAATTACGCGAAGCGAAATGTAGTGTGAGGAGGGCTATGCGAGAGGCGTTCATTGAATTCGAAAGTAAAGTTCTATGTACTGACTTGGCAGAAAATCCTAAGAAATTTTGGTCTTATGTCAAAGCGGTAGGTGGATCAAAACAAAATGTCCAGACACTCTGTGACCAAAATGGTACTGAAACAGAGGATGACAGACTAAAGGCCGAAATACTAAATGTCTTTTTCCAAAGTTGTTTCACAGAGGAAAATTGCACTGTAGTTCCTTCTCTAGATTGTCGCACAGATAACAAAATGGTAGATATCGAAATAGACGACAGAGGGATAGAGAAACAATTAAAATCGCTTAAAAGAGGAAAGGCCTCTGGACCTGATGGGATACCAGTTCAATTTTACACAGAGTACGCGAAGGAACTTGCCCCCCTTCTTGCAGCGGTGTACCGTAGGTCTCTAGAAGAGCGTAGCGTTCCAAAGGATTGGAAAAGGGCACAGGTCATCCCCGTTTTCAAGAAGGGACGTCGAACAGATGTGCAGAACTATAGACCTATATCTCTAACGTCGATCAGTTGTAGAATTTTGGAACACGTATTATGTTCGAGTATAATGACTTTTCTGGAGACTAGAAATCTACTCTGTAGGAATCAGCATGGGTTTCGAAAAAGACGGTCATGTGAAACCCAGCTCGCGCTATTCGTCCACGAGACTCAGAGGGCCATAGACATGGGTTCACAGGTAGATGCCGTGTTTCTTGACTTCCGCAAGGCGTTCGATACAGTTCCCCACAGTCGTTTAATGAACAAAGTAAGAGCGTATGGACTATCAGACCAATTGTGTGATTGGATTGAGGAGTTCCTAGATAACAGGACGCAGCATGTCATTCTCAATGGAGAGAAGTCTTCTGAAGTAAGAGTGATTTCAGGTGTGCCGCAGGGGAGTGTCATAGGACCGTTGCTATTCACAATATACATAAATGACCTGGTGGATGACATCGGAAGTTCACTGAGGCTTTTTGCAGATGATGCTGTGGTGTATCGAGAGGTTGTAACAATGGAAAATTGTACTGAAATGCAGGAGGATCTGCAGCGAATTGACGCATGGTGCAGGGAATGGCAATTGAATCTCAATGTAGACAAGTGTAATGTGCTGCGAATACACAGAAAGATAGATCCTTTATCATTTAGCTACAAAATAGCAGGTCAGCAACTGGAAGCAGTTAATACCATAAATTATCTGGGAGTACGCATTAGGAGTGATTTAAAATGGAATGATCATATAATGTTGATCGTCGGTAAAGCAGATGCCAGACTGAGATTCATTGGAAGAATCCTAAGGAAATGCAATCCGAAAACAAAGGAAGTAGGTTACAGTACGCTTGTTCGCCCACTGCTTGAATACTGCTCAGCAGTGTGGGATCCGTACCAGATAGGGTTGATAGAAGATATAGAGAAGATCCAACGGAGAGCAGCGCGCTTCGTTACAGGATCGTTTAGTAATCGCAAAAGCGTTACGGAGATGATAGATAAACTCCAGTGGAAGACTCTGCAGGAGAGACGCTCAGTAGCTCGGTACGGGCTTTTGTCGAAGTTTCGAGAACATACCTTCACCGAAGAGTCAAGCAGTATATTGCTCCCTCCTACGTATATCTCGCGAAGAGACCATGAGGATAAAATCAGAGAGATTAGAGCCCACACAGAGGCATACCGACAATCCTTCTTTCCATGAACAATACGAGACTGGAATAGAAGGGAGAACCGATAGGGGTACTCAAGGTACCCTCAGCCACACACCGTCAGGTGGCTTGCGGAGTATGGATGTAGATGTAGATGTAGATGTGATCAGCGCCCGTACAAAGTCCCAATTTTTTCGCAGACCAAGTTTTACACAATCCAATCTAGCCACTGTCACGAGTGATGATGATGATGATGATGAAGATGAAACGATGAGGACAACACAACCACCTAGTGCCCAGCCAGAGAAAATCCCCAACTCGGCCGGGAATCGAACCCGGGACTCCGTGACCCAGAGGCAGCAACGGTAGCCACTAGACCACGAGTTGCGGACACTGGACGTGAAGAGCTGATGTTAGTCAAGAATGCCTTTAAGGCGACACAGACGCCATCATCGACACCTCACTGTATATGAACGAGGTCGTGAAATAGGGCTACGAGAAGCTGGTTGTTGCTTCTGCGATACCGCAGAAAGACTTGGCAGGAATGTAGCCACTGTACATGATTGCTGGCAGCGGTGGTGACCAGAATGTACTGCCGGAAGAAGACCGGCTTCCGGATGGCCAAATGGCACTACCGATGGGAAGACCATCGTGTTCTGCGTATCGCTGTGGTGCATCGTATTGCATCTGCAGCAGCAGCCTGAGCAGTAGTTGGCACCACAATGATACAACGAACTGTTATGAATCGGTTACTTCAAAGACAGCTGCGAGCGAGACGCCCTGTAGCTTGCTTTCCACCGACACCAGATAACCGTCATTCACGACTTCAGTGGTGTCAAGCTCGAACTCATTGGAGTGCAGAGTGAAGGTCCGTTGTGTTTTCTGATGAAAGCTGTTCTTCCCACGGTGCCAGTGATGTCTGTGTTTTGGTTAGAAGGGGGCCAGTTGAGGGCCTAGACAAACTAGACCTACACATGGAGTTATGATCTGGGATGAGATTTCCTATGACAGTTGGAGCACTCTCGTGGCTATCCCACGCACACTGTCTGTAAATTTGTATGTCAGTCTGGTGATTCGATCTGTTACGATGCCATTTAAGAACAGCATTCCGCGGAGGGTTTTTCATCAGGAGAACGCTCGCCCACATATCGCTTTTGTAACCAGACATGATCTATAATGTGTCGACATGTTGTCTTGGCGTGCTCGATCACCAGACCTGTCTCCAATCGAGCATATATATGGGACGTGGACGGATGACAGCTCCCGCGTCATCCACGAACAGCATTAACTATCCTTGCAATGTCCGACCAAATATAACAGGCATAGAACTCCAACCCCAAACTGACATCCGGCAACTGTACAACAGAATTCATCCACGTTTGCATGCTTGCATTCAACATTCTTGTGGTTACACCGGTTGTTAATGTACCAACATTTCACATTTGCAGTGTCTTTTCTCGTGCTTACATTACCCTTGCAATGTTACTCACTTTAATATGTTATCTAGACAAATGTAAGTGGTTCATGGTGTGGGTTCCTGTAGTCATGTCCTAGTTCATGAACCACGGGCAACGTATGAGTGGCCAAGTAAGTGGTCCCGACAGTCGGGATACCAGTTACTTTGGAATAAGGCTGGGCATCTCGGACATATTTTGAGTCGTCGTCACCTTTGTGCTCATACGGCAAAGACTACCAAATCCACCGGTTAGTCCCTCAGCCGTTAGGGGTAAAACCCAATGGGACTCGGGGCAAGTAAGGCTAGCAACCTGCTTCCCTGGTACTTTAAATATGATGCTGGCAACAATCAGAGCAAAATGCCTCGGACCTTTGGAGGTGACGGAGTCCCACCTCTAACTGACAATCCAGGGACTCCTAAGATACGACTTGGCAAACAAATGGTAATGAGATGGGGAGCTATTAATATCAATGGGAGCTACTCTGGGAAGAAGGTAGAGCTGGCAGAGGCTGCAAGTAAGATAGGGCTGGACGTTTTAGCTGTTAGTGACATTCGGGTAAGGGGTGAGAAAGAAGAGGAAGTGGGAGAATACAAGGCCTACCTGTCAGGAGTCAAAGCAGGAATAGCACAATGGGGTGTAGGGCTTTACATCAGGAAAGAAGTGGAACCCAGCGTAGTTGCAATAAGGTATGTAAACGAACGACTGATGTGGATAGATTTGACAGTGTCTAGCAAGAAAATTAGGATTGTGTCAGTATATTCGCATTGTGAAGGGACAGATCAAGATATGATGGATAGTTTTTATGAGGCACTCAGTGATGTAGTTGTTAGAGTAAAGGACAAGGACAGTGTTCTGCTCATGGGTGATTTTAACGCCAGGATTGGAAATCGAACAGAAGGGTATGAAAAGGTTATGGGTAAATTTGGAGAGGATATGGAGGCCAACAGGAACGGGAAACAACTCTTGGATTTCTGTGCCAGTATGGGCTTAGTAATCACAAACTCCTTTTTTAAACATAAGAACATTCACCGGTATACTTGGGAAGGCAGAGGAACCAGATCTGTCATTGACTATATAATAACAGATCAGGAATTCACGAAGGCTGTGAGGGACACACGTGTATTCAGGGGATTCTGTGATGACACTGATCATTATTTAATCTGCAGTGAAATTGGGATTGTGAGGCCAAAAATGCAGGAGGTCAGGTCCATATGTAGGAGGATAAGAGTGGAGAAACTTCAGGATAAGGAAATCAGGCACAAGTACATAACAGCGATCTCAGAAAGGTACCAGTTAGTTGAATGTAGTCAATTACAGTCATTGGAAAAGGAATGGACAAGGTACAGGGACACAGTACTAGAAGTGGCTAAAGAATGCCTTGGAACAGTAGTGTGTAAAAGTAGGATGAAGCAAACAGCTTGGTGGAATGATACAGTCAAGGCAGCCTGTAAAAGGAAAAAGAAGGCGTATCAAAAATGGCTACATACCAGAACCCAGGTAGACAGAGAAAGTTATGTTGAAAAAAGAAACAAAGCCAAACAGATAATTGCAGCATCCAAGAAGAAATCGTGGGAAGACTTTGGAAACAGGTTGGAGACTATGGGTCAAGCTGCTGGAAAACCATTCTGGAGTGTAATTAGCAGTCTTCGAAAGGGAGGTAAGAAGGAAATGACAAGTATTTTGGACAGGTCAGGAAAACTGCTGGTGAATCCTGTGGATGCCTTGGGCAGATGGAGGGAATATGTTGAAGAGTTGCTCAATGTAGGTGAAAATGCGATCAGTAATGTTTCAGATTTCGAGGTAGAATGGGATAGGAATGATGATGGAAATAGGATCACATTTGAGGAAGTGTAAAAAATGGTCAACAGATTGCAGTGCAATAAAGCGGCTGGGGTGGATGAAATTAAGTCGGAACTCATCAAATACAGTGGAATGTCAGGTCTTAAATGGCTAGACAGGATAATTGAAATGGCCTGGGAGTCGGGACAGGTTCCATCAGACTGGACAAAAGCAGTAATCACACCAATCTTTAAACATGGAAACAGAAAAGATTGTAACAACTACAGAGGTATCTCTTTAATCAGCGTTGTGGGTAAAATCTTCTCAGGTATTGTTGAAAGGAAAGTGCGAGTATTAGTTGAGGACCAATTGGATGAAAATCAATGTGGGTTTAGGCCTCTTAGAGGTTGTCAGGACCAGATCTTTAGCTTACGGCAAATAATGGAGAAGTGTTATGAGTGGAACAGGGAATTGTATCTATGCTTTATAGATCTAGAAAAGGCATATGACCGGGTTCCTAGGAGGAAGTTATTGTCTGTTCTACAAGATTATGGAATAGGAGGCAAACTTTTGCAAGCAATTAAAGGTCTTTACATGGATAGTCAGGCAGCAGTTAGAGTTGACGGTAATTTGAGTTCATGGTTCAGAGTAGTTTCAGGGGTAAGACAAGGCTGCAACCTGCCTCCACTGTTGTTCATATTATTTATGGATCATATGTTGAAAACCATAGACTGGCTGGGTGAGATTAAGATATGTGAACACAAAATAAGCAGTCTTGCATATGCAGATGACTTAGTTGTGATGGCAGATTCGATTGAAAGTTTGCAAAGTAATATTTCAGAGCTAGATCAGAAATGTAAGGACTATGGTATGAAGATTAGCATCTCCCAAACGAAAGTAATGTCAGTGGGAAAGAAATATAAACGGATTGAGTGCCAAATAGGAGGAACAAAGTTAGAACAGGTGGACGGTTTCAAGTACTTAGGATGCATATTCTCACAGGATGGCAACATAGTGAAAGAACTGGAAGCGAGGTGTAGCAAAGCTAATGCAGTGAGCGCTCAGCTACGATCTACTCTCTTCTGCAAGGAGGAAGTCAGTACCAAGACTAAGTTATCTGTGCACCGTTCAATCTTTCGACCAACTTTGTTGTATGGGAGCGAAAGCTGGGTGGATTCAGGTTACCTTATCAACAAGGTTGAGGTTACGGATATGAAAGTAGCTAGGATGATTGCAGGTACTAGTAGATGGGAACAATGGCAGGAGGGTGTCCACAATGAGGAAATCAAAGAAAAACTGGGAATGAACTCTATAGATGTAGCAGTCAGGGCGAACAGGCTTAGATGGTGGGGTCATGTTACACGCATGGGAGAAGCAAGTGTAACGGAACTGAAATGATGGTGGGCTGACAGTAATTTGGAGCCCGCGCGTCGGAAACGGGCGCGCTTGTGTGAGACTGCCAGGGAGTGCACCCTGATGCCATCTATTGGCGAAACTGGGAATTAGCGCTGTCAGACAATGCACTAAGCTTTCAGAGTCAAATGTATTCTTTTTCTTGGTAATTATAAGTTATTACTGTATAATTTAATGTTGTAAAGCGCTAGTAGTAAATTATTATGACTGGTATGGACTCCAGGGTAGTAAATATAAATATTCTTAAATACTAAATGATTTCGGTAAAAAGGTGGTAGGGGAACGCCCCCACTCTTGGTGATACGAGCGTAGCTAGGGGTAGCTGGAGACACAGGGACTGAACAATGGAATGGCCTGGGGAGTGTTGACGTGATCGGACGTGCGTAACTGTGCTCACGCAAAAGTGATTGTGCAACAGCGAAGAGGCGAATATCGTCGCCGTTTGTGGAGTAGAACGCGACGAATGGTTGTCGAAGCCGCCTCTATGCCACTGGGGCTGATTGTAAGAGTTCCTGCGCCCAGAATTTATGGCGGACGTGCAGTAGCTTATACGAGTGCTACAGCTCGTAGTTCCAGCCGCCATTAAGGGCATGAGGCGTGAAGAGCTGCGTTAGCCACGTGCATCTCACCACCAGCACCGACACGTCTACCCAAGGCAAGACTGCTTGCAATTGTTAAGTCGAACTTTGTATACATGTAAAAGGAGAATACCAGTTTTCTTTTATGCAAGTGCAGAGGACAGAATATAGTAATGAGTAAAATTACGATGCATGTTGTTCATTGTAAAGTGTAGTAACCTCAAACATAGTATAGTGAAATCAGACTGAGGCCACCATCGCCTTTTTCATTTACAATTCTTTTGGTTGTAGAATACTTTAGCGTATAAGAATGTTGAAAAGAGCAATGGTCACACCAGAATGAGTCGCCTATTTATAGTTATTTAAATTTTTCTGAGTAACCTTTCAAGTAAAGTCACTTAACTAATTCTGTATAAATTGTCCAAAGAGTAAGATCCAAAATCATTAAATAAGTTGAAGGATAGAATTTTGTTAACCCAAGTTGCATAAACTGTCTTGGTAGTAATTACCAAGCCAACTCACAGAAATTGAGAGAGTATTTGCTTTGTAGAATCATCTAGAATGATCAGAAATAGTAATATTCAGAATTAAGTTTAAATTCAACTCAAGCCATTTCACTATGAAACGAGCCAAAAATTGATTTATTCTTTTGCTTCTTCAGAGCTGGCGACCGTAGTTATAAGTATTTTCAGGAGGATTCGACGGTAAGTCTGCTGCTCTCGTCGTGCTGATAGGATTATCCACTGCTGCTAGCAGTGGTGATTGGATACATAAGCTCACTACCAAGTTAAGTGGGTCAGGTAGGCAGTGTTACCGTGTGAACTGTAGGGCACTGTAGGCTGTGGATCGAACCCGTTCAATCATCACAGCTCTTAGGGAAATAGTCCGGTTAGGAGTGTACTAATCATTAGGTAAATACTGGCGAGTAACGGTCAAAAATGTATACGCAAGTGAATTTAGCAAGGTCCACGTAGCACCTAGTTAATGTGGTGCAATGGCGAGGGTAGGAGTGGAGTAAAAGTGAGCTGAGCTTGTGGCAGCTGTGCTGGATTCAAATATTAACTACGTGAATTCACTACTGCCTCTTACCATTGGGACTGAGCTATTTACAGTCAAAATACGTAGCAGTAAGCGCAAAGGCGTGACAGCTACAAGTCCGCATTGGTTTTATACATACGGAATTGGGAAGTGGGTCATTCCGTCAGTGGAGGGGGTTAAAACAACCGAGTCAGTGGAGAACATACCCCATTTACTGATGGAAAGATTCAGCGGTTCGGTCGCATGTTTTTTTTTTTTTTTTTTTTTTTTAATTTTACTCATTACTATATTCTGTCCTCTGCACTTGCATAAAAGAAAACTGGTATTCTCCTTTTACATGTATACAAAGTTCGACTTAACAATTGCAAGCAGTCTTGCCTTGGGTAGACGTGTCGGTGCTGGTGGTGAGATGCACGTGGCTAACGCAGCTCTTCACGCCTCATGCCCTTAATGGCGGCTGGAACTACGAGCTGTAGCACTCGTATAAGCTACTGCACGTCCGCCATAAATTCTGGGCGCAGGAACTCTTACAATCAGCCCCAGTGGCATAGAGGCGGCTTCGACAACCATTCGTCGCGTTCTACTCCACAAACGGCGACGATATTCGCCTCTTCGCTGTTGCACAATCACTTTTGCGTGAGCACAGTTACGCACGTCCGATCACGTCAACACTCCCCAGGCCATTCCATTGTTCAGTCCCTGTGTCTCCAGCTACCCCTAGCTACGCTCGTATCACCAAGAGTGGGGGCGTTCCCCTACCACCTTTTTACCGAAATCATTTAGTATTTAAGAATATTTATATTTACTACCCTGGAGTCCATACCAGTCATAATAATTTACTACTAGCGCTTTACAACATTAAATTATACAGTAATAACTTATAATTACCAAGAAAAAGAATACATTTGACTCTGAAAGCTTAGTGCATTGTCTGACAGCGCTAATTCCCAGTTTCGCCAATAGATGGCATCAGGGTGCACTCCCTGGCAGTCTCACACAAGCGCGCCCGTTTCCGACGCGCGGGCTCCAAATTACTGTCAGCCCTCCATCATTTCAGTTCCGTTACACAAGGTTACCCAAGAGACTCATGGATTCAGCAGTAGAGGGTAGGAGGAGTCGGGGCAGATCGAGGAGAAGGTACCTGGATTCGGTTAAGAATGATTTTGAAGTAATAGGTTTAACATCAGAAGAGGCACCAATGTTAGCACTGAATAGGGGATCATGGAGGAACTGTATAAGGGGGGCTATGCTCCAGACTGAACGCTGACAGGCATAATCAGTCTTAAATGATGATGATGATGGTGATGATGACAAATGTATTACGAAATTCCATTACTCTAAATTAATTATTTTTGGGGGTTGGCGGTGGCGTTGGCGTGGCGGTTTATATAGCGGGAGCGTGCCGTGTGTGCAAAAATTTGATACCAAGCAATCTAACGTAATTGAAGTCCATCGTAAGCTGCCCAGACAAAATATTAGTCATCCGTTTAAAAGAGCACTCTGGTTGCTCTGAAACGCTGCAGGTGATGCAGAACTGCTACCAGGCAATCATGTGATCCTCCATTGCTGATTTAAGTCACGACAGGCTCGCTGTCGTACGAAGAATGAGGTTCCATATCAAAATTGGTACCTCACGACACAATCACAACTAAGGACAGTCACTGCCTGACGCAACAACGAATGAGAGACGTCGACACGGCCTCAAGTATCTCCACACGCTGCCGCTGCTGGAAGAATACGCAGCGGCGCTCAGCCCCAGCCGCTAATCGTTGCCCGCGAGGACAGCGTCGTCTTACTCCTGATCCAGCAGCGCGAGCTGTATTAGAAGTCAGAACTGTATCCAAGTTTACAGTCAATTGTATATTGAGACGACTATCATTCTGTTATCAAATGGTACGCTATGGGTTCAGTGACAGTAACAAATACATAGACATTCTTATGGACATGGATTGTTTCGAAGTTAAGGATTCTATCTTGTTCTGGTTTTAATAAATGGATGTAACATTTTGTGGGTGTTTTAGTAACCACTCGACCTCCTCTAGAAGAAAATCTAGGGTTGCTAGAAACCACTACAGTGCCGAAGCAAATGTCTCAAGTGTTTTTTCGTCCGGCACTACAGCAGGGAAGAGACGTGTACGTGTTAGCCAGTGGTATGGATTCAGCACAGTAAGATGAGTCGACGTCGAGACGTGACAGAATGGCAGAAACGAGCTATCGTATTTGGACGTCCGCATGACCACACCGCGAATGTAGTTGCATAGTTTGTTGATTTATCTACACAAAGTGTCCAGTTTGTCTACAAGAGATGGTGTAACACTCGCAGCCGAGAGACACGGCGTAAGAGGATCGTAAAAGGATGCTAGCTGACACTGACCGGAGACGAGCGTCACGTCTTGTAAATGAGAATCGGTTTCCAACCCGAGAGGAATTGCAGCTGTCAGTGAATGCAGATCCATTTCAAGCTGCTTTCGATCGAGCAGTGAGAAGGGAAGTGCGTGCAGTGGACATTTTGCGTCGGTACCTCGCTAAAGAGCATTGGTAACAGTGCCACATAAAGCTGCACTTCTGTCATAACACAGAAACTATCCAGTAACTGACTGGAGACGTGTAGTGTAATCCGAACAGTCCCGATTTTCCGTCTTTTCAAATCGTGCAAGGCGTCCATTGCACTGACGGCTCAGTAAGACGTATAACTCGCAGTATGTGAAGGGTGTAGTTGAGGCCGGAGGTGTTTATGTGATGTTTTTGTAGTGTTTCTCGTAGCAGTACTTGGGCGCACTCATTCAGGCTACCGTGAACATGTAGCAGGTTGTTTATTTCAGGATTATATGTGCTCTTTATTCTGTGCTCCGCTCTCGCTATATGTCGAGTGCCATGTTTACCCGATCTTAACCCTAGCAATATCTCATGCCAAAAAAATTATTAAATGTGTTTAACATTTATTAACAACATACTTTTGAAACAGCTACTGATGCGTAAGTAGAGTACAAAACCTGGAAATATCTTTTAGCACCATCTTAGCAACATCAACAAATTTTCTGTAATGTTTACACCGAATGGAGGAATACTAAAGGACCACAACAAAAATTAAAAAATTATAGATTTTCTTAAGGTCGTTGACTTTCATTCACAACATACTTTTTAAAGTTACATAGATGTGTAAGAAGTGTCCTGAACCCGAAAATATGAGTATGAAATTTGTTGTGAAGTCGCATTCACTAAAAAGACTTAAATTTTTGGGATATGTTTTGCTGAAAACTTTAAAACAGTTACAGAATCTGATATAAGAAATCACTAAAAGCAATAAATATTTTTTTCAAAATAATGCCAGACTAGATTACGATATTTTGAAAAGCGGACACAAAGTCCCCTCCTTCTCCCCCTCCCCTCCCATGGTATTGCGAAGGTTAATGCCATAGATAATGTATGGGTCTATTGTAAACAGCGGAATAAACGTCGCAGTCAACATCCCTGCACTGTAATAGCTTTACGGGATCCAACACCAATGAGTGGCTTCATCTGCATGTACCTGAAGAAAGTTTTCGATTCTCTTTCTCGTCGAAATGAGGCCGTTACCACGGTTAGGGCTGGTGTTACACGGTAGTAGCGTCATGTCTCATTGAAGCGACTAATTTTTAATAGTTTGCTTATTCACAAACAAAAAGAAAGTATCCAAAGCATAAACGTACAGTCATTAGAACGTATCGTCCACGCATGTTCTGACCACCTTGTGCCATATAATCGAGAGCGGCACGAGGAAGGTTATCCCAGTCTTCCGCCGCACGCGTGTGAACTGCAGATCGACAGCGTAAAGCTGAATATTCAAATGTTCAAATTGTGTGAATTATTAAGGGACCAAACTGCTGAGGTCATCGGTCCCTAGACTTACACACAACTTAAACTAACTTATGCTAAGAACAAGACACACACCCATGCCCGAAGGAGGACTGGAACCTCCGGCGTGAGGGACCGCGCAATCCGTGACATGGTGCCTTACACCACGGGCCACTCCGCGCGGCGCTGAATATTAATAAAACTGATACACCCTTAACGCCATTGATCATTCAGTGAGTAAGAACTATACTACAAGGTAGGAAAGACGATATGGGTTTAACGTCCCGTCGAAGAGGTGTCCACGAGAGGCGGAACACAGGCTCGTACTGGAAGGGAATCGACGACGATGATGATGATGGTAAGGTTTTCGGGGTACATGACAGCAACGTCTTTAGCACCCATACTAAAATGTAATGAGTCGAGTGAGGAGGAAAATCATAAAATTACTAAAATGAGAACGGCGAATAATAACGTAAAGAAAGCCCTGAAAATTTGAATACACAGACACAAAACAACGAAACTAACGCTGTAGAATCTAATACACGGTAAAAAAGAGAAAAAGCTATTGAAAGAATTAAAAGACGACAGCAGACACTTGCGGCTGGCTGGTCGGAAGAAAAAAAGGGTTTTAGCTAACCCTCTGCAAGGCACTAAAATTTCTAGCCTAAAACTTTAGGTCACAGTCCAGACATATCACAAAATTTTAAAAGCTTGACCACACTCGTCTCGCCATCACATAAAATAGAGGGAAGATCCCGATCTAAATTCGCTTCTGCTCACTTGTCAAGAAATAAAATGCACTCAGTTTAAACGTGGCGAACATTTACTTACACGCCACTGGCACCACAGACAGTGGGGTCCTCTCGCTGGAGTGAGAAGCAATGTGTGAGTGGACACTGCCCTGACAAGGGGTCAGAGCCACCTCAACGCGCCGGAGCGACCAGTACGAGAATCTCCATGGGGGGCAGTTGGCTTCACAACAGAAGCTTACTGTCTGTCATCGCCCACCACTCTTTCTCCCATAACTGCATGAATATTTGACCTACCAGCGAAATGACAGCCTGCAAGGCACTCTGCAACAGTATGTTCCCTGCAGGCCTCCTTAGCAGCTTTGTCCGCCTGTTCATCTCTCCAAATTCCCAGCAGAATGACACCTTTTTTCCCCAGCCGATGTGGGAAGTACAGCTGGTCGTGTATGAGCTGGACAAATTTCTCTGCTGGGTACATGTGCTGCACGATAGTAGGCACAAAGGAAATCGGAGCAGATGAGGAAGTGTGTCTTCTGGTCACGCCCATCTGCTCCAGTGCCTTCAGGATAGCATGGAGCTCTGCACAAAATACTGTGTGGGTATGTGAAAGGCGAATCCTGAAGGCATGATCGGGGAAGACTACTGAATAGCCAGCCAAGGGGGACCCCTTGTTCGGAACCATCTGTACACGCAACTGCATAACCGCGAAGCCTATATAAAATGTTTTAAAACAGAGATTGAAATGTAAAATTGGAAGTTTAGTCTTTCCTAAAATTGGTCAAATTTAAAATAATCCAAGACCTCTGTAGAAGCCAAGGTGGAGATCTTCTCCAGCCCTGGTTTAAAACGTTAAAACCAGCCGCATACCTCTCTAAAATGCGATTCTTCATGTGAATCACATAGGGCATAGATGCTCTATGTCGAAAATGACAAAGCCTTGCCGTTTATGGCTGAGCAACAGTGTGGTATACAGATGTGTATGGCGTGGAAAGTGCTTTATAGGCCGGTTGCACCATAAGAGTCGTCACCAGATTTGAAGCGGTGGCTCACCAACTTCAGCACAGAGGCTCGGTAAGGAGGTACTGCGAAAGGTCTCAGCGGCCAGCCGAAGTCCTTCATGGTATACCAAGTCTTAAATATTTAAATTAGAGCTTCTTACAGACACATACACTGTCAAATCGAGATCGCACGATAGCTCTTTAAAACTGCTGCAGACAAGTCCTGTCTTCTCCCATGAAGTGTGGCTAAGATATTTTAAAATAGTCAGTACTTTCAGGAAGCGTTTTTTCAGGTCCCTAAGGTGTGGCAACCAATTAATTTTTGAGTCATATGTCATATGTGAGCCCCAGAAACCTCGCCGTGTCATTAAAACGAAGAACAGTGTCCGTCATCCGCAACTCAGGAACGTGTAAAACTGAACGGGAACGGTTAAAAAGAACGCACACAGACTTCTCGGTTGAGAATTTAAAACCCCTCTTTTCACCCATTCATCCAACCGACGAAGAGTCAGTTGCAACTGAATCGTTGTTGCTGCAAGGCTCGAAGAGGAATAAAAGGCAAAGAAGTCGTCAACAAACAAAGAATACTAGACGGAACATTTAACAACGGAAGTGATACTACAAGGGGCTTTCAATATGTAATAAAACTAATTTTTTTCTCGGCCATTTTCGGCTGCAAAAATTCGGAATTTGATGCGGGACATCGTGGAGTATTCCCGCTTCAGCCTACCACAGTTTCATGAAGATCCAATAAATGGCGGCGCTATACATAGCCTTCAAAGTGGTACCTGTAACGGAGGTTCGTTCGAACCAAAGAGCTGTTATTGAGTTTCGTTTGGTGGAAAACCAGAGCACCGGAGATGGCACTTTCAGAATGTCTACGGTGGCCTGGCAGTGAACAGAAACACGGTGAGTCGTTGGGCGAGGCGTCTGTCATCATCGCAACTACACTCCTGGAAATGGAAAAAAGGACACATTGACACCGGTGTGTCAGACCCACCATACTTGCTCCGGACACTGCGAGAGGGCTGTACAAGCAATGATCACACGCACGGCACAGCGGACACACCAGGAACCGCGGTGTTGGCCGTCGAATGGCGCTAGCTGCGCAGCATTTGTGCACCGCCGCCGTCAGTGTCAGCCAGTTTGCCGTGGCGTACGGAGCTCCATCGCAGTCTTTAACACTGGTAGCATGCCGCGACAGCGTGGACGAGAACCGTATGTGCAGTTGACGGACTTTGAGTGAGGGCGTATAGTGGGCATGCGGGAGGCCGGGTGGACGTACCGCCGAATTGCTCAACACGTGGGGCGTGAGGTCTCCACAGTACATCGATGTTGTCGCCAGTGGTCGGCGGAAGGTGCACGTGCCCGTCGACCTGGGACCGGACCGCAGCGACGCACGGATGCACGCCAAGACCGTAGGATCCTACGCAGTGCCGTAGGGGACCGCACCGCCACTTCCCAGCAAATTAGGGACACTGTTGCTCCTGGGGTATCGGCGAGGACCATTCGCAACCGTCTCCATGAAGCTGGGCTACGGTCCCGCACACCGTTAGGCCGTCTTCCGCTCACGCCCCAACATCGTGCAGCCCGCCTCCAGTGGTGTCGCGACAGGCGTGAATGGAGGGACGAATGGAGACGTGTCGTCTTCAGCGATGAGAGTCGCTTCTGCCTTGGTGCCAATGATGGTCGTATGCGTGTTTGGCGCCGTGCAGGTGAGCGCCACAATCAGGACTGCATACGACCGAGGCACACAGGGCCAACACCCGGCATCATGGTGTGGGGAGCGATCTCCTACACTGGCCGTACACCACTGGTGATCGTCGAGGGGACACTGAATAGTGCACGGTACATCCAAACCGTCATCGAACCCATCGTTCTACCATTCCTAGACCGGCCTAGGGAACTTGCTGTTCCAACAGGACAATGCACGTCCGCATGTATCCCGTGCCACCCAACGTGCTCTAGAAGGTGTAAGTCAACTACCCTGGCCAGCAAGATCTCCGGATCTGTCCCCCATTGAGCATGTTTGGGACTGGATGAAGCGTCGTCTCACGCGGTCTGCACGTCCAGCACGAACGCTGGTCCAACTGAGGCGCCAGGTGGAAATGGCATGGCAAGCCGTTCCACAGGACTACATCCAGCATCTCTACGATCGTCTCCATGGGAGAATAGCAGCCTGCATTGCTGCGAAAGGTGGATATACACTGTACTAGTGCCGACATTGTGCATGCTCTGTTGCCTGTGCCTATGTGCCTGTGGTTCTGTCAGTGTGATCATGTGATGTATCTGACCCCAGGAATGTGTCAATAAAGTTTCCCCTTCCTGGGACAATGAATTCACGGTGTTCTTATTTCAATTTCCAGGAGTGTAGTTTATCCAAACATTACAAGTTTGTTCGTCCTACTCATCGGCATTAACTTACATTTTTCCACATTTAGTGTTAGCTGAAACTCATCACACCAACTATAAATTTTGTCTAAGTCGTCTTGTATCTTCTTAAAGTCACTCAACTTCGACACTTTACCATATACCATGTCATTGTCAGCAAACAAGCGCAGTTTGCTCCCCACCCTGTCCGTTAAATCATTTATGTATATAGGGAACAACATCGATCCTCTCATACTTCCCTGGGGCACTTCTGGCGATATCCTTCTCTCTTATGAGCACTCGCCTTCGAGGACAACTTACTGGGTTCTATTATTTGAGAAGTCTTCGAGCCACTCACATTTGGTAACGTTCCATGGGACCAAACTGCTGAGGTCATAGGTCCCCATGCTTACACAATAACTAATGTAACTTAAACTAACTTACGCGATGGACAACACGCACACAACCATGACAGAGGGAGGACTCGAACCTGCGACGGAGGGAGCCGTGTCAACCGTGACAAGGCGCCTCTGACCGCGCATCTACCCCGCGTGGCTACCACTCACATATCTATGAACTTATTGCATATGTCCCTAGCCTGCAATGGGGCACCGTGTCAAATGCTTTCCGTAAATCTAGAAATATGGAATCTGCCTGTTGCCCTTCATCCATAGTTCTCAGTATATAATGTGAGAAAAGGGCAAGCTGAGTTTCGCACGAGCGATGCTTTCTAAAAACATACTGATCCATGGACATAAGCTTCTTAGTGTCAAGAAAGTTTATGATATTCGAACTGAGAACATGTTCAAGGATTCTGCAGGAAACAGAAGTTAGGGACATTAGCCTGTGATTTTGCTGGTCCGTTCTTTTACCTTTCGTATTTACTGGAGTCACCTGCGCTCTTTTCCAGTCCCTTGGGTCTTTGTGCTGGGCGAGAGATTGCGATAAATGCAAGCTAGGTGAGGGACCAATGCCGTAGAGTACTCTTAGTAAAACTGAACTGGGATTCCATCTGGACCTGGTGATTTATTTGTTTTCAAATCTTTCAGTTGTTTCTCTACATCATGTATGCTTATTTCTATTTCGTCCATACGGGACTCTGTCCGATGGTCAAATGGCGGTCGTTTGTACGGTTCTCCCGTGTGAACGATTTCTTGAACGTGAAATTCAGAACTTCGGCTTTCGTTTTGCTATCTTCAGCTATGTCACCAGACTTGGTCGACAAGGACTGAATGGACGCCTTAGAACCGCTTAGCTATTTTACACAAGACCAGAATTTTCTGAGGTTCTCTGCCAGATCTTTTCCTAAGGTGTGGCGATTGTAGTTGTTGTGTGCTACTCGCATAGATCTCTCCACAAACGCACGAATTCTACTAACCTTCGCCCAATTTCGTTACTAAACCATGGTGGGTCTTCTTTTCCATCCTTTATCCATTTACTAGGTAAGTAGCTCTCCAGATCCAGATTTACAATCTGCATTAAGTTTGCCCATAATTCCTCTACATTCATCTTACTGAAACTAAGTGACGCCAATTCACTGCCTAAGTGAGATATTAATAACTGTTTATCTGCTCTATCCAGCAGAAAAACTCTCCAAGCCTTCTTGACTGGTTTATTAGCTTTGGTAATCATAGTTGCTATAATGACATCATGATCGCTAATCCTCATTTCTATACTGACATTATCGATAAGGTCCGTCCTATTTGTAGCTACAAGGTCTAAGATATTTCCATTGCGTGTGGGCTGCCGAGCTAGCAGCTCAAGAAAATTTTCAGGAAAAGTATTTCGCATGACTGTCTGTCCGTACCCCCCCCCCCCCCCCCCCAATGAAGACATCTCAGGCTATCCTCGGCAGGTTAATGCCGCCTCCAACTAGCTTTGCATGATCTGGTATCTATGCGCTATTGACCGTAGACTTTCTTTGAATGACTCTAGAACTGTCACAGGAGAATCGGGTGGCCGGTAAAAACCTCCAACAATTAACTTAGTTTCACCTACACCTGTTGTACGCGACCAGATGACTTTACTGTCATTCTCAACTTCGACCTCAATAGAGACAGAAGTTTCCCGCTAGCGAAAGTTCATCCGCAACAGTCATGCGTCTCATCAGCACACAGCACACCTTCAGACTGAGATTTTTCTATATAGGTTTTTACCATCCTCGCGATCCAGACAGTTAAGCCAAGATTCCCTGTGACACACAACGTTCCACTGCCGGCCCACATGGTGGTCGCTGAAGCATGCCCAGAGCTTACGGCGACCGAGGACTGGCGGCACTTACCACTCCCCACCCACTTCAGAAACCCCAGGTTCACCAAGCCTGTACCCAGCAAACAATGCAGAGCCCATGAGGGCTGCGAAGGAAATCGGTCAAGTCCTTTTCAAAGTATCTATTCCAGCATTTAATGACTTAGCTGCATAGCCGAGAGCGTTAACGCGCCGATTCCGGGATTTGGGGAGAGGAGTCTGCCCCAGATAGAATTCGTCCTAACGTCGTAAACTGGTGAGCCATCCAGCCTGGGTGTGACTTTTAGGCAGTTTCCCACATCCAGCTACGTGAATACTGGGCTGGCATCCACGTTCCATCTCAGATACACGCTACACAAGTAGTCAGGAAACTTTCTCACATTTGACCACGAGATTTACTTTAGACGCATAGCGTATACAAATTTCGTCCTGGGAAGAGTGGTGGTAGCGGTAGGGACATCTGGCCACCAACTGTCACTAACGTTACCAAAACCAGTATAGCAATGCCGACCCCGTAGAGGAAGAAGAAGAAGTTTCCAGAATTTAGCATCAGCGGCTTAAGAAAAACATGGAAATCCTAAAGCAGGATGATCAAACGTGGATTTGGACCTCTACGATCTGTGACTGCATTTTGTTAGCCATTCTGTCACTACGCTCATTTATAATGTAAAAGTTATGGAACCGAAATCCCAGCACGTCGTATGACTTCTTTTTTCCGCCACTTTCAAATATTTACATGGAACATCTACGGCTTTCATTTGAATGCCAGCTCGACATCTTGTAAATGGTGCTGTATCTTTCTGAGAACTGATAATCTCACTATGATTCTGATTGCTATTTAAGTGGAGTTTCCGACCCTACATTTAAATCATGTATGCGCCGAAAGTCCCCTTACGGTGTGTCCTTATGCACCAAAGTCACTTTCCCTTTTCCTGTTACAGTGGCGAACGAGTTTTTGTAAGTCTCCGAGTGGGCTCGAATCCATTTGATCTTGCCTGAATGGTCTTTACGCGAGATATGCATTTAGGAACTAAAGTAATGTATTGTTTGACTCTTCTAGGGACGTAAGCTCTCGGAACTTTTAACAGCAAAGCACAACGTGTGCAGAACGCCTACCTCGCAGCGTCTGTCACCAGTGTTGACTGTGCATCTCCGTGAGGATTTCTTAGCTACTAAATGAAACGAAATGAACGTGCTCTTCTTGGAAACTACTCTGTTTCCTGTGTCAATCCTATCTGGTACCGATCCCAGACTGACAAGTAGTATTCACACACTGATCGAACGGGGTTTTGTGAGCTATCTCCTTTGTGGGTGGACTACACTCCCCAAGATTTCTTCCAATGTCAGCTTGGCATCTGCCTTACCTGTGATTACTTTTATGTGGTCGTTTCACTTTAAATCACTCCGCACACGTGTCCATATACGTTTTATCCATGCTTCCAGCGGTGGTGCTGAAATCATGCAGTTATAGAATAATGGGTCTTTCTGCCTATTTGTGCACAACACGTTACATTTATTTATACTGGGGCGTCAACTGCTAATCCCTGCACCAAGCGTCGATCCTTTATAGGTGTTCCTCCATTCCACCTGAATTTTGGAGAGCATACAATAGCTACATCCGCGAGAAGTGTCATGGAACTTCTGGCGTTATCCACTATGTCATAAGTAGGAGGACAAGGGGGCATTATCCCACTCTCCATTGTTGCCAGATGTAACGTCATCCAAGATGTCGGCCTGGAGGCTTGGCAACAGTGCATGACATCATCCAAGATGGCGGTCGTGACGTTATTCAAGAGGGCAGATTTTGGCAGGAAGATAGGTCAATTGGGTGACCTGCACTAACCTAACACTCCCTCCCATTTCCTCACACAGAAAATGGCAGGAAGTTCAAATTCCATTAGGATAATGCAACATACCTATACTAACCTAGGAAAATGGCGGGAAAATAGGTCTCTTGGGCAACCTCCACTAACCTAAGTCATCCGACCGCCACCTCTTCCTAGTAACTGGTGGGAAATTAGAATTTTGGAGGGAAGATAGGTCAATTGGGCTATCTCTACAAACCTAAGAAAATGCCAGAAAAGAAAGGGCATTTGGGCTACCTCTGCTAATCTAAGTAATCTGACCGCCACCTCTTCCTAGGAACTAGCAGGAAGTTTGAATTTTGGAGGGAAGATAAGTTAATTGGGCTATTTCTACGAACCTAAGAAAATGTCGGAAAAGAAAGGGCACTTGGGCTACCTCCACTAACCCAGGTCATCTGACCGCCACCTCTTCCTAGGAAACGGTGAGAATAGGACTCTACCTGTGCCGGACGTAAGTCTTTATTTTGCTTGCACTATTTATTTAAACAATCAGAGGTAGTACCACCATCAAGTGTAGTCGCCATGGGGTCCAGAGTCCAACTGACCTAGTACACAGTATTGTCACCAAAGGGCACTGTCGTCCATTCTGTGATGTAATCCAAGATGACTGTCTGAAGGAAAAAATGACTCAGCCAGCACTGGGCTGCTGGAGAGAGGAAGGAGTGTACTTTATTTATTTTGGAACAATTTATTTAGGGATGGATTTTAGATAGTATCTTTATCACACTGATATGAAACACACGCTCTGACATGCTTGGGATCACACCACACAGCCTAAAGACCTGTAAACAACTCGTAAATTACTGAAATAATGCTCTGCAGACACGTAAATACTCCTAAATTACCGAAATAATTTTAGTACACAGCACACAGACATGCAAACTTCTCCTTAAATAATGCAGTACACTGATGTGCAGACACGAAAGCAACTCGTAATCTGTTAAAGCAATGCATAGCACAGCCTACAGACCTGCTTGCAAAATAATGCAACAGACACACAGACAACGTGCGTGGACACCGCTCGTCACCCCCTATCCACTGGACCACACAGGAGGCTACCGCACGCACTCCCAGAAGTTGGGATGCACCAGCAGCTGCTATGCCACACACAAGTGCCCGTTTGGGTCCCTCAAGCATGTGGTGGTGGGTTCCCTTTCATATCTGACACCCAAGAAATTCCTCTCGAAATACGTGATCATCTAAGCACCGTTGCTCCGCAACTGGTCGGGACCTATATGCAGAGCTCAGACACTCCAAAGGCGCTTGCATGTCAACACCGCCATGAGCCCCTGAAGGACGCAAGCCAGCGTGAGCTATCACTCTCACGCAGCTGCTAACAGCATATCCAAGAAACCTCTACAGTTTAAGTTCTTCAAGTGCTATACTGACATCACATGTCTATCTAAATAAGCGCCAAGTCATCCTGTGGGCCATGCGCATATGTGTTCACTGCTGCTGGTGTGATCCCTCTCTGGTGTGTAGCTACGCGCAGCGATGCGTCACCCACACGTGATGCATGTCCCGTTAGAATCGCTAGGGAGAAAGCAGCCTGTGCTAGTTAGAACTAGAATAGATGGACTCCGCACCCCATGTCGACCCCACTGTTCCCTCTATTTCGCCCCACCATCTTGGATTATATCACAGAATGGATGACAGTGCCCCCTGGTGGCAGTACTGTGTACTAAGTCAGTTGGACTCCGGACCCCATGACAACTAAACTTGATGGTGGTACTACCTCTGATTGTTTAAATAAATAGTGCATGCAAAATAAAGACTTATGTCCAGCACAGGTCATCCTCTTCTCACCATTTCCTAGGAAGAGGTGGCAGTCGGATGACTTGGGTTGGTGGAGGTAGTCCAAATGCCCTTTCTTTCCCGCCATTTTCTTAGGCTAGTAGAGATAGCCCAATTGACCTATATTTCTGCCAAAATCCGCCATCTTGAATGACGTCACGACCCTATCTTGGATGAAGACATGTGCTGTTGCCAAGTCTACAGGTGCCATCTTAGATGACGACATTGTCACCATCTTGGACACATGTGGCAACAATGGAGAATCGGGTGACGCCCCCCTTGTCCCTCTACTGTCATATGCAGGGTGTAACTGAAATGAACGTTGAAAATGGGCTGGTAGAGTGGGTCGTAACAAGTGTATTTCACACACTAGCTCAGGTCCGCATCCCGTAGTGTACAGTGCTAGGCGTCGTTGAACATTGTCGTACGTCACCAAGACGGTAGGCACACAACATGCCATCCGAGCCGTCATGACAGCAGGGTTTAAGGGCAACGTTTTCAATGTATTTGTGGCATCAAGGTAAATGAGATGTTGGTGTGAAGTTTTATAACCTTTATTTGAAAGCAGTTACAAAAAGTGCTCGAAATTTCGCCCTCCTACTTGAATGCACGCTGTGCAACGACGCTGGAGTGACTGTCGCACTTTTTCAAACACCCCTGGCAAAGTGAACATTATGTTGGAGGCTGCTATAATGCGCTGCAGTCAGGGACTGAGCGGCTGGTCCCAGCGGAGGTTCGAGTCCTCCCTCGGGCATGGGTGTGTGTGTTTGTCCTTAGGATAATTTAGGTCAAGTAGTGTGTAATCTTAGGGACTGATGACCTTAGCAGTTAAATCACATAAGATTTCACACACATTTGAACGATTGAACATTTGCTATAATGCACACTATCGGCTCTTCATCAGTCTTAATGGGTTATTCATAGACAATAGATTTCAGAAGAAAAAATCAATGGGCAAGTCGGGGAAGCGTCCAGGCCATGCCACCAGTCCACCAAAGGTTTCATCCAAAAACATTCGCACTGCATGTGCGAGATGGTCTTGTTGCTACTACATTTGCTTTCGCACGTTGAATGGAACATGTTCCAACAACTGTGGCAGAGTTTCTCGTAAAAAGATTAAGTATCTGTTTCAGTTCAGTCGCTGGGGGAACATGTGTGGACCGACCAGATTATCACCTACCAAGGCAGCCCGAATGCTGACAGCGAAGCGATCTTGGTAACCACGAACAAAGGCGGCGTGCGGAGTTTCCCGCTCCCACACGTTTTGATTGTGGCTCTTGAAAATACCCTCTCGTGTAAAGGATGCCTCATCCGTAAAAAGTACACGGTTCGGAAAGTCTGGTTGAATTACACACCTTTGGAAAAACCACTGGCAGAATTCAATTCGACGTGGAAAATCGTCTGGCTCTAGGGCTTGAGCCTTCTGAAGGTGGCAGGGGTGCAAATCTTCATGCTACACATGCCAAATTGTGGAATGGCTTACACCCATTTCCCGTGCAACATACCGCGAGCTTGTTGAGAGTGTGTTTTCTGGCAGTGCTAACGCCTCCTCCCAAGGCTCTGGTGTACGCACAGTGCGTTGATGACCGCGTCCGTGAGGCCATCGCATCTATAACACAAAATGAATACTTCGTGTATCGAAGTAGACCTTAAATGAAGGTGTCCCATTACGATAACATGCCAGCGGAAAGCGTACCTCAAGTGAATCTGTCTCTCCTAGGGACCTGTGGATGGCAGTAAATTTGCGTGGGTCTGGCACTCGACGATTCGGAAACCGCCGAACCTACAAACGTTGCGGGGCGTTAGCATTTCCATCCGCCGCCCTGAAGTACAGCGCATGTGTGCCCTTTCCTCCCACGAATAGCGCTCTATTTCCTGTCTGCTACACACAGTAACAAACACAAGAGTGTTCCCGTTTGACGACAAACTGACGCAGGACGAACCAGACTCCGCAGTGTGCACAGGTGTTGCCCTCCAGGCAACACCTATCAAACAGGCATTTGCACAGCCAAAAGCAACGCGTTCACGTCCGTCCCAGTAAGAGGTGAAAAACCCGTTGTGTTGCCCTGCCTGGAATATCCGCAACTATGTCGACTAAAGCGTTTCCCAATAAAGGTCATAAGAATTCACTCCGACGTGTCTCTTACCTTGATGTCACAATTTAATTGAAATCTTTGCTATGCTACCATTACGGCTCGGATGGCATGTTGTCTCTCTCATATAATCCTCACGCCTAGACGAATTGTTTTCATGTTACTACTCATTTCATCCATCTCATTAATCATGGGAAACACACGAACAGGACGCACCAGCATACCGCATGCAACTCTTTCTCACAGGCGATGTTTAATATACCCTCAGTGGGCACTGGTACATGCTTTAACACGTCGTCGTAGTGAATCTGCGATGCGCTGACGTATCCCTGGAATATCGCGTATGGTTTCGCAGCCTTCTATAATACGGGCACGGAGACTCTCAACATCTTGTGCTGCGGTTCTATACACAGGAGCTGTCAAAGACCCCACAAATAAAAGTCCACTGGGTTTAGGTCTGGAGAGCGTGCAGGCCAGGCAATTGTTCTATGTCTACCTATCTATCTGTCACCGAATCTGTTATTTAGAAGCCGACGGATATTACCACTAAAATGAGAAGTTACTCCATCGTGCATGAAGTACATGTTTTATCGCACAGTTAAAGGCACATCTGCAAACAGATCAGGTACAACATTCTCTTCGGAATTATGATAACTTTTTCCGTTGAGCCTGGGTGGAAGAAAGTGAGGTACTACCAAATAGTCACCAAAAATGCCGGTCCAAACATTGACAGAAAATCTTTGTTGATGTCATGCTTCAACAGTTGCGTGAGGCTTGACGGCTTCCCATACAGGCTGTTTATGGAAATTTACAATCTAATCTCGTTGAAATTTGTTGGAGAAAATGAGTTGTAACACAGAAACAAAGCGCTTCCAGTCCCATGTTCATATAACATAATTTCTTCGTCTGCGTGTGAGGAATGTGTCCTGCAATTTGTGCCGTACAGTTTTGTCGCAGTCTAATGACTATAGCTATTGCGAGTAGTATGTTTTTAGTTTGGTTAGTATCTGCAAATACGTTTGGCACAAGTAAGCCATTAATGTTTGTTTGCCCCTGGTGGGCAGGAGGTCAGGTGTTGAAGTATGGACGCTTGGACGAAAAACGGACAGTATGGCTGTTCAGTCCAAACACATAGCTGGTCTGATATTCCGTATGCTCGACCTTTTTGACTAGGTGGAAATACGGAACTGTATCAAATGCCCTCCAAAATTCAAGGAACATATCAACCTGGGCGCCTGTATTTACTGCTTTCTGCGTCTCGTGGACGAAGAAAGCGAGCTGGCTTTCACACAATCGTTCTTTTCGGAGAACGTTGATTCCCACAGAAAACACACGTTCCAAAATTCTACAACAGACGGACATCAAAGATATAGGCCTATACTTTTGTGCGTCTTTTGCACGATCCTTCTTCAAAAAGGGATTGACCTGCGCTTTTGTCCAATCATTGGAAAGATTCGCTCCTCGAGGAAACTACAGTACTCTGTTGCTAGAACAGGAAAAAGTTCTTTTGCATACTCTATGCGGAACTGTACGGTATTCCGTCAGGTCTTGTGCTCTTTTCTCTGTTGAGTGATTTTGGTTGCTTTTCTATCCCATGGTCACTTATTTCAGCATCTGTCTTTTAGACGTTGGAACTGTGATTCAAAGAAAGAATTACATTCCTACCTTCCTGCCGGCCGGTGTGGCAGAGCGGTTCTAGGCGCTTCAGTCTGGAACCCCGCGGCCGCCATGGTCGCAGGTTCGAATCCTGCCTCGGGCATGGATGTGTGTGATGACCTTAGGTTAGTTAGGTTTAAGTAGTTCTAAGGTCTAGGGGACGGATGACCTCAGATGTTAAGTCCCATAGTGCTCAGAGCCATATTGACCCTACCTTCCTGAGTGAGACGGTTTTGGAAAAAGACGTGTAGATTATTGGGGAGAGCTAGTTGACATGCCAAAGGAAGGAAAATGAGCGCTGAGAGCGCGGACGTTTACGACTGACAATAAACTCAGTCCGACAGTTCACCGGAAATGAGTGTGGAAAACTGTTAAAGCTCCGGATCACCGGATAGGAGTTTGACCATCGCTAATCCCGATACGAGTTGCACCTCTCCACATGACATCTGCATTAGGACTATCTGTGTTGTTCATACCAGCACAATGGTTGAGGAGAGCTTGTGCTCTCTCATTTTTAGCTTTGGATCTACCTGTTGTTACCATAAAGTAAGAATCCAATATACGACAAAAATCTTGCTGCGCCACATGCAGAACAGCATGAAAATAATCCAAAGTAATCTCGGCTGGAATACTGAAACCCTGACTGAGGAAAATATTCCTTAATTAGTAACCAAATAAAGCCGTTGTGTACCTCTAACGGTAGCAACGCGAATACGCTAATGAAACGTAAAACAATAATATATCTTAAAGTTCGTCACTTTAATAAGTTTACATGGAACGTCTATGGCTTAGATTTGAATGTCAGTTCGTCGACTTGTAAGCGGTAGCGTGGGGACATCTCTAGCTGTGAAACAGATGCACCACGCCCTGTCTAATTTCATGGCGCACATTAATCAATCACTCAAGTCAAACAGCCGAAGAGGTGTCATCGCTGGCGGACACTTCGTGCTCTGTTGTCTGTGACGCTACGGCGTAGTGATTGCTTAAGTGACCCCTAGGATTCGATTGGAAAATACCACTGCCCAACTGGCTACAACTATGGTAAAGCACATAAAATTTCTCTGAACCCTGATTACAATACAAATAATTCGCTTGTCTGGGGATTATTTTCACAGTTTTAACGAGAATATCGAGAAAGTATTTTTTTAATTTATTTTATTTGTGGTAAAGTCTTATGGGACCAAACTACTTAGGTCATCGGTCCCTAAGCCTACACACTATTTAACCTAACTTAAACCAACTTACATTATGGACAACACACACATCCATGCCCGAGGGAGGACTCGAACCTACGACGGGGAGAGCCGCACGGACCGTGACAAGGCGCCTTAGACAGCACGGCGAGAAAGTTTTAAGATATTGAGCTTGTGTTTGATAGGTTCCAGTTTAAGCTCAACATACACGTACGGGGGAAATTATCTTTAGTAATTACATGGTCTGTTGGATTGAACTCAGCTGATTAAATGCTTAACAATCAGAAAACTGTAATTAATAAGGACATACACCTTCCACTACCAATTTCGTATCAAACTGTCACTTGTCTCAGTAATACTAGATAAACGAATTTGTCTGCAGGGCTAAATCAGAGGTGCCCACAGCATCTTCTATACAAACACCTTATTGGCTACAATTTACGTTTTCAAACAAAAGTTTGTTAGCCTTAACACCACAGAGCTTTCCTAGGAATGATCCTGACGGTTCCGCTGTCTCATTATTCTCTCTCCATCAGTTTTGTACGTATCGTGTTCTATTTGATGATCTGTTGGTGTACGTGGAAAACGAAACTTATTGCAGCTGGACACACGCAATAATCTTCACGTAGTCCACAACTGTTATGGTGCAGTCCATTACTTCCATAGGTACAACAAAAGCCCAGCAAAATGTCCCCCATAATGTAATCAGCGGAAAGATGCGCCTATCAGACCACAAAAAAGGCGAATATGCTCCTCTTTATTAAAAGACTGATTGAAAAGTGGGGTACCAGCTGCCTCATTCTACCTTCCTCAGCACCGTTAAAGAATTTTGCAAAACTCATGGCATGCGAATACACTTGCGCTCTTTTTAAAATACAAGGCACCTCTCATACCCGCAAGTTGCCCTAACTGTAATTCGCCCACACCCAGTGGTCAATTGCTGTAAGTCTCCCAATTGACCATTCTCACTCACTCATTCGGCCCAACTCGTTGTCGTTATTTCTTTATGGCTCCCCAGCTGTCACTGTCTCCTGTCTCACAGCTTCAGTCACCTTCGTTTTATCCCACTATTTGTGTCCTCTCTCACTGTCACTGCCTCTCTTTTACTGCTACTATCTCCTTCATTCGACCCTACTTCTGGTGACTCTTTTCTCAGTCACTATCTCTCTTTTCCTTATTGTCCTTGTCATAGACTCTGGCATTATCACTGGCCTTCACCCACTTCCACTTTCTCATTCTCTTTATTGCTCTCCCACTAACACTGTCTCCTTCACTCTTTTCCGAGCACTGTTCTCTCACTGTCTACTACGTTACCCTGCCACTGTGTCCCTCTCTATTTCTCACACTGCCATTGTCTCCTTCGCTCGTTTTGCACTACAACCACTTCTCGGTCCCTTTCTCGCTGCCGCTGACTCCTTCTCTCTCAGCATAAAAAGAGCGAATAAGTTCACATGCCAATATTTCTGTGAAAATTTCTAAGGCTGCAGAGGAAGGTAGAATGAGGTAGCTGGTACCCTACTTACCAATCAGAGTATTTTAATTAAGAGGATGTAAGAGGTCCACGATTAAGGAATTTGTTGCTAGCGCACTCGAGCAGATGTAATTTCGATGGACTGCTCACGCGCTACCTACGATATGTAAGCTATAAGAGAATCTGAGACAAAAGAGCAGTGTTGACTGCAGTAGGAACTGTGTAGCAGTAGCAGTAAGTAGTTGCTAGCGAGCAGTCGTGTGTATCGAGTTGGCCGGGCCGGTCGTGGTGGAGCGATGGCGGTGCCTGAGCGATATAATATAAGGTAAAAGCGCATGTGTACTATTGTTATGTCAAGCACCATGTAAATGTTTTTAAAAAAATCTCTTAATAATAATCTTTCTTATAAAAAATTAACTTTTGATAATCATTCATCTCAATTTAAAGAACTTACTAATTTCTCCAATCCATGATCATCCCGATTATTGTAAAGAAAAATCAGTTGTTTCTTTTTATACATGACAAATCTATTGGCCAGCATTGCACAGGGCTGTGCCAGAAAAATTTCTTATAGGGGCAGATATATACGCGTTATCCGGCGACCTTATTGAGGTAAGAATTTTCAATTTATTCAGAATGACCTTTCAGGGCTATGACGCAGCGCTGCTGGCGTCCAAAATTCACCACTTTAAATTCACAGTCAATTACTGAAAGGTTATAAGTGAGTCGCAATTTAATTGAGAGGTTAGTCACATTGTATTATTGGTAGGTTACGGAACTTTTCTATTGGGAGGTTACAAGGAGCATATTCGCCTTTCTCGTGCTCCGATGGGAGCATTTTTCCGCTGGTTCCCTCGTTTTCCCTGCCACTGCAGAGCATGTCACTCATGTGAAAAGAACTTGATGGGTCAGTAAAATTTGATAGTTTACTTATATGAAATTGAAATAACGCAAAACTAATTTTACACCACAGACAGGGTTTTATACGCACAAAAATTTTGCATATGCTTCAGTACTACAAAATGCCTCTGAGCACTATGGGACTTAACTTCTGAGGTCATCAGTCCCCTAGAACCTAGAACTACTTAAACCTAACTAACCTCAGGACATCACACACATCCATGCCCGAGGCAGGATTCGAACCTGACACCGTAGCGGTTGCGCGATTCCATTTGATGCGGATTGCCATTTTGTAATCCACGTCTGGGTTCTGGTCTGCTGCTGACGGTGAAAAATTACGAAAAACTCTTTTTAGGGTTTCCTTAGAAACCACCCATGGGTTTACGCATTTGCATCATTCATTCAGTGAGTCATTCACTCATTCTCAGGTATACCAGCCAGTTTAATTAAATAGTCTGTTTATTATGGGTATACACTCGTTATCAATCAATGTATTTAATTCTTGCGTGCATTTTTTACGTGTATGAGCAGGGTAAATTTGAACCTCTGTATCAGGGAAAGGGATAAAGATATCAAGAAAACTTTCAAATTTGTTCGAGATCGGGATCTTAGGAATATACCGTAAATAGTTCAGTCATTTCCTGTGTATAGCCGTATTTGAATCCGGAGCTGTGCTTCGGTACAAAAAAAAAATCATGTTTTCGACAAGTTTTAAGCCTACGGGTAACACAATTTTGACGAATTGTACCGGCAAAATTTACGAAAATGCATCATTCATTCATCATGAGTATACCTGTCAATTTAAATTGGGAGATAATACGGATATAGCTGTCATGATCAATCATCAATCAATTTATTTAATAGTTTTTACGCTTGTATTTCACTTATACGTTGCATGGGGGCTCAATTAAAATAAATATGAATGCAAATATTTTTAGTAGCTGTATGTCCGATTACGCTGTTTCGTAAACGGCTGGCCCTGACTAGTATTATTACGCAATCTGACTGCATAGAACAACAACAAAGAATGAAATAAAAATTTTCGTTAACACAATTAATTAATTAAGTCCCCAGCAACTATAAAACCTACGAAACAACAAGCACAAGTGTAGCTGTTCTGTATGTGGTAGTATGACTCAACGCACATCTGGCACGGTTCTTCTTCAACAAGACAAGAATTTTTAAATATCATTTATACTGATGTGATAAAAGAAAATTAGAAATACTATAATTGTGCAAGAAACCCCGAATTACACTCTAATACAAGAACACACGCCAGATGCTTTGTTGACTGAACCTGTAATGAAGCATTATTCAGGACACACAAATAATAAGAAAATAAAGAACAGTAGTTAGTTACCTTAATTTATATTGACGAAAAGCACTCAGATCATTACAATATCTCCATTGGAACAACATCTGCTATCTCTCCCATCAAATAACTGCATAAACATGGAACAACACTCTCGACTACCGCATCTCACTCTGACTTCAGCTACAAGCAGTGTCCACCACAAGTTCTCGGCAAGAACTGCTTGCCGCTACGTCTCAATAATCACTGCCAGTGGAGGCGGCGGAACAATACTCTCTGGCGCGATTTCTGGCGCTGTGGCTCGGTGTAGCCACCTTTCAACGTGTAGTGTAGCTCTGAACTGCTGTATCTCGGAAACAGATAAAGATACCAAGAAAATTATCAAGTAATTCGAGATCGGGATCTGATGTATAGCTCATAAAAATTTCAGCCATTTCTTGTGTATAACCACCTTGGAATCTACGGCTGAGCTTCGGCCTTCTGTCGACGGCGAAAAAATGGTAAAGAACGCTTTTCTTGGTATTTTCTCAGGAACCACCCTAATGCATCATACAGTCATTAATTCATGTGTATACACGGAAGTTTAATTACGCCAGGAAATTATCCCAATATACCAGTCAGCAATGATTCTATTTAATTTTTGCGTGCTTATTTTTCTTGTGAGAGTAAGGTAACTCTGAACCTTTGTATGTGACAAAAGGGATGAAAAAACAAGAAAACCAAGGTTGTTCGAGATCGAGATCTTAGGAATATACACTCCTGGAAATTGAAATAAGAACACCGTGAATTCATTGTCCCAGGTAGGGGAAACTTTATTGACACATTCCTGGGGTCAGATACATCACATGATCACACTGACAGAACCACAGGCACATAGACACAGGCAACAGAGCATGCACAATGTCGGCACTAGTACAGTGTATATCCACCTTTCGCAGCAATGCAGGCTGCTGTTCTCCCATGGAGACGATCGTAGAAATGCTGGATGTAGTCCTGTGGAACGGCTTGCCATGCCATTTCCACCTGGCGCCTCAGTTGGACCAGCGTTCGTGCTGGACGTGCAGACCGCGTGAGACGACGCTTCATTCAGTCCCAAACATGCTCAATGGGGGACAGATCCGGAGATCTTGCTGGCCAGGGTAGTTGACTTACACCTTCTAGAGCATGTTGGGTGGCACGGGATACATGCGGACGTGCATTGTCCTGTTGGAACAGCAAGTTCCCTTGCCGGTCTAGGAATGGTAGAACGATGGGTTCGATGACGGTTTGGATGTACCGTGCACTATTCAGTGTCCCCTCGACGATCACCAGTGGTGTACGGCCAGTGTAGGAGATCGCTCCCCACACCTTGATGCCGGATGTTGGCCCTGTGTGCCTCGGTCGTATGCAGTCCTGATTGTGGCGCTCACCTGCACGGCGCCAAACACGCATACGACCATCATTGGCACCAAGGCAGAAGCGACTCTCATCGCTGAAGACGACACGTCTCCATTCGTCCCTCCATTCACGCCTGTCGCGACACCACTGGAGGCGGGCTGCACGATGTAGGGGCGTGAGCGGAAGACGGCCTAACGGTGTGCGGGACCGTAGCCCAGCTTCATGGAGATGGTTGGGAATGGTCCTCGCCGATACCCCAGGAGCAACAGTGTCCCTAATTTGCTGGGAAGTGGCGGTGCGGTCCCCTACGGCACTGCGTAGGATCCTACGGTCTTGGCGTTCATCCGTGCGTCGCTGCGGCCCGGTGCCAGGTCGACGGGCACGTGCACCTTCCGCCGACCACTGGCGACAACATCGATGTACTGTGGAGACCTCACGCCCCACGTGTTGAGCAATTCGGCGGTACGTCCACCCGGCCTCCCGCATGCCCACTGTACGCCCTCACTCAAAGTCCGTCAACTGCACATACGGTTCACGTCCACGCTGTCGCGGCATGCTACCAGTGTTAAAGACTGCGATGGAGCTCCGTATGCGACGGCAAACTGGCTGACACTGACGGCGGCGGTGCACAAATGCTGCGCAGCTAGCGCCATTCGACGGCCAACACCGCGGTTGCTGGTGTGTCCGCTGTGCCGTGCGTGTGATCATTGCTTGTACAGCCCTCTCGCAGTGTCCGGAGCAAGTATGGTGGGTCTGACACACCGGTGTCAATGTGTTCTTTTTTCCATTTCCAGGAGTGTATTATATATATTACGGTATATTGATAATTTTTACTTATGGACCGTCTGACAGCAACTGAATAAAACACAATTTTAGTGCCATACGCGTTTCGCCTTTATTTTCTGCAAGGCATCATCGGTGGCCTGGAATATGTACATATGTTTGCTATTTAATTTACATGTTTGTCACTGTGCCTATAGGTTATAAACAGTTCCGGTGGTTGGTATTTCCTATTAAGTAGTAATGTTTTGAACTTACAGTTAAATTAAATAGCAAACATATGTACATATTCCAGGCCACTGATGATTATCAATATACCGTAATATTACACACAACTGAGGAAGACAGGAATACAAAAGTTGAAGATGTCAAATTATATATATTTCAGCCTGGTTCACTGGTAACGGCGAAAATACACATGTCAAAAAATGTTTTGCATCACCCCAGTTCCCAGAACTCCTGAAGATAGACTTGACTGTGGATATTGTATCACAGACACGGTCCCTTTGACTGTTCAGAGATGTCACTAAATCCACCCAAAGACGTAAACAACTATGCATGAGCAGCGCCTATAAGACGGAGTGGGTCCGACAGCCGATCAGTTCCAGTCATTCCACCAGGAAGGAGGTACACGGCTCGTGTTGTCTGTAGTTCAACCACGCCTAGACGGCCAATAACGCGATTCGATCTCGTCCGCATTGTTACTTTGTGCCAGGAAGGACTCTCAACAAGGAAAGTGTCCAGGCGTCTCGGAGTGAACCAAAGCGATGTTGTTCGGACGTGGAGGAGATACAGAGAGACAGACACTGTCGATGACATGCCTCGTTCAGGCCACCCAAGGGCTGCCACTGCAGTGGAAAACCGCTACCTACGGATTATGGCTCGGAGGAACCCTGACAGCAACGCCACCATGTTGAATAATGCTTTTCGTGCAGCCACAGGACGTCGTGTTACGACTCAAACACTGCGCAGTAGGCTGCATGATGCGTAACTTTGCTCCCGACGTCCATGGCGAGGTCCATCTTTGCAACCACGACACCATGGAGCACGGTGCAGATTGCCCAACAACATGCCTAATGGACCGCTAAGGATTGGCATAACGGCGTAACGGCTGTACGATTCGTGAATGCCATCCTCCAACCGATAGTGCAACCATAATGGCAGCATACTGGCGAGACATTCGTCTTCATGGACGACAATTCGCGCCCCCATCGCGTACATCTTGTGAATGACTTCGCTCGACTAGAGTGGCCGACATGTTCGCTAGACATAAACCCTATTGAACATGCGTGGGATAGATTGAAAAGGGCTGTTTATGGACGACGTGGTCCACCAGCCACTCTGAGGGATCTACGCCGAATCGCCGTTGAGGAGTGAGACAATCAGGACCAACAGTGCCTTGACGAACTTGTGGATAGTAAGCCACGACGAATGCAGGCATGCATGAATGCAAGAGGACGTGCTACTGGGTATTAGAGGTACCGGTGTGTACGGAAGTCTGGACCACCACCACTGAAGGTCTCGCTGTATGGTGGTACAACATGAAATGATGTTTATGACGATCTCTATTCCAATTTTCTGTACATGCTCCGGAAGTCTCGGAACTGAGGTGATGCAAAACATCTTTTGATGTGTGTATAATTTAAAAACCTTTTTATGCGGTTTTTCGAGGAACCGTCCACGAGTTAATGATGCCTCCTTAAGTACCACCAAGCCCACCGTGGACCACATCAAATACAAAAAGAACCAAACGATTTGTTCCATTTGCCTAAGCGGGAGGAGGTGTGTGATATTCGTACTTTGAGCTTGTACTGTACAGTACAGTCCTTATGCTGGGTATACAAACGGTCGCTAGTCCAAGGGCTATCCAAAACACTTGACAGTACCTTCTTATCACCAACAGAACCCGATGTCTGAACACCTGAAAATTTCGTTATTATGGGTGACGTTTTGGAACATATCGGTAAGCATGATGTCGCACGCATACTCATTCTGACCCTACCGGATTGCGACCGTTCGCGCTGCGTGGTTCGAGCAGTCGTTCACATGGATGACGGGATACCAGGACACGACCATCCACCTGGTGTAACAAGGAACTTGATTCAGTCGGCCAGGCGACAAGTTTTCATTGTCCCACGAAGATACTGTGCTTTCTACAATCGCAGCCGAAATTGTCGTTGAGTCAACGTAGGAAAATACTACATCGTTTACTGCTGAGCCTCACTTTCAGAAATGTGAGCTGAACGGTATGTCCGAAACACTTGTGCCCCCACCAACATTTTACTCTGTCGTGAGATCCACCGGAAAAAAAAGAAAAATTAAATGGTATTTGTGGCCGAGAGTCCCCTTCTGGGGTGTTCGTCGGCCTGGCACATGTCTTTTTAATTGACGCCACTTCGGTGACTTGACGTCGATGATGATGATGATGATGACAACAAAACCCAACCGTAGCGTTGAAAATCCGCAATCCGTCCGTGAGCAGAACCCGGAGACCCGTAATCAAGAGTCAGCAACGCTATCCACAAGACCACGAGTTGCTGACAGATCTTTCGCACCTATCGTGCTTTACACAGAGGGCAAGCTTCCGATCTCTATGTTCTATGATGAGGCATGGACGTCCAGTACCTTGTCACCTTACTTGGTTTCAGGATCCATGCATCCTCTGAACGATTTTTTATCTAAATGATGTCGAACGGGTTAGTTTACTGGATACACTATGTGATCAAAAGTATCTGGACCCCCCCCCCCCCAAAAAAAAAATACGTTTTTCATATTAAGTGCATTGTGCTGCCATCTACTGCCAGGTACTCCATATTAGCGACCTCAGTAGTCATTAGATATCGTGAGACAGCAGAACTGGGAGCTCCGCAGTACTCACGGACTTCGAATGTGATTAGGTGATTGGGTGTCACTTGTGTCATACGTCTGTACGCGAGATTTTCCCACTCCTTTACATCCCTAGGTCCACTGTTTCCGATGTGGTAGTGAAGTGGAAACGTGAAGGGACACGTACAGCACAAAAGCGTACAGGCTGGCCTCGTCTGTTGACGGACAGAGACTACCGACAGCATCGTAATGCGTAACAGGCAGACATCTATCCAGGCCATCACACACGAATTCTTAACTGCATCAGGATCCACTGCAAGTACTATGACAGTTAGGTGGGAGGTGAGAATACTTGGATTTCATGTTCGAGCTGCTGCTCATATCGGTAAATGCCAAACGACGCCTCGCTTGGTGTAAGGATTGTAAAATTTGACGATTGAACAGTGGAAGAACGTTGTGTGGAGTGACGAATTACGGTACACAATGTGGCGATCCGATGGCAGGGCGTGGGTATCGCGGATGCTGGTGAACGTCATCTGCCAGTGTGTGTAGTGCCAACAGTAAAATTCGGAGACGGTGGTGTTATGGTGTGACCGTGTTTTTCTTGGAGGGGGCTTGCACTTCTTATTGTTTTGTTTGGAACTATCACAGCACAGGGCTACACTGATGTTTTAAGCAATTTCTTCCTTTCCACTGTTGAATATCAATTCGGGGATGGCGACTGCATCTTTCAGCACGATCGAGCACCTGTTCATTATGCCCGGCCTGTGGCGGAGTGGTTACAGGACAATAACATCCCTGTAATGGACTGGCCTGCACTGAGTCCAGACCTAAATCGCACAGAACACCTTTTGGATGTTTTGGAACGCCGACTTCATGTCAGGTCTCCCGACCCACATCGAAACCTCTCCACAACGCAGCACTCCTTGAAGAATGTGCTACCATTGCCCAAGAAACCTTCCAGCACCTTATTGAACGTATGCCTGAGAGAGTGGAAGCTGTCGTCAATGCTAAGAGTGGGCCGACACCATACTGAATTCCAGCATTACCGATAGAGGGCGCCACGAACTTTTCAGCCAGGTGTCCGGATACTTTTGATCACATAGTTTATGTATGTATGATCAGTGCTAACATTAATGATTACATTATGATTTTAGTCCTACTCATACAACGACACATAAAATCAAGGTTTGATTTTTTTAGTTTTTTTATTGGCTACCAGTTTTTAAACAGAAATTCGTCAATGTAATAGGAGATGTCTAGGAGGAATGGTTTTAAGTTAGGTTTTAAAACTTGATTCTCTACGTGTCATACGTGTTATGGTAGTGCGTAAACGATCAAAATTTTTTGTTGCTGCATACTGAACTCATTTCTGAGCTACAGACAGCTTTAATAATGGGTAATAAAAGTCACTTTTCCCTATAGTGTTGTACTTGTGAACAGCACTGTTCTTCTCAAATTGTGATGGATTATTTATGACGAGTTTCATTACCGTATGTACATTTTGTGACGGCACAGTTAAAATGCCTAGCTCCTTGAAGAGGTACCTACATGACGTCTGTGGGTGAACATCACACACACTGAGGTGACAGAAGTCATGAGACAGCGATATGCACATATACAGATGGCAGTAGTATCGCGGCCACAAGGTAGAAAAGGGCAGTGCATTGGCGGAGCTGTCATTTGTGCTCAGATGATTCATGTGAAATGGTTTCCGACATTATTATGGCCGCACGACGGGAAATGACTGACTTTCAACGCGGAATTGTAGTTCGAGCTAGACGCAAGGGACATTCCATTTCGAAAATCGTTAGGGAATTCAATACTCTGGGATACACAGCGTCAAGAGTGTGTCGAGAATACCAAATTTCAGGCATTACCTCTCACGACGGACAACGCAATGGCGAAAGCAGCGGCGTTTGCATAGTGTTGTCATTGTCAACAGTCACTGCGTGAAATAACATTAGAAATCATTGCGGGACGTACGATGAACATGTCCGTTAGGACAGTGCGGCGAAATTTGGCGTTAATGGGTTGTCGCAGCAGATGGCTCAGCTGAGTGTCTTTACTAACAGCATGACATCGCCTGCAGCGCCTCTCCTGGGCTTGCGACCATATCGGTTGAAGCCGAGTCTAGAAAACCGTGACCTGGTTACATGAGTCTCGATTTCAGTTGGTAAGAGCTGATAGTAGGTTTCGAGTGCGGCGCAGACCCCACGAAGCCACGGACCCAGATTATTAACCAAGGCACTGTGCAACCTGGTGGTGGCTCTATAATGATGTGGGCTGTGTTTACATGAAATTGTCTGGGCCCTGGGCCCTCTGGTCCAACTGAACGGACATTGAGTGGAAACAGTTATGTTTGGTTACTTGCAGACCATTTGTAGCCATTAATGGATTTCAGGTTCCCAAACAACGATGGAATTTTTTTTGGATGACAATGCGCAATGTCACCAGGCCACAGTTCTTCGGTTTGGTTTGCAGAACATTCTGGACAATTCGAGCGAATGTTTTGGCCACTCATCTGCTGCTGAGCCATCTGCTGCGATAGCCCATTAACGCCAAATTTCGCCGCACTGTCCTAACTGACGTGTTCATCGTACGTCCCACAATGATTTCTAATGTTATTTCACGCAGTGACTGTTGTCAATGGGAACACTATGCAAACGCCGCTGCTTTCGCCACTGCGTTGTCCGTGGTGAGAGGTAATGCCCGAAATTTGGTATTCTCGACACACTCTTGACACTGTGTATCCCGGAGTATTGAATTCCCTAACGAGTCCTATAAATCTTCGATGGGTGGTCATATCATTCACTCGAACTGTCCAGAATGTTCTTCAAACCAAACGCGAACAACTCTGGCCTGGTGACGTTGCGGATTGTCACCCAAAAAATTTCCATCGTTGTTTGGGAACCTGATATCCATTAATGGAGAGGTCAGTTCGTGCACAAAATCTTCAACTGGCAGCTCTTTAGCAATTATGGGCGGCTAAATAGGCAGCACGGCTCAGTATTTCTGCAGGGGACTTTGAGCGACTTGTTGAGTCCATGCGACGTCGAGTTGCTGCACTGTGCCATGAAAAAAGGGGCTCGATACGATGTTAGGAGGTATCCCACGACTTTTGTCACCTCAGTGTATTTATTATTCTTATTTCTCTATTTTGTGCAGTCAGTACTTCCTTTCTAAGTGGTGGGTTACCACAGAATATTATCCCGTAAGACGTTATAGAGTGGTAATATGCAAAATATGTCAGGAGGTTAAGTCTTATTTCCAAGATGAGAAATTATACGAAGAGCAAAAGTAGCTGAATTTAATTGCTTGATGTTGTTGTTGTGGTCTTCAGTCCTGAGACTGGTTTGATGCAGCTCTCCGTGCTACTCTGTCCTGTGCAAGCTTCTTCATCTCCCAGTACCTACTGCAACCTACATCCTTCTGAATCTGCTTAGTGTACTCATCTCTTGGTCTCCCCCTACGATTTTTACCCTCCGCGCTGCCCTCCAATACTAAATTGGTGATCCCTTGATGCCTCAGAACATGTCCTACCAACCGATCCCTTCTTCTGGTCAAGTTGTGCCACAAACTTCTCTTCTCCCCAATCCTATTCAATACTTCCTCATTAGTTATGTGATCTACCCATCTAATCTTCAGCATTCTTCTGTAGCACCATATTTCGAAAGCTTCCATTCTCTTCTTGTCCAAACTATTTACCGTCCATGTTTCACTTCCATACATGGCTACACTCCATACAAATACTTTCAGAAATGACTTCCTGACACTTAAATCTATACTCCATGTTAACAAATTCCTCTTCTTCAGAAACGCTTTCCTTGCCATTGCCAGTCTACATTTTATATCCTCTCTACTTCGACCATCATCAGTTATTTTGCTCCCCAAATAGCAGAACTCCTTTACTACTTTAAGTGTCTCATTTCCTAATCTAATTCCCTCAGCATCACCCGACTTAATTCGACTACATTCCATTATCCTCGTTTTGCTTTTGTTTATGTTCATCTTATATCCTCCCTTCAAGACACCATCCATTCCATTCAACTCCTCTTGCAAGTCCTTTGCTGTCTCTGACAGAATTGCAATGTCATCGGCGAAACTCAAAGTTTTTATTTCTTCTCCATGGATTTTAATACCTACTCCGAATTTTTCTTTTGTTTCCTTTACTGCTTGTTCAATATACAGATTGAATAACATCGGGGATAGGCTACAACCCTGTCTTACTCCCTTCCCAACCACTGCTTCCCTTTCATGTCCCTCGACTCTTATAACTGCCACCTGGTTTCTGTACAAATTGTAAATAGCCTTTCGCTCCCTGTATTTTACCCCTGCCACCTTCAAAATTTGAAAGAGAGTATTCCAGTCAACATTGTCAAAAGCTTTCTCTAAGTCTACAAATGTTAGAAACGTAGGTTTGCCTTTCCTTAATCTTTCTTCTAAGATAAGTCGTAAGATCAGTATTGCCTCACGTGTTCCAGTATTTCTACGGAATCCAAACTGATCTTCCTCGAGGTCGGCTTCTACTAGTTTTTCCATTCGTCTGTAAAGAATTCGTGTTAGTATTTTGCAGCTGTGGCTTATAAACTGATTGTTCGATAATTTTCACATCTGTCAGCACCTGCTTTCTTTGGGATTGGAATTAGTATATTCTTCTTGAAGTCTGAGGGTATTTCGCCTGTTTCATACATCTTGCTCACCAGATGGTAGAGTTTTGTCAGGACTGGCTCTCCCAACGCCGTCAGTAGTTCCAATGGAATGTTGTCTACTCCGGGGGCCTTGTTTCGACTCAGATCTTTCAGTGCTCTGTCAAACTCTTCACGCATTATCGTATCTCCCATTTCATCTACATCCTCTTCCATTTCAATAATATTGTCCTCAAGTACATCGCTCTTGTATAGGCCCTCTATATACTCCTTCCACCTTTCTGCTTTCCCTTCTTTGCTTAGAACTGGGTTTCCATCTGAGCTCTTGATGTTCATACAAGTGGTTCTCTTATCTCCAAAGGTCTCTTTAATTTTCCTGTAGGCAGTATCTATCTTACCCCTAGTGAGATAAGCCTCTACATCCTTACATTTGTCCTCTAGCCATCCCTGCTTAGCCACTTTGCACTTCCTGTCGATCTCATTTTTGAGACGTTTGTATTCCTTTTTGCCTGCCTCATTTACTGCATTTTTATATTTTCTCCTTTCATCAATTAAATTCAATATTTCTTCTGTTACCCAAGGATTTCTACTAGCCGTCATCTTTTTACCTACTTGATCCTCTGCTGCCTTCACTTCTTCATCCCTCAAAGCTACCCATTCTTCTTCTACTGTATTTCTTTCCCCCATTCCTGTCAATTGTTCCCTTATGCTCTCCCTGAAACTCTGTACAACCTCTGGTTCTCTCAGTGTATCCAGGTCCCATCTCCTTAAATTCCCACCTTTTTGCAGTTTCTTGAGTTTTAATCTACAGCTCATAACCAATAGATTGTGGTCAGAGTCCACATCTGCCCCTGGAAATGTCTTACAATTTAAAACCTGGTTCCTAAATCTCTGTCTTACCATTATATAATCTATCTGATACCTTTTAGTATCTCCAGGGTTCTTCCATGTATACAACCTTCTATCATGATTCTTAAACCAAGTGTTAGCTATGATTAAGTTGTGCTCTGTGCAAAATTCTACCAGGCGGCTTCCTCTTTCATTTCTTAGCCCCAATCCATATTCACCTACTACGTTTCCTCCTCTCCTTTTTCCTACACTCGAATTCCTGTCACCCATGACTATTAAATTTTCGTCTCCCTTCACTATCTGAATAATTTCTTTTATTTCATCATACATTTCTTCAATTTATTCGTCATCCGCAGAGCTAGTTGGCATATAAACTTGTACTACTGTAGTAGGTGTGGGCTTCGTATCTATCTTGGCCACAATAATGCGTTCACTATGCTGTTTGTATTAGCTTACCCGCATTCCTATTTTCCTATTCATTATTAAACCTACTCCTGCATTACCCCTATTTGACTTTGTATTTATAGCCCTGTATTCGCCTGACCAGAAGTCTTGTTCCTCCTGCCACCGAACTTCACTAATTCCCACTATATCTAACTTTAACCTATCCATTTCCCTTTTTAAATTTTCTAACCTACCTGCCCGATTAAGGGATCTGACATTCCACGCTCCGATTCGTAGAACGCCAGTTTTCTCTCTCCTGATAACGACATCCTCTTGCTTGATAAGCTTAGTAATACGCTTCTTCCAGGCCAAGTTTTCATCAATATGCACATCCAAAAATTTGGTGCATTCTAACCAATTTACTGATTCCTTTTCATGTGCTACATCAGAGATCAGAAAACTTTTTCCACAGTGGGCCGGATAACTGACAAAATGACGAGCACGGGTCGCATCATTAACATGTATAATTTCTAGATAGAACATGTAGACGCAATAATTTAAAATTCGACATTGTAAATTTAGCACATAGCAGGCAGCAGGTCTCCGCATGTGTGAAGATCTCCTAGTATTCTAAACATGATATTTAAATTGAAATTTTATCACAAGGTCTTGTGGTCCATATATTTAAGTAGCATCGGTGGGCCGGAAAAGATGACGTCGCGGGCCGGATTCGACCCGCGGGCTGTAGTTTGGCGACCCCAGTGCCACATCAGTTGTTGGGATGACTGTATTTGTTGTAAAGGCCTGCATTAAGAGCGTTTTCTCGAAATTTAGGGTAAGTCCATTTTCTGAGAACCACTTTATAATTCTGTGGAAAGTATCATTTACAATATCTTCTGTTGTTTCCCCTCTAATAGGATTTCTTGTAACACCAGTATCGTCTGCAAAAATTACCAATTCTGCTTGTTGAGTGTTAACTGGTAGGTCATTTACAAACTATATATATAAGGAATAAGAGTGGACTCAAAAGTGAACCCTGTTGGACTCCGTTTGTGATTTCGATCCAGTCACCCACTCGTGTTATCACCGTCGTTCAACCACAGGTTGTAGAGGCTCACGACTGTAGCATGCCAACAGCCGATAAGCTTCGCCATTTCCAAGATGCCTGTTCCCAGTTGCCGCGGCGTCACAATCTGCCCTTTATCAAAGGCTTTTATGTTAGTGGAGTTCCCAATTTACGGTGTGTATCGTCGCTCTGATCCGATTGTTTAGTTTCCTGACCGCGTCATTTGACCGCAATTCCATTTGGCGGAATTCAGTCTCACTGTTGTTGATAATCATAATGTTCCAGCTCATCAGAGTATGTACGAGAGCGAGTAATATGAATGCGACTTATGTGGAGTGGCTGCATACATGGGAACAGCGTTTGGAAACCTCATATCATCTCATTGTCATTTGAAACAATGTATAATTAGCGTTGGGGCTGGGAAAGATCCCCTTACGAATTTCCGGCATAGTATGGATGACAGAAAAACTGACGGACCTTTGAAAAATTCAGTTTAATTTAAAACCTCTAACAATGAACAATATTTACACACTTCCGTTACTCAAGGAACATATCGAGAAAACTAGGCAGAATCCAATGGAGAGTCAATGCTAATGCTTCTCTCATACATTCAGGGAAATCCTTACAGTCCCTGGTCAGGCCATATTATTCAGATCTATGACAAGCTTCCATAGCGACGAGCTGTGGAATATATGACATATTAAGGGAAACGACGCTGCACAGATCACCAACAATAAACTTGTGTCCTACAACACGCTATGACCGCCATCGTCGAACGGGATGCAACCGCATTGTCTCTTAGTGATATCCTATGGTGTAATCTTCTAGGGTAATGTAGTTAAGATTTAAATAGTTTTCATTCTATAGAAGCTTGTAGCGAAACTATTATGTAAAACGAAAGAAAACGCCATGTGGACTATAGTGCCGGACGAGAAAACAATTTGTGACATTGACATTGGCACGGTAGCGTGTCCTAACAAGCCTATATTTACTTGTGGAGGAGGTCGGGTGCATACTAAAATGTATGCCAGACGACTTCGCCCATTTACATTAATATTTAGGTGTAGGGTTTCCTCCGTTATATCAGAAGCTTATAATCATCAGTTCAGAATTGGGATATGTAGATGTTTCCAACATTTTGCCTTCTCTTACGGCAGTGGCGTGAAACACTGAAAGAAAAGCCGATGAAAGATGGGTGCGTATGATTCCCAGCATTATCGAGGCCATAGGTGTGAATTCGTAAGGATGTACAGCGGGTCTATGGACCGATCAATATATGCCGGAAAATGTGTTTCAGATCTGCTTCTGCGCATTTTATTTATCAAGATTAGGCACTGAAAAATATTACATTGTTGATAACTCTCTTCTCAGAGAAGAACAAAATCTGCGGAATTTATTTATAACTACACTGAGGAAGCATTACTTAAACTGTTAGCAGTAAATCCTCAGCACTTTAATAAGATTTCATTTGTCACTGGGGCCATAATATATGCAAGGCACTGCATCCTTTCAGCATTATGCATTCATTACACACGTTTCGAACACATTTCTAAAACACATTTTCGATTATGATTATCTTAGAAATGATGTTTCAGTGATTTATTCCACGACTTACGCTGCCAAAGATAGTGTCCGTTTCATGAAGAAAATGTGACGTGAATTCGACACAGACAAAACTGAATCAAGAAACAGAGAGTATACAGAACAAATTGTTTAGAATGCAACTGTCTGTCGTTGAGCAGTGCGATAAAATCATGGCAATGTTTACGGAGACAGGCATCTCTGAAAAACTTACTGCTTACGACAACAACACTGCAAAACAACTCCTGAGATTTTTAGAGCCATTCAAAGATGGAATAGGAGTTCTGGAAGGCGAGAAGTTTCAACAGTTCAGTTTGTTTTGTTGTGTATGCGCCAACTGAAAAGTCATTGCAATACAGGGTCCGCACTTAATCACTGTCGACACAGTTTTCTTGTTTAATACACGCTGCGTGTCAGCAAATGAAAACTGCTCTTAATTGCAAAATGCCAGTTTCAGTGGCAGCTGGGCTTTGCCAGTACAGAACAACAGTCGTATTATCGTCTGTTAACTGTAGATACTACGAGCGCTGTAAAGGCTCTCTCTTCGTCTCACAGAGGAGGAAGTCGAAATTTGGTCATTGCACATTTTCGTTGTCGCCATTCCGATAATTGAAAATTTCTGCATCTGATAGGGATGAGACGTTAAATACTGTGCGTCCAATATGTGATGAAATATCGGTTCCTGGTAAGGCAGAACAAAATTATAACGTCTCACTAATATCTTATTATATTTTTATGATATCTGCAATTATTTATTCAGGGCTGTTGAGCGAATGTTAGACGCATTCAGCAGCCAAATAAAAAAGTGAAGTCTCTGTTTTCGGTGTGAGTAGATTGTGGACGATACCATGTTGACTACTGTTTAACCCGAACGGATAGTGGAGAAGACGATGATGGGCTTGAGAGATGAAAGCGCAACAGTAGTCTCTTTCCCAAGCCATCTGATTTAGCGAGAAGAACGTTTTTTATTCCGGCCTTAAATGTGACTAGCAAAAGAAATGTAGAGCGGCATGGAACAGTATCACGGACGGACGAAGCAGAGTAGATCCGAAACGAGGCGATTTATTTCAGGGAATACTGTAATTTGGAGATAATTTTGTTCCTGGAAATTTCTAATTTCTTAGGAGGTATGTTTACGTATGTACATTTGAATGAATAAAGTAAATGGTGTTATAAAAACAGCAATATGATATTCAATTACCATCATTACAAAACCTGGTAGTTACATCGGTTTCCGAATTTTCGTTATTGCATAATGCAAGCTATTTTCTTTAATGGATCACTGTAATGTCTCGATTATACACTACCGCCCAAAAGTATTTATCTAGAGCGTAACTAAATTGATGTGAGTGTAGTTCCATGAGCCGGTAGGAAGATGTCAGGAGCGACAGCAGCCTGCAGACACACGGAGCAATCCCCTCCTCACGGCGCCTCGTCCGACCACATCCTGCCCGCTTCCGTCATTCGTGGACTCGAGCGAGTATCAGCAAGCAAGACGCCCTATTTGCAGACCTCTAGTACTCTGTGGCTTTTGCTTCTCTTTCTGGAGATTTTTGTTTCTTTATTTGCATGTAAGTATCAAACCCTACGTTTAATTTTATCCATATTTCCCTACAATAAAAACTATAGGTTTTTATAGTGTTTAATTCACTAGTCTTTCGTAATATTATTTAAACGAATAGCTTCCTTTTGTGTAATGTTTTCAAAGCTTTTTATGCTATCTGTTGATGACCACGAATGTCATCTTGTATATTTCTAATGTAACTGTCCCCAGGCTCGCTGGTGGGGTCTCCTCACCACAACTACTTTTGTGTAATTCCTTCTGTGTTTATATATTTGTTCATTTTCCAGCGTAGGCTTTGAAACATATTCCGCCCGATCACCAAAGTTAAGCAAGGTTGGGCCCGGATAGTACTTGGTTGTGTGCGTGTTCTGGGAAAACCGGGTGCCGTTGAGTTTCAGGACACGGAAGTCCCCGAAGTGGCGTCAAATTGAAAGACTTGCGCTGGACCGTCGTGCACATGACAATTATTTTTAATTTTTATATGGTGTTTGTTTTCCTTGTAGAGCCTCCTCAGTTTCTGTTGACCATATTTGTAATCTACGCCTTCGGTGATATTTCTTTTCACTTCCTAACGCCTCATTTGCAGCATCTTAATTGCTTTTTCAATATCTGTCCATCCTTCTTCAGTGGTGTCCCGAGTGCGAGTGCGTTCTGAAAAAGTAATGCTTCCGAATATTTTATGTGAAAATTCTTAAAGATTTTTTAAGTAAGACAAACTTTATTAACACTCTACATCTTTATTCTCGGTGTCTACATATTTATTTCTCAACATAGTCACTCTGGCGACGAACAAATTTCTCCCAATGAGACGCAAGTTTGTTGATATCGTCACTGTAGAATGTCTTGTTGTCGGAACCACAACTTTTCTTCTGTTTGCACGGCTTCATCACTATGAAAGTGAAGTCCTCGAAGGTGTTCTTTAAGCTTTGAATACAGATGAAAGGCCCAGTCAGGACTGTACGGAGGTCGATCTATGACAGCAAACCCGAGGCGTCGGATTGTTGCAGATGTTGCAGCGCTCGTGCGTGGTCTGGCAGTGTTACGCTGAAGGAGTGCTCCATGTGTGGACGAACCCTTCTAATTAACGGTTTCAGTTTTGCGACGGTTTCTCACGACCCGACGTAGATAAGTTACACTCCACCACGTTACATGCTACAACTCGGAGCCCTCCAGCGGCAGAGGGTTGCAACTTACATCGGCGAAGCAGAAAAGTCAACGGACACACGACATGTAATACCTCAACCGATACTGGGAACATAATAAAAAATTCGGAGGAATTACTTTCCTGCAGGCCCTCGTAGCTAATAAGTTCTAACTTCTTGTTTAAACTATTCTGATATAGGTCCTTAATACTTCCAACCTTGAGTAAATATACTTTATAGACCTCTTCTTGCTTCTGGAGAGTACCAGGTTTCTTCTACCTCCATTTAGCAGAAGTGTCAACTTGACATATTATAACTGATCGGTCACGACATCATAATTTCTGTATGCTCTTGTATTTTTTACTTGACTGCACATTCTTCTATTCACTATTCCATAATCTGTCATTCAACTGTATTCTCTACCGGTCCAAGTATATATGTAAATATCTTTTCCTTTCTAGAAAAAGGTGTTCTTTATTTTCAAACCATTAAAAGTGGAAAAATCTCCAAATAATTGCCCATTCTGGTTACAAGTTGTTTCTCCGTAGACTCCACCAATATTAGGTATTCCTGTTCTTGCATTTAGGTCACCAAACAAATCAACTGTGTATTTTTGCTGCCCCTAATGACCCTTACCGATTCACTATTCACGCCGTCCATATCATAAAACAAGAACCGATTCAGCGCTAGGCAATAATAACATGTTGACAGCTATATCGCATTGGGTCACCATTATGCTATCATGTACAGAAGTCACTGTATTGTACGAGTGCTTACCCTAATTGTGTGGCACAGGAAACAGATATTATTAACTGTGGGGAAAGACCCTCAAAGAACGACTGCAGTGTGGGAAAAAGTCTGATTAACTGATAAGATTCAGTAAACAGTACGAGTGCGTCGACAAGTGGCTCCCTCTCACCAATGGAGATATAGGGATTGGACAAAAATATGGAAACACCGCGAGAAATGCAAGCTTTAACATAAATTTAACTGATAGCCAAGCCTGCAAAGTGCCTTCTTGTATTTGGCCGCGAACGTCAACCGCGAACGTGCCATGTCCTCAATATGTTGCAAGTGTCAGTCGTAGTGAGAACAGTGTTCTGCGTAGCTGTGAGTGAAACAAAGTCACGGGATAGAGATATGCATATGTCCAGATGGTGGTACGTACATAAGGCAATACGTTGGCGGAGCTGTCATTTATCCCCAGGTGATTCATGTGAAAGGGTTTTCAACGTGATTTTGGCCGAACGACGGAAACGAACAGACTTTGAACGCGGAGTGGTAAATGGAGCTAGACGCATGGGACTTTCCATTTCGGAAATTGTTAGGAGATTCAGTAAACCAAAATCCAGAGCCTGAAGAGTGTGCCGAGAATATTAAATTTCAGGCATTACCTCTCACCACAGTCAACACAGTGGCCGACTACTTCCACGTAACAACCGAGAACAGCGGCATTTGCGTAGAACTGTCAGTGCTAACAGACAAGCAACACTGCGTGAAATAACCGCAGAAATCAATGTGGACGACGAACGTATCCATTAGGACAGCGAGGCGAAATTTGGCGTTAATGGTGAAATGTCCCCTTAGAAAAATTATACATGACTGTGCTTAAACCAACACACAATATTTTTACCGCAACGCAATCTGACTTTCAAAAATCCCTACAAAAGAATGGCCGTGACTAACATTAACCTATACCTTTTACAAATCACTTACCTCACCAAAAATCTTCGTTACTCGAACTACTGCAATAAAGCGAGCGCCACTACTGCCAGCTAAATAAAAGATTCAAACTACTGAAGGCACTAACTACTAATAGGCATAGTTAGCAAATGAAAGATTTTGATAGAAAACAAACAATGTATTTACCTCAATAGTGTTCAAAAGTCATAATGTATATAGCAGTTCATGACATCCAGTATTACAAATTTCAAAACTCCGCCATCTCTCTCCCCACATCCACCACTGTTGGCGGCTCACCTCCAACTGCGCAACGCTACGCGCTGTTAACATCCAGCTGCCCAACACTACAATGGCAGACAACAATGCAAACTAGCCACAGACTGCACACAGCACAGCCAGTGATTTTCATACAGAGCGCTACGTGGCGTTACCAATAAGAAAACCTAAATAGCCTACTTACATAGCCCCCATGCTCCCCACAAAAAATTTTACAAATTGTTTTGGGCACTGGTCAATACAGATTTGAAAAATTTTTTCATATTTACAATAACAAAGAAATCAAATGCACACACTTATTGATACAATGTTGGTCAAAAGCTAAAATTTTCTCACAGTCCATAAAGACAGTTCTGATCATTCATCACAGTAAAACTGCCGTTTGTTTTCTCAAAGTCTGACCAGTAAAATACAATGCACACGGAAGTAGTGGATTTCCATGCAGTCTTGAAGAAGTAGTGTTGTCCTTCCAACGGAAAGACAGTGCTGACTCTTGACATGCTGACAGGTAATGGGCCACAACAGAGCAAACCCATCGCAGAGTCAGTCGAAGTTTTGAAGAATATTGGTAGGTAGGTCATCACAGAACAGACCACTGTAGTCTTGTTAGAGATTACGGTAGTGGTGGGCCACCAGAGGTGCAGACCCACTGCAGTCCTTGTAGAGATAATGGTATTGGTGGGCCATCAAAGATGCAGACCCACTGCAGTCCTTGTAGAGACGGCCAGCAGCCATCTGTTGCGACTGTGCAGGTGCACAATCACCATCGAAGAGTCTTGCGGACAATATAGCAATGCTGTTAACCAGTCCCTTGCTGAATTATTAACATACGTGCAAACACTAACAGTCCCTACTTCTCACATATTGTCCATATACTATGACCAACAGAAACGTGTGCACTGAAATGAATGCTTACTAGTTACTTAATTTGCTGAACTGGTGTCCATTACAATTTTATAACATGAGAATACAATTACAAAGATACAGAAAACATCATTAAAACATAATAATACAGATAACATTTATAGTAATACAGGCTTTACAAAAGAATAGAAATAAACATATGCATCAGTGTTACAGGAATTATGACATAAGTAAATATATAAAATAATGAGAATAGTTTTCGAAACATTAATTTCCCATATGAGCATTGAAACAAAACAGAATAAATGATGTCTAAACATCTTTACAAAGTAAATAACATAGTATTTGAAAAATTCTACAACATAAATCTAATTAGCTAAACACTTAAAGACAGGAAAAAGACAAATACACAAGGGTACATAAACACATAGCGGAATAATACAAAAGGAAAGACAGGGTTCGTTTTCAGTGTGACATTTGATACTGCAGTCCAACCCAAAACTTCGTTCTGTATATCTTTCCTCTTATTTCAATATTTGTTTCCACCACAAAAATCCTTTCCAAGCATGCTTTCTGTATTCTGTTTGCATCCTCTTTCAAAATTCTTTTTTGGCCAAACCATTTTCTTATAGCTTCTCAATGCATTTCTTCCAATTCGTCACAACTCGTTCTCACATATAGCCTACCCCATCTTAAGCTAACTTAAATCTACTGAGCTCAGATGCTAAACTAGGGGACGAGGCAATGCAGCAGCACAAAACAAGTAATACAAACAGCAATGACAAGAAAATGGAAATTGGCAAAGCAAGAAGCAGTAAATGTAATAACTTATATCTAAACATGACAAACCCACAAGCAGAAAAAATAGTACACTAATGATAACAATACAGATAAGGGAAATGTGTAATCACATCTTAATGTCTATGTATTTAAAGTGGTGCACCACAAAAACTAATTCTACAAAAAATTACCAGGTACTTGAAAAGAAAATTATATATGCAGTTACTGTTATTAGTCCCTTCTTATTGTTCTTTCCGTTCCAAGAGCTCCTTTTTCGAAGAATGTGGATCATAAAATAATTATTTAATAGATCTGTTGACGGAAAGTGTTCACATTAGCAAATGCATTTAAGTTTATTTTATAAAACCAATGCTGCAACACAGCTGGAAAACAGATATCAAATGAAATGAGCAATTACGCAAACCAAAGCATAAAAACATCATTCAATAGCTATGTGGCATTTCGTAAGTCAGTAGCTCTCAGCTCTCGTAGAAAGACACTTGTCATAATCAGGTTTGCAGATGTAAGAATATTTCACATCAATTCATAAGCATTTCAGTAAGTAGCACAAAGTATGATATGTTTCCAAGTAATGAGCGTGTCGTATTTGCGATGTTTTCTACAATGGAATGTCAATAGCGAGGTTAATGGTCTCTTTTTTTTCACCTGTACCTCTGAAAGGCACACACTAATGGCTTTTTCCAGGCGTCTGTTGCCCACAACGCATTACATGAAGGTGGTCACTTAACTTTCTTACCGAAATATTTACGACACCAGTTTGCACTACAGTGACTGTATCATAAAAAAAATTTCACAGGTCGAGAATTTGCGATTCAAATCTGTAGAAACAAAATCCTATAAATATAACAGTGTCCAAAAAATTTTCGTAGGCATTGTGATACATCTACGCATATACATACATTTCATAACTCTTAAAGTACGATTCTCGGTTTCCAACATCCCTTTTCACAAATCAGAGTCCCTAAGCACTACTCATTATGCCTTACCTTATTAGACATATACATATTCGTCGACATTCTTCAATATTTCATCATTATAAATATGTAGCATAATCAAATTCCTCATATAGCATCAGCTTATTGATCGTAAACATATTTCAGCAGCATAATACACATCGTCGTCGTAAAAATAACATCATATCACCTCAGTCAAATCTCAATAATTTCAAAACCAAAAAAAAATTCCCTGCACATTTCAATAGTGTCATCTACCTCAAATGTACTTTAAAATCATGATCCCATACCAAATACATCATTCAAAGCTCTCATAGTATCACAATGGTTCCGAAAAAATATGAACAGTTCACAAAGTACAGACAAAATACAATTTATTAAGTGTGAAGTTATCCAACGGTGTAATTGCATAAACATGTGTCACTGATGTAGTAAAAAAACTGTTTGTCTCTCTCAGTTAAATGATCAGATAGCTGTGTAATTCTGTGTTAGAGAAATATGGTACCGATGTGTAAAGTTATTTAAGCAAATACCATATTAGCTAGGGCTCCTTGTGCTTGCCAGACACATGGTACACAAAGTAAGCGTGTACCCCCTTCAGGACTAATGTAATTATACCCTCAGGTGTTACAGATTACAGCAATGGAATGAAATGTATCATGGAAAACTTTCTTTGTAATTCAAAAATCTTGAAAACTAAATGGTTTAAGTACAAAATTAATCACTCACATGCGTCTCCTATAGCGCTAAATGTGCGTCTTGCTGTAAGATAATTCTGTGGAACTGTCGTAGTTATCGTCCTCTGTAAGCAAAGTTCTGCTGAAGTCAATGTACTTACCTCATCATAAACGAAAGTGAAATGCTTTGTGCGTAGATATCTTTGTTATTACCGTTATTGCCATGATGAAGAAAGTACTGTGCTGTAACGTAGTGTTGTGCTACTGAAAAGGCAGTCTCATTGTAGCTATACCACAAAAGTTACTACTAAAACATGTTTTACTTTCCAGAATAATGCATAAAAACTGTGCAGATATAAAACAGATACACCGCAAAAGCAACAATGTATATTGTGTCACACATTAGTAGCGTCGTGATAGAATCATGTAGCTGTCAAAGAAACCAAATAGTAAGTTATCTTTAATCTCACAGAAAGTACTTTAAATACAGAATGTATTTTCAAGTAAACCAAAATATTGCATTAAAATCTCATTAGCAGTACTGGTAAATGTTCTAAGTATGTGAGCCTTATAGTCGTTACGTAATCGTGCAGCTAACAAACAAGAATGTACACACACAATAACACTGTGTCGTCTGTTCACAATACAATTTCTGTTTAAATAAGTTCTCTTGGTTCTTGACTGGATACTTAACTTCCAACATTGCTGCATGTTAACAGATTCTCAGTGTGACAAATTGTACTAGTAGCGTGAAGTGAAAAATTGTATGGCAAAGACTAAGTTAAATAGCAGATTATCTCACAATAAACGGTTTTACATGTGAAATGTGGTGCAGTCTTTGACTCTTCCTAGTGCTCAGAGTTAACGTCAAAGCTATTATCATGTTGTATACATCGATAAGGAATGCTAAAATTTTTCTCAAGGTTAGCGTCTATGTTATTTTTCTCTGAGCAAGCCGGCGCACGTGGCTGCCTGCGGTGCGAGTCATTGTCTGTTTCTTTGTTGGCATGCGTCGTTACTGGGATTAGGAGACCTAACTTCTACAAATTCGCCTTGCCGAGAGGGCCCAGCCCTGTTAGAATCCCACCACTTCTGATGAAATTCACGTCTGTCGTTATGATTATATCGTCTGTCGTCATGTCGGTAGTTCCTGTAGTTTCTTTCTTGTCGGTTAAGTGGTGGAGAATTTCTCCCTGAATTATCACTGCATGGTGGACCGTTGCGTCTGAAGTTATTCTGTCTCCCGTGATAATAATAGTTCTGGTGGCCAAATTGTCTGTTTCTATGATTGTCTCTGTTATATTCATTACTACGGAAATGCGATCTTTCTCTGTAATTATTACTACTCTGCCAATGGTTGTCATACGGGTGGTGTCTGTTTTGGTCACGATTTGTGTTGTGAGAATAGCCTTGTCGTGTCCAGTTATTATTTCCTTCATCGCGGAATTGCGACGGATGTGACCTGTAATTGTTGTGTTCCTGTTTTCGCGTTCCGCTATTGTCAGTGTCAATTTCTAATTCTTGTAAGAGTCCCTGAAAAGCTTCAATGTCGTCTTTGCAACGTCCTGCCAAAATAATATGTCGTAAATGTTCAGGTAATTTGATTAAGCAAATGCGGATGAGTTCTGAGGGGCTGTATGGGTTTGACAGGTACTGATTCTTGTGCAACATGTCTTCAAAATATTTCACAAGACTGGAGAATTCAGATTGTTCGAAATGTTTCATCATTATGATGCTATGTTTTACTCGGCCTTCTGTAGCTTGAGACCAATATGCTGAGAGGAAGGCATGATAAAATTCTCCTTCACTGTGACAATCGTGAATGACCGATCGCATTCTTACAGCTGGTTCATTCTCCAAGTAGCCACACATAAATTCTAACCTGTGCTCCAATGACCAGTTGAGAGGAAAACAATGAGAGAATTGATGAAGCCATGCTTGAGGATGAATGTCGTTGTCAGAATTCTTAAATTTTTTGAATTTACTTGTAGTAATGAACAGCTTATAGTCAAAATCATCGTGTCGGCGAGTCGCACATCGCTCATTGTTACTTCGTTTCGGCGGTTCCATCTCAAAATCCAATGCGCCTTGCCAATTTCTTTCATAATTTCCGAAGTGTCCTGTGTTATTATTTTGTGGCTTTTCCGTATTTCTAAGTCCCTCTTCCCGTGTTGGAGCGCGAGTGTCCTCTGAAATATGTAATTTTTGTATTGCTTGTGCCAACTGATCTTGTACTTACCGGATTTCTCTTTTGTGTTGTGTATTGATTTGATTCTGATTTTGTTTGAATTTCTTAATTTGTTCATGCTCTTCTGTGTCAGTGATGGCTACAGGTCTTGTGTCATTCAGATCATCATCTACCTTTGCAGATAAGTTAGTGAACTGATCCGAAAGTTCGGCTACTTTCTCCGATAGTGAAATTATTTCCTCTGCGTGTTTTTCTGAACCAAGTTTCAGAGCGTCCATTTGTGTTGAAATCGTATCTACTGTGTCCTTTAAGTTTTCCTGAGTTTTTGCAAGTTGCGTAACCGAATCGGTAGATGCAACTGAGTCAATTTTAGCTTGCAAGGTGTTGTGATTTTCATGAACAATAGTTCGCAGTTCTTTTACGGCTGCTTCGTGATTCTGTAATGCGTTTTCATGACACGAAAAAATAGGTTGGAAATGCTCACAAATTTGTGTTTTTACGTCATTACAGACTTTTTGACATTTCGATTCAATGTTATGTAACTCAGTAGTTAAATCTTCACGTGTTTGTTCAAGTGTGGTGTCTAACTTCCGAAGATTTTGTTCCATTGTGTCTAACTGTTGCTGTGTTCGTCTCTGGTGTTGTTCCATTGTGTCTAACTTTTGAAGCTTTTGCTGTGTTTGTCTCTGATTTTGTTCCACTGTGTCTAACTTCCGAAGATTTTGTTCCATTGTGTCTAACTTTTTAAGCTTTTGCTGTGTTTGTCCCATTTGTTGTATTAATTGTAATAACAATGCACTGGTGTCTGAAACATGTTCCTCAGTGCTTTTCGGCAGTGAATTTGCACCGGCAACATTCACATTTTGACAAGCAGAAAATGTGTCTTGACTTATTTGAGAAAACGGTGAGGACCCAAAACCTGAATCTACAGTATTTGCGAGATTGTGTCCTGTCATTTCGGATTCCTGAGGCGAGCTATTGCCGACCGATCGATCGATAATGCTTCCCTGTTCACTAATTCCACACCATTATTTGCAGCCCGCTCCATTTCCCTATGCACAATTACCAAATTACTACTTTGAACATTAGTTAATTCATTACTCGGCGGCGCTAACACACTGCTTTCGTCTTCACTGTCATTTCTCAGTTTACTTTGGAGCCTAGTATTACGTTTTTCACACGCCATTATTGTCACAATATTTCACACGACAATACAGAAAAGCACAATTTGAAGAGCAAAAATAATGGAACATATTAACATAGCACTGAAAATAATATCTCGTTAATTGCAAGTGCAGATGCGAAATACTTGGTGCAAATCTACATGGATGCCTCAACTGTTTTACTGTACAACAAAGAAAAACTACAAGTACAAAGGAAATTCTCTCTACAATTACGCGCTAGCAATAAACAAAGGCTGCACTAATTGCACAAACTACAAGGAAAAAATCAGAAGATTCCAGTGAGGTATCCTCGGCTAAGGGTCGACATATGAAACGTCCCCTTAGAAAAATTATACTAGACTGTGCTTAAACTAACACACAATATTTTTAGCGCAACGCAGTCTGACTTTTAAAAATTCCTACAAAAGAATGGCCCTGACTAACATTAACCTATACCTTTCACAAATCACTTACCTCACCAAAAATCTTCGTTACTCGAACTACTGCAATACAGCGAGCGCCACTACTGCCAGCTAAATAAAAGATTCAGACTACTGAAGGCACTAACTACTAATAGGCATAGTTAGCAAATGAAAGATTTTGATAGAGAACAAACAATGTATTTACCTCAATAGTGTTCAAAAGTCATAATGTATATAGCAGTCCATGACATCCAGTCTTACAAATTTCAAAACTCCGCCATCTCTCTCCCCACATCCACCACTGCTGGTGGCTCACCTCCAACTGCGCAACGCTACACGCTGTTAACATCCAGCTGCCCAACACTACAATGGCAGACAACAATGCAAACTAGCCACAGACTGCACACAGCACAGCCAGTGATTTTCATACAGAGCGCTACGTGGCGTTACCAATAAGAAAACCTAAATAGCCTACTTACAATGGCATATGGCAGCAGACGAACGAAGAGAGTGCCTTTGTTAACAGCACAACAGCGTCTGCAGCGCCTCTCCTGGGCTCGTAGCCATATCGGTTGGACCCTAGACGACTGGAAAACCGTGGCCTGGTCAGATGAGTCCCGATTTCAGTTGGTAAGACCTGATGGTAGGGTTCGATTGTGGTGCAGACCCTACGAAGCCATGGGCCCAAGTTGTCAACAAGGCACTGTGCAAGTTGGTGGTAGCTCATAATAATGTGAGCTTGTAACCTCCCCCTCACTTATCGACCTTAATGACAGTGAAAAATTAAACCGCGTGTACCTAATGGAAATTTGGGAAAAGCAATCGTCACTGAGGTTAATTTGTCGGTAAAGGGGGAGGAAAGGGTTACATCTAAATGAAAGGAAAAATGCTAATGAGACTGGTGGAAATTAATTTTGAAATAGGGGTAAAGTTAATAAAGAAAGTAAATGTGCGGCCGTTACGTTAACAATCAACTAGCGGTAATCAGATATTTGAGATTTGGGGGAAATTACGGTGGCCAGTCCTAAGGACAATTACTATAGTAACTGAAAAAGAAAGATTATTACACACATAATTAGCACTAGAAGCGTGGCAACTGAAGGTTGACAAGTGTAGTGTTAGAACTGAAAGTTTGTCAGAAGTAATAAATTTCGCTACACTCTGACTTAATTTAGCAAAAGAATTAATAAAACCGGAAAATCGAAACTTAATTTAGTGACTGAAGTTAATAGTGAGCTTTCTTTCTGAAGCACATCGAAATTCAGTAAAATACGGTTAGTCTTGGATTACCTCAAAAATCATTTCAAAAGCTACTTGAACCTACGCAATTTAGAAATAAGAGATTTAACTTTGAACTTGAATTAAATGATTCTGAACAATTAACAATAGTAAAATTTAGTACGTACCAAGCTGAGCTGCAGTCACAGGTGAGCTAAAATACGGTAACAAAACTCGCACTCTTAATTTGTGCTTGTGTAATCTGAATATTGTAGCCAGCTATGAATACTTTAACTGAACTTTGAAATTAAAGCAGTGAAATCAAATAATGCTGGCATTTGAATTTCAACGACACTCGGGTTCATTCCGGAAAAGGAAGGGCCCTGCTTGGTAATGCAATTGGGACAATGAGCAACAAACTTTCATACTAAGTTGCTGTAATTTTGTGATGCAACAATTTTAAAAGTTTGAAAAGCTGAGGTCTGCCATACAGTTCTAAAACTTTACGTGCTTCCAGTCTTCCTTGTTGGTTGATTGAAGGTTTGAAGCCGTCGATCGAGGAGGTGGCGACAGTCACTCATTGTCGGCCGTCGCTGTTGCAGAAGCTGGATGTAGGCGCGCCTTCTTCTCGACACGGTCACCAGACGAAATGGTCTCTTGATGTGCGCCAGCTAATACTTCCCGTCCGCGACACCATGTCAGAAACTATCATCGCAAGTCGAGCGCAATTACATGCTGCCAAACCCCGAAAGCGCGGCAACTCGCGGGAGCTTCACACAACACACCTGCTCCACTCGCTACTCCAGCCAGACTCTCCCTCTGCCCGCGCTCCACGCGACAGAGTTAACACCACCAAAGATCCTACACACTTCGATTCTTCACACGACTTATCGATGTAATCGTTCGATAGCAGTTTTCCCTAGGTCAGACCCAGCGTATAAATACAAATAATATTTACAAAACAACCAATTATACATCGACATAAATGCATATACAAACAGAAAAACAATTACAATATATATAGAGACAGAAATGTCATATCTTCAGGTGACAAAATAAGGTAAAAAAATAATAGTACAATAGATGGAAATAGGATATGCATTTCCGGCGTTACAAGCTGTGTTTACAGGACTGCGCCCTCTGATCCAACTGAACCGATCGTTGACTAGAAATGGTTATGTTCGACTACTTGGAGCCCCATGGACTTCATGTTCCCAACCAACGATGGAATTGTTATGGACGACAATTCGCCATGTCACTGGGCCGCGATTGTTCGCGACTGGTTTGAAGAGAATTCTCGACTGTTCCAGCAAATGAGTTGGCCACCTATCGAACATTTATGAGACATAATCGAGAGGTTAATTCGTGCACAAAATCGTGAAGCGACAACACCTTCGCAACTATGGATGGCTGTAGAGGCACCATGGCTCAATATTTTGCAGGGGACTTTCAACGAATTGTTCACAAAAGCAAAACCAGGAAACTTATCTACAGGGTGCGAGTATACCGTCTAAATCCGCTTCGTGTGCCCAATCTGAGATCGGCCTTAACATTTAGAGTACATAACGGGTGTCTCTTTTTGTTGTGAGTGAGTCTGTTATCGATGAATTTCTTAATATCATGTGGACTCGGGTACGTATATGACGTGTAAAGGAAGTCACTGTAGTATTACTGTAAAAACGCGAACTCGTATGCAAGAGTGTTAATGAAACTGGGAGACATTGAGTCAGATGTCAGGAATGCTGTTATATATTCGAGAAGATTAATAATATCATGGAACCTATCAAAAAGAAAGGAAAGATAAAAGTAAGTATTGTGTCTCACTGTTTAGAGGCACAAAACGTGTGGGTGTTTTCAACTCGTTACTAAATGCAAATAAGTAGGAAGCCGAGTTGATAGGAGCTGAAGGAGTCCAGGTTGCATGGCACAATGTTAGAGAGATGGATTATTATTGAAGAAACACACAGTACAATGAAATTACTTCAGTAGTTTGTAGGACTGCAGCTACGGCTGTAACTAATACAACATATTCTCAGGGACTAAGGCTGATGGGCCCTCCTCAGAGAATCAATGCAAACAGAACTGGCTGAGGACCGATTATGAAAGTGCGTCTGCCTAGGTTGAAATCTAGCTAAGAAGTGAACGAGGCACACTCCAGTTCCGTCGAGCTGCACAGCCCGCTGGAGTGCGCTGTGCTCGGCAGACGACGGGCTGCCAATCTTGTGTTGGCGCGGCGTTGTAGTAGTATCTGTGGCAATGATACTACAGTAAGGACTCCTTGTATTCAGGAACATTCAGCGACAGGGTATACTGGCCTAAATTATGATACCTTAAATTGGTAAGGCTTCATTTTTTTGTTTCTCCCTTTGTATCAACATGTCCTTATGTTCTTTTTCCGTTTTTCCCTTTCCTCTTCGTTAAAATGAGAAATGGCTGCCTGTGTCATAGTACGTAACTTTCGCTGCTGAAAATAGATACCTTCGTCAATCTTGAAATAATTTTGAAAACCTTTCAATTAAAAACTCAGACACGAGAAGTGGTTTGTAATAGAGAATTTACTTCTCTTCCTCAGCCACATCTTGTAAGATTCATTTCCTATTTTGCTCGTTTTCTCGGGAGCTTTAACGCACGCGGCGGACAAGCAGCCGACAGCGCCTAAAACGTCTTCCTCTGAGTTGGCTACCACAACGTCAACTGCCGGAGATCGCTTCGTAGCCGCACGGTCAGTGCAGCAGACTGCTAAGCGAAGGGGCCCCGACTCGATTCCCGGCCGGGTCGGAGACTTTCTTCGTGGGGGGAACTGGATGCTATATTGTCCTTACCTTCGTATCGTCATAAATGACATTGCTGTTGAGATAGGTAAATGGGCACGTCCTGAAAACCAATAAATTAAGGAAAAAAGCTCTCAAAGGGAAAATATACCCTGATATCCGTACCTCCCCTCACCACGACTACACATAGAGTGAATAAATTCGTGAGGATATCCTGGAACGTCACTGAGGAGATCCTCAAGGCCTATGCTAGAGGCTATTTTCTTGTTGAATACTTCTGCGTGTGTATATGGTATTAGTGTTTATTTTGGAAAAGATAAAAAGAAAATAATAGTAATCCTTACAAGCTCTTTCAGGATTTCTGTCCTCCTGCTGAGGTGGTACGCAGATCTCGATGACATGTTACGAAGAAAGGACATCAGAAAATTAGCTCTTTAGGAACTGGCTTTCATATATTAAGTGAGCTGTAACAATAAACGGTCTCTATATGCGAAATAAGTAACGTCAGAGAGCCCGTTTCTGGAGCTATAGCACACTGTGCATTGTTACGACAGCACGTAACATACTGTAGAAATAAAAACTCGTGACCTCATGCGTGATGTGTTAACGAAGACGAGCTAATAAAAACATTAACGGCAAAGACTAGATAGCTGGGTAAACACGAATGCTCTCATCTGCGCCTTTCGTTGGAGAGCATAAAATATTTTTACTGCTCAGAAATCAGGGGATTAATCGTCACGGCTTTTACGGCGTCATAAACAAGCGACTGGTGAGCGCCGATGAGACGGTGGGTGGTGTGCTCTGGAGCTCTCCCTTCGGGTATTTTCGGGTCCACAGCCCCTCCCCTTTCTCTTTAACTGCCGCTTCCTTTCTCATCACGAGTCTCCAACGATAGGTTGATCACCAACTAAAAAGAGGGAGGTTACTAGCATCTTAAAAATAACTTTTTTCTTTCATTTGAGGGCGGTCTTTCTTACTTTTCTAGCCGACTTAAGCGGTTAAACTGACAACGAATACTGTCAGAGACCAGGCAGATCTTACCGAAAGCGCCAAATATTTGATCTGCTGTGGGTGCAGCTTTATTTACATCAGCTTGGTTCGAAGTTACATCTACATCTAGATTTGTAATCCGTAAGCCACCTTATGGTATGCTGTGAAGCGTTCGTATCATTTTGCAGCCTCTCTCTTCCATTCGCGGATGGCATGATGGAAGAAACGCCTCTGTATGAGTTTATAACGCGAGAGATCTGTTTCTTGGCTAATTTTCGAACGTGGTATCGTCGACTTTTGTGAATAAGGATCTACGCGCCGCACAATGTCCCACTCTGCATCTTCTTCAGAATTTCTGTGATAGCCTCGCGCTGACCGAGCAAACCCGTGACGAATCGTGCAGCTCTTCGTTGAAACTTTCTCTTCTTCTGGTAATCCCCGAAGGATGAATAATACTTAAAAACTCGTCGAACGAGAATTTTGCTAACTAGTTCATCCCTGCTTGAATTACCCTTCCTTAGGATTCCTCCTTTATAGCCGGTTCCGGGATTCGGGGAAGCGAGCCTGTCCCAGATCGAATCAGTCTCGTGACTCACCGACGAGGGATTTTGAGGCGACCAGCCTGGATGTGGCTTTTACGTGGTCTCCCACATCCATCTAGGTGAATGCCAGGCAGGTACCAACGCCTTGCCTTATATACCTACATCGTAAATATTAACAAAACGTTTTCACACTTAAACATGAGATTTACACTAGACACAGACGTAGGGGGTACACAGATGCCGTCCACGGGGAGTTGTGGCGTCAGGAAGGGGACCTGGCTGCCAGCTGTCAGCAACATCGCTTCGGCTCATAAAGCAATGCCGACTACGAAGAGAAGCCGGAAAAGGCACAGAAGAAGAAGAAGAAGAATTTTTCCTAATATGCGTTGCTGTGGAACTGTATCTAATGCTTTTTGGGAGTCCAGAAACACGGAATCAACGTGAGTACCGCTCTTTTCTGCCTATAAGGCTTTGAGATTGTGAGAACATACTCTGAGCATTTTATGAATGTGTCTCGTTTCAGACGTTTCTCCATAAACGACTTCCAGACAAAACCCAGGGTCCATATACGCGGTGTATTATACACTACTGGCCATTAAAATTGCTACACCAAGAAGAAATGCAGACGATGAACGGGTATTCATTGGACAAATATATTTTACTAGAACTGACATGTGATTACATTTTCACGCAGTTTGGGTGCATAGATCCTGAGAAATCAGTACCCAGAACAACCACCTCTGGCCGTAATAACGGCCTTGATACGCCTAGGCATTGAGTCAAACAGAGCTTGGATGGTATATATAGGTACAGCTGCCCATGCAGCTTCAACACGATACCACAGTTCATCAAGAGTAGTGACTGGCGTATTGTGACGAGCCAGTTGCTCGGCCACCATTGACCAGACGTTTTTATTTGGGGAGAGATCTGGAGAACGTGCTAGCCAGGGCAGCAGTCGAACATTTTCTGTATCCAGAAAGGCCCGTACAGGACCTGCAACATGCGGTCGTGCATTATCCTGCTGAAATGTAGGGTTTCGTAGGGATCGAATGAAGGGTAGAGCCACGGGTCGTAACACATATGAAATGTAACGTCCACTGTTCAAAGTGCCGTCAGTGCGAACAAGAGGTGAACGAGACGTGTAACCAATGGCACCCCATACCATCACGCCGGGTGATACGCTAGTATGACGATGACGAATACACGCTTCCAATGTGCATTCACCGCGATGTCTCCAAACACGGATGCGACCATCATGATGCTGTAAACAGAACCTGGATTCATCCGAAAAAATGACGTTTTGCCATTCGTCCACCCAGGTTCGTCGTCGCTCCTGTCTGTGATGCAGCGCCAAGGGTAACCGCAGCCATGGTCTCCGAGCTGATAGTCCATGCTGCTGCAAACGTCGTCGTCGTCGAACTGTTCGTGCAGATGGTTGTTGTCTTGCAAACGTCCCCATCTGTTGACTCAGGGATCGAGACGTGGCTGCACGATCCGTTACAGCCATGCGGGTAAGATGCCTCTCATCTCGACTGCTAGTGATACGAGGCCGTTGGGATCCAGCACGGCGTTCCGTATTACCCTCCTTAACCCACCGATTCCATATTCTGCTAAAAGTCATTGGATCTCGACCAACGCGAGCAGCTACAATCCGACCTTTATCAACATCGGAAACGTGATGGTACGCATTTCTCCTCCTTACACAAGGCATCACAAAAACGGTTCACCAGGCGACGCCGGTCAACTGCTGTTTGTGTATGAGAAATCGGTTGGAAACTTTCCTCATGTCATCACGTTGTAGGTGTCGCCACCGGCGCCAACCTTGTGTGAATGCTCTGAAAACCTAATTATTTGCATATCACAGCATCTTAATCCTGTCGGTTAAATTTCACGTCTGTAGCACCATCTTCGTGGTGTAGCAATTTTAATGGCCAGTAGTGTAATTAACAGCGAAAACTGACACGGCTGAAAATATACCATAATAGAACAAAAATCATTCCAGTAAACATGGGTCCACAAACGATCCATTCCCTAGATAATTACAGCTGTGATGCAACGAGCAAGCATTGACTTCAGAAGGAAATCTTGTCCCAGTTAGTGCAGATATATCTGAAATGTTAACTTTGCGATTAAGTCCCCACCAACGACCTATGTTAAAAATCAGTGTACCACTACTTAAGCACGTTACATGTTACAATTACCTATACACTCGTATGTGTAAAAAGAAGTGCTCCACGTGTCGTCAACGCATTTGGATACAATACTGCACTTATCTTTGCATTGAGTTACGAATTCTTTGAAGCACGCCCAGGTTATCTTGCAAATCTTGACGAGACTATACTACTCGCTGCTACAGTTCTTCAACCTTGTCGAATTGAGTGGTGTGCACTTCATTTTAGAGATGGCCCGAAGTAGAAAATCCAGTGGACTGAGGTCGGCCCAGGTACAGGCCCTGCTTGGTCTGTCCATATTGGACCCTCTTGCGGCGTTGTCAAAGTGCTCCATCGTGCATGTTCCACATTGCCCAACCGTGGGCCGTAGGCAACATTTGAGCCCAGTTAGACGGAGACTTAATCGAAAAGTTTGTATTTGAGATGCATTGTGTCTCAAGCTGACGGAATGGACTTCGGGCACACTAATAAAGGTATCTTTCTGTAATTTGGCGGATGTGTCCGCAGGAAGTAATAGGCTATTATTTTTATTCTATTTTTTAGTTAATGCAAAAACGCGACCAAAAACTCATGACAGAACTACATCTTTGTTTCAAACTTCCTCCATTTTGTTATTTTGTCAAATTTTTTTAAAAAGTGTGCTATTACCCCGAGCGCAATATCCTACAGATCTAGAATTTTTTTGATGATTTGTAGACTGCAGGACTTCCGCCAAGGAAACACCTCATTTTGCATAGAGCAACTTTCTTTAAATCCTCGGATGGGGGGCTTAATGATGACTCAGTTTCTTAAAAAATCAGAAAATATTGTTCAAGAATCAATACATAATGTACAAAAAGATTCACGTTGATTTCTGCATTAGTTATTCTAAACAAATCGTAAAATCCACATATACAATAGGCTGTTGAGGGTAAAGGGCCCGCATCTCGTGGTCGTGCGGTAGCGTTCTCGCTTCCCACGCCCGGGTTCCCGGGCTCGATTCCCGGCGGGGTCAGGGATTTTCTCTGCCTCGTGATGGCTGGGTGTTTTGTGCTGTCCTTAGGTTAGTTAGGTTTAAGTAGTTCTAAGTTCTAGGGGACTTATGACCACAGCAGTTGAGTCTCATAGTGCTCAGAGCCATTTGAACCATTTTTTTGATAAAGGGCCGTTAAGCAGTGGTATGGCCAACGTCACGATTTCACCATAAAAATATTTTACAAATACAGTGGTAGATTCTATGCCAAATTTGCGGTTGAGTTATCCCCTCTTTCAACCATATTATACTACAGATACACAAGTATCCGGACACCTGGCGGAAAATGACTTATGAGTTCGTGGCGGCCTCCATCGGTACTCCTGGAATTCAGTATAGTGTTGCCAGACCCTTAGCCTTGATGACAGCTTCCACTCTCGCAGGCATACATTCAATCAATTTCTTGGGGAATGGCAGCTCATTCTTCACGGAGTGCTGCACTGAGGAGATGTATCGATGTCGGTTGGTGAGGCCTGGCACGAAGTCAGCGTTTCCAAACATCCCGAAGGTGTTTTGTAGGATTCAGGTCAGGACTCTGTGCAGGCCAATCCATTACAGGGATGTTACTGTAGTGTAACCACTCCGCCACAGACCGTGCATTATGAACGGTGCTCTATCGTGTTGAAAGATGCAGTCGCCATCCTCGACTGCTCTTCAACAGTGGGAAGGAAGAAGGTGCTTAAAACATCAATGTAGGCCTATGCTGTGGTAGTGCCACGCGAAACATAAAGGCGTGATGTGTGGCTTCTGAGCAACCGCTCGACCATGAAATCCAAGTTTTCTCACCTCCCACCTAACTGTCATAGTACTTGCAGTGGATCCTGATGCAGTTTAGAATTCCTGTGTGATGGTCTGGATAGATGTCTGCCTATTCCACATTACGATCCTCTTCAACAAATGGTTCAAATGGCTCTGAGCACTATGGTACTTAACTTCTGAGGACATCACACACAGCCATGCCCGAGGCAGGATTCGAACCTGCGACCGTAGCGGTTGCGCCGTTCGAGACTGTAGCGCCTAGAACCGCTCGGCCAATCCGGCCGGCGATCCTCTTCAACAGTTGGTAGTCTCTGTCAGTCAGCAGACGAGGCCGGCCTGTACGCTTTTGTGCTGTACGTGTCCCTTTATGTTCCCACTTCACTATCAAATCGGAAACAGTGGACTTAGGGATGTTTAGGAGTGTGGAAATCTCGCGTACAGACGCATGACACAAGTGACACCCAATAGCCTGACCACATTCGCAGTCCTTGAGTTCTGCGGAACGCCCCATTCTGCTCTCTCACGATGTCTAATGACTACTGGGGTCGCCGATATGGAGTACCTAGCAGTAGGTGGCAGTATAATGCACGTAATATGAAAAAAACGTATTTTTTGGGGGGTGTCCGGATGCTTTTGATCACATAGTGCACCTTCAACAAACAAACTGCGTCCAGTGTTTGAAAGAGTGTGCAGGTTACACTCGCCTACAAGAACGGTGGCAAAAGTAATCCACAAAAATTCTATCCAATATCCTTGGTATCCATTTGTTACTGAATATTAGAACACATTCTGAGCACAAACGTAGATAGGTATCCCGTACAGAATAACCTCCTCCATGCCAATCAACATGGATTTATAAGACATAGATCATGTGAAAATCATCTTGCGTTTTTCTGATATGACATTTTCAATGGTGTGGAATTATGCAGTCAGGTTGATGCAGTATTTCTGGACATCTGAAAACCGTTTGATTCAGTGCCACATGTACACTTATTATCGAAATTACTATCGTATTGTGTATCAAGCGAAATTTGTGACTTAATTGAAGATTTCATGTTAGGGAGGATGCGACATGTTGTCTTGCATGGAGAGTCATTGAAAGATGTAGAGGTATCTTCAGGTGTGCTGCAGGGAGGTGTCTTGTGGCCTTGCTGTTCGTGTTGATTAAGAATGACCTAGCAGACAATATTGACAGTAATATCAGTTCTTTTTAAAATGCTGCGATTGTCTTTAATGATGTACTGCCCGAAGAAAGTAGCATAAATATATAATCAAAGATTGATAAGATTTCAAAGTGGTGCAAAGTTTGGCAACTTCATTCACATGTTCAGAAACGAAAAATCGTATATTTCACAAATTATCATAGTATCCTACGACTAAAATATCATTGAATCACAATAGAAATCGGTCAACTCATACAAACACCGTCGTGTAACATTTTTTATGGATATGAAATGGAATTATCTCACAGTATGGGCCATAGGTAAAGCAGGTGGCAGACTTCGGTTCACTGGTAGATTATTCGGTAAATACAACCAGTCTGCAAAATATATTGCTTAAAAAACACTCGTAGAGTATTGATCAGGTGTATGGAACCCGTGACAGATAGGACTAACAGGGGATGTTACAAAGAAGGGCAGCACGGATGGTCACAGGTGTGTTTTAAGCCATGGGAGAGCGTCACGGAGAGGCTGAACAAACCGAAATGGCAAGCTGATGAAGACAGACCCAATCCACCCCGTGAAAGCATGCTTACAAAATTTCGAAAATCAGCTGTAAGTGGCGAGTATACGAATATACTACAACCCCTATGTATAATTCCCTTAGGAATATAGAAGACAAGATTACACTAATTACAGCGCGCACGGAGGAGTTTAAGCAATCGTTCTTACTGCGCTGCACCCGTGGATGGGACGGGAAGACGCCCTAACAACTGGCACAATGAGAAGTACCCTCTGTCATGCACTCCATAGTAGTCTTCATAGTATGGGTGTAGATGCAGATATAGTACTCGGCAGAGCAGTGAAACAGTAAGCTTTTCGGTTTCTTGGAACACATGGCGTTAAATAAAAACACGGAGGTGACAAAACTCATGCGATACGTCCTGATACCTTGTCGGACCTGATTTTTGCAGCAAATCGACGTCGCATGGACTCACCAAGTCGTTGGAATCCCCCGCAGAAGTACTCAGCCATGCTGCCCCTTTAGCCGCCCATAATTGCGGGAGTGTTGCCGATGCAGTGTGTTGTGAACCAACTGACCTTTCGATAATATCCTATAAATGTCTGATGATGGGATTTATATCGAATGATGTGGATGGCCAAATTGTTCGCTAGAATTGTCCAGAATGTTCTTCAAACCAATCGCCAAAAGTTGTAGCTCAGTAACATGGCGCATTGTCATCCATAAAAATTACATCGTTGTCTGGGAACATGATGTGCATGAATGGCTGCAAATGGTCTCCAAGCAGCGAAATATAACTACTTACAGTCAATGATCGTTTCAGTTGGACCAGAAGACCCAGTCCATTCCATGTAAACACAGCCCACACCATTATGGAGCCACCACAATGTTGCACGGCGCCTTGTTGACAACCTGGGTCCATGGCTTTGTGGGGTCTGAGCCACACTTGAAATCTATTTTCAGTTTTTGCCAACTGAAATCGGGACTCATCTGTTCAAGCCACAGTTATCCTGTCGTCTAGGGTCCAAGTGTTACGGTCACTATCCCAGTAGAGGCTCTGCAGTCGATGTCGTGCCGTTAGCAAAGGCACTCGCATCGGTTGTCTGTTGACATAGCCCATTAACGCCAAATTTCACCTTGGTCACTGCGATGTCCGCGGTGAGAGGTAGTGCTTGAAATTTGGTATTCTCTGCGCACTCTTGATGCTGCGGACTTTGGAGCATCGAATTCCCTAACCAAATAGTGTAGTTCATGACATAAGTTCATAGCTTGTAGAAAATAAACTAACGCTAAATCACAGTAAGACTCAGTTTTTACAGTTTCTAACACACAATTCAACAAAACCCGACGTTATAATTTCACAGAATGGGTAAATGATTAATGAAACTGAACAGTTCAAATTTATAGGTGTTCAGATAAGATAGTAAACTGACGTGGTAAGCACACATTCAGGATCTTGTTCAAAGACCTAATGTTGCCATTTCTATTATTCGAACGGTATCTGAAGTAAGTGATCGTTCGACACCAAAATTAGTCTACTTTGCTTATTTTCATTCGCTTCTGTCGTTTGGTATTATATTTTGGGATAACTCTTCCCATTCTAAAATAACATTTTTGGCTCACAAACGGGCGGTTCGGGCAATAAGTGGCGTAAGTTAGCGAGCCTCTTGTCGGCCCCTGTTCACTAGTCAGCGTATTTTGACATTGGTCTCTCAATACATACACTATGTGATCAAAAGTTTCCGGTCAAGTGGCTGAAAATGACTTTCAAGTTCGTTGGGCCCTCCATCGATAATGATGGAATTCAATATGGTCTTGGCCCAACCTTAGCCTTGATGTCATCTTCCACTGTCGGAGGCATACGTTCAATCAGGTGCTGGAAGGTTCTTTGGGGAATGGCAGCCCATTCTTCACTTAGTTCTGCACTGAGGAGAGGTATCGATGCCGGCCGGTGAGGCCTGGCACGAAGTTGGCGTTCCCAAATATCCCAAAGGTGTTCTGTAGGATTCAGAACAGGACTCTGTGCAGGCCAGTCCATTACAGGGATGTTATTGTCCTGTAACCACTCCGCCACAGGCCGTGCATTATGAACAGGAGCTCTATCGTGGTGAAAGATGTAATCGCCATTCCCGAATTGCTCTTCAACAGTGGGAAGCAAGAAGGCGCTTAAAACATCAATGTAGGCCTGTACTGTGATAGTGCCACGCAAAACATAAAGGGGTGCAAGCCCCCTCCATGGAAAACACGACCACACACCATAACACCACCGCCTCCGAATTTTTCTGTTGGCACTACACACGCTGGGAGATGACGTTCACCGGGCATTCGCCATACCCACACCCTGCCATCGGATCGTCATATTGTGTACCGTGATTCGCAACTCCACACAACGTTCTTCCACTATTCATTCGTCCAATGTTTATGCTCCTTACACCAAGCGAGGCGTCGTTTAGCATTTACTGGCGTGATGTGTGGCTTATGAGCAGCCGCTCGATCATGAAACCCACGTCTTCCTACCTCCCGTCTAACTGTCATAGTACTTGCAGTGGATCCTGATGCATTTTGGAATTCCTGTGTGATGGTCTGGATAGATGTCTGCCTATTACACATTATGACCCTCTTCAACTGTTGGCTGTCTCTGTCAGTCAACAGACGAGGTCGGCCTGTTTGGTTTTGTGCTGTAAGTGTCCCTTCACGTTTTCATGTCACTATCACTTCGGAAACGGTGGTCCTAGGGATGTTTAGGTGTGTGGAAATCTTGCGTACAGACGTATGACACAAGTGACACTCAATCACCTGACCACATTCGAAGTCTAGAGTTCGGCAGAGCGCTCCATTCTGCTCTCTCACGATGTCTAATGACTACTGACGTCGCTGATATGGAGAACTTGGCAGAAGATGGCAGCACAATGCACCTAAAACGAAAAAACGTATGTTTTTTGGGGTGTCCGGATACTTTTGATCACATAGTGCATATTCTTTATGTTGTTTCTTGTTAACAATATAAACTTATTCTTAAGAATAAGCAGCTTTCACTCTGTTAATACTCAGCAAAAATCAAACCACCTGCATTTTGATCCGACTTCCTTAACTCTGGTACAGGAAGGTGTGCAGTATACTACTGCATCCATTTTCAGTAAACTATCACAAGAATTCTACAATCTTAGCAATAATCCACGCGATTTCAAATCTAAAGTGAAGAGCTTCCTCATGGGTCACTCCCTTTATTCTATTGAGGAGTTCCTTGAAAAATTAAGCTGATTCTTATGTTGTATTGTTGATTGCGTTTACTTATACTATTGGCTTGACTTTTTTTGGCTTCATAAACATTTTATTTTTATCTGTTATTACTTTTATGTTGAAATGTCGTGTACTGACGTATTCCATGACCTTGGAGATTTGTTCGTCAGTTTGGTCCTACGGAAGTTGACGTGTAAATAAAAAAAACAAACTTCCGAAATGGAACGTACCATGAGTGTAGCTCTAACTACCATTCCACGTTCCAAGTCTATTAATTCCCGTCCTGCGGCCATGATCACATTGAAGACCTTTCACATGAATCATATGAGTACATATGGCAATGTATTGCCCTCTTATACCTTGTGTACGCGATACTACCGCCATCTGCATATGTGCATATCGCGTGCATATCGTTGTTACATGACTATTGTCTCTTCAGTAGCCGCGTGGTCTAGGGCGCCTTGCAAGGTTCGCGCGGCTCCTCCCGTAGGAGGTTCTAGTCCTCCCTCGGGCATGGGTGTGTGTTGTCCTTAGCGTAAGTTAGTTTAAGTTAGATTAAGTAGTGCGTAAGCCTAGAGACCAATGACGTCAGCAGTTTGGTACTGTGTAGTTTATAGACTCTTTCGCATAATCAGCTGTAGTATCATTGGGTTTCATTTTTCAAATTAGAAAAGCGAATGACAAAGGCTTACACTGCAGATCAGTATTTTGGGATACTACAGTCTTCTAATGCACCTCTATTGCAAAATTTTCAAACCTCTTCTCCACGCCCACATTTGATAGTGTAGTGTGACATCGTACAAGATAATATATGACAGACAGTTGGCAGAGATTGTTCAGAAACCATGGGATTCCAAAATTCGGTGACATTTCCTGACTTTTTGTATCCCTGGATATGTCCGATTTATATTTCTTTCTTGTGCTGCAACTTTAAGATTTGGAAGTACACAATTCGGTAGAAGACTTAGGATAATTTGAAGCAAAGAATTCGAGAAGTAACTCGTAGAATCCCAGCCAGACGTTGCATCGAACAATACGGAACCTAGAAGGCAGAGTGGACAAATGCGACCATATAGAAGGACTCCATCTACAGGATGATATCGTCAAGTGCTAATAAATTGCGTTTCTGTCCTTACAAGAAAAAATTGATTGTGCTGGTTTTCTTAATTTTCTTAAGGTTTTAAAATTTGATAACATAAGACGGTGACGCTATTGACCGAAGGTAACTTGGTTCGATGCGTAAACTGTTTTGTAAACACATTAGCGTTAGTTAGCAAAGAAATAACACGAGAGAGTGGAATGCGTTCTTCTGAGAAATCAGCCATAGTCATCTAGGTGCCACTGTTTACATAATGTCGTAACAGAGATGCGTGTGTAGGGAGAATGTGATGAAGATCACGTGATCTGTTGCGGTTCTGTGCAACGAAGCTCGAAATATTAACAAAGGAATAAGTTTCCTTGATGAGATTGTGATCACTCTGGATATTTTAGGTATAAAGCCATTCACAACTTTTAATATATTTATTCATTTATATCGTCACTTCGGCTACTACCATAGCCAGATTTTTAATTAAGATTAAAGAACATAAGAATGAGAGATGTTTATTGCACAGTGTGGTTATAATTAAAATTTTGCTACTTGAGAGGTACCCCACGAAAAACGGGTGATCGTAGGACAAAGAAATTTTGTGGATATACTTTTGAGGACATGAGGAAGAGAAATAACGAATAAAGCATTAAAAGGAACACTTTTAATTTCCACATAAGAGGGTATCTTTCGATAATTGCGTACCTTGTTTATGTTGCATGTTACAGACGTTGCTCAGTGTGACGACCATCTGCATCCAAGACAGCCTGGAACCTCACCAGAGATACCATTTCACAATTGTTCGCCGAATTTTCGAAAGGTGGACTACGGAACGTTTAGCTTTCGTGATACAGCTCGTGCACTGCTTGAAGATCGCAAATTGCGTCCAGCATTCTCAGCCATGGCAATAGTAACTTACTGAACAATTTGTGGCGCAACTGACCGTCGGCCTCTCTAAGGAATAATTCCCAAATCACCAGTTAATTCTAACTTCCTAATCGTGTTCTTCAACCCCGGTGCGGAATGGGAACGTCTTCGTACTCCTCTAACGCGTCGAAGAGCAGCAGCACTACTGCTGTTGTTCTGATAAAACAGCTTTACGAGTATGGCCCTGCTCACGTTGTCCAGATGCATGTCGATTGTTTGCAGTTGTTATGCACGCTGGTTCTTGTGTTCCAACCCTGCATTGTCGTACCAGTACCGGTGCCCAGCGACACGCTGACACTACTAACAACGCAAATCCTGCAACGCATAGTCTGAAGACCATTCCTATAAAGCTAGGTAAAAATACGGTAAATAGTTTTCCGTCTACACTGGCTCAAGTAGCGAAAGTTTAATTATAACCACCCTGTACAATATCTGTCCGAAGAGTTCCGAGACTGATTATATTTCTGGCGTATAAGCGACGTTAGCGCAGTAATTACGATGGCAGCTTCATCTAGCAACTGTACAGAACATACGTGCAGTCGCCCACTCAGTTGCGATTCACCGAGCGAGGTGGCGCAGTGGTTAGCACACTGGACTCGCATTCGGGAGGGCGACGGTTCACTCCCGTCTCCGGCCATCCTGATTTAGGTTTTCCGTGATTTCCCTAAATCGTTTCAGGCAAATGCCGGGATGGTTCCTTTGAAAGGGCACGGCCGATTTCCTTCCCAATCCTTCCCTAACCCGAGCTTGCGCTCCGTCTCTAATGACCTCGTTGTCGACGGGACGTTAAACACTAACCACCACCACCACTCAGTTGCGAACAGCCAATGTTAAGCAGTGACCGTGCGACTGTATTGTCAACGTTGCTGTGTCACAGACTGCAGTGGAGCAACATACGTAATTCATGTGTTAAAGACTTTCTACAGAATGTTTGTGCCAAATTTGACCTGCACTTCTTGATTTCCCCCCCCCCCCCCCCCAAAAAAAAAAAAAGACGCGTGGGCTCCTACCGAGGCTTGATTGAAATGCAAAACGGGGAAAAAAAATTTCTGGAAGAAATCACCATTAGTGACAAGACTTGATGTCACTATGACATCATAACCGATATTCAAGCCAATGTGACACGCCACCTGAACAAAATCCCGCCGAAGGACTTTTCTGACAGTTTAACATGGTTGTATGAACGTTCTCTGTGTTGTATTCAATATAGAACATCTGAAGCAATAAAACCACCATCTTATTGTTTCCCTATTTTTAATTAACCCAATTTTGAAATTTCTTGGACTGACGGGTTCCACTATGAAGCAAAAGATTAGGAATAAAAGAAATACTAAAGCTTATGAAGCTATTGTGTAGATATTAGTTTGGTGCATAAGTTCGTAACGTTTTTGGTTTGCATGTTGGTATTCCGGTTGTTGTGGGTTTATCTGTCGATTGTCATTTTTATTTCTAATTCACTGTTGCTGTTTGCGTTTACATATTGTCATTTTATCATTTGCAGATAGCGAGTGAAGGTGCGGACGCTAGAAAATGGAGTGCCAAGGGGAGAAATCGAAACATTTCAGTCATTATTCTGTTTGAATTCAGTACAGGGGTGTCAGTAGCGGAGGCAGCTGTGTATGAGGATAATGCCGAGCACGGCTAGAAAATGGTTTTCTCGTTTTAAGGGGAAACATTTTGACATTAGTGACTCTCCACGTTCAGGAAGACCTTCGGGGCTTGATGAAGATCGTTTAACCGCATCAGTTCACAACGATCCACACTAGTGTACTCGAGAACTGGCAGATGTGGTGAACTGTGATCATTCCATCATCTGCGAAATTTGCATACAGTGGGGAAGGCTAAAAAAGCGGCTATATGGGAACTACATGCTCCAAGCCAAAATCACAAAAATCAGCGGGTGGCCATAATCTGCATCTCTGCTTGCTCGTCATCAGTTGCCTCGTGAACAACACCGACCATTCCTATCCCGTATCGTCACTGGTGACTTGAAGTAGTGCCTTTACTCTAACATATGGAAAAGAAAGGCATGGCTGAGACCAAACGAAGCAGCAACTCCTCATGCAAAGACGTGCACGCTTCCACAAAAGGTAATGTTATGCATCTGATGGAAGAGCAACTGTGTGGTGTACTGCGAATTGCTTCCCCGAGGTGTAAACGTCAACGGTAATGTTTGCTGTCAACTACTGAGACGTCTTGCGGACGCAATCCAAGAGCGACCATCACAAGACTGCGTGAAGTGACGCTACTTCATGATAACGCCCGCCCGTGTTCTGCTAGACTGGCAAAAAACACTATTCAGTAGTTTGGTTGAGGAGTCATTCCGCGTCCATCTTATTCACGAGATCTTCAGCCCTCAGATTTTACCCTTTTCCGCTCTCTATCGAACAACCTTCAAGGAACCTCCTTTCGGAATGAAACTGCGCTTCGACTATGGCTCGACGTGTTCTTCGCCTCAAAACCACGTGATTTCTACAATCGTGGAATCGAAAAGTTACTCCAGCGTTAAACTTATGGAAAAACTGTACGAACTTATGCATTAACCCAACATGATTGCAAAGCACATGTAGCCGAAATGACGGTATAAATAAGGAAATATATTAAGCGATGTAGACAGATTTGTTCATATAAAAGACCACAAAATGTGATATCTGAACGGAATGATAAACAACTCATGCTCGTACCAGGGACAGACCTTGATGCTCTACATGGAATATTAGCAGGCTGAGAGAATCTTATTATAGGTGCTTCATTGTCAGCACCAGCACTTCCTTCGCATTTGTTGCACTGTGCAGTATGTACAAGTATTCCTGCGTTTAGGATGGAAATGACGCCACAGAAAATCCTCCTTCGGTTAGAAATGAGTCATCAATACACATAGAGACAGTTTGTGACAAAATTGTTTTTCCGTTGATTATCGTGTCAGTTTGGACTACAATGTTTATTGATGATGTGTGAGACACTACAGAAATGAAGGCCATATTCCAGAGCACTAGACAAACAGCAGATACGATAGCCTGGGGTGAAATTTAATATCAAGGAGCATCTCTACTATCACAAATTTTGGTTACTGTCAGAAGTACGGATAAGTAAGTATAGTTGATGAGCACATATACCGTTTAAAGCCTATTCTTGCAGACATATATTCCAGTAGGATAATTCTCGTCTCCGTGTTGCACTACGTGTCTCGATCTTCTTTACGGCACGACTGGTGCCTGTATAATAGCCAGAGTTTATGTTAATCTATAGATTTTTACGGAGACAAATTGTCTTCCAAACTGGTGAGAATGCATTCAAATGTCTTATCGAAAGAAGATACAGTATCCTATGTCTTTCTTATAGGAAAATAATTACTCCTATTTATTCTACATCTATACCATATTCCACAACCACACAACCTTGTGGGCAGAGGGTACTTCTGGTACCACTATCTAATTTCCACCCCCACCCCCCTCACCCTGTTCCAACCCCCTCCCCCCCAAATGGTGCGTGGAAAGAATGGTTGCCGGTACGCCTCTGTATTGGCTCTGATTTCTCTAATTTACTCGCCGTGTTCATTTGGCGAGATGTATGTGGGAGAAAGTAAGATGATGTCCGATTTTTCCCGGAAAGTGCGCTCTCGAAGTTTCGATTGTAAACCTCTGTATCATGCACTACGCCTCACTTGTAACGCCTGTCGCTGGAGTTTGTTGAGCATCTCTGTACCGCTCTCGCTCCGACCAAACGATCCCGTGACGAAACGCGCCACTCTTCATTAGACCTTACCTATCTCTTCGATCAGCCCTAGCCGCTAAGGATCACACGTTGATGAACAATACCTAAGAATTGGTTGAACAAGCGCCTTATAAGCCACTTCTTTCATCGATGAGTAACATTTCTTGAAGATTCCTTCTATGAATCTCAGTCTGGAATCTGTTTGTCCTTCTATTTCTTTTATGCGGTCATTCCACTTAAGTTCGCTCTGGATAGTTACTCCTAGATATTTTATGGTAGACACTGTTTCCAGCAATTTCCCATCAATCGTGTAGTTCTACAGTAGTGGATTTCTTTTCCTTGTATGTGTAATCTGTTATATTTTTTATGTTCAGGATCAACTCTCAGATTCTGCACCATTCATCAGTCCTCTGCAGGTCATTCTGCAAATCGATACTGTCTTTTGGCGTTGCTACTTCCTTATAGACAACCGCATCATTACATGATTTTCAGCAAGTAACCCACATGGATCTCAAATCAGCTACCTTTTTGATCAAGTAAAAACTAATCTTATTACTGGCGGTTAATTTATGATACATATTATACTAGCAATAAGTAATGACAAATCAGAGATTTATCTGGATCCAAATGTCGACGAAATTTCACATTTATAGATCGCCTGGAAGCCGCATCACGCCTAGAATGTCCTTTAGTTAACAACAGCAGTATTAAAACGTACATGGATGCACGTTATCTCAATTTTATTAAGCAGGTCATAACTTTCTAGTGGATAGATAGAATGGAACCTTGCCAGTGACGCTGAATGTGAACGCAAGTGGTACTTACAAATTGGAAAAGATAACAAAGATAATCTTGAAGTATATGAGACAATGAATTCTTACCTTTGTAAAATCTGTGAGTGGTATGAAGTATGCGTGCTTTCAGAACCATATCGTTTTCAGGGGGGCATGTAGAGCCTCCCCAGAATAAAATCTGTTCCTTCAGTCTTCAAGGATTCGTTCTACTGCCATGTTGTTACTATGGAACGGACAAAGAATGTCAGCAGTCGATAGATTGATCAGCTTGCTATATGAAAACATGACAATTCTCATTTGATAATAATAATGATAATAATAATAATAATAATAATAATAATAATAATAATGACAGCGCTAAAAAGGAACAGAAAAAAAACAACAAATCGTCATGTTTTTGGCTACTGGCAATTTCGCACTTTTAGTCACGCTCCACAGCTGATTTGCTATTTGTTCGGAGGCTATTGTCTCCATCTAATGCAAATATGCGGCTGACTGCAATCCTTATGTCAGGCACATGCTGCAAAACATTTAATGGAGATTCAGGTAGAATTTTTAAAACTGCTGGAAGTGACAATGTATCAAAATTACCATAATAACATGGGAATAATTTCTAACAATTACCAAAACATTCTGTTCACAATGTGAAAATCAGAATTAAAGTTACTAAAGAAACTGCGAGCTCTATATACTGTAATACATATTATTCAGATAATTATAAAACTGAAGAGTTTTAAAAGGAAGTATGAAGCAACCGACAGAACGCTCACTAGAATACTACAGTATACGTCAGCGCTGTTCTTCATCCGCATCAGAACGTTTGGTTGACGTCATTCACATGCTGTATTTTACATTCATGCCAGTATCTCTTATATAGGCCATTACTTCATTACATATATTGATATTAGTGCAAAGAACTCAGTGTTAGTCAAACCCAAGGAAGTAAAAGCAGAGCTCTGGAAGATATCTGCAATACACAAGTGACCTAGAGGCTAGATAGCAGTTGCCTGGTAGGTTGGTTTGGGGAGTAAAGTAGATGACAGTTCAGAAATATCAGAGAGTGTAAATATACACAAAAGATAATATCTTAACGTAGAAGTAAGGTAGGAAAATTTCAGTCTGACATCTCATCAACTTCAAGGTCTTTCGAAAGGAAGAAGGAAGGAAGATTGGATTTAATGTCCCATTGATATCGAGGTCCTTAGAGACGGAGCACAAGCTCGAGTTGTGTCAACGATGGGGAAGAAAATCGGCCAACCCCTTTCAAATCAACCATTCCAGCATTTGCCTGGTGCGGGTTAGGGAAATCAAGGGAAACCTAAATCTGGATGGGCAGACGCGAGTTTGAACCATCGTCCTCCCGAATGCCATAGGTCGTTGGAAATAGTGCATAAGACTTCCACCTGCGTGAACATCTATAGTGGCTTCATTTCGATAGCACTACCAGATACTAATATTTCCGTCAATAATGGAACTCAGGTAACAACTTATTTTTTTCGTGCAGGAACCCTTAAATTTCATACTTAGCTGAACATACTATACACATCAAGCCATACATGTGTTCGAAAGCATACTGAGGTCTCTGGTAGCAACTGTTTGAATTTGACGTTATTGTGTATCAGATTAGACATTGGTGTTCATAGGTTTTCATCTTAAAAATGCTGCTGATATGCATCCAGCTTCTACTGTGTTACTGTCAAACGTAGCTATTACGGAAACAATTTTCAATCTTTTGTTAGTTTTTCGTAATTATTTGAAATATGCTGCTGACCATTAGAAAGATTTTATTTATTATATGTGTAGCACCCTAGTGTGCAGAGACAGTTATGGAAAGGTGGAAGAGCCGTTCTTCCCAGCTGTCAGGATGGCGTTCGGCACCCCATCAGGGCGTTATGGGTTCAATATTTTGGCGAAGGCTACAGGATTCTGCCAGAAGAGTCAGGTGGCTGCAGGAAGGCAGATGGCATCCTTGAAAATTTTTTATTGTTACAGCAAGTTCGAGCACTTACATCATGTGGTGCAAAATGGCGTAGACCCGCAATATCCATGTTCTGTGAGCATAGTCAAGCGCAATCTCTGGCTTACATGCGGCAATGCTGCACTGGGGTGTGTGCTCTGGGTGGCAGCGTGGTGGCTCTGTGCAGTGCTGACGCACTGAGAGCTAAGACGGCGGGTGGTAGTCAGCTGAGGGAAGCGCAACGTTCCGTCAGACTATTGGGCTATGCTTAACACAGGGGCACGTGGACGATGTGATGTCTGTGTGCTTCAAAGAGCCGCCAATACAGCCTCAGCTGCGGGACAGAGTGGCATGGTCATGTTCGACAGTTGGTGAGACAAGTGCGTGGTCGACCCATTCTCAGGTCACAGAAGCATAAAGGTACGAACCCCAGGCTTGCATCTGGCTGGCGGCGACTGGCGCTTGCGAGGGCCCCAGTGTTTCAGTGACCATGAGGGGGTCAGTTTGAGCCTCAGACCATCAGGCAGTGTCTAGACTCCCTTGGCAGGCGGTCTTGCCAAGCTAAAGAAAGAACAATAATGACTTCATGGCGTAGGTCAACACTACGATGATTCATGGACTGATGATTTCCTGCTTTGACACATGGATAGATGGCCAGCATTTACTCTCGCTAAAATGCATTTGTTTTGGTGCCACAAGTCGCGTATGCCACGCGCCAAAGTGTAGCTGGGTTTGGTAATTATACAGACATTGGTCGGCAGGTAGACTGCAAAGCCCAAGAGTGGCGTGGAATAACTCTGGGTCAGACCATTGCCTTCAGTGGTCTGCTTTATGGCATCAGGCACATGTGTCCACGCCTATGTTATTAAACTCTTCCCGTTTCAGAAGAATTCACCTCACCAAATTCTGTTACTACACCCTGATCTAATTAATTCTTTACAGTTCATTGTATGACCACACACCTTTGGCTCACAATGTCTATAAGGGTCCATCTGTGACATTTCAACAGCCAAGAGAGGTAGCCAGACACTACAGAAATCTCTCCACAGTATGCATGCTTCTAGTCACTGTTTATCCTTGAAACCGCCCCAAGTCCTGAGAACAAACGCTGGAGATGTGTTATCACACTGAAACTACACACACTGAAGTTCCCTTTTGTTGTTTTGTCACTAGTAGATGTAATTTTCAGTTACAGCTCAAATTTTCCAAAAACGATAAAAACCACCATGTTTCAAGCAAAGTCAAGAAAAAAATCACACAATTTCAAGCAAAAATAGCACCAAAAACGTGATTTTACCAAAAATTCACATTTTATAATAAAACAAAGACAAAACTGAGGGCAATGAAGTAAAATGGCTGTTGTAGATGATTTTTTCAAGTATTTTCACGATTTTTTAGATCATTTCATGGAAGTAACACCTATGCCTATATTAATGAGCTCTAAAATACATCAAAAATGTAAGAATAATTAAAGCATAAATGTTTACAATTGCAATCAGAACCCATATACAGCTTAAAATCACTTAAATACTAACTCTGTTTAAGCATTCATCTGTATATTAGGGTTTTTATATGAATAAATTGTAAATTTTTCAAAGTATGTTCAGCAACAGGAATTACTGTTGTTTCCCCATTAGAGTATATTTTATTATTTTTTAACATAATATTTGGAGTTAAAGAAATGTTGTATAAAACTTACTAACATAACATATTATATCTGTATCTTACAGGTACAGTCAACCTTTGCTTGGGAAATGATGTGTTGTCACTTAAATGAAATAATCTACTCATTTACTGCTAATTAAAATTACTGTTTAAATAAATAGTGAAAGGGAAGCAAAAATAAGAATTTGAGGGAAAAATCAAAAAATAAATGTGGTAAACTTTTACGAAACTCTATTGGATGTGCAATATTAGGACCAACTGGTTGTGCAGAAACAACATTAATGATTGGCAATTATTTTTTAGCTCTAGGATGGTTAAAATAGGATAAAATCCATCATTCGTATTTTTATTCTAAAAGTTTGGATCAACCAACCAAAATACCAATAGTTCACGAAAATATGCAAAAAAGCAGAGCAAAAAGCTGACAAGAAAAATGTTACTTTTATTGAAAATAATGATGAAATTATACCATTGAATGAGTATGAAGATAATTCAGTCATTCTGTTTGATGATTTCATTCTTGAAAATCAAGATATAGCTAGACAGTATTTTTCTAGAGAATGACATACAGGAATAGATTGCTTCTATTTGACTCAAACATATTTGAAGACACCAAAGCAATTACATTAAATGTTAATATTTTTGCAGTTGCGAATATGGAAAACCATCAGCAGTAGAATTTAAAGATGGCAATGAAAATTTGTGCCACTTTGGGACTCAAACCCGGATTTCCCGCTTATTGCGAGCAATTACCTTACCATTTAGCTACCAAAACACAACTCACAGCCAGACCCAAGCATCCATATTTCATCAACCATGTGTCTACAACCTGTAAACTTACACCCATTGTGTGTATTCCCATACAGCTGAGACATTTTACTTGAAAGTTGCATGCCCAGTGTCGGCAGATAAATACGATACTGTAGTGCCTGTTTTATTTCTAATTACAATGCAACATTCCCTCAGACATGCATGCATGTTGGTAGAAATGGGCACTGTGGTGACTACAGCCATTATGAAATGCAGTAAATGTATTCACTGCTGCGAATATGGACAAACATTGGCTGTAGAATGAAATGGAGACTGTGAAAATTTGTATCGAACCCGGATTTCCCGTTTATTGTTAGCAGTCACCTTACCATTTAACTACCTGAGCATGACTCATGACCAGAGCCCAACTTCCATGTGTCTTCAACATGTGTCTACAACTTCTACTCGTACATCCACTATATATATTCCTGTAAAGGGGAGACATTTTACGTGAAATTTGCACGCTGGGTGTTGGCAGATAAATACGATATTGCAGTACCTGCGTTATTGCAAATTACAATGCAAAGCTCCTTTATCATGCATGCATGGTGACATTTATCCCGAATTATGATGCATGCATGTCCAAAGGGACTTTGCATCGTAATTTTTAATGATGCAGACACTGCAATATCATATTTATATTCAAACTTCAGGCATGCAACTTTCAAGTAAAGTGTCTCCTTTGTACAGGAATATACATAATGAATGTAGGAGTACATGCTCTAGACACATAATTGACGAAATATGAAAGTTTGGTTCTGTTCATGATTTGCACTTAGGTAGCCAAATGGTAAGGCGTGCACTCGCAATAAGCAGGAAGTTCGGGTTCCAGCCGTCGGCTGGCACAAATTTTCACTGTTGGCATGCCATTCTACAGTTGATGGTTGTCCATATTCGCAATTGTTAATACATTTTATGCGTTTCACAATGGCTGTAGTCGGGGCAGTGCCTGATCCTTCCGATATGCATGTGTATCTGAAAGAACTTTGGATCGCAATTTGGATTAACACAGACACTGAAATGTTGTATTGTACCAAAGCAATTAGTAACAGATAATTTAAATTTTTTAAATATGTATAGACAGGATGAGACGAATTTAGATCATATTGACCATGAGTTAGAGAGATATAAATTTTAACAACTTTAAAGCAAGGTGTAATTAATATTGCAATTTAGATAATTTTGTTTTTTTAACACTAGACATGGCAAGGAACCTAAGTACAAAAATTAAAATTAGACATTCTTTAACATAACAAAATTTTTTCAAACATTAACAAAAACATGAAACACATTAAATGGAAGTTCTAAACTCTTTAAAGATAATGTTAAACAAATTAAACATACATGTTAAACATGTTAAAAACAAACATTAAACATAAACACAAACAAAAAATAATTATTTATGCTTTTACCTTTATTAAATGTTGACAAATTGTTATTTGGAAGTTGTTAAACAAGCTAACAAAGTAGAAAAAAAGGAAGGATTAAAAGAAGAATTTTAAAAACAGATGTAACAACCAGGAACATAATATGAGAGATATAAAAACAGATGAACAGCCTGTTACTGATGCAATCAAAATGGTAAAACAAGGTATGGACGATAATAAATTGAGAGAAATTCAAGATAACAGAGCTGTAGAAGCACAAATCATTATCACCATGACTTCTATCAATATTTATTGAATTTCATGATATACCACCAATTAAACTTTACGATAGCTCAAAATTAGATTATACATTTAAGTGAATCAGAAATACAAAATACATTGGAGAAATATGAGAAAGAGGCTAATGTAAATGATAATGTTAAATCATAGACTAGTATAATTAGATGATAAAGAACGAAGTGATGAAAAAATAAATATAAAGGACAGAATGATGGGATATGTTAACAACAGTGAAGATAAAAACAAGGTGATGAAAAAATAAATTTAAATGAAAGAATGATGGAATATGTTAACAACAGTGAAGATAAAGATTTGAATTAAATCTGCTGGTATGTTTAAATTTGTTGGTAATTACCAATAAAATTTGATAGAGAAAAATTAATTATTTGTGAAAGAAAATATGATGAAACAGATAGATTATTTGACCTTTAAAATAAAAGGCATATCACTATGAGTGATTTGAATTAAAAATGTAATGATCTTGATTTATCAAGTTATACAGATATGTTATTTAATCCAGGAGCATTGTATTCTGATTAAAACACAAATAGAATAAAATCAAGCAGAGTCTTTAAGTACAATAATTTGGTAAAGGTAATTGTTGAAGTCTACTATTTTCCAATTTTATCATGTACAAGTGATTTAAATGAAAATGATGACTCTTCAGAAAATGATGATTGTTTAGAAAATGATGATTCTTCAGAAAATGAGAAACAGATGAATGTTTAACAAAAAATACAGTTAAAACCAACTGAATATGTGTGGATGATTGATGTTTGAGTTTTAGTTGATAGATTAACATTAATTTATAGAGAAGAAGTGGCTGGAAATAAAAATTATTTGCAATGAAAAAATTGCAATCACACAAATGTTAACGAATAAATTCAGTAATTTCACTATCAGTAATCATAAAAGAATTCCATATTTTAAGATTTTTTAATAATTTACTACACACATTTTTGAAAAGTGAAAAACATGGAATCACTTACAAAAGAACGATGATCAGTTGCTTTCAAGCAAGAATGTTGGCAATGCCACCATAATGTCATAGCTTCTGTCACATAATAGACTGTGGTACTATCTCTACATTGCTCATATATTCGGCGCACCCTCGAATTCTGCTTTCAGTTAGTCATTTAACTCTGAAGTTGACCCCCACAGTCAAAGAAGAAACATTAGGAGAAAACCAGCCATGAAATCTTACATTGTATGAGCAATTGCAAGTGTGCTATAAATAACAATGAAAAGATAAAGAACTAGAAGAACAATAGAGACACAATCTAAGAATAGAAAAAGGGTTTAGTTAACAAAAAACAGAAAAAATTGAAAAAATAATTATATTTACCATATTGCATTAAGTAACACTGATATAGAAAAGTGGAGTTACAAATAAAAATGAAAAGATAAAGAACTAGAAGAACAAAAGAGACGCACTCTACCAATAGAAAAATGGTTTAGTTACAGAAATCATAAAATATTAAAGAACTTAATGACATTTATCCATTAAGTAATTCTGACATAGAAAAACTATTAACGAATTAAATATTAAATATTATAGAGGCCTTCTTATGATTGATGATTTACTTAATAATCCTAAAAATGTTGAATGTGGGGTTATAAATTTAGATATTTTTGATAATTATGGCACACATCAAATATCTTACCATGAGGTTAAAAATGTAAAAAATGCTTTTGATTCATTTGGTGGTAAAACGTCAAAACAGTCACATAAATGTTTGGGAAAAAAAGAGGCGCACTATAATGCTGAAACAATGCAAAACAATGAAGAAGTCGTCTGTGACTATTTTTGTATATTTATACTAAAACTATTTCAAGATAGTTGTATGTTTTTGGAAATAAGGTAAATGATAAAGATAATTCCATATACTTTCAAATGTACAGAACATTGGCTTGTAATGTATTAAAAAGGATTTTTTGTAGAAAAAAATTGAGAATTTTCAAACCAAAATTAATACAGAGTCAGATCAAAATGTAGAAAACATAATTAATCATGTTGAATAATGAATGAGGTAATGTTCTTAAATCAACTAAACTGTCACATTCATATACTGAAAATTTTGGGTCATTACAAACAACTATTAATAATAAATTATACTCATATAAACCAGAATTTGAGCAAATAAACCAACGTTGGAATCTAGAGTATTAAACATAATCAATGATTTAGTAATGAACTGTATAATGATTTAAACAAACTAAAAGCTGTATTTATTTTAAAGGTTGAAACTAGTAGAGCAAATGATCCATTAAGTACAAGTCAATATCTACAAAATAATTAAAAATATTGTTATAAAAACTGAATATAGACGTTTTTTTAACTTAATTCAATGAAACAAATGCAGTTTACGATAGTTCTGTAGAAGATAACCAAAAAAAGATTAACAACATAAATTCAACTCTTAACTATGCGCTAGACAGGCTTAATGGGGCAAATCAGGCTGAATGGGGATAAATTTACACGTATGATTTGAAATGTTCCAAAAATTTATAATTTTTAGTATGATTTTGTGCTTAAAAATCATTGTTGTTGGTAACAACACAAACATAGATTTGAAATTTGATGATTTTAATATTATAGTAAATGTATTCGATTAGCTACATGGTGTAAGTAATAATAAAAAACAATAATAGTGCCTAAAACAAAATATACAATTTAAAGTGTACCTGTAGATGTAAATCGATTATATCTAGTGATGTAGATTATCTTTAATAGTGTTTTTATTTATACAAACAGATGATCATGTCTTTTATTTCAAGTGAAAAACTTTTACTGAAACACATAGCCCTCAAAGAACAACGAAGAAAATAGCAGGCAATTGATTGAAGATATTAGGCAATATGTAAAGGTAAAAAGTACATGGTAGGTTAATAAAAGCTACAAATGTTGATGCGATAATTATTCATGAAGTAATTAGTAATGGATTACATAAACTAAAGAAAAATGTCAAAAAGAAAATTTTTATCGGGCTTGATATTGGTGATTTATGGCAACCAGATTTAGTAGAAATGGACTGAGAAAAATTAAAAGGAATTTATAAAATAAACATGAAGTATAAATGTTTTTGAAGTTCTTGGAAAAATTTTGATGGTAAGAAATCCAAGAGATCTACAAACAGATAGTGGTAAAGAATTCTGTAAAGAAATACTGACCAGAACTGATGAAAAATTATAATACTGTCCATAATTCAGCATTTACTTATTAGAAGCACCAGTTGTTGAATGATTTATTTGAATACTTAAAGAAAAAATGTGGAAAAAGTTTGCATTTGAGGGCATTTACAAATGGATTGAATTGGTTGAAAGGTTAGTAGATAATACAAAAACACAGAACATAGAACTAAAAAAATGAAACCAAAACATGTAACAAAAGAAAATGAGAAATACTTATTGCCATATGTTTATGTAACAAATGTTATACATGCCATCCTAGATATAAAGTTAATTATATAGTTGGAATCAGTAAAGTGAAAGGAATATTTAAAAAAATCTAGACAGCCAGCTTGGAAACAAGTATTTGTAAAAAACCAAAGTGTTATGCTTCTAAATCAACTAAAGGTTAGCTGTGCAGTCTAAGGCATCGTTTTTTGGGCTGGGAAGGCGCACCTGACCTCGGCACGAATCCGCCTGGCCAACTTGTGGTGTGGTCTGGTGAGCCAGCCGGTCTGTGGATGGTTTTTAGGCGGTTTTCCATCTGCCTCAGCAAATGCGGGCTGGTTCCCCTTATTCCACCTCAGCTACACTATGTCGGTGATTGCTGTGCAAACAAGTTCTGCATATACGCATACACCACCATTAGTCTACGAAGCAAACATAGGGGTTACACTTGTCCAGTGTGAGACATTCCATGGGGGGCCCACAGGGGACCTAACTGCACAATAACCCTTGAAGAGTTGTTTGGTGTGGGGCAGCGGCGGTGTGAAGTGGACTGTGTTAGTTGTCATGGGGTTGTGGACCACTGCTGTGGCTATGGCTCCAGCATTTCTAGGCGCCCGGTTAACATAAAATACAATGCAAACCAATTAAAACAAATTAAGAGCTTTAGATGGGAGAATAACTTAAAGGAACCTTTTGTGAATATGCCAATTATCCTGATATACATAGCTATTCAAAAATAAGGAACAGATTTCAAACATTTTTATCTTCCAAATTACAAAATTAGCACCATGATTCCAACGTTCCTAGGTGGAGAACAGTTTAAAATTGGAACAGTTCATGTAGACATCCAATGTGACATATCTATAAACAATGTTTAAGGACATTTCTTCTTCATGGAGAAAACTGAGACAGGATTAACCTATCTAGATGTGCTTCAAAACTAATTAGTTCCTCAACTTGAAGATGATTCAGATGACTTAATGTTCATTTTATTTTTGATTTCATAATTAATGAATATAATCCAGGCTTATTAATAAGTGTTTTAATTTGAATGTATGTGTGTCTTTGTGTGTGTGTGTGTGTGTGTGTGTGTGTGTGTGTGTGTGTGTGTGTGTGTGTTGCAAATTAGTCTCATTAATATTTTTATAAGTATTTTGTTAATTGTCCTCTAACAGTATATAAGATGGCTTTTTTCGTATTTTTATTTCTTAAAAGTTCAGTAACATGTTCAGTCTTAAACCATGGATTATGGTTTTCATCAATAATCATTAATATCTGTCAATCATTTTATGAATTATTGTTTTTCATAACATCTGTAAATGTCTTCATTCGCATACAAATTTTTTTATTAAATTTTAAATTTAGCTCCTTTTCTTTTTGTCTGTTTCAATGTATGCAATTTTTCTAAAAGTAATCTTTTCATTCACAAGTAATTTTATGATGTCTATATGACAATTGATTTATTTTATTATCCAAACTATATCTTTAATCATCTTATAGACTTAATGCTTTTTTATTAAGTACAGCTGAATAAATTATATGTTTAATGGTTCCTATTAAGTTTGTAGTTGTATATTTCTTGATATCATTAACAAACAATCTTTATAATCTTATAAAACTATTTTATTTTTTAACATATTTTTTGACTCCACTGTTTTTTTCTCAACAAGATCACTAACTTTAAAGGTACACATTTTTTATCTTAAACCACAAATTTTTTCCATTAATTTACCATTACATTCATACTTGACTTTAGCTAATATTCTTTTATTAACTTCTGAATCACCCTTCGGATAATTACAAATACAAATACCAAATATAACAAGTATTGATTTGATTTCTTCATAAAATTTTCAGTCTGTATATTGTAAATGTAACTGTCCATATCTTGATACCAAAACTAAGCATTTTCTCGATATTCACATTTCATAATATTGAAGATCCCACACTATTTCTTTAGATAAATCAATTAAACTCATTGCAATACAAACTGGTTAATTAAATGAGTTTTTTTATCCTTTTCATATGAATAGGAATACGATTATTATTAAATTGATGCTCCTGTACAGTTTGGTTTTTGCTATAAGTATTTTACACTTATTTACATTTGAAACTTATTTATATATCCACTCTATTTCTTATATTTTCATTGTTTTTCCAAACACTAAGTTGTTTGTTAGTTTATAGAAATCTTCCTGAAATAATTGTTTCTGCTTTAGTTCTCAATTCAATGATTTAACCAAAATATTTTTCAACCACTCACACAGTTTACATTTTAAAACTATTTTTTTTTGTTATCTTAATTTTTAGTGACAAATACTTTTTCAGATTTCGGTAATGAAGAGCATAAATATGTTTATCATTTGATGTTTTGAATAATTTGCTTTCTTTAGTCGCTGGCGAAATTTTATTTTCAGGAGATAGTGGTAAATCTTTACGTAAATCATGTAATTCTTTTTCATATCGAAAATCTATTTCAAAGATGAACCGATATGTAGAATTACCTGAAATACACTTATTCTTTTATACTCAAAGCAGTTGTGGTTATTCCATTCAAATCCAAAATATGATGAATATTCACAAGTAGTATGACCACATAAATTATTGTATTTGACTATGTTAAATAATTTGGTATCATATGTACACAAAAACCTTTAAACATTTGTTATTTGGTTTGTCATATCTTTTACAACATCAAGATATCTCCTACTTATTCTTTTTCCAACAATTAATATGATATCATAATCATTTAATAAATGGAGTGGTTGTTTAGTTATTTTTAACAAAAGCTAAAGCTGGTGCTGCAAAATACCATGATGGTTCAAGATTGTATGCTTCTGATACATGATTTTCTAAGGTTTGCGAACTAACCAGCTAACAATAAACATCCGTTAGAAGGTATAAATTATGACAATCACCAACCTTTTGTATGTTAAATTTTCTCCAATCTAATTTGTTCACAATCTTCATCAGTAATATTACATTCATTTAATTTACTGTACATTACTTGTTTTAGTGGATGATGTGTTTCATCAAATTTCTTCGTTATCCATATAATCATGAGGGTAAAATCCTTTGTGACTGCTAATTTACTAGAGTTTCTGGGAAACATTTTCCACTGTTTGTCATTTAATCTTTTTTTTAAATTTGCAGAAAGTTTATGAAGTGAAGAGCGGTAAATCTAGATGTGTCGAAAAAATCTCACTTTCAAATTACTCGTTTTCTTACCAGAACTAATATATGTAACTTCATTGTTGGGTATTAAATCGAAATCTTTTTCATCATAACCAGGTTCTTTTATAAACAAACATGAGTCATATAGTGATAAATGATGTAATCGAATTTGTACGAATTTTAGATATTTTTGGTTTTAAATTACATCTATTACATAATGGATTTATATATTTTCCAGTTAACTGAACACGATATCGACCTTTGTTTTTGCTTTGAATAATGCTAACATTATTGCACATATTTCAAATTTTTATATATGGATTGTTTATCAGATGTTAGCGGTTTCGTTTTTTGAATTTCAGAATAATTTTTTCAATATGCTCAACGTCTTTTTTCATACAACTATTTTAGCTTTCTGTCGTCTTTACATAATTGAATCCTTATAATGTTAATTTACATGCTTAATGTAGTAGCAAAGAACATATGGCTCATGTTTTTTATATTTCATTGTCTATGTGGTTTGTAAATTTTGTTGCCAAATACTAATTTTTAATAACCAAAACTTTCCAAATCATCATAAATAAGAAATGGTACTTTGAATATATACTGACAATTTTTGAAGTTTATATATTTACCACTTTGTGGCAATTAAATTTTTACTGGTTTGTAACTAAGCATTTTGTTATGAAATCATCCAATTTTTCCTTATTATTGAAGTGGAGTAAACACATACCAAAATTTTTTATTTTTATATTATTACGTTTTGGAATTAGACTTTGCTAAGTTTAGATAACTCTTCTGTCTAACAATAGTGTGAGTTAATACCACCTTGGAAATACACTTAATTTACAAATTTATCTTCCTAACCCCTCCATGAACCATGGACCTTTCATTAGTGGTTAGGCTTGCGTGCCTAAGCGATATAGATGGCTGTACCGTAGGTGCAACCACAATGGAGGGGTATCTGTTGAGAGGCTAGACAAACGTGTGGTTCCTGAAGAGGATCAGCAGCCTTTCAGTAGTTGTAGGGGCAACAGTTTCGATGATTGACTGATCTGGCCCTGTAACAATAACCAAAACGGCCTTGCTGTGCTGTTACTGCGTACCGCTCAAAGCAAGGGGAAACTACAGCCGTAATTTTTCCCAAGGGCATGCAGCTTTACTGTATGGTTAAATGATGATGGCGTCCTGTTGGGTAAAATTTCTGGAGGTAAAATAGTCCCCCATTCGGATCTCCGGGCAGGGACTACACAGGAGGACATCGTTATCAGGAGAAAGAAAACTGGGGTTCTACGGATCGGAGCGTAGAATGTCAGCTCCCTTAATCGAGCAGGTAGGTTAGAAAATTTAAAAAGGGAAATGGATAGGTTAAAGTTAGATATAGTGGGAATTAGTGAAGTTAGGTTGCAAGAGGAACAAGACTTATGGTCAGGTGAATACAGGGTTATAAATACAAAATCAAATAGGGGTAATGCAGGAGTAAGTTTAATAATGAATAAAAAAATAGGAGTGCGGGTAAGCTACTACAAACAGCATAGTGAACGCATTATTATGGCCAAGATAGACATGAAGCTCATGCCTACTACAGTAGTACAAGTATATATGCCAACTAGCTCTGCAGATGATGAAGAAATTGATGAAATGTATGATGAGATAAAAGGCATTACTGAGGTAGTGAAGGGGGACGAAAATTTAATAGTCATGGGTGACTGTAATTCGAGAGTAGGAAAATGGAGAGAAGGAAACATAGTAGGTGAATATGGATTGGGGGTAAGAAATGAAAGAGGAAGCCGTCTGGTAGAATTTTGCACAGAGCATAACTTAATCATAACTAACACTTGGTCCAAGAATCATAAAAGAAGTTTGCATACATGAAAGAATCTCAGAGATAGTAATAGGTATCAAATAGATTATACAATATTAAGACAGAGATTTAGGAACCAGGTTGTAGGGAAGCAGCCTACTCACGCCGTATAAAATTCACATCAGTCTTTCCGCTGTGTGCCAGCCTAGTCCGCTGTAACTAGCTCAGACGTCATAAATGTTGCGCAATACTTTAAAAATCAAGTAAATGACCTGAAACGTTTCTAGCATGTCAGGAGTAATACTAAATTAATATGTATTGAATATCAGTTCAATAACTTTAACCATTTTCGAAATTTGGATGTTTTTCTGTAAAAATTATTGGCGCAACAGAAAAGAGCTAGAAACTTAAACATTTGTATTTAGATTCCTTTTTCATAATAATTTAGTAGAAACAGTATTTTGGTACCTCACAAATTAAAATTTTAGTTGAAATTCATGATTTTCTGGTTTTTGTCTTAAAAATTAAGGAAGCAAGATAGATTAAGTAGGCGAATAAATAAGGCTAGGATGTTTAAATTTAAGTAGATGGGAGATCCGCTATAATCATAAAGATGTGAGAAGTTTCAACTGAATAACTATAAAACTATAGCGATAGCATATCTCCAAAGGGCAAGTTCAGAGCTCGGCTACTGAGTGTAGTGTAATTAAATTAATTCTCTTGCTCAAAATATTTGACTTAGCCATGTCAGACTTTTATTATGATTACTTACTTGTGTGCTGATTGCACATTGAAATTGAGAGCTTCATCGGCCATCAGCAAAGGACGCAATGATGTATTCAATAACTTAAAGTGGTGCATAACTAGGCCAGCGACTAGTCGGGAGAGCAGATTTGATCAGGCGTTCCCTTAGCCGTCCGCACCGCGGCTTTATATATAAGAACGCTGCGCGAGAAAAAAAGGCCCCAGTTCTCTCAAGACGTTGATTAGCGCACCACCTGTGCCGGGAGTCGTGTCGCGTCAGTATCATTTCTATAAACAGCCTTGGATGCCGTAATGAGTTACTCGGGATACACGTAACCATGAAATCGGTTTCGAGTGAAGTGTTTATTCTGGGATGACTTTAATGATCTATCTTCAGTTTGCATATGTCGTATTTTCACGTGCTGTCACAGGACAGACATTCTACCATTATTTAGTGTGGCGTTTGATGAACATTATCATCAAATTATGGCGAGCATTCACTTAAACATATAATTTGAACAGTTATAGTTGCATCAGCGCATTAGACTCTGAACTGCTCTGGTAGTTGGATTGTGTGGATTCTTTTTGGTCTGTGACTTTCAGAATATAGTGAACATTTTAGACAAAATGGTTTTTGATTGTGAATCCCAGACAATGTCCTAATTCCTCAGAGCTATAAGCTGTAGCTATAAATGTATTTCTCAGATGAAGTGGGCACTAGGAATTCTAATTACAGGCTTCACGTTTTGCTAATCACTTTCTTGTTACCAATATTGTAGTTAGAGAGCCAGTGATGAGAATGGCAAACAACAGCATTAAATAAATAATAGGAACATTCATTTTATAACAATTATTCCACCCGCCGCCCCACATATGGTGCATTGGCCAGGAAATACAAAACATTTTATAACAATTATTTCTACCTGCTGCCCCACATATGGTGCATCAGCTGGGAAACAATCTGAGTAAAAGTGAAAGTGATTTTTAAATATTCGGATAAGGAAGTGAAATGCGACACGCAACTGAGTAATAGAACAGTGATAGTGTTACGTGTGCATGTGGATGACGCAATTGGATTAACAATGCATCTGGATTGACGGAGTTGGCACTGAGTCTAGCGGCGCTGCCGGCATAGCGAGAAGCCAGTTTCGCCTCACCGCAGTCGTCCACCAGGGCAACTAGAGCCGCGCCTGCAGTTGCGGGCCTCGCAAACACACAGCAGCTGTCGAAGTGCTGTCTGCAGTTCAACACTCCGCGTCACATCAGTAATCCTGGTACGCCACGCCGGCAACGCCATACGTCATGCAGAAGGATCTAAGTTAAGTGAAAAGCTGTTAAAAATTTTACTAACCTGCACTAAAAGACTGTCGACGATGGAACCGCCAGAAGAAACTGAGGTTAAACTTAAATCAGAACCTGTGTCTGATGAGGGAACTGTAAATCCAGACAACGGTTCAAGTGTAAATATGCATGAAAATAGTAATGTTAAAGTGAAATATGAAGTATTGTCTCCTGATAGTAGTGTGAAAAGGGGCAATGATTCAATAATAGAGACCCCTGTAGTAAAGCAGAAATCAGAAATTGTTAATTTATTGGATGATAGTTTATCTGATGAGTTAAAAACGAAACAGTCATCAGAGGTGGTAGAGTTTAAAAAGGATAAGTTAGATATGACTGATCAATCAGAAGTTTCATTTAGTTTTGATGATTCTGGTATTGGAGCTAGTTTTTCGTCACCTGACTGTTATAAAAAGCCAGCTAGTGAGCAACCCAAAGATACTGGGGCTATTGATTTAAATGTAATATTACAATCAATAGCTGCCAGTAATGCAAAAATGTCAGCCAGTAATGCTAAAATGACAGCTGAATTAAAGTATGAGATTGTGGCCAACCAAACTAATTTTAATAAACGATTGGAGGTAATGGACAATACCTTCAAGGCTGGTTGCAATAAGTTGAAAGAGGATCTGGACAGTTTGAATTATAAAATTGATTACAATCATGAGGATATTAAGAAAAACGTTGCTCAACAATTTTCTGAAATGTATAAAACAGTAAAATCCGAAGTTGCTGAGGATCGCAGAGGCTTCCAAATGGAAGATGCGAAGCTGGAGCAGAAGTTAACAGAAAAGATTGAGGCGGAATCTGAACTGTGCTCAGATAGGTTTAAAGATGTTAATATAAAAGTAAACATACACTCCTGGAAATTGAAATAAGAACACCGTGAATTCATTGTCCCAGGAAGGGGAATCTTTATTGACACATTCCTGGGGTCAGATACATCACATGATCACACTGACAGAACCACAGGCACATAGACACAGGCAACAGAGCATGCACAATGTCGGCACTAGTACAGTGTATATCCACCTTTCGCAGCAATGCAGGCTGCTATTCTCCCATGGAGACGATCGTAGAGATGCTGGATGTAGTCCTGTGGAACGACTTGCCATGCCATTTCCACCTGGCGCCTCAGTTGGACCAGCGTTCGTGCTGGACGTGCAGACCGCGTGAGACGACGCTTCATCCAGTCCCAAACATGCTCAATGGGGGACAGATCCGGAGATCTTGCTGGCCAGGGTAGTTGACTTACACCTTGTAGAGCACGTTGGGTGGCACGGGATACATGCGGACGTGCATTGTCCTGTTGGAACAGCAAGTTCCCTTGCCGGTCTAGGAATGGTAGAACGATGGGTTCGATGACGGTTTGGATGTACCGTGCACTATTCAGTGTCCCCTCGACGATCACCAGTGGTGTACGGCCAGTGTAGGAGATCGCTCCCCACACCATGATGCCGGGTGTTGGCCCTGTGTGCCTCGGTCATATGCAGTCCTGATTGTGGCGCTCACCTGCACGGCGCCAAACACGCATACGACCATCATTGGCACCAAGGCAGAAGCGACTCTCATCGCTGAAGACGACACGTCTCCATTCGTCCCTCCATTCACGCCTGTCGCGACACCACTGGAGGCGGGCTGCACGATGTTGGGGCGTGAGCGGAAGACGGCCTAACGGTGTGCGGGACCGTAGCCCAGCTTCATGGAGACGGTTGCGAATGGTCCTCGCCGATACCCCAGGAGCAACAGTGTCCCTAATTTGCTGGGAAGTGGCGGTGCGGTCCCCTACGGCACTGCGTAGGATCCTACGGTCTTGGCGTGCATCCGTGCGTCGCTGCGGTCCGGTCCCAGGTCGACGGGCACGTGCACCTTCCGCCGACCACTGGCGACAACATCGATGTACTGTGGAGACCTCACGCCCCACGTGTTGAGCAATTCGGCGGTACGTCCACCCGGCCTCCCGCATGCCCACTATATGCCCTCGCTCAGAGTCCGTCAACTGCACATACGGTTCACGTCCACGCTGTCGCGGCATGCTACCAGTGTTAAAGACTGCGATGGAGCTCCGTATGCCACGGCAAACTGGCTGACACTGACGGCGGCGGTGCACAAATGCTGCGCAGCTAGCGCCATTCGACGGCCAACACCGCGGTTCCTGGTGTGTCCGCTGTGCCGTGCGTGTGATCATTGCTTGTACAGCCCTCTCGCAGTGTCCGGAGCAAGTATGGTGGGTCTGACACACCGGTGTCAATGTGTTCTTTTTTCCATTTCCAGGAGTGTATGTCAAGCAGAAGTAGACGCAATTAAAACTGATACTACTCATATTGTGCAAAGAGTAGATAATGTTGAAATGAGAGTAGAAAATATTAGTACTAACTTTCCTAACATTGAAAGTAAAGTAGCTTCAGAAACTTCTGGTAATGGTAGTATGCAACAAGTTTTAGCTGCAAACGCCGCTTTTATCGGGTGTCGGCAGTTCTTGCAGTTCGATCCAGATAAAAATATCCACCTGCTAGTTTTCTGGAACGATCCTGAAGATGTGATTCCACCAAATTGGTCTGAACGAGAGAAAATCTCATTTATTAGAAGCCATTTAGCAGGTGACGCCATGCGTTGTTCAGCTGATGTTATGTTGAATTTAAAAAATTAGCGGAATTTGAAACAGCTTTCATTAATGAGTATTGGTCTAGTAATAAGCAAAATGAAGTGTTGAGAGAATTTTGGAGTGGAAAACGCTTCAATGTAGGCAAGGAATCTATTAAAGAGTTTGATAGGTCATGGATCTCACGTTTGTCACATTTGGCCGAAAAGCTAAAACCTGAAATGATAATACTAGGTCTTGAATCCAAACTGCCATGGTATTGGCAAACTAGAATTATATCTGGATCGTTTCATTGAATATTTGGAACGTGTAGAGCGTGTGGCTGCCAATGAGGAGCAAGCACGTAATAACAGAAATACTAATAACACTAGTAGTAATTTTAAGAACGAGCAGAATGGTAATGTAAACATCAGAACAGTAGGTGCTTGCCATCCTAAAAGAGGTAGGAATTGGAGAAATAATTATCAGAACCAATAATGGCATCCAAATGATAGTGATTTTGTTCTGAACAAAATTATGCGGGTAAACAACAGTGCGGAAAGCAGTGCTGTGCCAGTTAGCTATAATGGAAATAAACGAAACAGTAGTAGGCCGAGGCAGGAAAACTAGTTCCCGTCTATGAGGACACTGGCGCTCACCAGGCGGTTATTTTTCCTAAGCCAGTAATTACGGTAATTGGTAAGACAGATCAGAATACTCAGACTGAACATATGGATGAGGGGTCGGTAGCATCTAAGGATACAGCAGAAATATTAGATCACTCACAGTATTTGATAGATACCGTGTTAGAGACGGTTTCCAAGTGGGAAGAGAAAGAGAAGGCGCAGCAGTGTAACGGTAGGGAAGAGCTACAAAATACTGAATTGTCAGGTGAGGAAGTAGAAGAAATTCATGCTTATATTTACGATGAGGATGATGTGCTCTTATCTAAAGTGCCTGTGTAGGATGTTGATACTGTACTAATAGATTTAGGACAGGAGGTAAGTGAGAATGTAGAGGATAGCCTGTTGGGGGTCGATGAACCCAGTAGCTGTAACCAGTTGTCACTTGAGAAGGAACCCGACGATAATAGTGAAAGGGGTTTAGCTGTAACTAGTGTTATGCCCGGTCTGGAGGCACAGAATCGCTCAGACTACAGTAATTTGGGTTATGTTCAGGAAACTAAATGTAATGAAGTCGTGCGGTGTTTCGATTTGAAATTAATAGACCGACTGGAAAAGGCAGCTGAAAATGTAATTTAGGAAACCCCTACACACTTTGACCTACATGTAATGAAGACAGATGTCGATCACTTTAGTTGGAGACAAATCCAAAAGAAGCTATTGGATGAGTTTGAGGAACCACCTGTACAAACTAGAATAAGCCACCCTATAATAATAGTGAACATGTTGGGTATCAATATACGTTGTCTCTTAGACAGTGGAAATGAGGTGAGTGCGATATCTCAGTCCTTCTTTGATGCATTACCTGGTAAAGACAAGCTTACAGTAATGAGGGTATCAGGACTAAGAATAATTGGTGCTACTGGCAAGGTGTCAAAAACGGTAAAGCAAGAACCTTTGCTGCCCTTTGATATTAATGGTAATTTAACTGATCATCCATGCTTAATTGTAAACAATTTCAGTATTGAGGTTTTAATTGGCATAGATTCCTTGTCGAAATATCAGAGTGTTGTTGACTTTGAAAGAAGCCAGTTAAAATTGGTCTTGCCGATAACCGGAGTAATTACGGTACCTTTTATTGATAAACATGTAGTAACTAATGATGAAACTTGGGAGCTGCCTATACGAGTTCTGAAAAATAGGAGATATTGGGATGAAGGTGTTAATTTTAGTAAAAGTAAACTAAACACAGAAGAAAAAGAAAAAGCAATTATTTTGGACAAGATAGAAGCTAAATTGCAGTAAATCGATAAAATTTCAGCTAATCAGAAGGAAGAACTGAGACAGGTTTTAAAAGGGCATCATAAGGTATTTTCAAATCGACCGGTCAAAGGTTATGAATGAATTCTGTAGGGAGGAGGTTGTTCTGTATCCTCTACACAGTGTGGCAGCTGTGCAGTCCCAGCTGTGTGAGATCTTCTTTCCCATTTCAGATCTCACTCATTCTTGATCTTTCCTATCCACCAAAATTTCGACCTCTTCTTTCTAACACATTAAATTTTCCGTTATGGTTATAAAGCCAATAATAAGCTAATTAATTCTGTAGGGAGAAGGTTGTTCTGTAACCTCTACACAGTGTGGCAGCTGTGCAGTCCCAGCTGTGTGAGATCTTCTTTCCTTTTCAGGTCTCACTCATTCTTCATCTTTCCTATCTACTAAAGTTTCGACTCCTTATGAAACTTCCTGGCAGATTAAAACTATGTGCCCGACCGAGACTCGAACTCGTGACCTTTGCCTTTCGCGGGCAAGTGCTCTACCATCTGAGCTACCGAAGCACGACTGCCGCCCTGTCCTCACAGCTTTACTTCCGCCAGTATCTCGTCTTCTACCTTCCAAACTTTACAGAAGCTCTTCTGCGAACCTAGCAGAACTAACACTCTTGAAAGGAAGGATACTGTGGAGACATGGCTTAGCCACAGCCTGGGGGATGTTACCAGAATGAGATTTTCACTCTGCAGCGGAGTGTGCGCTGATATGAAACTTCCTGGCAGATTAAAACTGTGTGCCCGACCGAGACTCGAACTCGGCACCTTTCCCTTTCGCGGGCAAGTGCTCTACCATCTGAGCTACCGAAGGACGACTGACGCCCGGTCCTCACAGCTTTACTTCCGCCAGTATCTCGTCTCCTACCTTCCAAACTTTACAGAAGCTTTTCTGCGAACCTAGCAGAACTAGCACTCCTGAAAGAAAGGATACTGCGGAGACATGGCTTAGCCACAGCCTGGGGGATGGTTCGCAGAAGAGCCTCTGTAAAGTTTGGAAGGTAGGAGACGAGATACTGGCAGAAGTAAAGCTGTGAGGACCGTGCGTGAGTCGTGCTTCGGTAGCTCAGATGGTAGAGCACTTGCCCGCGAAAGGCAAAGGTCCCGAGTTCGAGTCTCGGTCGGGCACAGAGTTTTAATCTTCCAGGAAGTTTCATATCAGCGCACACTCTGCTGAAGAGTGAAAATCTCATTTTCGACTCCTTCTTTGCAATACTAAAATTTTCTGTTATGGCTATCAAGCCATGAGTTCTGTAACCATGCTATCCACCGATTAGTGAAGAAAATACCTAATGTGACAAACCTAACAGTGACATAAACAATAGAGAAGTATGATGTCATTAAGATACAAAGGTATTTGAGTAACAAGTATGTCTAGAACCCTGGTAATATTATAAGTACAAAGTTGTTGTTTTATTGGAAATGGTCCACCAACAGTAATTTAAAAAGATATACAAATTCGTGTACAAGCAGGATCTGAAGTGGCAGTGAAACCTATTGTATGCTGTAGAGCTAACTAATTAATAGTAAAAGAGATTGCTTAGTGTTATGTAAAACATGCAGGTAAGTTGTAAGAATGAACTCATCTTGTGTAGCAAGGAATGGCAGTGTAATATAATTGAACAGTGTTTGTGGTTGAGACGTGAAGGACACGTCCTTGAAATATTTATAAGGTTGGAGCTGGCTGTTATTTGGTGTAGTGTGTGACAGGACACACCTACACGTATTGAGGTTATGAGTTGGAGGCGTGAATGCAACCATAGGTACCCTTATGTTAGATGAGACAGAGCAGCTCATGGTGTCCTATAGGTTTAAGGAATTTAGCATTACGCTCGTCCATAATTACTTAATGCACTTTAATGGTAGGTCGACAGAGACTACCTGTGGTTTCAGCGTCCGATCGAGTGGAAATGAATTGCCACGTGAGCAAACTGATCAGCTGCAATACATTATAGATATGAAATAAATGTGCTGTCCTATGCTTTAAATTTTAATGGAGTGAGTCTTACTGAAGTTCATACTCTAGCAAAGTAAGTAAGTACATAATTGCAGATGTGGAACTGAGACAGCAGCAGAGAACGAAGAAGTGGATTTAGTAGTCAACTAAACGTAGTGTGTTTTGAACACTCAGAACTGTACTATTACCAAAAGTTACTCACATGTACAAAGAAGCTGAGAAGACAACTACTAATCAAATATACTCATACTTTCTCTAAGAATAAGGTAATCGAAGATGAGTCAGCTAAGTAAATAAAATACAAATGTATCAGGAATTGTACCGAGCATTGGTTCAGTGTTCCGGCCCAGAAATAATAAATTGAAATTAAATAGGATTTATGATTGTATGCCTTGAGCATAAATTTTTCTCTAGTACGTGACTAACGGCGTTTTGAGCCATTTGTTTACCGATTTTATGACAGTTAAGTAACCGTGAGAGTAAAATTGAAAAACTTCTGTTAACATTGTTCCAGTAACATATTGAAAGATAAAATGTATATATCCCTATTTCATTGTGACCCACCCTTAGATATTAAGTGAACAGAGTCTGAGGCACTTTTTTTGTTTGTTCTACAGGACAAACCAGATAATGGCAGCCTGGTAGCTGCGTGAAAGCATGGAGTGACTTGGACACACCTCACAGTGACCCCTCCCCTTTCCCCATGTAATTTAGAGTGAACGTGCAGGACGCACACCATAGCAACTTCCCCTCCTCTACCATTGTGAATGGAAGTGTAGAACGCCAGCCAAAGCGGCTACAACCACGTGTGTAAAAATGAAATTGTCATGATTTGTGAAATTTTCTTTCAGGTTTACAAAAGACTGCTAAGATATAATTATCTGTTTATGTATCATGAATAACTATGTTATTTTCTTTGAATTTGTGTACGTAAAAATGTATTTAATGGATTTCAGATTTTCATAATTTTACATATTTTATGTGTTTGTCTGTCTAAGGCAATATGTATGCCAAAGTGTTTCATTGATTTTGCTTAAATTTTAAGTAATAATGTTGCTTATTAAGCAGTGAACATCCCAGCAATTTAAATAATTGAAGTAGGTAATCAGTCTTCTTGTAATATTTCTATATGTTTATATTTCAATTTTAATTTTTCATAGGGAGTTAAGCTGTACTCTTGCTTCCCTTTTTGTAAATAATTTTTTTTCCATTTACATTTTAAAAAATTAAGCAGAGGGTGATGTAGGGAAGCATCCTACTCACGCCATATAAAATTCACATCAGTCTTTCCACTGTGTGCCAGCCTAGTCCGCTGTAACTAGCTCTGACGTCATAAATGTTGCGCAATACTTTAAAAATCAAGTAAATGACCTGAAACGTTTCTAGCATGTCAGGAGTAATACTAAATTAATATGTATTGAATATCAGTTCAATAACTTTAACCATTTTCGAAATTTGGATGTTTCGGAGTAGGTTTTAAAATCCATGGAGAAGAAATAAAAACTTTGAGGTTCGCCAATGACATTGTAATTCTGTCAGAGACAGCAAAGGACTTGGAGGAGCAGTTGAACGGAATGGACAGTGTCTTGAAAGGAGGATATAAGATGAACATCAACAAAAGCAAAACGAGAATGATGGAATGTAGTCGAATTAAGTTGGGTGATGCCGAGGGAATTAGATTAGGAAATGAGACACTTAAAGTAGTAAAGGAGTGTTGCTATTTGGGGAGCAAAATAACTGATGATGGTCGAAGTAGAGAGGATATAAAATGTAGACTGGCAATGGCAAGGAAAGCGTTTCTGAAGAAGAGAAATTTGTTAACATTGAGTATAGATTTAAGTGTCAGGAAGTCGTTTCTGAAAGTATTTGTATGTAGTGTAGCCATGTACGGAAGTGAAACATGGACGATAAATAGTTTGTACAGGGAGAGAATAAAAGCTTTCGAAATGTGGTGCTACAGAAGAATGCTGAAGATTAGATGGGTAGATCACATAACTAATGAGGACTTATTGAATAGAATTGGGGAGAAGAGGAGTTTGTGGCACAACTTGACGAGAAGAAGGGACTGGTTGGTAGGACATGTTCTGAGGCATCAAGGGATCACATATTTAGCACTGGAGAGCAGCGTGGAGGGTAAAAATCGTAGAGGGAGAACAAGATATGAATACACTAAGCAGATTCAGAAGGATGTAGGTTGCAGTAGGTACTGGGAGATGAAGAAACTTGCACAGGATAGGGTAGCATGGAGAGCTGCATCAAACCAGTCTCAGGACTGAAGACCACAACAATAAAAACAACAACATCTTCCCAACATTTAATAACTTTTAATAGAGATACCCGAAAATTTTTTCAAATGAATATACATTAACAGATACATGCATTTTACTTATGGTGTTTGGATTATTATTAATTATAACAAGGAAATGGGATATTAGGTATTTTTTCTTCAATTTCTGTAACAAATTTATCATAACTACTCATTCTATCTGGATTTTTGCATTTTTGGCGATACAGCAGATGTGATTCAGAAGTTACAGACCATAGAAAACATTTTTCATCATAATTTTGCATAATTACAAGCTTGTTTACTTTTACTTTTTTCCTGGTTTTTAAATATAAGATGAGCCTCTTAAAGAAGTATATTTATTAATTGTTAATTGTAATCCAATAGTTGTATTTAATGTACAATCAGAGCCAGAAGCTTCAAAGTTAGACATTTGTGATATAATTTCATTTTTTTCAGTTATGAATCTTATCAAGTATATTTCATATATGGTTATATATTTCTGTGTTTGAAATTGAAGTTACATTATTTTCCTTTTGAGTGCACTTTATATAAGCAAAAGAATGTAAATAAATTTTCAGTCTATTATGTATTCTTAGATTATCTTTCATTATTATCATAAGTTTTTGTTTTGATAAATTCAAAAAGAAATTTGGTTCAAGCAAATTAAGCTTGTTTTCTAAACCTGTAGTTTGCAATCTCTCTGCAAATGCTTTACTAACTAGAAAATTATTAAATATTTTGCTATTTCATTGTTTCCCAGATACTTTAGTAGATAATGGAAATATTTCTTTCAGTTGTTTAGGTTCATCATTTTTTAAAAATGTCCTATCAGTTTCAATTTTAGATTAATGTAATAGTTTACAATTATGTCTATCAATATTTTTATGAATATTAGCATGTTTAATTATAAAATTAATGAAACTAGCTTTTCTTTATTACTGTATCCGGTAAATCTATCACACACACACACACACACACACACACACACACACACACACACACACACGGTCATCCTGTCTACTCTTCCCATAACATAAGCAATAGTAACTTTACAATCCATTATATACAAACCCTACACAATGTAGGCCATATTAACTTTACAATACCCACTACATGCCCCAATTCTCTCAATTCCTAAGGAAGCACTGTGAACCTGCTCTTTCTTTCTACACACGCCACACTCAGCGGTAATCAGCCCTTCTACATCAATAGACGGAAGTCCCTTTCAGAATTGTTCCACAAATTCGGCGATCGCTTCCCCTCAACACACTTTGTTACATTCACTTGCGGAGGTACTAAGCCAGGTGCACGGGATGGCTCATGTGTACGGACGTGTGTTTTCGCCAAGATCCTGGATTAGATAATCGAAGCATGTGGGCTGAATAATGGGAATCAGGTGATCAGTTAACTTAGTGAGAGCGTTCTTTGTCCGACAGGGCCACGTGGTCGATCACGGGTTGCGAAGTCAAGGAAGTTTCCAACTCGGTAGAAAGAACATTCCAGTTCGAGCGTGTCGGTTCCTGTCTATCAGTCTTGAATTGCAAAGTTTATGGGAATGAGGGCGTCCTTTGTGCTGCATCACACGTGCTGGTGGGGCGGTATGTGGCGTGAGGGTGGTTTGGACAGAGCAAGCGTGTCGGTTCCTGTCCGTCGGTGCTGAGAATTTGCGAACTTTAGGACCGATATAGCTTTTAGCGTGTCACGTGATAGAACTTTCCAAACATCTCGGGTGGTTGTGTGTGGTAGGTATCGGCAGGTTCGAACCTGTTCAGAAAAATAAATTTGGGGTGGAACGTGTTCTTTGTCCAGCACGTGGTCGACAGGTTCCATCCTGTCCAGCGTTAAGTGCTTACCGGCGCGGAAAGATGTTTACGTAGTCGGACTCTGAGACGTGCACGGTTGACCGTTTGTGGCTGGACCCTTAGGCGCCGCTCGCCGCCTGCCTGGCGCGCTGGCCGTGGGAGTGTGGGGGCATCGCTGGTCGCTTGATGTCAGCCCGCTAAGGAGCTGCCGATGGAGCGGGATCAGCTGGCCGCACGTACGTCAGCTGCGCTCTGGAGTTTCGCTGTGTGAGCATGGAGAAGTCAGTTGGGACACACCTGCATGACCGTAATGTCTGAAACAAAGACTTATTTTCCAGGTATTTACAGAAGACTATGTCAGTCGCGCGTACGGAGGGTGTGTGACGTAAGCGGGGCGACGGCGCAGCGATTGTAAAGTTATTATGCGCGCACGAGAGCGAGTCAATTAGCGAGCGTTCTAGTGCGGTCCAAACGTGCTGTTATATAGTCATGGCGGATTCCACTGTCGAGCAAACTTTGCCGCCAAAAGTGTAGCACTGCGTTCTCGCTCGCACAGGGACACATGGTGGACGGTGAGCGGTCGGCATCGACAGGTTTGAACGTGCCCAGGAAAACCAAAAGTGTGGCAGGGAACAGCCGACCGTTGTGTGATTCAGCTCCGAGGCAAACAATTTTGGCGGGAAACGTGTGGAGGTGACGAATACACATGGTAAGCGGACAAGTGGCCGCTGTGACGTCAAACTCGGCAAGTTCCAGCGTGTCCAGCGAAAACATGTTTACGACGTGGGAGCGATCGCTGGGCTCGCCCCCAGCGCGAGTGGCCGGCCACCTCACGTGACAGGCGTCGGCAGTGTCTCCGCGCGCTGGCCAGGGGGTGGCGATGATTTGAACTAATTCAGTTGGAGCGCGGACGTCGTGGTGACTGCACTGCAATATCAAAGATGTGTGTGCTGACTGTGTTGGAGAACAAGTGATGACCGTACTGCTTGAAATAAAGTCTTCAGTCGCTCCCCCCCTGCAAAATCAAAGGACGTGACTTACGTTACTATAAGTGCAGTTTATTATTTGACGCGATTATGATAGGCTACCAGTGAAAAAAGATAAGTGACGGCGAAAGTTCGTACATGTGATCGATTATGGTGTTGGGATTTGAACTTGGGATAGATTTTTGTTATGGATGTAAGGCAAATGGCTTTCTCGCCGAGGAAATCGGACATCTTGAATAAATAATAAATGATAATATTAAATAGAAGTACAGTTTTTGAGACATTATTGTGTTGGAATTTCGTGCAATTTTCTAGTGGAGGTAGGCCAATAATAATAAATAATAATAATAAATGATAGTAAATGATTATGAATGATAACGAATGAAATAAATGACAATGAATGATAACGAATGTTAATAAATGATAACGAATAATAATGAATAATAATAAACACAAGTAAAGCTTTGCAGCGATTATTGTGTTGGAATTTGAATTTGGAGGGAATTTTCTACTGGAGGCAGGACAATAATAAATAATAATAAATGATAATGAATGATAATAAATGATAGTGAATGATAATAAATGATGATAAAGACAAGTACGGTTTTGCATGTGTTATACTGTTGGAATTTGAATTTGGAGACTATTTTTTCTGGAGGATTAGGTTAGTGGACATAGCCCAATTGGTGTATTTAAATAATAATAAATGATAATGAATGATAATAAATGATAATGAATGACAATAAATGACAATGAATGATAATGAATGTTAATAAATGATAATGAATAATAATAAAGGCAAGTACAGTCTTTGCATGCATTGTCCTGTTGAAATTCAATCTTCACGTCATTTTTTCATCTGGAGGCTTAGGTTAGTGGATGTAGCACAATTGGCCTATTTTCCCACCAAAATTCAAACTTCCCGCCATTTTTTAGAGGTTAGGTTAGTGGCCGTTGCACAATTGGCCTATTCTCCCGCCAAAATCCGCCATCTTGGATGACATCATGCCATGTTGCCAAGTCTACATGCCACCATCTTGGATACGTCATCGCCTCCATCTTGAATAAATTTGGCAACAATGCAGAGTGCGCTGGCACGAAGGTTGTCCCTCTACTCATGTGTCCTCTGGTACACCAGTCGAAGTGGGCCTTTGAGATCCAGCACGCAGTTGAGTATGACATATGTGAATCCATCGGCATCTATGTCTACACGTACACTATGCAAACCACCTTATCAGGGGCGATGGAGGATACTTTGTGTGGTGTCACCGCCAGACACCACACTTGCTAGGTGGTAGCCTTTAAATCGGCCGTGGTCCGTTAGTATACGTCGGACCCGCGTGTCGCCACTATCAGTGATTGCAGACCGAGCGCCGCCACACGGCAGGTCTAGTCTAGACTCCCTAGCACTCGCCCCAGTTGCACGCCCGACTTTGCTAGCGATGGTTCACTGACTACATACGCACTCATTTGCAGAGACGACAGTTTAGCATAACCTTCAGCTACGTCATTTGCTACGACCTAGCAAGGCGCTATATTCTTCAAGAATGTATTCTGAACTGATACTATTGTGAATCATGTACCGTCAAGAGCGACGTTCATCATTAATGGATTAAAGTTAAGTATCAAACTAATTACGTCCGCTTTCTGAATTCTAATTCCTTGTCATGTTCCAGACCTCACGTCCGTATAGTCCTTCCCTCCTCACACCAGCCTGCGTGAGCTAAAACGCGTGCATTTCGGCCTCCACTAGTAACACGGTGTTGGTTCTTCTGACAACACAACACTTTGTGCATCACTACTACTTCCATGTTGAAATCGCTAATTGTGGACGGGAAGAACGATTGTTGGTAAATATACTTCTGAGCCCTAAGCTATATGATTTTACTGTCATGGTCATTTGGTTAGATATATGTAGGAGGACGCCATATCTCGCTTGATTCTTCTAGAAATGTACACTATGAGAATTTTAACTGTAAACTACACAATGAAGCACAATGCCTCTCTTGTAACGCCTGTCACTAGGGCTGAAAGTGGTTTCACGCTTACTAAGCAAATCTGTCACGAAACACGCTACTCTTCTTTGGATCTTCTTTATTTCCTATATAAATCCTTTGTGGTATGGGTCCCAAACTGACAAGCAACATTCAAGTTTCGGTTGAACAAGGATATACCTCCTTCATGGGCGGACTACACTTCCTGAGAATTCACCTGGTGAACCTCAGTTTGGCATCTGCCTTTCCTCTGATTAGTTTTATGTGTTCTTTCCACGCAATCCGTCAGTTCACTTACACATACTCACAGATATTTTATGGATGTGGTTTCTTCCACTGTTTGTTTGCAATTCCGGATCTTTCAGTCTTTTAAGTGCAGTGGTTAACATTTGCTTATGTTAATGATCAACTACTAATCCCTAAAGCAAACATTGGTTCTCTGCAAATCTTCCTCTAGTTTGCTACATTTTTTAGTGCAGCAGTATGATACAAGAGCATCATCCACGAATAGCCCCATGGAGCTTCTGATGCTGTTTACTAGATAATTTATACAGTGACGAAAAAAATTGTAATACCAAAAAAGAATTAACATAGAGTAACGAAATTTCGAGAACATATTTAAGTAACAAATGTAAGTGATTAACATTGCATAATCACAGGTCAGTGTAAGCACGAGATAAGCCATCGAAAATATGAAATGCTGCTTCATTAATAACAGGAGTACCCGCAGCGAAGTTCAATGTAAGTATGCAAACGTGCATGCATTGTTTAGTACAGGTGCCGGATGTCAGATTGTGTGACAGAATTCCATTCCTGTTGCCCTTAATCAGTCAATGCACGGACGGTTAATGCAATTTGTGGATGACGCTAGAGTTGTCTTCCGACGATGTCCCATATGTGCTAGATTAGAGACAGATCTGGTGATCGACCAGGTTTAGGCAATATGTCGACACTTTGTAGAGCATGTTGGCTTGCAACAGAGATATGTGGGCGAGCGTTAGCCTCTTGAAAAACGCCCCCTGAAATGCTGTTCATGAACGGCAGCACAACAGGTCGAATTACCAGATCGACATACTGGTTTGCACGCAGGGTGCGTGCCATAATCACGAGAGTGCTCCGACTGTCATAAAAAATCGCAACCCAGACTATAACACCAGGTGTAGATCGAATGTGTCCTACAAGCAGACAGGTTGTTTGCAGGCCCTTAACTGGCCTCCTTCTAACTAACATACGGCCATCGCTGGCACCGAGGCAGATTCAGCTGTCATCAGAAAACACAACAGACCTCCACTATGCCCTTCAATGAGATCTCGCTTCACACCACTGAAATAGCAAATTATGGTGATTTGGGTCAATGGAATACACGCTACAGGGTTTCTGGCTCGGAGCTGTCCTTGAAGTAACCGATTTATTAGAGTTCGTTGTGTCACTGTGGTATCATCTGCTGCTCAGATCACTGCTGCAGATTCAGTAGGATGCGCCAGAGCCATACGACGAACCCGATGGTCTTCCCCCTCGGCAATGCCACGTGGCCGTCCGGAGCCCGGTCTTCTTGTGATCGTACATTCTCTTCCCACCGCTGTGAGTAATCATCTACAGTAGCTGCTTTCCCGCCAAGTCTTTCTGCAGTATCGCAGAAGGAACATCCAGCTTCTCGTAGTCCTACTACATGACCTCGTTCAAACTCAGCGAGGTGTTATAATGGCATATCTGTCACCCTAGAGGCATTCTTGACTAACATCAACTCACCACGTCCAGTCTCAAAGGTAAATAACGCTCATGACCGTTACAGTGTCTATTTAAATCAAACCTGATTTGCATCCTTTTATTGGCGCTACTAGCGCCGCTCGTCTGCGACTACCGCGAAATTGCAATTGACGGCATCTTTCAGATGTAAGAACACGCCTACCAACTTTCGTTTATGTCGCACAACTCCCACTTGGGGTTGCGATTCTTTTTCGTCACTTTATATATTTTACTGTTCCAATAACATACCATTGACATGTTAACGCTCTGTCAGCTAAGAACTCTTCAATCTAACCAGAAAGCTGATCTGATATTCCCATCGCACTTATTCTGATCATTAGCTGATAATACGGAACTTTATCTAACGGCTTCCGGAAATCGAGGAAAACGGAATCAGCGTGTCTGACAATGCGTATTACCTTCTAGGTCTCGTGGTCGGACAGAGTGAGCTGGGTTGCAGCGATCGTTGTTTGCGGAATCCATGTTGATTCCTACAGAGCAGATTTCCGATCTCCAGAAAGGTTACAATGCGCGAACATATAATGTGTTCTAAATCCTAAATATACTGAAGTTAGTGGTAATGGTGTATGGTTAAACGCGTCTATTAGACAATCTTTCTTAAAAATGGGAATCTCCTGCACATTTTTCAATCACTGGGAATGCCTTGTTTCTCCAGAGACCTACAGCAGACTGCTATTAGAAGAGGAGCAGGTTTTTTGCATACTCCATGTGGAATCGTATAGGAATCACATCAGACGTAGTCGACATTCTTCTGCTAAGCGTTTTTAGTTGTTCTTCAATCCCACGGTCACTTATTTCTATATCGTCGTTTTGACGTTCGCCCAACGATTAAAAGATTAAACTGCAGTACGATCTTCCTCGGTGAAACAATTTCGGAAAAGGGAATTTAGTATTTCGGCCTTCTCTCTGTCTTCCTCCGTTTCGATGCCATTATGGTCTCTGACAGTCTAGAGAAATGACTTTCACCCGTTTACCGATTTAACATATGACCAACAGTTTTTCTACCAGATCGGCAGACAGAATTTAACTTTTGTATTCACTGATCGTTTCACGTATGGTGGTTTCAGTAACGTTTATATCTGCGATGACGCTCTCTTTGCCTTAAGAGTAGCTTCCTGACACAGTTGTGAAACCACGGCGGAGCTTTCCCATCCCTCACACTTTTGCTCTGCATACGCGTATCTAAGTTTTATTGTACAATACTCTTCAACTTGTTCTATTTATTGTTAACATCTTGAGTCTCAGATACTACTCAGTCTCAGTTGACTGTTCAGGTATTTGCAGTATGTCACAGTTATGTTGCACAGGAAACGCAATTCCTGGGTGCACATATAATTTTTGAAATTTTTTACTTTATAAAGAAGACAGAGAATCAGATCCGGCTTGTACAGTGCATCACAATCGGTAACTGGGGCACTCAAACGGTGCCAATGTTGCAGGAGGCAGGGCGTCGCTCGAAATACAGGTAGACTGCCACACACAGCCAAGCCGTAATCAGGGAGTGCGGAGGGTGCAGGATGAGAACATCGAATACATGATTCTGTGAGCCCTGCAGTATGGAGATATAACATGCCATCTATGAGCTCAGTTGCTTCACGGCGTGCTAGCACTGATGGAAAGTGCGAAGTCAAAGGGAACTATTAATAATTAAGACACCACGGTGGGGACAAGTCCGTTGACACCTCCGATTAGTGAGGGCAAATGACCACATCGCTGCCCATGATGACATTATGTGCAGCTTAAATACGATAGTTTCAGAAGCATCAGTCTCAGTGTCTAGTCATCCCGTCTACATTTCTAATTCCAACGGAACGAGAGTCTCGCAAGTTTGCAGGATAACTTGATGGCTGAATAGTGGTGTGCTGCCTGCTGCCGAGAGAAGACTTCGCCTCCAATTCTGCAGCCAGCTGGCTGTAGTGGAACCTATGCACTGCAAGGTGCCACTGCTGTTTCGTCACTACCGTCACTGATAGAAGATGTGGAGGAACATGGGCCTTCCCCTGGTGAAGGTCAGTACGCAAGTGACTGCGAACTACTGCCTACAACCTGTTGGGCAGACACCTGAGTAATGCATCCCTGGCTGTATGCTGTGGCGCTGGGCTGCCTCCTTCACGACACCCTCCATCCGTGACATGCTGTTGGCACCAACTTAAGCGCACGTTCTGTTTTCAAGTTCACTGGGGCGGGGCACACGAGTTATAGGCAAGCCACGGCAGGCTTGCGCCTACAGACTCCCATTCCAGCTACCTGCGCGACATCGTCAATGGGTCCACACCTATACCACAGCCGCAGCCAACGAAACGCAGTGTCCACATTCCTTGTCACACTCCAGTCTGTGAATCAGCACACTTTACACCACGCCAGAGAATACAACCTGCGCTGTGAGGTCACAAGTAATAAAAATGTTAACCGAGAGCGCTGTTTCACTGACGCCTTAGTGAATACGACAGCCACCTACGCCATCTCGCAAGCTTGCCTGCCTGAGTCTGTAGCGTCGCCTGCCTGAGTCTGTAGCGTCACCACCTTACCTGATCAGCCTCTATGGTCGCTAAAAATACTGACTCAACGGTGACTGCTACTGCTGGTAATCAGAAGTGAGTCTCACACCGACGCCGCTACAACTGGCGGCAGAAGTTGCTGACCACTGTGACAACCTGTGACCACAAGTGGGCCTCACACCGCAGTTGCTGCAACTGATACCACTGCGATTGGCGCCAGTATCTTCACCACGGCACCTTTACTGATCTTGCAGTCAACACTTCGTGCAATGCAGGGTGGTGAGTGAGAAGCATTTTGTTTATCTTGTAATTGGATGTTTTCAATGTGTAATTCATTGGCCATGGTGAACCGCAAGGACGTTCATTTTAATCTGAAGAAAACTCTTCTGCAACCGTGTGAACCTCCTGATTTGTATACTTTTAAGGGTAACTGTTGTCAGTCATATTTAACTCGTGCTAGGCGTACAGTTTGTCATTTTTCTGGGCACGATGTGCCGTGCATAAAGGCTGCGACAGCCATATGTTTCGCTTGCCAGCATTGCGGTCATTTGACACAAGGTTGTAGTGAATCGGTCGCAGGTTCGAATCCTGCCTCGGGCATGGATGTGTGTGAAGTCCTTAAGTTAGTTAGGTTTAAGTAGTTCTAGGTTCTAGGGGACTGATGACCTCAGAAGTTAAGTCCCATAGTGCTCAGGGCCATTTCAACCATTTGTAGTTAATGTAGGTGGGCTACGATACGCGTAAAAACTGGAGTAACTCGTTGCGTTCGAGGTACTGTGTAGTGTGAACCTGGTGTCTTTCCCTTTTTTATTGTATTTTCCTTTAGTGTTTGGGCAGTAGTAGAACACACAAGAAGCTGCCAGAAACATGGACCGCTATCAGGGATGATACTGTTGTCTCTATGATGGAGCAGGTCATTAGGTTACAAACAGTGCTTCAAGAGAAATCTGGGGAATTAGAACACTACAATAAAAATGCAGAGGTACTGCGTGCCGAGAGGCAACCAGTACTGGGACAAATTGAGGAAGTGAAGACGGTACGGAGTGTACCACCTCTTTTTATCAGTCCTGCAGTAGCAAATATGATTTCGCCTTTTTGTGGCAAGACAATAGAAAACATAACCCCATTTCGCGATGATATCTCAGCTACTGCGTAGTTGGGCTGTTGGTGTGACGAAATTTTGCTTCGTGTGACCAATTTGCGGCTTACTGAAGAGGATAGCTGGCCGGAGTGGCCGTGCGGTTCTAGGCGCTACAGTCTGGAGCCGAGCGACCGCTACGGTCGCAGGTTCGAATCCTGCCTCGGGCATGGATGTGTGTGATGTCCTTAGGTTAGTTAGGTTTAATTAGTTCTAAGTTCTAGGCGACTGATGACCTCAGAAGTTAAGTCGCATAGTGCTCAGAGCCATTTGAACCATTTGAAGAGGAGAAGGCATACGTTACTTCCCATGAGACCTTGTGGAATGCGCAAACACTCGAAGAGTTGCCTGAAGGGTTACGACAGCGATATTTTACGCAGAACAGCACTGTCTTTTTTAGGGTGAAATTGAATACGTTAATGCAGAAGCATAACGAGTCCGTTGAATCATTTTCAGATAGGACCGGAAAAACCAACGTTCAAACGCATGAACCACAGCAGACTGGGTAAGTCTATACACTTCTACGTTGAGAAGCCGAGAATAGGACTCTCGACGTAATTTTCCGCAACATTCCGCTCGAATGTCAGGTGGGGCTACGATGGAAAATCCTTCTGATTTGACTGCAGCAGTTAGGATCACCAGGCAGTTGGAAGAGACAGATATAGCGGTTAGTTGTGTGGTGACCACCATGTGTTTTTTTCCGTAACAAACTATCAAGGTATGGACGCGAGGGCCATGGCCAACAACAAAGTCATCAGCCGAAATGCTACGAGTGTGGCCGAGTGGGTCACAAAGCACCCAAGTACAGGAGTAAGAAACCAGAAAATCGGTATCAGCAAAAGCGTTTGTTAAACGCGAACGAGAACGTATCAGTCGTGGGAAAGCATTTCAAATGGTTCGTGGCTCTGAGCACTATGGGACTTAACTTCTGAGGTCATCAGTCCCCTAGAACTTGGAACTACTTAAACCTAACTAACCTAAGGACATCACACACATCCATGCCCGAGGCAGGATTCGAACCTGCGACCGTAGCGGTCGCCGGTTCCAAACTGTAGCGCCTAGAACCGTACGGCCACCCCGGCTGGCGAAAGAATTTCCATTATGTGTAGATGTAGAGGCGAAATACTGCTTATGGAATTTCGTGGTGGCAAGGAACATAGGATTTCAATAGATTCAGAGGCACATGTATCGCTCGTCGTGATAGATCTTGAGTAGGAAGAGACTAAGGTCTCCGTGTTACTGGCTATGTGGAGTTGGTAACTGGGAAAAATGCTCAAGTTTAGCATTGAGGCTAAGAATTTTTCCGAGCAAATGGAAGTGTTGCCACAGGTTGGTGAAATGTATTCGACAGTTCTTGGGCTTAATCTCCTTAATAAACGTCATGCTAAAATCGATCTTTCATCGCCTACAATTGAGCTTGAAGGGACTTTGTTTCCATTGGGTGACATCGTCGCAAGCAAGCATTGTCACAAGGTGTAGCAATCATGAGGGTGTTCTCGACTTCACTGTTCTGGTTCTTGAGCACTATGCGACTTAACTTCTGAGGTCATCAGTCGCCTAGACCTTAGAACTAATTTAAACCTAACTAACCTAAGGACATCACTCACATCCATGCCCGAGGCAGGGTTCGAACCTGCGACCGTAGCGGTCGCTCGGCTCCAGACTGCAGCGCCCAGAACCGCACGGCCACTCCGGCCGACTTCGACTTCACTGTGTACACGTACGCAAAAGGTTGGTACTCATGATAATAGACTGTCAGATATAGGGAAATTAGTTTGGGTCTCTATGGGTACAGACGTACCACAGGAGTTATTATGTGTGGTTTAGCCACTTGAAAATAACGAGCACTTGGCTATAATGCACTGTTAAGTACGCTCAAGTGTAGCACACATTAGTAACGCGAGGGAATATCTTTGGTTCCCGTTACCCTAGAAAATTTCAGTATGAACGATGCAAGTCTACCAAAGGGCTTTATTTCGCCATATTGAACATTTTGGACGAAGACGGTGTAGATAAGCCATGTACTGACCACAGCTACAAGTATACCATCATTGATTTTGCATTTGAAAGCACTACTGTTACAATTTAAGGATTTGTTTAATGCTCAAGGTGCATTACCCGTAACACCAGTTACCCAAGACTGCATACCAAAAGGTAATAATGTTCCAGCTTATAGGAAGCCGTATTGTGCACTAAAGGAATTACAACCAGTCATGAAAGAGCTCATCAACCAGTCACTGGTGGAAAGCATCACAGAATCCAGCGACAGTCCCTGGGAGGGGGCGGGGGGGGGGGAGGGGACGATGGGGGCACGGAGGCACACGTGGTTCTGGTCCTGAAAAAAAATCGACGGATGACCCCAAAAGCTATCGCTTTTCGTATGACTATAGAGACTTGAACGCTCATACCAGCACCGATACCTATCTGATATCTAACATCACAGAGATACTTGATAACTTAGCCAGATGCAAATACTTCTCCACAATATACACTCCTGGAAATGGAAAAAAGAACACATTGACACCGGTGTGTCAGACCCACCATACTTGCTCCGGACACTGCGAGAGGGCTGTACAAGCAATGATCACACGCACGGCACAGCGGACACACCAGGAACCGCGGTGTTGGCCGTCGAATGGCGCTAGCTGCGCAGCATTTGTGCACCGCCGCCGTCAGTGTCAGCCAGTTTGCCGTGGCATACGGAGCTCCATCGCAGTCTTTAACACTGGTAGCATGCCGCGACAGCGTGGACGTGAACCGTATGTGCAGTTGACGGACTATGAGTGAGGGCGTATAGTGGGCATGCGGGAGGCCGGGTGGACGTACCGCCGAATTGCTCAACACGTGGGGCGTGAGGTCTCCACAGTACATCGATGTTGTCGCCAGTGGTCGGCGGAAGGTGCACGTGCCCGTCGACCTGGGACCGGACCGCAGCGACGCACGGATGCACGCCAAGACCGTAGGATCCTACGCAGTGCCGTAGGGGACCGCACCGCCACTTCCCAGCAAATTAGGGACACTGTTGCTCCTGGGGTATCGGCGAGGACCATTCGCAACCGTCTCCATGAAGCTGGGCTACAGTCCCGCACACCGTTAGGCCGTCTTCCGCTCACGCCCCAACATCGTGCAGCCCGCCTCCAGTGGCGTCGCGACAGGCGTGAATGGAGGGACGAATGGAGACGTGTCGTCTTCAGCGATGAGAGTCGCTTCTGCCTTGGTGCCAATGATGGTCGTATGCGTGTTTGGCGCCGTGCAGGTGAGCGCCACAATCAGGAATGCATACGACCGAGGCACACAGGGCCAACACCCGGCATCATGGTGTGGGGAGCGATCTCCTACACTGGCCGTACACCACTGGTGATCGTCGAGGGGACACTGAATAGTGCACGGTACATCCAAACCGTCATCGAACCCATCGTTCTACCATTCCTAGACCGGCAAGGGAACTTGCTGTTCCAACAGGACAATGCACGTCCGCATGTATCCCGTGCCACCCAACGTGCTCTAGAAGGTGTAAGTCAACTACCCTGGCCAGCAAGATCTCCGGATCTGTCCCCCATTGAGCATGTTTGGGACTGGATGAAGCGTCGTCTCACGCGGTCTGCACGTCGAGCACGAACGCTGGTCCAACTGAGGCGCCAGGTGGAAATGGCATGGCAAGCCGTTCCACAGGACTACATCCAGCATCTCTACGATCGTCTCCATGGGAGAATAGCAGCCTGCATTGCTGCGAAAGGTGGATATACACTGTACTAGTGCCGACATTGTGCATGCTCTGTTGCCTGTGTCTATGTGCCTGTGGTTCTGTCAGTGTGATCATGTGATGTATCTGACCCCAGGAATGTGTTAATAAAGTTTCCCCTTCCTGGGACAATGAATTCACGGTGTTCTTATTTCAATTTCCAGGAGTGTATTTGCGGAGAAGATACCACCAGATGGAGGTAGTGATGGAGGGCAGACCTAAAACAGACTTTATGGTCCCATGGTGGGCATTTTAGATATCACAGGTTGCCATTCAAGTTTAATAATTCACCATCCACATTCCAAAGACTGCTAGATGGGGTGTTGCGTGGCCTACAACTTAGAAAATGCATAGTATACCTCGATGAAATTATTTTTGGAACATATGAGTGAACATGTAAAACGGGTGCAGGAAGTATTCTTAGTCCTATGCAAAGTATTGCAATTTTGCACAGACACAAGTCAAGTACTTCGGCCGTGTTATTAGGTTAAGAGCCACTCCCCATTTAGTGTCGGCAGTCTCTGAATTTTGAACATTTCAAACAGCGGAACAGTTACAATCTTTTCCGGGCCGAGAATTTGTTAAAACTTTGCACAAATTGCTCAACCATTGAATCATTCATTGAGAAAAGGTGTTAAATACGAATGGTTGCCAGAATGTGAGCGTGCCTTTCTGGTGTTGATAAAAGCATTAATTGTGACTCGGTACTGCTGTTTCTCAATTTTAACAAAAAGTCCATCCTTTCCTGTGATGCTAGCAGTGGTGCTCTTGGTTCCATTTTCATTCAGAATATACGAGGATTTGCTGAAAAGAACAGTCTCCGAACTTTTTATTCTGATCTTAATTTCGGTTGAAGTATTACATGTCATGTATATTACTGTTCGACTTACCTGCTTCACTGATACAAGCTGGAACCCTCTGCTGCGAGAGGGTTTCGATTTGTAGCGTGCAACATGACACTAAGGTAATTAAACATGTTGGTGCATGAGAAACAGCATGCTGTGATCGAGTTTCGAATTCGAAGAGTCTGTCCACACATGTAGGACCCTATCCTTAAGCATGACGATGTAAGACCACAGCACTTCAACAGTCTGACACCTTGTGTCCATTGGCATTGATCATCCTCTATTTAGTCCCAACTTCGTTCATCACGACTGTCATCTCTTTCCAAAACTTAAAGAACATCTTTGAAGACTTTGATAGTGATGAAGCAGTGGTTGTGGCTCCATCAACTAAGTCAAACATTCTCCTCACCAGGAGGACTATAATGAGAAATGAATGTTTAGACATGAAGAATAAAGATGTAGAATGTGAATAAAGTTTGTTTTATTTAAGAAGCTTTAAGACTTTTCAAATAAAAAAAAATCGGAGGCATTACTTTAAAGCACTCCCTCGTAGATCGTAAGGAGGATCCTGTAGCATATGCACCTCAATAACTAAACAGAGTGGAATGCAATTCGTCCACTACAGAGAAGGCGTTTTGACAGTGATCTATGGGGTCATTTACTTTGATGTTACCTGTATAGACAGAAATTTAAAGTTGTTACAGACCACACTGCACTGTAATGCCTATTCGGTTTGAAGAATTCCCTTAGCTGACTCACAAGGTGGGCTGTTAATTTGAGTGAGTTCGACTATGTAGTCATTCATAAACCAGGGAAGAAACACACAAACACGGATACTCTGAGTTGCAAGGTCACAATACTACAAGCATTTTGGAAGAGTATGAGTAACTGGCAACTTGCGCAGGCAGATGATGCAGACTGTCAAAAATCTAGGTCGCAGTCACAGTTCATAATGCGTGAGGGCTTACTATGCAAGTCAACAAAATGCAGACAGCGCATAGTGGTTCCCTTTTCACTGAGGAACGAACTATTGCAACAGACACATGATCATGTGATGTAAGGTCATGATGATCAAACAGCGACGGATAGAAAGGTAGGCCAAAAACTTTGGTGGCGGAGTGAAACTTGACGTGAATCAGTATGTTGAAAACTTCACGCTGTGCATGAAACGGGCTGATCTCAGCCATAAAAAAAAATCCCTCTCCAAAGTTAGTTGGAGTCATCATTTCATTTAACAGAGCCCTAGCTAGTAATATGTATATATTAACGATTATTGATCATTTTTCGCGGTTTATGTGCATGGTAGCAATTCCTGACCAGCAGGCTGCTATCGTTGATTCAGAGTTATTTAATAACTGGATTCTTAAATGTGGCATACCAGTAACTTTACTGACTGGTCAGGGTACAAATTTCGTATCTGATTTAGTGAAACATCTGTGCCATGTTTACTTCGTGTGCACAAGTTACGGAAAAGTTCCTTCCATCCGTATGTGTCACGTATCTCCAATTTGTGATCGTTGCCGGTCGGAGTGGTGTGTGTGTGTTAAATCTTATGGGACTTAACTGCTAAAGGTTGGAGTGGACGAGCGGTTCTAGGCGCTACAGTCTGGAACCGCACGACCGCTACGGTCGCAGGTTCTAATCCTGTCTCGGGCATTGGTGTGTGTGATGTCCTTAGGTTAGTTAGGTTTAAGTAGTTATAAGTTCTAGGGGACTGATGACCTCAGAAGTTAAGTCCCATAGTGCTCAGAGCCATTTTTTTGCGATCGTTGCATACAATTCCAATATCAATACTAGGACTGGTCTCTCACCATATGAAGTTGTTTATGGAAGGAAAATGCCATCCCATTTCGACGTGATACAACCTAAGTTAAGTTTTAATATTGAGTCAGCAAAGGAGTTTCTGAAAAAGCTACGTGAAGTTTGACAAAGAGGCAGAGGAGCAAACACGAAACCTGTGGATAGACAAGAACATATGGGGCAGCATGTAAGTCAACTTACACATTTCAGAGCTTGTCAGTGGGTGTTGTTCACCTATCCTCACACTCTGAAAGGGGAAACAAAAAAATTTCTGATCAAATACAATGGTACATATCAGGTCATAGAAATGAAGAAATGATCTCCCCAGTGCCTGTTAACATTCATTTACCAACTAAAACTGTCACTGTACAAATTAGTAGAGTAAAACCTTTTCATGGGGCAGTCGATACCTTACAACACATTCCGGTACTGGGCCACAGCACAGAAGAAAAACAAGGTGGGTTAAGAGGAATGCGCTACCGAATATTTGTGCTGTGCACAAGGCACCATACACACTGATGTCACAAAACTAGTAGTTTATAATTACGATTTGTGGCAGTGTATTTTCCATATTGTATTATTTTTTCATTGTTTGTACTGGCACAAATATACTGGGTGAGTCACTAACTATTGCCACCTAGAATAACTCCGAAAGTATGATAGGAGCCGAAAAGTTTGTGGGACAAAAGTTGCATTGGACAATGGGGACCATACTATGACGTTGGTTTTTTGTTGCTAGGTGGGGTCGCTTCTGAGGTATGGAGGTCAACTTTGTTTTTTTAAATAGGATGCTATAGTTTGGTACTTATTTTCTAATAGCGGAAATTAATGAAGAGTATCAGGAACTGAAACTGTATTATGAGAAGCTAAGACCACAGCTGTTACATGTAACACGTACAGTGCCACATTCATCTGTACAGAGAAAGAGGCGACGGCTGAGTGAAGTAGGGAGGTTGTTAAAACCCATGTTTAGGACAGCAAACGAAGGAAACGTGGAGGAAAGGAACACGACAATAGGTCCGGTGCGAGGCACAGCAGAAAGTATTAAGACGACAGTAGAGTGGCATACCACCAACTAATGAATCTGCAGCAAAGTGTGTTGAACAATACTTAAGTAATACGGGAATGGCTGCAGAGCTCCCGGAGCGCGTGTGTAATACGGTAGAAACAGCAAAGAACAACCTCGCAATAATTCAGAAACTATAAAGTGCATTGAATGAAAAGGTTACTGTCGCTCGAATGCAAAGAGTGGGCATGATGCAGAATGAGGACAGATAAGTTCGGCACTGATGCCACCACAAGAGTTACAACAGAAAGATGTGCCAGCATGTAGTTGAGTTAACACAAGCAAACTGGGCACTATTCTATCATGAAGCAACTATCGAAGTTGAGACGGACGGAACAAGCCTATCGATCTGATTCCCGGTAATAGGTAGAAACACACATTATCAAGCTACACCGTTCATCCATAACCGATGAAATAGAAAACCATAGGTCGGCAACGGTGGCCGAGCGGTTCTGGGCGCTCAGTCCAGAACCGCGCGACTGCTGCGGTCGCAGGTTCGAATCCGGCCTCGGGCATGGATGTGTGTGATGTCCGTAGGTTAGTTAGGTTTAAGTAGTTCTAAGTTCTAGGGGACTGATGACCACAGATGTTAAGTCCCATAGTGCTCAGAGCGATTTGAACCATTTTTTTAGAAAACCATAAATATGTTCAAAAAGTTCAAATGGCTCTGAGCACTATGGGACTTAACATCTGAGGTCATCAGTCCCCTAGAACTTACAACTACTTAAACCTAACTAACCTAAGGACATCACACACATCCATGCCCATGAGAGGATTCGAACCTGCGACCGTAGCGGTCGCGCGGTTCCAGACTGAAGCGCCTAGAACCGCTCGAAACCATAAATAAACGGGTGCAATTACAGACTAAGGAAGTGTTGGTCATTTTGGGTCGAGGAGATGCACATGCTCTTATGATACTACAGGAATTGCGAGGGTGTAGAACAGGAAGCGTTACCACCTGTCTGACCAAAAAGGTTCTAACAGAAGCACCGACGTGCGAAGTTCAATTGTTAAGGGGTGGAGTGGACGCAACACGATGCCACAGGGAAGTGCTGGAACCTCAACCACATTTTCAGAAAGTAGGCACGCACTGGATTTACTCAGTCTTCACGCTGCAGACAGTAATCATCAACTGTTACGAAGATGAGAAACTTAAGGTGGAATTTCAGAACAGTGGTATCTCGATCAGCGGCACGGTTTATGTTGTAGCTAGGCTAACTACTGTTTACCTGCAACTATTAGCGGTACGACCACGATCAAGTTGTAGACACCAACATTGTACTGGCCAGAAAAACATTTAAATTGCGTACCTGCCCAAAATCTAACCTTTCTGAACGACACTTTAAATCTGGAACTGCTGCACTCAATAGATGAACTGATTGCATCAGAAAATGGGCGTATTGCAATGAAACAGCTGTTTAAACACATCCAACATTGATGGAAAAAACAGCTTCGGACTATCATCGCTGTAGCTGTTTCTATTACTAGCATAGCCACATTTCTTGTTGCGTCTCCTGTACTCTACTTACGTTTGAGACATAAAGCTGCGAAAAGCTCCAGGCCTACGTTTGCACCAGATCCCAAGGGACTCCATAACTAAAAACTGGCCCTGAAACTAATTGTACCGATATATGTAATTAGATTACAGCAAGGAGAATCAGAAATATCTCGACCATACTAGAGAGTAAAAACTAGATTTAAGTGGAAACAAGTAATGTAACTTACCATGTTTATGGTATGAACCAGAGTAAACGTAATCCATGTAAAATGAGGTTGTTCTGGGGTTACACCAAAGTAAATTTTGGAACGAATTTTTTGAAGAAGGGAGGGGTGTTGCAAAGCAGGCGCAACTCGCGGGTGCGGATATGAATTTTTAAAGTTATTACTTAGCGCAGACGGCAGAGAATCAGATCCAGCTTAAACCGTGTGCCAAAATCGGTACCTGGGGCATGCAAAGAGTACCAGTGTCGCATAAGGCGGGGCTTCGCTCATAACACATTTCCATATCGAGCCGACCCGAGGATGACAGCACTCACCACGTCATTTAGCGAACCTTGCTTTACAGAACTATAACATATAACCACCAAGCTCAGCCGCTCCACAGCGTCCTAGAAATGAAGGAAAGTGCGACGTCATGGGGAACTAATAGTACCTGGGACACCACGGTGGGGACAAATCTGTTGACACCTCCAATTAATGAAAGATAATAAACGTAGCGTCAGCCACGGTAATGCTATTTCCAGTTTAAATATGACCGTTTCAAAAGCCTCAATCTCAGTATCTGGTCGTTCCGTCTGTACCTCTGGTTCCGACGTACTAGCAGTTCCGCTGCTTACAGAATAACTTGGTTTGCGAATCGTGATGTGGTGCCTACTGCCAAGTGAAAACTTCCTCATCGGGCCCGCAGCCAGCCGGCTCTAGGGGAACCTATACTCTGCAAGCTGCCACTGCTATCTGGTCACCACCGTGACTGACAGAAGTTGTGGAGGAGCCTGGGCCTTCCTCTGGTGAAGGGTCGTATCAAGGTACTGCGAACTATTGCCTACAACTTGTTGGGTGAGACACCTGAGTACCGCCCCCATGGCTGTATGTGTTACCACGTCACTGGCCGTATGCTGTATTGCTGATTTGGGTGCTGGGATTCTGCCTTTATGACACCTGCCGTCTGCGATATGCTGTTGGCACCTGCTTAAGCTCACGTACGTCTCTGAGAACGCTGGGGCAGTTCACACGAGTTCAAAAATAGTTCAAATGGCTCTGAGCACTATGGGACTCAACTGCTGTGGTCATCAGTCCCCTAGAACTTAGAACTACTTAAACCTAACTAACCTAAGGACATCACACACATCCATGCCCGAGACAGGATTCGAATCTGCGACCGTAGCGGTCGCGCGGTTCCAGACTGAAGCGCCTAGAACCGCTCGGCCACTCACACGAGTTATTGGCGAGCCAGAGTAGGTTCGCACCACTCCTGTTCCGTCTACCACCACGACATCGCTGGTAGGTCCTGACTAGGACTGTTAGTATTTATAAAAATATCGGGAATCCGATATATCGATATTTGAAAAATATCATTATCAGCGAAGAAAAGTACCGACATATTGACGGAAAAAATATCGACGTACCGGTCTATAAATATATCGGCTCCACACTGTAAATGTACTACCGGTTCCAGAGCTGAATATTTAAGTATCGATTTATTATTAGATATTCTGTACATCAAGAAGCTAACAGCCTGCTTATCCCCCTTAGAGCAAGAATTGAAAGGAAAATGATGCACATTCACGCTTGACAATAACCACTTTCCTAACAATGGTAATTGCATCTAAGTGGCACAATAAAAGGTGACCGATGGGTCAGTCGTTAGGTTTCGTCACATATGGAACACTTCACGTCGATTTCCCTGTTTTTCCACTTCTGCAAACGCTAGTGCCCTGGCAGTTGCAATGTCAGAATTGAGTGGTGAAGTTAAACGTTGCAGTTTTCGTTGGTAGCACCGAGCGCCGATTACGTCCGCATTTCCCCTCACCACTCTGACCACTGCAAAGACCAACCTTGTCATTTAAATTTTTGTTCGTCATCTTCAGCAGCTGTTTTGAACAATGTCGATGCGAAGAAATAGCACACTACTTGCGTTAAAAATGTTTTTAACTCAACTGGTGTGCTATTCTTTCACATGGGAAATCTTGTTTTTTTTTTTCATTCACACCGCCACCCCCAGTGCAATCGGACTACTTGTTTGTGCCGATTATACTTGCTTCACACAGTCAAAGAGAAAGATTCGACACGATGAAAGTTCAAAAAGTAGTAAGACGTCGTCACGCAGTGAAAGTAAAATTATGTTCTACTACAATTTCCAAAGAATAATTTAAAATATTTACCGAAAATTGTGAAAAAAATATAATATAAAATAAAATTATAGGCACTCGATATTGCCATTTCGATACCGATATATCGGAGAATAAAAATATCGTCGATGTAAATCGATATTCTTTGGAAAAATATCAATATCTCGATATTTTGTCAACAGTCCTAGTTCTGACCTACATCACGGCTGCAGCCAACGAAGAGCTGTGCTTACAATCCTTGTCACACTCGAATGAGCGAATCAGCACTCCTTCCACTGCACCATAGAAGACAGTCCGCACTACAAAATCGCAAGCAATAAAAATGTTCCCAGACAACGCTGTTCCTCCGACGCCTTAGTGCGTATGACAGACACCCGCATTATCTCAAAAGCTCGGCCTCTGGCACGTTGTAACATTATGTGATTGTCTTATCATTTTAAATCATTCACTAATCGAGCAGTCGCTCGGCAACAGCTACAGTTAGCAAATAATGTTGCGAGAATGTAAAAGGTGAACGACCTGTGACGTAACTTGTTTATTGTCGAAGCGCCGTCAGAGATGCAGTGAGTTATTGACTTTGAAAACCGCGGCGCGAAAAACAGACAGAAGAAGAACACTTTTACACATTTTTTTTTGAGGTACGAGATATTCTCGATGAACAGTTACTCATTCTTCTCTTGTCTCTTGTGTCGGACGCGCATGTCTTGCCGCCGTATTATTATCGTTAAAAATAATATTGTTTTTGTGCAAAGTGAATGTGTAATACTAAAAGTGCCTAGCAGTAGATTTATTGTGCGACGTGTATGTGAAAACGTCAAAGGAATTGTTTTCATTAAGAGAAGTGCCAGTCAAAACGGCATCCATGTTAAATCCGTCATTGCAGTGTAAGTTTGTCTATTACTTGCCATAAATTCAGAGTTAAATGGAAATGGTGTATGGACTGTTCATTTACTATAGAATCTATGTCCCACTTCTTCATGAAATTATTTAATTTTCTTTATGTTTCTGCCAAATAGAGAGTTCACAGTCACGAATTCTTTCGTCGAGTTCGGACGGAAGTTGCCTGCGGCGAAATATTTTCTCCGCGCCATATTCTACTGGTAAATGCATGATAAACTACGGTCCCTTAGGAAATTCATGTTGAGCTATCCAAAATAATTATACTTTGAATAGGCATTTACTCTCCTCTGCAATGCAACTTCCGACTGATCAGACGATCCAACAAGAAACAGCCGCACACACTCGGGGTTCGCAAATATGTTTCCACCGCTGATTATAGCTATATGTTACAGCACAAAAGTAACATATTGTTATAATTAGCGACTACGAACGGGGACATTTATAACTGTATGTTTATGTATACACATTACGTAAACATATCGTTATAACGTCCACTAAAAATCCTGACCTGCTTGGTTACTGCTACACTTATTAACCAAAAATTCTTCCTACCAATCTTTACATTTCAGCTTATATCTGCAACAAGTGATGCTGTGACTTAACCGAGTGGAAAAATTTGGGTCTATTTGGAAACTTAAGATTTGAAATGTTACCCTGTCCAGTCGAGTCTCCTGTCCAACGTAATTTTCGGATAGGGCATTTAGAACAACTTTCTTTGATCCCCTGTCCCTGCTACCTGCCCTAATCACTTAAATCTCCCAATCTATGGTTGATAAACTGAAATCTTCTCCTAACACTATAACATGACCAGGAAACTTACGCGAGAACTTCTCCAAGCTTTACCTGCAATGTTGCTCCTGAGGCATTCGTATTCTGCACTAACTTCAGTTAATACTGTCGTATTGTTTATAGCTATAAATACGCGTTCAAAAATGTTCAAATGTGTGTGAGATCTTATGGGACTTAACTGCTAACGTCATCAGTCCCTAAGCTTACACACTACTTAACCTAAATTATCCTAAGGAGGAACACACACACCCATGCCCGAAGAAGGACTCGAACCTCCGACGGGACCAGCCGCACAGTCCATGACTGAAGCGCCCAGACCGCTCGGCTAATCCCGCGCGGTAAATACGCGTTCACCACCGCCATACCCCCCATCTTTGGATGTGCATTCCAATCGCCATTTAGAATTTCATTGCTAGTTGCAAGTAGTTTTAGTCAGCTTTCTGTACCTAGTACTATGTGGTCATTATTATCGTTTATAATAGAGTCTAGTTCTGGGATCTTCCCATGGACTAATCTAATCGTGTATACTTCCTAACATGCAACAAGTAAAATTGCGTTACTTGCTATTCTTCCTCATGATGGAGTTTTAATGGCCATCATTGTAGATAATAACCAGCACTACACTCCTTCGAATATCACTGTTTATTTTGAAGGTAATATCAGTGCGGTGCTTCACCACAAGCTCACATTCGTTTGTCGTAGGAAAACCACAGGACAATGTTGTAGTGGGGTGATGGTTTGTTAAAACAAAATTCTAACAAATTTTTGAACTGTCTATGTCGCGGGCATTATAAAACAATGTATACGATCTAGCTAATTAGAAATAAATTTTTATTCTTAATAAATAAATATTCGATCGCTTTCTCCTTCTCTGACAATGTCTGATGTAATAAGCGTTGTTTTGTGGGAACAATATTTATTTTATTTAAATATGTATTGGTTGGAACTGACGAATGATTATTGTGGCAGCACAGTGCCGTAAGTTTGCACCGTCGGTGCCCCGTGGCGAGTAAGGCAACAGAGCACGCACGGTGTTTGCTTTGGGCCGCTATTTGCTTTGCTGGCGCACCCGATCGGGCGGCTCCACGATACCAGTCGGCCCGTGGGCCAAAGCGATGAAAGCCTGTATCCATCATAGCGGTTCACGTCGCCTGGCTGCTTCATAGTCTCAATCGCTTCTCGTGCAGTGTACTAGCGGCGCTGAAAAGCAGCCCGAATCGCTAAAATTCACAGAAGTTCAGAGGTCGAACGCAGTCCCTACTAAGTTCTATATAGAATTTAGGCGTGGATTAGTCCCGTTCTCTGCCATACTCTACCGCAGATTTTATTGAGCACAGATATGTTCCCCGTGATTGAAAATTAGCACACGTCACACTCACCTACAAAAAAGAAGTATGAGTGATCCATAAAACTACGGTGCTTTATCACCTATATCTATTTGTGGCAGAATTCTAGAACATATTTTGAGATCCAACACTATGAACTACATGAAACGAAATTTACTTCTCCGTGGAAATGAGCATGGCTTCCGAAAACGTAGACCATGAGAATTTCAACTGGCGCTTTTCATATATGATATCATCAGTGCAATGGTTGTTTCGGTTTTTGCAGACTTTCGAAAGGTCTTTGACTTACAGCGACGCCTTCTAATTACAATAGGATATGTGACCGAATTTTCAACTGGATCAAAACTTCGTGAAGGAAGGGACGCAGCACATTATCCTGAATGGAGAGCTGCTTGCAGACACTGAATGTAATAGGGCCACTGCAGTTCATGTTTTGTATTAATGACTTACGAGGTAGATGTTTCAGCTGTGTGAGTCGTATTTGGGTGAAACATACGAGGGCAGTTCAATAAGTAATGCAACACATTTTTTTTCTCGGCCAATTTTGGTTGAAAAAACCGGAAATTTCTTGTGGAATATTTTCAAACATTCCCGCCTCGTCTCGTATAGTTTCATTGACTTCCGACAGGTGGCAGCGCTGTACGGAGCTGTTAAAATGGCGTCTGTAACGGATGTGCGTTGCAAACAACGGGCAGTGATCGAGTTTCTTTTGGCGGAAAACCAGGGTATCTCAGATATTCATAGGCGCTTGCAGAATGTCTACGGTGATCTGGCAGTGGACAAAAGCACGGTGAGTCGTTGGGCAAAGCGTGTGTCATCATCGCCGCAAGGTCAAGCAAGACTGTCTGATTTCCCGCATGCGGGCCGGCCGTGCACAGCTGTGACTCCTGCAATGGCGGAGCGCGCGAACACACTCGTTCGAGATGATCGACGGATCACCATCAAACAACTCAGTGCTCAACTTGACATCTCTGTTGGTAGTGCTGTCACAATTGTTCACCAGTTGGGATATTCAAAGGTTTGTTCCTGCTGGGTACCTCGTTGTCTAACCGAACACCATAAAGAGCAAAGGAGAACCATCTGTGCGGAATTGCTTGCTCATCATGTGGCTGAGGGTGACAATTTCTTGTCAAAGATTGTTACAGGCGATGAAACATGGGTTCATCACCTGAAACAAAACGGCAATCAATGGAGTGGCGCCACACCCACTCCCCTACCAAGAAAAAGTTTAAAGCCATACCCTCAGCCGGTAAAGTCATGGTTACAGTCTTCTGGGACGCTGAAGGGGTTATTCTGTTCGATGTCCTTCCTCATGGTCAAACGATCAACTCTGAAGTGTATTGTGCTACTCTTCAGAAATTGAAGAAACGACTTCAGCGTGTTCGTAGGCACAAAAATCTGAACGAACTTCTCCTTCTTCATGAGAACGCAAGACCTCACACAAGTCTTCGCACCCGAGAGGAGCTCACAAAACTTCAGGGGACTGTTCTTCCTCATGCACCCTATAGCCCCGATCTCGCACCGTCGGATTTCCATATGTTTGGCCCAATGAAGGACGCAATCCGTGGGAGGCACTACGCGGATGATGAAGAAGTTATTGATGCAGTACGACGTTGGCTCCGACATCGACCAGTGGAATGGTACCGTGCAGGCATACAGGCCCTCATTTCAAGGTGGCGTAAGGCCGTAGCATTGAATGGAGATTACGTTGAAAAATAGTGTTGTGTAGCTAAAATATTGGGGAATAACCTGGTGTATTTCAATGCTGAATAAAACAACCCCTGTTTCAGAAAAAAAATGTGTTGCATTACTTATTGAACTGCCCTCGTACAATGAGGTGACAGAAGTCATAGGACAGCGATATTCTCACGTACAGATGGCAGCAGTAAAGCGTACGCGGGCAGTGCATTGGCTGAGTTGTCATTTGTACTCAGGTGATTCATGTGTAAAGGTTTCCAATACGATTATGGCAGCGCGCCTGAAATTAGCAGACTTGGAGCATTGAATGGTAGTTTTAGCCAGACGCACGGTATATTCCATTTCGGAAATCGTTGGGGAATTCAATAGTCCGAGATACAAAGTGTCAAGTGTGTACCGAGAATACAAAATTTCAGACATTACCTCTGACCACGGACAACGGAATGAATGACGGCCACGTAACGACCGAGAGCTGCGACATTTTGCGTAGAGTTGTCGGTGTTAACAGCCAAGCGACACTGCGTGAAATAACCGCACAAATTAATGCGGGACGTACGACGAACCTGTCCGTTAGGGCACTGCTGTTAAATGTAGCATTAATAGTCTATGGCAGCAGACGATCGACGCGACTGCCTTTGCTAGCAGCACGACATTGCCTGCAGCGCTTCTCCTGTGCTCGTGACCATATCGGTTCGACCCTAGACGACTGGAAAACCGTGCCTGATCAGAAGAGTCCCGGTTTCAGTTTATAAAAGCTTATGGTAGGAGTCGAAGATGGGGCAGACCCCACGAAGCAATGGATCCAATTTGTCAACAAGGCACAGTGCAAGCTGGTGATGGCTCCGCAATGGTGTGGTCTGTGTTTATATGGACTGGATTTCGTCCTGGTTATGCTCGGCTACTTGGAGACCAATTGCAGCCACTCGTGGACGTCACGTTCCCAAACAATGACGTCATGTCACTGGCCCACAATATTGCAGGTGTGGTACTTCCTTGTTGAGGAAATGCTTAGTTTTCGAATTATAAAGATATGATTTGTAAAATATACACTCCTGAAATTGAAATAAGAACACCGTGAATTCATTGTCCCAGGAAGGGGAAACTTTATTGACACATTTCTGGGGTCAGATACATCACATGATCACACTGACAGAACCACAGGCACATAGACACAGGTAACAGAGCATGCACAATGTCGGCACTAGTACAGTGTATATCCACCTTTCGCAGCAATGCAGGCTGCTATTCTCCCATGGAGACGATCGTAGAGATGCTGGATGTAGTCCTGTGGAACGGCTTGCCATGCCATTTCCACCTGGCGCCTCAGTTGGACCAGCGTTCGTGCTGGACGTGCAGACCGCGTGAGACGACGCTTCATCCAGTCCCAAACATGCTCAATGGGGGACAGATCCGGAGATCTTGCTGGCCAGGGTAGTTGACTTACACCTTCTAGAGCACGTTGGGTGGCACGGGATACATGCGGACGTGCATTGTCCTGTTGGAACAGCAAGTTCCCTTGCCGGTCTAGGAATGGTAGAACGATGGGTTCGATGACGGTTTGGATGTACCGTGCACTATTCAGTGTCCCCTCGACGATCACCAGTGGTGTACGGCCAGTGTAGGAGATCGCTCCCCACACCATGATGCCGGGTGTTGGCCCTGTGTGCCTCGGTCGTATGCAGTCCTGATTGTGGCGCTCACCTGCACGGCGCCAAACACGCATACGACCATCATTGGCACCAAGGCAGAAGCGACTCTCATCGCTGAAGACGACACGTCTCCATTCGTCCCTCCATTCACGCCTGTCGCGACACCACTGGAGGCGGGCTGCACGATGTTGGGGCGTGAGCGGAAGACGGCCTAACGGTGTGCGGGACCGTAGCCCAGCTTCATGGAGACGGTTGCGAATGGTCCTCGCCGATACCCCAGGAGCAACAGTGTCCCTAATTTGCTGGGAAGTGGCGGTGCGGTCCCCTACGGCACTGCGTAGGATCCTACGGTCTTGGCGTGCATCCGTGCGTCGCTGCGGTCCGGTCCCAGGTCGACGGGCACGTGCACCTTCCGCCGACCACTGGCGACAACATCGATGTTCTGTGGAGACCTCACGCCCCACGTGTTGAGCAATTCGGCGGTACGTCCACCCGGCCTCCCGCATGCCCACTATACGCCCTCGCTCAAAGTCCGTCAACTGCACATACGGTTCACGTCCACGCTGTCGCGGCATGCTACCAGTGTTAAAGACTGCGATGGAGCTCCGTATGCCACGGCAAACTGGCTGACACTGACGGCGGCGGTGCACAGATGCTGCGCAGCTAGCGCCATTCGACGGCCAACACCGCGGTTCCTGGTGTGTCCGCTGTGCCGTGCGTGTGATCATTGCTTGTACAGCCCTCTCGCAGTGTCCGGAGCAAGTATGGTGGGTCTGACACACCGGTGTCAATGTGTTCTTTTTTCCATTTCCAGGAGTGTATGTTCACGTGGATTGAATTCGGGTGTTTCAAAAAGTCGTTCAAATTCTTACTGACATGCAGCCAAACAGTAAAAGTATCGCCTACATATTTGGAAAAATGACGCAGGTTTCAAAGTCGCCGACTCCAAATCAAGTTCCTCGAAGTCTTTCATAAGCAAATTGGCGATAATACGTGACAACTGGCTTCCCATCGCAACTCCATCTGTATGATCGTAGTACTGGTCACTGAATAAAAAGTAAGTGGAAGAAAGCACATGTTGTAATAGGTTCCTTAATTCAACACCAAACCTAACCTCAGTCAACCGTATCGAATCAGACAGAGGAATGCACATGAAGTGAGAGACCATATCAAAACTTATTAGAATATCAGAGTTATTAAAATGCATTTCTTCTAATCAATATAAGAAATCAACAGAGTTCTTAATGTGATGGTCACGCTGACCTACCATGGGGCCCAAGAGAGTAACAAGGTCTTTTGCTACACGATATGTAGGAACACCGATTGTGAGTAACAGACGGGAAGAGTGCATGCTACACCACCTGTAAATACACTAATAGTAGAGCAACAAGGATGCCACCCCACATTACACTGTTGCCAAATTTATTCAAGGTAGTGGATTCAAGATGGCAGGGATAGATATGGCAACAGCAGAATGATATCACAGTGAGAAGTTCAAATTTTGGCAGGAAAATAGATCAGTTCGGCTACCTCCACTATCCTAACCCCCTCCCCTCCCCACCTTCCCCCTCCACCCTCCCTTCCCCCAGAAAATAGAGGGAAGTTCAAATTCCAGCAGGACAATGCAACACACCACGCCTAATTCCACTAACCTATGAAAATGGTTGGAAAAAAGGTGACTTCGGCCTCCTCTACTAACCTAAGTCTCCCAACCGCAATCTCTTCCTAGGAATTGGTGGGTAAAGGATTCAGCCTGTGCTGGGCTGCTGGATAGGTTGGACGTAAGTCTTTATTTTGTATACAGTTTTTACTTAAACAATTTGAGGCAGTAGCTCCATCCAGTGTGTCCACCATGAGGTCCAGAACCCAGTACTGCCAGCAGAGGGTGCTGTCGTCCTTTCCATGACATAATCAAAGATAGTGGTCTGTGGTAAAAATGATGGCAAAAGGACTCAGCCTGTTCTGGGCTGTTGGAGAGAGGAAGGAGAGTACTTCATTTATTTTGGAGGAATTTATTTAGGGATAGAGTTCATTTATTAGACTGATACAAAACACTCGCTCTGATGTGCTTCGGGTCACACACAATACACAGCCTACAGACCTGGAAACTACTCGTAAGTCACCGAAATAACGCAGCACACTGATGTGCAGACACGAAAACAATTCGTAAATTACCGAAATAATGTAGTACACACCCTACAGAGCTGCAAACTACTCGTAGATTACTGAAATAATGCAGTACACAGCATACAGAGCTGCAAACTACTCGTAGATCACCGACATAATGCTGTGCAAACACGCTCACAATGCTTAAATAGCCGAAAATAATGCACTGCACAAACACACAGTGCACGTAAAAAACGCTTTCAAACTATTGTCAACTGTGACGTATCAGCAAACTGTTCCAATGCACGCATGCACTGACAGCGCACAGGACGCAAGTCAGCACCTGAGTGGGAGCCATCGCTCTCACGCCACTGCCGCCTACAGCGGTAAAAGTCACGTCTATTATACAGTTAGAATTCTTTGAGTGTTATTCTGATGTCGCATGTCTATGTAAATAAGAGCCAAATCACCCTCTGGTAATGCACGTATTCACCATTGCTTGGGCAATGCCTCTCTACCTGCGGTCCACCGAAGACCTAATTGCCGAGTGACTCAATCTCACAGATGCAGCCAAAAGGTTCTCAATGTTATACACACATCACAGGTCGTGCTATAGAAATCTGTTCCAATGCTTCCCTGAAGAACAGAGAGTGCATTGTTCCTAGTGATCCTAATGGAACATGCAAGTTGCGTCTAGCTGTGCACACGTTTACTGCCAAGCGTGGCTGACGCATCGCCCTGAAACGTTCGCATAGCGACTCACCATAGCAGGCGCATCTAAAAGGTTCTCATTGTTATACTGACGTCACATGGCTATGTAAATCAGAACCAAGTCGACCTCCGAGAAATTTTAAAATCTCCCAGAAATAGTTAAAAGTCGCTCTTGAAGGAGATTTAGTGATGTCTCAGCTTGTCCGCAGGGAAATACTTGTCCTAACAGAACCTGTTTACGAAAATAGCCCAGAATAACGCCGAATGTATTCCTTCGAATGGTCCTAATGTGGCAAACCGTCCATCACGTGTTACCCTTCCTGCTTTCAACAAACATCTCTGAAACGCAAACGTTCTCACTGCTATGTATAGGCTCCTACGTCCCAGCACAAAGGATGTCTTGTGAGTGAATGGAGCATTATACCTGTGTGGAAGCACTTTCTTCATTTTTCTTTCTACAAACGAGACTTTCAATGTCAAAACTATTTTGTTCAAATCACCATATTGCCCTGACACATAAACGCTGCTATGTTGCCTACAGATCGTCAAATACGGAAAGACTCTTACTCAATTACACTGCTCTGCGCCTGAGGACAGAAGATTGAATATTAGAGCATGAAACCGATCTGCAACCCAGCAATATATCTCTGCATATGGTGTTGATGTAGTAAACACACAATTCGAATCTTGCACCATACAAAATCGCCTTCCTACATAATTCATATAGCTATCGACCACCAGACACTCATACCTATAAAGCGAAAACAGACAGTGTATGTATCGTATATACTCCTCGTAGCACTAGATATTTTCCTGCAGGGTTGGGTGGTCATCCTCCTCATACGATGGTCACAAGTCATCTGCCCTCGACACATGACCAGAGTGCCCTCAGGAGACCGAAGTAACTCTCAGAACTGTTGTACAAAGATGGGCTTGTTTCCCCTCGGCACAAAGGTGTTACTGTTCCTGGCCCCGACCTTCTTGGTTGCTTGCAATCTATACCCATCTCCAGACTCTTGGATTACAAGAACATATGTAATTTTACATTTTTTGTCAGAATATCATACCATTCACGCGATACTTCTCGATATCAAGCACACAGTGATATCCTTTGCATAGCAGTATCTCTCGCACAGTATAAGTCCGAAGATATAGACCCTGAAATTGGTTTTCTAGAAACCCGAAACTTAAGCGAGGTGGTGCATGCTGTAAGCCGATGAGTAACTAGAACCTTATCCTGTCTGCGAAGACCTTTACGTGAGAACTTTAAAAAAAATACAGGAAGATGATATCCCCACTCATGGATACCAGTGACGATGAGGTAATAGATTCCAAATCATTCTTATAATTTACAAAGTAAATTAAGGTGTTTCTCAGGTCTAGAGAACCAGCAAACGTGTCTTCCATCCATCATTCACCTGCTAGATGCACACACCACAATCGATGTTCCCTCAACTAAATAAAGGCGCGAAATGTGCAGAAGCAGTCAACTGGACAATTTACATGTGAGGGAATAATGGTTCAGCGTAAATACGCGTCAATATTGAATCTTCTCAAATTTCCACGCAATCAAGAAAGCTATCCAACACATACTAAGTATTAGTTCCTATTCGGCGGTCTAGAAGCCGACATGGTTAAGTCAGCTACATTTCTGCATCCCAACAGACCTCTCCATTTGGACAGCTCCTAAGATTTAGCAGGAAACGTGAACCATACCCGCCACAGGCCACCGGCACAGACAGAATCGTCCTAGGAAACTGGTCACATACATATTTGATCAGTATACTCACAATTAAATATTACGATCGCGGTCTCAATTAGACGACATTCGACAATGAGTGAAGTATCGGAAATACACTCTGCTGACGGTTGTGGCCCTGGAAATAGATATATCTGTACCATTCTTATGAATTTACATACTTTTTCCTTTGCTGTCATGGTACTCCACATCAAATCCATACCTTCCATACAACAGGACATACTCATTTCGTTTCCACATGTCGGAACACACGCACATACTTTGTAAGCTCTTTGGTCATGGCGAACCTATCTCGCACCCCCTACTACTAAGTATAATAACTCGCCAATAACTGATTACTTGGGATACGAAACAATACTGAGAGAAAATCAGCGATGGCTGGACATGTGTCATAAGTTTCTCCTGCGAGTGCTACCACTGTGTCTTAGAAATAGAAGCGCAATCGTCTTACAAACCGCCAGATGTTAAAAAAGAGACTATATTACTATCACAATCGGTCTTGGTTCTACATGTTCATACAAGTATCCATTTTAAAAGCTATACTGGCCTTATAAGTCGAGGTATGGCATTACCTCCGCACGAACTGGTTTTTTTTTCCAGATAAAATCGGTGACACTGAATATAGACGGTGATCGCCGGAGTGTATATTATCAGACCAACAGTGCGGTTACACGTCGCCGACGTTGCAACCTAATGATTTGGCTAAGGAACGTGGTATGAAACCGGTATTTACAACTTCCTCATGCCACCGATAGATATTTCTCCAGTATTTGTAACGCATTTAGTCTCGATTCCAAATCAGAGGTTCTGTGATATGTCCACTGGGTTATAGGCGAAGGTTGATTGAGAAAGATCGCAAACAGTAGATGGTGTGCTAACTGAGGTGGTAAGAAATGTACACAGGCTTTTCAGATCTCTGGAGTTACGCTAACAGGTAGAAATTCTGTCTGGAATTTGGAATCAAGTCTTTCCATTCAACCACATACCTGCATTGGATCCCATGGAGAATTCCTTTAATGATTACAGCCACTATTGAATCATATTTCTGGAACTCTCATATCTCGAAACGAGTCACCTTTCTCTACAGCTACAGTAAAGTTCCAGCGTGGTATGCAGTGTTTGATACCATAATCACCATCTCCTTTTTGGAACACAGACATAATTACACTATTGAAATATGCTACAGCTGCCTCTTTCAGATATCTATATGTCTGCCAGGTGTAAATATTAATACTCTTTCATGTAACGTATCATGTGATGCATTCAAAATAATGGTTTTTATAGTGCCATCATCAGGCCTGCGATCAACAAAGGTAGACGTCTAACGGTTGGATGTATTCAGTGGTTCATGTGGGAATTATTTCTGTTCGAAAAAGTTTACCATTTAAACATGTCTAAATTTCAGTTTCTTGAAATATAACTCCATCCGTATGACAGGTCCAAGAATCAAGCAACAGTAAGGTGTTGTCTTATGCATCTGGAATGAAAACATTGTTTAAACAACAGATATTATGGCTGGGTGTAAGTTTATCAGAGGTGCCAGCATCAACAACTGTGTCTTTGGGTGTCTGACCCTTGATCCGAATTGTCCATTTTGTTCTTGAAAATAAATGTACATTTTTGTGCCAAGAAATCCAGCAGAAGACATATGACTTTCGATAGTGTAAGAATGCGTTACAGATGAAATAGATTTGACCACAGCATACGTATGATTTTGCCCCAGATTCGATAAAGTTTGCCGACTTGCCATTTCATATTCTAATAGCGATTGGTCTGTATTGAAAATACTGTTTCCACTGTGACATTCGCTTGCGATTAAGGCGTTGACCTTGTGTACAAATGCTGCAGTAGACCCTATTATGTCTTTTTCGTCCTTCATTTCTTTGAAGGAACAAATCCAGTTATTTTTTGGGAACGAATGTGATTTTCTCTTTTAAATCTATCTACAGAAGTTTTCGACGCAAGGGATTTACAGTTGTGTTTTTGGCAGAAATAATAGCCAAGTTCACTACATTGTAATCATGGACAATCAGACAACGACACCGTTTTTTTTTTTAATTTTTCAAATATTTAATTCTTTATTAAGAATTCTGATTTGATTTTTTATGTTTTTTTTTTTCAAAAATCTTACCGCTTTATTAACTACCCGGTGTCCAGGAACTAAGGACGAAATTGAATTTTGCGTCACTTTGTCCTACAGTTAAGAGCCAAATAAATTGGTACACCTGCCTAATATCGTGTGGGGTCCCCACAAGCACGCAAAAGTGCCGAAACGCGACGTGGCATGAACTCAACTAATGTCTGATGTAGTGATGGAGGGAATTAACAACATGAATCCCACAGGGCTGTCCATAAATCCGTAAGAGTACTAGGGGCTGGAGATCTCTTCTGAACAACACGTTGCAAGGCATCGCAGATATGCTCAATAATGTTCATGTCTGGGGAGTTTGGTGGCGGAAGTGTTTAATCTCAGAAGAGTGGTTCTGGAGCCATTCTGTAGCAATTCTTTACGTTTGGGGTGTCGCATTGTCCTGCTGGAATTGCGAAAGTCCGTCGGAATGCACAATGGACGTGAATGGATGCAGGTGATCAGACAGGATGCTTACGTAAGTGTCACCTGTCAGAGTCGTAGCTAGACGTATCAGGCTCCCATACTACCGCAACAGCACACGCCTCACACCATTGCAGAGCCTCCACCAACTTGAACAGTTCCCTGCTGACATGCATGATCCATTGATCCACGGATTTAAGAGGTTGTCTCCATACCTGTACACGTCCATCCACTCGATACAATTTGAAACGAGACTCGTCCGACTAGCCATCATGTTTCCAGTTATCAACAGTCCAATGTCGGTGTTGACGGGCCCAGACTAGGCTTAAAGCTTTGTGTTGTGCAGTCATCAACGATACACGAGTGGCTCTTCAGTTCCCAAATTGCATATCGATGATGTTTCGTTGAATCGTTCGCACGCAGACACTTGTTGATGGCCCAGCATTGAAATCTGCAGCAATTTGCGGAAGGGTTGCACTTCTGTTATGTTGTACGACTCTCTTCAGTCATCGTTGGTCCCGTTCTTGCAGGATTTTTTTCCGGCCGTACGATGTCGGAGATTTGATGTTTTGCCGGATTCCTGATATTCACGGTACACACGTGAAATGGTCATACGGGAGAATCCCCACTTCATCGCTAACTCGGAGATGCTGCGTCCCATCGCTTGTGCGCCGACTATAACACCTCGTTCAAACTCACTTAGCCGCGCGTAGTGGCCGCGCGGTTGGAGGCGCCATGTCTCGGACTGCGCGGCCCCTCCCGTCGGAAGTTCGAGTCCTCCCTGGGGCATGGGTGCGTGTGTTGTTCTTAGCACAAGTTAGTTTAAGTAGTATAAGTCTAGGGACCGATGACCTAAGCAGTTTGGTTCCTTAGGAATTCACACATTTCAAACTCACTTAAATCTTGATAAACTGCCATTGTAATAGCAGTAACCGATTTAACAACTGCGGCAGACACTGGTTGTCTTATATAGGCGTTGCCGACCGCCTGTTTACATATTTCTGTATTTGAATACGTATGCCTATATCAGTTTCTTCGGCGCTTCAGTGTATGACGGTTGGCAGTCGTGCATTTTCATGTTTGTCATCAGCGAGCCTCCCGGTTATAGCCTGACAGCCTTTGTGTGGTGAGCATTGTTGCTTGATATCTATTTTGGCATCTGAGCAGACTACAACTGAGCAACATATCGAAGTAATAAAAAGTTATTACAAAAACAGTGAAAATCTCACTGCAACCACTCGTGAATGCCATGTGACCCTCGAACGTAATGCTACTATAACCGAATCATCAGTTCCGAAGTTGATCTGGAGGTTTGAGACCACGGGTTCTGTTACACACGTTAAGAAAACAGGACGATAACGTTCTGTTGGAACAAAAGAAAACATCGCTGTCGTGCGTGACAATGTGACCATAAGCCCGAGGAAATCAGTTCGCCGACGAGCTCAACAATTCAATTTATCACCAAGTTCACTGCCTGAAATCCTTTCAAAAGATCTGAAAATGCGTACGTACAAGATTCAAGCCAGCAGATCGTGGAAAGAGGTGTCGATTTGCTCAATGGGTCTTGACTCGACAAGCGGAGAACTAGAACTTAACAAAAAGAATAATTTTCTCAAATGAGGCGTACTTCTAGCTCAGTGGGTACGTCAATAAGCAGAACTGCAGAATCTGAGGTAACGAAAATTTTGGAAATTTGGAAATTTGTGGTAAGGTCTTATGGGACCAAACTGCTGAGGTCATCGGTTCCTAAGCTTACACACTATTTAATCTAACTTAAACTAACTTGCGCTAAGGACGACACACACACCCATGCCCGAGGGGGGACTCGAAGCTCCGACGGTGGGAGCAGCGTGGACCGTGACAAGACTCCCCTGACCGCGCGGCTACGCCGGTAACGAAAATCCGCGAGTGACTGTGGAAGATGAGATGTATCCACAACGCCCAAATGAATGGTGACGGTTCTGAACAGGAGTGACCGTCCCTTACTTTTTTGAAAATGAGTAGGGAGCTACCGTAACTGTGAACGGCGATCGTTACCGAAACGTACTTTCTTATTGGTTTTTCTCTCTTATTGATGAAAATGACAATTTTCAATTTCAACAAGATGGTACGACATGTCACACATCCCGTGAAACGATTGCTCGACTGAATGAAAAGTTTCCTAAAAAATTATCTCTTTGCGTGGCAACCAGGAATGGCCTCCCAGATCATGCGATCTTACGCCTTGTGACCTTTTTTTGTTCAGATTTGTGAAATCAAAATTTTCAGTAAATTTTGTGTGTTCTATAGCACTTTAATATTCGTCCCTACTTCCCGGACACCATCTACATTTGTTGTATAATTAAACTTCTTTGCGGCCTCAGATGCATATTTCCTATTACTCTTATTTTTTTTTAAGTTTCCTGTATACACATACGTTTTCTTATGTCTCGCTATAGGGGTTTCTGCCAGTTCGTTTCAGTTAATTCTGTCTGGTAACTATGGTTCATACTCGATTATGGACAAGTTTCTTCACTCCATTTTCAGCTGCTGCGGTGCCGTAAACACACTCATCCCCAAAGGTACTCTAATCGTAGACATCTAAAGTATCATTTACAGTCAGAAATATTTCTTACGCTAATAAATTCGAATATTTTATTCGCGAAAGAAAGGCCTTCAATTCTATCTTCCATCACATTACGATACACTGTTGACTATGACACATAATTTCGTAAAACGGCTACGACATGAACTGCATTGATGTGATGCATGGTGGCTCAAAAACGAAAGGTTAAAATATTAACGTGAAAGCTTTTAACTCGAAGAATAAATATACTAACAGTACGAGCGTAAACACATCGCTATTATACATTAAACACACCTGAATATTGAGCAGCATGAAGCCAGAATGATTTAACATGTGTAAATCCTCTCCAGCGCACTATGATTAATTCCTTCTGCACTGCAACACCAGTGGGTTGTTTGGTTGATCTGGGGGAGGGGACCAAACAGCGAGGTCGTGGGTCCCATCGGATTAGGGAAGGATGGGGAAGGAAGTCGGCTGTGCCCTTTCAAAGGAACCATCCGGCATTTGCCTGAAGCGATTTAGGGAAATCGTGGAAAACGTAAATCAGGACGGCCGAACTCGGATTTGAACCGTAGTCCTCGCAAATGCGAGTCCAGTGTGCTAACCACTGGGCCATCTCGCTCTTGTAAGAGCAGTGGAAACCTCCTGAATGAAGGTACCGTAAACGCCCCATTTCACAATACCATGCAGCACACAGTGCTGTGGCATAGTTGCACGCAACAAGGAAATACAATCCTGGAAATGGAAAAAAGAACACATTGACACCGGTGTGTCAGACCCACCATACTTGCTCCGGACACTGCGAGAGGGCTGTACAAGCAATGATCACACGCACGGCACAGCGGACACACCAGGAACCGCGGTGTTGGCCGTCGAATGGCGCTAGCTGCGCAGCATTTGTGCACCGCCGCCGTCAGTGTCAGCCAGTTTGCCGTGGCATACGGAGCTCCATCGCAGTCTTTAACACTGGTAGCATGCCGCGACAGCGTGGACGTGAACCGTATGTGCAGTTGACGGACTTTGAGCGAGGGCGTATAGTGGGCATGCGGGAGGCCGGGTGGACGTACCGCCGAATTGCTCAACACGTGGGGCGTGAGGTCTCCACAGTACATCGATGTTGTCGCCAGTGGTCGGCGGAAGGTGCACGTGCCCGTCGACCTGGGACCGGACCGCAGCGACGCACGGATGCACGCCAAGACCGTAGGATCCTACGCAGTGCCGTAGGGGACCGCACCGCCACTTCCCAGCAAATTAGGGACACTGTTGCTCCTGGGGTATCGGCGAGGACCATTCGCAACCGTCTCCATGAAGCTGGGCTACGGTCCCGCACACCGTTAGGCCGTCTTCCGCTCACGCCCCAACATCGTGCAGCCCGCCTCCAGTGGTGTCGCGACAGGCGTGAATGGAGGGACGAATGGAGACGTGTCGTCATCAGCGATGAGAGTCGCTTCTGCCTTGGTGCCAATGATGGTCGTATGCGTGTTTGGCGCCGTGCAGGTGAGCGCCACAATCAGGACTGCATACGACCGAGGCACACAGGGCCAACACCCGGCATCATGGTGTGGGGAGCGATCTCCTACACTGGCCGTACACCACTGGTGATCGTCGAGGGGACACTGAATAGTGCACGGTACATCCAAACCGTCATCGAACCCATCGTTCTACCATTCCTAGACCGGCAAGGGAACTTGCTGTTCCAACAGGACAATGCACGTCCGCATGTATCCCGTGCCACCCAACGTGCTCTAGAAGGTGTAAGTCAACTACCCTGGCCAGCAAGATCTCCGGATCTGTCCCCCATTGAGCATGTTTGGGACTGGATGAAGCGTCGTCTCACGCGGTCTGCACGTCCAGCACGAACGCTGGTCCAACTGAGGCGCCAGGTGGAAATGGCATGGCGAGCCGTTCCACAGGACTACATCCAGCATCTCTACGATCGTCTCCATGGGAGAATAGCAGCCTGCATTGCTGCGAAAGGTGGATACACACTGTACTAGTGCCGACATTGTGCATGCTCTGTTGCCTGTGTCTATGTGCCTGTGGTTCTGTCAGTGTGATCATGTGATGTATCTGACCCCAGGAATGTGTCAATAAAGTTTCCCCTTCCTGGACAATGAATTCACGGTGTTCTTATTTCAAAGGAGTGTATGTTTCACGATGGAGGTGGAAAAGGATGGCTGTCTTCCCTGACTTGATGTGTGGGTCAGGAGGAAGGCTGATGAGACGTTGCGACAATCCGTTTATAGGAGTTCTCCTCATAACGACTTGCATCTGCAGGCTGATAGTTGTCGCCATCCGGCTTAACGTGAAAGGGTAATCTTTTCCCTGGTTATCAGGGCCCATGTCAACTGAGTTAGCCCATCTCGAGGTCCTATTTTGTAAGAATGGTTGTAGTGAAAGACAGATCAATCGTACGTTGCGCTATCAACGAGCTGTACACAGGGTGAGTGATGATAAACCGCCGGCCGGGGTGGCCGAGCGGTTCTAGGCGCTAAAGTCTGGAACCGCGCGGCCACTACGGTCGCAGGTCCGAATCCTGCCTCGGGCATGGATGTGTGTGATGTCCTTAGGTTAGTTAGGTTTAAGTAGTTCTAAGTTCTAGGGGACTGGTGACCTGAGAAGTTGAGTCCCATAGTGCTCAGAGCCATTTGAACCATTTGATGATAACACCGAGGTGGCACCAAAGTGTACGGCCTTTTTGCCTTACACAAGGAGCATTTCTAATAGGACTGGTTCTATTTTGCGGAAATATGATGTGATACGTGAAGTGTCGGCAGACGTGCCAACACTGTTTTGTTGGAGGAGACCGAAATGCACGCTATAAGCTCACGCAGGCTGGCGTGAGGTTTGAAACAGGATACGTAATGAATGCTATAAAGAAAAGTACGTAGCTTCTGGAATACTTAACTTTAATCCACATTTGTAGAACATTGCTCTTGATGATACAGAAGTATTATAGCAATTGAATACGGCTCCTTGCTAGGTCGTAGCAAAAGTAGCTGAAGGCTATGCTAACTATCGTCTCGGCAAATGAGAGCGTAATTCTCAGTGAACCATGGCTAGCAACGTCGGCTGTACAACTGGAGCGAGTGCTAGTACGTCTCTCTCTAGACCTGCCGTGTGGTGGCGCTCGGTCTGCAATTACTGACAGTGGCGACACGCGGGTCCGTCGTATACTAGCGGACCGCGGCCGATTTAAAAGCTACCACCTAGCAAGTGTGGTGTCTGGCGGTGACACCACAATACGTCTTTTTTTATCATCATGTAGGATGAGATTCCTTTTAGGTTCCGCAGAGGACGATCTTGTTTCGTGTAAGGCGGCTGTCTACCGTGTTCCTTGCAGTTGTGGCGTGTCATTTGTAGTTCAGACCGTCCGGCTTGTGGAGGAGAGGTGAACTGAGCATAAGCATCACACACGCTTGCAACAGCCCGACAAATATGCCATAGCAGAACATTATGTCGTGACCGGTCATCCTATGGAATATAACAACACGGAGATTCTGGTGCGCACTTCCACCTACTGAAATTGTGTTATTAAGGAAGAAATGGAAATTAAATTAGTAAATAACCTCATAGAGATGGTGTTTTTTTAAAAAAATTCTGCATGGAATTCTGATCTCTCCTTTATGTAGAAAAAAAGAGGTCTAGAGGGACAAAGATAACGCTGGCTTGCCCGTTGATTATTAATTTCACTATCGATGACTTCTGACGCTGGTCGTCTTTGGTTTGCGACGGTGCTAGTGTTTGTAGAGTGTGTGTAAGTGTGTGGACGCGGCGCGTTTGTGTGTGTGTGTGTGTGTGTGTGTGTGTGTGTGTGTGTTTATTTCACCTTTTTGGAGTTTCTCTGCAAACCGGAGTTTCAAATTCCCTCGCACAACGCTTAAATGCTGTAGTTTTGCCTTTATAATGGCAGAACGTGGAGTTGTCGACGACGTCACCCGGCTGCATTTCAGTAAGTTATTTGAACACTGTAAACCTCCGGTGAAACTCAGGTATTACAAGAGGATTGTCCGCCCCCCCCCCCCCCCCCCCCCATCCTAAAAAAAAGTTTTTTCCATATAGCCGTCATGGTGTTGATTTTATGATTATCTTGTGAAGTGAGGAAACTTTTTTCGTTAAATATTCCTCCTTTCTTTCTCTGCCTGTTATCGCTACCTGTCCAATGACGATGGCCCAACGATAGTGACTTAAAACGTCATTCATAACATAGTTTTTTTTTCAGAACAAGTGCGAGGAAACTCCCTTTTATAAGCGAATATGACGCTGGTGTTCGACAGTGTTCCGCCAACCAGGGTTACCAGAAGATCCTGAAGACGACTCCAGCAGAGGATCGAAACGTCGATTGTGTAAGTATAAATCTGAAGAGGAACATGATGCGGCCTAACAACCTACAAGATTTTACCTTGAAAAAACTTAAGTACCCCTATTTAAGTAACTGAAGCTTCGAAGGCGGTCAATTACAAGAAAAGAACCGGAGGAAGCTGTTTTCTCATTTCTCCCAAATTTTGTATTCTTGCCAAGAACTACGTTACAGTATTGTCGTTAAATTATAATATCAAGTGTAACGGCTAAATAATTTATGCCGGTAGTATGACGAGTTTATAAAATATTTTCATAAACAATGCACGTATCTAATAGTGGAAACTAATGCGGAAATGAAAGCGATTTCTATTCCAAATTAGTATATCACGTCAAATTCTTCAAAGCGTCTTTCTCTGAATTTAGGTACTGTTATCAACTTTGATCCACTGACAATAAAGTTCCCTTGACTAACATATGCTTAGATTTCGAGTTCCACTTATTAATTAGTCACCCACGATTCAAAAAAATGGCTCTGAGCACTATGCGACTTAACTTCTGAGGTCATCAGTCGCCTAGAACTTAGAACTAATTAAACCTAACTAATCTAAGGATATCACACACATCCATGCCCTAGGCAGGATTCGAACCTGCGACCGTAGCGGTCGCCCGGCTCCAGACTGTAGCGCCCAGAACCGCACGGCCACTTCGGCCGGCACCCACGAATCACACTGAGGCGACAGTGATCGCTATGATAGTGATTCTTTCAGATTCTACATAGTATAATCACTGATAACAATGTGTGTATCCGACAATAATATTTTTTAGCAAAAAGGTTTCCTTCTCCAGTATTCTGTTACCCAGATGACTAAGTGATGCTAATATAAAGAACGGCAGCTGGCTGTAGCTTTAATGAGCTCCACTACCTGATTCGAATCGAGTTTCTTAAATTAATAAGATTATTACAGTTTGTGACAAATGGCGGTATGGCAGCAATTACGGATCGAATGACGCTACCACGCGACTCTGAGAACTCGCTTCAGTCTGAACGTCTAGCACCCGAAATTATGTTTCAATTAATTTGAGATATTTGCCAATAGGGTTTCGTTGTGCAATGCTCTCAGCTTGTCACTGGATTAAACAGTATTCGAAACGACAGTGTGAAGCAGGATTCGTCCCAGTTTTCCAGACCTGGATATCTCGTAGCTACTGACGTATTTATTCTGCTGGTCATATTGTTTTTACTTTGGAGCTCAGGGTGCAATATTCCTTTTATAGGTGTTTAGCATTCGCCATCCAAATGTCAAGGTACAGCAACTGAGCTGACTCATCGAGTGAGATGGCGCAGTGGTTAAGACACTAGACAGAAATTCTACGGGGGTGAGGTTCGAATCTCACACCAGGCATCAGTATTTAGTTTTTTCATCGTTCCCCTAAATTGATTCGAATTTCAATGTCGTATATTTACTTTCTTTACCAAGCTAGTGGAAATTAAGACAGTTAAGCACTAGTATGCACCAGCATTGCCCACCTTCGTAACTGACTGGTGAGCGTGTCTGGCTGCCTTGTGGAGGATCCGGGTTCGATTCCCCGTACTGTCAATGGATTTTCCTTGGTGGGAGGACTGGTACAGGGCACACTCAGCCTCGTGAGACTAACTGAGGAACTACTCGAGCGATTAGTAGCGGTTCCAAAGTCAAGAAACCCGACAACGGCAAGGAGAGTGGTGTTACTGTTACAAACAACCCCCTCTTACCAAATCCGATGACGCCATTGACAGAGGATTCCACAGCGGTCGGTTGGGCACCGGTGGACCGTCTAATGTCAGAACGCGGTACTTTTCACATACCAATATACCTTTTTACCATACGTTACTTGTCGCAGACGCCGTCTGTGATTTTTTTACAAAAAGCAGGTCGATCTCTTAGATTGATGGTAGGATACTGGGAAAATACAATCCGTCTTCAAAGGAGTCTGCTTGCAAAACAGTCGTGCGATCCATCCTAGATTACTGCTCATTACTGCTCAAGTGTCTGGGACGCATACCAAATTGGAATAACAGGCGATATTGAACGTATAGAAAGAAGGACAGCACAAATGGTCACAGGTATTTTTGACTCATAAGAGAACATCGCGGAGGTGCTGAAAACCAGAAGTGGTAGACGACTGAAAAAATGGTTCAAATGGCTCGGAGCACTATGGGACTCAACTGCTGAGGTCATTAGTCCCCTAGAACTTAGAACTAGTTAAACCTAACTAACCTAAGGACATCACACACATCAATGCCCGAGGCAGGATTAGACGACTGAAGATACACGGGTCAGTCACATTAATGTGGCCACCACCTACATTCGACGTCGACGTGCAGTTACCACTCACAGAAGACAGGTGGCAACACGAGCAATTGGGGGGGGGGGTTACGAAGCGTGTCTGAGGGCGCAGAAAACACTGCAGTCGTTGCCGCAATGAGGAAATGGAAAGATTTGTCTGATATCCAAGAGGGTATAATGATTGGCTTTCAGGCCAAGGGTGGAAGCATTTTCGAAAGGAGTAAGTTTGTAAACTGTTCGAGGGTCAACGTGATTAAAATATACCGTGGTTGTCAAAATGGAATTATCCAAAACCGGCGCTTAGGCAACTGTGGTCCACCACGGGCCACAGATGACAGGGGTGAACGACATCTGCAGAGATGTGTACGGGTCAACAGACATACAACTGTTGAGCGACCGACTGCCCAAATGAACCAAGAAGCTATCAACATTGTCTCCTCAACGACAGTTCAGCGAACGTTGCTGCCACATGGGACAGATGGTCGTTGGTGTTATGGCGTAAAGTCAGCGCCGGCACGCCTCTCGGGAACGACAGAGAAGAGAAGGCGGTGAGAAGAGGTCAGCCGGTCGCACGCTGACCGACCTCCCTCCAGGACGACAACGCGACAGCAGCGGCCCCTGGCTCAAGACGACATAAGCGCCGCACCCGACTGGTGGCAGCCCACTTCGATAGCAGCTTCAACGTTAGCCAATTCGTCAGCCGATGTATCGTAGCCTCTTCATTAGCAATCTCTACTTAGCCCAGTTAGAGATCAGCAGTCATTGCACTTCAGTTAACAGACTTTTGTTAGTAGCGGTCGCTAGGACCGGAAGTGTTACCTGTGTTTGTCTATTTTGAAGAAGACTGATTGTTTTGTATGTCGCCCTTTGCTTGCGACACATCTGTGTAATTGCACTTGTGGATGATCATGTATAAAGGACCACAAGAATTACCAGTTCATAGTGAAGTATTTGTCATGTTAACAGAATCTTCCGTCGGTTCTTGGTAGAACAACATTATAATAAATGTTATGGCTATAAATATTGTAGAACAAAAGCAAAGTGGTGCTTTTCATTTATTAAGTATTTGTACTTGTCTTGTTGTAATAAAATTCATTAATACGAGCTGTTTGATCGTTTGTCTATGCGAACTGAGTATGCAGGATTCCTAGACACAACATCTGGCTGTGCAGCATGAAACGCCTGAAAGCAAACAACTTGCAATCAGGAGGGAACGTTATGGTCTGGGGAATGTTTTCGTGGCACTCCCTGGGTGTCTCGTCGTTCTAGAAGGCACAGTGAATCAAAATAAGTATGCATCTCTCCTTGGGGACCATGTCCACCTCTACATGCAGTTGCTTTTCCCCAGTGCGATAATATCTACCAGCAGGACAATGCAACGTGTCGTACAGTTGGCACGGTACGTGCGTGGTTTGAAGAGCGCCAGGACGAGTTTACCGTACTCCTCTGGCCACCAAACTTAAACCCAACCAGAATCTGTGGAACAGCCTCTATCTGGCCCCTCGCTCCACGGATCCTCAACCAGCAAGCCAAGTGCCGTTGGCCACGGCGTGGCTCCACATGCCTGTCGATACCTTCCAGAACCTCACTGAGTTTCTTTCTGCGCTTCCGCGCTGCAAAAGGTGGTCATTCAGGCGTGTAACAGACGGACAGTGTGCACAGAGACAGAACGGAAAGAATCCCTAATAAGTGCTTTGCAGACCGATGGCGTAGAAAAGAAGTGTCATTAATTATTACTTAGTTCCAGACCTACAATTATGCTTCTGGAATTACTAATTCTGGGTATGCTGTCGTTATCGGTTATATTGCTGGAGTTCGCTGTTGAAAATATCTTTAGAAAAGAAAATGAAGATTAGGACTTAATTTTCCGTTGACGTCCAGGCCTTTAGCGACAGGAAAATGATTTTATATACTTTTTACTTGATGAATACTATACTTGACGAACGAAATATCGAGGACACCAACACGCCATGTAGACATCATATACCTCGTATGACGTCCGCAGCTAGTGGTCTCGCGGTCGCGGTTCCCGGGTTCGATTCCCGGCAGGGTCAGGGATTTTCACCTGCCTCGAGATGACTGGGTGTTTGTGTTGTCTTCATCATCATTTATGAAAATGGCGAGTTTGGAGTGAGCAAAGATTGGGAATTTGTACGGGCGCTAATAACCGCGCAGTTGAGCGCCCCACAAACCAAAACATCATCACATCATCGTATGAGGAACAACTACAAATCCCAACCAAGAGGTTGTAATGGGAACACCAACGCAAGCTACCTCGTATAATGCACAGATAATGATCAACTCTCAAGTAAGAATATGACAAAGTATCCGTAGTACGGAGATGAAGAACACACAGCCTTGCAGTATGATCATTTATGCAGAAACTTGATGGTGAGAACTTGTGTCTCTTGGGCTCTATCTTGGTCAGCTGCAGGCGATGTCGTTGTGACTTCAGAGTGACAGGACATTCACAGTAATAATATGATCCCACATTAATTTCTTAAGATTGTCTACAGTTGAAGAGTCTCGTCCTGGGAAACCAACAACCATTCATCGTCAGTCTTAGCAAGAAATGCCACGTGGATCCAAGCCAATACTTACTACTGTTCGACTTGAGACTCGGTAACAACGTAAAGCAAATGTTCTGCATGGGTCATACCTGTATAGCTGTAGGTGCTAGACAATCTACAGAGCGTAGCAGTCGTGGAATAAAGAGTTAGAATGATGGAAGGAGAAGGTTAATGGTCAAACAGGAAATGTCTCATTAAAATATACAATTAATTATCTGGCCGGAACACGTACGTGAGTGCTTATGGTGCGTTTTCTAACGTCTACGTCGTACCACGCGACACTGGTACCTGCTCTAACTAGAGCTTTTTCCGCCTCTACCCCATCCCCTACTCCTCCCCTTCCTCGCAAAAAATGTTGTTAATACGCTCCGGGCATCCTTGCGGCATGCGGTCGCAAGCACGACCCTCCATACAGACTGGAGAGTGGAGTAATTTCATCTACCTCTATACTCTACGAATATTTGTTTTTTCCTTGAATTTTAGTTTGAGTTACCTCGCTGAAGGATATTTCTGTCAGGTCAAAGGAGATCATTTTTGCGAGAATGAGGAGATGCTCTGAGGGAAGAAAAGAGCCCTCTCCCAGAAAAATGGGGCCAGGTGGCTAAGTGACAGGCTACAATCCGAGGTTCGAACCCAGTTTTTCCTAGTATATTTTTCTTTCCCATGTCGCTTTTTCAGCTCTTGAAATGCTTAATTTATGTTTAAAATACCAAAGTGCACCGTGGCTTGCTGTTCACGTTAAACTGTAGGACACTGAATAACTGGCTGGTTAAACCAGTTCGAAGGTGGGAGGAAGGCAAGAAAACACTAACTCCGATAGGTTCAAGCCTAATGAACTACAGTGATGTTTAAACCAGCCTCCAGGCTGACCATAGCTTTAACTAATTTAATTGGTGACAGATGGAATAATTACCGGAAGAATCACAAGATTCTGCTATTTAGAAGACGATTAAGACGTTAACACAAGTTGGGAATTGATGACGTCATCCAAAGAAATCTGCCGTTATATTGCGTGTTACAAAAGGACACAGCATTCGTCTGGACTGCTTAATGAAAAATTACAGAAAAATCAAGCCTAGGTACAGACTCGAACCACGATACTCTAGAGTACGCGTTCAGCTGGCGTAGTTCCCTGCATGTTGTGGAAGTGGGACAGTAGAGTTTATTTATTGGAGTGGTATTTCGGCCTCGAGTGGGGATTACGCCACGCGAATGGACACTCTGCAGCTCCTTCGTACTGGTCGTACTGTGTTATTCCACATATGTTTGTTTGTTTGACATGGATGGTCCGAATTGCTTGATTAATTTTAGCTTGTACAAACGATCGAAACAAATTATTCAACTGTTGACAGCATGCACGTGTGTTACAGACAATGCAATACAGTGACGCGTGTTACAGGATTACATTTTCAGCCAAATGAACTACTGTCGAGATGTACATAAACTTGAAACAAAATTAATGAAGAGGGCTTTACAAAAACACGCAGATGAAACCATCTCATAAAAAAAGCATGCAGTTACCACTGATGGACATTTGAACGGCCAAGGACATCTTATGCTACGTTTTGTCTGCTGTTGGGATAAGACAGTGTTATATTTTCTCAGACTTACTAGTAGATAATGTGAAAGAAGTCAGAATCGAAGTCAGTTGTTCGCTACCAACCTACAGATAAACTAGGTGCAGCCCGTTTCCCCGACTGACCTCTAAAGAACTTCACTCTCTCATTTCTGCCAAAGAGCATCAGTAGGTGAGCGTTCTTCAAGAGCAGTATTTCTCCGGAAGTAGTAGGAGTTAAGTACCGAGAAATCTGTTTGAGACAGGACGTCCCACTGAAGATATAGGAATATAGAGGGTGTATCATAATATCGAATATGTGCCGACGTCGGAACGACGTATAGTTAATGTGAACAGCTGTGGATTTTTGACTGCCAAGGGTTGATCATACACCGCCGCAATACGTTGCTGATATTCGTCATTTACAGCTAATTAAACTGTAATTAAAATTATAGCTAAGTTGGATGTAGCTGAACCGATAGTTTATTCAGTGAACACAATTTCATGAAGAAGCAAGACTGACTATTTAACTGTGAGCACAGAGATTAATGCAAACAGCTTCGATCGGTTGGAAATGCATCAGCAATATTCCAAATTTCGGCTTAGTGTTTTACAAATTCGAGGTTAATGTTCTAACAGACCAAATTTTCAACTACGTTCAGCTCTAGTAACTAACAAGGGAATCAATGAAATATTTATAAGTGTGAAGCAGCATCGCGCGGTTCAAATTCTAAGTTAAGATCATCGCGGGAAAATTTTAAAGACGCCGAATCAGAAGATAGAAATATTTCGAAGTCTGTATACGCAAGCCCACTCTATTGCAAACTGAGTCCATGAAACGCCAAATTGTATCAGTTATGTTTCTTTGATACAAAAATCACAATAAACCTAAATCGTACTTCGCAAAAAATATTTAATACACAATTAGGGTTGGGGGTTGTTTGCGGAAGGAGACCAGACAGCGAGGTCATCGGTCTCATCGGATTAGGGAAGGATGGGGAAGGAAATCGGCCGTGCCCTTTCAAAGGAACCATCCCGGCATTTGCCTGGAGCGATTTAGGGAAATTACAGAAAACTTAAATCAGGATTGCCGGACGCGGGATTGAACCGTCGTCCTCCCGAATGCGAGTCCAGTGTGCTAACCACTGCACCAGCTCGCTCGATACACAATTATGATTCACAATAAGTACAACCAACACACGTGAATGGTGTGAAAATGTTACGAATGCGTAGTGCTTGTTCTTTCGGACATGTCACTCGTCGCCGCTGATTCCGCGTCATGTCCCGATGCAATTGACAGCAGTGATCCCCTCTCATTCCTGTCCTTTCTCCTCTGCGCCACCCTCAATTTACATATTTTTTGAAAAAAATTTACACTGTCTGAGAAAATAATCGAAGCACACAGAAGAGAGAGGGAAACGAAATGAAACTTCACTGGTTGAGAGAGTATGTAACGTTGTTTTAGTGACTACAAAAGTGAGTTAGATTTACAAAGGACTTGGTAGTATGAGCCCACTTATCAGTATAACATTGCCAGCCGTGGATGCACGCACTGATTCGGTTGGTCAGAGTGTCGTGAAACCATTGTATCCTCTCCTGATGCAAGCTGCCCCACAACTGTTGAAAATTATCCTTTATTTCCTGGATAATGTCGCTGGGACAGAGTTGACGTGCAAGCTGGTCCAACACATGTTCTGTGGGGGTCAATTCTCGGGATTCTGATGGCCTAACGAGTACCTCAACAAAACGCAGTCATATCATAGAGACACGTGACATATGTAGACGAGTATTGTCCTGTTTAAAAACGGTCTCGCGATACTGGCGCATGAGAGTTAATACATGGTGAAGCAGAATGCCCATGATGTACTGTTGTGCCGTCAGGTTCCCTCAGTTACAATCAGCCGTGACCTGAAGTCATACACGATGGCTCCCCACAGCATGACACCGCTGCACCCCTCCAAAGCACTGCAAGAATGGGACCTTTCACCAGGTGGCCTCCATACTCACCGACGACGGCCATCCGTGGTCGTGCAGAACCACGATTCACTGGTGAACACAGAGCGACGTCATTCGTCAGCAATACGTGCTTCGCGGCCACTACACCACTCCAAACGCAGCCGTTTGTGTTGTGGTGTTAACGACACCCTACGCTTGGGGCGGTAATTTCCTAGTGTCTGACCAATGACGCGAGTTTACACTGAATGTTACAGGGAGTCCATTACATGTTCCCAGATGACATGAGCAGATGAGATAGTGGTTACGATGTGCTTGGCGCACTCGACAATCGTCTCTTGTATTGTTCACATGTGGTCGTCAACTTGACGACGAAAATGCCTCTCCTCACTTTCACATGTAGTACAACAATGGGCGGGTGTCACGTCCGAACGCCCCATAAATCTGGATATTCACGATTCGACGAGCTGGCCAAATAGAGACCCACAATGAAGGTGCTTGCAAACTCTGGCAGGTGCTGAGAATGCTGTCTCATACGGGAACACGGCATCTCCATGTCCTTCACAGAATTCACTTGGCATCTTAAGTTGGTCTCTCCCCTTATTCAAGGGGAGTCACTAATTATTGCCACCAAGAATAATTCCGAAAGTATGATAGGAGCGGAAATGTTTGAGGGATAAAAGTTGCATGGGACAATGGGGGCCATAATATGACGGTTTTTTTGTTGCTAGGTGGGGTCGCTTCAGAGATATGAAGGTCAACTTTGTTTTTTTTAAATGGGATGCTATAGTTTGGTACTTATTTTCTGATAGCGGCTTCCGAGACGAATCCAATGGTGTGTAACAGTAAGGTCAACGAAGGTCACAAAGGTAACATGAAAGTCCATTTACAGAAGATGTTCGAAGTGATGACCATTGGTATCAATGCAGTGTTGCAACCTTCTTATCATGGATTGAATGATATTCCTTATCACATCGGCACTTATCGAAGCACATGCTCTGACAATTCCGCCGGTCGGGGTGGACGAGCGGTTCTAGGCGCTACAGTCTGGAAGCGAGCGACCGCTACGGTCGCAGGTTCGAATCCTGCCTCGGGCATGGATGTGTGTGATGTCCTTAGGTTAGTTAGGTTTAAGTAGTTCTAAGTTCTAGGGGACTGATGACCTCAGAAGTTGAGTCCCATAGAGATCAGAGCCATTTGAACCATCTGACAATTCCTCTCATATACCGTGCAAATAGTGAATATTCGCCGAATTCGACGTATCCATCTAATGTGCCGTTGACATGTAAACACCATCCGAAGGTTTCGCAATACAACACTAATAGGAACGGCTAGAGCAGTATCGTAGAATCAAGCGAATGTGAATGACTTGTTCCTTCGAAGAACAAGTCAATATGCTTTTCATTTACACAGAATGCCAACGAAATTCAATGAGACATAGAGACTTATTTGCTGAAAGATATCCTTAACGTACTCACCCTACACGTCGTACATTTAAATATGTGTATGATAAACTGAGAACAACTGGATCTTTAACGCATTGGGAACATATCCGGCATAGGATATCATCCTTACCACATCAGTCTGCACCAAGGATTAACTGGTACGGATTGTATGTGTCGCATTGAATTCTGCTGATGGGCTCAACTTCAGATTCAGAGGGGTGACACATTTATTAATTTGATTTTATTTACTGACGAGGCTATATTCACGAACCATGGAAATGTTAATTTGCATAACATGCATTATTGGGCGACTGAAAATCCATGTTGGCTGCGGCAAGTTGCATACCAAAAACCGTGGTCGGTGAATGTATGGTGTGGGTTTCTGGAGGACAGAATTATAGGCCCCTATTTCATTGAAGGAAATCTTAATAGTAGGAAGTACACCACATTTCTGCAAGAAACATTAGGTCTGTTATTGGAAGAAATACCTTTAGGAACAAGGAGCAGAATGTGGTATCAACACAATGGGTGTCCGACACATTTTCCACTGATGGCTAGAAATGAGTTGCAGAGACAGTTCCCAGATTGTTGGATTGGACATTGTTTATAAGACGTTCCAACTACACCTGAGGATATGCGAGAGAGAATTGTCAGAGCATGTGCTTCGATAAGTGCCAAAGTGGTAAGGAATACCACTCAATCCACGATAAGAAGATTGCAACACTGCATTGATACCAATGGTCATCACTTAGAACACCTTCTGTAAATGGACGTTCATGCCAACTTTTTGACCTTTGTTGACTTTCAAAGACGTTACTTTTACACGTCATTGGATTCGTCTCGATAGCTGCTATCAGAAAATAAGTACCAAACTATACGATCCCATTTAAAAGTAAACAAAGTTGACTTTCATATCTCTGAAGCGACCCCACCTAGCAACAAAAAACCAACGTCCTATTATGGTCCCCGTTGTTCCATGCAACATCTGTCGCACAAACGTTTCAGCTACTATCATACTTTCGGAGTTATTCTAGGTGGCAATAGTTAGTGACTCACCCTGTATATCCTACCAGGATACTAAACACGAAAACACCAATGCACTCTGGTGGCCGTTCTATCTGTCACAGAGAATTGAAACTCTAACCGCGAACGTGTACGTGTACGAAGTTACATTTTCAGTTTTTTTTTTTTTTTTTTTTTTGTCAGGGAGTCTCTGACCATCATCAGATCACAAGACGGATGCAGTTGTTCACTCCAACCACTGCGGAAACCAGACTGATTAACAACTACTGCATCCCTGTTACAATCTGAAGATGGCCAGTGACGGCCGACACTGGTAATTTCTTATTGTAATTGTTGTGGTTGTGCCGGAAAATAAAATAGTTTGAAACCGTGCATTTGAGCAATCAGTGTCGTCTCCAGTACAACCAAATTGTTATTTCGAAAATATGCGGCTTTATATGTCTCAGAAACTGACAGACGTTCCTGTTTTTTGTCTGCCTCTTCTCATCGCTTGTACACTGAAGAACCAAAGAAACAGGTATTCCTGCCAAATATCGTGTAGGGCCCCCGCAAGCACGCAGAAGGGCCGCAACACGACGAGGCATGGACTCGAATAATGTCTGAAGTAGTGCTGGTGGAACTGATACACGAATCCCGCAGGGCTGTCCTTAAATCCGTAAGAGTACGAGGGGCTGGAGATCTCTTCTGAACAACACGTTGCAAGACATCCCAGATATGCTGAATAATGTTAATGTCTGGGGAGTTTGATGCGGAAGTGTTTACACTCAGAAGAGTATCCCTGGAGCAATTCTGTAGCAATTTGGGCCGTGTGGGGTGTCGCATTGTCCTGCTGGAATTTCCAAAATCCGTCGGAATGCACAATGGACGTGAATGGATGCAGGTGATCAGACAGGATGCTTACGTACGTGTTACCTGTCAGAGTCGTAGCTAGACGTATCAGGGGACCCATATCACTCGAACTGCACACGCCCCACACCATTACAGAATATCCAGCAGATTGAACAGTCCCCTGCTGACATTCAGGATCCATCAATTCAAGAGGTCGTCTCCATACCCGTACACGACCGTCAGCTCGATACAATTTGAAACGAGACTCGTCCGACCAGGCAACATGTTTCCAGTCATCAACAGTCCAATGACTGTGTTGGCGGGCCCAGGCGAGGCGTAAAGCTTTGTATCGTGCAGTCATCAAGAGTACATGAATGGGCCTTCGGCTTCGAAAGTCCATATCGATGATGTTTCGTTGAATGGTCCGCTCCCTGACACTTGCTGATGGCCCAGCATTGAAATCTGGAGCAATTTGCGGAAGGGTTGCACTTCTGTTATGTTGTACGACTCTCTTCAGTCATCGTTGGTCCCGTTCTTGCAGGATCTTTTTCCGGCCGCAGCGGTGTCGGAGATTTTATGTTTCACCGGATTCCTGATATTCACGGTACACTCGGGAAATGGTCGTACGGGAAAATCCCAACTTCATCGCTACCGCGGACATGCTGTGTCCCATCGCTCGTGCGCTTACTGTAACACCACGTTCAAACTCACTTCAACCTCGATAACATGCCATTGTAGTAGCAGTAACCGATCTAACAACTGCACCAGATACTTGTTGTCTTATACAGGGTGTTACAAAAAGGTACTGCTAAACTTTCAGGAAACATTCCTCACATACAAATAAAGAAAAGAAGTTATGTGGACATGTGTCCGGAAACGCTTAATTTTCATGTTAGAGCTCATTTTAGTTTCGTCAGTATGTACTGTACTTTTCGATTCACCGCCAGTTGGCCCAATTGAAGGAAGGTAATGTTGACTTCGGTGCTTGTGTTGACATGCGACTCATTGCTCTACAGTACTAGCATCAAGAACATCAGTACGTAGCATCAACAGGTGAGTGTTCATCACGAACGTGGTTTTGCAGTCAGTGCAATGTTTACTAATGCGGAGTTGGCAGATGCCCATTTGATGTATGGATTAGCACGGGGCAATAGCCGTGGCGCGGTACGTTTGTATCGAGACAGAGAAGGTGTCCCGACAGGAAGACGCTCGAAGCAATTGATCGGCGTCTTAGGGAGCACGGAACATTCCAGCCTATGACTCGCGACTGGGGAAGACCTAGAACGACGAGGACACCTGCAATGGACGAGGCAATTCTTGGTGCAGTTGACGATAACCCTAATGCCAGCGTCAGAGAAGTTGCTGCTGTACTAGGTAACGTTGACCACGTCACTGTATGGAGAGTGCTACGGGAGAACCAGTTGTTTCCGTACCATGTACAGCGTGTGCAGGCACTATCAGCAGCTGATTGGCCTCCACGGGTACACTTCTGCGAATGGTTCATCCAACAATGTGTCAATCCTCATTTCAGTGCAAATGTTCTCTTTACGGATGAGGCTTCATTCCAACGTGATCAAATTGTAAATTTTCACAATCAACATGTGTGGGCTGACGAGAATCCGCGCGCAATTGTGCAATCACGTCATCAACACAGATTTTCTGTGAACGTTTGGGCAGGCATTGTTGGTGATGTCTTGATTGGGCCCCATGTTCTTCCACCTACGCTCAGTGGAGCACGTTATCATGATTTCATACGGGATACTCTACCTGTGCTGCTAGAACATGTGCCTTTGCAAGTACGACACAACATGTGGTTCATGCACGATGGAGCTCCTGCACATTTCAGTCGACATTTCAGTGCTGGTGACAAACAGACCCGAACTATTTGAAACAGTTAACGCAGAACAGGGAATCAGCGATCATAAAGCGGTTACGGCATCGATGATTTCAGCCGTAAATAGAAATATTAAAAAAGGTAGGAAGATTTTTCTGTTTAGCAAAAGTGACAAAAAGCAGATTACAGAGTACCTGACGGCTCAACACAAAAGTTTTGTCTCAAGTACAGATAGTGTTGAGGATCAGTGGACAATATTCAAAACCATCGTACAATATGCGTTAGATGAGTACGTGCCAAGCAAGATCGTAAGAGTTGGAAAAGAGCCACCGTGGTACAACAACCGAGTTAGAAAACTGCTGCGAAAGCAAAGGGAACTTCACAGCAAACATAAACATAGCCAAAGCCTTGCAGACAAACAAAAATTACGCGAAGCGAAATGTAGTGTGAGGAGTGCTATGCTAGAGGCGTTCAATGAATTCGAAAGTAAAGTTCTATGTACTCAGTTGGCAGAAAATCCTAAGAAATTTTGGTCTTACGTCAAAGCGGTAGGTGGATCAAAACAAAATGTCCAGACACTCTGAGACCAAAATGGTACTGAAACAGAGGATAACAGACTAAAGGCCGAAATACTAAATGTCTTTTTCCAAAGCTGTTTCACTGAGGAAGACTGCACTGTAGTTCCTTCTCTAGATTGTCGTACAGATGACAAAATGGTAGATATCGAAATAGACGACAGAGGGATAGAGAAACAATTAAAATCGCTCAAAAGAGGAAAGGCCGCTGGAACTGATGGGATACCAGTTCGATTTTACACAGACTACGCGAAGGAACTTGCCCCCCTTCTTACAGCGGTGTACAGAAGGTCTCTAGAAGAGCGTAGGGTTCCAAAACATTGGAAAAGGGCACAGGTCATCCCCGTTTTCAAGAAGGGACGTCGAACAGATGTGCAGAACTATAGACCTATATCTCTAACGTCGATCAGTTGTAGAATTTTGGAACACGTATTATGTTCGAGTATAATGACTTTTCTGGAGACTAGAAATCCACTCTGTAGGAATCAGCATGGGTTTCGAAAAAGACGGTCGTGTGAAACCCAGCTCGCGCTATTCGTCCACGAGACTTAGAGGGCTATAGAAACGGGTTCACAGGTAGATGCCGTGTTTCTTGACTTCCGCAAGGCGTTCGATACAGTTCCCCACAGTCGTTTAATGAACAAAGTAAGATCATATGGACTATCAGACCAATTGTGTGATTGGATTGAAGAGTTCCTAGATAACAGAACGCCAGCCGGTGTGGCCGAGCGGTTCTAGGCGCTTCAGTCTGGAACCGCGCGACCGCTAAGGTCGCAGGTTCGAATCCTGCCTCGGGCATGGATGTGTGTGATGTCCTTAGGTTAGTTAGGTTTAAGTAGTTCTAAGTTCTCGGGGACTGATGACCTCAGATGTTAAGTCCCATAGTGCTCAGAGCCATTTGAACCATTTGATAACAGAACGCAGCACGTTATTCTCAATGGAGAGAAGTCTTCCGAAGTAGGAGTGATTTCAGGTGTGCCGCAGGGGAGTGTCATAGGACCGTTGCTATTCACAATATACATAAATGACCTTGTGGATGGCATCGGAAGTTCACTGAGGCTTTTTGCAGATGATGCTGTGGTGTATCGAGAGGTTGTAACAATGGAAAATTGTACTGAAATGCAGGAGGACCTGCAGCGAATTGACGCATGGTACAGGGAATGGCAATTGAATCTCAATGTAGACAAGCGTAATGTTCTGCGAATACATAGAAATATAGATCCCTTATCATTTAGCTACAAAATAGCAGGTCATCAATTGGAAGCAGTTAATTCCATAAATTATCTGGGAGTACGCATTAGGAGTGATTTAAAATGGAATGATCATATAAAGTTGATCGTCGGTAAAGCAGATTCCAGACTGAGATTCATTGGAAGAATCCTAAGAAAATGCAATCCGAAAACAAAGGAAGTAGGTTACAGTACGCTTGTTCGCCCACTGCTTGAATACTGCTCAGCAGTGTGGGATCCGTACCAGATAGGGTTGATAGAAGAGATAGAGAAGATCCAACGGAGAACAGCGCGCTTCGTTACAGGATCATTTAGTAATCGCGAAAGCGTTACGGAGATGACAGATAAACTCCAGTGGAAGACTCTGCAGGAGAGACGCTCAGTAGCTCGGTACGGGCTTTTGTTAAAGTTTCGAGAACATACCTTCACCGAAGAGTCAAGCAGTATATTTCTCCCTCCTACGTATATCTCGCGAAGAGACCATAAGGATAAAATCAGAGAGATTAGAGCCCACACAGAAGCATACCGACAGTCCTTCTTTCCACGAACAATACGAGACTGGAATAGAAGGGAGATCCGATAGAGGTACTCAGGGTACCCTCCGCCACACACCGTCAGGTGGCTTGCGGAGTATGGATGTAGATGTAGATGTAGAGTAGAAGTGTTCGTACGCTTCTCAACAACAGATTCGGTGACCGATGGATTGTTAGAGGCGGACCAATTCCGTGGCCTCCACGCTCTGCTGACCTCAACCCTCTTGACTTTCATTTATGGGGGCATTTGAAAGCTCTTGTCTACGCAACCCCGGTACTAAATGTAGAGACTCTTCGTGCTCGTATTGTGGACGGCTGTGATACAATACGCCATTCTCCAGGGCTGCATCAGCGTATCAGCGATTCCATGCGACGGAGGGTGGATGCATGTATCCTCGCTAACGGAGGACATTTTGAACAATCCCTGTAACAAAGTGTTTGAAGTCACGCTGGTAGTTCTGTTGCCGTGTGTTTTCATTCCATGATTAATGTGGTTTGAAGAGAAGTAATAAAATGAGCTCTAACATGGAAAGTAAGCGTTTCCGGACACATGTCTACATAACATATTTTCTTTCTTTGTGTGTGAGGAATGTTTCCTGAAAGTTTGGCCGTACCTTTTTGTAAAACCCTGTATAGGCGTTGCCGACCGCTTGCGCCGTATTCTGCCTGTTCACATCTCTCTGTATTTGAATATGCATGCCTATACCAGTTTCTTTGGCGTTTCAGTGTATAAGCGCTACACCCCAATGATTATCTGTTCACTTAACTCTCTTGCTGCAACAGTAAACAGTTGTTTTACAACATTTAATCTATACATGCTACGTTAAATCTAGAGACTGCAAAATGAGTATAGTGATGTGCCAACCAAAACGGCACAAAGAATATATTTTTTACAACATCAGATATAATAATGAACTATTAATTGTGGATTCTCGCGTAGCACGGTTGTTTTACAATGAGTGGAACAAGTTTGTTATTACTAGTAGGTGAGTTTACTACGTGATGTTCTGAGTTGTATATGACAGCTATCTCTACACAGTTCGATAATGCTTGACACATTGTTGGTCACTTGATAAATTTTTCTTTCGCTGAAAGTTTTCTAGAAAACTTCCTATTTATGCCATCTTACGACAGCAATATCTCCTGAAGTCGTCTTCGAATTACTAGATCTTTACAACAGAAATTCGTGCTTAAAGTTCAGATTTCAGTCATGCACTAGGTTTTATGGTAGCTGAAATAATACTAACTACGAATACACATGCTGGATATCGCCAGTATTCTGTAACTTTTAGTGTTCAACATGAGAAGCCATTATTGTTTTCCGCTTACCATAGTCTCACGGAAAGGCCATACTTTAAGAGATGAATAGCCTTACTGCAGCTTTATTTATTCAAAGACATGTTTCGGGTTTTCATCCATCTCCACTTAGAGTACTTCATTTAAATTTCCGTCAATACTATGTTTCATTTTCAACTAAATTTTGAACGATGTAGCGTTCTTTTATTCTGTAACTCGTAGCTTTTTATTTTGCATTTATATGCATACCACACACTTCACTTCACTTTACTGACGCAGGGCGGCCTTAGCCTTGTGACTAACTTATGCCTTTGCTTGTATGTGAAACTAATTTTTGATCTTAACAAACGCATGTGTTAGCCTCATGGTGAATGCTACTCTGCACCAGCACAGTTAAAAGTGCATGGGGTATGTATATAGATGCGAAAAAAGGAACTGCAAGTTACAGAAACAAAGCAAAATGATTCAAATATTAATCTCTTAAAGGGAAATTAACGTTCTCTGGCAGTAATTTGTTAGTCAAGGTCGTTGCAGAATGTGTATACTTACGAGCTCATAGTCCCTAGAACCTTGGTTAAAACTGGAAATCAGCAGGCAAGAAAAACCAGCAAAATAAAGCCTTAGACAATGACGTCATTATCACATATCGCTATGCGATGTTTCATTCTCTGCCACTGTTTCATGATTATTATATTGTGAGTACTGGACCTGTGTACTTGCGAGAAAAGCTTTGCGTTTCTCTCGCTGGAACAGTGCGCTACGCGTCGGGTCCCTGGGTGGTGTTGTCTGCAGAAGGCATCAGCGAATCTCATTACGAGAGGCACGCCTCCCTAGGGAGGAAGTGGGGCTGCTGCCTGCTTCGTGCTATTGTGGACGAAGCCTCTGCCCTGGCTTAGCTGTGGGTAGGAGATGCCTTGCCGCCACAGACATCCCTAGAGAATAGTTGAACCTGACGGTTTTGCCTTTTCTACACGTACTTGAAAGGTCAAGATGACGTATCACTGCCTAGCCAGTGTGAGAATGACGATTACTTTCACGCCAAAATTTAGTTTGTGCAATCAAATTTAGTAGCCCTGACACCGTGCTTGGTGCAAAGGGCCCGACCAATCGAGGAAACGCTACTCCACTCTGGTACCAACCTCGTGCATGGTAATGTGCGTCCATTATTTCGCGAAATAAACGATATTCTCGTTTGTTACATTGGCAACAGCACTGATCAAAATTTGTGTAACGAATAACACTCTTTGAATTAGATCTGGGACACCCCAGACGCAACTTCAGATGATAAAAAACTGATTTTCTGATTTTCGATGGAATAAGCAGTTTTCAATTTATTTTCAGCAGGTACATTTTCTTTTTTTTTTTTTTGTGCCACTATTGAGTAGTGAATTCGCAAAAATGCAAATGTAAACATTGCAGTACAGAGTGTAGATCAACAGACAACTGGCAGTATTGTTAGTAGATAGCGTTTACCAGTGCATATTTATAGAGGAGAACTTACGCTTTACCTGCAAAAAGTTGCAAAGTCATTAAAAATGACAAAATTCACATAGTCGTGTTAGTGTTGAAACAGTCAACTAGATATCTCAGTTCAAGCGTGTTAGCTATATGTAATAATGTAAAGGTATTAGTAGTAAAGGACACACTCCTCACTGTTTACTTCTTTTTTAACATTAGCATTTCCATATCACCATAGAATTAGTAAGTCTGCTGCATTAGTTTTTTACACGTTTAGTTTTCCCAGTAGGTCAAAAACTCTGATACGCTCATCAGGTATTCGTTACAATTTCAATTTCTAATTGCTGGTCCAAAGTGGAATTTTCTTAATGAAGTCAGAGTTTGATAGTGATAGCAAATGGTACCTATCTTTCTGCAATGTACTCATTCTTCCTATACACAACATAAAACATGACACAGATGTCAGAACCTGAAATTTAGCATCTTGCCACATTACCTGAGCAGAAATTTCGTGCTCATCATCCTGTTTCAATGGAAAGCAAAATAATAGAAACCTCTTCTTGGTTGTCCATTACACTGGTATGTAGTGTAGTGAAAACATCATTTATACACCATGGATATATTTGCATATGCTTAACTTAAACTGTCTGGACGATAAATAAATACAAAAAATAAAAAATAAAAATCAAAATACAATCAGTAAGTTTACTATACAGGTCAAGCTCAAGATGATTTAAATCACCTGTATATCTTACGCCACTTTATTCCAGTCTTAAAATAAAATTGTGCGCCATCATTATTAACCATAATCTGGCTCTTTTCAATAGTTTTTAAACATTTGTGAAGAACTAATATGAGCTCCATCAGCTGATTGTCTAGTCTATTATTCATTTTATGGTCAAGTTAATACCTCAACACTGTATTGTTGCCAGGTGCAAAAATTGGTGTTAATGCCCAATTTACGGCGATAAGCCCAATGCTTAGATCTGATTCCAAAATCTCAGTCGAATATGCACCGAAGTCCCTTTACCTTTATCCTCTCCAAGCTCTCTCAAAAAATGGCAGCAAGACAAGCTTTCTGTATCCACTTCCTCCGCTGACAATGTAGTCATGCTCAAAAGTATCCGAACGACCTGAATAGCATTTCGCCTGATTCTCATGCAACCCGCATAACACAGCTGTCTAGCAGGTCCTCTAATCGCTCCTTGGTACAGTCGTTTGACTATTGAAAATGGTTCTAACAAGTCACCACTAGAAAACACTGCTCTGTATCGCAGTAACTCAAGATGTAAAGTAATAACACGATACTACAAATATCAGGGAACACCTTATCACAGATAATACTGTCCTTAAGGCTTGTAAGCTCACATTTATTATAATAAATGACATACCTGAAATGTTACCACTCTCATTATTACATCAGACAGTTAATGCACGTAGTAAGTTCGTCGTGTGATGTCCTGAGGTTAGTTAGGTTTAAGTTGTTCTAAGTTCTAGGGGACTGATGACCATAGATGTTAAGTCCCACAGTGCTCAGAGCCATTTGAACCATTTTTTTTTTTTACGTCCGTCGTATTCATGATTTCCTCTTCAAAGTAACATAGCGTACTTATCATCTAACACAAAATGACAAAGTTATTCATGAGCAGCTAGTTGAAAATATGTATGAAATTCAAATGACATGACGAACCGTCTCATTCTGCATATGGATTCAAACCCAGATCATGCAGACTAAACAAAGATTTCGTGACTGACGGAAACTAACAGTCATTCCTGACTAGGCATACAGAGAGTGATATACCTCGATTTTAGACAGTATCAGTTAGCAAATATCAACTTTAAATTACATAACATAACCATTTTTAACTGACGCAAATCCCTACCCATCATCTATTGTCCCGACTGAACGACAATTGACCGAAGAGGAAGTGTCTGTTCTTCAAAAAGGAGGGAATTTCGCTATCACCCCGAGAACTATATCTATGGAGGACATCATTGCCAACACCGAAGCAGCCATTTGGACCCTTCCTTGTGAAAGGGCAGAGGAAATACGCACTGAAACAGCCAGGATACTGCGCCGAGCAAAACCACCAGCTTGCAACCTGAAGAAAGAAGAGGTACAAGCCATTAAGAATCTCAACGCCGACAAGAGTATATTGGTACAGCCTGCCGATAAGGGGAATGCGACCGTCGTAATGAAGACCGAAGATTATGAGCAAAAGATCCGAGACCTATTAGATCCGACGACGTACCGAAAACTAAGCGAAGATCCGACGTAGCGTATCACTCGGAATGCGAATCGATTAATCAAGGCGTCTTCTCTGCCGGCGGACATACAGAGAAACCTGCGCAACACAGAAGCCCTACCACCTCGGCTGTATGGGTTACCTAAGATCCATAAGACAACGTTCCACTGAGACCGATCGTTAGCGCTCCTGGTTCACCAACGTATAAACTGGCGAAACACTTGGCCTCTCTGCTCCAGCCACACGTGGGAAAGACCGACACATACATTAAGGACTCAGGACATTTCATTGAGAAGCTGAAGAAACTGAAACTTGCGCCAAACGACATCCTGGTCAGTTTTGATGTTGTTTCGTTATTTACGAAAGTGCCACTCAGCGACGCTCTGGAGCACATCGGTTCCATGTTCCCGCGAGACATCAAGAAGCTCTTCCATGCATGTCTCACCACGAGCTATTTCACTTGGAATGGCGATTTCTACGAACAGCTGTAAGGCGTCGCCATGGGTAGTCCTCTCAGTCCAGTGGTGGCCAACTTCTTCATGGAACAATTCGAAGCACAGGCACTGGACTCCGCGACTTGCAAACCTAAGGTGTGGTACAGGTACGTCGATGATACTTTCGTGGTGTGGAGCCATGGTGAAGAACAGCTCGGTGAATTCCTGAGACACTTGAACAGCCTCCATGCCAACATAACATTTACCATGGAAGTAGAAAAGGACAAGAAACTGCCATTTCTAGATGTGCTGGTCACAAGGGACGGCGAAAACCTGGGACACAGCGTGTATCGAAAACCGACACACACGGACCGATACCTGCACAAACTGTCAAACCACCACCTGAGCCAGAAAAGAGGCATGATTAGTACGCTCGTAACGAGAGCAGGACGAATATGTGAGCCTCAACACCTCAAACGAGAAATGCAACAGCTGGAAACTGTTCTGAGGAGCAATGGGTACTCCACAAATTACATTGGAAGTGTAACAGAGCCAAACACTCGGCGAAGTAAGGAACCAGAAAAAGAAATGTCGGGTACGGCCATTCTGCCATACATTCCCAGGGTGGCGGACAGAATCGGCCGTATTTTGCGCAAACACGGCGTAAAGACGATTTTCAAACCGACAAGGAAGATCAAAGAGTGTCTTAGATCGGCGAAGGAGAAAAGAGACCCACTTGCAATGTCGGGAATATACCGTATACCTTGCACATGCGGAAAAGTTTATGTCGGAATGACTGGACGATCCATTAACACCAGGATCAAAGAGCATAAGCGACATTGCAGGTTGGGGCAGGTGGAGAAATCGGCCGTGGCAGAGCACGTACTGAATGAGACCGGCGACGTAATAAAATTCGCCGACGCGGAAGTTCTGGCTGTAGAGAAGCACTATCACACGCGCTTGTTCAGAGGAGCTGTAGAAATCCAAAAACACGCAAACAGTTTCAACAAGAAAGAGGAAAGCCTTAAGGTAAACGGATCCTGGCTTCCCGTACTGCAGCGAACGACCGTCGCAGGTAGCAAGAGGAGAACCGCACCGGAAATGACCGCGGAGAAGCCCTCGGACGTTGGCGCGCCAGGTACATATAGTCTGCGGCCGCGAGCTCGCCTCCAGTTCACCACCGGCAATGGAGGGTGAAGCTTTGACAATGCCAGCCACTCGTGCTGGCGTAACGTAAGAAAAACCATTAGATGAACGTCGGCCGAAGAACCCGAGACAGAAGCCAATAGGCAGTTTGTCAACAAGTGGCCACGAAAGCCTTAACAATTTTGTACCTAATTTTTCTCCACCAGCAGCTCGGAATAACATCCTTGAACTTACAGTGATCTCGCAAATAGTTCTGTGTCTCACTGGGAGTCAGAAACGTCAGATATCTTTAGTGTTGACAACGAATGAAAATACATTAAAAATCAAAATTGTTATCCAACAACAAATAGGTGTTTTCATGCTAGAGATTGACAATACATAATGAAAACTTTAGTTCCGGCACAGGATTCGAACACATTCACGCGCAATACGTGGAGATGTTGAAAATCTGCAGTTTTGAACAAACAACAAATTGTAGTCGAGCTATATTGTCACGAAGGAATCAAATGCAGCGATAAGGGCGGTCTGAGTTGCATTCCTAGTTCAGAACCAATTTCATCGACATACAGAAGCTCAAATAAAAGATAGTATAAGTGTTCTGTAACCCTACATAGCGTTTGTTTCCTCACTAGAAATAAATAACTAGTATAAGAAAGGTTACTGGCGATAGAGTTTCTACATGTCGCCACTCCTGACTTTATTGCGGTTCAACCTAACGTCTACTTGGTAGAGAAGGAATATCATGTTTAATTTGATTATGCCATTATACCTTCTTCACTTAGCGTAGCCAGAAGAGAATAGAATCCGTCTCTCCCTATCAAAAATCATCGGCAGAAGTTGGTTGGGTTCAAATGGCTCTGAGCACTATGGGACTTAACATCTGAGATCATCAGTCCCCTAGAACTCAGAACTACTTAAGCCTAACTAACCTAAGGACGTCACACACATCCATGCCCGAGGCAGGATTCGAACCTGCGACCGTAGCGGTCGCGCGGTTCCAGACTGAAGCGCCTAGAACCGCTCGGCCACTCCGGTCGGCCGGCAGAAGTTGGAATCGAACCCAGACAATAACTATATGAACTTATCATCAATCCAACAGGCCACAAAACCCTATTCTCTATGACTCATTTTTCTATCGTAACGCAGTTGCGCCACACTAGATGAGAATTGTAACACATAGGCTACCTGTAGTGGTTTGCAGCATGTTCAGTACATTCATTTACTTGGTTGACCGCATCGCCTTGAACTAGCTGCCTCGGCAACCCAGTGCAGAGATTGGACTCTATTTAGTAATCACCGAAGTAAAATCATGTAACTGCCGCCTACACAGAACTGCCAACAGTGTAGGATGCAGAAATTTAAATAGGAAGTGTTCCTCTTCACTTGAGCTACTCTGTTGCACTATCTGTTTGTTGAAAACGTCGTGCAGTGCAAAAGAAAAGCCGTAACTGTCTGACTCTCAGAAGTCTAGATCCGGCCATATGCATTATCTGACAGCACTATAGAATGCGCAAGTTCTGGAGGAATTGTTGTTGACTTCTGGAACGGTTGTAGCTATGTATCAGCTAGTAGCATAACGGTAAGCGTTGCGCACCATAGATAAAATGTCGCGAGTTCGAGTACATTGACTGCTACATTGTTTAAAACGCAATTCTGCTTTCTGCTGAAGTTACCAATCTAATGGAACTTTGAACATAATTCCCTTCACTTCTCAACCCAAAATAGTCGCATGTGGAAAAAAAAACTTTTGCGACATTTTGTTCTTTTCAGGTTTAACAGATGGCCAGGCAGCAGATGCATCTCGAAACTTTTGTATTATGTATGGGGAGAGCGCATCGCGCCAAAATACGGCAGAAAAGTATTTTCTACATTAGCTGTCGTGTGGTAGTGGCATTTTATTCTTCTTCAAACCTTGTTTGACAGCTTTAATTCAGAAAATGTTTTCTACATGCATATAATCAATGAACTGCATATGTATTGTCAGACTGTTGATAACATCAGTGAATTCGCATGTATCGTTGATGATTAATTTCTCTCTCATGTTTACCATTGTTTTGACAACACTAAAAGAAGCCTTAAGAAAATTGTGCACTATATTATAAGAAATGAAACAAAACTACCCACGATAAACTTACGACGGAAGTCTGTTTTAATAAAACTGAGTATCTGTACCCAAGCGTGCCTCTATCAGCACAAATTAGTAAAATACTACTGACTTAGATTTCGACTGGGTCTGTGTTTAATTGGTATGCTGTGTCATACTCAAGAGGTGCAAATGTGGCATTTCATAAACAAAGGTATGCATTCCTAGAAACCCAAAATTTTCTTGTCATCGGTGGAAAGAGGCGTTACCTGTTGTGCAGAATTGTAAGTTTTTCACCATTGTACTACGAGACAAAATTATTTTCTTGCAATTTCCTTATCGATGTTTGATCTGAGAGCTTGTAGCTCTTTCACAGAAGGGATAATAACGTTACAGTCAGCGAGACTGGAACGACAAACCATAACAGACACTTTTTCAAAGGTCAGTACATTACCACAGAGCTAGCGAAGACGCATGTGTCTTGGCTTCCTCTTACGAGGCTAGAACACGTAAACCGCTATTTAAAGGGCGAAATTAGTTGCCATTTCCACGAGCAACGACTTTCCTGGACTGAAAACCGTAAATTTACAATCTTTTGTTACACCTCAAGCGATAATATCTCAGATTATTCAATGGAAATGACAGGCAAAAAATTGAACTTTGAGGCTTAATTCCGTGCACACCAGGAAGTAACTCGTCTATCACAGTGTCCAAGCATAGCTTGCCTTGTTGCCAAATCTCAGTTACAGTAGCAGTAGGAAGAAGACAAACCGATGTGATCCTACAGCGGGATGGGAAGTGAGCATAGCTGACATCTCAAAGACGCGGCTGCTAGGGCCTGGAATACGTAATGCGTCTGATTCGCATTTCTGTAACTATGTTTAGGGACTGGAGCGTAGTTACTAATCACACTCAGAACTGACAGAAAACTAAGCATCATAAATCAGTAACTCTCAGAGTTGTTTTTATATTTCTTTCGTAAGTGTACTCAAAACTAAGAAACTCATTCACAGACGGTTTCGTGCCTCGCCGATAGTAGAGCACAACAAACAAATACAAACAAATAAAAATAAAAAAGAATGTGTGTGTGTGTGTGTGTGTGTGTGTGTGTGTGTGTGTGTGTGCAAGAGAGAGAGAGAGAGAGAGAGAGAGAGAGAGAGAGAGAGATAAAAAAAAAGAATGAGAGAGAGTAAAAATTGTTGTAAAGAAATTGAATCATGATATGTAAAGAAATCTTTCATTAAAATGACACATTCCACATCTTTATGAAATGTCGTATTCATGATCTATGGAACAAGTATTAATCTAATCAAATCTAATCTAATCATATTGCTGACTAGCCATGAAGAGTCATGAATTACCGAATTTTTCGCCAATATCAGTAACCAAATCTAAACTTGAAAATAAAAGACGACAGTTTTTGTAATAAACTGGGACTCCTTTCAAGACCCTTTCGTCCCTGTTACATAACCACGAAAGATGTCTGATATACCTCCATTCAGAAGTAACAAAGTGTGCATGCATTTAAAGATAAAGCGCATGATGTGAAGTTTTGAGACAGAGATACGAACCCAACACGTAACCGGATTGTTAACTAAGTAAAATCAAATGTTACGTATCGGTTTTTCTTACCAGCTGCTAGGTGTTTGGATCTTAAATAAGGATACAAATATTTGTGCCTGAGAGACAACCGAGCCGCACACCTACCGTCCTTCTTTATCATCCACGAGTACAGCTTAACCATCAATTGCTTACTCACGAACAGTAAGATGTGTGCGTGTTTGACCAGAAATAACGACACGTATTGCGATTATTGGCAACACATGAACAGACATTAAAAATGCACGTTAATTTTCACTAGCAGGCCGGTGTGCACGTGATAGGGCTTGAAATGAAATTATGAATATTTCTGTACTGGATCAGGATTCGGACCCACATACTTACCTTTGTAAGAGACCTAGAGAAGACTGCGGTCTTGGGAAAAGGAATGAAATGATTGAACTATACTGTTCCGACAGATTCAGATCCTCGAAAGAGGAGATAAGAATTCTAATCACAGTCCAGCACCAAATTTCTCAACGTCTCTAGGTCAATCTAGTACAAGTAAAATAAGAGCCCTGTTCCTTTAAATGGCTATCGGTTCATCAAATGAAATAAAATTTTCTAATGTAAGTAAGTTTACTGGCGACAGTATTTCTGTTTACCATGACTTCCGCCCATGTCATTTCCCAAAGCAAACCGACTCTGCACAGTTGGTAATGAAGGATGTTTAACGCGGGTTCTGGATTATACCGCCTTTCCCTTGAGGTTACCAGAGGTAAAATAAATGTGTTTGTGCCTCTTAAAAGTAAGTGCCTGAACCCACGCATTGAATCTGTGATAGTTTGTTCCACCAGACCATTGTGGCCACATTTCCCAGCCCCAGGAATGTGCTGTAACAGATGATGTGCTTAGCTTACAAAATTAGTCACTGTGGAAAAAATGCGAGTCTTTTAAATGGTTAAGAAGAAGCAAGCTTCTGACGCGGAGATTGTGTTATTCTCATGTCAGCAGGATGTAAAGACTCTTCTAGGCATCATAGCCTCGATGCGAAGCCATTTTGAAATTTTAATTAATTCAGCAAAGTTCGAGAAAATCCACTGTGAAGTATGAAGTTACCGGATAATTCGATTATTACCGTCATTATTACTATCATTTTCTTCATACCGCTGCTGGAACACATGTGCTTGAAGATCATTTAGTGCCTTTTGGTCATTATAGAAGTAATTGCCCAAGAACGGGTTCTTTCCCTGTCTACGGAATCCTTTTCATGTTAATATCAATCATCAGCAATTACTCGTAGATTACATTAAAACTAAAGTAATTGATGAAGACAGTACTTGATAACAAAAACGCGCTGCCTTTCTTCATTCACTTGCGCCTGGAAATGGCTGTCGAATACTGCCAAACCAAAAGCCAAGGGATCTTACTGCCTTCCGATATACGTCGCTGTCGGTTCTTCCATATGATTTGGTCGACGTGACGTGTTTCAAGTTGTGTATGACAGAGAATGTTTTAGAAAATCGATTGTTTTCCTTTGAAATAAAGAGAAAGATCTTCATTCTAAGCTATCCAAGTACAAAATTTCCGCAATACTAGTTCAAATTTAATATTCGTTTCTATAATGTAGGAAAGTATTTCACAGTTGCAGAACCCGCATCCGACTCATTGACCTTACACTTAGTCGCTGACCATAAATTCTAGCTCAGTGTGACACCAGTTAAGTAACCTAATGTAGCGAAGACTGTTTGCCAGTGCTCTTTCTCACCGGAAAATACGCTATTCACTCATTGGTCTCCATAAGTACACTGTAATAGTAATTTCTGTTTGTATGCAATGCATACGGATTGTAGAAATTAGTGGTGCTCTCTCTTCAACATCTGTATAGAATATGCCTGACCTAAACGGGCCCTTTATCATTACAGGCCCTGGGCAGTGCAACATCATACTGACAACAGTAATGTGCTTATACTGACAACCTCCCTGTTCCTTTTACCTGATTTTGTAATCATTTAAATAAAACAACATGACCTTCCAGTGGGAGACATTTCCTCCCCCTTTTCCTTCTGTGAAATTTTTCAGTAAGCTTTTTGCCTTCCAACCAGTGAAATGCGGCAGAGTACAGCCGGTAAACGATTCACAAACCACGATTTAGTGCCGTTAAGACGATTTCGATAAACATTGTAGTAGCTGAAGGAATTTAGTTTCGTCTTAAATCGTCTTATGCAACAACGTTCACAGATATCTCAAATAGGAAAAGCTCCTTATCCAGGTATGAAGGTTGTAAAACAAACTTCCCACAGTTTGTGTCAGGTTGATCTTTTCGTCTGCTAGCACTGCTTAAGTATTTTGTCTGTGAGGTATCACAAGTAGTGTTCCCGTAGCTGTGGGAATCATTGGTTAAAAACGAGTTTAACACCAGTGGGTACAGTACTGCTAAATATTCAAAATGGTTATCAACCTAAGTCTGAGTTCATCCACAAACTGAGGCGTATTTATAATATTGAAACTAGACTGTGTATCCTTGTCTTCCTTGAGTGGACATTGAAAGGCGTTTACACACACGTATACAATACTATGAATACTTCGAACGCTGTGGTTAACGTTGCTCTCATAAACTAATTTTGTTTTTGTAATTCTTCTGGGTCTTCAGCGCGCAATATGTGTTGTAGATACAGTCTTAGACAAAAAATTGACCGCCACGTCGTTCACGTAAGGTTGAGAGGCACCCGCATGCCTTGCTCATACTGTGGCATCAAGCAGTCAGGCCTGTAAGATGCGTGGTCTGCCAAGCGAGTGGATTCATTTTTTATTTATCAAGTAATATGAACTCCAGTACTCACAATTAAGTTAAAAGTTATTCTCCTGCTTGGATATTACGCAACGGAAACGCACGTCTGACTATTAGTAATTTACACAACTCTGACTGTTCACTACGCACTGGCAATACCACATTTTCGTTCTTATTCGACGGCTTTGATCAACACGTGGCCATCGCACTGCATATGAATGGCGCACACATTATAAATTCTGGGTATCATGGCAACACACTATTCGAAGGAAAAGGCCACCAATGTTTTTCTTTTCACTATCTTATTTATTCCGATAAATTCTATAACCTAAACACACAAATTCTATAACCTACAACAATAACACATGAGAAATTCCGCCCAGTGGGCATGGCTTTACATTGCTGATTCTCTAACTTATGGTCTCGTAATTATTTAACGCTACAGTGCACTTTCTGGATAGGATGGTGGATCTTTTGCTATATCTCACACTTGGACTCTCACAACCATCATCACGAAAGTTTCCTCCAGACCGAGCGGTACAAAAGGAACATGCATAACCCACTAACTCTGAAACTACCTTGCTACTCTCCCATGCAAACCACACATACTTAAATCACATGACATACACCACACTGTAACATGGAATACAACACAAGGAGTAGTCACAACATTATCACGTTCAGCTTTCCCACTTCAATTGGTATTTATCCCAGTTTCACACGACACTGCCCCACTTCGTAATTTTTCTTTCCTACTATGAACTCTGGAGGATATATGCACGTCTTCCTGTGAAAGTGGCGTTGCTGGATAGACGGCTGACTCACCTTGCTTCTCTCTCAGAGTATTATAGTTTGAATCAAGCGTCACACGGAAACATAAAACACAAAGTAATATTAAGAACATGTTCATCACACACGCGAGTCCTCAACTGATACCATGGACGAGTACTTCTCTTTATCCTTTGTGTCATACACAGATTGAGACTCACACAGTACTCACCACGTGGAAGTACTCGTCTCTAATTTCAAGTCCTGCACACGCCATTTCTTAAATATTTCCAACTTATAGTACACACGCTAGTAATTCCGCTTAATTTAAGCACTCGGAAGTATTTCAACTTATTGCTACACGTGGTTTCATTGTGACCGTTAGTCACTTCCGAAGATTACTACGATCCCCTTAATATTACCTGCCTGACATTTAGTTCTCCCCACAAAAGTTCCTGAAATAGAGAAATTATTATTCCAAACTACTCTTAAGTATTTCACATGCATACCGTGTCTCCACTCTTTTGTCTTTACGGAGCATACCTAAGACAGGTCTTACCAACACTAGATCCAGCGGCAGAGTGCTGAAACATGGCCTTTCTTCAGGTTCTCTCGCGCCTCTACCGAAGTGGGGGAGCACCTTGCTACCGTATTGGTCAGCCACATTTCAGGCGCTCAAAGCTCCGGTAAATTTCATCTCTTTGGTTCTACCAAAGGTGACCAAAGGGTCGTCTCAAAGACGATCATATATTTACATTCACTATCTGCGGTTAGCAGACGACCATACATGCATTCATTTCACAGATCTCACCAAACTGGATATAGGGATTTATTTTGTGGGAGTGCACATGTGATCAATTAAATAAATAAATGGTCATTCTTTCCCACACTGGTATCTGGCTTCGCTGTATTAATTGAAATTGAGTTATTTTTACAAAAAATATGTTGTTCTGACAAGAATAATGAAGTATGTTGTACCTATTTTCAATGTCGGGCGGTACTGTACCCTTTCAAGGTGGACAATGCAGTCGTGCTCCCCTCAGAATTCAATGTCCGGCAATACGCTCGATCTGGCAACATTGTAGACTGCGGCACTTCCGGAGGAAGTCTTGACTGCAATCTGAGTACATCACTCTTGACTACGACCGTAGTATTGAGATAAAACGCGAGAGTAGCTAATACGACGTCTGGCAACTGAAAGCACACGTCGACAAAATTTTTATCGCCCCTTTCCTCTCGGTGCTGAAGCTATGGGTGTAATTCAAGCGAATCCACAATATATTTCGCTTTCTGTCACATTGGTAATAACAGTTTGTTTCAACAATATTTTAGCAAGAGATTTCTTGACCATCTGCCTGTGACCACCGCATGCGTCTGAGTTCTGTGGGACCCGTTTGCTGCCTACCGGCAAAGAAAAAAGAAAAAGAAAAGTATGCGACATGAAACAGGCTGAATCTCCACACAAATTAAAGCGCCTTCTAACACAGCATAAACTAAAGCTAAAAGTGTCCACATGCAAAACTTTCGAATGCAGCTCGCATGCATGACGTCACCGTAAACACCATTACATCACGACTGATAGCCAACGATCGATACTGAAATCTTCAATTGACGCAAAAATTAAACTGCGGCTCCATTAATTTACACTCTACAAGATCCCTGCAGTAAGATGATGGAAGGTAGGAATGTGACACGTTGCAGATCAGACATTAGCCGGTTGCTATAAATGGTCACATGGCACCTGGTTTTTTTTTTTAGTCTTAAATGTACATCGACTAGTTTTATGTCATCCATGAACCGAGACATATATTAGAATTTTATGCTGTACAATATTAGTAAACTATGTGACAAACTTACAAAACTAATATGCGATTAACTACACCAAATATAACCTGTGTAATACAACAGCTGCTGCAAAAATTTAAACTTTTGTAAACTGAAGAACTTAAAAATGGATGGAAATGTCAGCCAGAGTTTGCTGGTTCTTGGGGAAGATATGTATGTAGGAATTTTATTGTCGCTGCTTCTTGTGAAATACAGCATCACAACCTATTCAAGTAGGCCTTCATGATGAAAGAGGTTTGCGGGATAAAATCACACAAAATGACTTCAAACTGATATCCTACACTTGCTCTACCAGATAACAAATTAGAACTACTCTTACATATCAAAGAATATGGCATTATTAACACACTTACAATGGTTAACTTACTCCCTAAAAACCACTATCTACATTATCAATCTCAGTACAAGACGCCTGTTACCAGGAATGCCAATCAGTATGACCAAGATCACGTGCAGTTAATGATTTGACATACAGTCTTGTTACAAAAATCTGTGCACACGTTTTTGTCCAAACAAATAAATACTAAACACTGCATACACGTTTACCCATAGATATACAGCCGGCTGCGGTGGCCGAGCGGTTCTAGGCGCTTCAGTCCGCAACCGCGCGACTGCTACGGTCGCAGGTTCGAATCCTGCCTCGGGCATGGATGTGTGTGATGTCCTTAGGTTAGTGAGGTTTAAGCAGTTCTATGTTCTAGGGGACTGATGACCTCAGATGTTAAGTCCCATAGTGCTCAGAGCCATTTGAACCATAGATATACCTTATCTGTGAATAGTACACATTTCCTTCACCTACAGTTGATTCTAAATAACAATTAGACTTTAAGTAACAGCTTTAAAACTTATAGTAAGTTTTTAACCAGATATTAACCATATATGTGAATCATGTCTATCTAGAGACTCCCAGAGCAACAAATTACTTCCAAAGTTAATCCAAAAAAAATGACCAGTAATGGCATCACTATCAGATCAACTGTGGTGCATAAAACCGATATGCTATTCATGGCCACAGTATGTTCTGAAATAAACAACAGCACAAGTTCTAATCTTTTCTCGGTCGATCTCCATGACAGTGCTGAGACTTCCCAACTTGTTACTGCCCTGTGACTCTAGCAACCTTTTGTCTTCTGACTGCCGTGTGAGTATCTCAATTTTTTGGAATGCAAATGTGATTTTTTTCAGTTTGTCCTTCGCACACTTAATAGCTCAGCGTCAGAAGAAGCTGCTTCTCGTTGTGTTATCTTCTTCGGACCTCCACTTAAAAAAGTCTGAAACAGCCGTGTCTGGTTTCTCTCATTATAATTTACATCATTCGTAGCAAAACTCGAAGTCAAATTATCCTATTTAATAGCCAAAAATACTGAGTACAGTTACTGGTGTAATGTAGAACATTCAAAAACGTTTATATGCTCAGGCACAGGTTTCTGAAAGGCAATACACTGATGAGCCAGACTACCTACGTAATAGCTGGTACGTCCATCTTGGCAGGGATAACAGCGGCGACACGTCGCGGCATGGAAGCAGTGAGGTCTTGGTAGGCCACTGGAGGGAGCTGAGACCACATCAGAACGCACAAGTCACCTAATTCCCGTAAATTCCGGCGAGGGAGGCGTTGAGTTCTGACGCCACGTCCAGCCACATCCTAGATGTGGTCGATCGGGTTCACATCCGGCTGCACATCAACTGGAACTCGCCACTGTGTTCCTCGAACCTCTCGATCGCAGTCCTGGTCTTGTGACATGGCGCATTATCTTGTTGAAAACTGCCATTGAAGTCAGGAAACATGATCGTCATGAAGGGGTATTTGCAACCAATGTAGGATACTCCTTAGCCGTCATCGTGCTTTGCCCGAGCTCCACTGTACCTACAGATGCTAGTGTGAGTGTTCTCCAGAGCATAATGGAGCCACCGCCAACTTGTCTCCGTCGCACACTATATGTGTCAAGCAGTCGTTCCCCTGGAAGACAACGGATTCGCGCCCTCCCATTGGCATGATGAAGAAGACATCGGGATTCATCAGACGATGCAACGCTCTGTCACGGCGCCAACGTCCAGTGCCGATGGTCAAGTGCCAATTTCAGTCGTAGTTGCCGATGTTGTGATGTTAACATTGGCATATGCATCGCAGCCATCATTAGGTGTGTCCTGTGTACTGCGTGTTCAGGCACACTTGTGCTCTATCCAGAGTAAAAGTCTGGTGTTAGTTCCGCCACAGTTAGCCGCCTGTCTTGTTTTACCAGTCTGTCGAGCCTACGACGTCCGACATTTGTAATGAGAGGTGGTCGTCCAGCCCCAAGACGTTTGGATGTGGTTTCGCAACGTGTTTAAAACGCTCACCACAGCACTCCACGAAGACACGACAAGTCTTACAGTTTCTGGAATGCTTGTGCCGAGCCTCTGGGCAATCACAATCTCCCTTCGATCAGATTCAGATAGATAATATGCCTTCCCCATTCTATGTACTGACAGCACGCTCACTTATACTACATGCACCATGCATGTGCCTGACTAGCAGTTATTCCGCCCCAGGTAACGATGCTATCACCTTGACAAGTTTATGTATAGTAGGTCGGTGGTCATAATGTTCTGACTGGACAGTATATTTGGACCAAACTAAATCTGGAATACAATGAGTATACTATTTGTGGCCAACAAGGATAAGGATTATACTAGTCATCATGGGTTACGATGTTATTGTTGTATCATGTGTTCTGGTGTAGGGGGTTCTACCCTAAAATAAGAAACAGCCCTGGCACATTCCTCGATTAACACCTTTGTTGATAAGAACTTAACTTTGAGGTGTATAAGCTAGCCCACATGTGGGATGAATAGCTATTGAGGATGACTGAACGCTAGACAATGCATTAACAGTCCTTGCCCAGTAACATGTTGTGATGCACTGTCTCTGCAATAGACTCCGCAGATCACGACTGAACCTTCTGATCACAGCCTGCCACAACAACTCAGAAACTCCGAACGTAAGTAAATAGCGGCTGGTGGTGGCTGTTTCAAGCTTCCTCGAAGTGTTGGCTCCAGGAGCCGCTAGGGTTCCCCACTCCTGGCTGGCTCCAAACGCGCTTAATAATTACTCTGATGGTGCTAACCTTGAAACCGCTCATACATATTTCAGATGACAGCACATTCCTCCCCCCACCCCACCACTCCTCCACACCTTCGCACAATCGTTGTGTAATGTTGATGCATATACTGATGACGAGGATAAGGCATGGATGCAGACGTTGATGGTGGGATAGGAACTGTGACAGTGGCCGATGGCAGACCTCTGTCCACATCCTGCCATTCACCGGAAGAGTGGTTGGAAACACAGACCGAAAAACGGGTCACAGCGTGTACAGCTGCGTCAAAGGACTCTGACTCTGCTGAAGGGGTGTCCGTGACCGCAGCCGGACCGTCTGGGGCGTCCATGTAGACGGCCAGACTCGGCGCCGCAATGGACAGAGGCTGGGGCTGTGTTATCTAAGGCCGCTGCTCAGCATCGACCTCCATGGGTGCCTTGACTAGAGGAGGCGACTGAGCTGGGCTGGTAGCAGACAAAACGGCTGCTGCTGCGGACCCCTGTGGGGCACTGGATGTGCGAACAAAAATTCCACGGCAGAATCACGCAGCCAGGAGTGACGCCTTTGATTATGGTGCCGCCGATGTAGCACTGATGACCTTTGTACTGTATAAGACGACCTGCCTAACACATTCGTGTTGACGCGTCGCTCCATCGACGACCGTTGGTGAACACTGTACAAAACACGTTGCCCTGGGGCTGAGACTTGGTGCGACGTGGCAGAAGTATGACCTCTGTGGTGGGTGCAGGAGGTGAAGGATAGTGTGATGTCGACGACCATGTAAAAGTTCTGCCGGTGACTTGCCGTCACATGGGAAGCAGTGATAGGTAGACAAACTTCAGGATGGTTTGGTCCCTTGTGTATGAGGAGCACAGCTTGTCCTTCAAAGTCTTAAATGTAGAAATGAAGAAATCTTAAATGTACCCTGTAGGTACAAAACGTTCAGCCTAGCCCTTGGATTGCAGATGAAACGGGCAGTAGTAACACACTAAGTACCATTGGTTTGGCAAAACTGACGAAAGTTGGCCGATGTGATATGTTGATCATTGTTGGAGATAATGACTTCAGGTAATACTTCTGTACAAAAGTCTGAGGTGCGAGTGGACTCAGTACTTGCATCCGTGGTGTAATGCATTGGAATGGCAAAAGGGAACTTAAGAGTACTGTTTGCATCAACAATCAGTATCCGAGTGTTACAAAATGGGACCGCAAAATCAACCTAAAGACGTTACCATGGGAAATTTGGCCGTGCCCAATCACAGAAACGTTGGAGCCGTACGGTAGGCCGTCAATGTATCTGTGTGAACAAGGATAACACTAAGATGCACAGAAAGACCGTGCCGCCGGGCAAAAAAACGGCACACCGGAGCACTGCGTTCTCCTTTGGACTCTGAGGCTACCCATTGAGAACATAATGCAATAACACAAGGAGAGCTGAGTCAGAAGCGGTTTCTCGAGATGTTCGTCGATAGTCGACAGGTAAACTGTGAACGTGTAAAGGTCCTGGGCATCTGTCTGAAAATAGAAATTCTTTGAAGAATCAAAGAGTGAATCTGTACCCACCAGTAAACGAGACAACAAATGAGCGTTGGGATGCCGCGCTGTGGGCCTGTACAGAATTTCATACTGATAACTGGACAACAAAAGAGCCCACCGTTACTACTTTTGCGATATCTTCGGCGGAACAGCTTTGGAAGGTCTGAAAAGAGCCATCAGCAGCGCGTTGTCTGTGACAAGATCAAATTTTCACCCATACAAGTTTTACTAAAACTTAGTTACCCCGTAAATGGCAAGTGTCTCTTTTTCAAACTAACTACAACTGCACTAAGGTTTTTTTCAAACGCTTAGAAGCAAAGGCAATACGTATGTCTGTAGACGCTGTTCTGCGGGACAGTACTGCCACAAACCTGTACGACGATGGTTACACTGCTAGTACGATACACTTGTTGGGATCGAAATGTATAAGACATCTATCGCTGAGAAGGACGTCTACATCTACATCTACATCCATACTCCGCAAGCCACCTGACGGTGTATGGCTGAGGGTACCTTGAGTGCCTCTAACGTTTCTCCCTTCTATTCCAGTCTCGTATTGTTCGTGGAAAGACCTTGGAAAGAGTGCTGACACTCCGTGCACCATACAAAAAGAGACACGCTTCCAGCTCAGTCGGTGCAGCGGAGCAGCAATTTTAGCTACGTTAGGGATGAATTTATGTAATATGTAAGCTTGCCCATCACCGGTGGCAGCTAGCGAACATTACCAAGTGCTGGTACATCCTTAATAGCCGACAAATGCGACCGGGCAGATTGAGTATCCTGAGCATTAAAGACATGACTTAAATACTAAATATATTTTTTTATAAAAAATGAACAGCTTTCCTTGTTCCACCTGAGGCTGGCTTATAAAAACACCTTGAAGTGACACTCCCAATTTGAAAAATGTTACGGAGGTGTGTGACCAAAATGCAGTATCATAAAAGTAGTATGAACATGAGGCGACCTTTGCCGTCAGATGTTCCAAAAAACATTGAAAAATTACTGAGGCAGACGCTCTGGTGAACGGTAGACGTTGAAACTGGAATAACCTCATGTGAGTATTTACAAAAAAGTTTGGACAGAAATAACAAATATGCTTCCTGCAAATCTATTTTGGAAAGGAACAGACCTTGTTCCAACTTGTCCGCGAATTCTTCGGCCTAGGAAGTGGAAAGGAGTCCAACACTGTCTGAGAACTGACTGTAGACCTGAAATTCACGAAGAGGCGTAATCTGCCTGATGGCTTTTTCTTAACAACAAGGGGGCATGCCCACTGACTCGCTGAAACAGGTTTAACGACAGCAGACTTGATTGCGAATGGCATGTGTCACAGACATAGCACGACAAAATTTTGGCTGAGCATTGTTCTTAAGAGTAATATGAGCTTCGAAATAATTAGGTTTACCAAGCCCTTCCTGAAACAGCTGACTGTACTTGCCACACAATTGATTTGTACTGTCTTGAGACACTATACAGTTCATTTGCAGCACATTGTCTGGGACGGAAGCACCAAACAGATCAATGGGATCAATTTCAAAAATATTCAGGCTGTCCCAGAGGGACGGTTTTTGTGTCATTGCGGAATGTTGTTGGCAAACACCTAAGACAGGAGTATCATTTCAATTATAAGCTGTCAGCGTGGAAATGAGGCTTCTACGGCTGCAGATAACTCGTAAGTACGCCTGTTAAATTATGTAACCGAAGCTCCCTTGTCTAACTGCATTTTAAAAGTGTGTCGAGTCATTCGTAAATAAATATATCGTTTGTTTCAACGACGTTGAATCACTTTTGATTGCTTCGCACTCTGCGCCGCAACCACCGTCTCGGAACTGCGCTTCTGCAAAAAATGGTTCAAATGGCTCTGAGCACTATGGGACTTAACATCTTCGGTCATCAGTCCCATAGAACTTAGAACTACTTAAACCTAACTAACCTAAAGACATCACACACATCCATGCTCGAGGCAGGATTCGAACCGGTGACCGTATCAGCAGCGCGGTTCCGAACTGAAGCGCCTAGAACCGCTTGGCCACAGCGGCAGGCAGTTATGGTATCATGGAGCATAGCATCACCGTATGGAAGTCCACAAAAACGCTTGAATCTACAATGTCTAGTAAGATTCTGCACTTCGGCTAACCAGTGTTTGTTCCAGCTGCTTCCTCAACCGAAAGAACTTACAAGGGACAGATGAGACATGCACCTATGCCTCAAAATGTGAATCTAGCAGCTCCATCGATGGTCCATAGTCGATTTTCTCCGGACGTTAGTCCGGAAATAATTTCAAACACAAGCGAAAGCTCTCTGCACCTGCATTCGCAATAAGGTGAGTTCTGCGTTGCGTATCTTGTATGTCGTATGCCTCCAGCTGTGAACGGTATTCGGCTCAGTCCTCTATCTGGCCATCAAACTCTCTAAACTCTGGTGCAGATGTGCGTGCAGCTTGTTGTGGTACATCTTCCGTAAGTCAGCAGCTGAGAGACGCTCTGTAACAGTTGTCAAACTTGCTGACACTGAAATCTGACGACACGAGTCAAAGATAAAGCCAGCGATTGTACAAAGACACTCCTACACTAGAAAAAGAACGCGAAAATCCAGCCTGCACAACAAAGAAGAAGAGAAAAAAATGTTGAGCCCAGGATATTTGTTAGAAATACACTCCTGGAAATTGAAATAAGAACACCGTGAATTCATTGTCCCAGGAAGGGGAAACTTTATTGACAGATTCCTGGGGTCAGATACATCACATGATCACACTGACAGAACCACAGGCACATAGACACAGGCAACAGAGCATGCACAATGTCGGCACTAGTACAGTGTATATCCACCTTTCGCAGCAATGCAGGCTGCTATTCTCCCATGGAGACGATCGTAGAGATGCTGGATGTAGTACTGTGGAACGGCTTGCCATGCCATTTCCACCTGGCGCCTCAGTTGGACCAGCGTTCGTGCTGGACGTGCAGACCGCGTGAGACGACGCTTCATCCAGTCCCAAACATGCTCAATGGGGGACAGATCCGGAGATTTTGCTGGCCAGGGTAGTTGACTTACACCTTCTAGAGCACGTTGGGTGGCACGGGATACATGCGGACGTGCATTGTCCTGTTGGAACAGCAAGTTCCCTTGTCGGTCTAGGAATGGTAGAACGATGGGTTCGATGACGGTTTGGATGTACCGTGCACTATTCAGTGTCCCCTCGACGATCACCAGTGGTGCACGGCCAGTGTAGGAGATCGCTCCCCACACCATGATGCCGGGTGTTGGCCCTGTGTGTCTCGGTCGTATGCAGTCCTGATTGTGGCGCTCACCTGCACGGCGCCAAACACGCATACGACCATCATTGGCACCAAGGCAGAAGCGACTCTCATCGCTGAAGACGACACGTCTCCATTCGTCCCTCCATTCACGCCTTTCCATTTCCAGGAGTGTACATACCCAGGAAATACCAGATATTCAGCCAGTTTTATATGAACATGCAAATGTGTCTCATTACCTGGTATAAACGACTCCTCCGAAAACCAATTTTCTTCAGCATGAAACTGTCCCACAAAACGGTCTGCAAGGTACACCATTCCTCCAATGTTAAGTGTATCAAATGTTACAAAGAAAAACGTCCACAGCTCTTTATATGAGGGGATTTCAGAAAGTATGTTACACATTTCCTTCCACGCTTAGACAACTGCGCAAGGGCCGGCTAGAGTGGCCGAGCGGTTCTAGGCGTTACAGTCTGCAACCGCGCGACCACTGCGGTCGCAGGTTCGAATCCTGCCTCGTGCATGGGTGTTCGTGATGTCCTTAGGTTAGTTACGTTTAAGTAGTTCTAAGTTCTAGGGGACTGATGACAACAGCAGTTAAGTGCCATAGTGCTCAGAGCCATTTTGAACTGCGCAAGAAGAGTGGTGCTTTAATCAAAAGAGTGTACATGTTGTGGGTTTTCTGTAGACACAGTTCTGCTGCGGCACAGATAACAGGTGCATCACAGTTGACGTTCGACCGACGCGAGTGTCTTTGCTAGCTGCACGATATCGTCTGCAGCGCCACTCCTGACCATATCGGTTGCACTGGACGATTGGAAAACCGTGGCCTGGTCAGATGAGTCCAGATATCAGTTGGTAAGAGCTGATGGTAGGGTTAGAGCGTGGCACAGACCGCACGAAGATATGGAGTCAGGTTGACAACAAGGCACTGTGCAACCTAAGGTTGGCTCTACAATGCTGTGAGCTGTGCTTACATGGAATGTACAGGGTCCTGTCGTCCAACTAAACTGATCATTGACTGGAAGTGTTTATATTCCGCTACTTGGAGACCATTTGCAGCCATTCACGGACTTAATATTCCCACACAACAATGTCATGCCATAGGGTCACAAGTGTCCGCGATTGGTTTGAAGAACATTCTGAACAGTTTGAGCGAATGATTGGACCACCCAGATTGCTCAACATGAATCTCATCGAATATTTATGGGACATCATCGAGAGTTCAGTTCGTGCACAACATCCTGCACTTGCAACACATTCCAATTATGAACGATTACAGAGACAGCGTTGCTCAATATTTTTTGCAAGGGACTTCCAACGACTTGTTAAGTCCATGCTACATCGAGTTGCTGCCCTACACCAGGCAAAAGGAGATAGGTCACGTTATTATGAGGTATCCCATGATTTTTGACTCCTCAGCGTAAAACTAATGTCTTACAACTTCGACGCTCGATCGGAGTTTGCTGTGGTTTTTGAACGCGTCCTATAGCAACATAGAAGGAAACGTAGCAGGTAAGGTCTGTGGAATCCTTAAAGTTGACACTATTGATTCGATATTTCAACCACCGTTTGGAGAAGTGCTCCATATGTCCCTTATGTGAATAGCGAATGGTGGTATGGATTCTTAGAAAACATCACAGCCGATTTCCTAATCACTGTTTTTCATTCTGAGCCTGTGCTACGTCTGTGTCCTCGTTTTCGTCATAATGACTGGAAGCAAAGATAAATGAGCGAGCATTCGTATTCAGTCCGACACTGTTCATTACCATTCGCTTGTACATGTGAACAAGCGTTTACACTGGAACTAATGGAAGAGAAGACGAGAGAACAAACGCTCCATTATCGTTACTTTGGCGCTATAAGAGGCCCAAAGATTTCACTCGATATAGCTTTAGTTATAGTTCTGATACAAAACTGTCATATTCAGATTATGTCGCAAGTGTTTGGTGAATAAAGGAAAATGACGCAGGAAATGAAAGCTGTGGGTCTTTCACTTTTTACACAAGCGTGAAACTCATGGGGGTAGTGCACTTATCAATGAAGCGCAGCTACAGACTTTCTTAGCATTATTCAGAAATCATGTACGTATAGGTACTGATTCTTTTCGATGGCCGCTCGTTGCAATTGACGGCGTGATAAGCAGAGGACACTAATTACCAAAGAGCAGCATATACACAGAATGATCAGTATTTACATTCAACTTCTTAGCAACTGGAAACGGTTACGAAAGTAGTTGTTTAACATTTCGGTAGCAGCTACTTCTCATATAAATACTGATGTCTGCAGTGACATGTGAATCATTCAACGAAAATGTGAAATAAAGCGAAGCAAGATGCGTGGATGAGGATTTATACGGTTTAGTTTCTTTATCACTACACAACCGCACTTGATACAAACCATTTGAAAAGATTTTGGAATTATAATCTTTTGAAAGTGATCGACTTTCGGATTTTATATTAGCACAATCGCAATTTATTCTTTCAAATATAATATCAAATGTATTGTTTTTACTAGGCTGCTATAATGCACATTTATGATAATACCATTTGAATCAAATAGTTAATGGGTTTCGAGTTCTGGGAACAAGAGGAACACACCCACACAGATAGGTATAGGTACTGTGCGCTAATGCAATTACTGCTTGGTTATTATCCAGTATACTTTACATCGATAGATATACACTTAATGTCTCTCAAAGAGTCATCAGACGAATTTTCTGTGGTGTTTCGGCAGATATTTACAATTACGTTTTCACAATGTGTAACTGGAATAAGCTCAAACAAATACTGCTCATCATGCCTTTCAAGAGACGTCTAGTGTCAACAGATACTGTCGGTTGCTTTCCCGTTATAAACAAAACGATTTCTAAAGCGCAGTTTTACGAGCTCATTCGATACAGCGGGCCCACATTACTCTAGCACGATATTCCTTTAACAATATGTAATACCAGAGATAGTGAAACGGTGCTGTCGTTGCTCAGTTGATATTTTACTCTCCCTGTTAACACATACTCATAAAACAGATATCTTACTACACTAATCTATTGAATGACGAATGGGCGGATTTAATTCCACTTTAAAAATCCTTTTGTTTGCAACGGGAAACAAACTGACACTTGCCGTTGACACAGTGCGTCGCAAGAAAAATTTGATGAGCACCATTTCTTTGACCCAGCTCAGTCTACAAGGATGAAATTGCAAATACCTGCCTAAACACCAGAGAAAATGGGTCTGACGACTCTTACGAGAGACACCTCGTGTACAGGGGGGTCCAGTGATAGTGACCGGGCCAAATATCTCACGAAATAAGCATCAAACGAAAAAACTACAAAGAACGAAAATCGTCTACCTTGAAGGGGGAAACCAGATGGCGCTATGGTTGGCCTGCTACATGGCGCTGCCATAGGTCAAACGGATATCAACAGCGTTTCTTTAAATAGGAACCCCCATTTTTTATTAAATATGCGTGTAGTACGTAAAGAAATATGAATGTTTTAGTTGGACCACTGTTTTCGCTTTGTAATAGATGCCGCTGTAATAGTCACAAACGTATAAGTACATGGTATCACGTAACATTCCGCCAGTGCGGACGGTATTTGCATCGTGATACATTAACCATGTTAAAATGGACAGTTTACCAGTTGCGGAAAAGGTCGATATCGTGTTGATGTATGGCTATTATGATCAAAATGCCCAACGGGCGTGTGCTATGTATGCTGCTCGGTATCCTGGACGACATCATCCAAGTGTCCGGAACGTTCGCCGGATGGTTACGTTATTTAAGGAACAGGAAGCGTTCAGCCACATGTGAAACGTCAACCACAACCTGCAACAAATGAGGATGCCCAAATAGGTGTTTTAGCTGCTGTCGCGGCTAATCCGCACATCAGTAGCAGACAAATTGTGCAAGAATCGGGAATCTCAAAAACTTCGGTGTTGAGAATGCTACATCAACATCGATTGCACTCGTACCATAATTCTATGCACCAGGAATTCTGCCACTGGGCACAAGAGAAATTACGGGACGATGACAGATTTTTTGCACGTGTTGTATTTAGCGACGAAGCGTCATTCACCAACAGCGGTTACGTAAACCGGCATAATATGCACTATTGAGCAACGGGAAATCGCGAAAGCGTTACGGAGATGATAGATAAACTCCAGTGGAAGACCCTGCAGGAGAGACGCTCAGTAGCTCGGTACGGGCTTTTGTTGAAGTTTCAAGAACATACCTTCACCTAGGAGTCAAGCAGTATATTGCTCCCTCCTACGTATATCTCGCGAAGAGACCATGTGGATAAAATCAGAGAGATTAGAGCCCACACAGAGGCATATCGACAATTCTTCTTTCCACGAACAATACGAGACTGGAATAGAAGGGAGAACCGATAGAGGTACTCAAGGTACCCTACGCCACAGACCGTCAGGTGGCTTGCGGAGTATGGATGCAGATGTAGATATGTAGATGTAGATGGCTGCGACAAGTGGAACATCGGCAACCTTGGCAGGTTAATGTATGGTGCGGCATTATGGGAGGAAGGATAATTTGCCCCTATTTTATCGGTGGTAATCTAAATGGTGCAATGTATGCTGATTTCCTACGTAATGTTCTACCGATGTTACTACAAGATATTTCACTGCATGGTGGATGTCCAGCACATAGCTCGCGTGCGGTTGAAGCGGTACTGAATAGCATATTTCATGACAGGTGGATTGGACGTCGAAGCACCATACCATGGTCCGCAGGTTCACCGGATCTGACGTCTCCGGATTTCTTTCTGTGGGGAAAGTTGAAGGATATTTGCTATCGTGATCCACCGACAACGCCTGACAACATGCGTCAGCGCATTGTCAATGCATGTGCGAGCATTACGGAAGGCGAATTACTCGCTGTTGTAAGGAATGTCGTTACACGTATTGCCAAATGCATTAAGGTTGACGGACATCATTTTGAGTATTTATTGCATTAATGCGGTATTTACAGGTAATCCCGCTGAACTAGCATGCGTTCTCGGAAATGATAAGTTCACAAATGTACATGTAACACATTGGAACAACCGAAATATAATGTTCAAACGTACCTACGTTCTGTATTTTAACTTAGAAAACCTACCTGTTACCAACTGTTCGTCTAAAATTGTGAGGCACATGTTTGTGACTATTACAGCGCTATCTATCACAAAGCGAAAAAAGTGGTCCAACTGAAACATTAATATTTCTTTACGTACTACACGAATATGTAATAAAAATGAGGGTTCCTACTTAAAAAAACGCAGTTGATATCCGTTTGATTTATGGCAGCGCCACCTAGCGGGCCAACCATAGCGCCATCTGGTTTCCCCCTTCAAGCTAGACAAGTTTCGTTCTTTGTAGCTTATTCGTTTGACGCTTATTTCGTGAGATATTTGGCCCGGTCACGATCAGTGGACCACCCTGTATACACGCGTTCAAGAAGACTATCCGTTAATGTTGCTTAATGAGTTTCTTTGGTGTCTGTGTAGATGTCCTGTCGAAAGAGAAACAGTCTCGCTACTTGTCTAAACGAGGAGACCCGGTCCACTGCCTGACGTCGACTGTCCCTGAGGCACAGTATGACTCGTTGTTAACAATTCTCAAGGGCTGCCGCCACACGCAACGCCATCAAAGGTGGACTTAACAACTGGAGGTACGTGAGATTGCCTTTTGCGCTCGACTGCAGCGTTGTAAGAAAAACAAAAAGGAGAAGTTGCGGGCTTATAAAGTGAAGCACTTAAAAAGTTATATGTACATAGCTTACCACTCTAACTTTTAATGAACTTAAAACTTTTTTCTTAATGTAGTTATCTGTTGCCTGAAGCGCCACTCAAGCGACAAAGACTTACAGAAACGTGAAGAAGAAAGTTGTCATCATTCAGTAGCCGTCATTTTATTTTCTCTTATGTCGACATAGGTAGAGCAATGGATTCTTTCACCTTCGGAATTTTTACTAATTGTGTCAATAGTTTTCAATAAATGCCCACATGTGATACAAAACTACACAGAAAAATACAGGGTAGTCAGAAACAGTCTGGAAAGCTTGTTGCAGGGTAGGCTGTGCTGAGGAATAATTATTAAGAAAGAAATTCAATACGTTGCACCGTGTCCGAGTTCATTAGCTTTGAAGTTAGCCAGTCAGGCCGTTGCACTCGCAGAATCAAGTGGCCCGCCAGGTACAGTCATACTCAAAAGTATCTGAACGACCTGAATTGCATTTCGCCTGCTTCGCATGCAACCGGCATAACGCAGCTGTCTAGCAGGTCCTCTAATCGCTCCTTGGTACAGTCGTTTGACTATTGAAAATGGTTCCAACAAGTCAACACTAGAAAACACTACTCTGTATCGCAATAACTCAAGATGGGAAGTAATACCACGATGCTACAAATATCAGGGAACACCTTATCACAGATAAGACTGTCCTTAAGGCTTGTAAACTCACATTTATTACAATAAATGACATACCTGAAATGTTACCGCTCTCATTATTACGTCAGATAGGTAATGCACGTCGTAAGTCCGTCGTATTCTTGATTTCCTCTTCAAAGTAACATACCAGACTCTTTACTTAACAAAAGTGACATTAAAAATTTAAGTTATTCACGAGCAGCTAGTTGAGAATATGTATGAACTTCAAATGACACGACCAACCGTCTCGTTCTGCATATGGATTCAAACCCAGGTCAGGCAGACTAAGCAAAGATTTCGTGACTGACGCAAACTAACAGTCATTCCTGATTACGCATACAGAGAGTGATATACCTCCATTTTAGACAGTATCAGTTAGCAAATATCAACTTTAAATTACATAATGCAAACAATTTTAACGGACGCGAATTCCTACCCAGCATCTCTTCTCCCTGTTAACGAACTACATGGTTCAAATGGCTCTGAGCACTATGGGACTTAACATCTATGGTCATCAGTCCCCTATAACTTAAAACTACTTAAACCTAACTAACCTAAGGACAGCACACAACGCCGGCCGGAGTGGCCGTGCGGTTCTAGGCGCTGCAGTCTGGAGCCGAGCGACCGCTACGGTCGCAGGTTCGAATCCTGCCTCGGGCATGGATGTGTGTGACGTCCTTAGGTTAGTTAGGTTTAATTAGTTCTAAGTTCTAGGCGACTGATGACCTCAGAAGTTAAGTCGCATAGTGCTCCGAGCCATTTGAACCATTTGAACAGCACACAACACCCAGTCATCACGAGGCAGAGAAAATCCCTGACCCCGCCGGGAATCGAACCCGGGAACCTGGGCGTGGGGTTAACGAACTACAAGAGTTGTTAAATATTGCTTCTTCACGAGTAACTTACTTGAAATTCCGTGAGGCAAAGCTTTGTGTTGGACGGTGATTCGAACCCAGAATGTAATCGGATTGATATCGAAACACAACCAACTGTGACATATCGGATTTTCTCGGCAGTAGCTAGATGTTTTAACTGAAATGACGAGACGAAAAATTAATTTTTTCCTTCCCAGGACTCCAACCAGGCACCTATCGCTGTTATGTTCTAGAGAAAACGAACGTTAAATATGGGTTTGCTGCACCAGCATGTTTGAACTAGAAATAATATGACGAAGAGTGCAGTGCTCACTGGGAATGGAGCCCCACAAATATCGTTGTTGACAACACACAAAGAGACGTCAGCTACCGAATTTTTCTCCACCAGCAGCTAGGAATAACATTTTGAACTTACAGTGATCTCTTAAATAGTTCTGTGTCCCACTAGGAGACAAAAACGTCAGATATCGTTAGTGTTGACTGTTGTGGCGTAGCAAAACAGCCACGCCACTCTGAGGTAGCCGAAAGGCACGCGTACACACACGCCGGCTGGCGTGAATTCTGGAACAGGATACCTAATTAATGCTATAAGAAAAGTATGCAGCTCCTTGAATACTTAACTTTAATGCATCCTTGTGGTACATCACTATTGGTTATACAAGCACTGTAAGGCTAATGGCGCCTTGCTAGGTCGTAGTCATGGACTTAGCTGAAGGCTATTCTAACTGTCTCTCGGCAAATGAGAGCAAGGCTTCGTCAGTGTAGTCGCTAGCAAAGTCGTCGTACAACTGGGGCGAGTGCTAGTCCGTCTTTCTAGACCTGCCATGTGGTGGCGCTAGGTCTGCAAGTACTGACAGTGGCGACACGCGGGTCCGACATGTACTAATGGACCGCGGCCGATTTAAGCTACCACCTAGCAAGTGTGGTGTCTGGCGGTGACACCACATTGACAACGAATGAAAATACATTATAAATCAAAATTATTATCCACCAGCAGATAGGTGTTCTCATGCTAGAGCTTGATAATACATAATGAAATCATTAGTGCTGAGCTAGGATTCGAACCCATTCACATGTAATATGTGGAGATGTTGAGGAATCTGCAGTTCTGAACAAACAACGAATTGTAGCCGACCTGTATTGTCACGAAGGGATCAAATTCCGCGTTAAGGGCGGTCTGAGTTGCATTCTCAGTTCAGAACCAATTTTATCGACATACAGAAGCTCAGATAAAAGATGGAATAAGTGTCCTGTGACCCTATATAGCGTTTGTTTCGTCTCTAGAAATAAATAACTAGTATAAGAAAGGTGACTGGTGATAGAGTTTCTACATGTCGCCACTCCAATCTTTATTGTGGTTCAACCTAATGTCTACTAGGCAGAGAAGGAATATCATCTTCAATGTGAATTTCAGGCCACACTGCCATTATATCTTCTTCAGTTGGTCTAGCCAGAAGAGAATGGAATCTTTCTCTCCCTTTCTAAAATCATTGACAGAAGTGGGAATCGAACCCAGAACAGAGGTATAAGAACCTATCATCAATCCAACAGACCACCAAATTCTCTTTTGTGGGACTCATTTTTCTATCATAACACCGTTGCGCCACACTGGATGAGAATTCTGACATAGAGGCTCCCTGTAGGAAATTGCAGCATGTTCAGTAAATTCATTTACTTGGTTGACCGAATCACCATGAACTAGCTGCCTCGGCTACCCAGTGCATACATTCAACTCTATTTTGTAATCACTGAAATAAAATCACGTAACTGCCACCTACAAGGAACTGCCAACAGTGTAGGATGCAGAAATTTAAATAGGAAGTGTTCCTTTCCACTTGAGCTATTCTATTGCGCTATCTGTTTGTAAACAACGTAGTGCAGCGCAAAAGAAAAGCTGTAACTGTTTCTCTCAGAAGTCTAGACCCGGCCATTTGCATTATGTGGCAGCGCTGTGGTAAGCAGAAGTTCTGGAGGAGTTGTTGTTCAGCTCTAGCGCTGTTGTCGCTATGTGTCAGCTAGTAGCGTAATGGTATGTGTCATGCACCATAGATAAGATGTCGCGAGTCCGAATACATTTACTGATAAATTTTTTTAAAACGAAAATCTGCTGTCTGCTGAAGTTACCAATCTAAGGGAACTTTGAACATAATTCCCTTCACTTCTCAACCTTAAACAGTCGCATGTGGAAAAAGGGCTAACTTCTGTGACATTTTGTTCTTTTCCGGTTTAATAGACAGCCAGGCAGCAGATGCATCTCGAAGCTTTTGTATTATGTATGGGGAGAGCGCATCGTGCCCAAATACGTCAGAAAAGTATTTTCTACATTAGCTGTCGTGTGGTAGTGGCATTTTATTCTTCTTCAAACATTGTTTGACAGCTTTAACTCAGAACAAGTTTTCTACATGCATGTAATCAATAAACTGCATGTGCATCGTCAGACTGTTATAGATATCATCACAGAATTCGCATGTATCGTTGATGATTAATTTCGCTCTCATGTTTACTATTGTTTCAACAACACTAAAGGAAACCTTACGAAAATTGTGCACAGTGTTATAAGAAATGAAATAAAACTACCCACGATAACCTTACGACGAAAGTCTGTTTTAATAAAACTGAGTATCTGTACACAAGCATGCCTCTATAGACAGGAATTAGTAAAATACTACTCACTTAGATTTTGATTGGGTCTGTGTTTAATTGGTATGCTGTGTCATACTCAAGAGGTGCGCAAATGTGGTATTTCATTAATATAGTTATGTATTTCTAGAAGCCCAAAATTTGCTTGTCAGCAGCGGAAAGAGGCGTTACCTGTTTTGCAGCATTGTAAGTTTTTCACCATTGCACTATGAGCCGAAAGTATTTTCTTGCGATTTCCTTATTGATGTTTGATCTGACTGCTTGTAGCTCTTTCACAGAAGGGGTAAATACGTTGAAGTTAGTGAGACTGGAACTGCGAACCATAATAGACGTTTTTTCACGACTGTTTAAGGTTGAGAAGTGAAGGGAATTATGTTCAAAGTTCCCTTAGATTGGTAACTTCAGCAGACAGCAGATTTTAGTTTTAAAAAAATTTATCAGTAAATGTATTCGGACTCGCGACATCTTATCTATGGTGCATGACACATACCATTACGCTACTAGCTGACACATAGCGACAACAGCGCTAGAGCTGAACAACAATTCCTCCAGAACTTCTGCTTACCACAGCGCTGCCACATAATGCAAATGGCCGGGTCTAGACTTCTGAGAGAAACAGTTACAGCTTTTCTTTTGCGCTGCACTACGTTGTTTACAAACAGATAGCGCAATAGAATAGCTCAAGTGGAAAGGAACACTTCCTATTTAAATTTCTGCATCCTACACTGTTGGCAGTTCCTTGTAGGTGGCAGTTACGTGATTTTATTTCAGTGATTACAAAATAGAGTTGAATGTATGCACTGGGTAGCCGAGGCAGCTAGTTCATGGTGATTCGGTCAACCAAGTAAATGAATTTACTGAACATGCTGCAATTTCCTACAGGGAGCCTCTATGTCAGAATTCTCATCCAGTGTGGCGCAACGGTGTTATGATAGAAAAATGAGTCCCACAAAAGAGAATTTGGTGGTCTGTTGGATTGATGATAGGTTCTTATACCTCTGTTCTGGGTTCGATTCCCACTTCTGTCAATGATTTTAGAAAGGGAGAGAAAGATTCCATTCTCTTCTGGCTAGACCAACTGAAGAAGATATAATGGCAGTGTGGCCTGAAATTCACATTGAAGATTATATTCCTTCTCTGCCTAGTAGACATTAGGTCGAACCACAATAAAGATTGGAGTGGCGACATGTAGAAACTCTATCACCAGTCACCTTTCTTATACTAGTTATTTATTTCTAGAGACGAAACAAACGCTATATAAGGGCACAGGACACTTATTCCATCTTTTATCTGAGCTTCTGTATGTCGATAAAATTGGTTCTGAACTGAGAATGCAACTCAGACCGCCCTTAACGCGGAATTTGATCCCTTCGTGACAATACAGGTCGGCTACAATTCGTTGTTTGTTCAGAACTGCAGATTCCTCAACATCTCCACATATTACATGTGAATGGGTTCGAATCCTAGCCCAGCACTAAAGATTTCATTATGTATTTTCAAGCTCTAGCATGAGAACACCTATCTGCTGGTGGATAATAATTTTGATTTATAATGTACACTCCTGGAAATTGAAATAAGAACACCGTGAATTCATTGTCCCAGGAAGGGGAAACTTTATTGACACATTCCTGGGGTCAGATACATCACATGATCACACTGACAGAACCACAGGCACATAGACACAGGCAACAGAGCATGCACAATGTCGGCACTAGTACAGTGTATATCCACCTTTCGCAGCAATGCAGGCTGCTATTCTCCCATGGAGACGATCGTAGAGATGCTGGATGTAGTCCTGTGGAACGACTTGCCATGCCATTTCCACCTGGCGCCTCAGTTGGACCAGCGTTCGTGCTGGACGTGCAGACCACGTGAGACGACGCTTCATCCAGTCCCAAACATGCTCAATGGGGGACAGATCCGGAGATCTTGCTGGCCAGGGTGGTTGACTTACACCTTCTAGAGCACGTTGGGTGGCACGGGATACATGCGGACGTGCGTTGTCCTGTTGGAACAGCAAGTTCCCTTGCCGGTCTAGGAATGGTAGAACGATGGGTTCGATGACGGTTTGGATGTACCGTGCACTATTCAGTGTCCCCTCGACGATCACCAGTGGTGTGCGGCCAGTGTAGGAGATCGCTCCCCACACCATGATGCCGGGTGTTGGTCCTGTGTGCCTCGGTCGTATGCAGTCCTGATTGTGGCGCTCACCTGCACGACGCCAAACACGCATACGACCATCATTGGCACCAAGGCAGAAGCGACTCTCATCGCTGAAGACGACACGTCTCCATTCGTCCCTCCATTCACGCCTGTCGCGACACCACTGGAGGCGGGCTGCACGATGTTGGGGCGTGATCGGAAGACGGCCTAATGGTGTGCGGGGCCGTAGCCCAGGTTCATGGAGACGGTTGCGAATGGTCCTCGCCGATACCCCAGGAACAACAGTGTCCCTAATTTGCTGGGAAGTGGCGGTGCGGTCCCCTACGGCACTGCGTAGGATCCTACGGTCTTGGCGTGCATCCGTGCGTCGCTGCGGTCCGGTCCCAGGTCGACGGGCACGTGCACCTTCCGCCGACCACTGGCGACAACATCGTTGTACTGTGGAGACCTCACGCCACACGTGTTGAGCAATTCGGCGGTACGTCCACCCGGCCTCCCGCATGCCCACTATACGCCCTCGCTCAAAGTCCGTCAACTGCACATACGGTTCACGTCCACGCTGTCGCGGCATGCTACCAGTGTTAAAGACTGCGATGGAGCTCCGTATGCCACGGCAAACTGGCTGACACTGACGGCGGCGGTGCACAAATGCTGCGCAGCTAGCGCCATTCGACGGCCAACACCGCGGTTCCTGGTGTGTCCGCTGTGCCGTGCGTGTGATCATTGCTTGTGCAGCCCTCTCGCAGTGTCCGGAGCAAGTATGGTGGGTCTGACACACCGGTGTCAATGTGTTCTTTTTTCCATTTCCAGGAGTGTATTTTCATTCGTTGTCAACACTAACGATATCTGACGTTTTTGACTCCTAGTGGGACACAGAACTATTTACGAGATCACTGTAAGTTCAAGATGTTATTCCGAGCTGCTGATGGAGGTAAATTCGGTAGCTGACGTCTCTTTGTGTGTAGTCAACAACAATATGTGTGGGGCTCTATTCCCAGTGAGCACTGAACTCTTCGTCATATTATTTCTATTTCAAACATGCTGGTGCAGCAAACCCATATTTAACGTTCGTTTTCTCTAGAATACGAGGTGCATTCAAGCTCTAAGGTCTCCGATTTTTTTTCTCTGGATTGAAAAGAGATAGAAACATGCGTATTATTTTAAAATGAGGCCACGTTAATTGTCAATACGTCCCAGAGATGGCAGCACCGTACGGCAGATGGAATTTTACCGCCAGCGGCGAGAATGAGAACTGTTTTAAATACTTAAAATGGCGACGTTTTCCTTACTTGAACAGCGTGCAATCATTCGTTTCCTGAATTTGCGTGGTGTGAAACCAATTGTAATTCATCGACAGTTGAAGGAGACATGTGGTGATGGAGTTATGTATGTGTCGAAAGTGTGTCCATGGGTGCGACAGTTTAATGAAGGCAGAACATCGTGTGACAACAAACTGAAACAACCTCGGGCTCGCACAAGCCGGTCTGACGACATGATCGAGAAAGTGGAGAGAATTGTTTTGGGAGATCGCCGAATGACTGTTGAACAGATCGCCTCCAGAGTTGGCATTTCTGTGGGTTCTGTGCACACAATCCTGCATGACGACCTGAAAATGCGAAAAGTGTCATCCAGGTGGGTGCCATGAATGCTGACGGACGACCACATGGCTGCCCGTGTGGCATGTTGCCAAGCAATGCTGACGAGCAACGACAGCATGAATGGGACTTTCTTTTCGTCGGTTGTGACAATGGATGAGACGTGGATGCTATTTTTCAATCCAGAAACAAAGCGCCAGTCAGCTCAATGGAAGACACAGATTCAACGCCACCAAAAAAATTTCGGGTAACCGCCAGTGCTGAAAAAATGATGGTGTCCATGTTCTGGGACAGCGAGGGCGTAATCCTTACCCATTGCGTTCAAAATGGCTCTGAGCACTATGGGACTCAACATCTGAGGTCATAAGTCCCCTAGAACTTAGAACTACTTAAACCTAACTAACCTAAGGACATCACACACACCCATGCCCGAGGCAGGATTCGAACCTGCGACCGTAGCAGTCCCGCGGTTCCGGACTGCAGCGCCAGAACCGCTAGACCACCGCGGCCGGCCCCATTGCGTTCCAAAGGGCACTACGGTAACAGGTGCATATGTTTTGAAGGACAAATTCCTTCCTGCACTGCAACAAAAACGTCCGGGAAGGGCTGCGCGTGTGCTGTTTCGCCAAGACATGCACCCGCACATCGAGCTAACGTTACGCAACAGTTTCTTCGTGATAACAACTTTGAAGTGATTCCTCATGCTCCCTACTCACCTGACCTGGCTCCTAGTGACTTCTGGCTTTTTCCAACAATGAAAGACACTCTCTGTGGCCGCACATTCACCAACCGTGCTGCTATTGCCTCAGCGATTTTCCAGTGATCAAAACAGACTCCTAAAGAAGCCTTCGCCGCTGCCATGGAAGCATGGCGTCAGCGTTGTGAAAAATGTGTACGTCTGCAGGGCGATTACGTCGAGAAGTAACGCCAGTTTCATCGATTTCGGGAGAGTAGTTAATTAGAAAAAAAATCGGAGGCCTTAGAACTTGAATGCACCTCGTATAACAGCGATAGGTGCCTGGTTGGAGTCCTGGGAAGGAAAAAATTAATGTTTCGTCTCGTCATTTCAGTTAAACATCTAGCTACTGCCGAGAAAATCCGATATGTCACAGTTGGTTATGTTTCGATATCAATCCGATTAGATTCTGGGTTCGAATCACTGTCCAACACAAAGCTTTGCCTCACGGAATTTCAAGTAAGTTACTCGTGAAGAAGCAATATTTAACATCTCTTGTAGTTCGTTAACCGGGAGAAGAGATGCTGGGTAGGAATTCGCGTCCGTTAAAAATGTTTGCGTAATGTAATTTAAATTTGGTATTTGCTAACTGATACTGTCTAAAATGGAGGTATATTACTCTCTGTATGCGTAATCAGGAATGACTGTTAGTTTGCGTCAGTCACGAAATCTTTGCTTAGTCTGCCTGACCTGGGTTTGAATCCATATGCAGAACGAGACGGTTGGTCGTGTCATTTGAAGTTCATACATATTCTCAACTAGCTGCTCGTGAATAACTTAAATTTTTAATGTCACTTTTGTTAAGTAAAGCGTCTGGTATGTTACTTTGAAGAGGAAATCATGAATACGACGAACTTACGACGTGCATTACCTATCTGACGTAATAATGAGAGTGGTAACATTTCAGGTATGTCATTTATTGTAATAAATGTGAGTTTACAAGCCTTAGGGACAGTATTATTCGTGATAAGGTGTTCCCTGATATCTGTAGCATCGTGGTATTACTTCCCATCTTGAGTTAGTGCGATACAGAGTAGTGTTTTCTAGTGTTGACTTGTTGGAACCATTTTCAATAGTCAAACGACTGTACCAAGGAGCGATTAGAGGACCTGCTAGACAGCTGCGTTATGGCGGTTGCATGCGAATCAGGCGAAATGCAATTCAGGTCGTTCGGATACTTTTGAGTATGACTATACAATTAGATTCAGCTATTCTCATAGCGTAGATGATAGGGCACGACATTGCTCAACCTTTGCCTCAGATTCGATCCTTAATACTGTACTGTGTCCAATTTTTGTATCGCTCTCTTGTCAGGCTTTAGGACATCAACTTGACACGTTTGGCGACACCGTCTCTGGCGGTCCTGTTGCATTTGCGATTGCAACGGCCTGATTGGCTAATTTCAGTGCTAATTAACTCGGACACGACGCAACGTATCGAATTTTTTCCCCCCATTATTTCTCGGCAGAACCTACCCTGCCACTCTCTTCAAGCTTTTCAGACTGTTACTAAAGTAAAATCATATGGCACGAATGACTGGAAGACACCGAAGGCCAGGTTCAGCCGGCTAATTGGAAAAGTTTTCCCCTATTCTTCGCGCCCTCATTCACCTTTCCGTCGCGTCGTATGAGATGTGTATGTAAGTGTAATTATTAAGTGTAGGTGATCGTACTGCGTGTACGTGTAGTGTAGTGTCATGTTGGTGTTGATGAGAGAAAGGAGAGGGTGAAACTGGTACCGGCACATATCCCGTTCCTCGCGATAAACTCCAAGGGAGCTGCCAAGCACCGAGCGAGGTGGCGCAGTGGTTAGACACTGGAGTCGCATTCGGGAGGACGACGGTTCAATCCCGGGTCCGGCCATCCTGATTTAGGTTTTCCGTGATTTCCCTAACTCACTCCAGGCAAATGCCGGGATGGTTCCTCTGAAAGGGCACGGCCGGCTTCCTTCCCCATCCTTCCCTAATCCGATGAGACCGATGACCACGCTGTCTGGTCTCCTTCCCGCAACAACCAACCAACCAACCAGCTGCCAAGCTTAACGTTCCCACCCGACGGGCGGCTCACCATCAACAGTGTCACGTGCCTTCACTTTATAACACACTGCAGAGAGGTCTGAAATTTAACCCAGAACATTGTAGCAAAAGACTGGTCATCAACAACTTTACGCCACCACCTCTACTCCCCTTGCCGACCAAATACTGGCAGTTAAAACTTCATCCTCCACCAAGATTCGAACCGGCTTACCTCTGGGTCGAGCGCCACCGCAAATACGTGCATTAGAGATCTCGTTTATGGGGGCGGGTTCAGACTGTTTCTGACAGCCCTGTACATTAGCTCCTTTCAGTTGAGAAAATGAACGAGGTTATATATGGCTGTCGTGAACTATGTGTGTATCCGAGTTATATTTGCTCTGGTCATTTAATCGAAGACGAGGTGCGCACGAACACCCACTTAAAAGGAGCCTTAAAGTTTAAGACCCCATAATCTGCTAGCTCATTAGAGGTGGGCCACAAACTCAGACGATAAAGGTAATCAGACACGGCCTTGTTCTAGCAACCATCTGCGGTATCTTTCGGCCGCAGTTTAAAATACGCGCGCCGCCAGTTACTCCGCCGCGTTTCCTATAGCTGGGACCGCGGCACGAGGGAGCTGTCACGAAAGATTACGCCGCTGCCAATAGGCCAGAGCACAGTACACTCGAGTCGTCATCGCTCACTCTCTTGCGGCTTCTACACCATTTAGCGGACGCACTTCTCCAGCAGAGTAACGTCCGCCCACACGTCGCACATTTTATCCAGGTTGTTAGCCTAAAGAAGCAGCAACTTTCATGTGGACAGCTCGATTGTCTGTCCCCCTTAATCATGTAGGGGACCATTACTGGATGACGTCTAGTCTAGTCTCGTATCAAACATAGATGACAAAGCTTGGCCAAATGAGACACCATGTGGAAACAGAAACATAGTACCTTCTTGCACCGGCACAGCTGTTTTTATACGTGACTGCCGGTTACACTACAACAAGAACATTCAGTAATCATAGAGATTATGCACAAGATTATCACGTACAGCTAACAGTCTGATCATAAAAAGTTTAGTTATTTCAAGCAGCAGCTTCATGGCATCAGGTTTGAGGCTCCTACCGTTGTATATATATATATATATATATATATATATATATATATATATATATATATATATGTGTGTGTGTGTGTGTGTGTGTGTGTGTGTGTTTCTTTAAGTACGAATTTTCTTAACATTTCCCTTTCTTCTCCCTGGTGGTTTACACAAAATCTCTTTGCACATTGTCTATATACAGTTTGTCGCTATCTTTCCGTATCAACCATTGAGCACCAGACTTTGCATCAATATCCTGGATTAAATTCCAAATCTCTCCGAAGTGTCTCACTAAGTGAGGACATGTGTCACTGTTGATGGTAACCCCTGTTGGATGGGGACGTTCAGCTCTGCGGTGCTATCGAGAGGAGTAGGCTCTCTCTCACATCAGCATCATAAACACAAACATAAAATCACGCCATACACTCAGCCATGACACTCACCTATTTTCAACAAATACGCATAAGACACGAGTCTTACATAACTTCAAGGAAATGGGCCATTGCATGCGGCGGAAGAAAACCCTTTCTCGCTAGGCAACTGAACCTGCCCGTTGGTGTGTCCCAGTCAACAACGCCATACGACTTTACTTCACTTTACTTACGTAATTAGTGTCCCCCCCCCCCCCCCCCCGCGCACCGTGCGTTACATTGCTTCGTATATATGTAGATTTATGTATCTAAAGTTGATTGGCGTCGGTTTGCGATTTATCATCAAATTTGTTCATCTTCACAAGGATTAGCCATACGTTCACACGGGTATGATGCAGTCCAGAGTAGCCCGAACTGACTCTTCAACAATTATATTATAGGGCCCAGATTTTACTGAACAACAACACATCCAAATATACGATCATTTACGACCTAATACTTACATAAATATAACTTTAAAACTAAAATATGACATTCTAGTTGATTTTTATATGTCATGTAATTCAAAATTCACTTCTGAAAGAATCGTGAGTTTGTGAGTGTAGTACTCACTTTTGCAGTGTTTGAAACTAACAAGCACTTCTTTTCGAAGTGTCTGTATGTGTCTGAAAAAAGAAACAAGTACAGTGAAAAAATAAAACCTGTACAGACAGTAAAACCATGTTTTTAGTACTGCACACACTTATTTAAGTATTCCAAATAAGTAAACAAGTCCTGTCAATCTTCAGTTTCTGCAGAAGAGCACTGGAACGCAAGGTGCATTTTCAGGTTTACATTTTCAAAGATCTACGGTTGTCGCTGAGGATACCTTTTTACCTTCAGAAGTCTCATTCCACATCACAAGAGCGTATTTGAAGTCGGCGGGGTCACTGCAGGCCACCTTTGAATCATTGTCTTCAAATGTTGTGGCACTCCCGGAAAGGCTGTCACAAATTTTGCACATTGTCGAACATCCAGGATTCCTCCGGGGAACACTTTGTAATTTGTTGTTCACTTTGTCGGCCACATGACCAGGAACTCGACCCAACTCACTCTGCACATGTTGCAGAATACCCAGGGTGTCACACAGTTGAATACCAGCAGATTCTGGTCTTGTGGTGGATTTTCATACCCTTGAAAAGTTGACGTTGATGTATGCCAAGGTTATAGACAAGGTATCTGTAAAGACCTTCTGTCATTGCTTTGATGGCACTTGATCGTCACTATCAAGATCACAAGAGACTGCCTTTATTTTCGTTTATTTAGTGCAGTACTACTCAGCAATATTAACCCAAGAACCCTATCGTCTAAGAACAGGCTCAGGGGCGAAGGGCAGTTAAGGTGTTTCCTCCTTGAATTTGTTGTGGTTGGCAGGAGAGCCAACACCGTGTTACTACAGGAGGCCGAAATGCACGAGTTTTAGCTCACGCAGGCTGGCGTGAGGTCTGGAACAGGACAAGTAATTTGAATTTAGAAAAAGAACGTAGCTGGTGGAATACGTAACTTTAATCCATTAATGATGAACGTCGCTCTTGACGGTGCATTATTCACAATATCAATAGTAACTGAATATGGCGCCTTGCTAGGTCGTAGCAATTGACGTAGCTGAAGGCTATGCTAATTATCGTCTCGGCAAATGAGAGCGCATTTTGTCAGTGAACCATCGCTAGCAAAGTCAGCTGTACAACTGGGGCGAGTGCTAGGAAGTCTCTCTAGCCCTGCCGTGTGGCGGCGCTCGGTCTGCAATCACTGATAGTGGCGACACGCGGGTCCGACGTATACTACCGGACCGCGGCCGATTTAAAGGCTACCACCTAGCAAGTGTGGTGTCTGGCGGTGACACCATATTCCTCCCCCGCAAATCGGCTTACCGTTGTGGTATAAGGGTTCCACCCGGCGTGGGGAGGATCCATGTTGACGTATGCGACGAGGTGGGGAGCCTAACAACAGGCGAGGCTGTGCCACCCGCACCCTGCCATTCGGACCGCGGGGAGTTAGGAAACGCCTGAAAATCTGCTCCAGGGTGCACGACAACATGCGGTGTATACGCCCGCAGAGAGGCAGGAGGGGCCGAAGGGTCGACCTCCATCGGGTCGGGGCACCCGACGGGCGAAGACGACATATGGTCGGCGGGAGAATAGGCGGCGCCGGCGGTGGCGGCGGCGCGTCGCCATGGGGCAAAATGGAAGGCAGCGTCGGTAACCCCTGGGGCTGAGGCGAGCCAGTAGATGGGTCCCCAGGGCGCTGACCGGGCGGCACCGTCGCTGAAAGCAGACGGCGAGCGGCAGATCCCGTGCGACGACAGAGGCGCAGCTGGTTGAGATGCCGGCGCACCTCACCAGAGGCCCCCAAAACCAGATACATAGCGCGGCCGAGGCAGCGAAGAATGGGCCTTCGAGCCAACGCCATGAACCTCGGTACTGGCGGTAGTAGACAACGTCGCCTGGGGCAAAAGCAGGTGTCTGCCGCTGCACAGGAACCTGATGCGGCGGATGTAGCAAAGACATCAAGGTTCGATGAGGGCGGCCGTGGAGCAACTCAACCAGCGAGCGACCATCTCGGGGCTGAGAGCGATACGAGAACAAAAAGCGCAATAATGCGTCCTCCCGAGAATGCGACTCTTTTAACTTCAACATCTGTGACTTGAAAGTCCTGACCAATCGTTCAGCGGCACCGTTTGACTGTGGCGAAAACGGCGCGGACGTCAGATGTTGAATACCATTGGCCTTGCAGAATGACTGAAATTCTGCGGACATGAATTGTGGGCCATTGTCGGAAACAATAGTCTGTGGAAGACCTTCAATGCAAAAGATAGCAGATAACGCTTGGATGGTGGCAGATGACGTCGTGGAAGAGATCCAGACAACAAAAGGAAAATTACTGAATAAATCTACCACAACCAACCATCGAGCATTCCAGAATGGACCAGCAAAATCGATGTGTAAGCGTTGCCAAGGGGAAGTAGCTTTTGGCCATGCAAAGAATTTTCGTGGTGGTGCTGATTGTTGTTCAGCACACACCATGCAAGAAGAGCACATATTCGCAATCGCGGCATCGATTCCGAACCAAGTACAGTGCTGACGAGCAAGTTGTTTCGTTCTCACTATACCCCAATGTCCTTGGTGGAGAAGCTGTAAGACAGAGGAATGTAACGAACGTGGGACCACGACCCTAGACTGATCATTATCAGAGCGCAACAGCAAAACACCACGTCGAACAAAAAGTCTCTTCTTGTGAGCAAAAAATCGGCGAACCAACGGGTCCCCGATACGTGACTTTGACAAGGGCCATTGCGTAGCAACAAAACGCAGAACGGTAGCAATAATAGGATCGGCAACTGTGGCTGTAGCTACGCGACGAAAATCAATCGGAAACGATTCGACCACTTCATCGGTTTCCGCATCAATGAACATGCAAGCAAGTTCGGAGGAATCGAATGCCCTATCCTCAGCAACAGGCAAGCGGGACAACGCATCGGCGTTTCCGTGCTTAGCAGTGGACCGATACAAGATATCGTAGCAGTACTGCGAGAGGAAAATAGACCAGCGAATGAATTTCTGCGCTGTACGTGGAGGTACAGGCTTCGTCGTATGAAAAAGCGATGTCAAAGGTTTGTGGTCTGTGATGATGGTAAAGTGACGACCATACAAGAAATCATGAAGCTTTGTAACACCAAATACGAGAGCCAATGCTTCTTTTTCGATCTGTGATTAATTTCTTTGCGCAGATGAGAGCAATTTGGACGCAAAGGCAATAGGGCGATCGTGCGATCCATCTTTGTGCGCAAGCACAGCACCGATCCCGAAATCCGATGCATCCACCATCAACAAAACGGGCTTCTGGGGATCGAATGGCGTAAGGCAAGTATTGGAAAGCAACGCCGATTTCAACTGGAGAAAGGCGCGTTCGCATTCCGTCGTCCAAACGAACGGAACACCTTTACGGCGTAAGCGATGAAGAGGAGCTGAAATGGAAGAGGCATGTGGCATATATCTGTTATAGTAATTTATTTTTCCCAGCACGCTCTGAAGCTGCTTCAAATTCTGCGGCGAAGGCAAGTCTTGTATGGCACGGAGGTGCTCGGGACTGGGATGTATGCCTTGGACATTAAGTACATGTCCCAGGTATGGCAAGTCACAAGCAAAAAACACACATTTGTCCTTCCGCAAGCGAAGACCATTTTGTCGCAAGACCTGAAATAATGTTCTGAGATTGGCTAAATGTTCTTCTTCCGTGTCTCCGGAGATCGTCCAGATAGTTTGCTGCAGTAGGGACCGACGCACAAACAGTTTGTAGATATTGCTGAAACAATGCAGGGGCGGATGCACACCCAAATGGCAGTCGTTTGAATCGATACAAACCAAGATGCGTGTTAACCACCAAAACGCTCTGGGATTCTTCGACCACCGGTATTTGCAAGTACACATCTGCTAGGTCCAACTTCGAAAAATATTTACCCAGGCACAGTTTGTCAAAAAGATCTTCTGGGCGGGGTAAAGGAAAAGTTGCAATCACTAGTTGTGGATTCACTGTTGCCTTGAAGTCGACACAAAGTCTCAATTTTCCAGAAGGTTGGTTCAAATGGCTCTGAGCACTATGGGACTTAACTTCTACGGTCATCAGTCCCCTAGAACTTAGAACTACATAAACCTAACTAACCTAAGGACATCACACACATCCATGCCCGAGGCAGGATTCGAACCCGCGACCGTAGCGGTCACGCGGTTCTAGACTGTAGCGCCTGAAACCGCCAGGCCACACCGGCTGGCTTTCCAGAAGGTTTTGGCAAAATTATTAAGGGTGATGCCCAGAGAGAAGCCTGCACACGTTCAATTACACCTTGTGATTCCAAATCATGGAATGTTTTTGCGACCTCATCACGCAATGCGTGGGGAACATTGCGCGCTCTGAAAAATTTTGGTTGCACGTTCACTTTCAGTTCCAAATGTGCTTTATAGTTCTTAGCGCAACTGAGGCCCGGTGCAAAAATGTCTGCAAATCTTCACATAGACGAGAAACACTGTCTGAAGGCACAGTCTGATTCACTGATAGGACCTGATTTACTATAGACAAGTTAAACAACTGAAATAAATCGAAACCAAACAAGTTCACTGCAGAAGAAGAACGAAGTACGTAAAATGACACAAGTTTTGTTTGTCCTTTGTATGTTGCAAGAAGGCTGCACTGTTGTAAGACAGGGATCTCTTGACCTGAATAGCTAGTTAACTTAACATTTGCGGCACGCAACGGAGATGTGCCCAGCAGTTTGTAAGTGTCTTGATTGATCAGTGAAACTGCAGCCCCGGTATCGAGCTGGAATGGTATCACTTAGCTGTTAATGTCCAAGTCCACAAAAAGTTTATTGTCCTGCTGACGACAAGAGCGACTGTCTCATGCAACGTGAACTGACACTGGTACAAACTCACTTGCAACTTGACGGGAGTTCCGGCGTGTCGACGCACACTATTTGTGGGATGAACACAGTCACTGTTACAGAGAGTGGCACAGGGCGGAGTGGAATGAACTACATGAATATCCATGGGCGAAGTTTCGCGAGCCTGAGTATCCTTGGTTCGATTCCGATTCCTGCGTGAAGCAAAGGGCCTGGAATGGTTTTGAGCTTCCGATCTGAGCTTTTTCTGGCAAACACTCTGAACATGTCGTTTTTTATTACAATAAAAGCAAATAGCTTGGCGTGACGGGCAATTCTCACGTGAATGTCTAGTAGCGCAATGCGGGCAGGATTTGAGCACTGCATTTGCTTGCCGGCGGGGCACACGTGGCTGACAGCCTGGCGGCAGCAGCGTGGCCAGGCGCGAGGGCTGTTTACTGCTCCATGCAACTCGCCCGGTGGGCCAGTTAACCTGACACACGGCTGGTGAAGTTTCAAATGATTCCTGAGCAAAGTCAAGTGTGTCCTGCCGATCCAATATGTCCATCACTTGTTGAAGGGAGGGATTGACTAGTTTCAAAATCTGTTCCCATATACGAACATCAGAAACGTTCTGAGCAATTGCATCACGTACCATAGTGTCTGGATAAGGGAGTCCACATTGACACTCAAAAGCACAATCGCTAGTAAGGCCTTGCAAGGTTGCAACCCGCTCCCGATTAGTCTGACCTGCTGTACGTGTTGTACGAAAGAAGGTATACTGTTTCGCAACTACATTGACTGATTCTTTGAAATATGCATGTAATGCAGACAAAATTTCTTCGTAGGACAGAGTTGCTACGTCGGGTTGGGGAAATAATTTGACTATCACATGGTACGTGTTCACCCCGACTGATGATAACAAAAAAGGCTGCCGCTCGTTACCTTGAATTCTGTAGGCGGCGAGATGGAATCCAAATTGGCGTGACCACTCCGTCCAGCTTTCCAGTGCAGCATCAAAAGGTCGAAAAGTTGGTGCAGCTGCGTGTTGTGGCTGCGTTAGCGGTGGAGCGGCTGCTGCCGCATCGTTTTGCATCGCACGTTGACCCTGGCGAGCTGTCCAAGGGCATCCAGTAAGGCCTGCGTCTGCTGATTCTGTAAGCGATAAAAGTCGGACAGTACATCTGGAGATTGTGGCGAAGCCATTACACAAGTAAATCAGGGCAATATCGATAAGAACGCGGTTTTGCCTCGTCGCCAATGTTGTGGTTGGCAGGAGAGCCAACACAGTGTTACTGGAGGAGGCCGAAATGCATGCGTTTTAGCTCACGCAGTCTGGCGTGAGGTCTGGAACAGGATAAGGAAATTAGAATTTCGAAAAACGGACGTAGCTGGTGGAATACTTAACTTTAATCCATTAATGATGAACGTCGCTCTTGACAGTACATGATTCACAATATCAATAGTAACTGATAATGGCGCCTTGCTAGGTCGTAGCAATTGACGTAGCTGAAGGCTATGCTAAACTATCGTCTCAGCAAATGAGAACGTAAGTAGGCAGTGAACCATCGCTAGCAAAGTCGGCTGTACAACTGGGGCGAGTGCTAGGAAGTCTCTCTAGACCTGCCGTGTGGCGGCGCTCGGTCTGCAACCACTGATAGTGGCGACACGCGGGTCCGATATATACTACCGGACCGCGGCCGATTTAAAGGCTACCACCTAGCAAGTGTGGCGTCTGGCGGTGACACCAGAAATCTGATCGCACCTCTTCTGCAAATCTGAGCAGCACACTTGCAACGCAAGTCACGTACACTATACTGAGGTAGAGAATCTGAAGCCCCTTGGTTGCTTCCGCCGTATGAAGCACCATTTGTTAGTAGCAGCGAAAAATTGTCTATTTCCAACATAAGGCTGTAGTAGCGAGTTGTCAAACAAAATTGAAATTGTCGAGTTGTAAACTTTCTTAAGAGCTTCACATAATAGGAGGAACATATCTCCAGCCATCAGTAGTTTCAACTATGGACGCCCAGACCTTTTGTTCAGTAGCACTAATTCCTATTTTGTTGAGCACTTTCTCTTAGCACACGGATAAATAGTTCTTTCTCAATGTAGATTCATCTGGAACTGGATGTGTTGTGTACTTCCTCAAGAACTGTTTGAAGCGTGTTTTTTCGTTTTACGATTCGATAAGATATTTCAGCGTAGAGAAACCGTGAAGAAAGGTGTATGTCTCATAGGCTGGAAACGTATGCGATCTAACATTATAGCCCGTTTTTAAGTGCAGATTGTTGTAGTCTTATGAGTGCGTGTATTTATGTTCTCTCCCTTACCAATACATTCAGGTACCGATCCTAGATTCTAGAACAATACTTTAGAGTTGATAGCTTGGATGATTTACGTATAAATGTGTCGAACTCAATTCGTCTGGAACTCCATCGCGTGTAAAAATCAATCTTTTCTAGTTCTTCTTAACTGTATGCTATTACATTACAGCACTTTGATATGTGTTACTATACATCGATAAGGAGTGCTAAGCTCCTCGACATGGTCACATCTTGAGCACTTGGACGAGTTAGGACTCGGAAAGCTCTATTCATTCACGAGACTTGGTGTGTAGCGGTCTTCTTCTGATCGGTCGCAGATTAAGTCTCTAACGGCGATACAGGGTGGGATGGTCAATAACTGTGTGAGGATGGTCTTTTACCCTGAGACGGGGAGAATGCTCTGTGACCTCATACGCAGAGAGATGGATCGTAAATTAAGTACTATGCTCGAGGTCTTAGAAACGTGTAGAGTGCTGTCTGGTATACTACGATGAATTTCGTGATCGAGAATTAACTGTGAATGGGCTTACTCAGTAGCCATCTATCCACGTTCGCAATGATACTCGCAAAGTAGAGAAGGGATGGATTAGCTATGATTCTGAAATTGGGGAAACGTGCTGTCACATGATTGGCTGGTGTTGGAGTTGCTTTAAAATTCTCCACGCTATCGAGTGCGTTGCTTAATATTACAGTACATTGGCGGTGTCTTTTCCATCCCATCTGTGCATTGGTGCACTGCTGGCTACCACAAAATGATTGACTTACAACGCTTTTTTGAGATTGGGAAAGAGTTTTGTGGATGGTTAACAACTTCTGGGGGTTGCTAGCAGTGAAACAGTGATCGCGTACATGAGTGCAAAATGAGGAATCACTTGAAATGGAACGCGGAGCCATTATCTATTCCGTTAGTATGACGTATGAGTTTAAATGTAGAGGTCGTAAATCCCTTTTGGACGGTAGTTTGGAAGCTCTCCAAAAGGCAACCAAATTCTTCTAGTTACCTTATCTTGTAACTGTCTTTTATTTAAAATCATCCAGTGTTATGCTATTCGCCGTAGGAATATGATATACACCGTGCGATGTCTAGTTCTCTGTGAGAGACGTGGATCAGAGCGTCTTAATGTCACTTTAGAACTTGACACAGGCACCGAAGTCATGGCAGAAAAAAAGGCAATGTTTGGCGATGTGCAAAGCGTGTTAAAAAACAGTGTTTGAAACAACTAAACAGGAGAAGAGAGAGCGTCTCGTACGATCATTCGCCTAGAGTATAGGTGATCAGACTTTTAAAGTGGCCTCTGCAGTGCCTGCATATATTTAATAGGATTGTGTCCACATAGGCATCTGCAGTAACAGTAGCAGTTTGAGGTGAGGAATTGGGAACACCGTTAGGAATGCTTCGATGGCTGCACTCTGCGCTATTCTGGGTAAGTATTGTGAAATCTGTTTCTCCGTGCTGGAGGTGCTCCACAGTTATTCGTCATTGCACATGCATCGATGCCTAGCTTTTATAGTGTGTAATGTTTCTATTTTGGGAGGCTAGAGAATAACGATGATAGCATGTTGGGCTGATTGAGTTGAGTGGACAGGGATCTGTAGTACTTGTATCTAGATTGTGGACGTACCACATTACGCGCATTTACATCGAATGCTCAAAACACGGTCCTGTTGCAGTAACTCAGGTCGATCTGTAGTACTTGTACCTAGATTGGGGACGTACCACATTGCGCGCATTTCCATCGAATGCTCAAAACACGGTCCTGTTACAGTAACTCAGGTCGTTCTGTTTCTACATGGGTTGCACAAGGTGGTGGATATGTCTTTCTCTGACTTCTGCTGAGATCCGACTTAAATTGGAACGAACACTTGTGAAAAGCTGTAGAAATGAGTGCGAATGCAAGATGTGTGTTGTGTGACTAAAACCAGGTTGTAATTTTACTGTAGCAGACAGATTCGAGGAAGGTGCCTCGTTTAGATATATGAGAGTGCCACAAATATGATTCATTTGTGGGTGTGAGCCTATGCGAGTATGTGCTTGAATAGAAGGACCTGATTCCCAAATGATGGACATAATTTCTAATATACAGTATAAAATTAGAGATCTGGGAAGCTAGTGTACATTTTTTCTCCTCAATCGGCACATCATCTACTACTATTGTATATGCTCCTTCTCAATCAGTCATCGCCTACAACTCGGCGGATGTATCGCAGAACCTCTGATATGGTCTCGAGACAGAATGCGTTGCAAATACTAAAGAATTTTCTAGTTAGGGCGGTGTGAGAAAGTCGCAGATACCTCTTACATGTCGCGTTCCTTAGCAGAATGACTTTCAAAGTTGATTGATTTTATGACGAGGTAGCATCGTTGGCTAATAGTATATATTCGTACGATCACCGCCTCAGTACTTGTCCGGAAAATACAGCCTCATTCAGCGGAAATGTCGTACTTCGATTTGTAAAGAGGGTACAGCATTTAACATGGATACTTGTGTGCACCCATTTCCAGAGCAACAGCCTTCGGCGGGGTGTATCTACAATACTTCACTCATTGCCGAATGCCATTCAATTGAGACTGCGATCATAACATTTAATTGTAAGTATAATGATAGAAGATATATGTGGCGGCTTTTCTAGAATGTTTTGATGTATGCAAAGTCTATGGTGGTATTGATTCACGTTCTCCGTTAACGGCGGCAGTCTTCCAAATGCAGAGGCCTGTTGGAGTGTTATTCTCTCCCATGTAATGTATAAGAGTTAACTTTGCAGTTCCCTACACGACTGAATAGCGAACTAATGCTTAGTATGTGTTGGGGGGCTTTCGTGATCAAGTGGAAATTTGAGAAGATGGTGCGTTTGCGGTGAAGCATTATTCGCTCCTGTTTACATTGTTCAGTTGACTACTTCTGCATATTAGGCGCCTTTATTTAGTTGAGGGATGATCGATTTTGGTATGTGGAATAAGCGTTTGCCTGTTCTCTAGACATGGGAAAGACGTTAGTTGGCTTGTAAATTATCTGGGTGATTTAGTGATTTACAGTATGTTGCACCTCGCTAAAGTTTGGGGTTTGTAGAGAAATAATTTTCAGTGTATATCTTCGGAATTATGTTGCGCTAGCGATCGGTTGGCTACTGCTGTGTGCTTGATATCGAGAAGTACAGCGAAAATGATAGAATATTATGGTGAAAATAGGTGTGTTCTTGTAATCCCAGAGTCTGGAGATGTCTGTAGAAACGCAAGCAAGCAGGTAAGTATGGACCATAAACAGTAGCCCGTTTGTACCAAGGGGAAACGAGTCTTTGTACATCAGTTCTGAGAGTGACTTCGATTCAATGAGGGTATTCTGCTGTAAAAGTGTTGATTTTGTATGGTGTAGGATAGGAATTGTATGTTTACTACATGACATGGTACACGTTGATATATTGCTGAGTTGGAGATCGGTTTCACGCACTAATATTCAAGCTCCTGGCCTCAGTGGGAGGAGAGTGTAAATGAGTAGGTGTGTTTACGTATTTGACGATATGTATGGCACTTTGCGAGGTTCAGTTGTTGGTGCGAAGTGGTGATCACTGTAAAGTAGTTTATTACCACAGAATATCGCGTCTGTAGGAAGAAAAAAAAGGCTGATGGTGCTTACCTAAGACTGGGGAGCATCGTGACATATAGCCTGTGTGAATTTGGGCGTACGATAATTTTTTCGGGTGCTGTACAGATATAAAAGCTAACTGAACTGTTTGACTAAAATGTGTATATATTGTATTGTAAAGTTAGTGTGGCTTACATGGTGCAAAATGTGTATATATTGCATTGTAAAGTTAGTATGGTTTCTGTTATGCCATCACTAGAGAGGACGACTATGTGTGCCATCGTGAGGGATATATAGATTGAGCAGATTGATAACGACAAGGGAATGAGCGAGAGTTTTTAAGCAGAAAATTATATTTGCTATAAATACTGAAGCACAGTCGTCAAGAGGAGAGATTAACTGTACATTGATTGGTGTCAGACTGTAGCAGCAATGGTAATATTTAATTGTAATTAGAGTGGTAAATATCTTCCTGACTTGTTGCAATATTCTTGTGAGTCTGGTATGTATTTGATAATGTGGAGACAATTTTGCGCATTTAAATGTCAATACAGTTTAGCGATCTGTGTAAAATAACTGCTGAAAGCCCCAGCACCTATTCTTATAGGTGGATGGTGCTTCGATACCGGCGGCATCCGTAGTAATTCGGCGAATAAATTCGATAAGAGTAAATGATAATGATGGATAGATTAACATGCTTTGTGCTGGGATATGGGAGCCTCTACATACTTGTGCAAACATTTGCGTATGTTGAGAGCAGGGCCGGCCCCGGTGGCCGTGCGGTTCTGGCGCTGCAGTCCAGAACCGTGGGACTGCTACAGTCGCAGGTTCGAATCCTGCCTCGGGCATGGGTGTGTGTGATGTCCTTAGGTTAGTTAGGTTTAAGTAGTTCTAAGTTCTAGGGGACTTATGACCTAAGATGTTGAGTCCCATAGTGCTCAGAGCCATTTTTTTTTTTTAGAGCAGGATGGGTATCAAGTGATGGGGTGGGTATCACATTAGGTCCACGCGGAAGACTGCATTGGACGTTATTGCGCGTTACTTTCGTAAAGAGGTTCTGTTAGGGCGAGAATTGTCGTGCATAAAAGCTGAGAGAAGACGAAAACTAGGACAAACGCGCATGTTAAGTATTTCTAGGGGGCTACGGGATTTACTAGAGTTATACTTAGTTATTATTCTATATAGCAATGTGACTTGAGTATAAGATTGATAACATTGCTAGATGCGTTTGCGATGGTATGTAGCTACACGCGACAAAGCGGTAGTCGAATGTCATGAATGGTTCATTAGAATCGCTAAGAAGAAAGCAGGTTCTGCTATTGTGGATTGGGTTTCTGCAGCATCTTCGCTGGAATGCAATTAGAATAAGGGTAGCGAGGAACGGCCCATGTGCGCGACCCTGCTTGGAGGACGCGCTCTGTAAATAAGCGCCCGCCCCTATCCAATCACATCATCAACGGCGCCTACATACAACTTTCGCCTGTATTTGTCTGCAGGTTGTGGCTGCACTCCCGCCCGATCACGTCAGCACATGTGTCTAGGTGAACATGTATTTGGATAGGAATTTCTCAGAAATGAAGTATGAATGAGATGTCGCCGCCTCATGCTTGTGGGACCCGGGTGGGGGCTTGTGCGTGGTTTGACAGCTGGCAGCCGCGCCATGTCATTGGGGTTGTGTGTGCTCTCTACTGGAGAGGGGTTGGCAGAGGGTGCTTGTGTGCGTTGATTGAATTATTTGGCTAGCACGTCTGTGGGCTGTGCTTTGAGTTATTTGGACAGTTTACGAGTACTGAGCGTGTCTAGACGTAAGTGTGCTGCATTATTTAGGAGGAGTCTGAATGCCTGTACTTACATTATTTGCGTAAATTAGGAGTTGTTTGCATGTCTGCAGACTGTGTATTGTGACCCCAAGCATAACATGGCGAATGTTTTCCGTCAGTGTGATAAATATATTCGATCACTAAATAAAATGTTCCAAACTAAATACAGCACACTCCGTCTTTACTCTCGCCAGCAGCCCAGCGCAGCCTGAGTCATTTTCGCACTATTTTTCTTCTACAAACTACCATCTGGGATTAGGTCACAGGAGGGATGACAGTACACTGTGGTGGCAGTAATTTGTACTAGGTCAGTTGGAGTCTAGATCTGTTGGTGGAGACATTGATTGCAAAATAAAAACTTACGTCCATAACAGAGAGAGTCGTTTTCCCTCCATTTCGCCCCACCATCTTGGATTAAGTCATGCACTATGCACGTTAGTACACGTTAGCCTGACAACATGGGCTGGTAGGGGGATGTGGCGGTCGGTTGAGGATCGTGGTGGAGAGTTTAACTATTTGATTTCAAGTCCAGGTGGGTGTGGCATTCGTGAAAATTGATTCCAAGTCCTAGGTTCTATGAAGTTGAATCACGTGACCAATGCAGTAGCCAATAGGAGTGCAGCATTCTAGGTGTGTGTGGGGGCGGGGTGCTAGGTCATGAATGAACAATGCACTCATAGTGGGAACGTGTGTAACTTCTCATTTGATCATTGGATATTGAAATTGTAAATTCACTTATTGAATATGATTAAAATTGAAATGGAATTAAGACTTAGGTAACTGATAGCTTAGATGCGCAATGTTGGTGTCACATGTGTTCAGTTAAATTCGTTAGCATATTTACAGAAGACTATCGCCGGCACGAGTATGAAGGTGCAGGCTTGAGGCTATGATATCAGCGGACACTTGCTCGCGGACTGCTGACATGGCTTGTGTCCGGTTATAGCATGCAATAATGAGAGAACAGACGATCTTGTGTCATCACCCGACATCACGGTAGCGCCCTCTGGTTGCCACGATATGAACTAAGTCATTTGGGCTCTGTAGCTTGTGGGCTGCTGACGTGGCGTGACAAAAAGAGCAGACGATCTTGTCATCACCCAACGTTATGGTAGCGCCCTCTCGTTGGCCCTATTTGAACTAAGTCAGTTGGGCTCTGTACCCAGTGGTGAACATACTGGGTGTTGCCATCTTCAATAACGGTGCTTGCGTCGTGATCTGACGTCAGGAGAACGCCCTCTGGTGTCACCGATATGAACTAAGCCTTTTGGAGTCCAGACCCAGTGCAGAACACACCTGCTTGGAACTGGGTAAATAATAAAAACAAGTAATTTTTTCCTGGGATTTTCTTTGTTTAGTAGAGATAAGTGTGGTGTGGTGCATTATCGTACTAGAATTTGAACTTCGCACCATTTTTCTGGGGGTGGGGGCGCGGCACTTTCCGCGAAAATTCAAACTTGTGGCCAAAATCCGCCACCTTGATTGACGTCATCGCCGTCATCTTGGATAACGGTACCTTGGACTGATGTCCGCCTTGTTCCAATACTAATATATTGATGCCATCTCATGTTATTCTAAGGTCGTGTAAAGTATTTTTGTGCCTTTTGTTGGCAACCTAACGTTTTACGATTTTTATTTTGCTTAGCATCTAAACCTACTGGTTTCTCACATTATTACATGCTGTTTATGGCACAAGCATTAGGGCTCATGACTGATGGAGAAGAAACCAAATGGAACAATGGCTATGGAATATCTTTTGAAGATACGGTATTGCAGTGCCTGTGTTATTTCGAATTACTATGCAGTGCCGCGACTACTGCCATTACGAAATCGAAGAAATGTATTCGCAGTTGCGAATATGGACAACCATCAGCTGCATAGTGGATTTGACGGTAGCGAAAATTTGTGCCGTACTGGGACTTGAACCTGGATTTCCCACTTCTTGTGAGCTGTCGTATTACAATTTGGCTATCTGAGCAATACTCATGGCCTCACCAAAACTTCCACGTATCTTCACCCATGTGTCTAAAACCTATACTCATACATCCGTCATGTCTATTCTCGGATAGAGGGGACATTTTGCTTGAATGTCGCTTGTCCAGTGTCAGTGGATACATACGATGCGTGTTTTTTAAGTAAGTACCGTTTTGAAATTTAAAAAAGATGTGCTAAGATATCTCAATAATTTTATTTTTACATGAAAGCCTGTACCTTAATCTAATTTTCTACATAATTTCCGTCAATACTGAGGCACTTGTCATAACGTTGTACCAGTTTTTGAATACCCTCCTCATAGAAGTCTGCTGCTTGACTTGTTAACCACTGCATCACCACTGTTTTACTTCGTCATCACAATGCCATACAAAGCACTACGAGAAACATTAGGAAAGTCATCCTGCAAGGAGGAAATCATAAAGCGTCTGTTTTCTCTCACCTTATTGTCCACTTCCTGCACCAAACTTTCATTAACGGCCGAAGGACGCCCACTCCATTGTTCATCATGCACATTTGTGCGGCCACCTTTAAATGCTCTCACCCACTTTCTTAATATTCCATCACTCATAATGTTTTCTCCGTAAACTGCACAGATCTCACGATGAATATCGATCGCTTTTAGGTCTTTAGCACTAAGAAATCTTATAACAGCCCGTACTTCACAGTCGGCGGGACAAACGATTATCTTAGGGATATTATCACTCAGTACACAACGTTAACAAGGAAGAATCAGACTGTAATGGCGTCAGTGCGTAGACAACAGATGTAGGTACCCAGTGCGCATGGTCTCGTGGTCGTGCGGCAGCGTTCTCGCTTCCCACGCCCGGGTTCCCGGGTTCGATTCCCGGCGGGGTCAGGGATTTTCTCTGCCTCGTGATGGCTGGGTGTTGTGTGCTGTCCTTAGGTTAGTTAGGTTTAAGTAGTCTTAAGTTCTAGGGGACCGATGACCGTAGCAGTTAAGTCCCATAGTGCTCAGAGCCATTTTTGAACCAGTGTGCATGAGCAGAACGCCGACCGCAGCGCTGTGGCCGCGGTGAGGCAAAGCGGTAGTTACTTAAAAAACACGCCTTGTATGATGTCGCAGTGTCTGTGTTATTGTGGATTACAATGCAAAATACCTTCAGGCATGCACAACAGCCAAGCGACTTTCAAGTAAAATGTCTCCCTGTACGGGAATATACATGAGTACAGGTTGTAGACACATGGCTGACGATGTATGGAAATTTGGGTCTATCCGTGAGTCATGCTCGGATAGCCAAGTGGCACAAATGGATTCGAGTGCCGAAGAGGAAGGTTCTTGTTTATCTCTTTTGCCGCAGCGTCGCTTGTGTGTAGTTTTTCTCGTTAGTGCTGTTCTGTTTGTGGAGTGAGTCGTAGTGCCTCCCCTCCGCAATAGCGTTTGTTTGTGTTCGTCTACTTGCAGCAGCATTGTCCACTCCACTATGGCCATCACGGTTTCCAAGTTTACTTTTGATCAAACAACGTGACACGTGCAGTCGAGGTCTCTAGAAATCCAAGACAGGATTGTCGATACAATTCGTGTGAACTCTGATCAGGTCCACACCCCTTATTTTGATGCAGACGAATACTTGTTTCACGTGAAATTTATGGATCCCCTCCACGTTGAAAGCTTATTGCCACGACATGGTTCTCAGTCCTGTTCAAGCATAGTGATAGGGTGTCACTCGCAGATGCTGCAACTGGCTACACCAACGTTCGAGTCTTCAACTTTCTGAAGGACATATTGACTCTTTATGGTAACGTGAAAAACGTCCGTTGTGAACGTTTGTCTACTCAACGCAGATTACAGTGTTTTAGTGGAAGTCGTTCCGTGGAAATGCATGTCAAACACAATATTCCATCACATGTACAAGTGTGTGGTTACCGCGTTTGTGTCATGTATACTAGTCAAGGGGGACCTGCTTCTTACGTAATGAAAGTGGACAAGTTCGGTCTAATTGCCCGCGGAGGGTGTTTGTGTTAAGACCGTTATAAGTGCAGCATCGCACATTAACTGTTGCTGATTTTGTTCCTTTCACTCCCGAAGTCGGACCTATTTTTGCTTCAGATCATAATGACCGAAAAGACAGTTTTGATAGTCGTGTAAACAAATTTCAGCCTTTACCTTCGCGACAGAATCAGAATCCTATTGCGCCCAGGATAGAATCTGCAACAGTGACAAACGACTGATAGTCAGAGTGAGGATCTGGCTGCGCTTTCTTCTGTTCAAATCTTCTCCACATCGATTTTGTCCGCTGCTCGTCCCGATGATACAATACCTCCTGTCCGAGGTACGGTGTGTGGTGGAAAAGTTACCTCCAGCATCCGTTCTGTTCGCAAAGTGGCTCCTTCCGAGCCGCTTGTGTGTAGAGAGGGAGCAGGGTCCCCCCCCCCCCCCTTCCTTCGTCTTTGTGTCCCCCGTCTGAGACGTGGCAAGGTCCTCCTGCTCCTTCGTCTTCAGCTGCCGACGGTTTCCTGAATTTGTCGCCTATAGGAACTCCAGAGGAGAATAAAATTAGCGACAAAGTATCACCTGATGCAGTGGTAGTTCCACAGAAAGCTTTGGCTTTAGTCACTGGATCTGCATTAGATACCTCTTGTTCTGAGCAGCAACCTCCGTCTGCAGAGGCCACCATGCCACGTAGCCGACAGAAACAGCGTATACAACCTGACCGTGAGGTGGCACGTTAGAAATCTGAGAAAAAAAAAGATTCCGATGACGGGAGTTCTGGTCCCCCGAAGCCTGCTTATTCTGTGGACTGCGCAAAGGACCTTGACGCTCGGCTGACCACGTAATTCTATTCGGTGCGTTCCGTACATACCTGTATAACAGTGGTCAATGACTCAAGCCTAGATGTTACTTTCCTTAAACGTTAATCGTGTGGAATCAGAATTACTATTGGCTTCGCTGTGTCAGTTCATTTATGACCTATGTGCTATCACAAAGTCTTCTTACATAAGGTGTTATTTAGGCATTTCTCCTTACCTGGTTTTCGTGTGATCTTTAATGTAGCACCCAAATATTCTACGGGGACCGCCCTATTCTTTCGCGAAGGAATTCCTGTTGGCGAGGTGGGAATGTTGGATTCTGGCAGGGGTATAGGTTGACAAATTTTTAATCTTACCTTTGTTCTTTTACTTACCCCTTCTGGCACTGGCCGCACAGTGGATCGTTCGCGTGGTTATAAAGAGGAAATTGTTTATCTGTTGCGTAAGTGTCCTCCGGCTATTCTGTTGGGTGTTGTGTCCTGCAGATCAGTCTTCAAATTTTAATTTCTGTCATGAATTACATGAATTGGTCCGCTCCTTACGCGTGAAAGATGTCTGTCTACGTAAATACCCGACATTCGTTAAAATTATCCACTTTACTGCGACTTCTAGTTGCAGATTATATAGGTTTTACTTATCAGACAGCCTGTGCGAATGGTATTTTTAATCTTGAAGTCATTCCTGCTTCCTTTACGAATAAATGAGCTGTGACCGCAACTCTCAGTCTTGTGCAGCAATCAGTTAAATTGTTTGGAACTCTGTGAATGTTAAACGTTGCTCACCTAGCTGACCCCTCTCTCGATGACGCAATGCGCCGGCCGGTGTGGCCGAGCGGTTCTAGGTGCTTCAGTCTGGAACCGCGCGACCGCTACGGTCGCAGGTTCGAATCCTGCATCGGTCATGGATGTGTGTAATATCCTTACGTTAGTTAGGTTTAAGTAGTTCTAAGTTCTAGAGGACTGATGACCTCAGATGTTACGTCCCATAGTGCTTAGAGCCATTTGAACCGTTTGACGCAATGCCAGTGGAAAGTACTCTCCCATCCTTGACTGGTGGACACAACTGGCAAAACCTAGGCTCAGGCAATATCTGATGATACTTTTATGTACTGATAAACCTCGAGACTTGCGGAGAACTTACAAATTTTACTGTTCCAGCCTGCGTGAACTTTACGGTGCTGTGGATCATGCCCCTTTGAGAATTGCGAATGTTCGACGAGTACTGTCAAAATTGTAGACCTTGAAGCGGATGCAAATGGAAGGTTTGGAATTTGCGATCCAAGCCAAGTTCGTTGGTGATGGAAGAACTGACTTCCTTGCATCATTTGCTTCGGCACCAGACCCGTCGCCGGCGCGCTGCTTATATTCATTCTCTCACGACAAATGATGGACATATCGTAAAGGCGCAAGCTGATATAGCGCGTGTCTTACACCAATACTATGTAGACATCTACGACGTCGATGCGTCCAATTATATACCTTTTACGAGTCACTAGACACCACCTTTGATATGACAATTACACCTCAACATAATGCAATGCTTTTCGGTCCGAGGAGGTTTATAAGCTTATTGTGAGATCGCCTTCTCAGAAGTCCCCGGGTCAGGAAGGACTTCCCAAGGAATTTAAGTAAGTTTTTAGACGCTGTTAGATGCTACCTTTACGTCCCTTTTGAATGAAGTGTTACAGGGGAGAGTAGTACCGACCTCTTTCAAAGTGGAAAAAAATTGTTTTAATCCTGAAACGCCCTGGACCGGTTTCCCCTGATAGCTTTCGCCCAGTTACTTTGTTAAACTTTGATTATAAGACTGTGGCGAGGGCAATTGATAGTAGGATGTCGGCTCTAATGGAGATGATTGTTGCCAAACATCAAAGCTGCGCACCTGGTCGTACCATTCGAGTGTCGTGACGTGGGTTCGGTTGCTGCTGTGACGTCCGTCCCTTGTACTCTTGCTTTTCTAGACATTGATAAGACATTTGACCGTGTTAATCACGAGTTTGTGCTTCGGATTCTGTAGACAGTTGGCTTTACTGTTGACACACGCCGAGTGCTTTCAAATTTGTTTACGGATATTGCAGCTTCGGTGGTTGTTAATGGCCAGCTGACGCCCACAACAAACATTCGTCGAGGAGGGCCTCAAGGAAATCCGCTGTCAATGATTCTGTTTGTGTTGGCTCTGGAGCCCCTACTTCTTATGCTGGATTCCAGCTGAAAGGTTGGACGCTTTCCAGAGAGACTATAGCTGTTCGTGCACACGCGGATGACTTGATGGTTCTCCTCCGCAATCCCGTGGAGATACCTCGACTGAGGAATGTAAAGGATGATTATTGTCGGAGTTCTGGTGCACTATTTAATGAAGGTAAGTGCAGACTTCTTACGTCGTGAGGTTGTGATGCCGCGATTGTTCCTTGTTTTACTGCAGTGGATTGGCATACGTCTCTCAGAATCATAATTGATCGTTGTGCACTCAAAATGGCGACGCTCAACTGAAAGTCTGTTATGGACAAAATTCATGGAGCGATACTATAACAAGAAAGTCGTTCTGTTATTCTGCTCTATAGCGTCCGAATACTGGATACATATGTCTTACGCAAAGCTTACTACGCGGCCGAAGTTTATCCGCTACCCACGATGATGGCAAAGAAACTACAACAGTTGTCTGGTCGTTTCTTACAGAAATCTTTCGCTCATGGTATGAGGTGGTGTCGAAGCCTCGTTCCTTTGGGGGTTGGGTCTGGCTGATATACGAAGGAAGATGGAGATGCTATATGTGCGACGTACTGTATTGAGCATGACCCAAGGAACTCACAAATTCACATCCTGTTTATTTCTCTGTATCCGTCCCGCTAGCCTTGACCCCCCTATTGGTGTTGATCTCATACATTACAAGTTAAAAGACATTCGTGACATCTATCTTGCGGTGAGCTATTTAGGGGTTGATATTTTATGGAGACTCATCCTCACCATGAAATTCCTAAAGACTCGTTGGGAAGGAGTCCTTCGCCCGAATCTCGTTGAAAGATGGTCGCCGCAAACAACCTGGACGACAGTTTGGTCCAACATCAGTCTTCCGATCTTGCCGATGCACGTAGCGTCCTCGTGGTATAAGGTAGTAAATAACTTGACTCCAACGAACAAGCGACTTTTCCGTATTGGGCTTAGCGACATGGATTTATGCAGTCGCTGTACGTCTACAGATACGGTACGACATCGCTTTACTTGTGGAGGTCATAGGCAAACTGCTCTTAGATTAAGACACAATTGGCCTTCTTCACTCGATTTTCTGAGACTGTGTACACTATGGACATCGTGTTGCGACTAGATTCTTCCGTCTTTCCACGGTCGAAAAGCCATACTGTAATGTGGTTGCTGGGACACTTCGTTCATTATGTCAGTGAAGGCGAGGAGAAAGATCACATGATCACTTGATCCCGGCTAATTGGACCTGCTTGCGACTGCCTCGATATCGAGGCCTCTTTGTCAAAATGTTAAATCTTGTTTTTCACCGGCAGTGTCTCGGTTAATTTCATTTTCCTGATGACAGATGTTTTCCTTGTTATGTATGTTCCCATCTATTGTGCTCCGACTTGTTCTCTCCTAGTTTCCCTGCTGGTTTTGTTTTACCAGATCTATTGTGTAATGTATTTAGATGAAGTACATATACACATGAGCGTATGTATTCCTTGCAGTCAAAGTGGAATCTTTCCCTAGGCGGCAGGCTTAGTTTGCGATTTAGAATATAATCAGATTTCGTTGTCCTTCTTCTTTTAGATTATATATAAAAATACACGAAATATAGAAATACAAAATAAACAAACATTTTAAAAATTAATAAAATATAAAAAACAAAATAAAAAAATATTGATTGATAGCATGAGAGATGGGTAGTGGTTTGTCGGGTTTGTTGTTGTTTTTTTCTGTTTTTATTCATGATTCTGTTATCATAATTAATTTTTTCTGTTGTTTGCAGCTTGTATTTCATGGTGATTTGACTATGGTCTTCTGAAGTTTAATAATAGCACTAAGTCACGACCGCTTGCCATAAGCAGGAAACTCGGATTGGAGTCACGGTGCGGCACAGATTTTCGTGTCGTCAATCCACCACGGTTGTCCATATTCGGTACTGCGAATACATTTCTTGTATCTTTAGAACACGTGAGGTAAGCAAGTTACCTCCATTTGCGTTAGGGAAAGTGACTGCAGATATTTCTTGCTAAAATCCAAAGTGTGTGTTAATCCTGGAACATCTTTAATGTGGGAAGTTTCATTTACTGTAACCCACTGTGTACCTTATGGAGGTCAAATAGAGTTTATTGTGAGACTACATTTTATCACCGACTCGAATATCCTTTGCACTTGGCATACCTTGTCTAGGGAAAAAATACCTTTAAACAGCGGTTAATTTTAATAGGATGCATTAAACGCACATAATACAGAATTCGTTACACTTGGCATCTCTGGTGGGGAAAACGGCTAGTAGGCGGTGTGTAATCGATGTGGCAGGGACTGTTCTCGGATAACAACTTGCGGAGTGGAAATCATGCTTTAACTTTTAAAGATAATGATTAAATGAGGTGGGAGAAATTTTCGATAGTGTATATTTAAAGACAACTGAATTTACTTTCGTTGTGGATTATGAGATTGTGAACAATGAGTGCAAAGATTTCCGTATGACTGTTGAAAAGGCGTGATATTATTTGTCACGGACGACCAATGTAATTGAAGACCATCGGTTTTGAACTGCGGATGTAAAACGATTTTATGAAGTGTGAATGGATGGTTATCGCCACGATCTTAATCTTATCAAGTTTGGTCAAATGAAGAAAACGTCATCATCGGACGACGTGCACGACTTCGAGTGCGGCGGCGGAAGAGGCGCAGTACTGGCGACTGGAGGCGGTGCAGCCAGCAAACTGTAATCACCGGGAGCGTCTGCAAGTTGGCGGTTGCGGTGGCTCGTGGAGGGCCACGAGCAGTAGTTCACTTGCGGGGGTTGGATCGTCAGCTCGACACACGCGGCGGATATCGTGACAGCGTGCAGGCGCACCTGAATTCACTGTAATGATGTAAGTTCTACTTACAAAGCTGCTAAAGAAGGAAACTTTTGTTGTAATTTCAGGAAATTTGTAAATTGTGTGTTTTGTGAATTATTTATGACGCAGGATGGATCCTAGTAATAACAATATGGGTGATGGGATCACCGATCAAGCAGACGTTGCTAACATTGAGGACAATATTAATGAAGTAATTACTAATGACAATAATAACTTACTACCATTGAGTGAATCTTATAATGTATCATATAACGAAATTGTTGAGTTAAATGGGGAACAAGATGTCAGTGACAGTGTAAATCACATTTATAATATAGTCGATGATGACAATGTTGAAGTAAATGGGAACAAGAGCTTGATGTTAGTGTAAATCGTGTCGAATCAACAGGATTGTCAAGTAGTGATGATGAAATTAGTATGGGGCTTCCCACTGAATGTGATTTTGGAATGTTGTTATGTGAAGTGAGACAGATGTCAAAGAGTTTACATAAGATGAAAGAATGATTTGTCAAAAGAATTTCGTAGGGATCTGAAACCAACCAGTAAAGAAACCAACGATGAGTTAAAACAATCTCGGGAAGATCTATCAACAACCATTAAACAAACCAATTATGAGTTAAAACAAATTAGGGAAATCTGTTAAATAAGATTAATGAGTAAACTGATCAGCTGACCATATCTTGTGATGAATTAAGAAATTACAACTGAAATAGCCGATATGACCTCAAATTGATGGCTTGGAAAATACGTTAATGTTTAGGAACTTGGATACTGAAGCTTTTGAATTAAATACTGAGCAGGAAACGTTAAGAGACGTTAATTATAATGAAAATAAAGTACAATAATATGACGATGAAATGCGAAAGAATGAGAATAAGGGTTATGAATTAATGTCAGACAAAGCATCGCAAATGAAAATTTGAGAACAAGTTGTTTAAAGGAGAAATAGCGGTTCAATATGCGGAAAATGTGTTGAAAAGAGTATACAGAATAGCATTAATGATGAAGTAATGGGAAATGAATTTAATTGTTGTACAGAGAGCGGAATAACGACAAACGTAGGCAACATGGATGGGGAGTACATAAATAAATCGAATTGTGTGAAAGATAGAGTTTGTGACATGATATACCAGAACAATGTCTTTAAAATCTGCAATATAAAGCGTAACTTTATTTGGTCGCAGAATGATACTAGTGATGTAGTTTACAATCAGATAGGTCAAGTAACAGGTTCTGATGAAAATAAAGCATTAATAAAATTATTGCGAAAACATCAGAAAATATTTTCTGAAATTTGTGTTATTTGGAAAGGTTATGCTTACTGGTTTGAGGTGCAAGAGCATACCCCTTTCAGACTACGGTTTCTGGTCATGTCAAAGTAGTGTGTGAAGCTGTAGACGATAACAATATCGAGTTGTGTAGATTGTTAAAAGTGTACCTGTTAATTTAGTGTTTATAGTAAGGTCATTTCAATGTTGTGCTAATATGGTGTGACACGGACCACGGATTGTGTATATTACTCATTTAAAAGTAAGAAAGGTTTTTATAATGTGAGTGCACAGCGTATGGAATGTTATATCAGGTGAATAAGTAACAGTGGTGCTCGAGACATGGCTAATGTGTCCAGGGCGACGAATTACCAGCCTACAGCTGCTGCGGCAAGGTAGTTGCCGCAACATTTGACAGAGCAGGAGGTGAATGACGCATCGTTGTCGGGTGCCATACATTGTATGGACTGTTAAATCAGCTGAGCACATAATATCGGTTCTGAAGACGTGGCTAATGTTGTGAGAGATGGTAATTATGAGTCATGCCCATCAGCTGTTGTGGCAAGGTCGTTGCTGCAGCACTCCGCAGAGTAGTAGATATGTAGGGGCACTTCGAAGGGTTTAATTGTCAGTGCAATATGGCGGTCTGTGTAAAATAGTTTTTAGCTCTGAAAGTCTCGTCTGCAGAAAGAAAGAAAAGGTGGATGGTGCTTCGATACCAGCGGCATCAGTAATTCGGCGGATAAATTCGAGAAGAGCCAATCATAATGCTCGATTCATTCACAAGACATCCTTTGTGTTGAGATATAGGAGTCTCTACATAGTGGTGGGAACGTTTGTGTGTGTTGAAAGTTGGAAGGGTAACACGTGATGGACGGGGTATCATGTTAGGACGCTAGGAAGAGTGCATTCGATGTTATTCTGCGCTACTTTCATAAACAGGTTCTGTTAGGGTAAGAATTTCCGTCCATACATGCTGAGACATCATGAAAACTCCTACAAAAGCGCATGTTAAGTATTTCTGGGACACTATGCAATTTACTAGAGTTCGACTTGGTTATTATTTTAGATAGCCATGTGGCTTCAGTATAACATTGAGAATGTTGCTAGATGCGCTTGCAATGGTATGTAGCTACATGTGGCGATGCATCAGCCACACTTCACACATGATCTGTTAGAATCGCTAGTGTGAATGCAGCTTGTGCTATTCTGTAACGGATTTCTGCAGCATCGCTCAGGAATAAGCTCTTCGCCGACCGGCAGATAGAGGGAGTGCCTGTGCTTTGTGTATAGGTCCTCATTCCTGTCCGGTCGCGACAGCAATGGCGCCTACGTGAACACATATTTCGAGAGGAATTTCTCAGGTGTTGAGTATGAAAGGGATGCAGCCAACTAATGCTTGCAGGACCCGAATGGGCGCCTGTGTGTTATTTGAAAGCTGATGGCCGCGTCACCTCACGGGGCTGTTGGTAGCCTCCTGTGCTGTCTAGTGAAGAGGTGGCGGTGGGCAGTGTATGCGCATGTCTATTGGATTATTTTGTGAGTGACTCTGTAGGCTGTGCTATGTGCTATTTGGACAGTTTATGGGTACTGAGCATGTCTACACATCACTGTGCTGCATTATTTAGGAGCAGTTTGCATGTCTGTACTGAAATTATTTTGGTATGTTAGGAGTTGTTTGCGTGTCTGCAGAGCTTTATTTAGGAGTAGTTTACAGGTCTGTGTGACGTGACTCCAAGCATGTGATTTGTATCAGTGTGATAAATACACCATCTCTCAAAATCGTACCCTAAATAAATTGTTCCAAAATAAATAAAGTACACTACTTCCTTACTTTCTCCACCAGCCCAGTGCAGGCTGAGTCATTTTCGTGCCATTTTCCCCCTCCATACCACCATCTTGGTTTACGTCACATGAGAGATGACAGCACCCTCTGGTGGCAGTATTATTTACTAGGTCAGTTGGAGTCTATATCTCGTGGTGGAGACACTGCTTGCAAAATAAAAACTTATGTCCAGCACAGTCAGAGTCGTTTTTCCGCCATTTCCCCCCCACCATCTTGGAATACATCACAGAATGGACGGCAGCACTCTCTGGTGGTGGTACTGTGCACTAAGCCCAGACCTTGTGGTGAACACACTATTTGCCACGATCTTGGATAATGGTAGTTGCGTCATAAGCTGATGTCATGGCTGCCATCTTGGATTAAGTTATGGAATGGATGACAGCACCCTCTGGTGGTGGTACTGTGCTCTAGGACAGTTGGAGTCCGGACCTTGTGGTGAACACACTAGATTGCGGTAGTGCCTCGAATTGTTTAAATTAAGACTGGTGCATGATTTCGACAGTTGACGATTAACAAGCATGTTTACAGAGTCTTTTAGTGGTTTGCATATCTGTAGGCTGTGTGGTGCGACCCCAAGAATGTCAGAGCGTGTGTTTTGCATCAGAGTAATAAATATACTACATTCCTAAATAAATTGTTCCAAAATAAATAAAGTACACTCCTAAATAAAGTACATGAGGTGGCGGTCCGTTGACTTAGGTTAGTGGAGGTAGCCCAATTGACCTATCTACCCACGATTTTCTTAGGTTAGTAGAGATAACTGTGGTGTGATGCATTATCCTGTTGGAATGTGAACTCTCCGCCATTTTTCTGTGGGAGGGGATGGGTATTAGGTTACTGAGGGTAGCCCAATTGACCTATCCTCCTGCCAAAACCAGCCATCTTGAATGACGTCACAGCCGCCATCCTGGATGACATCATGCGCTGTTGCCATGTCTACATGTCGCCATCTTGGATGACAACATAGCCGCCATCTTGGATACATTTGGCAACAATAGAGAGTGGGGTAACACATACTTTGTCCTACTACTGGTAGGGACGAGCACCTTAGCAATTAAAGGAACTTTAAAATATTGAAAAGAGAAAATATTAGGGAAATTTGATGTAACAGTTATACCGATGCCTCTTCTTTAGTCTCCTATTTGTTTCTTGTTTATCCTGGCTTCTTGACATCTCTTGTGAAGAGACACGACACAACACTTTCAGTAGTGGCGTGGGACAATCAAAGAAGTTACACAACAGTTAACAATTTAACTTTTGAAACCGCCAGTTTATTGGCACTTATGGAAATAAAATCACTCTCATACTCTCATGCGGTCAGCAAATTTCGTGTAACAGTTTGTATGTGTAATGGGACTTATTACGTCGCAAATCGTTCTAATGAATTAATTAATCTGCATTACAGTGTTGCTGAGCAACGTGTTCAACAAGGTAATATATGTCTCAATTAAAACAGAATCTCGATATTTTGAATAAACTTTCGGTTAATTTTTGTCATAATCAGCACTTGTCTCAAAATTAATTTCCAACTTCGTGCATTAAGTCCAAGCGCGTTTGCAACAATTGTACGTGATTCACTGGGCAGCTCGATCACGCACTAGCGTGTAACGTATTTCAAATCGAACGGGCAGGTTTCAGTTTTCCCTAATGGGCTAAACGACTCTTTTGTAATAATGTGACGTGTCTATCTAACGTTAAGTCTAAATGAAACTGGATTTGTCTCCATTCGGGTCAAAAATACAAAAATAAAATTCACCGCTTAGGTCAGCGAACTGTACACGCGCACTTCTATCACTCTAAGTGATAACTCGTCTCGGACTAAAAGACGCACATAAATTCACACTTTTACATGCACACAAAATTCAAAACACCTTTATATTAAACAGATAAATTATGGACTGCAGTTACTAATTAACATTTACCATTCTGAATAAACTTCAAGAAATAATCAACAAAATTTTATCGCCTGAAAGAAACTATTAGTTTGCTAAAATGGGTTCAGATTGCAGTCAACTCGTGTCTAGATGATGAAGTCAAGAATCGATACTTGCTTGGAATGAACGAAATACCTGTACTGAAAAATTCTGTCCGTTGAGTAATTTACTGACTTTTATATCATATTTGGTGCATCTTGCATCGCTAGACAGTGCAGTTAACGCCCCAGTACGGTTGGAGTCCTTTCTTATTTTTTAAATTTTCCAATTTGTTCAAAACCTGATATCCTTAAATAAAATTCTTGTTGGGGGATATTTGGCATTTATGCCACATCACTACCCACGTTTATTACATTTCGTTGCTGTGTTTTGCACGGTGTAGGGAGATTTTGTTACGGAAGGCTAGCAAATAGGTATGATCAAAAGGCAGACTCATCGAACGACGCGCCGGATGGTCACATTATTTTAGTGTGAGAACGATACTGCGAGCGAGAGCCTTATCGCACTGGAGCAGAGAGGAACTGAGAATTCACCTACCACGCTGGGCACCAAAAAGCGAATCTTTTATTATTTCATTTATTGTTTAAATATTAATATACAGCTCCAACTATGCTAATGACGTTATTGGCACTTACAACTTGTTAATAATAATTCCAACATCACTCAATTCAGCAGGATACAATAATTAGAAATTTTAGTTACTGTCAGTGCTTATTGATGGAGAGTATGCACGAATCGCGATTGCCCCCTGAGAGGACCGGCGCCACACTGCTAAGATACCTCGCGAGTTGTCTACGATCGGTTTCCGAGGAAGTAATACGTGAATTCGTGTATAAAATCTGATCTAGTGTAAAGACGGAACAGTTTGTTGAAAAATAGCCTCGGATGACGTACATGCGCGTTGTGTGTTAATTCAAGGCAGTGTGCGGCCAGTTTTAGATGTCACAACACGCGAACTAGCGCGTGAAGAGCAATTCTGCATAGAGACGGAATTAATTGTTAAAGCTGCCTCGGAAAACATATTGATGCCATCTCATGTTGATTCTAAGTTCGTGTGAAGCGTTTGTGTGACTTTTGCGGATCGCGGGAAAGAATGATTAATGACCGCGAATTTTGTTATGAATAGTAACGATAGAAAGGCTCTAGAAATAAAACAAATTTGTACGTTGTGTTGCGCCCGCAGCATAGTATATATCGGTATAAGACATTATGGGAATTTCTTATTTCATTTCCTTAATGTCTTATATCGACATATACTATGCTGCTGACCCAACAGCACGTAAAATATTGACAGTAGTCTCCTACGAAGTAATGGGGAATATTCTGCGATTTCTAAGCTTAAAGATTAAATTACTATAGTTGATTGAAGCGGTCAGGTACAACAAACGATGCCTACAATACAAAGTTATTGGTTTTATGTTCATGTTAAAGTAACTGCAAAATGCAGCCTAGTGTCACAAATCAAGAACTATGGAGCAAGAATATGGGTGAAGCAAGAATTAACAAAGGACAAATTAGACCATAAAGATATTTGGAACCTAGAACTGTACGTAGCACACCTACGTTTAAGTAACAGCATAACTCCGTTAATGTTTGACTAAATGTCTAAATTTGTAGATAAAGTCATATGGCATTCTATTGAACAAATAAGAAATATACATAATACTTTGTTTAATAAGCTAATGCATGCCCAACACTACACTAAAAGACCAATAGAGGATTATCAGTCTCTATTGCAATTTCATACAAGGATAAAACATCTTACTAACACTGAATCCACAGATGATGAATGTAATCTACTTACAAAATGACTGAAGTAAAATGTAGAACCTAAATTACACAACAATTCCTTAAAACATCTAATAGCCCCTACAAAAGTAACAACTGATATGGCAAACCTGTCAGTTATAAAGCAAAATGAACTAACAGTTAACAATAATAAAACCTATGAACGGAAAATAGAACGTGTTAACCTCAAAGCCATAAATCAAAAATTACAAGCAAGCAATTTCTTCCAAATCCAGCAGAAACAAACGCAAAATAATTTTATTTAAAAAAGCGGATAAAGTGTCACTAGAAGCCTTCCTAAGAGACAATCTCCATTCCTTCCGAACTGAGTATGCATATGTAGACGAGATGTAGCTCAAATTCAAAGATATAGTAGCAACAGCAATTGAAAGATTCATACCTCATAAACTGGTAAGAGATGGAACTGATCCCCCGTGGTACACAAAACAGGTCCGAACGCTGTTGCAGAGGCAACGGAAAAAGCATGCGAAGTTCAGAAGAACGCGAAATCCCGAAGATTGGCTAAAATTTACAGACGCGGGAAATTTGGCACGGACTTCAATGCGAGATGCCTTTAATAGGTTCCACAACGAAACATTGTCTCGAAATTTGGTAGAAAATCCGAAGAAATTATGGTCGTATGTAAAGTACACAAGCAGCAAGACGCAGTCAATACCTTCGCTGCGCAATGCCGATGGTACTGTTACCGACGACTGTGCCGCTAAAGCGGAGTTATTGAACGCAGTTTTCCGAAATTCCTTCACCAGGGAAGACGAATGGAATATTTCAGAATTTGAAACACGAACAGCTGCTAGCATGAGTTTCTTAGAAGTAGATACCTTAGGGGTTGCGAAACAACTCAAATCGCTTGATACGGGCAAGTCTTCAGGTCCAGATTGTATACCGATTAGGTTCCTTTCAGATTACGCTGATACAATAGCTCCCTACTTAGCAATCATATACAACCGCTCGCTCACCGACAGATCTGTACCTACAGATTGGAAAATTGCGCAGGTCGCAACAGTGTTTAAGAAGGGTATTAGGAGTAATCTATCGAACTACAGACCTATATCATTGACGTCGGTTTGCAGTAGGGTTTTGGAGCATATACTGTATTCAAACATTATGAATCACCTCTAAAGGAACGATCTATTGATACGTAATCAGCATGGTTTCAGAAAACATCGTTCTTGTGCAACGCAGCTAGCTCTTTATTCGCACGAAGTAATGGCCGCTATCGACAGGGGATCTCAAGTTGATTCCGTATTTCTAGATTTCCGGAAAGCTTTTGACACCGTTCCTCACAAGCGACTTCTAATCAAGCTGCGGGCCTATGAGGTATCGTCTCAGTTGTGCGACTGGATTCGTGATTTCCTGTCAGGAAGGTCGCAGTTCGTAGTAATAGACGGCAAATCATCGAGTAAAACTGAAGTGCTATCAGGCGTTCCCCAGGGAAGCTTCCTGGGACCTCTGCTGTTCCTGATCTATATAAATGAACTTGGTGACAATCTGAGCAGTTCTCTTAGGTTGTTCGCAGATGATGCTGTAATTTACCGTCTAGTAAGGTCATCCGAAGACCAGTATCAGTTGCAAAGCGATTTAGAAAAGATTGCTGTATGGTTTGGCAGGTGGCAATTGACACTAAATAACGAAAAGTGTGAGGTGATCCACATGAGCTCCAAAAGAAATCCGTTGGAATTCGATTACTCGATAAATAGTACAATTCTCAAGGCTGTCAATTCAACTAAGTACCTGGGTGTTAAAATTACGAACAACGTCAGTTGGAAAGACCACATAGATAATATTGTGGGGTAGGTGAGCCAAAGGTTGCGTTTCATTGGCAGGACACTTAGAAGATGCAATAAGTCCACTAAAGAGACAGCTTACACTACACTCGTTCGTCCTCTGTTAGAATATTGCTGCGCGGTGTGGGATCCTTACCAAGTGGGACTGACGGAGCACATCGAAAGGGTGCAAAAAAGGGCAGCTCGTTTTGTATTATCACGAAATAGGGGAGAGAGTGTGGCAGATATGATACGCGAGTTGGGATGGAAGTCATTAAAGCAAAGACGTTTATCGTCGCGGCGAGATCTATTTACGAAATTTCAGTCACCAACTTTCTCTTCCGAATGCGAAAATATGTTGTTGAGCCCAACCTACATAGGTAGGAATGATCATCAAAATAAAATAAGAGAAATCAGAGCTCGAACAGAAAGGTTTAGGTGTTCGTTTTTCACGCGTGCTGTTCGGGAGTGGAATGGTAGAGAGATAGTGTGATTGTGGTTCGATGAACCCTCTGCCAAGCACTTAAACGTGAATTGCAGAGTAGTCATGTAGATGTAGATGTAGATGTAGAAGCGATGCAATTGCAGTAAAATCGGACAAAGGAAATTGTACCGTTATAATCAACAGCTAAAATTGTATAAATAAAATTTTGACATCTTTCGAAGCTAACAACAACACAGAACTCTCACATAACCTGTCAAACAAATATACAGCACATCTAAAGAAAAGTATTACAAACTGCAATGCAATACTAACGGAATATGAAAAGAAGTCATGCATTTTAATACACCAACGCACACCAACGTTATGTGCTCAACCAAAGGTATTAAAAATATCGACTCCGATGCGCCCGATTGTGAATTGTATCAATAGCCCTACATATTTGATTAGTAAAAATTGAACAAACTGCTAACAGTGCTGTATACATACAACAAGAAATATACCACAAAAACTCACGTAATTTACCAAGAACAATAAGAGTCATACAAACTCCACCTAATGGGAAACTTGACTCCTTTGATATTACAAATCTACATACCAACATACCAGTACAGAAAACAATGTAAATTATGAAACATAATCTGTTACAACATAGGAAAACTTCTATTGCAGGAACTTACGAAATCATAGATCTCCTTAAGACGACGTCATCACAAAATTATATTGAATTCAATGGAAAGATCTACACCCAGTCAGATGGAGTGGCTCTGGAACTATGGGAAACAGTGTAGCTGGCAGAACTGAAGATATTTTTGAAAACACATTAGAATAAAAATTTTTTCACTCACAGTGGCCACTAGTTTGTAAGATCGACTACTATTATATTAGTGATGACACGCTAATGCTGATGGAAACAATACAGACATCAATAACATCCATTACTCACTGAACAGTCTCCAACCCAAAATCGAATTTACTATGGAATTAGAAACAGACAATTAAATAAACTACCTTGACCTGAAAATTAGCAAAGACAACAACCGCCACAAATTTGACATATATAGAAAACCACCCACCACACATTATATAGTAAATGCCAAATCTTGCCATCCTAAAGCACAAATGCATATCTTCTTCCACTCCACGATTAGCAAAATAGTCAGTTTACCTCTATAACAACCAGCTATACAATAAGTACTGAAAACACCCTGTTACATAGTCTACAAAAGTGATGTCGATCCAGATACAGTAACAAATTGTATAAAAAACACACAAATCCGAAACCTATCACTATAGGTAATGACATACACCTTACCATAGAAACTTTAACAAAACATAGAACAACCTACATACCTACAATTTACCTAGGACGAATATGAAATAAGATAAATGCACTATTGAAATCCACACACACACACACACACACACACACACACACACACACACACACACCTAATTTTCCATACAAACAAGAGCCTTGTAACGAAATTACGTTCAAGCACAACCAAAATCTCAGAATATGCCACTTCTGGACCATACAAAATCAACTATGATGATTGCAGCAATTTCTGTATTGGCCAAACCGGATGAAATTTTAGCACCAGATTTAAAGAACACAATAGAATTTGTGACTGTAATCCGTCAAGATTCTATTTACACCTGAGAACGTAACACCAAAATGCTGCGAAAACTGAAACTGTGTTAGAAATATTACTCAAAATACCGAAAGGACTTACTATGAACATTCTCGAAGAACTGGAAATGTATATTCATATAAGGAAATATTCACACAAATTCTAAATGAACACACAGATTTTAAACGTAAATATTATCTAGAAGACATTGACAATAGAGCACGAAGACACATAGTCAAATAATAAACAAAACTTACACGGACGATAGATAAAATTTAATGGAAAATAAGCACAATGATAAATAATGAATGGTTACCCTGTGGGGACTACACAAACGATTGAGAATGAAACAAAATTTACTAAAGTTCTAACAACATTTAATTTTTTAAAAGGAAAAATAGACATAAATTATTCTAAGCAAGTTATTGATTGAATACCGTAAACAACTAACAGGTGGTTTAAGACGACAATGGACAAGGATCCTGGGTGGCAGAGGTGAGTCAAATACTCTGGCCCTAAAAATGTGGACAAAGCAATCTGAATTATATGACCGTGAGCAGACTTTGATTGTTCACATATACAGAAGTTTCTCTATATAGGTGCAGCTGAGAGCAAGTGGCGATTGAGATCTGTACACCGTGACAATGCCCTCTTTGCTTCGTGTGACGATGTAACTTGCAGCTGGCCAGATGTGTGCGGTGGAGGCGAGACCTGAGACGGCACCTGTGAATCGATCGCGGCCACGAAAGATATGCAGAAATCTCACGGTCTAGCGATCAGCCACACGGATCGCAATTTACTCTCTACCAGAGCCCTGAAATCACGGTAGGTTTCAGTGTGTGACACATCCGTTCGCTGGTCGTAGCAAGGACCAATTTGGCTCCTTTACATAACAGAGCGCACAAGGAAACCAAACGTCAAGACTGGTAAACCAAAAACCAATAAGTGCGCCCTCGAGACGTTTGAAGTCACACTGTCGGTACAGTAAGAATTTCACCACAGGCTCCCCAGTCTAAACTACTCGCAAGTGAAGTCAGTCTCAGGACAGGTCCCAAGCACCAACCACACATGCCAGAGCATCGACCAGAAGTCTTCTTACCAGACCAAAGTCCAGCACCCGAGTGCCTAGCACCTCTCCAGAAAAAAAAAAATCCGTTTTCCTACAATGTGCGCAAATGACACCAACTTCACGCCGTCTTGAGCCAATTACAGGTCTCTGGCGCTAAATCTCCCCTCTTACATGACAGCAAAAACTCACGTCGAACCAGGGCAAGAGTTAAGAAACCTGCCTCTCTGGCAAAAAAATAAACCGCAAATTTCCGGCTTTTTTAAGTTTTCACAGATGAGGAAGACGATTTTCTCCAAAGTCATGACACTTCCCACACAAACAAATGAACAGATACAGTCTTAAAAGATGTTTATCCAAATCGCCTGGGCCTTGGAGCTTGTTAGTCCTAACAATGAGGTGTAATAAAGAATCTATCTCCAAATGTTTCACAGACTCTGCAGTTTCTTATACAACCAATGTGGCTGATGGAAGTGGTCCACAGGCCTATTTCCAGTATCAGCGAACATGAAAACTTGTGAATTTTTACTATGCATGGCTCTGCACACAATGTCCAGTTTACAACTCCACTGTGTAGACACGTTCCTTCAGACCGCGGCCCCCAATCCATGCTTCGGCTGGCGCCAATGCAGGTATCGCGGCATTGTTCTGCTGGAGACCTGTCTCGACAGATAGAGGTACTCAAAGTACCCTCCACCACACACCGTCAGGTGGCTTGCGGAGTATGGATGTAGATGTAGACAAGGGGCTGCTCTGCCTGCCCTGTATGGCCGTAGGCCTGTCTGGCAAGATTTACTGAGTGATGGGCTCGCTGCCAATTGCTTTACACTCCAAACATGCCATTTCTATGAGCTAAGAACCATAAAAACACCTCATGCTTTTAGCGCTCCATCAGCGTCTGCTCAGGCCATTAACTTTCTAGATTCTTGCTCAAGGTGCGTCAGATTGTAAGAAAATCTTTAACGATTTTCTGTATTCGGAAAACTAGGTGAGAGAGGAACTTGTCCTCTCTCACTGCCATCTACTTGCTGTAGATTTCTGCATGGGTAGTGCCTCACTTCAATATTGTTTAGTGTGATGCAAACCAGAGGAAATCATTGAAAATAGTAGGAGAATCTCATCCTTATAACCAATATATATGTGAAAAAGGTAACTCTGCCAATCAGGATTGCCTGTAACTAAAACACATCCTAGCTTGGCCTCATTCATTCTGGGGTCATTCACTTACATGAAGCTGCAAGCCAGCAAGGGTGCATATAAACTTTGCTGTGAGTAGTATGAATTATGTCAGACCCAGGGGTCATTGCTACAGCACAGATTTCCAATAAACAATTGATAGGTGGTTAAAAGGCCTTGCAGCACAGAAATGTCCCCATTCACACCATATCCTGAGGTCAGAAACGTCTAATATCCTTAATTATTTACAATGTCCTGGAGTATGAAGTGTTCTCTGCTTATTGATTTGCCCCTACTCTATCACTCATTTGGTCTCAAACAGCAGTACATACATTCTCTAATTCTCAGTGAACAAGGAAAGCACATGTGTAATCTGTTTGTCTTATTACCTAAGTTGTGTAAATTTGTGTATTATTTTTTTCTACAGCATTAAAACAAATACAGGCACATAATCAGACCATTAATAAATGTGCATAAAAATATATATCTCACAATCGAGACAGTTCAATTGATACATTAAAAAACACAAAAGATATTACATAATGATATTACAGAAAGATATCCTATCGCTTCCTCCACAAGGGACCCTGGGGAGACAAATTTACAATTGAAAACATCATACAAATTGAAAAGACGACACTTATGCACTCGCACAAACTGTGACTGGTAGGACTGAAGAACAAAAATTTGCACCACAGTGGAATGGCCTCTCACTCACAGCATGACGTGGCAGCAGTGGTGGCAGATATCTCTGGCGTTCCCTCTCATCTTAAGGCAGCATCTGGTGACTGGGCGGCAACTGGCATCTTTGTCAGCTTCTGGACCGCAGCTGTACCCTGGCGTCATCCTGGTCAGGCAGCTGTTAGCCGTCAGCGACTGGCGTGACGGTGTTGCATTTGATGCGACTCACTTGTCCTTCGATTAGTGGCCTGGCGGGTCATTGGCCACTAGGGCGTTGCTGCTGGCATGTGATGACATCCTGCTGTCTGAGCTGGCTTGAGAAATGCCACTTGCGCTTGTAGACAATCAGGTTGGCATAGAAATCCATTCAGCATTAGCAGGACGTGGTACAGCCCTGCTTTTCTCATTCACCTTTGCATCGGAACGTGCCTGCCAGCGTGGGACATTGGATTAGCTCACCTTTTGTTGACGGGACACATCACTCCCGGCGCCCTGCTGAGTTGCTGAGTCAGTTAGGCTCGGCGCACGTGTCGACTGTGGTGCCACCGACTCGCTTGTCCCTCGATTAGCGGCCTGGCGGGTCATTGGCCACTAGGGGGTTGCTGCTGGCATGTGATGACATCCTGCTGTCGGAGCTGGCTTGAGACGTGTCGTCTGCACTTGTAGACGACCGGGCTGCACGACGTAGGCACATCAGCTGGCAGCGGCACAGTTCTGTCGCAGCAAGCAGTCCAGTTCCTCACTCAACTGGGCTGCCACTGCTGACTAATTACAGCTGCCCACTCCCTTCGCCCTTCTCTGGCTGGTGTGGGCTGTGACGTCCAGTCTGCCATGTTGGTATATATATATTATTGCTAAGCTAAGGACGCAAATCCAAAAATAAATTTAATGGGTGCAGGGCCCTGTTCACGTTGTATGGATGTAAATTATGTGGTGTGAGGTGTCTTTGTTTGTGTGTGCAGGTGTTTTTGTTAGTTTTTGGTTAATTCTACTCCTGTCATGCACTCTAATTTTACGCTGGCGCTACCTCTATACCTCCACCAAACGTGCAGACTTCTCCCAGTACTAGATACTAACTCATTGTACTATCGTATGCCTTTGTTAATACTACCGAGGCGAAATTTCGCACAGTTTATTCCTTGTATACTCCTCTTTTATTTTTCGATGTCCAGCGGTGTTGTCTGCTGACGCTGAAGTGGTCAGGAAGTGCATCTACTCACTTAGGTGCTGGTGATTTACCTGAAACCTTTGTAGTGGCTTTTATGATTACATACACGAAATTTTACATAGTACAAGGATGCCTCCTGTCTCCTCTGTCAGGATCACTGCTGCTGAAATGAAACAAACGCATACTGAATTATAAATACAAATATATTTTTTTCTGATGTAAGTCTCAAGCATGGTCCATCATGTCGTTTCTGCGTCCTGTTTCCGGGTCTGGGGTTCGCCTATCTACCGTGACTTGCACTTGTCCGTGCTAATTCCCCATACACAATGTTTCGGCGACGGCGCTGACATGGCGCTGGCAAAATTTCACCATGAGACAGACTACATCGGACAACAGGCGATAACACACCGAGTCTTAGCGTTGACACGCGCCCAAAGTGTGAACCGCTAACATCATACGAGACACATCCGGATATCGAGACGCACACGCTCTATGGCGCGATTTACCGTCTTGACACCACGAAAAACATAAAGTGACGTACATCCGTCCTTTGGGCAGTGTACAAGAAAGCCAACAGAAACAATTTCATCGACCATGGTGATAATTGTAAACGCTCTTCTAGGAGAATGCTACGACAGAGTACGATGCTCACTTGCGGAAATCGGACAAAAATTGTGAGGTCCAAAGAAGTAATAGCAGTACTCAGTTGTTTGGAGTACTCAGTATTGCAACGTGCCTGGTTTGGCATGCCACAAAAAGTGCCAATTGTTGATGACATATAATTTGCAACGGAATTTTAATTCAATCTGCCACCTGCCAGTGAATGTTGGCGTGAAGATTTCACAAATACGCAACTCATTTGACCACGTTCAACAAGGACTCATGCTGAAAGCTAATGGAAGAGACAAATAAACCAAATAACACCGAAATAGTACAAATGGAAAATTACGCTAAGCAACACAATAGCAACATTGATTTACGTCAAATAGTTCATCCATGGAGACTATTTACGTAATACACCTTCTCTGATCTATAAATCTCTATGTACATTTATTCTACGAATGGCTTCACGTGACAGACATGGTGGATGCCAAGAGATTTCCTGGGTTTCAAGATCGCTAGCTCCAGAGAATTCAAGTAAGCGGATCTGCAGACACGGGCAGGTCCATAATAGATGGGATAGAATTTGTGGCACAGCTTTTTCTGTTTGTTAGATAGAAGGAAGCTTCTAACGAGCACTTTTTGGTCGATTCGGTACTCTATCGCGTGCTTTTCTATTCAAACTCTCTTTCCGTTTCTCTCCTGCCTCACGCCGTCTCCTGAGCGCAAGGCCAACTCGTTGGTGTTGTTCTCGAGTTAGCGGGGGAAAATATCTACAACTTCACGGATGAGATCTGTTGGTTGCCTGTTCTTGAGAACTGTTATTGGAGATATTTTGGTGACATCGTGTGGCAACTCGTTCATCACGTCCTGGAAGTCGCGGAGGAAAATATCCCATGCGGCGTGTCGTTTCGCGCGGTAGATACGGCAGAAGTTTCCCAGACTTTTCATCACTCTCTCTGCTGGCGACAATTGTGGATGTCGCATGGAAGCGAATATGGGTTTGATTCTGTGTTTCAGCAACATCTCTTTCCACTTCTATGACCGGAATTGAGGTCCATTGTCGGAGATGGTCCTGTCGGCATTGCCGACTTGCGTGAGGAAATCCTTGCAGAATGCTCTAAATACTGACTGTGCAGTTGCTTTCTTGAGCGGGGTTAAAGTGACATACTTGGATGTCAGCTCTACTACCACAAGGATGTAGTAGTAGCCTCTGTTTGTTCGCACTAGTGGGCCCATTAAATCTTTTGCTACAAGGTGCTTCAACTTTGATGGCGATGATGGGATATAGAGGTGCTTGCCGTTGCCACAGTGACATGCTTTGGCTTCTGACACGCTTTGCAGACAGCAAAACCCTCCGGATCCTTCTGTCCATATTCTTGAAATAGCACAGTGCGCGTAATTTTAAGTAGCACTTACTGGGTCCAAAATGTGCGTAACTGAGGTGCATGTGCCAGATGATCTTGTTTACCAGTTCATCTAAAATGCAAACGCGTCAGAGCACTCCTTCTCCCTTACTTCGAAAGAACAGTATGCCTTTTCGTACTAAGTAAAACTGCTTCAGTTTTGATTCCCTCTTGTCTTTCACCCTCTGTTTTAGAGAAAATGGACCTGGATCCTTGTCCTGCTCCTTGCTGATGTCCTTGATGCTCGAGGTTACATAATTCTCAAATGCCACATTCTTCATATAGAACAAGCTGTAGTGTCCGTCACTTGTTTATAGCCCCATAGGTGAACGTAACAGCGCATCCGCAATGATGTTCTCCTTCCCTGGTATGTGTGTGATCGAAAGATCATACTCCTGGAGCAAGAGTGCCCATCTCGTTAGACGTTTGTTTCGGAGTTTCGCTGTGAGTAGGGATTCCAAGGCTTTGTGGTCGGTGTATACTCTTGTTTTTCTCGAATACAAGAAAAAACGAAATTTCTCGAAGTCGAAAAGAACGGCCAAAGCTTCTAATTCAGTAAGCGAATAATTTTTCTCACATTTGCTGAGGACTCGGGTTCCAAAACCAATGGCTTTGTGCAACATGTTTCCACCTTGCTGACATCATTGGAAAATCACTACAGCAATCCCAGAGTAGCAGCCCGAATGGTAGACGTTTAAATCGATAGCATTTCCAGAATGCAAGGAATGCAGTGTATTTCCTGCAGTCTGGCTGGAGCATAATTTGCCGGAAACTGGGCCGCAAGTCAAGAGATGACAAAACCGCAAGACTATAGAAATTTTACAGGACTTCCTCCAGCTTTTCCGGACGATCTGTCTCTGGCTCAATGATTGTATTGATTTGGGGCGAATCCAGCACCAAACGGATCGAGCCGTCAGCCTCCTCTACCACTGTGAGTGGCTTGTTGTGCGTGGAGCTTGTTGGTTCAATGATGTCTTCGTCAAGCATCCTCTTGATCTCGAGAGGAACCTTCTGTCTGTAGGCTTGTGGGATTTGGTAGGGAGGCACGAAGAATTTAGTGTGTTCTCGCACCCGAAACGCATACATGAAATTTCGGATTGCTCCGGTTTTCGGTAGAAAGATATCCGCGTTTTCCTTTAATATTCTTTCAAGCTCTTCTTTTTCTTGCGTCGGGATGTGTACTAAATTCCCTAGCATGTGAGCCGGCCGCGGAGGTCTAGTGGTTCTAGGCGCGCAGTCCGGACCCGCGGGACTGCTACGGTCGCAGGTTCGAATCCTGCATCGGGCATGGATGTGTGTGATGTCCTTAGGTTAGTTAGGTTTAATTAGTTCTAAGTTCTAGGCGACTGATGACCTCCGAAGTTAAGTCGCATAGTGCTCAGAACCATTTTGAACCCTAGCATGTGATCAGTAGCATCGCGCACCTCTCGTCGAGTTTGCTCAACATCTTGAGTGTTGCGGCTGCCCTCATGGTGCCACAACTGATTTTTCTCTTCCCCTCTTTTTCCTGGATAGTTTACATTGAGGCATTTGGTCCAGATTTGCGCACGTATTGCGTGGTCTGCAAAGGAAATCTCCATGGCGCCGTCTTTATGTAAATTTAGTTCTCCTCCAATACGTTGTTGATTTAGAAAAGTCATGCCAAATATTATCTCAAGTGACAAAGAAGGGACGACCAGAAAGTTCGCTTCTAAGGTATGCCCTTGTCAGCTGAACGTCAATCTGCTTTGTAACTGCACTTCTGTATGCTTCCCTCTCAGAGCGCCGGTGATTCTGGTTTTCTTCTACGTGAGTGCCGGCCAAGAATGATCAGCAGTGTATTTCTTTTATGCCGAATCCGATATCGCCGTCACTTGGCTTCCACTGTCCACAATCCCAGTTAGATTGACCTTGTCGACTGTGTTGTGAATGATGGGGTGTGTAATATTATTGGATCTCAGATACTTTGCTTATGAGGTATTTGCCATAAAATAAAAGGACAACCAACGAGCTGTAGTTCGTAAAGATGCTAAGCATCACAGCGCGAGAGTAAAGACATGAATTTTTTTTTTAATGTGCGCCTATAACAAAACGCGCGTCCAGCGTTTAAATACTCTAAATAAACACTATGACCCGCTGGGCGCAGATATTTAAAATCATTGCCGCAGCGCTTGATAGCAAGAAGCTGCGAAACAGAAGAAAGAACAATCTATCATTTGTTAAGAAATATTCTAGACACTTCATCAATCCCTTGTAATTTTGGTCGTCGACATATTAAGACGTACTACATAGCATTGCTTACAAGTTGTATTTTTATTTTGTTTAAGAACTGTGTGAAACGACGAACAAACATTTCGGTAACTCGGGTGTAGATGCAATGTACTTACGCACACGCAACGACATTTAAATTTAAGAAGGAACGGACTGACAAAGCAGCGATTATTGGACTGCGCCATTTACAAAAGAAATATCAGACGTAAGTCATGCATTTATTGTGTATTTGTCAATGTGTAGAAGTTTAAAGCCAGTTTGTTCAAAATATATTAATATTTTACGATGCAGTAATTTTCTTCTTCTTCTTTTCTTTCACTAACTAAAAATGATGTTCAAATTGTATATGAGCTTTGTTACAGGTTCGCTCTTTATCGCGGTGTCTCGATTGTACTTGAGAGACCACTAATGTGTTCAACTTCCGATCTATTAATCTTTGTCTTACGAAATTCCACTAATTTCCTTTCATTTCCATTTTTAAATTCAAATAGGTCCCTTAGGTATTTTCATCGAAGATTCTGATTGCGTGACGGCAATCCGGGTCAAAAGGTCAATTAAGAAAACCCCTTCGCGTAATCAATCCGTACGTCTCCTGAACACAATCGAGAACCGACGCATCGGTGATCAGTTAATAATTTCTCACTCTTTTTTTTTAAGTCGTACAAAAAAAAAGGCCAAACAGGATAGCCGTAAGTACTCAATCTGGTGTTAGGTTGCATTTTGCTAGTAAATATTACCAACCAACAGTTACAGCATCACTATTATTAATAAGCAAGTTCCTAATGCCAGAGGTGTAAATCCGGTTGTGTCATGATCTCCTTCTCTTCCCGTAGTAGTTCTCTTGTAACGTCATACTCGAACAGGTTAATATCGCTCGTTCCGATAGTTTCTGCGACATTGTTTTGAGCTCAGACCGCAGAGGCTGTGTGTCAGTTCCGTTTGAATTTTCTCTGCGTGACCTCTGCGATGGGGTAGGTGGCCACAATTCCACATATTCGCTACGTTGGTCATTCCATTGACCTTGACCGTTGTATGTCCTGCTACTGCTTTGCTGGTGGTCCCTACAATCCTGCTGATCCTTTTTCGAGTTCTGTTGCTCTCTCCAGTTTCCGTTTCATCGGTAGTTGTTGTTGTTATGATTATAATTTCCTCGTCTTCTTTTATTTTCCCAAGATGACTGGTAATTCCCATTGAAATTTGAATTTTGGTTTCGATTCGTTCGATGTCTTCCCCCATTTCGTCCACCGTCATTCCTCTCTGGCGAATCCGGCCAGTTACGGTCATTATTTCTACTTCTTTCCCGCGAGTTGTGAATTTCATCCACGTACTCGAGTTCGCACAGTGCGCTCTTGAAAGCTTCGATTGAATCGCTGCATCTACCGATGAGCAGTTGATGGTAACGTAAAGGTAACTTAGTGTAGCAGTGACTTATAATTTCCTTGGGACTGTACGGTTGATCCAAGAATCGGTTCATCTTGACCAGGAAGTCTAAGAATTTGACAAGACTGCGGAATACTGACGCTTCTAAGTCCTTTCCTGACATGATCTCCTGCTTTATCCTCTCCTGTGTGTTTGCGACCAATATGTGCTAAGGAATGCGCCCTTAAATTCTTGGTAGGAGCGACAACTCTCCGCAACTCCGCGCATATGTTCTGCAATCGACCCTTCTAAGAAACCACAGATAAACTGGAACTTGTACTTCAATGGCCAAGATTCTGGTGGCACGTGATCGTTCTGTGCCATCCAGGTCTTTGGATGTAATGCGTTGTTTGCCTTCTTGTAGATTTGAAAATTCTGGATGGTCAAGAAAAATTTGTAATCGAAGGGTTCAACGTATCCGCAGTACGAATTTTCCTTCTCGTCCGCAAAGCGTGATTCCATGCATCCGTGCCCAAACGATCCTCGTACACTGTTACGGTACACTTCATGTTGTCAGATTCACGTAACAACGTTTCTGACTTCAGTAGACGTGTAGATTAGTTTTCCGGCTCTGTCTCTAACATGCTGCGTGTTACCGAAGAAGCATTTTCTATTACCTGTTCCGCCCGGCAGGAGCGTATTCAGACTCGGGTCTGCTTATCTTTAACTTCAGAGATTTCGGCCTGTTTGGTTTCTATCTATTCGATTCGCTTCGCTGCCTCACTCATTTTTTCTTGCGTTTCTTGAACTATTTTTTCCCTTGTTTTAGGAGAGTTGCAAGTGCCTTTTTGTCTTACACACCTGAGTTCTTGCGAGTTTAACTTGTTCCTTGGCCACTGATGCGTCCTTCCGTGCTACTTGCGCTACCAATCGCGTTGTTTTGGCATCGCGCTTCGCCTGGTCCGCGACCTCACGCGTTTCTGCTGTCATTTTCTTGACATTCCCTAGCTCTTCTTGGATTCCTGCGATCTCTTTCTTGACTCCAACTACACCGTCTGTGACCGTTCTTATGACTAATTTGTGTCTTTCCTCCTCTTCCTCCGTCTCTTTTTTCTCTGCCGCTTGTCTCTTCCTTTCTGCCCCTTGCATGAATTGCATCAGAGCCTCAAAGTGAGATCCACCGCTAACACCTTCCGCACTAGATCAACGAGATTCCATCATTCTGTGACGTTTCGTTCGTGATTCTGGTCTGCCAGTCTCGTAACAGCAGCGCCTTCATTTCGTTCTGCCGCGGACTCCCGTTCACTTTCGCCACCTGACAGAGACATGTCGTCATACTCTGCAGGTTCTACGTTCGACATTTCTGCCCGGTCTGCAACTGCATTTACCTGAGAATCCCATGTAATATCTGCCTGGTCACTGCTAATAATCGACGTGGATCCATGGTTAACAAAACACAATTACTTCCGCTACTCTGTAGGAAACGTGCCTTGCTTCTTGTAAGCATGCACTCTATTTCTGACCCAACGAATTTAAACACTACACATTCCTGTGCCACACAGATTCTACTCTAAATTACGCTCCTGTGAGCTACTGATTCCTGGTTCCTGACAACGAATCAAATAACAGCTCGCTTGTCTATACTCACAAACGAAAATCTCAATCAATCCTAACAAATCAGCACAACTCCGTTCGCCATCAGAAAAAAAAAAAATCAAGTAACACAGAAGTCACAACCACAACATGAAAATACACACATACAATAATTAATTATTAGTACTCTGTCTAGGGGCCAGCAACGCGAATCAACTCTACACAGTGCACCACATTAAATATGGGATACAGAAATTTCGCTAGGCAACATTATCTACGATCTGACGGTCACACAAGATGCCATCAGTCCGAAATTCTGCGCAAGGGACTTCAAACTGAATGACTACGCTAGGCAACGTGATCTGACGGTCACAGAAGGTGCCATCAATTCGGGATCCTGGCAGGGGACGCCACAATGAATGGTTACACTGTGGGGACTATATGAACGATTGAGAATGAAGAAAATTTACTAGAGTTCTAACAACATTTATTTTTTTAAAAGAAAAAACAGATGTAAATTATGCTAAACAAGTTATTTATTGAATACCATAAACAACTAACAGGTGGTTTAAAACCACAATGGACAAGGATCCTGGGTGGCAGAAGTGGGTCAAATACTCTGGCCCTAAAATTGTGGATAACGCAATTTGAATTGATCTGACACTGAGCAGACTTTGATTGTTCATACATACAGAAGTTTCTTTATATAGGTGCAACTGAGAGCAAGTGGCGCTATAGATCTGTACGCCCTGACAATGACGGAGCAGCAGTACGTTACCCTGTTTGCTACGTACAGCGATGTAATTTGCAGCTGGCGAGTTGTGTGCGGCGGAGGCGAGACCTGAGGCGGCACCATTGGATCGATCGCGGCCGCGAAAGAAATGCAGAAAACTCACGGTCTAGCGATTAGCCAGGCGGATCGCAATTTACTCTCTACCAGAGCCCTGAAATCACGGTAGATTTCAGCGTGTGACATACCCGTTCGCTGGTCGTACCAAGGACCAATTCGGCTCGCTTATACGACAGAGAGCACAAGGATACCAAACTTCAAGACTGGTAAACCAAAAGCGAATAAGTGTGCCCTCAGCAAACGAGTAGTCTGAGACGTTTGGAGTCACACTGTCGGTACAGTAAGAACTTCACCGCAGGATTCCCAGTCCAAACTACTAGCAAATGAAAACTGTCTCAGGACAGGCCCCAAGCACCAACCACACATGCCAGAGCATCACCCAGAAGTCTTCTTACCAGACCAGAGTCCAGCACCCGAGTGCCTCGCACTTCTCCAGAAAAAAAAAAAAATCCGTTTTCCCACAAAGTGCATGAACGGCACCACCTTCACGCCATCTTGAGTCAGTCACAGGACTCTAGAGGCGCTAAATCTCCCCTCTAACATGACAGCACAAACTCATGTCGAACCAGGGCAAGAGTAAAGAAACCTGCATCTCTGAAAAAAAAGAAAAGAAACCGACAATTACTGGCTTTTTTAAGTATTCACAGAGGGGGAAGATGATTTTCTCCAAAGTTTTGTCGCTTCCCACTCCAACAAGCGAACAGAGACAATGTTAAAGATCTTTATCTAAATCGCCTGTGCCTTGGAGCTTGTTAGTCCTAGTTGTGAGGTGTAATAAAGATTCTACCTCCAAACGTTTCTCGGACGCCAGTGTTGCTTATACAACTGAGGCGATTGATGGAAGTGGTTCACAGGGCTATTTACAGTATCAGCGAACACAAAAACTTGTGAATATTTATTTTGCGTGGCTCTGTACACAATGCCTGGCTTACGACTACATTGTGTAGACACGTTCCTTCAGACCATCGCCCCTAGCCCAGGCTTCGGCTGGGGCCAACGCAGGTATTGCAGCATTCTTCTGCTGGAGACCTGTCTCAACAAGGAGCTGCTGTGTCTGCCCTGTAGGGCTGTGAGCCTGTCCGGCAAGATTTACTGAGGGATGGGCTCGCCGCCAATTGCTTTCAACTCTCAACATGCCGTTTCTACGAGCTAAGAACCATAAAAGGACCTCATGCTCTTAGCGCCCTACCAGGCTTCATCAATGTCTGCTCAGGCTGTTGACTTTCTAAAGTCTCGCTGAATGCGTGTCAGGTTGTAATAAAATCTTTAATAATTTTCCATATATGAAAAATTGGTGAGAGAGTAACTTGTCCTCTCTCAATAACATCATCTCTAGTAAGCTGTAAATACTTTGTAAACATAAAGCATCATAGTAATGAACTGGCAAAATTGAACTGTCAAAATATCTGTTAAAAATGTATTTTTATGTTTTGATAACTGCAAGAACTATTATACTTACCGAGACATGACAGAAAGACTTTATTATAGATGTAATATGGTAGTCACTTCCAACTAGACGTAAGTACCAGCACAGATATAAATGTAAGACAACCAAAATTTATTTCCAGATAATCTAACTAATATTATTTCGCAGGTCTCTCGATGATGGCAGTAAGCCGAAACAGTCCTCTCATGTAAAATATTAAAGAACATATTAGATTACTGCAGCTGGTTTGGAGCATTCATTTTCAAAACAAAATTTGTTGGCATCCTAACATTTTGCGATTCTTATTATGCTTAGCATTTAAGACTACCCACTTGCCGCATTATTATGCACTGTTTATGGCACAAGCATTAGCTCGTGACTGACGGAGAAGAAACCAAACGGGGCAACGGCTACAGGGCATCTTTAGATGACGTGAGGTAAGAAAGTTGTCTCCAGTCGACACCTCCGGAGGCGTCGCTCCAGTTGTACTAGGGAAACTGATCGCAGACATTTCTTGCTGAAATCCACCGCGTTTGTTAAACCCAGCACATCTTTAAGGTGGGAAGTTCAATTAATGTAGCCGACTGTGTAGTTCACGGGGGTCAAATCCGCGTTTACGTGAGTCTACATTTTTCCACCACCCCGAATGTTCGTTACACTTGGCAACCCTTGTGTGTGGAAAATTCTTTTAAACAGTGGTTATTTTTAAAAGGATAAACTAAGTCTTCACAATATTCGTTACAACTGCTCTTCAAAACTGCGAATAAAGACTCGCTACTTCACGCTGTTGGAGCACATTACTTTCGGCTTGTTCAAGCAGACTGAGTTTGTACTGAAGCTGAATAGTGTGACAACGTGGGTGACGTTTATTACATCGGAAGCTGCCTTTGCTGACTTCGAGAGAAACAATGTTTTACTTCAGCGAACGGCCTAGTCTGTTACGCCGCTGACTACTATATTCCCGGTAAATAAAGCTTTGTAGCAATTTCTGTATTTATTTGTGACAATATCGCCTGAAACATTATCATGTGAGCAACATGTTCATGTATACGACAAATATTTGCATTCTTTTGCAATCGTAGACCAAAATATAACCTGTTACTAAAAAAAGAATGTAAATATGACTTTATATGCACAACAAAAATAAATTTTCATTCTTTGTAATACCTGAATTCTTGCATAAATTGTTGTAAAATTCACCCTGAAAGACGACACAGAAGTAACTTTTATCGGAATGGGGTAGCTGAACTGTTAAAGAACGTTGGGGCCGCCGCCAAGCTTGCCGGAGATTTTAACTGTGTGTTGCGCCGTGAAGATCAGACGCCCATTTTTAACACTTGTTACGAGCAACAAATATTAGTGACTGAATTAGAACTGCAAGACACTTGGACTTACTTGAATCCCCACCATACCGGATATAGTTACGTCAGTAGCACGTCAGCAAGCTGGTTACATAGAATGTATGTTACTACAGAACTCAGGCGCAATATTGGTGATTGTGAGATATGGCCTATAAACTTCTCTGACCATTGTGCGTACCATATTTCATTAAAGTATATCCGACAAAAAACCTTTCGTGGCCGTGAGGGATGGCAACTTAACGTCTCACTATTGCAGGATGTTGACCTTAAGCAACAGATAAGCAGACTTGGCAAAAATGCTTACGCTCCCACGCGAGGTATCGGGAACAGATCATTTGGTGGACCGAATACGCAAAACCCGTACTTTGTAAATGCATTATACAGTATGAAAAAGCCCAAGCATATTGGCGCAAATAAACGGCGGAATATTACTTCTCTTGTCTGCGAGATCTTTATCTTGTCTGCGAGATCTTGATCAACAACCAGATGCCTTTCGGCTAACATAGTCAAACTGAAACGCTTTAAGTCGAAAATAACGGCCCTAGCCAGGCAGCGTCCGGACGGGTTGCGTACGCGAGCTCGAGGCAAAGAAGATCTTACGCGGGAACGAACATCGCTGTACCATGTGATACGGGAGACACGTAGAGAGAAAAAGAGAATAATATCCGCGCTGGTGGACGATGACGGAGGAGAGTATACTACTCAAACCGCCATAAACGAATATGTAGCGAAGTGTTATAGGGATCTCTACGCTAGAACGGAAATAGGTAGACTGGACAATGAAGAACTTTTAGCAAACGTTACGACGGGAATACGTGAGGAGGATAATGCCCGTCTAATCGAACGTATAACTCAGGACGAAATAAAAAGCATAATTAACGACGCTCCGAGAAGCAAGTCAGCTGGTCCCGATGGACTCCCGGTCGAATTTTATATACTCATGTGGGATGTAATAGGGAATGGGCTCAAAGTTATGTGCAATGAGTTATTAACTAATCAGGCGTTCCGTCCTATATTTACGGAGGGAATGATTGTACTCATTCCTAAAAAAGCCAGACAGCAAGAGGCTTCACGATTTGAGACCACTCACTCTACCCAACGCTGACTTTTAAATTCACACTCGTGTCCTGTATAGAAGGATGAAGTCACTCCTGCAAAATGTCAGAGGTCCTTACCAAACGAGCACAATAAAGGGAAGATCAATGCTAGACACCTTATGTGAGTATAGGGACGTCATAAACCTTACTTGGTTAAGTGACAATAGTCTTTCCTCATTGTTTTTAGATTTTGATAAAGCCTTTTATAGGATCAATCATGACTTCTTATTCAGCACCATGTAGAAAATTGGTTTCAATGACTACTTTATAACTGTCATACGAAACCGTATCAGTGGTGTTTTGTAAAGGACTAAAATCAATGGACAACTGACTGAAACTTTTCCTGTGCAACAATCAGTACCTCAAGGATGTCCATTGTCTATGACATTATACGCGATCGCGGTGGAACCTTTGCTTTCGACAGTACACCAGAAATTGAGAGGACTACAGATCTTCAATATTAAGACACTTTGTCACGGTTATGCTGACGACATAAGTGTTATTGTAAATTCGAATAGTGAGGTCGATGAAGTGCAACGCTTGATACACCAGTACTCACGATCCTCTGGCGCAAAACTTAATCTTCAAAAATCCAAAATAATGCATCTCGGTTCTTACAACAGTGCAATAGGCAATGTAACTGAAGAGACTCCAACTCGGATTCTGGCGTATTGTGACGAGTCAGTTGCTCGGCCACCATTGACCAGACGTATTCAGTTGGTGAGAGATCTGGAGAATGTGCTGGCCAGGGTAGCAGTCGAACATTTTCTGTATCCAGAAAGGCCCCTACAGGACCTGCAACATGCGGTCGTGCATTATCCTGCTGAAATGTAGGGTTTCGCGGGGATCGAATGAAGGGTAGAGCCACGGGTTGTAACACATCTAAAATGTAACGTCCACTGTTCAAAGTGCCGTCAATGCGAACAAGAGGTGACCGAGACGTGTAACTAATGGCACCCCATACCATCACGCCGGGTGATACGCCAGTATGGCGATGACGAATACACGCTTCCAATGTTCGTTCACCGTGATGTTGCCAAACACGGATGCGACCATCATGATGCTGTAAACAGAACCTGGATTCATCCGAAAAAATGACGTTTTGCCATTCGTGCACCCAGGTTCGTCGGTGAGTACACCATCGCAGGCGCTCCTGTCTGTGATGCAGCGTCAAGGGTAACCGCAGCCATGGTCTCCGAGCTGATAGTCCATGCTGCTGCAAACGGCGTCGAACTGTTCGTGCAGATGGTTGTTGTCTTGCAAACGTCCCCATCTATTGAATCAGGGATCGAGACGTGGCTGCACGATCCGTTACAGCCATGCGGATAAGATGCCTGTCATCTCGACTGCTAGTCATACGAGGCCGTTGGGATCCAGCACGGCGTTCCGTATTACCCACCTGAACCCACCGACTCCATATTCTGCTAACAGTCATTGGATCTCGACCAAAGCGAGGAGCAATGTCGCGATACGATAAACCGCAATCGCGATAGGCTACAATCCGACCTTTATCAAAGTCGGAAACATGATGGTACGCATTTCTCCTCCTTACACGAGGCATCACAACAAAGTTTCACCAGGCAACGCCGGTCAACTGCTGTTTGTGTATGAGAAATCGGTTGGAAACTTTCCTCATGTCAGCACGTTGTAGGTGTCGCCACCGGCGCCAACCTTGTGTGAATGCTCTGAAAAGCTAATCATTTGCATATCACAGCAACTTCTTCCTGTTGGTTAAATTTCGCGCCATCTTCGTGGTGTAGCAATTTTAATGGCCAGTAGTGTACTAGCTGCAGCGTGTTGGCATGTGTGGAAACAAAATATCTTCAAAGTATCCTTCCACACGGTGACTTTGCAGAGGCAAAATCGAGGACTTGGAATTAAAGACGTTAAATCTACATGTGACGCACTGTTTCTGACTCGTGCTTTTAAACTACTAATTGCCACTAAGACAGACAGCACGAAACTACTGTTCCTCTCGTTAGATTCTGGGGATAGGAACGCTCCTGTTAATGTTGTATGCCAGCCTAGATTACGTTCGAAAGTACTATGTCGATTGGAGCTATATAAGACTTCCACCAGCACAAACCAACACTAGAACCGTCTATGATTATATTACCATACATCGTCTTCACAACCCAATTCAGGTAAAATATTCTAATAAAAACTGAATGAACGTCTGGAAAAATATAAACAATAAAATTCTACCAACTAGAGTCAGTGCTGTATGGTACGACGTTGTAAACGAAACCATACCCACAGCGGAACGATTATGGAAAATCAAATTGAGACCATCTCCATACTGCGACAAATGTCAGCTTGTAGCGCACATGTTCTTATGTGAAAAAGAATCAGAATTTGGAACTGGAGTAGGAAGAAATTAGCAATTATCAACAGAACTGCAGAAAGTCATATACCGATAACTGAAGCTTTACACCCGACTGGAAATGTTACCCGTCCGCTAAGAATAACAGTTATTCGTGGCTTCTGGGACAGTTTGTGTTTTACGTGTTAACAAATAAAACTTCGAATTTAGAAGAGTACATGTTTTATATTGCAGAAGAACATTTCAAGTTGAAGAAGAATAACAAACATAAGGAATGGTTATAAATTTTTTATCTATTGCTTTATGCGGGCTACAAAGAGATGGACAGTTTTTTTGATTAGAAGCAGAATACTATTCTTTCTCTTTTTTTATTCCTGGGATCTTCTTTTATGTTGGTTCTAGAATCAGCACTGTTCTTATTTGGCAAAACCCCTCCGGCTCCGAAATTTCTTTCATTTGTTGAAAAATATATGGGTTCCTTACAGACAGTGCATAATAACTTAAACTGTGAATGTTTCTGAATGAATGTTTGTTATGTATTTTTCCGTCACCCATTTGCCTGTTGCGAATTATGTTCTACAAGAAACACACGCCATTGGAAGCGACAATCTGTAATTTATTTTACATTAATTACTACTTCAGTTTTGTTCTACCTTTTAAGGCATACATGGGAACAAACATGGAATACATGGGAATAATGGAGCAACTCAGTGACAGGTATGGGGGAGGCATTGCGGCGAGGCCTCGAATTTTCGACCCCTGCTCTCTTTGCCTCCGCCTGATCCAAAGTGTGTTTCCTCTGTTGTTCTATAGAAGTGAAGTAATGTTCAGGAGCGGAATGAAAATCCACGGAGCTATATCCAAAGTAGACGTCAAAAACAGTTCAGGGCAAATGTGTCAGCCAATATTGTTGGTGGCCATCTTAGAGAGCTATAAGTTTTTCGCGGGCCGTGGTGGCAGAGCTGTTCTAGGCGCTTCAGTCCGGTACCGCGCGACTGCTACGGTCGCAGGTTCGAATCCTGCCTCGGGCATGGATGTGTGTGATGTCCTTAGGTTAGTTAAGTTTAAGTAGTTCTAAGTTCTAGGGGACTGATGGCCTCAGATGTTAAGTCCCATAGTGCTCAGAGCCATTTGAACCATTTTTGAACCATATGTTTTTCCATGTCGTCTTACAAGTAATGTGTAGTTGTACATCCTATCGTACATTCTTCAAGATCTTCTGAACGATGTAACTCTAAATATACGAGCAATCGTGTAGTTTATGACTGATGGTACCCTAGCTCATTTCACGTTTATCATTAGACGTCAACCAGTTTCATGGTTCACACTCTAGGCACAACTAAAACCAATGAATTTATAGCTCTTGGGATGTTAAAGTCTTCAGTGTATACAAATTCGAGTGACAATGACAAGATCCTTCAGGAGCGCATCGCGCATTGTGGACGCCAGCAAAACCATTCGTAATTGGCTGGGTAACTGAAACGGTACAACAATCATTAGTCCAACGTGTGCAAGTTTATAGAAGAATGTTGAGGACGCTTACAAAATATTTTCGGATTTACTACTGAAAATGAACAATTGCAGTACCCAATTGATGAGTATTTTTTCACATTTAAAGAAAACCTGTAGCACTGTTGTTATGCTGCGTCCTTTCATATACCGGGCAAAGCGGGAACAAATGTTCATAAACTTCTCAAAAGAATTTTGGACCACCTGAAAATTTACAAATGTGTGTGGGCGCACATTCAAAGTGAGCACGAATGAAAGAATAAACCTTAAGAAAGTAACTGAAGTGGACTGACAAGACAGCCAGTCGACAGTGACGGGTAACCGAAAGGCACGCGTTTACACACGCCGGCTGGCGTTAGATCTGAAACAGGATACGTAATGAATGCTGTAAAGAAAAGTACGTAGCTTCTGGAATACTTAACTTTAATTCATCCTTGTGGTACATCGCTCTTGTCAATACAAGTGAGACTCTCTCCAGATATGGTTAATGGCGCCTTGCTAGGTCGTAGCCATGGACTTAGCTGAAGGCTATTCTAACTCTCTCTTGGCAATTGAGAGATAGGCTTCGTCAGTGTAGTCGCTAGCAAAGTCGTCGTACAACTGGGGCCGAGAGTTAGTACGTCTCTCTAGACCTGCCGTGTGGTGGCGCTCGGTCTGTAATTACTGACAGTGGCGACACGCGGGTCCGACATGTACTAATGGACCGCGGCCGATTTAAATCTACCGCCTAGCAAGTCTGGTGTCTGGCGGTGACACCACAGTAACTTTACTGTGAAATGAAGCAAAATCATAGCCAAAATAAAGGCAATCTGTGATGTCGTTATGTTACTTAGGTTTAAGTAGTTCTAAGTCTAGGGGACTGATGCCCTCAGATGTTAAGTCCCACAGTGCTTAGACCCAATTGAACCATTTGTTGGAAAGTGCATGTTTCTGGATAATTGTGAAATTGAATTCTGCTGCTGGCTAACATTTGGTAGCGTTTTATTTCTGCCAGTGCTTTGTAATACCTCGAATAGCTCTTGGCAAGCTGTCCAATTGCGGAGGAGACACTGTTAATCGAGCCAGTCCCACTCGTTGACGGTGGCCCTCCTGCTATCGTCCAGCGTGTAGCACGGATCCCTGGTATGACGTGTGGCATTTTTCAACTGTTCTCAAGCATATCTAGCCGGGTTCATGTCAGCAATTACCGCAAATACCTTCGGCTGGCTCCTGCCAACCACACGACGAATTCACGAGTGTAGCGCTGTGTGTTCGCGCATTAGAATATTGAAACATGTACCCATCGCCGAAACGTTGATTGTACTCTTATAAGCTAGACAATAGATTGTAGGATCCTGTCCCGGTGCTGCAAAACTCACAAAATTCTAAAATTACGTTCTATAGCAATGAAAGACGTCCGACTTTCGCACACGATGTTGGTCTGAAAAGCTTCCTGCTGAGCTAGTGGGACTGGTTGCCTGAGAAGTGCGCTCATGCCTCGACAACTCCACTGTTTTCTACGATGATTGTCAGCTGTCAGACACATCCTGCACTCGTCGGTGAAGTAAACTCAGTGCCACTGAATCAGCATCCACTAAAGATATTCTCTTACCCATCTTTCTCCTGCACAACGGTGCTACGAGGATTGAACTGTTGTTCGTAAATGACACCTAGGCGCCAAATTGATGTGGTGGAGACTGTTACACACTGTTTGAGGTGACACAACCTTCCCATTTGCCTCCAAAAATGCAGTGAGCAGTTACACTGCATAGTCCTCGTGGTACCTAAGAGTCGTACTGCATAGGGAGTGGTCGTCAGTTGGTGTTAATGAGAATAGGAGACCACTATTAGGCAGATCTTCAATCTTTTGTGACTCGCGATAGCAGCTGAATTTTCAAATGGTTCAAATGGCTCTGAGCACTATGGGACTTAACAGCTGAGGTCATCAGTCCCCTAGAACGTATAACTACTTAAAGCGAACTAACCTAAGTACATCACACACATCCGTGCCCAAGGCAGCATTCGAACCTGCGACCGTAGCAGTCGCTCGGTTCCGGACTGAAGCGCCTAGAACCGCTCGGCCACCGTGGCCGGCTTGAATGTTCAAATGGCTCGCTGCAGTGTACTCCATTTCACATGCTGCCATGCCTTTCTTGCTTTAAAGTCGCAATACGTGCACGGTCTAAGCTGGAGGCACTGTTCACAAGGTGCATTGTCTCAGTCACTCTTGAAGTGACAGCGCGCACCTAGATGTGTCCCCCTCCCCCCCCACTAGCTCTCAGGGAAAGGGAAAATATAGTGCAGTCAGGTGTTTTTCTTTCAATAAAATTATTGAAAAGTCGGTATGGCGCAGATATTTAACAAGATCATAACTGGACCTTTTTAATGGCTACTTGCAAGTCGCCATGCGTCTTCCAAAAAGTTAAAAATCCTCCTTGCCCCCAGGTCTTGGCCCTCTTTACAGACTACAGTAGGGGTGCTCTCGATTACCTCGTTCTATAGTAAAAAAAGTCTCATGTCTAAATAATGATACACATTTAAAAAATTACCAAGTTTATGCAAAGGTCGTAGCAAAACTCGTGAATGACAACTTGTTCCCAGATGATGTGTGCCTGCGTCTCCATTTCGCCGATACGTCAGGCGAAACCATCTGCAGCCGGGAAGCACGCTAAAAAAAAAAAAGTTGAACTAGCAGCCGGGAAGCAAGCTAAAAAAAAAAAAAAAAAAAACGCAGCAGGCATTATCGGTCCGACGGCATACCGTTTATACAGCGTTCACTGACTTAATTTCAAATGTAAGGAAACATTTGTCGCAGAATCTATTCATGACCGATTACAAAATATCCATGGCGATTCTAAGGCTGGAAATATCGGATGTAAAGGTTATCTTGCAGAGGCCATTGTCGCTTTCCTACAATAGTGAATAATCCAGAACAGGAACTGATTGTGGCAACCAAATGTATTTACGTAAATGATTTCACGCTCTTCAGCCACGTCACATTCAGAACGTGAAGGAAGGAGGGTTATTCTTCAGGTGTATGATGCACGTTCGTACATTCCACATAAAACTTATTTGATGCAGTTCTCCACGTTAGTGTATCCTGTATAAGTTTTGCTGCAATCGGAATTTCTACCTATCCTGATATAACCTTCGTATATCCATATTTAAATTGGATGACGGTGGGACATTGGCAGGTATAATTTTTATTTTTTATTAAAAACGAAACTCCTCCAGCTGTACTTAAGATTTCATATTTATTTGGCTACTAGTTTCGACGTTGCGTCAACGCCCTCTTCAGGCCCGTACCACTTTGATGACATCAATTGTGTGTTGCTGAATACTTGTAGTCCGCGGTGAGACCAATATGTGTTCCTTATGGATGGCTGGCAGTAACTAGTCTGATTACGAGACGTGTTTTCGGCAGACGATTCGGGACAGTCCCGCCTAAATCGAGATATCTGGAAATCTTGGACAGCACCACCTTCTTGTATAGATTGACAGCGTGGCGGCTGTTGGAATGTATTTTGCAGGATATAAATAAAATGTCGTCTAGTGCCCCTATGAGTGACTGTCTCCCGCAATCCTTATTGTTCGAAGTCAGTCTGTATACGCGAGTACCGATATAAAATATAAAATACACTCCTGGAAATGGAAAAAAGAACACATTGACACCGGTGTGTCAGACCCACCATACTTGCTCCGGACACTGCGAGAGGGCTGTACAAGCAATGACCACACGCACGGCACAGCGGACACACCAGGAACCGCGGTGTTGGCCGTCGAATGGCGCTAGCTGCGCAGCATTTGTGCACCGCCACCGTCAGTGTCAGCCAGTTTGCCGTGGCATACGGAGCTCCATCGCAGTCTTTAACACTGGTAGCATGCCGCGACAGCGTGGACGTGAACCGTATGTGCAGTTGACGGACTTTGAGCGAGGGCGTATAGTGGGCATGCGGGAGGCCGGGTGGACGTACCGCCGAATTGCTCAACACGTGGGGCGTGAGGTCTCCACAGTACATCGATGTCGCCAGTGGTCGGTGGAAGGTGCACGTGCCCGTCGACCTGGGACCGGACCGCAGCGACGCACGGATGCACGCCAAGACCGTAGGATACTACGCAGTGCCGTAGGGGACCGTACCGCCACTTCCCAGCAAATTAGGGACACTGTTGCTCCTGGGGTATCGGCGAGGACCATTCGCAACCGTCTCCATGAAGCTGGGCTACGGTCCCGCACACCGTTAGGCCGTCTTCCGCTCACGCCCCAACATCGTGCAGCCCGCCTCCAGTGGTGTCGCGACAGGCGTGAATGGAGGGACGAATGGAGACGTGTCGTCTTCAGCGATGAGAGTCGCTTCTGCCTTGGTGCCAATGATGGTCGTATGCGTGTTTGGCGCCGTGCAGGTGAGCGCCACAATCAGGACTGCATACGACCGAGGCACACAGGGCCAACACCCGGCATCATGGTGTGGGGAGCGATCTCCTACACTGGCCGTACACCACTGGTGATCGTCGAGGGGACACTGAATAGTGCACGGTACATCCAAACCGTCATCGAACCCATCGTTCTACCATTCCTAGACCGGCAAGGGAACTTGCTGTTCCAACAGGACAATGCACGTCCGCATGTATCCCGTGCCACCCAACGTGCTCTAGAAGGTGTAAGTCAACTACCCTGGCCAGCAAGATCTCCGGATCTGTCCCCCATTGAGCATGTTTGTGACTGGATGAAGCGTCGTCTCACGCGGTCTGCACGTCCAGCACGAACGCTGGTCCAACTGAGGCGCCAGGTGGAAATGGCATGGCAAGCCGTTCCACAGGACTACATCCAGCATCTCTACGATCGTCTCCATGGGAGAATAGCAGCCTGCATTGCTGCGAAAGGTGGATATACACTGTACTAGTGCCGACATTGTGCATGCTCTGTTGCCTGTGTCTATGTGCCTGTGGTTCTGTCAGTGTGATCATGTGATGTATCTGACCCCAGGAATGTGTCAATAAAGTTTCCCCTTCCTGGGACAATGAATTCACGGTGTTCTTATTTCAATTTCCAGGAGTGTACGTAGCTACTTCCAGAGCGTTTACCTCGAAGTTATAAAAGGTAAAACAGTCATGCTTGGAAAAGACTGGTCAATGACAATACCGTCCATATGGAGCAAAACGTTGTTCAGAAGGTGTTTTTCGTATAATTTTGGAATAAATTCTCCTCGGACTGTCTCTTTTTTCCTACGAATAGCTAGGAAACCAGGTGGCCTTTTAAAATCGGCAAAAAGTCCTAGGCAAGAAATAATTGCTATAAGATCTGTTATAACCAGGAATAACACAATAACCTCTTCAGTCTGGTTTATTAAATCACAAATCGCTTTGTTAACAATTATGTTAGCCAAGCGTCTATCCAGGCTCACACTCAGAAGTAATGCAGAATTAAAGTTTGGGTATACCAATATCCGAATGTGCATGGTGGGATGCACGTTCCTTAATTATTCCCAAGTCCAGTGAAGTTCAGTCTCTCCAACTGAAGTCGCAAGATTTTCCGCCGAGCAGCCAGGTAACCTCGAGTGGTGCGGCGAGTCATCCACAAGCAGCTGGAACGCGGCGTACTGCACTTCCCGATGAGAACTGTCGTTTGCGGCGGCGGCCGGGTTTATATAAGGCTTGCTAGTTAATGGAGCCGTCGGCTGGGGTCGCTGTTTTTCAGGCAAAACCAATCGCAATGTTTCCTGGCGTAGCCAATTGCTGTGTGCTGACAAACGCGCGCGCGCGGAGGCGGCCAGCGATGGTAGCCGCGAGCCGCCCGGAGAAGTGCGGCCAGCGATGTATTTCTCGGCCACGTAAGGGAGCGTGCGTGTGAAGACGGCCAGCGATGGAAGCAGCGGGCCGCCCAGAGAAGTGCGGCCAGCGATGTACAGGGTTATTACAAATGATTGAAGCGATTTCACAGCTCTACAATAACTTTATTTGAGATATTTTCACAATGCTTTGCACACACATACAAAAACTCAAAAAGTTTTTTTAGGCATTCACAAATGTTCGATATGTGCCCCTTTAGTGATTCGGCAGACATCAAGCCGATAATCAAGTTCCTCCCACACTCGGAGATCACTGCAGGCCGACCCATTGATTTCCCCTTACAGAGGCATCCAGAAGCTTTACACTGCGCATACCATCGCCGAATGGAGTTAGCAGTTGGCGGATCTTTGTTGAATTTCGTCCTGAAGTGTCGTTGCACTGTTATGACTGACTGATGTGAGTGCATTTCAAGCACGACATACGCTTTCTCGGCTCCTGTCGCCATTTTGTCTCACTGCGCTCTCGAGCGCTCTGGCAGCAGAAACCTGAAGTGCGGCTTCAGCCGAACAAAACTTTATGAGTTTTTCTACATATCTGTAGTGTGTCGTGACCATATGTCAATGAATGGAGCTACAGTGAATTTATGAAATCGCTTCAATCATTTGTAATAGCCCTGTATTTGGCGGCCGCGTACTGGAGCGCGTTGTTCGGTGTATACCACAGATCATTTCACTCCTTAATAGTTTCATTGCTGTAGTTTACAAGATTATCAAAACTTTACAGAATTTTAAACTCTTATATTGACAGAAAAGCTACAAGACATAAGTTCATAACATTTCTCTTTGTATGGAATGACATAAACACCGCGTAATTCGTGTGGTTATTGTTACGAAAGTGGTAAAAAAAAGGAACAGTAAGACAGCCTATCAATATGAAATTTCTTTGCCTGTAATATCAGGTTATATGACAACAGCGTGAACTGACGAATCATCTGTCTACTGATTTTTAATTTCACACTCAAGACGGAGAGAGATGCATGGATGAGAGGGGAAAAAGAGTGCGTAATAACATTTCAGCTCTGACTCGAGGAAGGAGAGACTAAAAATAAACGCTCCTCCCGTTGTGAGCTTAATAGAAGTGACAGGGTCAGCCATGAATATGAGAGATTTCCATGTCTGCACGTCTCTCTCGAAATGTAATAAAGCTGCATATTACAGCGTATAAACTCGTATTTCAAATAAACTGTTTTATTTCGGAAGAAGCTCTCATAGCCCACAGAGAGGGAAATAATGATGTAAGTCATCGCACACGCTAAAGGGCAGATGTGTAAGCTGAAGAAACAAACTGCAAAAACTACTCTTGCTCCGCCAAACTACCTCAGTAGTAGCTTGGAGAATTGAATCTACAGTTACGGGTGGATCGACTAATCTCTCTCAATAAATTTTCTGGCCTGATTTATTGAGTGGCACATCTAGTTACTATGTTTTCTTTGTAGTCTAAAACTTTTTGCGAGCTCTCTACCACGATTCTTGTTCTTATAATATTATTACAGCATCGGTATAAACTGGCTCCCAACTGAACAAATATTTAACAAATTGTTCCTCTTCATCCGCCCCTTTATCCTCTCAGTGTTTCCTACTTACAATTGAATTACTACACGTGCTGAGGTGCACTTGCTACAGTTTACATTTAGAAATTAGCCTCTCTTAAGCTACACGCGAAGGAGACATTAGTGCAACATATATTTACTCTTCTTTCTGTGCCACGTAAGGATGTATGTCCTTACGGATCACATATTTGACAGGAAAACGGAAACAAAGGCCAACGCGCACCTGAGATAATCTCAGCGGCAGCTGGAACTTGGTCTAGTTTTATTCTTGGCCAGAAAAGTAAGTATTTGAAGAAAATGGCTTGTGTGAAAGAGTGATCCACTGTGAGCAAAAACAGCAATAGCAGTGAAAAGATGTAATGGCGGTGCTATTGTGTTACAAAAGGTAGGACCACATGGGAAGGTTGCGTGTCTTCACTTATCACGAGTCTGAATAATGTTGGTACCTACCGTCAACGGACATCATGTTATAACTGGCGTGACTCCTTGGCAACACACTATTGGTTTGAAGCAGTTTGTGTAGGGTCTGGAATAGCAGGTCTCTTACTTTTCATCAGCTGCGCTATGAATCGTTACCTCTCACTGTTATGCGAGGTACGTTCCCGAACCCATGGCATATGACATGGAAATTATCAACTATGATGACAAAATTAATTCGAATGATTTATGACACACTGGATGTATTTATGTTTGAGGAACAGGCCTCAGTGAATTCGAACGATGCCTACGAAACTGTATATATGGACAATATTTTATGATATCAAAATCACTGTTGACAAGACGGAACCAAATGGTGCTAATAAATGGGATCAGAACTTGACGATCTATTAATTTTGAACTCAGTTATGTCTTGACAACAAGCAAAATGGACGGTTCGAACGACTGTACTCTTGCTAAAATGGAAGCTGTTAGGAACAATAAAGTCTTCATTGTTATAAACCAGAGAAACTATAACTGAAAAATAAATATATAGATACTCATGCTTTACGCTAGTTGAAAACCAAATTTTTAGGAACATATAACCAAAACATTTTCGCTAGCAACGAAAATGATGAAAAGATCGAGTCTCAATGTAAACTATTTCCCGCTACCTATAAAAACATATTGCGAGACAATTCTTCTAACCTCTTTCGGGTTTTAGAGTCTGAGTTTTGGAACTAACAAATGAGTTAATATGTTTAAAGTAATGAAACTTGTAATAACCATGCGCAGAATGCAAAGACGAGTTACGTTCAAAAGGGCATCAAGGGCAATATCTGCGGAAACTCGTCTTGTAATGCGAATGTCTCGAAGAGACCGAACTGTGCGTAATAAGGCAGCAGCTTACTGATTAAGGAAAGGAAAGCTGTAGAAATCGGAAGATATCATCGGAAAGTCTGCATCATACAAAGCAGTAATTAGGGATAGGATAGCAGTCGATCGACAACAGACATTGAAAAATACGAAAGGGGGAAGGAAAACTATGGCAAAACGAACCTGATAAGAGGCACGAGACAAGTCATGTCAGGACATGCCCACTTCCCATCTCATCTTTACATAATAAAGAGAACAGACACAATATTTTGTGCTTGTGGAAAACCGGAACGTCAAATATGAGATCTTAATCAAAACGAAATGACAGAGGAAGTAAGAAGTGCCTCCCATGGAAGCAATGAATACGAAATGGAAAGCTGGCCGCGGTAGCCGAGCGGTTCTAGGCGCTTCGGCCTGGCACTGTGCGACTTCTACGGTCGCAGGTTCGAATCCTGCCTCGGGCATGGATGTGTGTGATGTCCTTAGATTAGTTAGGTTTAAGTAGTTCTAAGTTCTAGGGAACTGATGACGTCAGATGTTAAGTCCCATAGTGCTCAGAGCCATTTGAACCACGAAATGGAAAGAAATGGATTACTGTGGAGTAAATTAAATATAACCGTGGGTAAATACTCACCAATGCAGTGATCTTCAAGACCATGACACACAGAGGTGTGTGTGTGTGTGTGTGTGTGTGTGTGTGTGTGAGAGAGAGAGAGAGAGAGAGAGAGAGAGAGAGAGAGAGAGAGAGAGAGATTGATTCTAGAGGTTGCTGCCCTTAGAAGCGAGAGAGGAAACGGACAAAAGCCATTTGGAGAGAGCAGAAGGGCGCGAGGACAAACTGCAGACGTCCACTATCGGCGGTGACTGCTGGAGCGGTGGTTACTAGCTCAGAAGTCAACTAAAAAAACAGACGAAGGTAACCCAGTGAAGAAAATGTTTTGATACAACGGAATTAAAAACATACTGGCGAAAGTTAGGGAACCAGTACCAAATATTTTCGGAAAATTCTGACTTCAGGACTCTGCAGTGATGTGTGAGATAATTTGCAACTTCCTGAAAGATTAAAACTATGTCTTGCGCCTGGACTCGAACCCGAAATCTTTGCCTTTCGCTTTCTAACGTTCTATCGACAGATCTGGCCCGGCACGACTTACGACCCGGCCTCGCAGCTCTACTTCCGACGGTAGCGGGCAGTTTTTATCTGAGATTTCGTAAAACCAGGAATGTTTGCATACAGCCATGTCAAGACCGCTGTTGTCATCTTGAAAGACGGAAGTGTCCACAGCTTAATCATCATCAAGATATAGATGAAAAGGCAACACATGGTCACAGATAATGTCGAAATAAACAATGTCTCGTGTTTCCAGTAGCCTGAATGAAAGGGCCAAAGTCACGATAAGGAGACTACTTTCAAACCAACTCTGGTCTGAACTACACCCTCCACATCCTGCGTATTAAATGGGTCCTTGGTTCACCTGTGCACTCGCTGCTTTGTATCATTTCAAAAGAGACAAAACAGCCATTCTTCGCATCACGCTACTCGCCTCTGGTCAGCTAGTCAGCAGTTTCTGTGTTGTTTGGTCCACCGAAGAAGTGTAGCTTAATGTGACGCTGTGAGCTTTTGCGAGGTGCCCGACTCCAAATATCCAGAGCATGTACATTACCTTTTCTAAAATTTTTGAGAATGCTGGCAAAAGTGAAATCGGTCTGTAGTCTGATGGTATCTCTTTATCCCCTTTCTTGAATAGAGGCTTAACATATGCATATTTTAGCCAGTCAGGAAATGTCCCAGTTATAATCGACTGGTTACACAAGTTTAGAATTGTACTAAACTCACAAGAACATGCCCTAATTAACTTTGTTGATATTTCATCGTAACCACTAGAATGCTTTGTTTTTAGAGATTTTATTATGGAAATTATTTCTTTTGGTGAAGTGAGTGACATATTCATGTACCTGACGCTATTTGTAAAGGCTACTTTCAGATATTCAAGGACATTATTTACTGATCCTGACAATCCCATTCTATCAGTAAGAGATATAAAGTACTTGTTAAATAGATTTGCCACACTATGCCCATCGGTTACTAATGTGTCATCTTCCCTTGATGTTATTTGCTCCTGTTCCTTTCTGGTTCTACCAGTCTCCTCTTTCACTATATCCCATATTGTTTTTATTTTGTTCCCTGACATTGCTATCTTCTTCTCGCAGTGCATTTGTTTAGATGTCTGAATTACTTTTTTTAATATTTTACAGTATTCCTTGTATTTAGCTAAATCATCAGCATTGGAGCTATTCTTGATCGACAGATACACTTTCCTTTTTGTCTTACAGGAAATCTTTATTCCTTGTGTAATCCATAGTTTTATTATAGAATTCTGTTTTATTTGAGTAACTTTTAGAGGAAAACAGTTTTCAAACATGGTACTGACATTGTTCATGAATGTGTTATATTTTTCATTCATATAATGAGCACTATAAACATCTTTCCAGTTCATATCTTTGAGCAGTTTTCTAAAATACTCAATTTTTGGTTTATTGACTACTCTCCTGTACTCAGATTTAGCAGTCTTGATAATCTGCTTAGAATTTGTGGTGTCACCGCCAGACACCACACTTGCTAGGTGGTAGCCTTTAAATCGGCCGCGGTCCGTTAGTATACGTCGGACCCGCGTGTCGCCACTATCAGTGATTGCAGACCGAACGCCGCCACACGGCAGGTCTAGAGAGACTTCCTAGCACTCGCCCCAGTTGTACAGCCGACTTTGCTAGCGATGGTTCACTGACAAATTACGCTCTCATTTGCCGAGACGATAGTTAGCATTTGCTACGACCTAGCAAGGCGCCATTACCAGTTACTATTGTTGCTGTAAAACATGTACCGTCAAGAGCGATGTTCACCAATTATGAATTAAAGTTAAGTATTCCAGTAGTTACGTACGTTCTTTGCTACTATAACGTCCTTGTCCAGTTCCAGACCTCACGCCAGCCTGCGTGAGCTTAAACGCGTGCCTTTCGGCTTCCTCCTAGTGGATTGGCTGTCTTGCCAGTCCACAACAGTTGGCGACGAGGCCAATTCGCGTTCGTAACTATACTGCCCTGATTTACTTGTGTAAATCGCCTCAATCTCCAGATGTACTGTCCGAATTTTATCGCTTACAGAACCAGTAGACGCAGGCCTTACTGGATGCCCTTGGACAGCTCGTCCAGGGTCAACGTGCACTGCAAAACGATGCGGCAGCCCCGCTCCACCGCTCACGCAGCCACAACACGCAGTTGCACCACCTTTTCGTCCTTTTGATGCTGCACTGGAAAGCTGGACGGAGTGGTCACGCCAATTTGGATTCCATCTCGCTGCCTACAGAATTCAAGGTAACGAGCGGCAATCTTTCTTATTATCGTGCGTCGGAGTGTCCACGTACCGTGTGATAGTCAAATTGTTTCCCCGACGCGACGTAGCAACTCTGTCCTACGAAGAAATTTTGTCTGCATTAGATGCATATTTCAAAGAATCAGTCAATGTAGTTGCCAAACGGTATACGTTCTTTCGTACAAAACGTACGCAGGTCAGACTAATCGGAAGTGGGTTGCAACCTTGCAAGGCCTTACTAGGGATTGTGCTTTTGAGTGTGAATGTGGACTCCCTTATTCAGATACTATGGTACATGATGCAATTGCACAGAACGTTTCTGATGTTCGTATACGGGAACAGATTTTGAAACTAGTCAATCACTCCCTTCAACAAGTGATGGACATATTGGATCGGCAGGACACACTTGACTTTGCTCAGGAATCATTTGAAACTTCGCCACCCGTGTGTCAGGTTAACCGGCCCGCCGGGCGAGCTGCACGGAACAGTAAATAGTCCTCGCGCCCGGCCGCACCAAAGCCGCCTGGCTCTCAGCCACGTGTCCTGCGCCGGCAAGCAAATGCAGTGAAATCATGACCGCGGTGTGCTACTAGACATTCGCGTGAGAACTGCCCGTCACGCCAAGTTATTTGCTTTTTCTGTAATAAAAAAGGACATGTTCAAAGTGTTTGCCAGAAAAAGCTCAGATCGGACACTCACAACCATTCCAGGCCCTTTGCTTCGCGACGGAATCGGAATCGAACCAAGGATACTCTGGCTCGCGAAACTTCGCCTATGGAAATTCATATAGTTCATTCCACTCCGCCCAGTGCTACTCTCTCTAACAGTGAAGGTGTTCGTCCCACAAATAGTGTGCGTCGACATCGCCGGCAATCCCGTCAAGTCGCAAGTGATTCTGTACCAGTGTCAGTTCATGTTGCACGAGACAGTCGCTCTTGTCGTCAGCAGGACAATAAACTTTTTGTAGACTTGGACATTAACGGCAAAGTGATACCGTTCCAGCTCGATACTGGAGCTGCAGTTTCTCTGATCAATCACGACATGTACAAACAGCTGGGCACACCTCCGTTGCGTGCCGCCAATGTTAAGCTTAGTAGTTATTCAGGACAAGCGATCCCTGTCTTAGGACAGTGCAGCCTTCTTGCAACATACAAAGGACAAACAAAACTTGTGTCATTTTACGTACTTCGTTCTTCTTCTGCAGTGAACTTGTTTGGTTTCGATTTATTTCAGTTGTTTAACTTGTCTATAGTAAATCAGGTCCTATCAGTGAACCAGACTGTGCCTTCAGCCAATGTTTTCGTCTATGTGAAGAATTTGCAGACATTTTTGCACCGGGCCTCGGTTGCGCTAAGAACTATAAAGCACATTTGGAACTGAAAGTAAACGCGCAACCGAAATTCTTCAGAGCGCGCAATGTTCCCCACGCATTGTGTGATGAGGTCGCAAAAACATTACACGATTTGGAATCACAAGGTGTAATTGAACGTGTGCAGGCTCCTCTCTGGGGATCACCCTTAGTAATTTTGCAAAAACCTTGCGGAAAATTGAGACTTTGTGTGGACTTCAAGGCAACAGTGAATCCACAATTAGTGACTGCAACTTTTCCTTTACCCCGCCCGGAAGATCTTTTTGACAAACTGTGCCCGGGTAAATATTTTTCGAAGTTGGACCTAGCAGATGCGTACTTGCAAATACCGGTGGACGAAGAATCCCAGCGCGTTTTAGTGGTTAACACGCATCTTGGTTTGTATCGATTCAAACGACTGCCATTCGGGTGTGAATCCGCCCCTGCATTGTTTCAGCAATATCTACAAACTGTTTGTGCGTCGGTCCCTACTGCAGCAAACTATCTGGACGATATTGTGATCCCCGGAAAGACGGAAGAAGAACATTTAGCCAATCTCAGAACATTATTTGAGGTCTTGCGACAAAATGGTCTTCGGTTGCGGAAGGACAAATGTGTATTTTTTGCTCGTGACTTACCCTATCTGGGACATGTACTCAATGCCCAAGGCATACATCCCAGTCCCGAGCACCTCCGTGCCATACAAGACTTGCCTTCGCCGCAGAGTTTGAAGCAGCTACAGAGTGTGCTGGGAAAAATTAATTATTATCATCGCTATGTGCGCCACGCCTCTTCCATTTCAGCTCCGCTTCATCGCTTACGCCGTAAAGGTGTTTCGTTCGTCTGGACGACGGAATGCGAACGCGCCTTTCGCCAGTTGAAATCGGCGTTGCTTTCCAATACTTGCCTTACGCCATTCGATCCCCAGAAGCCCCTTTTGTTGATGGTGGATGCATCGGATTTCGGGATCGGTGCTGTGCTTGCCCACAAAGATGGTTCGCACGATCGCCCTATTGCCTTTGCGTCCAAATTGCTCTCGTCTGCGCAAAGAAATTATTCACCGATCGAGAAAGAAGCATTGGCTCTCGTATATGGTGTTACAAAGTTTCATGATTTCTTGTATGGTCGTCACTTTACCATCATCACAGACCACAAACCTTTGACATCGCTTTTTCATCCGACCAAGCCTGTACCTCCACGTACAGCGCAGAAATTCATTCGCTGGTCAATTTTCCTCTCGCAGTTCCGCTACGATATCTTGTATCGGTCCACTGCTAAGCACGGAAACGCCGATGCTCTGCCCGTGTGCCTGTTGCTGAGGATAGGGCATTCGATTCCTCCGAACTTGCTTGTATGTTCATTGATTCGGAAACCGATGACGTGGTCGAATCGTTTCCGATTGATTTTCGTCGTGTAGCTACAGCCACAGCTGCTGACCCTGTCCTTGCTTCCGTTCTGCGTTTTGTTGCTACGCAATGGCCCTTGTCAAAGTCACGTATCGGGGATCCGTTGGTTCGCCGATTTTTTGCTCACAAGGAGAGACTTTTTGTACGATGTGGTGTTTTGCTGTTGCGTTCAGATAATGATCAGTCCAGGGTCGTGGTCCCACGTTCGTTGCAGTCCTCTGTCTTACAGCTTCTCCACCAAGGACATTGGGGTATAGTGAGAACGAAACAACTTGCTCGTCAGCGCTGTACTTGGTTCGGAATCGATGCAGCGATTACGAATATTTGCTCTTCTTGAATGGTGTGTGCCGAACAACAATCAGCACCACCGCGGAAATTCTTTGTGTGGCCAAAAGCCACTTCCCCTTGGCACCGCTTACACATCGATTTTGCTGGTCCATTCTGGAATGCTCGATGGTTGGTTGTGGTAGATTCATTCAGTAATTTTCCTTTTGTTGTCCGGATGTCTTCCACGACGTCATCTGCCACCATCCAAGCATTATCCGCTATCTTTTGCATTGAAGGTCTTCCACAGACTATTGTTTCCGACAATGGCCCACAATTCATGTCCGCAGAATTTTAGTCATTCTGCAAGGCCAATGGTATTCAACATCTGACTTCCGCGCCGTTTTCGCCACAGTCAAACGGTGCCACTGAATGTTTGGTCAGGACTTTCAAGTCACAGATGTTGATGTTGAAAGAGTCGCATTCTCGGGAGGACGCGTTATTGCTCTTTCTGTCCTCGTATCGCTCTCAGCCTCGCGATGGTCGCTCGCTGGCTGAGTTGCTTCACGGTCACCCTCATCGAACCTTGATGTCTTTGCTACATCCGCCGCATCAGGTTCCTGTGCAGCGGCAGACACCTGCTTTTGCCCCAGGCGACGTTGTATACTATCGCAACTATCGAGGTTCACGGCGTTGGCTCGTAGGGCGTATTCTTCGCTGTCTCGGCCGCGCGATGTATCTGGTTTTGGGGGCCTCTGATGGGGTGCGTCGGCATCTCAATCTCCTGCGCCTCTGTCGTCGCACGGGATCTGCCGCTCCCCGTCTGCTTTCAGCGACGGTGCCGTCCGGTCAGCGCCCTGGGGACCCATCTATTGGCTCGCCTCAGCCCCAGGTGTTACCGACGCGCCTTCCATTTTGCCCCATGGCGACGCGCCGCCGCCACCGCCGCCGCCGCCTGTTCTCCCCCCGGCGACGCCCGCAGTGGACGCGTCGCTGCAACCGCCGGGCGCCTCCCTGGGTCACGCGCCGCCGATCGCTTCCCGTGACCAGTTGTCCTCCGCCATGGAACTCTTGCCCGCTCCGGACCATATGTCGTCTTCGACTGTCGGGTGCCCCGGCCCGATGGAGGTCGACCCTTCGGCCCCTCCTGTCTCTCTACGGGCGCATACACCGCATGTTGGCGTGCACCCTGAAGCAGGTTTTCAGGCGTTTCCTAGCTCCCCTCGGTCCGAATGGCAGGGTGCGGGTGGCACAGCCTCGCCTGTTGTTGGGCTCCCCACCTCGTCGCATACGACAACATGGGGTCCTCTCCACGGCGGGCGGAAGCCTTATGCCACAACCGTCCGCCGATTTGCGGGGGAGGAATGTGGTGTCACCGCCAGACACCACATTTGCTAGGTGGTAGCCTTTAAATCGGCCGCGGTCCGTTAGTATACGTCGGACCCGCGTGTCGCCACTATCAGTGATTGCAGACCGAGCGCCGCCACACGGCAGGTCTAGAGAGACTTCCTAGCACTCGCCCCAGTTGTACAGCCGACTTTGCTAGCGATGGTTCACTGACAAATTACGCTCTCATTTGCCGAGACGATAGTTAGCATAGCCTTCAGCTACGTCATTTGCTACGACCTAGCAAGGCGCCATTACCAGTTACTATTGTTGCTGTAAAACATGTACCGTCAAGAGCGATGTTCACCAATTATGAATTAAAGTTAAGTATTCCAGTAGTTACGTACGTTCTTTGCTACTATAACGTCCTTGTCCAGTTCCAGACCTCACGCCAGCCTGCGTGAGCTTAAACGCGTGCCTTTCGGCTTCCTCCTAGTGGATTGGCTGTCTTGCCAGTCCACAACAGAATTTACATCTAAAACAAGGACCTGCATGTCATGATGTGATAGTCGATTTATTACAGGTTTTATGATATGATTTTGTTTCTTTGATTTGTCTATAAAAATGTTATCAATGGCTGTCCTTGAAGATTTAGTGATCCTAGTCGGAAAGTTTACAGTGTGAGTTAGATTGAAAGACAACATTAATAACTGCAGTAAATGTTTACTGGAAGATTGCATTAGAAAATCTGTATTAAAGTCACCAGGAATCACAATTTCTTTGTTTCTTCCTGTTAAATAACCCAAAAGAGCATCTAGATGATTTATGATTAGATTATAATTTCCTACAGGTGCTCGGTAAATAGTTACTATTATATAGGATCTGTTATGGAACTCTACTTCTGTTGCACACGCTTCTAGATGCTGCTCTAAACAGAATTTATTAATGTCAATGTTCTTGAATTTATGGCAGTTTTTAATAAATGTGGCAACTCCTCCTCTACCCATATGTACTCTGCAGAAGGAGGAAGCTAGCTTAAATCCTGAAATGTCTAACATATCTATACCAGTGGTCACTTGATGTTCAGAGAGGCAGATTATGTCAATTTGGTTAGATGAATTCATTTCATCAATACAAATGAGTAGTTCATCAAATTTATTTCCGAGTCCCGGAATTTTCTGATGTAATAAAGATAACTGATACTGCGTACTAATGGGATTATAACTGCTTTGGCAAAGATGAACTGGCAGCTTCTGATTACTTTCTGTTAGACATGGTTTAAATGGAGGCTGTATGCTAAAATCTGACTCCTGTTCATCTGTTTTCTCAAACTGAGTAAGTCTGCCAATCTCTCTTAAAACTCGTTTTCTTTCCTCCTTCCCTATCCTAAAACAGGCATCCCTCTGACACCTGTGACCACTGGTATTTTACCACTTGTGACAGTGTCCCCCCTTAAGTTTTCTGCAATCGTCTCAGACAGTTTGCCCTTCCCTTTCCTATTGAGGTGAAGGCCATGCGTAGTGTAGTCCCACCTATCGATAGCATCCACAGGAATCAAACCAATATGGGACCCTATATCCGTCCTAAGCAGCCACTCCAACTCTAACTTCACCCTCCCGACGGAAGAGTTCAAATGAGGCCGATCATGGCGTCTCAACACAGACACGAATCCCACACTCGTATGCTTCGTTGCTGATGCTATCTTCACCAGGTCACTCTCTACGGAATATTCAGAGTCTCTGTCAATGCTATTTCCCAGGCCACGGAAACTGGTTAAGATGGCCCTGCACTCATTGACAGCAGAATTTCACGTTGGGTTTTAAGGAGACTGGCCGGGCAAAACGCGGCAATCATCTCCGCTCCTTGTCAGATAGAATATTTTTACGAAGGCTGTTATGCTGAGTTACATTCGTTGTAGACACGTTAGACAATCTGTGTTGATATACCAATAGGTCGGGCAACTTCATTTACAGTGGGGTCTTGGCCACGTCTTAACACGATAGCACCTTTCTCCCATTCCGCCACCTCTCGACTTCCCTTATTCAATACAACCGTCTTGTACATATACACGACTAGCACATGACAACACGCTGTCAGTTCTGTACCATTCACAGTATTTCGAAGTGACCATTAGTGCTTTTTTATGGTGTGACAAATCTTTTGTCCAGTGAGCTAAGGTGAAAATGGGTTGTTGCGGTAGCGTTGAAAACATAAGAGACGAAACCGAATGAACTCTGAGCCTGGCTTACAATCTGCAATGGCCGATACCAAACAATTTATAATCAAGAAACACCAATCGTCTCGACAACTAATTGTTACTCGGTTTAAAATAACAACAAGAAACAAGTGAATTTTATTTGTTACAACTGTAGCCAATTATTTTTTATCATTCGTTACTTTAAAAATGGAACAGTTAAATTTTATTCAATCAATGATTTAATAAAGAGCTCAACTTTATTTGGAATATTAGCTGACTTCCAATCTCTGTCGGGAGTAATGATCTTAGAGAGGTTGGGAGCCACTACACTAGAGATAAAACAAGAACTCAGAAGAAGGTAACTGCTGGCATCGAGAAATAAGACTACGAAACAGTAGCCAAAACACTTATAACTAAACTTATTCCATTATTACTCATTCGCACTAATTCACAGAATTGTAAAACTTTACATCTTTATTTTAATTCTAAATCATTAAGTTATGTTTCATATTATTCTTTATTTCACCTTATCATGTTTATGCATGTCATAAGTAGAAATTCTATTGAGTCTATTTTATTATTAAATGTACGAAGGCGTGCTGAAAAATAATACCTCCGAATTTTTTGTGAAAACTCTTTAAACTTTCAAATACACTCATATTCAGAAAAAAAGCAGAGAGATAGGACGTTCATATTCTCATGACATCTGCATTAATATGTTCTGCAGATTAGTATTTGAACAATGTTAGCTCGCAGGTTCAAGGTCAACATCGATATCGCGGGGTACCACCACCCACCGGAAGAATGTGCCTGCGGCTCTCGTTGTCGCTATTAACCGAAGGTAATCGATCAATGCGTCTTGAGCAGAAGTGCAGGATGTATGCGCGAACCGTACCGTCAAATCAGTGAGTTTTAAAGAGGTCGCATTATTGTCACGAGATAACGTGATGCATCCATCCAGGAAACTGCTGCTCGTGTAGGACCAAATGTTTCGGTAGTGCAACGGTGTGTGCAGACTGGTTCACTGAAGGCCTCAGAACACGACGAGATGGGTCGGGTCGCACCGCCCACAATACCCCCCGAGAAGATCGACACCTCATCCGAATGGCATTACAGAACAGATCTGCGTCCTGCGTCGGCTCTGGCGCAACAGTGGAACACTGTAACACTTCATACACTAGCAGGGGTGTCAGTCCGTAGCCATTTATTACGGCATGGGTTACGTGAACGTCGTCCGCTTCTCCGGCTATCTTTGATAAATGTGCAGAAACATACCAGATGGCAGGAATGGTATCATATAGTGTTTTTGGACGAATACAGGTTCTGTTTGAAAATGATGGCCTCATTTTGGTTCGCCACAGACATGTGGAGCGGCATCACAGTGACTGCAGTCGCACAAGACATAGAGCGCAACCTCGAGGCCTTGCGGTGTAGGATGCTATTGGGTTCAACCACAAAGCGCAGTTTGTGCATATCCAGAGTACTGTGACCTACGTGACATCCTTCGACCCGTAGCCATACCCTTTCTCCACAACACCCGAGCAGCAATTTTTCAGCAAGACAATGCATGACCACATGTTGGTGCAGGAAAACGTGCCTTCTTGATCTCACAGACTGTCAGCCTTTTGCCTCGGCCCGCTAGATCACCAGACTTGTCGCCAATCGAAAATGTGTGAGATATGGTGAAACGAAGGGTGCAGTGCTGTGACCCGTGGCCGACCAGCACAGATGAACTTTGGAACTAGGTAAATGCACCATGGATGGCTATACACAGGACGCCATTCGCATTAAATTCCTCGATGATATCACGCATGGAAGAAGTTATCAGGGTCCATGGTGGACCCTGTGCCTACTAGGCAACAGGACACCTGCTAAACCGAGGTGACTGAAATGCTCATGACTTCTGCAGAATATTCTAATGCACATGTCCTGTAAATATGAATTTCCTATCTGTAGTCGTTCAAGGTGCTCCATTTTGTTTCCGAACATGAATGTAAGACAAAAGTTATTCACATTCTGCATGTCTATTCTTCACGTATACGTATTTATTTCTCAACATAGTCACCCTGAATACGAACAAATTTCTCCCAACGAGAGACTGGTTCGTTGATACCATCACTACAGAATGTTTTTGTTTACGGAGCCACAACCTCAACTCTGGTTGCATCCCTTCATCGCTATCAAAGTCAAGTCCTCGCACGTGTTCTTTGAGTTTTGGAAACGGATGCAAATCGCATGGGGCAAAGTAGGAACTGTATGGAGCATGATCGAAGAGAGGGAACCCAAGGCGTCGGACTGTTGCAGATGTCGCAGCGCTCGTGTGCGGCCTCGCATTGTCTGCTGAAGGAGAGAATGCCCCATGTGTGGACGAACACCTCAAATTCGAAACTGGATTACAGTACGCCGTTCCTCACGCACCGTATAAAAGTATACAACCGGAAATAGCGGTACATGCGACCTGGCTTAGCTGCTTGGCAGCACGTTATATGCAAATAAGTAAGTAAAAATAAAGTCATTATGCGGTATGCTTCATTTCGTATGATAACAACAGGAAAATTAAGAATGAAATTAAGAAGCTGAGAACACGAAACACGAGAACACACGCGTACCTATATTCACTATAATTTTACTTCTTACCATTAGGTGAGTGGAGCGAAGCTCTTTACGCAATTAAAGTAGAACAAAACCGAAGAAAAACATTTTCACCGTGGGGCAGCGGAAAGCTTTGGTCAAGATAATAAGCAGTCTCTAGCTAGACAAATGAAACGAGACGCTACTGAGGTACAGAGCAAACTTACGAAAACTGGGAACGTCTTCCACTTAGTACTAGAATTATTACCGATATTAAACTTACTAACTCCTTAAGAATAGTTATTAGCACGAATTTCAATATAATACAATGTACAGGGTGATTCTGTGATGAAGTTACGTATCTTCAGGGATGATGGAGAAGGATAAGAGTATAAATTTGAGATGAGGGACTCCGGTCCGAAAACGACCGAGTCAGAAGTTATTAGCAAAAGTCGATCTGATACCTCTGACAGTAGAATACATATCCCGATACTGCTATTGCTAAAACTGTAGAGTATGCAACTTTCAGAGGTGGTAATATAGACAAAAAACAGAAAAAAGGCTAGTGAACATGAGTTCTAAAATGTATACCTTAAGAGCTAGAGCAGTTGTTCCTCTTCGATGCTGTGAAACCATCTCTTCTACTGCAAGTTTCCATTTTTTGCAGAAGGTGGTATGGACCAAAACAAGAAAAAATTGTTCTACAAATATAGACCCCAAAATGCATATATATAGTGAGTGCCTTGTCTCTTCTACCGAACAAGTGCCCATAGCTCTGAAAATATGCGTTTTAAAGCATATTTACTGGACATTTTTGTTTTCGCTTTCTTGTCCATATTGCCCCCTCCAAAACTTATGGAAACCAAAGAGCATCCAGTAGAAGATATGTGTTTCACAGTATAGAAGATGAACGACTACTGATATCTGTTACTGTATACGTTCTAGAATCATGTTTGCTAGACTTCTTTTCACCTCTGGAAGTTCCCTACCTTATAATCTTAGTAACAACTGTACTGGTATATTTATTCCACTGTCAGAGGTATCAGAAAGATTTTCGTTTATAACTTTCAACTAGGTCGTTTTCTGACAAGGTCTCTTATCTCAAATTGACACATTTATCCTTCTCCAGAGTTTGCAACACTATCACGATACCACACAGTATAATGTTCATAATACTCCCGAATTTCAGTGAAACGGAACAAGCTCACTGGAAAAACGTTCCCTATCTGTCCAAAAACTTTTCGCGTAACGTGTGAGGTGTTATGGGAGAGCAGGGTTCACATTGCCACTCCGTTCTTCCGATTCAGGTTTAGCGTGGTTTTCGAAAATAAGTTGAGAAGACTCCAGGGAAGTTTCAATCTTGGGTTCAGTCTCTGATGACACCGACATTGACCAGTCCTTTAAGCTTTTTTCTGTTCCATTTTCACCCCTATTCGATACAAGACAGTAAGCCACTTTCTATTTATGCCGCAGACAGAAGCAAAACTGTATGCAGTTCAGAAGTCCAGTAATATTTCTCCGTTTTTCTTTTATGCGTATGAGGTTGCATGTAAAATTTAAGGCTTTGGGTTGTTCACAGCTAGTCTCCCTCACCAGTTTAGAGATGCGCAGTTGATTTTTTTGGGAAAAAGTACAGTGTCCTTATAGAATGTTTTACGGACTGAACAGAATTTCTGTGTTCGACTAAACTTATTTTCAGCTGACGAGAGAATCCGAGTTTCCAATGCTATGTTTACTGTGTTTGAGCTCTAAATGTTGCAGTCATGGATATTACACAAACCTTACAGCCAGAGCACTGAATAACTGCTTTGTGCTGGAGATCTGTTGTCTGCCCTGTCTCACTATGTACGTCAACATAGATATTAGTGTTGTCACCTACTTTTCACAATATATATAAATGACCTAGTAGATAGTGTCGGAAGTTCCATGCCGCTTTTCGCGGATGATGCTGTAGTATACAGAGAAGTTGCAGCATTAGAAAATTGTAGCGAAATGCAGGAAGATCTGCAGCGGATAGGCACTTGGTGCAGGGGGTGGCAACTGACCCTTAACATAGACAAATGTAATGTATTGCGAATACATAGAAAGAAGGATCCTTTATTGTATGATTATATGATAGCGGAACAAACACTGGTAGCAGTTACTTCTGTAAAATATCTGGGAGTATGCGTGCGGAACGATTTGAAGTGGAATGATCATATAAAATTAATTGTTGGTAAGGCGGGTACCAGGTTGAGCTTCATTGGGAGAGTCCTTAGAAAATGTAGTCCATCAACAAAGGAGGTGGCTTACAAAACACTCGTCCGACCTATACTTGAGTATTGCTCATCAGTGTGGGATCCGTACCAGATCGGGTTGACTGAGGAGATAGAGAAGATCCAAAGGAGAGCGGCGCGTTTCGTCACAGGGTTATTTGGTAACCGTGATAGCGTTACGGAGATGTTTAACAAACTCAAGTGGCAGACTCTGCAAGGGAGGCGCTCTACATCACGGTGTAGCTTGCTCGCCAGGTTTCGAGAGGGTCCGTTTCTGGATGAGGTATCGAATATATTGCTTCCCCCTACTTATACCTCCCGAGGAGATCACGAATGTAAAATTAGAGAGATTAGAGCGCGCACGGAGGCTTTCAGACAGTCGTTCTTCCCGCGAACCATACGCGACTGGAACAGGAAAAGGAGGTAATGACAGTGGCACGTAAAGTGCCCTCCGCCACACACCGTTGGGTGGCTTGCGGAGTATAAATGTAGATGTAGATGTAGAATCAGTTCAGTGCATGCTGTTTCTTTCTCCATATTATGGATCTTAACGGAATAATGCGAAATACACGGGGTAGAAAAATTGTAAAATGAAATAACATAAAAACTATTCTTCAGCCCGTTAGTTAGACACCGAATGTGCCAAAATAAATAAATATTTAAATATAAAAAGGGACCTTAACTCTGCCTCGTGTAAAGCTCCTGTTAATCCCTACGATACAGACAGCTACGATACAGATAGCTCCAATATTCACTCTGCCAGAAAGAGTTTTCAGGGACGATACGAAATGCCTCTGTAGTGATTGTTTATCATTTGTTGTTGTAGTCCATACACCTCTCTTTTTTAAAATGTTTCGAAGAACTAAATGTCATCAACCCTTGTGGTATAGATACAGGCATAGTAGATGTAATTTCATTTTACGTCATCTGACTGCATCATTTGTGAATTCACATTGTTTTCGAAATACGATTAAAGTTATACGTTTGACTATAAATTGGACAAATTTTATGAATACTTGTACAATGACTTCCAGAAATTTCAACAATGCGTGTAAAATTGAAGTTTGGAAATTCGAGAGTAGGGTAGCACAGATCTTTGTCCGGCTATTCTGACTAAGATTTTTTTGTTATTTCTTAAACTATCTGAAGTGTATGACGGGATGTTCCTTAACAAAAAGCCACGACCATTTTCCTTTTCTCTAGTTACCTAATAAGATCATGTGCTTCGTCTCTAGTAACGTTAACAAGTCAACAAGACAAACTCTAACTCCTTTTTCTTCCGTATGCTCCAATTAACGAACATTAATACATTTTTTACATTATTTAAACACAGTTTCTTGCTGTACGGAGGGTTAAATGGCACTCGCATTTTGCCTTCCACAGACAGCTAGAAGCTGTACATGAGTTGCTATTGACCAGAGAAAATCGTTGCTCCACAGGAGATGTAACTTGCTTCAGGCTACTTTAATTTTTTACAATTTGCTGTTTCAAGTGGTTTAAATCGCACTTGCTTCCGTGCGTACGTAGATTTTAGCTGTGAACTCCAACACCTCGTTGGCTAGTGTCCAAAACCAAATCAACCATTTCAGCTCGAGCCGCTGCTGTTAGCTTTGCCATTGCTGCGCTAAGAGATGAATTCGAAGGAAGAATGGTGACGAGCATTTGTGCGGTGCTCATTAAATTTAGGGTTCTTAGTAAATCCATGTGCAAAAGAGGTCTCTCCAGAGTTAAGACGACACTATCTATTTCGCCCCACCACGTTAAAAAAGTTCGGGAACTGGCAAAAGGCAACTGCAAACCGACTGTGGTAACCATCTACATCAGTCACTGAAGCGAATGGAGTGTTGCAGCAACGCACATGCGAGTCGAAGGAGGCCAATGTGTCACATCACCAGACAGAACGTTACTTCAGCCTCACTGCACCAGCAGTTTATGCAAAGAAATTCTTAATAGACCGAAAAACGACGTATTTCGCTAGATGATTGATATAGTTGCAGATGATGAACTTTGATTAATTCTACCATATTACAACCAAGTCAAAAAGTAGTGAACAGATAGAATTGTTTGAAGACGAGGGTGCTTGGTCTGTCAAGGAGGAAACGATGGCTGCCTTTCTCACTACGATGTGAATGTTGAATCGAGCGACAACGCCTAAACAGATGAGTCATCAATTTTGGTTGAATAAATAGTCGTCCCAGGTAATTGAGGACATACCACATGCCTTTGATCCGTTCCCATGTGAACCTGCACTGTTTCTATAAAAGAAGACCAATCTGCAAGAATTTTCTATGTACGATGAGGTTTGGCTGAATGATGAGTGTCTTCAAAACTCGGGGAATCCAGGCCAAGTATATCACTAGAGAAACCCAAAACAAGTTTATCTTCGGATCTACATACTGTCAGCAGCCAGAGAAATGAGTACCGAGAGAGCATACTCCATTATTTCTACTGGCCGAGTTTTTTTATCGTTACAAGATTTTAGAAGTCTTGTCAGCAGCAGCCGGTCGAGACAGACGCAGCAACAGGGAAGTAGCCGATTTTGTGACTTTTACGAGTTCCTAACCAGGAGCGAATTGTATAATTTCATCCATGTGCTTTGATAAGTTAGTTTCTTGCGTTTCTGAGTGTTAATTTAATACCTAATAGCCACAGTTCTTTTGCACTGGAAAGTAAATCGATTTTGTAACATATTACAAGTTCATAATCAGGGGCGAATTATTTAGTTTCACGTGAGTGCTTCGGTAGTTAGGTTATTTAATCTCCGCGTATTAACCTAATTTATTGGACACAGTTCCTGCGTTTTCGTCAGCATCTGCAGTAGAGTTCCGTAGCGCGAGTCGATAGTCGTTTGTTTGTTTGTTTTGAAAGCTAGAGACCGCGTTTTGGCTGAGACACAGTTCCTGCATTTTCATCAGCGTCTACAGTAGAGTTCTGCAGCACAATTCGGTAGTCTGTTTATCTGGGTAGTTCAGTTTTGCACAGTCTTTAATATGGAGAGGGACTGTGATTGTTGTGTGCAGATGCGAGCCGAATTGGTGACACTTTGCCCTCAGCTCCAGGCTGTGATAGCTTCGGTTACACAGCTTGTTGTTGCAGTGGATGGGCACCACTGTTGTGGGCCGACAGTGGGGATCCAATAGACGTCCAGCACATCAGAGTTCTCTGATCGTTCCTCACTGGTGGACAGCCCAGTTAGGCCCAGCGCACACTGCACGTAGCAGAAGCAGAGCCGCTTTTGTGGAGCACGCTTTCCAGTGGGGCACCGCATACTGCACGCAGCCGAGGCGCAGGGGAGGATTAACTGGATCGGCCCTCTGTCCCGCTGTCCAAGCCGCACAGTTTTCCTCTGCCTGTGGCCCGAGGGGCCCGTTATCTCAGATCCCATCTCTGTCAGCGGTTCGCACCAGAACGGAGGAACTTTTGTCTGTGGCACCGCGCTGCACTCGGCCAGTAGTGACTTTCCAGCAGCAGTGTGTGCATCTGCGACAGTACCTCACTTTCGTTCTTGTACGAAGTCTTTTAGTTATGGAACACCTCATTCAGTTAGTTCAGGACAACCCAGTGCTGTACGACACCAGTCATCCGGACTACATGCGAAGAAAATTGAAGGACGAAATATGGAAGAAGGTTGCAGAGGAATTACATTACAGCAATTGTAAGTATTATTTATTAATTGATTTATTTATTTTATATGCATTTTCACAATATACATGTGATATTAATGACATTAGTCGTTCTCTTTAGTATTGGCCTCTTTTTATAGTTGCATACTGCCATTGAACAGAGCCTTCTGGTGAATTAAAACACTCATTAAAATTTTCTCTCGTAAGAAAAGCTTCACTCGTGTTTCTGCACCTACTTGGAGCAGGTGACAGAAGCTGGTTGGTACTCAATGGTCCCATGTCGTCGTCCTCGGCGAGATCATTTGACGTAATGTTATCAGTCCTCAAGCAATTATGAAGTACACATGCAGCTGTCACAATTCTATCTACAGCCTCTAGTTTACACTCAAAAGGCCGTTTAAACACACGAAATCCGGAACTCAAGATACCAAATGCACACTCTACAGTTTGACGAGCACGAGACAGTCTGTAATTATAAACTTTATTTTTGTCATTGCCGGTAACTCTGCATTTAGGGTACGGTCGCATTAAGTTTTTTAATAATGGAAATGCCTCATCATCTACGAAAACGTAAGGGGCTCTCTTTTGTTGTCTAGGAAGCGATTTATCTCCTGGGATTTTTAAAGTTCCGTCAGTCAGTTTTCTTCCTAATACTGAATTAGAAAAAATATTTGCATCACTAAATCTGCCCATTGAACCGACGTCTATAGAGGTAAATCTGTAATGAGCATCGACAGTAGCCATTAATACTACAGAGCAATGCTGTTTATAATTGAAAAATGAGGAACCAGATAATTGAAGTTTTCGCAAAATGATATGTTTCCCATCAACACCTCCAAGACAATTGTAAAACTGCCATTTCCTCTCAAAGTCAGAAGCAATATTTTACCACATAACTGTTGTTGGCTCAGGTAGATAAATGGATTGTAGATGCTTCCATATCGCTCCACACGCATCATAAACTATCTTCGACACTGTCCTTTGACCCATGTGATAGCTTAGAGTGATGGTTTTAAACATGTCCCCCGTTGTTAAATACCTAAAATGAAAAAAGACAACAATCAGTTTATGTCGCATAAGCAGAGTGGACAGAAAGTTACTAAGTGTTTCGACATTTATGGTACGTGTACGTGAAATCACAGATTGTTTCTGACACTACTAGGGGAATGGGGCAAAACTATTCGAAAATGTAACTGTTCACCTTTCTTATGTCACTTTATACGGAAATATATGAAAAACTAAATTCAGGAATTCCTTGTTGCAGGGGAAACAGCGAAAGAAAATTGGAGAAAACTTAGGGATTGTCATCGAGCTGCCCTCCGTAGACAGAAAAAGAAGAGTGGGCAAGCAGCGACCTCAATCCGCCCATGGCTGTACCAAAATCAAGATGGAATTTTTAGTTCCATATATGGCCAACAGAGGTACAGTAACAAATATGATGGAAGAGGTAAATGCTACAACGAGCGTTGCAAATGATGGTGGAGGAGATGACGTAACAGACACACAGTGGAACGAAACACAAGACGACTTGGGGACGCCATTGTCAAAGAAGAAAAAGGAAGCAGATTTCAGTAAAATCATTCTTGAAAGTATTAACAGCTACGAAGAGAGAGCTAAGAAAAGAGACATTTTACGCGAAAGATCACTGCATCAAGAAAATGACGCTCGGAAGGATATAGGTATTAGTTTTTTGCGCGCGCTGTTTGAGATTGGTTATAACTGATAATTATTGTGAAGGTCGTTCGATGAATCCTCTGGCAGGCACTTAAGTGTGGTTTGCAGTGTATCCATGCAGATGTAGATGTAGATGTAGATGTAGGTGTAGAACTGGCACGTTAGATTGTCAAAGTCCCGAGCGTGTTAAAAGGCCCCGCCCATAATTTTCCAAAGGTTTTCAATTGGGAAGAGATCTGGTGACTTTGCTGGCCGAAGCAGGATTGGACTAGCAGGAATACAAGCAGTAAAAACTATCACCGTGAGTGTATGGGAGTTATCTTGCTGAGATGTAAGCTCAGCATGGCTTACCATGGAGGACGAGGAACTGGGCATAAAATACCGTCGACGTACCGCCGAGCTGTAACGGTGTGCGGATGACAATCAGAGGTGTCCTGCTATGAAATGAAATGGCACCCTGGACTGGTTGTCAGGCATGGATGGAGGGCGGGCGTCAGGTTGGTATCCCACCGCTGTCATGGCCGTCTCCAGACGCATCTTCGACTTGGAACCTCATTGACTGTAGTAGAACTGTCTTCAAAGACGAGTCGCACTTTGAACTGAGCCCCAGCGACAGATACATCATATTTACCGCTTTCCGTCCCATTCGGTTAATTCCTTCTTGGTGTACGTCTGTGTCTCTCTCTCTCCCTTTTACGTGTACTGCAGATTAGACGTGTAACAAAGAGATGTGTTGGTTATAGGTTTCCAAAAAACGCCGAACAGAGAAATCGATCAACATAGAAAGGTGAAATCACTGTAATGATGCCGCCACAAACAGTAAAATTTGAAAGTGTAAATTTCTGCTAGACACTCAAATTAGTTAAATTTGTAAACTTTGTTACACATTTAGTTCCTGTGCTGACAGTTTATAATTTTTTGTGTGATCGTCCTATTTGGCTAACCCTGAGTACATAAAGGTTAATAATAAAGAATGTATATTGTCTCTGGTACTTTTAGTAAATTACGCAGTTCTCACTATCAATGCGTATTACACCTTCTGATATACGCCAGTAGTACAGTGACTTATAATCTACATCTACATGGATACTCTGCAAATCACATTTAAGTGCCTGGCAGAAGTTTCATCGAACCACCTTCACAATTCTCTATTACTTCAATCTCGTATAGCGCGCGGGAAGAACGAACACCTATATCTTTCCGTACGAGCTCTTGTTTCCCTTATTTTATCGTGGTGATCGTTTCTCCCTATGTAGGTCGGTGTCAACAAAATATTTTCGCATTCTGAGGAATGATGTCCAGCCCAAATCCTGTATCATTTCAGTGACACTCTCTCCCATATTTCGCGATGATACAAAATGTGCCGCTCTTCTTTGAACTTTTTCAATGCAGTCTGTCAGTCCTATCTGTTAGGGATCCCACACCGTGCAGCATTTCTAAAAGAGGGCGGACAAGCGTAGTGTCTCCTTAGTAGACCTGTTGCATTTTCTAAGTGTCCTGCCAATAAAACGCAATCTTTGGTTAGCCATCCCCACAACATTTTCTATATGTTCCTTCCAATTTAATTTGTTCATAATTGTAATTCCTAGGCATTTGATTGAATTTACGGCTTTTAGAAATGTGAAAAATATTCAAACTCTGATGGTTGCTCAGCGAGTAATCGAAAGAGTCATGTTGGGATTGACTGAGGGAGACAGGATAACTAACAAATAAAAACATAGTGGAACTCGCTAGAGCAGAAGAAGTAATGAAATGGAAATGGAGGGCAGAACATGTAGCTAGGTGAGTGGATGCTGGGTGGAGTACCGAGGGTTTTCTGGATTTCAGCAGAGAAGAAAAAGCCTATATGTTCTTGTTTTCAGAAGGAGTGACGTTCAAAGTTCCCTCCCTCCCCTTCCAGGAATCCAAATTTAGATCTTCTACGACCTACCCAAACAATATGAGGAGAATATTGGGTTGCTCTCATCAAGAAAACCGCAGCAGAATTCTTCCCCTTCGCCACCAAAGTGGGCCGGTGGTCCGTCTCTAATGGTTGGTCCTGAACGGGCATTCACGCATCTTTCTTTGACTTTCTTGTTCTGAGTAGAATTACTAGCTTCTGCGAGGGTCGATGGGCATTAACGAGGATCTTCTGTCCGTTTGTAAACCATGTTCTCCTTTTTCAGAACGTATCCAGTTATCTACAGATCTCTGTGATTTTTAGCATTTAGTCGTCTGTTTACGGGAGACACACTGAAGGTCTTGTGGCTGTTACTTTATTTATTACATTTTGTATTCAAATTATAACAACTTTCCGAAGCACTTTTCCTGATGTTCTAACAACTGTTGCATTCTTTCAAGTCATTCATCAGACAATTAACACACAGAAATTTAGAAGGTGATGAATTGCCAGAAGCAAATATTCCAAACAGTATTGCAGTCGTTCCTCCTTTAATGCATAGAGAAAGCCTCGCATAGAAACGTTCCTGTGTCAATTTCATTGTTTCTTCTGCGCAACTGAAGCACATACCGAAACAGCCGTGTACCGCAAGTCTCTAGAGGAACAGAAGGTTCCAAATAATTGGATAAGATCACAGGTAGTTCCAGTATTCAAGAAGGGTCGTCGAGCAGATGTGCAAAACTATAAGCCTATATCTCTGACATCGATCTATTGTAGAATTTTAGAACATGTTTTCTGCTCGCGTATCATGTCATTTCTGGAAACCCAGAATCTACTATGTAGGAATCAACATGGATTCCGGAAACAGCGATCGTGTGAGACCCAACTCACTTTATTTGTTCATGAGACCCAGGAAATATTAGATACAGGCTCCCAGGTAGATGCCATTTTCCTTGACTTCCGGAAGGCGTTCGATACAGTTCCGCACTGTCGCCTGATAAACAAAGTAAGAGCCTACGGAATATCAGACCAACAGTGTGGCTGGATTGAATAGTTTTTAGCAAACAGAACACAGCATGTTGATATCAATAGAGAGACGTCTACAGACGTTAAAGTAACCTCTGGCGTGCCACAGGGGAGTGTTATGGGACTATTGCTTTTCACAATATATGTAAATGACCAAGCAGATAGTGTCGGAAGTTCCATGCGGCTTTTCGCGGATGATGCTGTAGTATACAGAGAAATTGCAGCATTAGAAAATTGCAGCGAAATGCAGGAAGATCTGCAGCGGATAAGCACTTGGTGCAGGGAGTGGCAACTGGCCCTTAACATAGACAAATGAAATGTATTGCGAATACATAGTGTGATGTGTCGACAGAGGGGCCGACACAGTGTTATTTTGAGGGGGCCGAATAGGCACGCTATAAGCTCACCCAGAATATCGTGAAGTCTGAAACAGGACGCTCAATGAATGCTAATAAGAAAAGATCGTAATGTCGGTTTACTTAACTTTATTATCCTTGTGGTATACACCGTTCTTGTTGAGACATGCTTTGGACGATAATTATCAATTGCTATGTAAGGCTAATGGCGCCTTGCTAGGTCGTAGTCATGGACTTAGCTGAAGGCTATTCTAACTGTCTCTCGGCAAATGAGAGTAAGGCTTCGTCAGTGTAGTCGCTAGCAAAGTCGTCGTACAACTGGGGCGAGTGCTAGTCCGTCTTTCTAGACCTGCCATGTGGGGGCGCTAGGTCTGCAAGTACTGACAGTGGCGACACGCGGGTCCGACATGTACTAATGGACCGCGGCCGATTTAAAGCTACCACCTAGCAAGTGTGGTGTCTGGCGGTGACACCACACATAGAAAGAAGGATCCTTTATTGTATGATTATATGATAGTGGAACAAACACTGGTAGCAGTTACTTCTGTAAAATATCTGGGAGTATGCGTACGGAACGATTTGAAGTGGAATGATCATATCAAATTAATTTTTGTTAAGGCGGGTGCCAGGTTGAGATTCATTGGGAGAGTCCTTAGAAAATGTAGTTCATCAACAAAGGAGGTGGCTTACAAAACATTCGTTCGACCTATACTCGAGTACAGGGCTATTACAAATGATTGAAGTGATTTCATAAATTCACTGTAGCTCCATTCACGACACACTACAGATACGTAGAAAAACTCATAAAGTTTTGTTCGGCTGAAGCCGCACTTCAGGTTTCTACCGTCAGAGCGCTCGAGAGCGCAGTGAGACAAAATGGCGACAGGAGCCGAGAAAGCGTATGTCGTGCTTGAAATGCACTCACATCAGTCAGTCATAACAGTGCAACGACACTTCAGGACGAAGTTCAACAAAGATCCACCAACTGCTAACTCCATTCGGCGATGGTATGCGCAGTTTAAAGCTTCTGGATGCCTCTGTAAGGGGAAATCAACGGGTCGGCCTGCAGTGAGCGAAGAAACGGTTGAACGCGTGCGGGCAAGTTTCACGCGTAGCCCGAGGAAAATTGGCTCATGCCAGAACTGGAGACCGACAGCGCCGACTTCATCTTTCAACAGGATGGTGCTCCACCGCACTTCCATCATGATGTTCGGCATTTCTTAAACAGGAGATTGGAAAACCGATGGATCGCTCGTGGTGGAGATTATGATCAGCAATTCATGTCATGGCCTCCACGCTCTCCCGACTTAACCCCATGTGATTTCTTTCTGTGGGGTTATGTGAAAGATTCAGTGTTTAAACCTCCTCTACCAAGAAACGTGCCAGAACTGCGAGCTCGCATCAACGATGCTTTCGAACTCATTGATGGGGACATGCTGCGCCGAGTGTGGGAGGAACTTAATTATCGGCTTGATGTCTGCCGAATCACTAAAGGGGCACATATCGAACATTTGTGAATGCCTAAAAAAACTTTTTGAGTTTTTGTATGTGTGTGCAAAGCATTGTGAAAATATCTCAAATAATAAAGTTATTGTAGAGCTGTGAAATCGCTTCAATCGTTTGTAATAACCCTGTCTTGCTCATCAGTGTGGGATCCGTACCAGGTCGGGTTGACAGAGGAGATAGAGAAGATCCAAAGAAGAGCGGCGCGTTTCGTCACAGGGTTATTTGGTAAGCGTGATAGCGTTACGGAGATGTTTAACAAACTCAAGTGGCAGACTCTACAAGAGAGGCGCTCTGCATCGCGGTGTAGCTTGCTGTCCAGGTTTCGAGAGGGTGCGTTTCTGGATGAGGTATCGAATATATTGCTTCCCCCTACTTATACCTCCCGAGGAGATCATGAATGTAAAATTAGAGAGATTCGAGCGCACACGGAGACTTTCCGGCAGTCGTTCTTCCCGCGAACCATACGCGACTGGAACAAAAACGGTAGGTAATGGCGGTGGCACATAAAGTGCCCTCCGCCACACACCGTTGGGTGGCTTGCGGACTATAAATGTAGATGTAGATGTAGAAACTAGCGGCCCATTAAGAAAGCTGAGCAAGCTGAAACGTGCATGATCTACTAACACTTGGTGACTGAGCTACTACCAATGGGTAACTGAGCGACGAACAATGAGTAAGTGAGCGATTAACAACGGGCAACTTAGCTATTAACGAAGGGTAACACGATCGAATGGCTTTCTTGGCAATGAATCGGTCAACAGGAACATATTAAAACTCAAAACTTTTGCAGTGACCCTCTTAATACTGATTTCTAGAGCATATTTAGCGCACGTACTGCTATTTAACCCTAGAACACTAAATGGGGGAAATGTTACATTGTTATTTTACCATCGTAAATTTTACTACTCCATATTTTATTCAAAGGAAGTCATAATTTACAAATGGTTCAAATGGCTCTAAGCGCTATGCGACTGAACTCCTGAGGTCATCAGTCGCCTAGAACTTAGAACTAATTAAACCTAACTAACCTAAGGACATCACACACATCCATGCCCGAGGCAGGATTCGAACCTGCGACCGTAGCGGTCGCTCGGCTCCAGACTGTAGCGCCTAGAACCGCTCGGCTACTCCGGCCGACCATAATTTACATTTTAGACACTAGTTAATTACAATTATAAGGTCTCCAGTGGTATGCCGCATACAAAATAAGTACAAAATGTCCTGTTTTGCCAGCCGGAGTGGCCGAGCGGTTCTAGGCGCTACAGTCTGGAACCGCGCGACCACTACGGTTGCAGGTTCGAATCCTCCCTCGGGCATGGATGTGTGTGATGTCCTTAGGTTAGTTAGGTTTAAGTAGCTCTAAGTTCTCGGGGACTTATGACCTCAGCAGTTAAGTCCCATAGTGCTCAGAGCCATTTGAACCATTTGTCCTGTTTTACCCCTTATACTGACAATAACCGGTTGGCGATTACCGTGAATTGGCGCCAACTGAAATTGCAAGTTTTAGAAGTTTTAGTAATCTAGGGTGAAACTAAATAATATTGATGAGGGTCAGTCAGATTCTCTTTAATTTTTATAAGTTTAAAAAAATATTCGATTATTAATAAGTACTTGGTTGCTCCTGTCATCGAAAAAACCGACCCTGTTGCATCACTAATCCACTTTTTCAAATGATTCGCTAATAGTGTGATTAAACACATTTTGGCACATTTTGGAAGGAAATGAAGTAGGCTCTTCTCACGCCTTAACGCGGTTTGAGTTTTAAATTGTCCACATAACGAAGAGATCTTAACATCACAGCAAAAGATTGTTTTAAAATAATGTTAGTGCAACTGCAAGAAAATTTTTTCTTAAGTACGACCATAAGTCACAAAAGTCAAAGGCATTGTTTTTCAGAATTGTTGTTGTTTCTCCGGTTTAAATGTTTTTCTAATTTTTGCAACTTATTGCCGTGTCTATCACTCGTACAAAGTCGAATGCTATGTTACAGATTTGTTAAACGGAATGAAAAATGGAGGAGAATTAGTGCACGTTTTGTAACAGGGAATTATTTAATCACATTTTGATCAATATATTTTTAAAATAATTTTTAACTATACCTCCTTGTCTCTTGTACCTCGACCTACACATGCTTTTTTTTATATAAAGTATCGCACATCATGTGCACATATTAACAGCGTGTGCGGTTGAGGTCTTCGCTGTGACTAAGAAAATTTTCTCAAAAGAAATTTGCTCCAATTTTTACTTAGTGACGAGTGTGTACCATTGTACCACCAGGCACTTGGGAACCGAACAGCTTTCAGTTATTCACTGTATTATATTGTATTTGTGATGTAAATCTTAATCAATAGACAGAGTCTTCTTGATATCAGTATCTTCCCCACGTCTGAAGCTGCTGCATGGCGAGTAAGAATTTAATTCTCATCTATTTATTTATTACTGTTACAAGTGACTCCGCTTTCTTGCGATTAAAACTGCAGGTTGTTATGTAACATACCTTCTATGTTTCTTTCAGTATGACACTGAATAATACGAAAATTCTACAGCCTTATTAAAAGAAAAAATGTAGAAATGAAAGAAAACCAGAAGAGTAAAGTAGAAAAACAAGTTGGATTCCGCGTTTCAAGAAGAAGAATCACGTGTCTTAACGACAGCGCCACTCCGATGGGTCTTTACTTAAGATCAAGAATATAAGCGCTCACCAGTTAACGTAATGGTACGACTTTGTATGTATGGAGGGAGTGTTGTGGGAGGAGGGAACGGTCGCACGAGTTCGTGTGTGTTGTTGTTTTAATTAGTTTATATGAAATGTTGATTATATCTACAGTACTTTGCTTCCATACGATATGTTAATTATTGATAATATGTTCGATTCCAATGACGGCCTTGTTGATCTCTGTAGGACGCATATGTAAACGACTAACTTGAGAACGATGAAGTGCGGGGAGCACGCATCGCCGGTGCTAGCATTATAACGAAGTGCAACACAGTTTTCCAGCTCTCGCTGGTTTGTCTGTTAAGCTTCTGGAAGAGTAATACGATTTTGATAGGGAAGTGTGCGCGATAAATGAAGCTGACATATGTTGTCGCAGCAAATATTTGGAGTGCGCAGCGGCCAGCGGTGCCACGTAATGAACAGAGCGGGCGCGTCAAGTGTCGCCATATGCTCTCCACAGTCGATAGTCACGCTCGCCGCAGCCGCTGCCGCTGCCGCTCCCATATGAAGCCATCGTTGCGGGGAAATTTATCGTCGGATATTGCGGCCGTGGCCTGCGCGCACCCGCGGAAAGATACAGCTGCGTACCAACCTCTCTAATCGCACGTACCAATTTAGCTGAGCGCTGCTATTTGTTCGTGTATAATGGTTATTATGGTTTAACAGGTGGCTGCATGCACCGAGTCAACGTCGACTTCCGTATTTCGAATTTTATTACACCAAGGCATACAGGCCATCATGAAGATAGGGAGTAACATCAGTTGCGATCGGACAGAAATACGCGGCACGTGGCTAGGGTAGGATCTATACACAATGGTTATAGGCATTAGGAGTCTCAGTGTTATGTGTGTTGGAAACAGGTGTAGAGATGTCCCTGGATAGATATGGTATGGTACTTGCAGTATTACTAGAAACCTTAAATTTTGTCTCTTTCTAGATCCTGAGTACCGATTTTATTTTCCCGTCATTATCCGATTAGTTTGGTTCTTTTGTCTCCGGAATAGAAAAAGTTTGTTCACTATCAGCACCCGCCACAAAAACTGTACTAATCATGTTTCCATAAACAGACGGCACACTTAGTTTCCTTCGTGCATGTGCTAGTGGCTAAAATAGTGTACAGACGAGAATTGCCAAACTTGCCGGCCGCGGTGGTCTAGCGGTTCTGGCGCTGCAGTCCGGAACCGCGGGACTGCTACGGTCGCAGGTTCGAATCCTGCCTCGGGCATGGGTGTGTGTGATGTCCTTAGGTTAGTTAGGTTTAAGTAGTTCTAAGTTCTAGGGGACTTATGACCTAAGATGTTGAGTCCCATAGTGCTCAGAGCCATTTGAACCATTTTTGCCAAACTTGTTATCATCAACGATGAGAAATTTTGTCGATTGTTTTATGACTGATGGACTATTAATTCGTTTCTTATTAAGCTATATTTTTTGGCAATATCAGCGAGCTTTGCCAGTCGGAGTGGCCGTGCGGTTCTAGGCGCTACAGTCTGGAGCCGAGCGACCGCTATGGTCGCAGGTTCGAATCCTACCTCGGGCATGGATGTGTGTGATGTCCTTAGGTTAGTTAGGTTTAAATAGTTCTAAGTTCTAGGCGACTGATGACCTCAGAAGATAAGTCGCATAGTGCTCAGAGTCATTTGAACCAACCATCAGCGAGCTTAACAATTAGGCACCAGAAATAATGTGATTTATCCGTAATTTTACTATACGAGGTGCATTCAAGTTCTAAGGCCTCCGATTTTTTTTCTCCAGACTGGAAAGAGATAGAAACATGCGCATTGTTTTAAAATGAGGCCGCGTTCATTGTCAATACGTCCCAGAGGTGGCAGCACCGTACGGCAGATGGAATTTTACCGCCAGCGGCGAGAATGAGACTGTTTTAATGCTTAAAATGGCGACGTTTTCCTTACTTGAACAGTGTGCGATCATTCGTTTTCTGAATTTGTGTGGTGTGAAACAAATTGAAATTCATCGACAGTTGAAGGAGACATGTAGTGATGGAGTTATGGATGTGTGTCGAAAGTGCGTTCGTGGGTGCGACAGTTTAATGAAGGCAGAACATCGTGTGACAACAAACCGAAAACAACCTCAGGCTTGCACAAGCCGGTCTGACAACATGATCGAGAAAGTGGAGAGAATTGTTTTGGGGGATCGCCGAATGACTATTGAACAGATCGCCTCTAGAGTTGGCATTTCTGTGGGTTCTGTGCACACAATCCTGCATGATTGCTGCATGAATGCTGACGGACGACCACATGGCTGCCCGTGTGGCATGTTGCCAAGCAATGTTGACGCGCAACGACAGCATGAATGGGACTTTCTTTTCGTCGGTTGTGACAATCGATGAGACGTGGATGCCATTTTTCAATCCAGAAACAAAGCGCCAGTCAGCTCAATGGAAGCACACAGATTCACCGCCACCAAAAAAATTTCGGGTAACCGCCAGTACTGAAAAAATGATGGTGTCCATGTTCTGGGACAGCGAGGGCGTAATCCTTACCCACTGCGTTCCAAAGGGCACTACGGTAACAGGTGCATTCTACGAAAATGTTTTGAAGAACAAATTCCTTCCTGCACTGCAACAAAAACGTCTGGGAAGGGCTGCGCGTGTGCTGTTTCACCAAGACAACGCACCCGCACGTCGAGCTAACGTTACGCAACAGTTTCTTCGTGATAACAACTTTGAAGTGATTCCTCATGCTCCCTACTCACCTGACCTGGTTCCTAGTGACTTTTGGCTTTTTCCAACAATGAAAGACACTCTCCGTGGCCGCACATTCACCAGCCGTGCTGCTATTGCCTCAGCGATTTTCCAGTGGTCAAAACAGACTCCTAAAGAAGCCTTCGTCGCTGTCATGGAATCATGGCGTCAGCGTTGTGAAAAATGTGTACGTCTGCAGGGCGATTACGTCGAGAAGTAGCGCCAGTTTCATCGATTTCGGGAGAGTAGTTAATTAGAAAAGAAATCGGAGGCCTTAGAACTTGAATGCAACTCGTATTTATTCGTTTGGTTTTAAAAAAAATCGGGCTTCAAATTTTCGGTCAGCAATAATATCTAACGTGCCAATGAAAATAGACTACTGCTTATGCTTTAATTTACTCAGACGATATATTTTACTGGTACACAATCAGAACACTTATTTCAGCCTTTGTAACCTACAATTGATAACCCATGTAGGACACACATAGCAGTACCACTTTTAAAACCCTCAGCCCTTCAAATTCCAACACAATAAAGGAAACACCAGAAATTAGAGACGTTTCGTCATCTAAGATCCATTGTGACATAAAGAAACAAAAGTACAGAGCAGGATTACCACGTCCTGCATTCAGTATCAGCGTTTGGTGGAAACAACATGCTCTGCGACATGAGCCTCTATTTGTTGTGGTGACAGACTTTGCATGATGCGTCAGTAATAGTATTACAGATAATGTGTACTCGAGTCGAAAGATCATCTGTACTCACTATTGGACGCGTCTGCAGCGAGTCATCGGTTAAGGAAATTCCAGACATCTTGAGTGATAATATATTTTTCGGGATTCACAACGATAAGGGTTATATATCCCAAAAGGACTATTTACACATGATTTCGGTTAAAATTCGAACAATAAGAAAATATTCCACTAAAATGCACACAGTCAAAAAAAATCAAGCAGTTATTATGCGCAACACTAACACAAAAATGCAGGCAGTCACGTAACTACGTAAAAGCCACACACACACACACACACACACCACACACACACACACACACACACACACACAGGCGCACACGTTAAAATCAAATAACCTAAAACTTAGCTACCATGGCAGAAAGGAAGCACACTTGGGCTACAAATTGGATTGTAAACAATAAGTGATGATTCAAAATACACAACTGGCCATTAAAATTGCTGCACCAAGAAGAAATGCAGATGATAAACGGGTATTCATTGGACAAATATATTATACTATAACTGACATATGATTACATTTTCATGCAATTTGGGTGCATAGATCCTGATAAATCAGTACCCAGAACAACCACCTTTGGCCGTAATAACGGCCTTGATACGCCTGGGCATTGAGTCAAACAGAGCTTGGATGGCGTGTACAGGTACAGCTGCGCATGCAGCTTCAACACGATACCACAGTTCATCAAGAGTTGTGACTGGCGTATTGTGACGAGCCAGTTGCTCGGCCACCATTGACCAGACGTTTTCAATTGGTGAGAGATCTGGAGAATGTGCTGGCCAGGGCAGCAGTCGAACATATTCTATATCCAGTAGGGCCGTACAGGGTCTGCATCATGCAGTTGTGCATTATTCTGCTGAAATGTAGGGTTTCGCAGGGATCGAATGCTCTGAAAAGCTAATCATTTGCATATCACAGCATCTTCTTCCTGTCGGTTAAATTTCGCGTCTGTAGCACGTTATCTTCGTGGTGTAGCAATTTTAATGGCCAGTAGTGTATGAACCACACCTTTCTCATCAGCAGCTGGAATAGAGAGCATACCCCCTTAAATTTCTACACTTAACATCTGCATGGTTACCCTGCAAATCACACTTCAGTGCCTGGCAGAGGATTCATAGAGCCACCTTCACATTTCTCTTTTATTCCAATCTCGTATAGCCCGTGGAAAGACCGAACACCTATATCTCTCCGTACGAGCTCTGATTTGCCTTATTTTAACATGGTGATCGTTTCTCCCTATGTAGGTCGGCGTCAATAAATATTTTCGCATTCGGAGGAAAAAGTTCGTGATTGGAATTTCGTGAGAAGATTACTCCGCAACAAAAAACGCCATTGTTTTAATGGTGTCCATCCCAAATCCTGTATCATGTCCATGAAACTCTCTCCCTGCTTCGCGATAACATAAATGTGCTACCCTTCTTTGAACTTTCTCGACGTACTTCGCCAGTCTTATCTGGTAAGGATCCCCCACCGCGCAGCAGTATTCTAACAGAAAAAAATGGCTCTAAGCACTATGGGACTTAACATCTGAGGTCATCAGTTCCATAGATTTAGAACTACTTAAACCTAACTAACCTAAGGACATCACATGCATCCATGCCCGAGGCAGGATTCGAACCTGCGACCGTAGCGGCAGCGCGGTTCCGGACTGAAGCGCCTAGAATCTCTCGGCCACAGCGGCCGGCTGTTCTAACAGAGTGCGGACAAGCGTAGTGCAGGCAGTCTCTTTAGTAAATCTGTTGCATTTTCTAAGTGTCCTGTCAATAAAACGCAGTCTTTGGTTAGCCTTCCTCACAACATTTTCTAAGTGTTCTTTCCAATATAAGTTGTTCGTGATTGTATTTCCTAGGTATTTAGTTGAATTTACGGCCATTAGACTTGGCTGATTTATGGTTTACCGGATTTTTAACGGATTCCTTTTAGTACTCACATGGGTGACCTCGTTATTTAGGGTCAATTCGCTCCATACAGATATCTTTTCTAAATAATTTTTCAATTTCTTTAGAACTTCTGATGACTTTACTAGTCGAAAAACGACAGTGTCATCTGCAAACAGCCTAAAACGGATGCTCAGATTGTCTCCCAAGTTGTTTATATAGACAAGAAACAGCAAAAGGCCTATAACACAACCTTGGGGAACGCCAGCTTTCAGTGCCTATAACGATTTGAGCATCAATGCTTTCTATTAGCGATTGTTGCTCTGGTACTTTCCCAAACGCAGCTGTTGTACTGATGGTTCCTATATCCACATTCTTTCTATGTTCGACCTGCACCCTTTGAAACTGTAAGAAATTGCTAGGCAATCTCACTTTTGATACGGTGTCATGCCGCTTAATGTTCATTTTTATTACTTGGTTTCTGCATGTGATACGATCTGACTTCTAAACTCAGATTGGAGTGTATACTGCAGAGACAGGCTGGACAGTGAAGGGGGAGGCGTGTTTATATCGATAAGAAGTGCAATAGTATCGAAGGAAATTGACGGAGATCCGAAATGTGAAGTAATTTGGGTGAAGGTCACACGGTTAAAGCAGGCTCAGACATGGTAATTGGATGTCTCTATAGGCCCCTTGGCTCAGTAGCTGTTGTGGCTGAGCACCTAAAGAATAATTTGGAAAATATTTCGAGCAGATTTCCCCACCATGTTATAGTTCTGGGTGGAGATTTTAATTTGCCAGATATAGACTGGGAAACTCAAACGTTCATAACGGGTGGCAGGGACAAAGATTCCAGCGAAATTTTTTTTAAGTGCTTTATCTGAAAAATACCTTGAGCAGTTAAACAGAGAACCGACTCGTGGCGATAACATATTAGACCTTCTGGTGACAAACATACCCGAACTATTTGAAACAGTTAACGCAGAACAGGGAATCAGCGATTATAAAGCGGTTACTGCGTTGATGATTTCAGCCGTAAATAGAAATATTAAAAAAGGTAGGAAGATTTTTCTGTTTAGCAAAAGTGACAAAAAATCAGATTACAGAGTACCTGACGGCTCAACACAAAAGTTTTGTCTCAAGTACAGATAGTGTTGGGGATCAGTGGGCAAAGTTCAAAACTATCGTACAATATGCGTTAGATGAGTATGTGCTAAGCAAGATCGTAAGAGATGGAAAAGAGCCACCGTGGTACAACAACCGAATTAGAAAACTACTGCGGAAGCAAAGGGAACTTCACAGCAAACATAAACATAGCCAAAGCCTCGCAGACAAACAAAAATTACAAGAAGTGAAATGTAGTGTGACGAGGGCTATGCGAGAGGCGTTCAGTGAATTCGAAATTAAAGTTCTATGTACTGACTTGGCAGAAAATCCTAAGAAATTTTGCTCTTATGTCAAAGCGGTAGGTGGATCAAAACAAAATGTCCAGACACTCTGTGACCAAAATGGTGCTGAAACAGAGGATGACAGACTAAAGGCCGAAATTCTAAATGTCTTTTTTCAAAGCTGTTTCACAGAGGAAGACTGCACTGTATTTCCTTCTCTAGATTGTCGCACAGATGACAAAATGGTAGATATCGAAATAGACGACAGAGGGATAGAGAAACAATTAAAATCGCTCAAAAGAGAAAATGCCGCTGGACCTGATGGGATACCAGTTCGATTTTACACAGAGTACGCGAAGGAACTTGCCCCCCCCCCCCCCCCCCCCTTCTTGCAGCGGTGTACCGTAGGTGTCTAGAAGAGCGTAGCGTTCCAAAGGATTGGAAAAAGGCACAGGTCATGTCCGTTTTCAAGAAGGGACGTCGAACAGATGTGCAGAACTATAGACCTATATCTCTAACGTCGTACACTTGTAGAATTTTGGAACACGTATTGTGTTCGAGTATAATGACTTTTCTGGAGACTAGGAATCAGCATGGGTTTCGAAAAAGACGGTCGTGTGAAACCCAGCTCGCGCTATTCGTCCACGAGACTCAGAGGGCCATAGACAAGGGTTCCCAGGTAGATGCCCGGTTTCTTGACTTCCGCAAGGCGTTCGATACAGTTCCCCACAGCAGTTTAATGAAGAAAGTAAGAGCATATGGACTATCAGACAAATTGTGTGATTGGATTGAAGAGTTCCTAGATAACAGAACGCAGCATGTCATTCTCAATGGAGAGAAGTCTTCCGAAAAAAGAGTGATTTCAGGTGTGCCGCAAGGGAGTGTCGTAGGACCGTTGCTATTCACAATATACATAAATGACCTTGTGGATGACATCGAAAGTTGACTGAGGCTTTTTGCGGATGATGCTGTGGTATATCGAGAGGTTGTAACAATGGAAAATTGTACTGAAATGCAGGAAGATCTGCAGCGAATTGACGCATGGCTCAGGGAATGGCAATTGAATCTCAATTAGACAAGTGTAATGTGCTGCGAATACGTAGAAAGAAAGATCCCTTATGATGTAGCTGCAATATAGCAGGTCAGCAACTGGAAGCAGTTAATTCCATAAATTATCTGGGAGTACGCATTAGGAGTGATTTAAAATGGAATTATCATATCAAGTTGATCGTCGGTAAAGCAGATGACAGACTGAGATTCATGGGAAGAATCCTAAGGAAATGCAATCCGAAAACATTGGAAGTAGGTTACAGTACGCTTGTTCGCCCACTGCTTGAATACAGCTCAGCAGTGAGGGATCCGTACCGGATAGGGTTGATAGAAGAGATAGAGAAGATCCAACGGAGAGCAGCGCGCTTCGTTACGGGATCATATAGTAATCGCGAAAGCGTTACGGAGATGCTAGATAAACTCCAGTGGAAGACTATGCAGGAGAGACGCTCAGTAGCTCGGTACGGGTTTTTGTTGAAGTTTCGAGAACATACCTTCACCGAGGAGTCAAGCAATATATTGCTCCCTCCTACGTATATCTCGCGAAGAGACCATGAGGATAAAATCAGAGAGATTAGAGTCCACACAGAGGCATACCGACAGTCCTTCTTTCCACAAACAATACGAGACTGGAATAGAAGGGAGAACCGATAGAGGTACTCAAGGTACCCTCCGCCCCACACCGTCAGTCGGCTTGCGGAGTATGGATGTAGATGTAGATTTATATGATGATATGGTTGGCAGTAGTTACCGCTCTTGCTTGTGTGCTCTAGAGAAGGCATAGCGGTAGGCTTTACCTGTGTTCGAAGGAAAATGATGCTGAGTTAATTGACAGCAGTAAGAGCGTATGGCGGCTGAGAGCCGAGGGATGAAAAAGTTTGCCAACAGCCAAGTTCTCCGTTCTCATTGTGCAGGGGGTGGCGCCAGTCGGTCGGCGGCCGCGTCTAGGTAGTTTGACTAAGGCCGAGGAGTCGCTGCAGCTTTGAGCTGTGCATCATATGGTACAATGGGCGGCAATAAAGCAGAGGAGGGGCCGTTGTTAGGTAGAAATCGGATGAGATGGCTGAGAGTTTCGCGAATTGCGAGGGACAGGAAGTTAGTTTAAGTTACATCAAGTAGTGCTTAAGCCTAGGGACCGATGACCTCAGCAGTTTGGTCCCATATTCCTTGCCACAAATTTCTAATTTGAAACAGCAAATGCCCAAAAAGTTAGTCTGCTAACATCCGAAGGCAGAATAGAGTTGGAATTGAAGAAATTGTTCTATAAAATGTCTACTCGGAACAGTCATTTACTAAAGCAACAATGCCAACCAATCACGATTTTACTTGGATGATGGGAAAGTCTTTATAGCTTTCTATTCTCGTAAGGCAAGGTTTTATGGAGAAAATCACAACTGTAGATCCTTTTACGCAATCAAATGTATTAGCGCTTCCATTCTTCAACAATCAGCCCATAGATTATAGTCTTATTTTAACTGCTCTAACTTATGCCATCACGGAGAATAAGAAGAGCACACAGCAAACATGTATCGTGACCTTTGATCAACCACTCTACATGAAAGCTAAAGATACAGTTGCAGTGGAGGCTAATCGAGGGAATGAGCTATTCACTATTGTAGTTATTCGATTAGGACGCTTTCACTTGATAATGTTTTTTCGAGGAGCAATAGGATTCTTAATGAGAGACCGTGGACTCTCTCAACTTTTGGAGACTATATGCTGCAGCTTCTGTTCCCCACATACTTTCTGGTCGTGCAGACACGAGGACACTTCAAGTTCACTCGGCAGTCATGTGTGCTCTTTCCATCATAATGCTGGAGGAAATGGCAGTCATGGAGGAGGAAAAGCAACATATTAAAGACAGTATTTTTGATATGAATGGAAACGTGCATCTTTCGGCGATTTGGAAAAAGACCAAGTGATTGAAAAGATGAAAAATAAATTTGTCAACACAGTGGATGATATTAAGCAAAGAGGGAAAACTTCCCATTTATGTCATCTTGGCATTGCATATCATCCCAGCAGAGCGAATGGGGAATGGGGAGCTCCATATGGAATGTGTGAGAGCTATGCTCCCAATATTCCATGCAACTGGACACTTTCGTTATGCTAAAGAGTGTCATTTGTACCTCCAGGACATGGAAAAACTGAAAGTAACCATGAAACCCGCGGAGTTCGATAAATTCACCAAGGACAGCTTCTTCACGGTTCGACGCTCTGATAAGTATTGGTGTGAAGTACGGACCGACATGACGATAGAAAAAACGGCTATGAAGAACCTGAACAGTGTTGGAGGTGTTTCACCCAGAAGAGGTTTCACCGATAGTGTATTGAACCAATGGATTTGCGGTATAACAATAGCCCATCACATATATGAAGCTATGGAACATTTCTGCAATTTACATTCGGTTTCGAGTGATCAACTTGTTGAACTGACGAGTGGGAAGATAGAAATTGACGAGAAAATTCGCGGAAGATTTCAGCTTTGGTTACAACAACACACTCCATTTTTTATAAGGAGTAATTGTATTCATTAGGATCTGGATTAGTAGCTTCTCAGGAAGTAAACGCTACAAAGCTGTGTCTGTTAGTGAAGAAGGTCTTCGAACAACAGTTACTGTCTCGCCAAGATTTGTTTCTCTCAAGCTTAAGCCATCCAGCATGGTTAGAACAACGTGCATGTCAACTGTTAGGCTTGAAAAATATAACTGAAGTAGATATAACTCAGTTATTTCAGAGAATACTGTGCACGTTTCATTCACCTGATGATTTAAAGGATTGCTTCATATACGAATTATCGAGCGTACCAGTGTCTCTGTTTGACAGCAATAGATTGATGATGAACACAAAAAAGTCGTCGCTGTACAATCTTTTCAATCAAGTACCTGAAAGGAATATTGAAAATAATGAATCTAAGTTCTTTGTTATACATAGAGGGTTTCTTAACCACCACGTCGTGTGGCCCGAGAATGGAACTTTTGGTGAGATTTATAGAACCTTAATAGCCTATATTCAGGGACATTATGAAGACGATGTTGCTGTTGTATTTGAAGGACATTCAGAAAGCTCTCTGAACATAAAAAACTATTGAACGCCAAAGGCGAACGATGAAGTGGACCTCACGAGAAATTTTTCTTAACGACAAGACGTTGTGCGTTGAATCACAGTCTGCCTTTCTTAGTAACCTCAGCGATAAGGAAATCTCAGAACAACGTGCTATAGTTCTAAAGATATACGTAACTCCTCACTCGTTCATGAATGCAAGAATTCAATACTGTTTCTTCATGCAGTAAGTGGTTGCGACAGCACTTCAGCCCTGTTTGGGAAAGGAAAGCTGCAAGCTTTCCAACTATTCAGCTGGACCCCAACTTCATAATATTCCACAGATATTCAACGATCCTGCTTCCTCTGCTGATACCATTGCAAAAGCAGGAGAGAAATATATACTCTCTCCCTCTACACAAAAACAGTAGAGAGCGCTAATGATAACTTAAATGTCATTCGATTATAATGATTGAATGTACGGTACTAGCGGGTCAGGTAAACGATGCTGTCATACTCTCTCGTTTGCCACCCACTAGTGATGCAGGACGCCTCCAATCTTACCGAGTTTACCTACAAGTCCAGCTATGGCTGGGAAACAACTTGGATCCCAGAAACTGGGGCTGCAGGGATTCAAACTCATCCCTCTCCCCGATTCGCGTGAGACGACCACCTGCTCCAGAGAAAATACTGCTACTGATTTCATGAGGCTGCACTAAAGGCTGCAGAAGGAAGTGCGGATGTGTGGAGGCTGACCTACATTGCACAACAATGTGCAAAAACTGTCTGAACAAAGCTGCATTAACGTGCCTCGCAGTGACTTTACAGAAGATTTGGATGATGATTTTATGTAAAAAAATGTTTCCAAGAATTTGTTTGATAGATATTGTGGAATTTTCATTGTCTACATGCTGTAAATATGACTGTAAATATATTACAACAAAGGTAATTGTTGATTAGTTTTATAGTAATTCTTAATTTTCATGAAAAATGATTTTCATTCCAATAATTTAAGTTGCATAAATCTTAAGTAAAAGACTAAAGCAAAGAAAAGTGTGTGTTTAAAAGAAATTTCACTTTTTTTACCTACAAATTTTAGCACTCATAAGCTAATTACCTTGCTTAAACATGTATTTTACCTTCTCTGAGGAGAATTTCACCAGAAATCATATTAACTTCGTTAAATGATTCGTTTTTCGTAAAGTTTGGAAAAAGGAAAATAAATTACATTAAGGGGTGAGGGAGGGGGAAGCTCCCCCGATAGCGGAGGGAATTTTTCTGTTTCTTATTTCTTAATCCCATAAGAGTGTTTCCCCAAAGTTTCAAAACTTTATAAATTTTTCCCCCATTTTTCCTAATTTGCCTGGATTGAAAGGCAGGTCTTTACCTAGACGTTTAGACTTGTGCCCTTTGCTAGTATTGCGCTTAGAGCCTGTGCCAGTCACCATCTGAACCGTCAGAGGTACTGCTTCTTGCATTACGCACACAACTAGGTGTGCGTAGATGTACTTATTTGTTTTGAGTCGGCCGTCTAAACGTTTGACATATTCCGTCACGCATAGACGTGTCAAGGAGTCAAATTGGTTTGACAGTCCAGCAAACGGGTCCACGGAATCCACCGGCGTTTCAGGGGCTGTTAGGGAAGTATCTGCATTCGGAATCATCCGAACGCGAGACGGCGTACTTACATATTTCCGGGCGCGCACCGTTAATAACAGATTGCCGCTGTCCGCGACTGCAATCGGCAAGCGCGTCGGGCTGTGCCGTCCTCACCTGCAGAAGGGTCAAGTATTCGCTGGTACGGCGTAGCAATATATGCTTCTCAGCACCCTGTTCTTTGGAACCATATTTTTCTTTGTGCAATAGTTGAGAATAGAGTTGCGAGGAGTGGCCGTGAGGTTTGAGGCGCCATGTCACGGATTGCGCGGCCCCTCCCGCCGGAGGTTCGAGTCCTCCCTCGAGGATGTGTGTGTGTGTGTGTGTGTGTGTTGTTCTCAGCAAAAGTTAGTTTAAGTTAGTTTTAGTAGTGTGTAAGTTTAGGGTCCGATGACCTCAGCAGTTTCGCCCCTTAGGGTTTCACACACACACACACACACACACACACACATACACACACACTCACCATTGAGTATAGATGCTTCATATTAGCGTAGTTTTTGGGTCATACGATAGATTCACATTTAGAAAGTGAAATAAAGCGATTAGTTCTGGTTAGTGTGGGTGTGTTGAACCCCAGCTGATCACTTTGTTAACCGTAGACCGCATATTATTGAAACCGATTGTCAAATGAAATACTTGTGCGCATTTCATTAGCCATTATTTGTCATTTGATATTAAGAAAGAATAAATCAATTGTTATTTAGACCACAACTCATCCCAGTGTTATCATTTACATTACCTTTGCTATTTTATTGGATTCATGGATTTGTCAAAAATCAAGGTTCAATCATAATGAAATTGAATATGCTTATTAACATTTTTTTGATATTTTGATTAATATGCAAGAATGTCATTTTTATTCAAGGTATTTATTTTCAACGGAACCCTGCCAGTCAGATCCTTTTCTTTTACACACCAAGCAACAGTTTGAAATTGTTGACGAAAACAACCACCATCTTACAATTGGCAACCACTGCCAGAATCTTACAATTGGCAACCACTGCCAGAATCTTACAACTGATAAACCCAGGAATCTTGTAATTGGCGAACCGCTGCCTGGATCTAGGTCCTTGGCACTTCTGTGATGCTGTCATTTAGCGTCCTTGCCAAACAGGTCCGCAACATGTTGGTTAACCCTAGGATGCATATACAGGGGCTCCGAGGCCCTTGTATGTCTTCATTAAAAAAAAAAAAAAAAAAAAAAAAAAAAAAAAAAAAAAAAAAAAAAAAAAAGAACTGTAATTTTTTGTTTGATTTCAAACTGCTTCCGGTACTCTTTCATTAACACTGTGACATTCCTCCTATTAAGTCTGAACGAGATACCTTTTTAAGTTTTTTTGTATAATTCAGTATTCAGTACGTTTACCCATACACCGTGAATGCATAAGCAGGGCTTCAGAAGCCCTCACACATTTATAAATGTTCTTTAGCCTGTATTGTCTTCAACATTTGGTCGGGAGCAGTTATTAATTCAACAATAACTGTAGTGGTATTTCCAGCAACAGGAGCGCCAACAGCAGCAGTAGCTGTAGTAGTAATAGTATAACTAAAAAATAATACACACTACTTTCACATATTGGCGATGTCGGTGTATTATTGATCTTTTTGCTATCAAATGTTTTATTATTGCATAGGATTGTTATCCTGTGCTGCTCTTGTCAGCCTCATTATTACTGTAGATTGTTTGTTGCTGCAAGGCCCACATTGTTACGAGTATGACTCGTTTAGTGCTGCACAAGCTGCTGTTCGAGAGACACGCCTTTTGCTATGGATTCAACACGCAAAGCAAGAGAGTCAGTACATGCAAATGCAGCTAATTTTGAAAGTGTTGTGGCTCAGTGGTTTGAAGAAGATGATTCTTGTGGGGAAGGAAATATTTTTGAAGATTCAAGTAGTGAAGAATCAGCCAGTGAACCTGCAGCTGTGAATATTGAGGCAGATGACAGTCCTTCCGATAATATTACTTCATCAGAGTCTGAAAATGAAGAACCACCACAAAAAGGTATAGAAGACCACGCATATATTAGTCGAAATGGAACGATTTGAAAATTAGATCCTCCTGCAACTTTCCGTATACCTGTCCATAATATCATAAAGAAGGCACCTTGTCCAGCCCGTGGTTTGAAAACCTGTAAACCTAAGGATGCCCGGGACTATTTCACCTACAAGGAAATACTAGAGGAAATCATCAACTGCACAAATATTGAAGGAACAAGAGTGGCTGCTTTACGTGGAAAAACGTTTCGCTTGCTGAAAAGGAGGGACATCTGTGTATGCTTTAGATGGAATTGTTTACACGGGATGGAAGCCCCATGAACCTATTCAGAAAAATCTTGGATTGAATGTGGTGAAAGATCTTGCTAAAAGCATTGAAGGATCATCAAAAAATATTACTGTTGACAACTTCTTTACTAGTGTGCAGCTGGCAGAAGAGATGCTTCAGAAGCAAATTACAGTGGTGGGAACAATCAAACAAAATAAACCAGAAATTCGTAATGAGATGAAACCATCTGCTTCAAGAGCGATTTATTTCTCTTTGTTTGCATTTAGAGGTGACATTACAATAGTGAGTTGTGTTCCCAAAATGAAAAAGTCTGTAGTTCTCATTAGCACAATGCATCATGACAGAAATATTGATGAAACTCATGCAAAAAAGAAACCAGATATAATAAAGTTCTATAACTCTACGAAAGGTGGAGTAGATCAAATGGACCAGAAAATTCGTTATTATACTTGCAAGACACAAACAAGAAGATGGCCATTTGCATTATGGATGAATATGATGGACGTCGCAGCAATGAACAGTAAAATTTTATTTTCCGCCCAACATCTGACATACCATATGGAAGAAGTGATAAAAGGCGTTTGTTCCTAAGAGATTTAGCAGAGGAAATGGTAAGACCATTAATGGAACTTCGTATTCAGATCAACAATCTTCCAAAGAAAATCGTTGATGCCATGCAAAAATGTGGTGTTCAAATAGATGTCATATTGCCGAACCAACTACCTGTTTCAGGAAAAAGGAGAAGATGCAATTATTGTCTATATAATAAACACAGGAAAAGTGCTATGACATACATTAAGTGCAAAACCAAGATTTGTAAGGAGCATAGTAGCGTTCTTTGTGCTTCTTGTTTGTCACACGTTGAACAGTAAGAAAAATGCAATTTTATGTGAGCAATGAATAATAACTTTTTGTCAAAATATTGCCTATATACGTAATATTGGGAATAATGAGTATGTTTTAATTGAAGAAACTGGTTGTAATAAATGTTATAAAATGTAATCTGCAACTTATAAGTGAATTAATAAAATTATTTGTATATGTTGTATGTATATGGATGTAACTAATAAAAATTCACTCTTAGAGTTTTTTAAAAAAATTAATAAAATGTTAATCAGGCCCACCAGATCCTGTTACTGTGTCTTCGGAATCTTTCAATATGACAATAGATTTGATAGAAATAAATTTAACTCCAAAGAATGATTATATGAGAAGAGGAAAATTTTAAATTAGGGCAGGGCCTTACAGGCCCTGCATATGCATTCATGTGTGTTTTCGGCACCATGCATCCTAGGGTTAAATAGAAAAATGTGGTTCATTACTATGTTGTAGATATTTATCGTATTGTGTTGTTAACGTATGTATTTTTTTCTTTTTACAATGTATTTGTGTCAGTGACTTCTGTGTCACGTGTCGACCGTTTTCCCGTCGTTGCTAACGGCGTTGTCGTATTATTTTTGTGGTGTTTACTATTGTATTTTTTTATTTGGTTGTTTGTTGTTCTGGATTCGTGTACTGTTGTCATAGTCTCGGACTGCAAACTACTTTGCTAATTTTTTTTTACGTCATTGTATTGCACTGCGTATGTCTTGTGAGTTAGATAACACGGTTGTCCACATGCTGCACGTATAATTAAAGTTTGTTGTTGAAAGAGAATTTGAATGATAACGAGAAGTTAGGTACCGAGACAAGTAGATTGGAAGCGGGAAAATAAACCGTGAGTCATGGAGGAAGAGCGCAATTAAAGGTGGAGGCACAGTTTGAACGTAGGGAGGCGTTGCTGTTGAAAGGTGTTAGCAACAACGATGTCGTGCAGCAAGGAAATCAGGGAGACGAAAGCGATATGGTCTGTCTTGAGGGGACGGACAGCGTCAGATCGCGTATGATAGAAGATGTGAGCATACGACAACATACCGAAGCAAAGGTGATTATTAGAAATCCGGACAGAGAAAACAGGGAGGTATCAGAGCGCCATGATGCGGAAACAACAGTGCAGAAATCAAGTATGAGTTCAGTCGAACACAAGACTGAGGTAAAGGAAGAGGACTCAGTCTGGTGGCATTTTTAATGGGAATGGAGAAGAAAGTTGATGGACTGAAGGGAATGGAGGAGAAGATTAATGGACAGAAAAGGAATGGAGGAAAAAATTAATGAGTTAGTACGAGATAATAACGAGACAAGGACGGACATCAAAAATATCGATGCACAGGTAAATTAGATGCGAGAGGAACACAAGTTATGGGCAAATCGACTCCAGGAAAACCTACGTAAAGTAAACACCAAAGCAATCAAAAGTTTAAAGATTGCACATGATGCTAGTAATACGACAGAGGGGGCCAAGACAGTAGCAACTTTCGCAAGACGAGTAGCAGCTGAAGCACCGAAAACGAGTAAACGCACAGAACAGCAAGTAAGAGAGGCAGTGATCAATTTGAACAAGAAGATCTAAAGCGTGGAAAAGCGGCAAAATTACGCGGAGCAGCGCATCGACACGAAAATACGTGAAGCCACGGATCTTCATGCGACAGCGGCCATGGACAAATTAGTGTCTGAGCTGCGTAATTTAGGAACTGGTTCGGACGTGACATATGCCACTCCAGTGAGCGAGTCTGAAGAGCCCCGGACTCTCCTTTCGTTCACATCTGAACAGGAAGCTATCAACACGCGTAGGGAGAAGAAATTGGAGGAGGCGCTAACGAAACAATTTCAAATGCGGCCCAGGGCGAACGCAACAGAACCATAAATCTAAGACGTGGAGGCAGCACAGAGGAGGAGACGTCGAACGAGGACATCCAAAGGACTGATATTTTCCGTAGGGCCGAAGTTGTCGATGAAACGCCATTCGATTTTCAACATTTCTTACAAGTCCGAATCTTACAGTTTGCAACCACTGCCAGAATCTTGCAGTTGGTAAACCCAGGAACCTTACAACTGAAACCGTTTTTGTATTTCCCCGAGATCCTCTAACCTAACAAACCGCCCAGTCCACGCCACACAGCGCCTGCTATCCGCGTAGCCGCCACCTACGTGTAGTGGAGTCCAGCCACCCTATGGCGCAGGTCGAGGAATCTGCAGCCTATCCGGTTGGATAGAATTTGACACGATACACCTCAGGAGGACATCCAACAACTGGCTCTGAGCACTATGGGACTTAACATCTGAGGTCATCAGTCCCCTAGAACTTAGAACTACTTAAACCTAACTATCCTAAGGACACCACACACATCCATGCCCGAGGCAGGATTCGAACCTGCGACCGTAGCGGTCGCGCGGTTCCGGACTGAAGCGCCTAGAACCGCTCGGCCACACCGGCCGGCTCATCCAACAACTCCATCAATCAATTCCAACCTGAATAACGGCTTACATAAGGGCCAGGATTGGACCAATACGTTACTTACTGGCTCAGTTCGTGAAGTTCTTTGTCTTAAATAAACAAACCAATTTTTTCATTTGTACATCAGATCTACCCGATATCTGTTCCATTCGAATAATTCCTTCGTGGCGCGTCGTTCCTTTTTTGTCTTAGTGTATTTACCATAAATGATGTCAGCTAAGCTTTCCATGGGCATTCTCCCCTTCCGGCACTAGCCGAAAGTTGCTCGTCTCACATGGCAAGCAGCGATGCATAGATGAACGCCCTCTTTGGACACTGGTACCCCACTTCTCATTCTCGCTTCCTTATTTTAATAATGTCCAAAACTACGAAAGAAGTGCATGATCGTTATGATTTATAGCAGGATTAATTTATGCACAAGCTATTGAGCATTATTTCGACCTCTTCCAGGTTCGTATCATGTGATCCGCGACAGAACATTTGCATACATTTTGTTTAATTTCTCGATGTAATTCATTATTGTATTTCATTGGTTATAATAACACATAATTTGCTGCACTCTGTGACAAGCGCCTAACTTTTCATTGCAAAGCCCTTCCCTGGAGACAGTCAGTTAATTTTCATGGTCTTTTGCCAGGATAAACTTAGAAACAAACACGTACTTTTCATGGCAACCCCTGTCCGGGATTATTTCCTTTGGTTTACTCTGTGTACTGTAATCAGAACGTTATTCTTAGAGTGCAGAAGTTGTAGAGGCCATTTGCTTTTCTATCTTTCACAACGTGTCTAGGCTGTAGCGTGCTGAATTGGACTTAGAGTCATTACAGAAGAAAGTGTAAGAAGTAAAGACCTCGCTTTCGCGTAGCGTGCACGTTTTAGAGAAGCTGATTGTGTCTGATGTCACGCAAGCTGTTCAACTCTCTGAAACTGAGGAATGTGTCCGATCCGAAGAGACGTGGACACATTAAAACAGGAGAGTGCGAGACCTCGAATCACGACCCCGATAGCGTCAGATGTAGAAATAATTCCGCGGTCACACAACAAACAACGCAACTGTGAAAGCTTGTAGCGCAGTGATGCGTTTCCGCCAGTGCAGGCAACGCCTATAGCAAGAGAGCTAGGTGTTGCCTTGGAGTTTGCGTCCATCACCAGCAAGATATCGACGACAAACGTTTCCTTTAGTTGCAAAAATTCCTCAGATACCCTGCATGCAGAGGTTTGCACATACGAACTTGCATCGGATAGTTCAAAGATAGCTTACCAAATTCCTGGCCAATTCAGCGAAAGTTAGAATTTACAGGGTGATAATTATTGAACTATACGAAATAAAATTGTCATAACTTCGGAACGGTTTGCGTTAGGACGTTCAAGCTGCACGGTTGGCTACGGGGCATGATGGGATTTAGCATGCGCATGCACACGCGGTTTTTTATTGTCGGTCAAATGGTTCAAATGGCTCTGAGAACTATGGGACTTAACATCTGTGGTCATCAGTCCCCTAGAACTTAGAACTACTTAAACCTAACTAACCTAAGGACATCACGTCCATGCCCGATGCTGGATTCGAACCTGCGACCGTAGCGGTCACGCGGTTCCAGACTGAAGCGCCTAGAACCGCACGGCCACACCGGCTAGCGTTGTCGGTCATTTGAACGCGAAAATGTCACTGTACATATAGCGCTTATGAAGTGCTTCTATGCGAGCAATAACAGGCCATGTGCGGTTAGAAGGAAGTTTGCGACCGACTTCAAGCTGAAGACAACTGGTCCAAGTGTGCTAACAATCAAGAATTTGATTGGCAAGTTTGAGATAATGGGTAGTGTTTCTGACGACGATGTTGGCAATGTCGGTCGTCCAAACACGATGAAAACGTCTGAAAACATCGAGAAGACACGCGCTGTTTCAAACCAGCTCCTGGAAATGGATCATACTAGCTGCACAACAGGAGGGAATTAACTGGGAGACACTACGACAAATTGCAGAATGAGATTTTCACTCTGCAGCGGAGTGTGCGCTGATATGAAACTTCCTGGCAGATTAAAACTGTGTGCCCGACCGAGACTCGAACTCGGGACCTTTGCCTTTCGCGGGCAAGTGCTCTACCAACTGAGCTACCGAAGCACGACTCACGCCCGGTACTCACAGCTTTACTTCTGCCAGTACCTCGTCTCCTACCTTCCAAACTTTACAGAAGCTCTTCTGCGAACCTTGCAGAGTGAAAATCTCATTCTGGAAACATCCCCCAGGCTGTGGCTAAGCTATGTCTCCGCAATATCCTTTCTTTCAGGAGTGCTAGTTCTGCAAGGTTCGCAGAAGAGCTTCTGTAAAGTTTGGAAGGTAGGAGACGAGGTACTGGCAGAAGTAAAGCTGTGAGTACCGGGCGTGAGTCGTGCTTCGGTAGCTCAGTTGGTAGAGCACTTGCCCGCGAAAGGCAAAGGTCCCGAGTTCGAGTCTCGGTCGGGCACACAGTTTTAATCTGCCAGGAAGTTTCACTACGACAAATTGTTGTTGAAGACCTGCATCTCTTCCCATACAAAATTCAGACAAATCCGCCATTAAGACTCAGGCCCTTGGAACAACGGTTGTGTTTCGCCGACACTATTGTCCACACAATTGACGAACAGGAGGAGTTTGATGCGAAAATGGTCTGGTTTAGCGACGAAGCCCACTTTCATTTGGGTGGGTTCGTCAATAAGCAAAACTGGCGCAGTTGGGGGACTGCGAATCCGCATTTCGCGACCGAGAAGGCTCTTCACCCTCAATGGGTGACTGTTCGGTGTGCAATGTCCAGTCACGGAATAATCGGTGCGATATTCCCCTTGACGGCACGGTGACTACCGAAAAGTACGTGAATTTGGAAGATGATTTCATCACCATTATCCAAAGTGACCCTGATTTCGACAAGATGTTGTTCAAGTAAGACGGAACTTGACACCATCGAAGCAGGAGAGTGTTCGATGTCCTGGACGAGCATTTTGGGGACCGCATTTTGGCTCTGGAGTACCCAGAGGCCACTCGCATGGACCTTGATTGGCCGCCAGATTCTCCAGATATGAACACATGCAACTCCTTTTTGTGGTGCTTTGTTAAAGACAAGGTGAACAGCAGCAACCCCAAAACCATTGCTGATTTGAAAACAGCCATTCATGAGGTCATCGACAGCATCGATGTTCTGACACTTCAGTGGTTCATGCAGAATTTCGCCGTCCATCTGCGCCACATGATCGCCAATGAGCAGGCATATCGAACATGTCATAACCTAAATCCGAATATATGTAGAGACGTTTACATGCTGAATAAAGTGTGTGCACGCCGCAGTTTGTAACTAATTTACGTTTTTTCATACAGTTCAATAATTGTCACCCTGTAGGAGCAGTCATATGAGCAGCAAAGTAACTACGCAAGTACTGCCAGTAATAAAAGACTGCAGAACGTTCCAAGTGTTTTGAGGCAGAAGTTGTAAAACTGTACTTCTCAAGTGAGGAACAGAACCGAGTGCGCATAAGCACTGTACAGACCTCGCTGTTCTCAGCAACACAATTCCAGACATATTCGGGATACTTCAGTGCTGCCTTGAAAAGAAGTCAGCATTTAGATTACCCCTACAATAGGGCGAGCTGATACAGCTCTTCATCAATACGACGTCTAAAGAACACAAGAGGTCCCTGGTCCACGTACAGAAACGTGATCTAGAACGATTCGGATTAATTCTAAGGGGCCTGGAAGAGAATTTTGGGGGAAGTGACAGTGGTAACTGGACTCAGAAACAGAGAGGGAAATGGCACAATCAGACGTCGGGTAACATTGATGAGTGACTCCGTCAGGCTAATGTTGCGCAAGGCCAGTGAAGAGAGGAAGAAAAAGAAGGGGCGGAAATTGTAGAAATTCGAAATCAGCAAGCTTGACTAAACACGAGCAGGAAACAGGTGTAGACGAGAGCCATTACTATATTCTGAATTTGTTGAAATATGAAGAGGTCAGGGTCGACATTCTGGCTGAGATGGGCTACGCATGGGCTACACATCCGCCCCCCCCCCCCCCCCACCTCCTAATGGCAGTGTGTGCCATCAGTGATCAGATTAGGTAATAGAAAAATCACTGCTACCTTGGACACTTGTTGTTACAAAAATTTGTGCATTAATGGTTTCGTGGGACAATATTTGCTTTGTAAAATTTACTGTGTTTGAACGTAATTTTTCTGTAAAAAAGGCTAGTTCTGGTTAACAAAATTAAAATGCTTGCATACACACTTCATACTAGGTTGATCTCTTTCGTTATTATAAGTCCTTACACGAACATTCCGACCAATTTGATACTTGAGATTATTGAAAAGCACCAATTATTACATAAAAAACTACCAGAGGTGCAAATCAATGAACTTATGAGCTAATTAAAGGTTGATGACTTAATTTTTGCGTTCGATGGGACTGACCAAGGACTGGAATTGTTGTTTGATACTTTTAATATCTTTCATGAGAAAATTAAATTAACTAAAGAAGTTCAAAATAAGAAGGCTGAGTTAATGGTTTTTTTAATTCGAAATTATCAATTCAGAGTAACAGTGTTAACTTTGATATTCATCGTAAGCCAACTTACTCTGGCTATATTATTCCAAAAGACTCTTTTTATCTACAAGCACATAAAGAGGCCTTTTTTGCATTCCGTGGTAAATCGCGCTTTAAGAACGCCACAATCCACCGACAGAAATTAATCTGTTTAAATATTCTGCAAGCAATAATGACTACGAACACGGTATAGAAGACCAGGTTCTTAATAATAAAACAACACAAAGATTTTCAACTTTAGGTGGTAGCAAACAAAAGAGTAATAAAGAGGAGAAAAGCAAGTTTATTTCTATATCATTTTTAGGTAATATGTCTAACAGGATTAGTCGCATTTTCACCAAAAAATACGGCTGTAAGATTTCTTTCTCCACTAATAACAGTTTGAAGGAAAATTTAGTACATACGCTAAAAACTGAAGAAGATCATTTTACAACCTCGGAATCTGCAAAATGGTATGTAATAGTTGTCGGAGTTATTATATAAGACAGATGAGAAGGCATATTAAAGACAGGTATAAGGAGCATCTGCCGGGAAGGAAAGCTTGCAATGTGTAAAACTCTTCTTTTAATCAGAGCATTTGCTTGTTTGTGATCATTCTTCGAGGAAATTGGAATCTTAAATGGTTCAAATGGCTCTGAGCACTATGGGACTTAACTGCTGTGGTCATCAGTCCCCTAGAACTTAGAACTACTCAAACCTAACTAACCTAAGGACATCACACACATCTATGCCCAAGGCAGGATTCGAACCTGCGACCGTAGCGTATTGGAAGCAATAGCATCTCTACATATAGAGGTAAAAGGCTAGAAATTAGATTTGTTAGGACTTGAAATATTCAAGCATTTAGCTAAAAGAGATGGTAACATCTTGAGTGATCAAAAACAGTTGGCACGTAAGAAGTTCAAAAAATGTTCAAATGTGTGTGAAATCTTATGGGACTTAACTGCTAAGGTCATCAGTCCCTAAGCTTTCACACTACTTAACATAAATTATCCTAAGGACAAACACACACACCCATGCCCGAGGGATGACTGGAACCTCCGCCGGGACCAGCCGCATAGTCCATGACTGCAGCGCCTCAGACCGCTCGGCTAATCCCGCACGGCGTAAGAAGTTCCTCGACGGCCTTAAGTCGCTCCTCACGGACGCATAGCATGTGTTTACCAGTCTCGCTAGCTTCGGTGAGCATTTCGTTTTCGTCAAAACGCTTTCTCTGTACAGTAACGTAATACCGTTTACCATTTGTATGACAATTTTTGCATGTACACAGCGTTATTTTCAGTCTTTAGACACATTCTTGTAATGTTTTCTGCCTAACCTCAACGTTGGATTTTATTGGTTGTCCTACTTCATCTGTTGTTAGTAAACGTTTCGAACGCTAACCAACAATTTCTTCATTTGAGAAATTAGCTTTTAAGAAATTTTAGTTCATGGTTCTCCCTCGCCCCCTTACTCTAAGTGTTTCTTACTTTTGTTAGAAATACTTATTGCATACATGGAGAAATGTCGTTGCAATGTTGCTCTGTTATAAACTACTGTTTGTAAACTTCTTTAATGCCAAATGAAAGTTTCTCTGTTTTAATAACTAGGTTTTAATAAATTTTAGTTCATGTTTCTCCCACCTGCGGGGTCACCTTTCTTCACATATTTATTACTTTTAATACTTTTTACTATATGTGCGTCGCCGGCCGGAGTGGCCGTGCGGTTCTAGGCGCTACAGTCTGGAACCGAGCGACCGCTACGGTCGCAGGTTCGAATCCTGCCTCGGGAATGGATGTGTGTGACGTCCTTAGGTTAGTTAGGTTTAATTAGTTCTAAGTTCTAGGCGACTGATGACCTCATAAGTTAAGTCGCATAGTGCTCAGAGCCAATTGAACCAATACATGTACGTCGAAATGTCGTTGCATTCTAAATGTTATAAGAATGTTTTCTGATTAAATTTGCTACACCTACTTTTATATCTGTTTGATTTTATATCGTTTCAAATTAACAGTGGCTTTGCAAAAGACACGATTGTGTTTTCTATTTTAGACTGCATAGGTTACACAATGCACCCTAGGCGCATTTTTACACGCACATATTTAGCCCCCTCTGTGTGCATATTTCCTTAGAGCTAGAGTCTGTACGTTTTGGCAGTTTTCTTTTGCTTTTTTTCGTATTCATGCTGTAGTAATCCAGATACAATGTTTGTGATTTAATGTGTATGTCAGCTTTTAGTCGACAAGGTGACAAAAGTCATGGGATACACTCTAGTATCGTGTCGGATCTCCTTTTGCTTGGGGAAGCGCAGCAACTTGAAGGGGGATGGACTTAAGAAGTCACTGGAAGCCCCTGCTAAAATACTGAGCCATGTTGCCTCTGTAACCGTCCATAATTGTGAAGATGTTGCCGGTGCAGGATTTTGTGCATGAACTGATCTCTCGATTATGTCCAATGAATGTTCGATCGGATTTATGTCGTGATATGTGGGTGGCAAAATCATTCTCTCGAATTATCCAGAATGTTCTTCAAACCAATCTCGAACAACTGTTGCCCAGTGGCATGACTTGTTGTCATCCACAGAAATTTCATCGTAGTTTGGTAACATGAAGTCCACGAATGGCTGCAAATGGTCTCCAAGTAGCCGAGCATAAACACGACCCAGTCCATTCCACGTAAACACAGACCACACCATTGTGGAGCCACCACCAGTTTCCACAGCGCCTTGTATACAGCTTGGATCGATGGCTTCGTAGGTTTACGCCACACTCGAACCCCACTAACCAGTTCTTACCAACTTAAATCGGTACTCATCTGACCAGGCCACTGTTTTGCAGTCGTCTAGGGTCCAACCGATACGATCAGGAGTCCAGGATTAGCGCTGCAGGCGATGTCACGGTGCTAGCAAAGGCTCTCACGTCGTTCCTCTTCTACCATAGCCGATGAGCGCCAGATTTCGCAGCACTCTCCTAACGGTTACGTTCGTCGTCCATTCCACATTGATTTCTGTGGTTATTTCACGCAGTGTAGCTTGTCTGTTAGCACTGACAACTGCACGCAGACGGCGCTGCTCTCTTTCGTTAAGTGAAGGTCGGCTGCCACTGCGTTGTGCGTGGTGAGAGATAATGCCTGTAATTTGGTATTCTCGGCACACTCTTAACACTGTGGATCTAGGAACATTAAATTCCCTCACGATTTCCGAAACGGAACATCCCATTCTTCTAGCTCTAACTACCCTTCCGCATTCAAAACCTGTTAATTCCCGTCGTGTGACCATAATCACGTCGGAAATCTTTTCACGTGAGTCACCTGAGTACAAATGACAGCTGCGCCAATGCACTGCCCCTTCATACCCTCTGTACGCGGTACTGTCGCCATCTGTACGTGTGCATATCGCCATTCCGTGACGTTTGTGACCTCAGTGTATGTTAAAGGGCCACAGCATTTGTCATTTAACCGTCACACCTGAAATTCTATGTTGCTGCAGTCTTATGTCGTATATCTATGTTCGTAAGAAATGTGTCGTACGAGAAGAGTCTTTTGGCTTTATTTTGTATACTTTGTCAGCATGTGATGTAATAAATGAGTACGCTAACCTTACGGTTTTTGTCTACAGTTGTTACTTTTTGTTTTGTTTATATTTTTTTTTAATTCGCAAATGTAATTTTTAGCGCCAGTTATACTTCATGAAAATGACAATTTTAAAATTGTCGACAATTGTTGACCGTCCCAATAATCCATTATTTGCCGGCCGTTGTGACCGAGCGGTTCTAGGCGCTTCAGTCTGGAACCGCGCTGCCGCTACGGTCACAGCTTCGAATCCTGCCTTGGGCATGGATGTGTGTGATGTCCTTAGGTTAGTTAGGTTTAAGTAGTTCTAAGTTCTAGGGGACTGATGACCTCAGGTGTTAAATCCCATAGTGCTCAGAGCCATTTTTTCAATCCTTTATTTGCAACTAGTTGGCTAGTTCTCCCGTCTCTCCAAGTTTACTGTTGTACGTACAGTTGGTGAATTTGCAGCCTTGCTTAACATTTTAAGATATTGTGTTATTGTCGAACATTCGTGCAGTAAGCAGTGAGGCATACAACTGTATTTATTTATTTTTGCTCGTGAAGTTATGTGTAGAGTGTCGGAATCAGACACGCCTAACATAACCGTACTTTATGGCGTGAATGTCAAGCTACCCACGTATTTTCTGATTAACCCGTCACCGTATAAACTCATGGCTTGTTAATACTGTAACGTAAAAGTGTAACGAATATTTTTCATATGTAGTAGACGATTGGTGCTACGACGGTCAATGAGAGATGTTGGCGAGATCTGTCGATATATATTTCTCTCTCAGCAATATGGAAATGAGATGGAAAAAGTAACAAAATGTGCTGTTTCGTTCACCTATAAATTTTCTGTGCAAGATACGGCGTCTCATCTCATTTTTGATGTGTCCAATTACAGTATGAAAATAGTTTCCTGTGAGGCAGCTAATTTTTTGTTTATGGAGATTTTAGCTCTTCCTACTTCTATTAAATTTTGAGGGGTGGGGGTGGTTTTATTGATGTACGGAATACAAGTTTTATGTATGTGGTACGTGGAAGCTCTACAGATTTTTGGTGATCCGAGTGGTCAAACGACACACAGCAGTCAATATTTTAAGGTATACGGCCTACCACAAGTAGTGAAAAAAATGCCCTGGGGTATTCGCGAGATATTTAGAGGCTTTTACAAGATGTCAGTTTTTGTCAAATCAGTGCTGAGTTATCTTGATTTTCTTTGTGTTAAGGACTATGTTTTTCTCTGTGCTGCTTGCGAACCCTTACCAGTTGTGACAGAATATGTTGTTTTATTTGAATATGCGCCATCTTATATGAACTTTGTGTGCGTAGCACACATCACACCACAATTTTCACTTGGACAAAGAAATGGAAAAGCAACGGAAAGTTGTGCGTTATTTTGAGGGTAACGTTTTCATCTGATGTAGAACTGAAAAGAGAACTGGAAAATACTTGTAGTTAAGAAGCATTACAGAGGATAACATGTTTTGCATTATATTGCGCTCTTATCTAAGTAAATTAAATATTGGATTAAACATTAATGATTTTCTGAACTGGATAGTTACACAGGTTGGAATACCTTTTTAGAATCATATATGGCCAAGAAGTTCCACGGTGGTAGTATTACCATGTGGTGATGTAAAACAGTACCTAACTAGCTAACTTGCCAACTATAATCCTTTCCGAGTGTTGCACAAAAGGGGAATTGAGGGGCCATCGAGAGGAGAGTCTTCTCCAGCAGACAGAAAGCAGATCCATCACAAAAGGAAGCCAGCCGGGCACTTACGCGACCCTCAGCCAGAGCGGGGCATCAAAGGAAGACGGCGACACGTGGCAAATCTTTATCGAGGTGATGGCGTGGGCACTGACAAGCGGCAGCCATCTGCGCGTCTTAAGCTGCTTCTGAGGCAACACTTCGCGTCTGCGTCATTTTACATAATTCTGACAAGAAACAGCCACAAGCGTGGGATGTGAAAAGCTCTATTGTTACTGAGCAGATGCTCAAATGAAGAAACGTTTGTCTTTTTTGTGTTACGTACACATATGAAACTCCTCATCGTTCTGGAAAATAATTTCTATATCTAAACATTAGTTATTTAAAAGATCATAGTCACGAGTTGGAGGCAGTCGATAACTAATTATTTTGTAAATTTAACATCTGGCAAAAGCCACCATTAAATGGAACAACTTGTGTTCGCAAATGCTTTATGGTAGAGTATCATTACTGAACAACGTTTGTATGAGGCACATGTAAAAAGTTTCTATATCCTACTGTAAGGAGTAGGTTTTGTTGTTGTTTTACCATCACATAAGCAAGTACACTCCTGGAAATTGAAATAAGAACACCGTGAATTCATTGTCCCAGGAAGGGGAAACTTTATTGACACATTCCTGGGGTCAGATACATAACATGATCACACTGACAGAACCACAGGCACATAGACACAGGCAACAGAGCATGCACAATGTCGGCACTAGTACAGTGTGTATCCACCTTTCGCAGCAATGCAGGCTGCTATTCTCCCATGGAGACGATCGTAGAGATGCTGGATGTAGTCCTGTGGAACGGCTTGCCATGCCATTTCCACCTGGCGCCTCAGTTGGACCAGCGTTCGTGCTGGACGTGCAGACCGCGTGAGACGACTCTTCATCCAGTCCCAAACATGCTCAATGGGGGACAGATCCGGAGATCTTGCTGGCCAGGGTAGTTGACTTACACCTTCTAGAGCACGTTGGGTGGCACGGGATACATGCGGACGTGCATTGTCCTGTTGGAACAGCAAGTTCCCTTGCCGGTCTAGGAATGGTAGAACGATGGGTTCGATGACGGTTTGGATGTACCGTGCACTATTCAGTGTCCCCTCGACGATCACCAGTGGTGTACGGCCAGTGTAGGAGATCGCTCCCCACACCATGATGCCGGGTGTTGGCCCTGTGTGCCTCGGTCGTATGCAGTCCTGATTGTGGCGCTCACCTGCACGGCGCCAAACAGGCATACGACCATCATTGGCACCAAGGCAGAAGCGACTCTCATCACTGAAGACGACACGTCTCCATTCGTCCCTCCATTCACGCCTGTCGCGACACCACTGGAGGCGGGCTGCACGATGTTGGGGCGTGAGCGGAAGACGGCCTAACGGTGTGCGGGACCGTAGCCCAGCTTCATGGAGACGGTTGCGAATGGTCCTCGCCGATACCCCAGGAGCAACAGTGTCCCTAATTTGCTGGGAAGTGGCGGTGCGGTCCCCTACGGCACTGCGTAGGATCCTACGGTCTTGGCGTGCATCCGTGCGTCGCTGCGGTCCGGTCCCAGGTCGACGGACGGGCACGTGCACCTTCCGCCGACCACTGGCGACAACATCGATGTACTGTGGAGACCTCACGCCCCACGTGTTGAGCAATTCGGCGGTACGTCCACCCGGCCTCCCGCATGCCCACTATACGCCCTCGCTCAAAGTCCGTCAACTGCACATACGGTTCACGTCCACGCTGTCGCGGCATGCTACCAGTGTTAAAGACTGCGATGGAGCTCCGTATGCCACGGCAAACTGGCTGACACTGACGGCGGCGGTGCACAAATGCTGCGCAGCTAGCGCCATTCGACGGCCAACACCGCGGTTCCTGGTGTGTCCGCTGTGCCGTGCGTGTGATCATTGCTTGTACAGCCCTCTCGCAGTTTCCGGAGCAAGTATGGTGGGTCTGACACACCGGTGTCAATGTGTTCTTTTTTCCATTTCCAGGAGTGTAGTTTGGTTAACGAAGTTACATACTCATTTGAAAGACTTTTCTTAAGCAAGCACATTTATGTTAAAATCAGATCTTGTTAGTTGTTGTGGACTCACAGGAACAAACATTTTTTACTGTGAAATCAACTGGACTGTTCAAACTACTTTTTTTTCAGAGAGACTTGTGTTTATATGGAAGTTTCTGCAAAAATATTTTTGTTATAACACCAAGATAAATGGGGAAAAAGACAATCTCCGTATCTTGTAAACCCTCAAAGCTGAGAAATCCTAGTTATAAGTTTGCACATTTCCTTGGAATTTTTAATAAGAATTTTCATTCTATTTGTTTAAACCGTGTAATGATCACGTTAGCATCACTTTGACGAAGGTGGACACTGGTCCACAGTACTTGTGTATTATACAGACATCATTGTATAATAACACATACAAATTTGAGTAATGTAAAATCAATTAACAATGTATCTATGCAATCAAGCTTTTACTTTAAAACCAGGCTGAGAAGGTACCCATTTTCAGTTAGATTTTCATGTGAGACTAAAATTCTATATAACGATGCATTTGTGTTGTTAACACATTTTGTTTAAATGCAAAGCATGAGGCACTGGAATTGTCGTCACATTTTTAATTTTTTTGTATAACTCATGCAAGCAACTATATACCATGTACATCAAATACCTTGTTTGAAGACTGTTAGTTGTTATAATCTTTATTTTTGTGTGATTGTATCTGTAATTTTTTGAAATGCTTAAATAAGGTGACAAATGAATATTGCTATTTGACATTGACTTTCCGAAGAGGAACATGGGAGAGACGTAATACACTCCTGGAAATGGAAAAAAGAACACATTGACACCGGTGTGTCAGACCCACCATACTTGCTCCGGACACTGCGAGAGGGCTGTACAAGCAATGATCACACGCACGGCACAGCGGACACACCAGGAACCGCGGTGTTGGCCGTCGAATGGCGCTAGCTGCGCAGCATTTGTGCACCGCCGCCGTCAGTGTCAGCCAGTTTGCCGTGGCATACGGAGCTCCATCGCAGTCTTTAACACTGGTAGCATGCCGCGACAGCGTGGACGTGAACCGTATGTGCAGTTGACGGACTTTGAGCGAGGGCGTATAGTGGGCATGCGGGAGGCCGGGTGGACGTACCGCCGAATTGCTCAACACGTGGGGCGTGAGGTCTCCACAGTACATCGATGTTGTCGCCAGTGGTCGGCGGAAGGTGCACGTGCCCGTCCGTCGACCTGGGACCGGACCGCAGCGACGCACGGATGCACGCCAAGACCGTAGGATCCTACGCAGTGCCGTAGGGGACCGCACCGCCACTTCCCAGCAAATTAGGGACACTGTTGCTCCTGGGGTATCGGCGAGGACCATTCGCAACCGTCTCCATGAAGCTGGGCTACGGTCCCGCACACCGTTAGGCCGTCTTCCGCTCACGCCCCAACATCGTGCAGCCCGCCTCCAGTGGTGTCGCGACAGGCGTGAATGGAGGGACGAATGGAGACGTGTCGTCTTCAGTGATGAGAGTCGCTTCTGCCTTGGTGCCAATGATGGTCGTATGCCTGTTTGGCGCCGTGCAGGTGAGCGCCACAATCAGGACTGCATACGACCGAGGCACACAGGGCCAACACCCGGCATCATGGTGTGGGGAGCGATCTCCTACACTGGCCGTGCACCACTGGTGATCGTCGAGGGGACACTGAATAGTGCACGGTACATCCAAACCGTCATCGAACCCATCGTTCTACCATTCCTAGACCGGCAAGGGAACTTGCTGTTCCAACAGGACAATGCACGTCCGCATGTATCCCGTGCCACCCAACGTGCTCTAGAAGGTGTAAGTCAACTACCCTGGCCAGCAAGATCTCCGGATCTGTCCCCCATTGAGCATGTTTGGGACTGGATGAAGCGTCGTCTCACGCGGTCTGCACGTCCAGCACGAACGCTGGTCCAACTGAGGTGCCAGGTGGAAATGGCATGGCAAGCCGTTCCACAGGACTACATCCAGCATCTCTACGATTGTCTCCATGGGAGAATAGCAGCCTGCATTGCTGCGAAAGGTGGATATACACTGTATTAGTGCCGACATTGTGCATGCTCTGTTGCCTGTGTCTATGTGCCTGTGGTTCTGTCAGTGTGATCATGTGATGTATCTGACCCCAGGAATGTGTCAATAAAGTTTCCCCTTCCTGGGACAACGAATTCACGGTGTTCTTATTTCAATTTCCAGGAGTGTATGATTGTCGCATATTGCTTCACGACTTTTGTTTCAGCGGTTACAGTTAATCGATAATTTATTGCGTGAGCCTATTACTTTTGCTGTGAGTGGAAGTTATCCCATATCTCACGGGAAGGACGTGAGCCTGGAGTGCTCGGCAGTGTACAGCAGAAGGCTTACACTGTGCCTCAAAGCAGGGCATGGCAGCCTCCTGGGAGGCACTCGGTTTTCACAGAACTGTCCTGTTTGCCGAAACGTTTTGTGGTCAGTTCTTGTCGCTAATTCGTTGCAACAGTCATGGTGCTACCGGCCATCGCGGCATTCTCTTGTGGGTACTTGATCATGAAGTTTGCCTCTGACTGCACATAAAAAAAACCACCTACCGGTGATACCCTGGCCGCATGACAAAGTTCGCTGCTTTTCCACCAATCCAACGTATCGCCTCTGCACCGGACATGGCTTGGACGATGCCAATGAATGGAGAGAAACTTTTCGGCACCAGTACCAAACCCATGAATCGTAATATACGTTTTTGTACTGCTTGAGTGGGAAGTTTCTGTTTTGTTCCCCTGTTTTATATGGGTATAGGTCATTCTCATTCCTCACACTGGCAGCAGTATTCAGTCACACCTCCAAGTGGCATCTGAGAATTATGCGCATTTCGACAGAAAGAACTGCTATTTGGTATCTGTTCGCTTCCCGGCTCTGGTCTCGTCTTCACTGATGCCAAATCGCTGTAGGTGAAAAATGTGTGTCGTTCAGACTGTAACGCAATCTGTCTTCTGGGCATCTCGCAGTTAACTAATTCTGTTAAACATCTTCTATGTTCAATTCTTTATATTTAATATTAGTCTGATTTATATTAAAGGTCGCGAGCTGCCCAGATGAGGAAGTCTTATTCCTTTTTCTTCCTGCAGTCTTCCAATGCAATGCAAGTACCATAGTGCTTGGCGTAATTTTTACTTTAGGAAATAAATCTTGACTTACATTCTGAGATTCCTAATTTCCTACAACGCCCCATGTTTAGGTGACCCTTAAAGAATGAACATAATTAACTACGTTTTTAGGGTATAGCTCCAGTGTAATGAATCTCCGTTGGGTGCAGAGGCCAAGCATTATATTCAGATATATGAGAAATGCAGATGTAATAACGAACGAATAGTACTGACACGTTTTATGGCAGGATTAATTTGTGCGGAAGCTATAGTGCCTTATTTCGAGTTCGGCCAAGTCTGTTATTGTGCTATTATTGGTTCAAATGGCTCTGAGCACTATGGGACTTAACATCTGAGGTCATCAGTCCCCTAGAACTTAGAACTACGTAAACCTAACTAACCTAAGGACATCACAAACATCCATGCCCGAGACAGGATTCGAACCTGCGACCGTTGCGGTCGCGCGGTTCCAGACTGTAGCGCCTAGAACCGCTCGGCCACACCGGCCGGCGTGCTATTATTCCCGTTAGTTGTATCATGCAATCCATGGTGGAATACTTACGTACTTTATGTTTAATTTCCTGGTGCTAATCATTTGTTTTGTTTCATTAGTCACACTCAGGCATAATTAGCTTCACTCTATGACAAGCACTTATATTTTCATTGTGAATCCCTTCCCAGGAACTAACTAGTTAATTTATATGCCTGTCCTTTTGCGGAAATAAACTTAGAAACAAACACACAATTTTCGCAATGTACATGCCACTTAATTCAGATCAAGGTATTAGAGTAGGTATAAAAGGTGCTTCAATAAGATTCGTCCTATTTCAAGAAATTATACCTCCTGAAAATGAATGAAAGGTAAACACTTGGAATAATTTTTACCTTACATGTATCGCTACAGTTTTTATTTCCAAAAGAACCATCCAATTTTGCAAGGATGTATCTCTTACAAACATGCACAATCGTGGGATACGATTTTCAGTTACATTGAGGATCAAAGTTTCATTAACCTTTCATAAATGTTAAATGTATCCTCTACTGGACATCCCATAAATATCCAGACAACAGTAAAACTTGTCCCATACTTTTACGAGAATGTCTGGAATTACTGCATCCATTACTGTTATTATGAAGCGTCACAGTTCACCCAAAGCTGTTGGAAGGGGAGGCACATAAACGGAATCTGTCGTAAAAGACCTACAAAAAAATCACATTCCGTGAGATCAGGCGACCTTGTAGGCGAACGGTGCAATGGGAGATCCATGCGGCCCCTACGTCTAATCCCCCGTTCAGATAGTTAGTCGTTTAGAAATGTTTTTACGTGGAAACAGTGAGATAATGCTAAATGCTGCTGAAAACTGAATTTCTTTTTATGTTCTCGTAATCGTGAAAAAAGCCAGCTCTGCAAAAGATTCCTATAACCATCTTTTCTGCAATAAAATATAGGTCCTAAATCATATCTCAGTAACTGTAAAGACGTAATACACCACTGGCCATTAAGATTGCTACACCAGGAAGAAATGCAGATGATAAACGGGTATTCATTGGACAAATATATTATACTACAACTGACATGTGATTACATTTTCACGCAATTTGGGTGCATAGATCCTGAGAAATCAGTACCCAGAACAACCACCTCTGGTCTTAATAACGGCCTTGATACGCCTGGGCATTCAGTCAAACAGAGCTTCGATGGCGTGTACAGGTACAGCTGCCCATGTAGCTTCAACACGATAGCACAGTTCATAAAGAGTGGTGACTGGCGTATTGTGACGAGCCAGTTGCTCGGCCACCATTGACCAGACGTTTTCAATTGGTGAGAGATCTGGAGAATTTGCTGGCCAGGGCAGCTGTCGAACATTTTCTGCATCCAGAAAGGCCCGTACAGGACCTGCAACATGCAATCGTGCATTATCCTGCTGAAATGTAGGATTTCGCAGGGATCGAATGAAGGGTGGAGCCACGGGTCGTAACACATCTGAAATGTAACGTAAATTGTTCAAAGTGCCGTCAATGCGAACAAGAGGTGACCGAAACGTGTAAGCGATAGCACCCCATACCATCACGCCGGGTGATACGCCATTATGGCGATAACGAATACATGCTTCCAATGTGCGTTCACCGCGATGTCGCCAAACACGGATGCGACCATCATGATGCTGTAAACAGAACCTAGATTCATCCGAAAAAATGACGTTTTGCCATTCGTGCGACCAGGTTCGTCGTTGAGTACACTATCGCAGGCGCTCCTGTATGTGATGCAGCGTCAGGGGTAACCGCAGCTATGGTCTCCGAGCTGATAGTCCATGCTGCTGCAAACGTCGTTGAACTGTTCGTGCATATGGTTGTTGTCTTGCAAACGTCCCCATCTATTGACTCAGGGATCGAGACGTGGCTGCACGATCCGTTACAGCCATGCTTATAAGATACCTGTCATCTCGACTGCTAGTGATACGAGGCCGTTGGGATCCAGCTCGGCGATCCGTATGACCCTCCTGAACCCACCGATTACATATTCTGCTAACAGTCATTGGATCTCGAACAATGCGAGTAACAGTGTCGCGATACGATAAACCGCAATCGCGATAGGCTACAATCCGACCTTTATCAAAGTCGGAAAGGTGATGGTACGCATTTCTCCTCCTTACACGAGTCATCACAACAACGTTTCACCAGGCATCGGCGGTCAATTGCAGTTTGCGTCGGTTAAATTTCGCGTCTGTAGCACATCATCTTTGTTGTGTAGCAATTTTAATGGCCACTAGTGTATTACTAATTATTTGATTGACAGAAGCAGCTTGTTTGTACTAATTTTATTTTGCGGGGCTAGCTTCGAGCGTTGTACGTCATTGGCGGTATCTGCATTATACCGAAACAGAAGAATTCATTACTTTATTAAAATTGACGCTTTCCTACAACTGTTTTAAGTACAACAACCAACTATATGTACGAGAAAACGGTTTAGTAGTGGAAGAGCGCCTTGCTGGTACACTAATTAATAGTTTTCTTCACTACATCGAGAACATTTTTTAAAAAACATACGAACTAAGTTATTAAAATTCAGTACTATCATAGATATGTTGGTGGTACATTCATTTAATTTGAAGAAACAGAAAACGAAATAGACACCTTCCGCTCGGAACGGAATAGCCTACATAAAAATATCATGTTTACAATCGAACATGAACAATATAGTAAATCTTCTAGATCTAGAAATCACAAGAAATCTTTCAATGCACAACTCCAGTATCTACAAAGCAGGAAACTACAGACTGTACAACACTCAGTAGCTCTTGCCCACCAACACCACACAAAGGAGCATGTTGTTTAACCCGCATAGAGAGACTAGAGGTATCCATTGACTGAAGAAAACATAAGATCATAACATCTCAACTAAAAACACTAAGAACAGTAGGAAAAATTTGTGATTACAACCTCACAACAGTCAAAGAAATTTATACCCGAATACAACAGGCAACTCAAAATAAAATAAAAGACAACATTACCTTAACAAGGACAGCCTGTAGCAAAAAGAGAAACTAAACTAAAAATAGATTTCAGAACATACAACACAGATCGGTTGCTACATAGAACAATCATCGACATTTACATATTGAGGCGTTTATAAATTAAAAGGCGATAACTGTGAGAAAATTTACGAGTGACAACAGTGGGAAATTTCAAAACGAAATTTAAAGAACGTCTGTACCTGACTGGAACGAACCTATCCACATTTAATACACACTTAAAAAAAGCAAAGTCACGCAGGTGGTGACATGACACAATGCCTATCTGTTCTACATATTGCCAATACAGGCAGTTTACTAAATATTTCGGTAGAAACAGGAATTACCACGTATATTACGCAACATACTGACACTATGTTAAATTAACAGACCGGACTAAAAGAAAATTGTGGCGAAAATTACACCAATGATCTTTAATAACGACACATTTCTTTGTTTTGCTAACAGAGGTAACACAAATGAAGACTATTTGGTGTCCAAAATTAAAGCAACAAACGGAAATTTTGGAATGTTTCGTTTATTTTGCCACAAAACTGTATAAACAGGTGATAGTCAAGAAGAAACAATGTAAAAATACAGAACGTAAACAACTGCAACATGCATAACGGTAGACAAAAATTCTAACATTCTGCGTGGTGTCTGTTGTTCTATGTCGTGTCTCCCTACCACTTTCGTGCAACGACCCTCTGAGCGTGTTTTTTAGGGAATTGACTAGTTTGAACCTGGGACCTGTTGCTGGTAAGGAGACGCCAGACCACACATGACATGTAGAGTTCAGAAGAGTTCAGTGAGATTAGCTATGATATAACCAAATACTTAATGATTTCAGCGTCAGCTCCACTGCACTCCCTGTAAAATAATCTTAATACTAACTAAATTTAGTGGAAGGGGTTCAAAGCTTTCCTATTTTTAGTTAGCTGGTAAAATAATGTCGAAAAAGCAGTTAAGTTTACCATTGGAAATTTTATTCTACTCACAAAACAATGTTTATAAATTGCACTATTGATAAAAGGAAATGTTTTAATACAGGATGATAAAAACCAACTGCGTTCAACGAAAGGCTCTAGCTTTTAACATGGGCTGGGGGGTGGTCCTGGTGGTTAGCTGGCGACGTGGGTGTCCATCCCTTATCGTAGGGCCTTCCAGCTTAACACGGTTCTGCTCTCGGCTTCTGTTCTCGTTTCTCCCCTCAGAACTGCGTCTGTCTCACGGTGGGAAGGTATGACATGCGTTTAGGCATTATTGTGTTAGTCTGTGGTATTCCATTTGCTCATTCATTACTCGTATTACTTTGGTTAATTTAATGTCACGATTTATTCGGAGCTATGTGACATACTACTGGATTTGCTTATGATGTCAGAGTTTTCATGGAAGGTGTTGGATTTGCCTGACACCTTACATATCACCACCCTTCGAACTTAATTTTTGCACTGAAGTTAGGCAATGATTGAATCGTTTTCTAAGTCAGTCAAAAATTATTCCTTTATCTAAATTTTGTTGCCTACTGTTCAGCCACGTTATTCTGGTTCTATGCTAGTTTGTATTACTAATTTATATTTTTATATTCTTCCACATTATTCTCAAAAATATGTTCATATTGACAAGAGAAGTATTATTATTATTAATTTTTAATTATTTTCTTTCTTTATTTAAGTGTGAAGTTTGTTTTTTAAAAAGTTTGTTATCGAGAGTGAGGAGTCTTTCACATCGATTTTCTTAGCAATATTTTTTTTATAAATGTAGTAATTAAGTAAAATCTAGTCCTAACACATTTTCTAAATATCATGTACAAGTAAAATATTTTTGTTTCTACACACTCAATTCAACATTGTTACACTAACAAACAGGAATTGTTTCCAAGAATTGCTTTGACAAGGAAATATACATGCACAAGTATTGAGATATTATCCTAACAAATGGTACAAATGTTAAAAAAAGGGAAAACATCCAACAAGATAATTTTTTATTCTTTGTTTTTATAAGGAGAAAATAAGTAAAATATAGCTATTGTTTTATTTTTATGTGGAGAAAATAAGTGGCATATAGTTTTAGTGTTTATTATGCCTTACTTTTGTTCTTTATATACTGTCCATTTCAGAACTAATGACTTATTTTTATCGATAGTCTATTTTTTACTTAAGTCCATAGTCAATGACTTATTTTGTAGTTTATTAGCTGTCTGGTGTGCTTAACTTATTTAGTTTTTCACACATATCTTTTGCACAATTCCTACTTCACATAATTTGATTTCACACATTCACACAATCCTATGAATGTTTAAGCATGAGGTTGGCGAATGTTTTTGCACAAAGGTGTTGGACTTGAGCGAGACGGATGTGGGCAAGTATTTGATGTACAGTTTCGTTCGTCGTTCCTTGTTGGCTTTGCAAGTGTGTGTTGCTGTTGTGGTGGTCCCATAATGGAATGGAACTGTGAGTGCAGAATTTCGCGATTTACTGGCTTTGTATGCGTCAAAGTTATCGTTATGTGTCGCTGAAAGCGGTCGTTTTTCGTTGTAATACTTCGCAGACGACTGGTTTACAATAGGATAGGGATTTGGGAAGGTATGTCGTCTATTCTTCACCCATCTTCTTTCTTGGTCTCAATCTTGCGAATCTTCAACTTCTGTTCTTCCTGCTTTTTCTCTGCTTCTTACTTGCTTCGTGGTTCTTCTCTGGGCAGGATATGGAAATATTTATTGATAACTAGTCGCTTTGAAGTTCTCCTCTTAGTAACAGTTTGATAAATTGTTCGGGCGAGTCATTTTTACTTTGTGGAAGTTTTCTTCAGTTTCGTGCATCAGCATGTTGTTTAATAGCAGTAGTGTGACTTTTACACATATTTTTTTTTGCCAATGGTGGCTTGCCCAATTGGTCTTCTCGTCGGGCCGTTTTTTGCTCGCTCCGCTGAGTCGGGGCATTCCAAGACCCTCTTGGCCTTCTGTGTTCTGTCCCAGCAGGGTTCCGCCACTCTGTGGTTCCGTGTTCTATCCCAGCAGGGTTCCGCTTAGCGGGCAGATTTACTGCCCACTTTGGCTACAAGGGCCCTCTGTTGGTCTCACTGTCCTTTCCCTTCTCTCGACACTTCTGCCTTGTAGGAATCGTGTCTTGCTAATTATGTCCTTTCTGTTCTTGATACTTCTCGCATTGCAACTTGTGGGTCATTGCATCTGGTCTTTGCTGGAGTTTTTACAATGGTTCTGACAAACAGTTTTACTTATAATCATCTAACATATGTCTAGTACCTACATTGTTTTATGCCTTCTTAAAAAGCTTTACAAATTTCGGCACCCCTTCCATGTTACAATTCTAAGATATTTTGAGTCTTAACTTCTACAAGAATCCTCAAATTCGTTTTTTTATTTTTTTGTAGTGTCTTGGTGTATAGCATTTTAGTATTTCATGCTGTTAGACTATCTACACTTTATCCCTTCTCCTTAATCTATGGTACTATTGGTGTTATTTTTGTTTTTGTTTTTATTGAAACTACTTTCTTTTTCCCACCTTCCTCTCTCTTCATTCTTCTTTCTCCTGACGATCTTTTCTGCAACATAATCTTGAAATATTGTGCTGATTATTTACCAGTAATAAAATTAATCTTCAAACTTTTTGATATGGCTCACATGGTGAAGTCATAAGGTTTTGCCTGTTTTTTGGGTTCATTAGTTCCACAGCTTTATCATGAGCAATTCGGATAATTATGACAGGTCCTTTGCGTGCAGCATAAAACTTATGTATTTTGTGTTTCTGTTTGCTGGAGAGATGGTGTGTTTTTACAAATACTTTCTGGCCTACTGAGAATGTTCTTTTGATTGCTGTTCTATCTCCTCTTTGTTTTCTTTTAATGGCTGCCCTTCTGATGTTGGAGAGTGTTGTTGCTATGACTTGTTTATGCTGTCTACGTGGTACAATAGGAAATCTAACATTTTCTCTGGTTATGTTTAGGGGTTCAATATTTTTAAGTACAGTAACTGGAGGTGGTAATGTAGTGCTATGTGGCATTTCATTTATTACTTCTTGAAAATCTTTAAGGTATATATCCCAAGTGTTGTGTCTTTTGCCTGCATATAATCGGCATAAAATGCCTATGTCTTTCATAGATCGTTCTGCTGGATTTACGCTAGGTTTGTACTTAGATATGTAGATGGGTTTTATTTTGTGTTGTGTTAACGTGTTCTGCCATTGCACTGATTTGTATTGTGGGCCATTATCAGAAATTATTCGTTCCACTCGACCTACTTGTCTGAGAAAATCTTGTCTAAATGCTTTACTTATAGTAAGACCTGTTGCCCGTTTTAATGGTGTCAAGGTAACATATTTAGAAGTAAGTGCCAAAACGACAATCATGAAAATATATCCATTTTTTGTGCGTAGGAGGAGCCCCATCAAATCTGTTGCAGCTATTTGTTTTAATTTTTTAGGGATTATTGGAAACATAGGTGGTTTGGTTTGGAAAGTGACGTGTTTAGCTCTCATACATTTTTTGCATTTGACTAATACTGTTCTAATTCGTCTTTTCACATTAGGAAAATGGCTTGTTTGTTTTACTTTTAAAAAGCATTTCTTTGGTCCAAAGTGGCCATTACTTAAATGTGTATACCATATGTACTTATTAATTAGTTCATCTGGGATATAAATCAACCATTCACTCGTTGCAACATATCGTCTAAAAAATAAAACATTGTTTTTACGAGATAGTGCTGTCGAACGTCTGGAAAATCCTTACTTCTCCACTTGTATTTGATTCCTAGTATTTCGGGATCCTTGTCCTGTTCTTTGCCTATGTTTTTCAATGCTGTCGTAATGTAGTTTTCGAAAGGTACTTGTTTCATATAGTACATTGTAAACTGGTCTTCTGCTGCTTCCAAACCTATGTTATTGGATGCACACTGTGGACATCGTGATAAAGCATCTGCTAATACAGTCGCTGGTCCTGGTATGTGTGTAATAGTGAAGTCAAATTCTTGTAGTATTAACATCCATCTGGCTAGCCTCCCATGAGTTAGTTTGGCGGATAACAGAAATTCTAATGCTTTGTGGTCAGTGTATACTTTTGTTTTTCTTCCGAATAGGAAGTATCGAAAACGTTGGAAGCCCCATACAATGGCCAATGCTTCCAGCTCCGTGACTGAATAGTTTTTCTCGATTTTTGTGAGTACCCGACTGGCAAATGCAATTGTTCTATATGATCTTAGCCCTGCCTGTTCGTATTCTTGGAATAAAACAACTCCTAAACCTGTTTTCGCGCTATCAGTGGCCATACAAAAATTTTGTGTTAGATCAGGATGTGCTAAAATCGGTGCTGTTGTTAGTGCGTTTTTCACTTTTAAAAATTCTTCATTGGCTTGTTGATCCCATACCCATGGCGTGTTTTTTCCAGTCAATGCACATAGGCGTGGTGTTGCGAGAGAGTCGATCCAAATAAATTTTTTATAGAATCCGGTGACACCTAGAAATTCTCTGAGAGTTTTCTTATTATATGGAGTACAGAATTCTTTGATTGCCGTTAGTTTTTCTGGGTCGGGCATTACCCCTTTCTCTGAAATTATGTGTCCTAGAAATTTGACCTATCGCCTTCCAAATTTGGATTTTGTTATATTTACTGTGACCCCATGCTCTTTCATGATCTGTAAAAACTGATTTAATGTGTCGTTGTGATGTTCCCAAGAGGGTTCTGCTATAATCACATCATCAACATAACAAGTAATTTTTTGTAAAATTTCAGGACTGAGTATAGTATTAAATCCCCTAATATCGCTGCTGATGATATGTTTAAACCAAATGGCAATCGTTTAAACTGGTAACAAGTATTTTTTTTGTAAAATTTCAGGACTGAGTATAGTATTAAATCCCCTAATAAACGCTGCTGATGATATGTTTAAACCAAATGGCAATCGTTTAAACTGGTAACATCTACCGAATACGATAAATGTTGTAAATTTTCTACATTCTGGGGCCAATTCTATTTGCCAGAAACTACTCCGTAAATCAATTGATGAAAATATCTTAGCACCGTGGAAGTTTTGTATCAATTCCTCTAATTTCTCTGGGCGATCTGTCTCAGTGATTATGATTGTGTTGATCTGTCTGGAATCAAGCACTAACCTGATGCTCCCATCTCGTTTTTGTACAATATGGAGCGGGCTGTTATATGTGGAGGTAGCTGTTTCAATAATATCATCATCTAACATTTTAGATATCTCCTGGAATACTTTATTCCTGTAGCTTAATGGGATTGCATAGGGTGGCACTCTAAATGGTTTGTGCTGTTTTACTTCAAACTTGTACTGAAAGTGTTTAATACTGCCAGTCTTAGGTAAAAATACCTCTGCTTTATCTCGTAAAATATCCTCTAATTCTCTTTTACTGTGTTCCGAAATACCTTGAACTTCTTGCAATTTTTCGTCGATTTCTTTATGGACTTCTAACATGAGTTGAGGCGATTCCCCCTTTTGTGCATACCATTCTAATTCTTCATCCTCTTTATCTCGCGTCATTCTTAATTGTTTGTTTATAACTGGTTTTTCTTCTAATTTTAGCTTTTGCTCAAAGAGAAGTGTGACATTCCCGAATGTTACGCAACCTTTCCCCATATCTATTATCGCTCGTCTGTCATTTAAAAAATCTGCACCTATAATCAAATCTACAGTTAGTTTAGGTATAATCACGAAGTTGGCTTCGATCTTTTGACCTTGACACGAAAGAGTTAACCTTGTTTGTCTCGTAACTTCCGCAGCATTGTTTCTTATAGGACCTCTTACTTTAATCTTACGTGTTTTCAGAACTGGTAATTCCTCATTGGCATTACACTGCATGAATAAATTTTCTGAGATCGCAGTCAGTTCACTTCCGCTATCAATTACAATATTGACTGGGATATGCTTTACCATGGCCTTCACAATTGGTTGAATTTGAAAGGGTTGGTTCTGTTCTTCATCTTCTTGTATCAACGAATCGTACACTGAATCATACATGAGTCTTTTCAGGAATTTCCCTTGTGAATTCGAACTTTCTGTAGGATAAGCTTCAACTGCTACTTCTCTCTCTTTTATTTCCTCTTCTCTATTTCTTCCTTCATTTACGCTTATTCAACATCCTCTACTTTTTCCTCATCTACATCTACATCTACATCTACATCCATACTCCGCAAGCCACCTGACGGTGTGTGGCGGAGGGTACCTTCCGTACCTCTATCGGTTCTCCCTTCTATTCCAGTCTCGTATTGTTCGTGGAAAGAAGGATTGTCGGTATGCCTCTGTGTGGGCTCTAATCTCTCTGATTTTATCCTCATGGTCTCTTCGCGAGATATACGTAGGAGGGAGCAATATATTGCTTGACTCTTCGGTGAAGGTATGTTCTCTAAACTTCAATAAAAGCCCGTACCGAGCTACTGAGCGTCTCTCCTGCAGAGTCTTCCACTGGAGTTTATCTATCATCTCCGTAACGCTTTCGCGATTACTAAATGATCCTCTAACGAAGCGCGCTGCTCTCCGTTGGATCTTCTCTATCTCTTCTATCAACCCTATCTGGTACGGATCCCACACTGCTGAGCAATATTCAAGCAGTGGGTGAACAAGCGTACTGTAACCTACTTCCTTTGTTTTCGGATTGCATTTCCTTAGGATTCTTCCAATGAATCTCAGTCTGGCATCTGCTTTACCGACGATCAACATTATATGATCATTCCATTTTAAATCACTCCTAATGCTTACTCCCAGATAATTTATGGTATTAACTGCTTCCAGTTGCTGACCTGCTATTTTGTAGCTAATAGTTCTGCACATCTGTTCGACGTCCCTTCTTGAAAACGGGGATGACCTGTGCCCTTTTCCAATCCTTTGGAACGCTACGCTCTTCTAGAGACCTACTGTACACCGCTGCAAGAAGGGGGGCAAGTTCCTTCGCGTACTCTGTGTAAAATTGAACTGGTATCCCATCAGGTCCAGAGGCCTTTCCTCTTTTGAGCGATTTTAATTGTTTCTCTATCCCTCTGTCGTCTATTTCGATATCTACCATTTTGTCATCTGTGCGACAATCTAGAGAAGGAACTACAGTGCAATCTTCCTCTGTGAAACAACTTTGGAAAAAGACATTTAGTATTTCGGCCTTTAGTCTGTTATCCTCTGTTTCAGTACCATTTTGGTCACAGAGTGTCTGGACATTTTGTTTTGATCCACCTACCGCTTTGACATAAGACCAAAATTTCTTAGGATTTTCTGCCAAGTCAGTACATAGAACTTTACTTTCGAATTCATTGAACGCCTCTCGCATAGCCCTCCTCATACTACATTTCGCTTCGCGTAATTTTTGTTTGTCTGCAAGGATTTGGCTATGTTTATGTTTGCTGTGAAGTTCCCTTTGTTTCCGCAGCAGTTTTCTAACTCGGTTGTTGTACCACTGTGGCTCTTTTCCATCTCTTACGATCTTGCTTGGCACATACTCATCTAACGCATAATGTACGACGGTTTTGAACTTTGTCCACTGATCCTCAACACTATCTGTACTTGAGACAAAACTTTTGTGTTGAGCCAACAGGTACTCTGAAATCTGCTTTTTGTCACTTTTTCTAAACAGAAAAATCTTCCTACCCTTTTTAATATTCCTATTTACGGCTGAAATCATCGATGCCGTAACCGCTTTATGATCGCTGATTCCCTGTTCTGCGTTAACTTTTTCAAATAGTTCGGGTCTGTTTGTCACCAGAAGGTTCAAATGGCTCTGAGCACTATGGGACTTAACATCTTAGGTCATCAGTCCCCTAGAACTTAGAACTACTTAAACCTAACTAACCTAAGGACATGACACAACACCCAGCCATCACGAGGCAGAGAAAATCACTGACCCCGCCGGGAATCGAACCCGGGAACCCGGGCGTGGGAAGCGAGAACGCTACCGCACGACCACGAGATGCGGGCTGTCACCAGAAGGTCTAATATGTTATCCCCACGAGTCGGTTCTCTGTTTAACTGCTCAAGGTAGTTTTCAGATAAAGCACTTAAAAAAATTTTCACAGGATTCTTTGTCCATGCCACCCGTTATGAACGTTTGAGTCTCCCAGTCTATATCTGGCAAATTAAAATCTCCACCCAGAACTATAACATGGTGGGGAAATCTACTCGAAATATTTTCCATATTATCCTTCAGGTGCTCAGCCACAACAGCTGTTGAGCCAGGGGGCCTATAGAGACATCCAATTACCATGTCTGAGCCTGCTTTAACCGTGACCTTCACCCAAATCATTTCACATTTCGGATCTCCATCAATTTCCTTCGATACTATTGCACTTCTTATCGCTATAAACACGCCTCCCCCTTCACTGTTCAGCCTGTCTCTACGGTATACATTCCAATCTGAGTTTAGGATTTCATTACTGTTTACGTCTGGTTTCAGCCAACTTTCTGTCCCTAGTACTATATGGGCATTGTGACCGTTTATTAATGAGAGCAGTTCTGGGACCTTTCTATAGACGCTCCTGCAGTTTACTATTAGCACATTAATATCGTTATTCCCTGTTGCATTTTGCCTACTCCTACCTTGCCGCGTCTCAGGAGGCGTCTTGTCGGGCCTAGGGAGGGGATTCTCTAACCTAAAAAACCCCCATGTGCACTCCACACGTACTCCGCTACCCTTGTAGCCGCTTCCGGCGTGTAGTGCACGCCTGACCTATTCAGGGGGACCCTACATTTCTCCACCCGATAGCGGAGGTCGAGAAATTTGCACCCCAGATCTCCACAGAATCGTCTGAGCCTCTGGTTTAAGCCTTCCACTCGGCTCCAAACCAGAGGACCGCGATCGGTTCTGGGAACGATACTGCAAATTGTTAGCTCTGATTCCACCCCGCGAGCGAGGCTTTCCGCCTTCACCAATTCCGCCAACCGCCTGTACGAACTGAGGATGACCTCTGAACCCAGACGGCAGGAGTCATTGGTGCCGACATGAGCAACAATTTGCAGTCGGGTACACCCAGTGCTCTCTATCGCCGCCGGTAGGGCCTCCTCCACATCTCGGATGAGGCCCCCCGGCAAGCAGACAGAGTGAACACTGGCCTTCTTCCCCGACCTTCCCGCTATTTCCCTAAGGGGCTCCATCACCCGCCTAACGTTGGAGCTCCCAATAACTAATAAACCCCTCCCCCCGTGTGCCTGCTCGGACCTTGCTAAAGGAGCAGCCACATGTCCACTCACAGGCAGAGCGGGCGATGCCACACGGCCAGCCTCCACATTGACCCTCCGCCTCGTGCGCCGCGAACGCCGCTGAACCCGCCACTCCCCTTGGGGAGAGGGTGGCCCAACCGCGCCCGGTACCCGCGAAGATGTCTCGACAGCAGGGACAGTGTGTGAAGCATGTAACACCTGGGGTGTACCCTGCGACGCACCAGACTCCCCACTGCCGCTACACTCCGAGGCAGCAGCCTGAAGACGGCTGACCGCGGCCATCAACACGCTCAGCTGTTCGCGAACAGTGGCCAGCTCCTCCTGCGTCCGTACACAGCAGTCACACATCCTATCCATCCTAAGGAATCAATTTACTGAAGAGAGTTGTTCAACCTTTAACTAGACTGCTAATTCACTAAAGGCGGCTGTTTATTCACTAAACTGGGGTTGCTAGCCACTTCTTGTAGAAAACAATGAAAATTGCACTACCTGTCTCTGGACTGTATTGAAAACAAACACTAGCACTACTGGCACTATGGGCGACTAAAGGGACTCTCTCTGACTGTATTCAAAACAAACACGAAATCTATGGAACACTATTAATAGCACCAGACAATTAAAGCTTCCTAAAAGCAAATACACACGGAAGAAGTGACAAGTAAGAAAAATACAGTTAATACTTAAATTAAGGTAGCTCGCTGCACAGCAGACGTGAAGCAGACGGCAGTTACGACGACACTGACACTGACTATGGCTGACTAAAGGGACTCTCTCTGGCTGTATTCAAAACAAACACGAAATATATGGAACACTATTACTAGCACTCGAAAATTAAAGCTTCCTAAAAGCAAATTCACACGGAAGAAGAAGTGACAAGTAAGAAAAATACAGTTAATACTTAAATTAAGGTAGCTCGCTGCACAGCAGACGTGAAGCAGACGGCAGTTACGACGACACTGACACTGACTATGGCTGACTAAAGGGACTCTCTCTGACTGTATTCAAAACAAACACGAAATCTATGGAACCCTATTAATAGCACCAGACAATTAAAGCTTCCTAAAAGCAAATACACACGGAAGAAGTGACAAGTAAGAAAAATACAGTTAATACTTAAATTAAGGTAGCTCGCTGCACAGCAGACGTGAAGCAGACGGCAGTTACGACGACACTCATCCTCGTCTATCTTCTGCTTCTTCGTCGCTACTTCCACATAATCGCATCTAAATGCTCTAATTATCGCTTCATAACTTCCTTCATTATATACGTTGGGTTGTGTGCCCACTAGTAACTTATTTTCAAGTTCTGTCGACTGCGTATTATCCTCATTGAATTCGCTTTCCCTGGTTTCCATCTCAAATAGCTCTGCAATACTCATTACTTCGCTCTTTCCTCCTACATTCGTTGTGCATGCCTCTGGTAATTCATCTGCCTCGTCAGTATTCTCCCAATTAATTTCGTCCCAACACGATATTGTTATTTTCCTGTCTTCGTTTTCATCTGGTCCCTGCGGATTTGTTTCTTCCTTCTTCTCTTCTCGTGATAAGGTATTTACTTCTCTGTTCAAGGTGCTGCAATTGTCCTGGGTCGGTGCGTCATTCCCTTTGGCATGGGCGCTTAGCTGTCAATTCGAACGTTTTTGGGGATTTGGTGGTCTTACCTCCACCTCTTCTATCTGTATTCTCTTTTCTTGCTCCGCTTGTTAATATTGGTTTCTTTGTTGATAATTTGTCGGTCTATTGGCGCTCCAATACCCGTTCCTGTTGTCGTTATTCCCTCTGTAATAGTCGTTGCCATTCCTGGGTGAATTATAGTTATTGCCATATTCTCTTCTAAATCCATAACCGGTTCTATTGTTGAAATCTATTGTCGTTTCTTGGTGCGAAGTTATCACATGGTTCGTAATTATTGTTTCTTCGTACTGTGTCTTGTGGATTCCACTGCTTTTTGCTTTCGTTTTCACGTGCGCTTCGTCTTTTTCTTGCGTCATCTTCCGAAAATATGAACTCTAGTTCCCTTAGAATACCTTTAAATGCTTCGACGTCATTGCCTCCGCGACCTACTAATGATTGCTGGTATTTCAATGGTAACTTCATCGCGCATAATTTAATCAACTCTCCGTCACTGTATGGTACATCTAAGCATTGATTTTTCTTTGCCATTAATTCGAAAAATTTCACGGGACTCTTCTCTCCTGAATTTTCAAAATATGGGTTCTGTAATAATTCGTACTTCACTGTGTTCTGTGCTTCGCTGGGCCAATATCGTGAGAGAAACTTCTATCTGAAATCTTCGTACGATCGGCATGTCGCTGCAACATTCTGCATGGTTTCTGCGACTGTTCCTGACATGTGTGCACATATAAAGTCTAATTTGTGTGCTAGGGTCCAGTGTTCTGGTAATCCTACTCGGAATTGATCAATAAAAGATCGTGGTTGCAATGAGTTTCCTTCTCGAAAGTGTTGAAATTTTCTGACTGTGAGGAAGTGATCGTTGTCGTACTTCGTCATAGTTCCATATGAAATTCGCGATTCTTCGCCACTTTTGTTTCTGATCATTTCTCTCGTCGTTCTTTCCGGTTGTGGTAGATCCATTGGATATTGTCCACTGTAACTTTCGCGTACCCTTGCGTAGTATCGTTGGAGTGGTACGCAATAATTTTCTTCCGTCGGTTGTGAACGTGTAGCTGAATGCATTGCACTGTACTCTTCGCGACCTGGCTTTCCATTGTCAGGTATTGGTTCGGTATCTTGTCTGGCTAACCTTGCCGCTTCATTGAACGATCCAAACTGTCTTGAAACATACATTTGTGGTTCTGCATGTGTTTGTGGTGCCGTTTGTTCATCAAGAATTTCGAAACGTGTTTGTTGCTGTGCAGGCTGTCTGATTTCACGTATGTTACTTTCCGCCTGTGATTGGAATCGAAAATGTATGATATCTTGGTTAATTGCTTGTTTTTCATGTGCTGTTACAGATACGGATGTGGTTGCAGACTCAGTGCTTGTTCGATCCTGTTCACTACGCTCTTCAATGGTTTGCAACAACTCTGTTCGCAATTTCTGAAATTGTTGCTTCGTTTGCGCTTCTATTTTGACTATGCGGTTATCATATCTTTTCAGCGCTGCTTTTGTGATACGTTTGTGTAGCACACTGTTTTCAACAATTTCACGCGCTGTACCTGCTGCTTGCCTAGTAATTACGTTTATCTGTTTCTCTAGTTTCTTGACTTTTCCCTGGGTGTTGTTACGTAATGTTTTGATCTCGTCCTGAGTGTCATTACGCAATGTTTGTACGTCCGCTTGTACCTTGTCAATGTCTGTTCTCAATTGACTGTGACCTGTTATTAAGTTTCCTATCGCTTTTCGAGATTCTTTTCCCTCGTATTCAATATGACTTAAGTGTAACTGAATTTTTTTTTGCCTTGTTCTTTAATCTCACGCATTTGTCTCGTGATTTCTGCAATTCGGTTCGTCGTTTCTGCATTCTGAATTTTAATTTGGTTCGCAATTTCTTTATTTTGTCTTGTCATGGTTTCCGTCATTAATTGTAATAATTCTGCCAGATTGGTGGGTCCTATTGCGTTTTCTTCCGACGTCCTACGCTCTGTGTTTTCGCCCAAGTGTTTGTTTGCAACCGATTGCATTGAACTGTGCGGTGACACGTTTCTGCTCGAATTCCTTGTACCCTGTGGTGGGGAGCTCTGATTACTTGTACTATGGGTTCTACGTATTCAAGACTCAAGTTAGAATCCTCATCGGCTGCCTCTCTACTTTCCTGCTCCTCTGTCGTATACTGACTTACGTTTTCTATGCCTTGACGCACATTTTCCTCGTTACAGTGCGTTATATGTCCGATTTCCCGCGATACTGCATCGTCTGTTGTACTGTCCTCTATGCTCTGTCCATCTTCATGCTGGGTCTCTACCTCAATTCGGTCAAGGTCTCGATCTGCCATTGCTAATCTTTCCGAATCCCTTATTTTCTGTTTTAAAAGCAATTCACGCGCCCTACTTCGCGTCAAAATGCGCTCATACGATCTCACGCGTTTCATAAACTTTTTGCACACAAGACTTGACAATCCATTCACTTACTTGTTGGGTCAGAACCAACTTGTCAACGATGTATCCGCCACCTGTGCCCTTGCATTGGAGAGAAAGCTTAATTCTAACAATATTAAAATTCATAACTTAATTATGCTATTGTCTCTGCTAGAATGTCTCACGTTCTATTGAATTCTTTCTTACTATCTATCGCTGCAGCTACTTTTTTTGACTATTTACAACTTTAGGAAAAAAATTTTTACTACGAAAATTTTTCAACAGGATATTTTTCTGACCTAGTTAGGCATGTGGTCGACCTTCAATCATGGTAGTTTACCATCCTGGCAGGGTCGCCATTCTCTAACATTCTGTGTGGTGTCTGTTTGTTCTATGCCGTGTCTCCCTACCACTTTCGCGCAACGACGCTCTGAGCGTGTTTTTTAGGGAATTGACTTGTTTGAACCTGGGACCTGTTGCTGGTAAGGAGACGCCAGACCACACATGGCATGTAGAGTCCAGAAGAGTTCAGTGAGACTAGCGATGATATATCCAAATACTTCATGATTTCAGCGTCAGCTCCACTGCACTCCCTGTAAAGGAATATTAATACTAACTAAATTTAGTGGAAGGGATTCAAGGCTTCCCTATTTTTAGTTAGCTGGTAAAATAACGTCGAAAAAACAGTTAAGTTTATCATTGGAAATTTTATTCTACTCACGAAACATTGTTTATAAATTGCACTATTGATAAAAGGAAGTGTTTTAATACAGGATGATAAAAACCAACTGCGTTCAACAAAAATGTGAACGAATATTCCCTGAATGGGTTTCCAAGTTCTACAATGGATCGAAGGATGACCTATGCCATATCACATCTATAATATAGGTTTAAATTAAGTTTCACAAGAGAGAAAACTATCAAAATGGTCTACAGTGACCCTCAATTATCTTTAATTACTTATCTAACTTGTCGTAAATTACAGTGGGTGATGTGGCTTCTCAATAATTATATAACAGAAAAATCACTGCATTTCAGATTTTAACTTACATAGCAAATGTGAATACCATGAGCTTCAACTGACGATCGACACTAGTACTACATAAAGAGGGGATGTAACAGATGAGACTTCTGCAGTTCTGAGTGCCCAAAAATGTGGCATCGTGTGCGTTCATTACCTTGTCGGTGTTCGTCAGGGGGCGGCGGCCGGCGCAGCTCCATACAGCTCGCCGTCTCGGAAGCAACTCTCTCCTGAATTCTCCTTACTACAATTTACCGAAGTTGGTTTAAAAAAAACTATCTGGCTGTGTTTTCATCTCACCAGTCAGGATCTCAATGTTAATCTTAAGCTCCGCCTACAAAAATTCTGTCTATCCAATGAGGAACGTTATAGTTTTCGTGGTGGGGCAATGTTTTTAAAGTTTGCAACATAACAAAGACGCGAAAAAGTCTCACGCTAAAACTTGCAGCTGGTGTGGCCCTTTTAGTGTTATTGTAAGATCTATACTGTTCTTCTGGAGGGCTCTATCTTTTAACATGGGCTGGGGGGTGGTCCTGGAGGTTACTTTTCGTGGTGGGGCAATGTTTTTAACGTTTGCAACGTAACAGAGACGCGAAAAAGTCTCACGCTAAAACTTGCGGCTGGTGTGGTCCTTTTAGTGTTATCGTAAGATCTATACTGTTCTTTTGGCGGGCTCTAGATTTTAACATGGGCTGGGGAGTGGTCCTGGTGGTTAGCTGGCGACGTGGGTGTCCGTCACTCATCGTAGGGCCTTCTAGCTTAACACGGTTCTGCTCTTGGCTTCTGTTCTCGTTTCTCCCCTCGGAACTGCGTCTGTCTCACGGTGGGAACGTATGACATGCATTTAGGCATTCTTGTGTTAGTCTGTGGTATTCCATTTGCTCACTCGTTACTCGTATTACTTTGGTTAATTTAATGTCACGATTTATTCGGAGTTTTATGACATACTACTGGATTTGCTTATCATGTCAGGGTTTTCATGGAAGGTGTTGGATTTGCCTGACACCTTACAAAATGTCCTTCGTTTTTTCCAACTTAACGGAGTTGCACATAAATTCCCACAACTGATTAATGTGTTCAGTATGGAGTGTGACCACCTCTGGCAGCAACACAAGCCTGACAACGACGGGACGTGCAATGAATGATGTCATCAATCTCATGTTGAGGTAATAACGCCCATTCTTCCTGAACAGCTGCTCGCAAGCCTTGGAGAGTAGTTGGTGGATGCTGAAGTGTTGCAATCTGTATCTGCAGTACATCTCAGCCATGTTCTATGGGATTCAAATCGGAAGAGCGAGCACGCCAAGCTATGCATACAATATCTTCCATTTCCAAGAAAACATATACCACCCGTGCCCTATGATGAGCATTATTGCCCATCAATAAAAAGTCTGGCCCCACGGCACCTCGCAACAACCGTACATGAGATCCCGAGATATCGTCACAATACCTGAAAGCAGTTAAGCCTTACTGATTCACCTGTACAATTTCATGAAGAGCTGTTCGAGTGGTCAGCATAACCCCTGCCCACAGCATAAGGTATGCTCCTCGATATCCGTCTCTTTCCACAATGTTTGGCTCCCGAAATCGTGTTCCACATTCCCTCCAGAGGCGAAACCGTCGAGAATCACTCTCCAGACCAAATCGAAACTCATCTGTGAAAAGAACATTGGACCACTTTTCGACAGTCTGTGTGGCATGTTGAGACCCCACTCTAGACGCTCCCTTCTTAGAAGACGCGCCAAAGGCACACTTACAGCAAGTCTCCGACAGTAGAAGGCCACTCTGCCGAGGCCCTCTGTACTCTGTTTGCCTCGACACATCACGTCCAGCGGATGCTGCGAGATCAGATGCCAGTTGCCGCTCCGTACTAAGGCAGCATCGTTGTATCCTTACAGCCAAACAGCGGTCTTCTCTTTCTGACGTCACGTGTGGTTGGCCCTGCCCTCGTCTTTGGTATACAGTTTCAGTCTCTATAAACCACCATCGCATCCGAAAAACAACAGAACGATTCACTTTAAGCTTTCGGGCAACATCAGTTTCCGACTGTCCTGCTTCCGTTCATTCAATGGCTCTCCACTGCCGAGAATCTAATGGGCGTCTTCCCTGTGCCATACTGCACCGTTTGTGACTATGAACACAGCGATTGTGGATGTGGGACTAGCGACCAAATACTACCCCGTTTGACGGGTGTCCTGATGTCATCGCTGTCGTGGTTGTCCGCTGACCGGAATGCCATCCTCCATGCAGAACACGATCGTAAGCACGTTTGTTGGCCGTCGGTATGATTATATCGTGACTTAGACACAGGACTGAGAAATAGCGGTTTGTGGCTTTAATTTTGAAGGGCCAAAGAAACTGGTATAGGTATGCGTATTCAAATACAGACATGTAAACAGGCAGAATACGGCACAGAATACGCCTACATAAGACAAGAGTATGGCGCATTTGTCAGGTCGGTCACTGCTGCTACAATGGCAGCCTATCATGATTTAAGTGAGTCTGATCAGGTGACACGTACGTAAGCATCCTGTATGATCACCTACATCCATTCATGTCCATTGTGCATTCGGAGTCAGAGCGCAATCGATGGGACACAGCATCTCCAAGATAGCCATGAAGTGGGGATTTTCCCAAAAATGTTTCAAATGGCTCTGCGCACTATGGGACTCAATTTCTAAGATCATCAGTCCCCTAGAACTTAGAACTACTTAAACCTAACTAACCTAAGGACAGCACACACATCCATGCCCGAGGCAGGATTCGAACCTGCGACCGTAGCGGTCACGCGGTTTCAGACTGTAGCGCCTAGAACCGCTCGGCTACCCCGGCCGGCGGGATTTTCCCGTACGACTATTTCACTAGTGTACCGTGAATATCAGGAATCCGGTAAAACATCAAATCTCCGACATCGCTGCGGCCGGAAAAAGATCCTGCAAAAACAGGACCAACGACGACTGAAAAGAATCGTTCAACGTGACGGAAGTGCAACACTACCGCAAATTGCTGCAGATTTCATTGCTGGGCCATCAAAAAGTGTCAGCGTGCGAACCATTCAACGAAACATCATCGATATGAGCTTTAGGAGCCGAAGAACCACTCGTGAACCCATGATGACTGCACGAAACAGAGCTGTACGCCTCGCCAGAGTCCGTCAACACCGACATTGAGCTGTTGGTGACTGGAAACATGTTGCCTGGTCGGACGAGTCTCGTTTTAAATTATATAGAGCGGATGGACGTGTGCGGGTATGGAGACGACCTCATGAATCCATGGCCCTGCATGGCAGTAAGGGACTGTTTAAGCTGGTGGAGGCTCTGTAATGGTGTGGGATGTGTGCAGTTGGCGTGATATGGTCCCCTAATACGTTTAGATACGACTCTGACAGGTGACACGTACGTAAGCATCCTGTATGATCACCTACATCCATTCATGTCCATTGTGCATTCCGACGGACTTGGGCAATTCGAGCAGGACACTGCGACAACCCACACGTCAACAATTGCTACAGAGTGGCTCCAGGAACACTCTTCTGAGTTTAAACACTTTCACTCGCCACCGAACTCTCCAGACATAAACATTACTGAGCATATCTGAGATGCCTTGCAGCGTGCTATTCAGAAGATATCTCCACACCCTCGTACTCTTACGGATTTATGGACAGGCCTGGAGGATTCATGACGTCACTTCCCTCCAGCACTACTTCAGACATTAGTCGAGCGCATGCCACGTCGTATTGCGGCACTTCTGCGTGCTCGCAGGGGCCCCACACGATATTAGGCTGGTGTACCAGTTTCTTTAGCTCTTCAGTGTAAATATACACTATATGAACAAAAGTATCCGGACACCCCGAAAACATCCGTTTTTCATATTAGGTGCATTTTACTGCCACCTATTGCCAGGTACTCCATATCAGCGACCTCAGTAGTCGTTATGAATCGTGAGAGAACAGAATGGGACGCTCCGCGGAACTCACGGACTTCGAAGGTGGTCAGGTGATTGGGTGTCACTTGTCATACCTCTGTACGTGAGATTCCCATACTCATAGACATCCCTAGGTCCTCTGTTTCCGATGTGATAGCTAAGTGGAAACGTGAAGGAACACGTACACCACAAAAGCGTACAGGCCGACCTCCTCTGTTGACTGACAGAGACCGCCGACATTTGAAGAGGTTCGTAATGTGTAATAGGCAGACATCTATCCAGACCATCACACAGGAATTCCAAACTGCTAAAGGATCCACTGCAAGTACTATGACAGTTAGGCGGGAGGTGAGAAAATTTGGATTTCTTGGTCGAGCGGTTGCTCATTAGCCACAGATCACGCAGGTAAATGTCAAACGACGCCTTGATTGGTGTAAGGAGCGTAAACATTGGACGATTGAACCGTGGAAAAACGTTGTGTGGAGTGACAAATCACGGTACACAACGTGGCGATCTGATGGCAGGGAGTGGGTTGGCGAATGCCGGGTGAACGTCATCTGCCAGCGTGTGTAATGCCAACAGTACAATTAGGAGGCAGTGGTGTTATAGCGTGGTCGTGTTTTTCGTAGATGGGGCTTGCACTCCTTGTTGTTTAGCGTGACACTATCACAGCACAGGCCTACATTGATGTTTTAAGCACGTTATTGCTTCCCACAGTTGAAAAACAATTCGGGGATGGCGACTGTATCTTTCAACACGATGCCCGCATCTCGTGGTCGTGCGGTAGCGTTCTCGCTTCCCACGCCCGGGTTCCCGGGTTCGATTCCCGGCGGGGTCAGGGATTTTCTCTGCCTCGTGATGGCTGGGTGTTGTGTGCTGTCCTTAGGTTAGTTAGGTTTAAGTAGTTCTAAGTTCTAGGGGACTTATGACCACAGCAGTTGAGTCCCATAGTGCTCAGAGCCATTTGAACCATTTTTTGAACACGATCGAGCACTTGTCCATAATGTACGGCCTGTGGCGCAGTCGTTACACGACAGTAGCATCCCTGTAATGGACTGGCCTTCACAGAGTCCTGATCTGAATCCTATATAACACCTTTGGAATGTTTTGGAACGCCGAATTCGTGCCAGGCCTCACCGAGCGACATCTATACCTCTCCTCAGTGTGGCACTCCGTGAAGAATGGGCTGCCATTACCCAAGAAACCTTCCATCACCTGATTGAACGTATGCCTGCAAGAGAGGAAGCTGTCACCAAGGCTAAGGGTGGCCCAACACCATGTTGAATTCCAGCATTACCGATGGACGGCGCCACGAACATGTGAGTCACTTTCAGCCAGGTGTCAGGATACTTTTGATCACATAGTTGTATATTAAAAACTTGAACACGCAGTAATAATGTCCCACAATAATATTTATTTGATGGTTCGATATGAACCGGCTTTCGCCTTCCTAGTCTATCTTCAGATAACTAAATACTAAACAGATAGTCCACACATCTTCAGCGAGAGTTCATAGCTATACAGAGAAAGTTTTTCAATGATATGTGACGTTTTACGTCTGTATCAATACAGATATGAGCTTTCGCTGGCGTTGTGTCGACTTTGGCATCGTAAGCCGAAAGCCGGTTCATAACGAACTATTAAATATACATTTTTAGTAACATTAATACTGTGTATTCAAGTTTTTAATGTCTATGTTTCTCCAAGAACCGACGGAATATTCCATATATATTATACATACTCTGTGGTATATATAAAAGGAAATCCTTGCATTTAGAGCAATTACCAGTGACAACAGCGTATATTTTTGTAAAAGAAAAAAAAGAGGTTCAAATAGCTCTAAGCACTATGGGACTTAACATCTGAGGTCATCAGTCCCCTAGACTTAGAACTACTGAAACCTAACGAACCTAAGGACATCACACACATACACGCCCGAGACAGGATTCGAACCTGCGACCGTAGCAGCAGCGCGGTTCCGGACTGAAGCCCCTAGAACTGCTCGGCCACGTCGGCTGGCTTTGTAAAAAACACTTTATGCTAATTGCATATATGTACCTATATAAGTCGTGTAATAGCATTATTACACAATTATTACGGAACGTCGTCATTGGCAGACGCTCGGAAGAATTATGTATAAGACAAGTCACATCATAGAGTAACGTGTCCTAAATGTGATCCACTCAAAACTTTCCAAAAAATCATGCACCCAGTCTGTTTATAAGAAAACCGTACCTATCACAAATATTCCTTAAAAGTGTCCTTCTAGGTAGTAAGTGTTTTAACAGTGGCCGACACAACATACGCCAGCGATAATTCCGGAACCAACGCTGCCTTCGATCTATGCTACTCCATCGCTACGCGTCAGTAATATCTCTCTCTTTTCTTTCAGAGGCGCATTGCTACTAATTGTTCTCATTAAAATGACATCTAATCCGCGTCCTACACCAACTGCGCCTACACCTCCGCTCGTTGCTGGCTTTGATTTAATGCAGTTTATTCAGCTCCGGAACCAACAAATGTCGCAGTTAATGACGGCCGTCTAGCAGCTCATTAATGAACGGGCTGCTGCTGCATCAACTCCGTCCCAACAGCCACCCACAGCCACGGCTCCGCCTCACTGCATTTCACCGTCCCGTGCGTTCGATGAAGAGCAAGAGGACTGGAACAAGTTCTGTGCTCAGTTCGCCGGCCGGTGTGGCCGAGCGGTTCTAGGCGCTTCAGTCTGGAACCGTGCTGGTGCTACGGTCGCAGGTTCGAATACTGCCTCGGGCATGGATATATGTGACGTTTTAGGTTAGTTGGGTTTAAGTAGTTCTACGTTCTAGTGGACTGATGACCTCAGATGTTAAGTCCCATGGTGCTCAGAGCCATTTGAACCATTTGAACTGTGCTCAGTTCGACGCTCCTTGTGCTACACATCAACTGCAATGTACTGTGAAACTTTCTTATTTCTTGTCAACGGCCGGCAGAGTAATTTATCTCTTTGCTCAGAAGCTATTCCTGACTAGTAGGCCGGACTTGTTAGTTTTTGAAGATTTAGTTCCGGGATTAGGTACAGGTTTCTGCAGCTCGTTACAAGTTCTTTCGATTGCGGAAAAAGCCAGAACAGACGTACCACCAGTGGGTCACTGACGTTCAGGGTTTGATACGACAGCGTCATTTTCACTGTAGCTGTTGACAATACTATCACGACACAATGATTCCATACAATCTGCCAGACAGCAGGATTCGTGAACAAATTCTTGAACATTCTGATCCCACTTTGAAACATGTGTTACGGTTTACTCACCATCAGGACTCATGTGGCATTGCGATGGAAAACTGTGAGGTAGCTCCGGTTTGCAGTGGAACGCCAAGTGACAAACAGATACGGCCTCACACCGACCGCCGCGCACAAACGGGCCGCCCCGACACGGCCGAGTAAACAAGTGTCAACGCGTGTGTCTGCTGTGAAATCATGTCCCGGCTGCTTTTACACTCATAAAAGACAAAACTGCCCTTCGGGGAACGCGACTTGCTTTGTTTGTCAAATGTCAGGTCATGTACAGTCCGTGTGCTTGCAACAGAAGAAGAACTCTATCCATCACGGTAAATGATGACAGCCAGAACAGTTGCAGGATAAAGATTTAATAAAATTCTTGACCACGGTTTCGGTGTATATGAATATACCTTCATCAGAAGTAAAATACCTAAAATTACATCCTGCAATGGAGATTAATAAAACAATTGTACCAAAGGATGTTTTAACTACTGATTATGATATAATCATGTTGTATAAATGGAGATCATGTTTTAACTACTAACGACGCCTTTGGTATAATTGCTTTATTAATCTCCATTGTAGTATGTAATTTTAGGTATTTCACTTCTGATGAAGGTATATTTATATATACCGAAACCGTGGCCAAGAATTTTAATAAATCTTTATCCTGAAACTGTTTTGGCTGTCATCATATACCGTGAAGAATTTCAACAGTTGCTGTTTCAGCCATGTTTAAAATCTTGGAACTCTATCCATGTTCGCTCTCGTAAGCCGGAAGCACGGGGCACCTTCTCACTCAGTGAATGCAGTTTTTTCTAAATTGGCTACACTACCAGTAATGACAAGATTAGGGATATGCCTTCACCCCACCTAAGTGCTGTGTAACGACAATCAAACAAACTGTTTGTGAACTTAGTCGTTGCCGGACGCTGTGTGCGCCTTCAGTTAGACACTGACGCTTCCATTACATTGCTTAAGCGTGCCACTTATGAACAGTTGGGCATGCCTCAGTTTACAAAATCTTGCAAGCAACTTACTGCTTATAGCGGTGAGGACATTTCAGTGCTTGGTACATGTAGTTTGCTTGCCACATTCCAATCTCTCATCAGAACACTGTCATTTACAATTTTGCGTTCGCAAGACTGTGAACGTTTTTTTTTTTTGGTTTGATTGATTTGATTTGTTTGGTCTTCGTAATCTGGACACTGTACATTCTCTTTCTGCTTTCAACCTAAAAGACAGTGTTACTCAACTGATTGAGGAATTTCCTGATTTATTTCCTGAAGGGCTTGGCACGCTACAATGAAGGACAATGCGCAACCTAAGTTTTTTCCGGCGCGTCCTGTCGTCATACACTCCGAGACAACGTTGCAAGTGAACTTAAGGAATGGCAATACTGTGGTGTTATTGCTCCTATCCAGGCTAGTCAATGGTCTTCTACCTCAGTAATCATACCAAAGGCTTCTGGTGGAAGACATTGTCTTTGTGTTGACTTTAAATCCACTGTGAATCCACAAATTATAATTGACACTTATCCGTCGCCTCGCTCTGAGCAATTAATGGACAGGCTTGGTGCGGGCCGCTGTTTCTCAAAAACTGACTTACCCAATCCGTATTTGCAAATTGCGCTAGACGAGAAGTCTCAGAACGTGTTTGCGGTCAACACACATTTAAGGTTGTTCAAATTTTTGCACTTACTCTTTGGCAGCCTTCCGTGCCTTCCATATTCCAACGCTTCTTAGAACAGCTTACCGCGAAAGTTACATTCTCTTCAGATTACTTGAACGATACTGTGGTGTCAAGGCGTACACCGGAGGAACACATTAATAACCTTCGTAAACTTTTTCAAGTGCTTCCAGCTGCTGGTTTGAAGTGTCGCCTGGGCAAATGTGCCTTTTTTTAAATAGAAATTCTGTACTTAGGCCATGTTTTTAATAGCCAAGGTGTTCATCTTCTTCAGTCACATTTTCTGCCCATCCAGGACCTCCCTGCCCCGCGGAACGTGACAGAATTGCTATGAGTTCTCCGGAATCCGACATATTATGTCGGGTTTATACCCAACGAAGCCCAGATCGTGGCTCCACTGCGTCGTTTACGCCGGAGGAATGTGTCTTTTGTTTGGGCCAAAGAGTGTCAGGACGTATTCGAGACACTCAAAAATGCCTTGTTGAGTGATATGTGCCTTGTTTATTTCGGTCCCACTAAGCCTGTGGTTAGTGCTTACAGAATCAGAGTTGTGCTCTTGCACAGATTTGGTTCACAGGACAAGCCGATTGCTTTCGCTCTCAAGTTATTGACCAAGATTCACTTTAACTATTTCCAAGTCGAGAAGGAAGCGCTCGCTATTATCTACGGCGTGACAAAGTTTCAGTATTATCTGTTTGCTCGGAAGTTTTACCTAGTGACGGACCATAAGACACTTCAGTATTTGTTTCATTCATCCAAACCTGTTCCGCCAAGCACGGCTCAGAATATGTAACGTTGGGCTTTGTTTAGTGTCACACTATCAGTACGAAATATTGTACCGGCCCATGTTGAAGCATGCAAATGTTGACACACTTTCTCGTCTTCCTGTTGACCCTGATTCTGAATTCGATGCTACTTCCACAACTTGTTGTCAGATCGATGTGCAGGACACTGAACTTTTACAGACTATAGGGAAATCGCACAGGTCACAGAAGCAGACCTTGACTTCAACCTTTTGTTGTGCTACATCCGTACTGCTTGGCCTCTTTTAGTGAAGAACATTCAGAATTCTTTTGTGCGCAGATATTTTGCTCGTCGGCATAGCCTCCCCGTCCAGCACAGCGCGATTTTATTGCGAAATTACTCTGGACAGTCACGTATGCTTGTTCCTAAAGTGTTGCAAAAAGATGTGTTGCGATTGCTCCACCACGAACATTGGGGAATTGTTCGCACAAAACACTTACCGCATCGGCACTGGACTTGGACAGGCACGGACGCCCACATTGAACACATGACGTCAGAGTGTCGCGCTTGTGCTGAAAATCTATCGGCGCCGCCACAAACGTTTTCAGCTTGTCCAAAGTCTCAGTCCCGGTGGCAACGAGTGCATATTGACTTTGTTGGTCCCTTTTCGAATACTTGCTAGCTTATTGTTGTGGACTCTTCTAGCAAATATCCGTTTGCTGTTTCCACGAACTCGACTACTTCGAATAGTACCATTCAAGCTTTCTCAACTATTTTTTTGCTTGGAAGGTTTGCTTTAAGTGTCGGTTACAGACAACGGACCGCTCTTTACGGAACAGGGATTCGAACAGTTTTGTACGGTGAATAGTAACACTCACGTTACAAGTGGTCCGTTTCATCCTCAGTCGAACGGAGAAGCTGAACGATTTGTGCGTACGTTCAAGCAACAGATGAACAAACTACGCTGTTACTCTCCCTCGCAACGTATTGCTCCCAACACCGCGACGGTCCGTCGCCGGCGGAGCTTCTACATGTTGTAAGCGAATGGGGGAGGGTAGGGCTATTGTTCCGTCTGTGATTGCTAATTGTATCCACTCACCTCGTAAATCCAGTAGTCATTCGCTTCTTCCCTTGCAGTCTAGGAACAGCAGCTTGAGTATTGCTGTAATAAACGATAACTAACAATGGGAACAAAGGAGTGCCAATTACCAAAATTCAAGTTTTAGCCTAGCTTAATCTACTGATGTACTTTTTTAACACCTGCGCTACACAGGGCTGCACTGTTACGCTCTTCACAAAATAACAAATATGTTGATACACTGATACATACAGTAACACTACACCACAATACATCATCCCACACTGCAATCCAGATGCGGCGTTCGTGGCAATATAGGTAATCCAAGTTTCATTTACCGGCGCGGATGAGATGCTCCCGGGCATCTAATCATGTTCTCGCGATTGTTCTCGTGGTTTTCAACTTCGCGAACTGCGGATTACGTCTCGTGAGGTACACGAATGATTACACAGCATCAAACACCTTTATAGTCACAAATTTTACTTGTTCTCTTAGCCTGATTCCTTAACATCTTCACACCACGCCCACGGTTAAACACCGCCACGTGACTCCTTCGCTCGTTCTGGTGCGAAAAAAACAAAGAAGCGACCATAGCGATGTTATCACAATCGATATCAGTGCTACTCGATACATGCTTACAATGTCCGCCGCCACCACACGCTGCTCCAGTTGCTGCACCCACCGCAGCCCACGGCGCCTCCCGTGCCCCGCAAGTGTCGCTTTGCGCCTAATGATTCCATTCTTTTCAGAGGTTTTGGTGGCTCCAGGTGCTGGGAGAGACGAACGATTCTTCGAAATTTGGGCGCTTGCGCGCATTTAATTCAAGGTCCTGCTGGGTTTCTGCACCGCCGTCAGAATCAGATTCGTGCTTGTCGATTACGAGATTCTTCGGCAGATTTTCTGTCCCCAGATTCGCATGCTATCGGGATCTTGCGGCCGCCTCGGCCGGCCCCGGATTCGTCTTCTGCGGAACTGTTGAGGCTGGACCCATCGCCTTCGCCGCCGCAGCAGCTCAACATTCCTGCGACCGTCGTGGCCGTCATCGCCGCCCTCTCTGTTTTTCGTCGAATCCGCTCAGGCAGAGGGTGGGCGCATTTCCGGGGGTTCTCCTACAGACGTTGCCCCCGGAGCGCAGGACGGATGTTGGGGCTCGCCGTCGGTCCCAGTTGCGGCTGCCAGCTTCCTGCCTTCCCCCCACACCCCTCCCTGCCCCTCCCGTTGTCGTATGATGGCTCTCTACACGACAACGGTGCGGCATTTTGCGAAGGGGGAAGAGGGCGGGGATGTGCAATCCTAGGGCATCGACTGCACGCCGACCATCGCAGAGCCGAGAAATGGCATCTAGAAGACGCTGAACCGCATTACAATGCGAAGAGCGGGCAGGAAGACAGAGTTATGCGCCACCTGTCAATGCTGATATAACCAGCTACGTATCGCTGGTCGGTCCAATTCGGTCGCAGTCTTCGAGAGCATCGGTACAGCGTAGTAGAAGACGTTACTTACAAGGGAACCTCCCCATCGCACCCCCCTCAGATTTAGTTATAAGTTGGCACAGTGGATAGGTCTTGAAAAACTGAACACAGATCAATCGAGAAAACAAGAAGACGTTGTGTGGAACTATGAAAAAATAAGCAAAATATACAAACTGAACAGTCCATGCGCAAGATATGCAACACCAAGGATAATGAAAGCTCAGGAGCGCCGTCGTCCCGTGGTTAGCGTGAGCAGATGCGGGACGAGAGGTCCTTGGTTCAAGTCTTTCCTCGAGTGAGAAGTTTAATTTTTTATTTTCAGTTTATGTGACAAACTCTTACGTTTTCATCACTTTTTTGGGAGTGATTATCACATCCACAAGAAAACCTAAATCGGGCCAGGTAGAAGAATCTTTTTACCCATTCGCCAAGTTTACAAGTTAAGTGGGTCGACAACATATTCCTGTCATGTGAGGCACATTCTGTCACTGGTGTCGTATAGAATATATCAGACGTGTTTTCATTTGGAGGAGCCGGCCGAAATGGCCGTGCGGTTAAAGGCGCTGCAGTCTGGAACCGCAAGACCGCTACGGTCGCAGGTTCGAATCCTGCTTCGGGCATGGATGTTTGTGATGTCCTTAGGTTAGTTAGGTTTAACTAGTTCTAAGTTCTAGGGGACTAATGACCTCAGCAGTTGAGTCCCATAGTGCTCAGAGCCATTTGAGCCAAGCCATTTGGAGGAATCGGTTGACCTATGACCTTGCGATCAAATGTTTTCGGTTCCCATTGGAGAGGCACGTCCTTTCGTCTACTAATCGCACGGTTTTGCGGTGCGGTCGCTAAATACAAACACTAAACTTGTTACAGTGAACAGAGACGTCAATGAACGAACGGACAGATCATAACTTTGCGAAATAAAGGAAGTAAACTTTTCACTCGAAAGAAGACTTGAACCAAGGACCTCTCATTCCACAGCTGCTCACGCTAACCACGTGACCACGGTGCTCTGGAGCTGACACTATCCTTGATGTTGCCTATCTTGCGCATAGACTACTCAGTTTGTATATTTTACTTATTTTTTTCATAGTTACACACAACTTCTTCCTATTTTCTCGATTGATCTGTGTTCAGTTTTTCAAGGCCTTTCCACTGTGCCAACTTATAACTAAATCTGACGGGGGTGCGATGGGGAGGTTCCCTTGTTAGCCTGTGTTCTGCGAGTAGTAATGAAGAGTACAGTACTTGTACAGGAGTCAAGAGAAGTTAAGTTAAATTTATTTTCTTTTTAGAAATAAAGTGTCCTAACCAGAAAGTGTTTTGTACAGATGATTTTGGATTCCTGCCACCGGCCATCGCAACTTTTCTCCTTCCTTGTTGGCCGGCCAGAGTGGCCGAGCGGTTAAAGGCGCTACAGTCTGGAACCGCACGACCGCTACGGTCGCAGGTTCGAATCCTGCCTCGGGCATGGATGTGTGTGATGTCCTTAGGTTAGTTAGGTTTAAGTAGTTCTAAGTTCTAGGGGACTTATGACCACAGCAGTTGAGTCCCATAGTGCTCAGAGCCATTTAAGCCATTTCTCCTTCCTTGTTCGTGTCGGCGCTGACTCCCACAGCAGCTGACACAATATTCCTGCTGTTAGTTCTGCTGCCATTATTTAGGATTTGTTAGCCCTAACTCGTTTTTACATTAGCAACTTCACTTTCGCGATAGAATGATTTTGACAAACAGTGCTTTCAAACTGAAAATAAATGTGCACACAGATGTAGAACATCTGCCACACATATTGTATTCTCCAGATTTGTATTAAACACACAGAAAACTTCGCTCTGTCTGCTGAGTTATTCATTATTGTCACAATTATCATATTGAGATAATTATTACACAGTCAATATAATTCTTAAATATGATACGCTCCGTTCCAAAATATATGTAGGATTCCCTTGCTTGTTTTCGACTCGAAAAAGTGATTGATTTTGATCTTTTGGTTGCTAAAAGGTATATACTGTGAGCTACATCGCAGCCACCGGCCTCACAGTGGCGTACAGCGGGTGGCTGCCCTTCCCATTCGCCGGGAACGCAACTGCTGGAGGCCAAACCTTTGGCAGTAAATTCATTACTGAAAACGAAAAGCATCCATACAAAAAAGGAGTAGCCCAAAGGAAGGAGAGTCAGAAACCTATGCTTGCGACCAACGATGTGGCAAGAAAGGAAGCTGAGGCGATTGTTTCTAACTCCGAATGTCTCTGATGAAAGAGGGCAGCATGGATAACGTCGATCTCTTTGAAGAACCCACACTAGATCCTATTGTAATGACAGATCCAGCACATGTTGGTGGAGGAGATTATATGTTGGTTAAATTTCGAGGAGGAAGGGGAAGATATGTCTGCAGTATACAAAAAATACTGGAAAATGACCTCGAAGTTACGGCTCTAAATTCTGTGCATGTAAACATATTTCTTTTCAATTAAACAAAAAAAAAAATTTGTCTTATTAATAAGAGCAATGTATACGGAAATATCAAATTCGTGATGTTGCTACTGGGGCAGGAAATATAAAATGAAGAATCTGCATTCTGCAGTACTGTTGATATTCACTAAAAAATGTGAGATGGTGATTCTCTTTTTTGTATCTTATTTATGTATTAATGTCAGTATATTAAGTGTAATTGAGCTACTTAGAGTCATAAGGGCCTAAAACACAATGTCGTTGATTTTGAGATTGTTGCATGTATGCTTTCTCCTGACCTCTGCTGATCGTGTGGTGAGCCAGATTTATGTGTGCTGTAGATACACATGGTACGAGGTGCATTCAAGATCTAAGGCCTCCGATTTTTTTTCTCCGGACTGGAAAGAGATAGAAACATGCGCATTGTTTTAAAATGAGGCCGCGTTCATTGTCAATACGTCCCAGAGATGGCAGCACCGTACAGCAAATGGAATTTTACCGCCAGCGGCGAGAATAAGAACTGTTTTAAATACTTAAAATGGCGACGTTTTCCTTACTTGAACAGCGTGCAATCATTCGTTTTCTGAATTTGCGTGGTGTGAAGCAAATTGAAATTCATCGACAGTTGAAGGAGACATGTGGTGATGGAGTTATGGATGTGTCGAAAGTGCGTTCGTGGGTGCGACAGTTTAATGAAGGCAGAACATCGTGTGACAACAAACCAAAACAACCTCGGGCTCGCACAAGCCGGTCTGACGACCTGATCGAGAAAGTGGAGACAATTGTTTTGGGGGATCGCCGAATGACTGTTGAACAGATCGCCTCCAGAGTTGGCATTTCTGTGGGTTCTGTGCACACAATCCAATCCTGCATGTCGACCTGAAAATGCGAAAAGTGTCATCCAGGTGGATGCCACGAATGCTGACGGACGACCACATGGCTGCCCGTGTGGCATGTTGCCAAGCAATGTTGATGCGCAACGACAGCATGAATGGGACTTTCTTTTCGTCGGTTGTGACAATCGATGAGACGTGGATGCCATTTTTCAATCCAGAAACAAAGCGCCAGTTAGCTAAATGGAAGCACACATTCACCACCACCAAAAAAATTTCGAGTAACCGCCAGTGCTGAAAAAATGATGGTGTCCATGTTCTGGGACAGCGAGGGCGTAATCCTTACCCATTGCGTTCCAAAGGGCACTACGGTAACAGGTGCATCCTACGAAAAGGTTTTGAAAAACAAATTCCTTCCTGCACTGCAACAAAAACGTCTGGGAAGGGCTGCGCGTGTGCTGTTTCACCAAGACAACGCACCCGCACATCGAACTAACGTTACGCAACAGTTTCTTGGTGATAATAAATTTGAAGTGATTCTTCATGCTCCCTACTCACCTGACCTGGCTCCTAGTGACTTTTGGCTTTTTCCAACAATGAAAGACACTCTCCGTGGCCGCACATTCGCCAGCCGTGCTGCTATTGCCTCAGCGATTTTCCAGTGGTCAAAACAGACTCCTAAAGAAGCCTTCGCCGCTGCCATGGAATCATGGCATCAGCGTTGTGAAAAATGTGTACGTCTGCAGGGCGATTACGCCGAGAACTAACGCCAGTTTCATCGATTTCGGGTGAGTAGTTAATTAGAAAAAAAATCGGAGGCCTTAGAACTTGAATGCACCTCGTATATGTGAACATTCGTGAAAAGCTGCCACACAGGTTTCTCTGATATTCGCTTCCACACCGATCCGATGACGGTATGCTTTATTCCCTTATGAATCTCAGTACCTTAATTATAAACAGTTTCTACCTATTGCTGTTGACTTTGTAGTATTAAAATTAGGAAAAACAAATCGGGAAGTATCAGACGTACGTTTCATGACATAAATGTCTTAGATATAGCCCACAGAAAAATCGCAGTTATACATATGTATTATTTTGTGTGGCTTCTACTGCATTTTTAAGAATTCAAACTTCTGTCGTCAATGTACGTAACAATAGCATATGTGTATCACTTTTTGGACGATCCGTATCATATTTTAGAATTTCAGTCAAATAAATTATACATAGTTCTTATTTTTTTCTAGTCTAGGTTAGTAACTTTAGAAAATTAAATACAGTGTCATTTCCAAGCAGGTTATACTATTTAACATTTAATGCTTTTTCCTAATACTTTACTGGACTCGTACTTGGGAGGCTGATGGTTCAAATCCATGTCCAGCCATCCAGATTTAGGTTATCCGTGATTTCGCTAAATCGCTCCAGGCAAATGACGGGATGGTTCCTTTGAAATAGTGATTTCTTTCTCCATCCTTGACACAATCCGAGCTTGTGCTCCTTTTCTAATGACCTCGAGGTGTATGAGATATTAAATCCTAATTTTCCTTTTCAACTGTTACATTTTACCTTTCAAAAACACAGATGAATTTCGTGATTTTGTATCATATTTACATCACCGAACCATAATCCTATAAAGATCAAATGCCCATAAAACACTGCTATCCATAAGTAACATTTTACGAGAAAAATGAGTCTTTCGTGATGCAGATACCGCCGATGATGGGTAAACCCTGATGCTAGTATGGTAAAATAAAACTATTATCAAGAAAGAGCTCATGTCAAAAGATTAATTATTATAAATATTTTATGTAGGCGGTGTTGAACGTCTTTTACGAAGGTAAAATTTATATTATAAAATATACATCTATGTCACTATATTTTATTGAAGGCAAACGATTTCGGTCAAACGTCAGACCATCTTCGGGTCTCAAAAGCAACTTATGTTCTATTAACTATTATTAGCTTTCTGTGCGTAATCTATATGAGCAGTCAATAGAATAGAGGGTTGTATGCGCTCTGTTATCATATTTTGTAGTTAAACAAGAGGTTATGCACAGCAGTTAATAGTAGTTAACGAAACAATCTATAAGTTACAACTGGTGTTGCAACTGTGAAATACAAAGCTATGTTGATTTTTAGACCAGAAATTGGCTCATACTGGATCGAAATCAATTGCAGTCAGTAAAAAACAGTGGTACATCACTGCTTTTTATAATGCAGTTAATTATTAATATTGATATTTACAATTTCTACGCAGAGCACCACACGTACAAGACATTCTTGTCTCGGGAAACTGTGTAAATCACGTATAGCTTTGGAGACTCTCCCTTGTGGTCAACCATAAAACGTGCCTCCTGTGTTGCCAACATTTTTACGTTGCAGCTGTTCATTTTTACATTTCAATGAATACTGACTGATGACAGAGATGAAGGAATCTTTTGTCCTCCATATTCACGCACTAAATGAATGCTCAAAACTCTAAACGATGCTGTTGATCAGCGTTGTGAACTGTTTACAGCAACTCAATCCTTGATGGTTTGGAAACACCGTCGTCGCCCCAAAACACGCCAGACAGACCCAGAGGAATGGCTAACTCTCATCTGGCACGATGAGTGGACTTGTGTTGACCACGTGCAAACCTCTGTTGAATACAATCTACATCCTGAAAGAGCACACGGCGCCGGCCTTTGGATACCCCCTACAGAAACACAGGGCGAAGTGGCTCAGTGGCTACTACACTAGACTCGCATTCTGCAGGACGACGTTCCTAATCTGCAACCGAACATTCATATTTAAGTTTTCCATGATTTCCCTAAATCGCTCCGGCAAATACCGAAATAGTTCCTTCGAAACGGCACGACCGATTTCCTTCCCCATCCTTGAAACCCCACGAGCTTGTGCTCCGTCTCTAAAAATATCGATGTCGACGGGACGTTAAACCCAAAAATTCCTTCCTTTTCCCATGTATGACAACAAGGGCGCTGAAACAGCTGGTGCCATCGTCGAATGCTTCGAGCTGTAGCAGGTGCAGTGACATACTCCAGATGAAAATCACGCTGTACTGTAGTAACTGAATTGCACATGTTGAACTCGAGAACGTTAAACGCAATTTGTTGTTGTGCTAGCGCTCTCTCGACTCCATGCATGTTGTCTAATGAAAGGGCGAACGAACTAGCTGCAGCAGGTAGACCTCTGCCGGCAGCCACATAAACTACCAACTTACAACTGATGCCGAGATAAAATTTAGTTTAGCTGCGTATGCTAAAATTCATCCCATGTTTGTATCGTTTGTATCTTGATTCTTGTAGAAGATAAAGTATTGTGAATTATGATGTTTCCTTTGAAGCATCCCGTATTATGTGTTTATTTTTAGTTCAAGTATTGATTACACGTAACTAATAAATACACACCCTTCATCTACAACTACATCTACATGATGCAATTTACAATTAAATGCCTGGCATAGGGTTCATCGAACCACCTTCACGCTATTTCTCTACTGTTCCACTCTCTAACAGCGCGCGGGAAAAATGAACATGTAAATCTTTCTGTACGAGCTGTGATTTCTATTCTTTTATAATGATGATCATTCCTCCCTCTGTAGGTGGACACCAACTAAATGATTACAAATTCTGAGGAGAAAGTTGGTGATTGAAATTTCATGACAAGATCCTGCCGCAACGAAAAACGCCTTAGTTTTAGCAATTACTACCCCACTTCACGTGTCATATCCGTGGCGCTCTCTCCCCTATTTTGCCCTTTTTTGATCTTTTTCAATGTCCTCCCTTACCTCTATCCTATCTGATGCGGATCCCACACCGCACGGTGATGTTCCAGAAGTGGTCATACAAGCACAGTGTAGGCAGTCTCTTTAGTAGACCTGTTGGATTTTTGTTAGTGTTCTGTCAATAAATCGTAGTCTTTGGTATGCTTTACCCCAACATTACCTATGTAATCGTTTCAACTTGTCATCCGTAACTGTAAGCACTAAATACTTAACTGAATTTACACCCTTTAGATTTGTTTGATTTATCGCGTAACCGAAACATAGCGGATTCCTTTTGGTACTCATGTGGATGACTACACACTTTTCATTATTTAGAGTCAACTGCGACTTTTTGCACAATACAGATATCTTGTCCACATCGCTTTGCAATTTGTTTTGATCATATGATGACTTCATAAAAGGTAAATGACAGCATCATCTCCAAACAGTCTAAGAGTGCAACTCAGATTGTCTTCCAAATCGTTAATTTAGACCGAGAACAGCAGATGGATTATAAAACTTCCTTGCGGAACGACAGATATTACTTCTGTTTCACTCGATGACTTTCCGTCAATTACTACGACATTTACGTTTCTGACAGGAAATCACGAATCACGTCGCACGACGGAGCCGATAGTCCACAGGTACGCTTGTGAGGTAGGGTGTCAAAAGCTTTCTGGAAATCTAAAAATATGGAATCAATTTGACAACGCCTGTGAATAACACTCATTATTTTGTGAGAATAAAGAGCTAGTTGTGTTTCACAAGAACGATATTTTCTGAATCCGTGTTGGCTATTTGTCAATAAATCATTTTCTTCGAGGTAATTCATAATCTTCGAACACAGTATATCTTCCAAACCCCTACTATAAACCGACGTTAGAGATATGGGTCTATAATCTTTCTTGGGTATTGGTGGTACTTGTGCAACTTTCCAGTCATTAGGTACGGATCTTTCAATGAGCGAGCGGTTGTGTAAGACTGCTAAAAATGGAGCTATTATATAAGCACACTATGAGATGAACCTGACTGGTTAAAATCATGACCGGAGGCCTTGCCTTTATTTAGAGATTTAAGCTGCTTTGCTACACCGAAGATATTTACTTCTAAGCTACTCATTTTGGCAGTTTTTCTTGGTTAGAATATTTACTTCGTCTTCTTTGGAGAAGGAATTTCGGAAAACCGTATTTAGTAACTCTCCTTTAGTGGCACTATCGTCAGTAACATCAGTATTGTAGTCGCGTAGTGAAGGTATTGATTGTATCTTTCTGCTGGTGTACTTTACAAGTGAAGGTATTGATTGTATCTTTCTGCTGGTGTACTTTACATATGACCAGAATCTCTCTGGATTTTCTGTTAGATTTCGAGAGTGAGTTTCGTTGTGGAAAGTACTTAAAGCACTTTAACGCGCTCAGAAATCGCTCAGAAAAATTTGATAAGGGTTTTATCCTCAAAAAATATTATTATGGAAGGAATGTTTAACATTAGGGGGCTTCTGAGGCGGCAACTCGCGTAGAGGAAAAGAACTACGAGAATTTTCCAGACCTAATTCTTCCGTCCGTTCACATAGTTTACAGTTATATTCAAACTTCCACGGTGAAACTCTCATATCAGTGTGTAATTTTTTTCACGTAGCATACTGGGCTAAAGCTTCGCGTAAGCGGCGCTCTGTGTAAATTAGCTGTACGTACCGTATGTTTCTGGCTCGCGGTGTTTGATAAGTACTGCATACGGCAGAGCACGTGCTAGATAGTAACGAAGCGTACATTTTGCAGAATCGCGAGGGCCTGAGGGAAGCAGCGCGCCGCGGGCTGCCTGCAACATTAATGCTCGGGGCCGGAGCCTTTCACCTGCCCCCATTGTCTGGCCGCGGCCCTTCTACCGACTGCCGAGCCGCCACTCGCGGACAGCCCCCACTTGTACAATTCTCCTCAGCGATGATAAAATTTGAAGAAAGCTAAATTACGTCTGTCCGAGCGGAAAGGAAGTTTTATTTATACTTGCAGAGTCTGGTCTCTGCACCGACGCTCCAGTCGCGACTCTCGGTTACATTCCTAGTCACGTACTAAGAAACTCACTTAGCATGGAGCATGTGAAACAGGAAGCAACTCTAAAAAAAAAACTGTGGTCTCTTGCGTATCTGATACGTCAGGCTTTCAAATTCAAATCCCACCATTTCCACATTTCACAGTTATTTTTCTGCCTTATCTGTATTGAAATAAATTTTTGAACTTTCAAATAACTTTAGCATGGCGTCAATTTCCTGTCATTTTGATGCGTGAAAATCATAAGAGAAATGCTATTCCCGGCAGTTCCTCAGGCCTGTTGAATACAAACAAAGGCATTTCCATCGGCAATAAGCTCTGTCCAAGGGCAGCACGTGACACGACTTTCCACCAGCTAGTTCTCGTGTGCTCCTCGAACTGCTGCTTTACATTCGTATTTGTTTTATCTAGAAAAGGTTCAGTGGATATCACACTGAGTCCACCAAAGGGCCCCCAGGGGTTCAGCATTCATTTGCTGGGTACGGGCTTGGCGACCCCGGGGTTCCTGAGCTGGGAACTGGTAAGCGCCGCCAGTCCCCTGTCACCGTAAGCTCTGAGCATACTTCAGCGACCACCGTGCGGCGCGGCGGTGAAATGTTGTGTGTCTCAGGGAATGGGGATCTTGGTTTGACCGCCTGGATCGCGAGGATGGAATAAACCTCTATAAACAACCCCTCAATCTCAAGGTGTGCTGCGTGCTGATGAGATGCATGGCTGTTGAGGTGGAACAGTCGTTAGCGGGCAACCTCTGGAGAACCTGCCGCACCTCAGTTGTATAAGGCTTACCTAGGCACGCGGGGCTCTGTCTAGGTGGACTCCTAGTTCCCTAGCTGCTCGTGGGACCGAGATGGAACCCTCGAACTTTTCTTCTTCTCCTCCCAGCGGAAAGGGTGGGCCGCTGGTAGGTTCTAACACCCAATCTCACAAGAGGGCTCGTGTAGCCAGTCCTCCTGATTCAGGTAATAGTAACAGAACGCATGCTGCTTCGCAGAATGTGTTTCTCATAATTAAAAGAAAAGATTGGAGTTTTGAAAAAGTTTCGCCATTTTATATACAGAAGGGCTTAGAAGGTATTGCTGGCACATTAAAATCTGTAAAGCGCTTGCGAAATGGCACCTTGTTGGTTGAAACATCTAGCTTCCAGCAAGTTCAGAACCTTCAGAAGGCACAATTTCTTGGGGAGTTTGCGATTGAGACTGAATTTCACACCTTGAACTACAGCAAGGGTGTTGTGACTTGCAGAGATCTCGTTGACATTCCCCAAGATGAACTGAAGGCTGAATTGTCCCGGGAAGGAATTGTCGACGTGCAACACGTTATGAAACGGGTGGATGGTGCTCTCATGAAATCTGACTCGTTTATCCTTACGTTTAACAGCACCAAATTGCCCGAGCATGTGAAGGCAGGTTTCCTACGTCTCAGTGTACGGCCTTATTACCCCAACCCCATGCGGTGCTTTAAATGCCAACACTTTGGACACACTACTCTCGGCTGTAAAGGGGAAGCCACTTGCGGGAAATGTGGTAAAGCCACCCATGAGGGAGTTGGTTGCTCCTCTCCTCCCAAGTGTTTCAACTGCTCTGGGGATCACCCTGTGTGGAGTAGGGAATGTAGAGTTTTCCTTGAGGAACGGAAGATCCAGGAACTTAAAACCACCAAACGCATCCCGTACGGTGAGGCAAAGAAAATTTACAAGTCCCTGCAGCCGCCCACGTTCGCTGCTTCTTTTTCTTCCGTTCTGAAACAGCCAGTCTTGAAAACTGATGCCGCTACACAAACGGAGGTTGCTACTGTCAGCACTAGCACCTGCGTTTGTCAATGTACGTGTGCTGCTGCTGTTCCTGTGAAGCCTGCTGCTCCTCCCCGGCTTTCTGACCAGGCTGTGGTAGCTTACGTTATGGAACTTCCTGCCCCTTCCCAGGTCCAGTCTTGTGCAATGCCCAGCGCTGCTACACCCCCTACTGCTTCTGAGGTTTTGGCTCCAATGCCACCTCAGGCCAGAAAATCGAAGCCCAAGCCAAAGGTGAAGACTCGCTCGCTAAAGGAGACTGAAGTTCTACAGTCTGCTGATGTTGATGTCATTCTCTCTGATGTCTCTCTCGACTCCTCTTCAGAGATGATGGAGGTTGATGTCAGACTGGGGCAATCATCTCGCCCCAAAACTGAGCCTCCACCTGTTGTGGGCTCTCCTCCCTGACAGAAAGTGAGACTGAAGGTACTCCCACCCTTATAGATGGCTCCCATTATACAGTGGAACATGAATGGATTCCGGGCACATGTGGAGGAACTGCACCTCCTAGCACGGCAACGCCCCCTGTGCTTGTGTTTACTGGAAACACATCTAAAACCATCTGATGCTCCTGTACTCAGGGGCTATACGTTGTATCGCAAAGATGACCTGACTGGAGACAGAGCCAAAGGCGGAGTCGCCGTGTTTGTCAAGAATGACCACCACTCCTCTGCTCTCCCCCTGGATACTGACCTGCAAGCAGTTGCAGTTGAAATTCATTCCCGTCGGAGGCTTACCGTTTGCTCCCTTTATTTACCCCCTCTGGATGCAATGACCTTAGACGCTCTCACAGATCTTATCGACCAACTCCCCCGCCCATTTCTCCTCCTGGGAGACTTCAATGCCCATCATGTCCTGTGGGGCTCCACTTCTCTTTGCACTCGAGGTCGAATTTTGGAGAGCCTCCTAACATCTCAAGTGTTGTGCATCCTCAACACAGGTACTCCAACTCATTTCTCTACTGCTACTGGGTCATTCTCAGCCATTGACCTATCTTTCTGCTCTCCAGCCCTCACCGACTCTGTTCACTGGGAGGTCATTGACGACCTTCATTCCAGCGATCACTTCCCCATCCGCATTCATCTCCTGGATGGTGTATTGCTGGAGCAGAGGCCGCCATCATGGATGATTGGCAGGGCTAACTGGCCTCTGTTAACTCGGTTGGCTGTCTTTGAACGCCACAACAGCGTACAGGAATGGGTGGATCACATCACACTTGTGATCCATCATGCTGCTGACCTGTCCATACCACAGTCTTCTGGCCCTCCTAAGCGGCGCCTTGTGCCTTGGTGGACGGAAGAGTGCCGTTCAGCCATCCGGGACAGGCGTGCGGCTCTTCGCCGATTTAAATGCCGCCCAACAGCGGTCAATCGTACCGCCTTTCGCATCGCGAGAGCCGGGCACGCCGTGTCATTAAAGAGAGCAAGAAAAGGTCATAGCAGGAGTTCCTGGACTCCATCAACCGTTCCACTTGTTCCACAAAAGTATGGGAAGCCATCCGGAGGATTTACAGTAAACGCAGCCGTCTACCAATAGCTGCAGTCCTGAACCAGGGATGCCTCCAAACAACACCCAGAGCCATTGCTCAGACGCTGGCAAAGCATTTTGCACAAAGTACTGCCACTGCAACCCAGGATCGAGCATTTCGTCGCTACCGTGCGACTGTCGAACGAGCGAAGTTGGACTTTCGGTCGAACAATTCTGAGGCCTACAACTCCCCTTTCTCCATGTGGGAACTTGAATCGGCACTTACTGCGACTTCTGACACTGCACCAGGTTACGACCGCATACGGTACTCCATGCTTCGACATCTGCCAGCGGCGTCAAAGGAAATCCTCCTCGAATGTTTTAATCAGATATAGCAGACAGGAGTGTTCCCCACCTCGTGGAGGGAGGCAATCCTCATCCCTCTCCTCAAACCAGGAAAGGACCGCACATGTCCCAGTAGTTATCGTAGTATCGCCTTGACAAGCTGTGTCGGAAAGACCCTGGAACGGATGGTTAACCGTCGTCTGGTCTGGCTGTTAGAGACTAGACAGCTCCTTAGCCGCTTTCAGTGTGGATTCCGAAAATTTCAGTCCACGGTCGACAACCTGACCCTCCTAGAGGCGGCTATTCAGCAGGCTTTCCTCCGTCAGCATCACTGTATTGGTATCTTCTTTGATATCAGTAAGGTATATGATACTACTTGGAGACACTATATTCTTGGACAACTGCATCAATGGGGCTTTCATGGCCGCCTCCCCATTTTCATTCGGTCTTTCCTGTATCAGCGGTTTTTTCGGACCCGCGTTGGTAACACACTGTCTGATCGCTTTGAGCAAGAGAACGGTGTCCCCCAGGGCAGTGTTTCAAGCGTTACCCTCTTTGCCATAGCCATAAACAGTATAACGTCTACAGTGAGGAGTCCAGTACAGTGCTCCTTGTTTGTGGACGACTTTGCTGTTTTCTGTTCCTCCTCCAGTGTTGCAACCGTGAGCCGTCAGTTGCAGCTCACAGTGCGGCGGTTAGAGGAGTGGGCTGCAAAGAGAGGTTTTCGGTTTTCTGCCGATAAGTGTGTTTGTGTTCATTTTAATCTTTCTCGTCGTCTTTTTACTTTGCCTGCCTTGCATCTGGGGGATGCTGTCCTACATTTTAGAGACACAGTGCGGTTTCTGGGCCTAATTTTTGACTCCAGGTTGTCATGGCTGCCACACCTACGCGACATGAAAACCAGAACCCTGAAGGCACTGAACATCATCAAGTGCCTCAGCCACAGGTCTTGGGGAGCGGACAGGGCGCGTCTCCTTCAGTTTTATCGGGCTTTTGTGCGTTCACGGCTGGACTATGGGTGCACAGTATATGGGTCAGCAAGGCCGTCTTATTTGCAGATCCTTGACGCTGTCCACCATGCTGGGATTCGACTGGCCACGGGTGCTTATCGGACCAGTCCCCTACCCAACCTCTGTGCTGAGGCTGGCGAACCGCCACTTACCATCCGGCGGCAGCTCCTGCTGGTGCGCCAGGCTTGTAAGTTTCTTGCAGCTCCCAGCTCGCCTGCTCACCGCCTTGTTGCCTATCCACCTCTGGACCGCCTTTTTTCCCACCGTCCCCGGGCTACGTTGCCATTTGGGATCCGCGTGCAACGTGTGCTAGAGTCGCTCGGTGTGGAGTCTGTACAACCCCAAATCCAGGGTTTTAACCGCCTGCCACCCTGGTTACTGAAGAGGCCCGGAGTGATTTTAGATTTATTGCAGTACAAGAGAGATTGTACTCCTGCCACCGTTTTTAATGCAGCATTTTCCGCTATTTTATCTGAGCACCACGACTATGTAGCTGTTTTTACGGATGGGTCTAAACAAGGGGATTCCGTTTAATTCTCAGTTGTTTTTCCGGATCGTGTCCTCAAGGTCCGACTGCCTCAGACTTTTACTGTCTTTGATGCAGAATTGTCTGCGATCTTGCGGGCGCTGGAGCAGATGAGGCATTCTTCCTCTCCTAAATTTCTTGTCTGTTCCGATTCACTCAGTGCCCTTCAATCATTGCACCATTTGTATCCGGCAGATAAAGTAGTCCAGACCATCCAGGGTGCCCTCCTCCGACTACAGCGACTGGAGAAGGTTGTAGCTTTCTGCTGGGTTCCGGGGCATGTCGGCATTGCTGGGAATGAAAGGGCAGATCTCGCAGCCAAGGAGGTGTGTCTCGATCCACACGTATCTCAGTGTGCTATCCCCTTGCACGCACTCACCTCGCTGTTGAGTTCACGAGTCATGTGTCGGTGGGAGGATGAGTGGCTGGGAGTGACTGACAATAAGCTCCGTCTAGTCAAGCCCACAACGCGTGTGTGGTGTACTTCCTTTCAGCCCCATCGACGGGACGAGGTTCTCCTCACTCGGCTTCGAATAGGCCACAGCCCTATGACGCATGGCTTCCTGCTCCGGCGCGAAGACCCTCCAATGTATGGTGCTTGCGGCGTCCAGGTCACTGTGCGCCACGTTTTATTGGATTGCGTTTTATTTTCTGACCAGCGGGCCGCGGCTGACTTGCCAGCGGACCTGCCAACTCTTTTAGGCAACACTCGGACGAATGTGGTTAAAGTTTTAAAGTTCTGTGCCATGTCAAATATTTTTACAGAGATTTTAGGGAGAGGATTTTAATTTGCTTACTGTGTGACAAGCTCGCCCATATTTTATGTAAGTAGCCAGCCAGTGACAATTTCAGTGGCATTCTTGTTGCTCTGTTTTCCCTTTCCTTCGGTTTTACTTTCTTATATAGCATTTTCTTTCTTTTCCTGCTTTCTTTGCGTGTGTGCCTCAGTTTTCTTGGGTCTGTCCACATTCGTTCCTTTTAATGTGTGTCAGGGCGCTGATGAACTTGATGTTGAGCGCCCATAAACCCCAACACACACACACTCCACCAACGGTAGGAAGGAGTAAAAGAATCCGACAGGCGATCGTGCCACAAAAGAACTGAGTTAAAATAGTTGGCATCAGTACCATAAAGTTGTTGTGTCAGTTATTTGTATCTGATTTACTGCTCTTATTTTTACAGAAATAGTATTTAACACACACACACACACATACTCACACACACACACACACACACACACACACACACACACACATATATATATATATATATATATATGTGTGTGTGTGTGTGTGTGTGTGTGTGTGTGTGTGTGTGTTTTGTGTCACTTCGCTACCAAAGTTCTCCAAATACAATTGATGATAAACAGTATAAACCCCTTCCAGCATTTGTCCTACCAAGCCATGACGAACATCGAAAAGGATAATTTTATTATGAAATTCTGGAGTGCCTTTTTATCACCTGTGAAGCAGGTATTTTAGACAATAATATTTACATAATCTTGCACTGTATTCCTACAAAACTATACTTTGTAATAAACTAAGGATACTTTTAGCAAAACCTTATCAACTTCACTTTTGTGGTTTTAACTTTAACTTTTACTACTCCTTTTACATTAGGCAAAAATCACTTTAAAACGCTCGAATGCAAGAACTGTTCATTTAAATCAGGATCCTCGGTTTTAGGAGTACTTAGGTGAAGACCCTGCATAGGTTCGTGATCAGGATAGAAAATACGGTTCTGGACACACATTTGTTTTTGTGATGATTATTCAAACCACCACAAACTGGTCCATTCCAATATACATTACTGAATGAATGAAGTTAGTGAGGCAGTGGCGAAGATTGGTGGCAAGCGACATGGCAGCTAACTGTACTCTTGATGTTCGAATACTCTCTAAAATCTCTTCTTGGCGTCGGATTTTCACCATATTAGTTCCATTTCTTTATGCCGGGAATTCCAAATAATAGCCAAATCCACATCTGAGGCAAGTTCTTTACAAAGCAGCTTCCACTTGCCTCTCTTGGCACTGTCGAAATGTACTGTGCTACGGCTAGCCTTATACTGCGTGCCATTCACAACAAGGAGCCGCTCTGTTCGAGGTTTCCCGACAGGGATAGATCAATGAAACATTAATAGCACTTCAAAACAGTGTAAAAAATTTTGCAAATACATTACACAGTAAACACTTCACATAACTATTTGTATAAACACCGTTTCATCAAATATTAAAAAAAACATGAATTTCTGTTGCATTCAGAAAATTTATACTATTCTATACATGAGTCCATCTTGTAAAAAATATATATATAGGAATTGACATATTGCTTACATACACAGCTTTCATTATACATGGTTAGCTCGCACCTATTTATTACTTTATGATCATTAAGAAACTATGTTTTGTCTGCTTTAAATATTCATGCAGTTCATTATGAAAACACAGTACTCAGTACGCTATATAAACTTTTCATCCTTTGTCTGCCTATTGACACATTTGACCGTCCTCCTGGTCATTTTTCAATATTCTATTAATGCAGTCCTTTTGTATGTCATAGTGTGGAGTTTACATGTAATGTGTATATCCACTTATGTTATATCGAATCTGTAACTTATAGACATGCATCAGTAATCTCATAATAAAAAAGTTTTTTCCAACATAACAACACTTGGCAACACAACATTTTGAACAAGAACATATACAGTAAAATACTATTTGATTAAATACATACACACTTTTTCATTTTGTCCCTTATTACTCATTTCTGTGGACTTCAGGTTTTAAATCTACAATTTTACGAACACCTGATGTCATCTTTGACTTAGGATAAACAAGATAACAGACGTTAGTGTGCGGAGTTCCTTGCACTTCAAAGGGACCATTAGAAGTATATTTGAACTTAGAAATTTCTTGGTTTATTTACTAGATTTTTCGTGAGTTTTTATAAGATCAAAATCCCCAATTTTGAATTTGGTCACTTTAAGGCCCTTATCGTACCTTTTAGATCTGGCTTCCGCTTCTTCTTTCATTCTTTTTCTTGTAAGTTGTTTTTCTCACTCAGATCTAATTATACATAGGGTGGAAATTGTAAGGTTTCTTCAGTTATACTTTTGCTCTTATGATTAAGTAGTATTTTCTCAGGTGTAAATCCTGTAGTTTCATGGTCGAGGGTATTTATCACAATTTCAAAGTCTGCAATAAACCTGCCACATGCCTTATGAGTGTGGTGGCAGTAAATTCGACACAATCTACCAAGCTCATGCATATAACGCTCCACTGGATTACTTGCAGGATTGCATGCCGAAATATATTTCACTTGAATGCCATTCTGTTCCATCCCTTCCTTCCATATTTTTTAAATAAATTGAGGCCCATTATCTGATATTACTGCCTTTGGTCTTCCTATCATATTGAAATATTCAGTCATTCTACACTCCTGGAAATGGAAAAAAGAATACATTGACACCGGTGTGTCAGACCCATCATACTTGCTCCGGACACTGCGAGAGGGCTGTACAAGCAATGATCACACGCACGGCACAGCGGTCACACCAGGAACCGCGGTGTTGGCCGTCGAATGGCGCTAGCTGCGCAGCATTTGTGCACCGCCGCCGTCAGTGTCAGCCAGTTTGCCGTGGCATACGGAGCTCCATCGCAGTCTTTAACACTGGTAGCATGCCGCGACAGCGTGGACGTGAACCGTATGTGCAGTTGACGGACTTTGAGCGAGGGCGTATAGTGGGCATGCGGGAGGCCGGGTGGACGTACCGCCGAATTGCTCAACACGTGGGGCGTGAGGTCTCCACAGTACATCGATGTTGTCGCCAGTGGTCGGCGGAAGGTGCACGTGCCCGTCGACCTGGGACCGGACCGCAGCGACGCACGGATGCACGCCAAGACCGTAGGATCCTACGCAGTGCCGTAGGGGACCGCACTGCCACTTCCCAGCAAATTAGGGACACTGTTGCTCCTGGGGTATCGGCGAGGACCATTCGCAACCGTCTCCATGAAGCTGGGCTACGGTCCCGCACACCGTTAGGCCGTCTTCCGCTCACGCCCCAACATCGTGCCGCCCGCCTCCAGTGGTGTCGCGACAGGCGTGAATGGAGGGACGAATGGAGACGTGTCGTCTTCAGCGATGAGAGTCGCTTCTGCCTTGGTGCCGATGATGGTCGTATGCGTGTTTGGCGCCGTGCAGGTGAGCGCCGCAATCAGGACTGCATACGACCGAGGCACACGGCCACCACCCGGCATCATGGTGTGGGGAGCGATCTCCTACACTGGCCGTACACCACTGGTGATCGTCGAGGGGACACTGAATAGTGCACGGTACATCCAAACCGTCATCGAACCCATCGTTCTACCATTCCTAGACCGGCAAGGGAACTTGCTGTTCCAACAGGACAATGCACGTCCGCATGTATCCCGTGCCACCCAACGTGCTCTAGAAGGTGTAAGTCAACTACCCTGGCCAGCAAGATCTCCGGATCTGTCCCCCATTGAGCATGTTTGGGACTGGATGAAGCGTCGTCTCACGCGGTCTGCACGTCCAGCACGAACGCTGGTCCAACTGAGGCGCCAGGTGGAAATGGCATGGCAAGCCGTTCCACAGGACTACATCCAGCATCTCTACGATCGTCTCCATGGGAGAATAGCAGCCTGCATTGCTGCGAAAGGTGGATATACACTGTACTAGTGCCGACATTGTGCATGCTCTGTTGCCTGTGTCTATGTGCCTGTGGTTCTGTCAGTGTGATCATGTGATGTATCTGACCCCAGGAATGTGTCAATAAAGTTTCCCCTTCCTGGGACAATGAATTCACGGTGTTCTTATTTCAATTTCCAGGAGTGTATTAAATACTGCTTTTGCAGTAGCTTTCCTGATAGGAAAGAGTTGGATAAACTTCGAAAATACTTCTAATATTACTACAATGTAAGTACAATTTCCGGAAGTTTTCGGGAGAGGCCCATACAAATCTACTGACAATAAGTCAAGAGTATCTTCTGGTACATTGTTCTGCATATAACCTTGGTTGGTTCGATTTGTGACCTTTACCCTCTGTGAAATATCACATGATTTAATTCAATATGTCATTTTCTTTGTTGCATTGATATTTATTATTATTAAGTCAGGAAGTTTTTCGACACACTTTTTTGGACCACAGTGTCCTAAGGCAAGGTGACAATGGTCAATTACTTCGGTCTAAAATTGAGATGCCCAACACACTTTCCACTCCTCTCTGCTCACATATTTTCGTTTGTATAAAACATCTTTAAAGATCTTATAATACTTACTAATTTGAGGATACCTGGTATTATTAAAATTTACTTTAACTGACTTCCAAACTTCATCTTCATTTTGGTAGTACCGCGTATTTTTGCAAATTTGTTCGATTTTCTTTTTCCCCTGTGCCTCTTTGATGAATCTCATATGAAAAGTGCCATCTTTGTAATTTTCCTTTCGCACACTGTCTATTCCTTCAGTTAGTCTGGATAGAGCATCTGCTACATTATTGTCACTTCCCTTAACGTAGAAAATTTCGTAGTCAGACTGCTGGAGGTACAGTGCCCAACGGCTACTCGCACGCCTCGATCTTTCTTGTTTACAACAATGAGATGGCTATTATATTCACTATTGTGCCTTTCGATAATTCCTCATTCCATCATTTTGTCGATTTCCGCCTGCACGACTTCTCTTTTGGCTAGAGGTACTGGATAAGGTCTAACGAAAAATGGTTATTGTTCTATCGCTTCAATACGGTATTCAAAATTCTTTACTATTCCCGGTTTATCTGAAAACACTTCCTGATTATTATTCAGAATGTTAAATAGATCGGCTTTCTGTTCCGACTTAAGTTCCTGTATCTTGTCAATAATTTCTTTAAAAGTTTGTACTTGTGGGTCATCAATCATTACGTTCTATGCATGGTATATCTGATATAAATTGGACAAACCATCATTCCCGGGGTCTAATACTAATATCAATGAATTAATTTGGGTGTCCTGTGAAATTTCGTTCTCCTCAGATCTAACTTCCAAAATGCCAGATTTATAATAAGTTTTGACAATCCCACTACCGCAATCAATGAATACTTTTTACTTATCCAACCAATCTATTCCTAAAATCATCTCAGTACTCAATTCAGGCACGAGCAGAAAGTATGTTCAAATTTTCGTCCATTAATTTCAAATTCCACCAACACTTGTCATCGAATAGGCTTGCTGCATTTGCCAGTTGCCCCTACAATTTTCACTCCATTTACTGACATCATAACTAGCCTAGGTCTATTGGAAATATGTTCAAAGAAAGATTGTAAAATAGCACTAACTTGGGATCCAGTGTCTAAAAGTACTTGCAATTTAATACTGTAAATTTCGACTGGGATGACAGTTTCGTTTCTTTGACCGTCCTATTTTCTGAATTTTCTTGCTCCGCACATAAAAAATCTTGTTCGACCATCAGACTGCTCCAAGATATGCTATTTACTGGCAAATCACATATGTCTGTGGGCTTCTTCAGTTTTCTGATTTCTACTTTTTTCACAGCTCTAATCATATCTTGCTCCGGTATCGTATCATCTGGTGGCTCTTTCTTTTTCGGTTCGGTATTTACCGCTGGATCTTGTTTGGAAAAGACTTCATTTTGCTTTTCAGAGACATCTTCCATTATACATTATACTTTTCTCTATTTTTACATTTTCTTTGTCTGAATTATCATTTATTTCGTATTCACTGTCTGAGTCTAACATGAACGCTACTCTTAGGCAACTAACAAGCTCTTTTTCTGATCTTTCATCTGTTTTCTTATTTTCAAAATTTCGATTCTTTCCTACAATTTCTACTTCATTTTCAGTCACAGGCACTTCTTCAATATCACTTTCGATGACATCAACCTTGACTTCGTATTTAGTATAATCGTCTTGGATTTCAGTGGTTCGGTATACTCATCTGAATCTATATTCTCATGACCATCAACAATATTCAATTGCACGAGTCTTTCCTCAGCCAGGATCGCTTCATCCACACGATCGAGGATTTCATCCTCCTCCAGATTCCTATTCATACAGATCATTTTTCTGTTTCTAACACCAGTTTCTTTAACACCGGCAGCTCGGTGCTTTGCGCGACTCCTCCCTTACCCTTACCAACCACTTCCTTTGAAATCGCTGCTCACGCGGCGCTAACTACTTTCATCTCCTTTTCATTTTCGGACAAAGCCCTCTTTTTGACGTTTCCACGTTCGTTTCTCCATTTTATTAATTCTCTGGCTGCATAAACCTTTTCAAAGTTTTCCCACTCATATTGCTTTAAACCGTAAAGCAAATCATGACACCATTCCGCCATCCCTGAAGACTGCTTTTCGTACAAATTGTCTGTCTTTTCGCTTTTACTTAATAACGTGTCCGATTAGTTTCTCATTTGGGTGGTATTTCCTACCGAAACAGGTCCACTGAATTCCCTTTTGACGTCTACATCTACATCTACTTGGTTACTCTGCAATTCACACTTAAGTGCCTGGCAGAGGATTCATCGAACCATTTTCATACTACTTCTCTACCATTCCACTCTCGAATGGTGCATGGGAAAAAGCAACACCTAAATCTATCCATAAGAGCTCTGATTTCTCTTATTTCATTATGATGACCATTTCTCCCTAAGTAGGTGGGTGTCAAAGAAATATTTTCGCATTCGGAAGAGAAAGTTGGTGATTGAAATTTCTTAAATAGATCTCCCCGCAAAGAAAACCACCTTTGTTTCAGTGACTGCCACCCCAACTCACGTATATCAGTGACACTCTCACCCCTATTGTGCGATAACGCGAAACGAGCTGCCTTTCTTTGCACATTTTCGATGTCCTCCGTCAATCCTACCTGGTAAGGATCCCGCACCGTGCAGCAATATTCCAGCAGAGGACGGACAAGTGTAATGTAGGCTGTCTCTTTAGTGGGTTTGTCGCATCATCTAAATGTTCTGCTACCTAAGCGCAGTCTTTGTTTCACCTTCCCCACAATATTATCTATGTGGTCTTTCCAATTTAAGTCGAACTGGCAGCTCTCAGATTTGTGTGATTTATTGTAAACCCAAAATTTATCGGATTTCTCTTAGTACCCTTGCGGATGACCTCGCACTTTTCTTTGTTTACTGCCAATTGCCACTTTTTGCACCATACTGCCTACTGCCACTGTTGCAGCCGCACGCCGGACAGGTGATCGCTCTGCCCAGTTCAATGCACGTGGATACTTAGTTCGCATGCTAGTGCCTGCAGTATAGTCTGTCATCGGTCACTCATTCACGCCCGCACCTGTTGTTCTCCACACACGATCTTGTGACACAGCTCTGCCGCTTACTTGTGTCTTAAATTCACTTTGCTTTAGCCAGTATGACTTCTTTAGTTTGCCTGGTAATATTTGACAGCGCAAATCTGGCCCGTAAAACATGTGGGTGGACCTTAGCTTTCTGCATGATTTCGGTTTTGATGATTTCGTGCTGCAAACCCTCTACTGCGAAATGACATGTTACCGTGATCTCTGCCTCTAACTCTTTGCATCATAGTTACACAGTACCGTTCTTTCTCATTTTCTTCATTATTCTCGTGATTATCCCTATTCCAGTTGTTACTATTTTGACAATAATCACTGTTCCTTCTCCAGTGGTCCTTGTCTTCGACTCTTTCCAAAGATGATAAGAAGCTTTTGTGATTACTTCCCACATAACGTATTGAATCCACTGGGAGGTTTTTCAATAGTTCCCACACTATTGCGGATTCCATTCGTCTATTCATTAAGTGTGTCAGTTTCCGATACCACATTTCGCAAAACACTTTCGTTGAGCTTCTGCCTCTGTTGTCATATAACCTGGTCGTGATAAATTCCAGCCAAAGGCAGTCCTGTTTTTAATACGACCAGTATTCCTCTATAAATTTCTGTTTAAATTCGCCAAATGAAATTTGTTCTATATCCAAATTTAGGCCCCGTCTTTTAGAACGCCAGCTAAGGTGCTAATAACCACATTGATCTTTTCCTGGTCCGTTATGTAATCACGAAAATTCCTTTCACAATGTTTCAAAAAATCTAACAGGTTCCATATATTATGCTTTTTTGCTGTATCGAATCATTCTTCGCCCTCTAGCAATTTTCAACAAATTATTCTATCAGTAACATAATTCGATTTTTCTCTTATTTTCCATTCAAGGTCGCTCACTTTACCTTTAATTGGGAAGTGTTCTGTTCACACTTCTTTTAGCATGTTGTCACTTGTTTACTCAGTTCCTTTTCGGAATCATTCACCGTTTGTCTCAATTGAGAAATTTCGGCTTTACATTTGTTTACTAATTCCGATTTGAGGCTTTACATTTGTTTACTAATTCCGATTTGAGGCCGAAAACATTTTCATCAACTTTCGTTACAACCAAAAGTTCTACATTCAATGCTCGTCTTACAATTGAGTTTTCCTTATTTCGGTATCGAGCCTATCGCTGATGTCATTAATCTGTCCCTGCATAGTGGCGACATTGTTATTGATGGTATCTATCTCAGTTTTTAAGTCCATGATTGCATTACTCACAACACTTACTTTTGAGTGTACTTTTTCGATCTGTTTACTGATTTTAACACCTTGTGTTTTAATTTGGTTGTCAATATTACTACCGTGTGCTGCAATCTGTGCATACAACATTTTTAACTAGTCGTTCATGCTCAGTGGTTTTCTGCTATCTTATTCCAAGATGTCCTCATACTCAGATTCTACTTCTCGTGTTTCGCTCGGTTCACATTCGACTTTCGATGAATTGAACATATCCATCGAATCATTAATATAACCACTGTCTTCATTTGTGTCGTCTTTCCTACCTTGTTTTATTTGCGACGAGCTCATCATCTGAATTCGACCATTGCCGTGCGTATGGTACTCAACATTAAGCCTGTTGCTGTCCCGTGGCGTCATCTGTGCTCTCGTCTAGTGAACTACAGTCACCTAGTACATTATGTACTTTTTCGTTTCGCTCGTTCTGACCTACTGCCGTCTTTGTATCCATTTTAATTTTGCTAACACTTTATATTTTATCTCTTAAAGACCTGTAAACTCTTCTGTTAATTATTTTTCCCGATCTATTGCAAGTTCGCGCCACTGGACATTCAATGCTCGTCTTACAATTGTTTTACGCCCAATTTTTATGTTACAATCTGTATTTTAGTGAGTAACACAGAGGAATGTCCTGTCACGCAGCGCCACTTATAACACTAACGTGTATGATACTCTTCTGTAATAATTAAACCTTTAGTCCTGTTACGGGAAAAGCCACATATTACACCAACTTGCCTTGAAATACGCTAATGTTACCCTCTGAGAGGATTTCGAATTTTTAACCCGCGTGTGTCTAATGGATAAAGGTATCGGCTATAATTTTGTATACAGTGAAATTAACAGAAAAACTAAACGATCTTTAACCTTGGGCGGCTGTATTTACCAATTGCCTCTACAATTTTCACACCATGTACTGAAATCATAACTAATCCAAGTCTATTGGAAATATGTTCAAAGAAAGATTGTGAAATAGCACTAATTTGGGATCCAGTGCCTGAAAGTACTTGCAATTAAAGTGGTAAAATTATAAGTGAATGAAAAAAAAATGAACGGTCGCCAGCCCAATTAGGCATACTAATTTGGAAATATATGTTTAAGAAAATTGGATATAGGTTATCGAAGTCTCTTTCGTTGATTTTTCCCTTTGCATAGCACACAGGGTCCAAATTGACACAGTGCACTCTGAACTGTGTGTAGCAGCAGTTACCACTAACGCACACACCAGTGAATTATAGGAAGCAAATTTGCACCAAGCTCATATTAATGACAGCTACACTCAAGATCATTACTTAATCAAATACTGAAATGTTACTGCATGAAGTGCAGAACTAAACTTGGACATGAGGGGATTTTATCTTAACTGACATGAAAAAACAAACAAATAAAGATGAATAATATCATAAATACACTGTTTAAACTTCTATACATATATTACTTTTCCTAGGCAACAATAATAGTTCAATTTTTTCCTAATAAGTGGAGAATATGATGGGGACCCATAAACTAGTATAGTTTCACTAGTCAGCGCTCGCTGGTTATTACGGTAGAACAGACTATTTCAAAAAGCTGATCATTCACTTCACTTGGAGTAGTTCATAGTTTACTTTGTAAGACAATCAAATACAACACTGGATTTAATTAACTTCAAAAATAAGGAATCATTCATAATGGAAATCAAAACTATACTATTTTTGATAATGAGCTTAACTTATTTGCCTTTTTATCACCTGTGAAGCAGGTATGTTAGACAATAATATTTTCATAATCTTGCACTGCATTCCTACAAAACTATACTTTGTAATAAACTAAGGATACTTTAGCAAAATCCTATCAACTTCACTTTTGTGGTTTTAACTTTTACTGCTCCTTTTACATTAGGCAAAAATTACTTTAAAACGCTCGAATGCAAGAATTGTTCATTTAAATCAGGATACTCGGTTTTAGTAGCACTTAGGTGAGGACCCTGCATAGGTTCGTGATCAGGATAGAAAATAAGGTTCTGGACACAAATTTGTTTTTGTGATGATTATTCAAACCAAACACAAATTAACTGGTCCATGCCAATATACATTACGGAATGTATGAAGTTAGTGAAGCAGTGGCGATGATTGGTGGCAAGCGACATAGCAGCTAGCTGTACTCACGGCTCTTGATTATCGAATGCTCTATAAAATCTCTTCTTGGCGTCAGATTTTCACCATATTAGTTCCATACCTTTATGCCGGGAATACCAAATAATAGCCAAATCCACACCTGAGGCAAATCCTTTACAAAGCAGCTTCCAATTGCCGCTCTTGGCACCGTCGAAATGTACTGTGCTACGGCTAGCCACATACTGCGTACCGTTCACACCAAGGAGCCGCTCAGTTCGTCCTCCAAAACCTCCTTTTACATCACGCCATGCCAATTTCCTTGCGGAGGGATTTCCCTACGTCTATTATATATTACGAATAGAGGTGCCCTAAGCATGACTCAGCTTTCAATAAACATTTTCTTTTTATTAACATACACATATTATAACAATTTATCGTTTTAACAAATCCTTTTGCATTTTTCATATATGCATTACAAAACTCTAATTCTCCTGTCAGAAATCGAGGACTTTAAATAACAAAGAATACACACTCCATAATTGCAAACACACAGTTACATAATATAAATCTACCTCTAATCGATGTAAGTGTTACAGGTGGTCTTAAGTGCTTGAGTCAAACTAAGACAGAGAGGGGGCACGGTAGTCCACAACATATCGCCAAGATGGCTGAGTAAGGAAATTTTTTGCAATTTTATCTAACAATCTGATTCGATATAGGTGACTACGGATTTCACAACTGTGCTCGAGTGAGACCACGTGGGACCCACATAATCGCTTAAAAACTGTAATTTTGTTGTATTATATACATAATAAACCTTGCAGTAGTGCCGTATCCCCTGCGTAAAAGATGTGGGCCTGTTTGGATATACTCTATACTTTCAAAACCTGTATAAAGTTAAGGAGTGCTGAGTATCATTTAAAGTGTATGAAATCGGAAGTTGTGACCTATACCCGCATATGCTACAATTTTTGTTTTCCTTTATTGATTATTTTCACACCTGACACAGGTAGGCCAGCAGCGGCATACTACCCCGGTCTTCGGCTACAGATATGACTAATGAGACAAAAGGAGACAATTGCAGAACAGACATGGTGGATATACAAACGTAGACATACAAAATTAAAACACACGGAGCCGTTCACGGGCGCAGAGTCCAAAATAAAATTGTTCAGACACGTGGACACGCACAGAGATGACAGATGACACACGCGAACGTCGGAGAACAAACGGTTAAACACTGGAACACTTGGGCACGAACACGACGGCACACACAAACACTAGGCGATGATCTCCGGTGCGCGAAAGTTGACTATACGTTTACGAGACCAGGGACCTGCCAAAAGGGTAAAAAGGAGGGGGAGGAGGGAGAAGGGAGTGTGTAGATGCCAGTGGCAGAGGAAATGGGAGGGGGAAGAAAGAAGGTAGGGGGTAGGGGAAGCCCAGGGGAGGAGGGAGGGAGGAAGGGAAGAGGGAGAGAAGGTGCACTCGGGAAAAAACACAGGGTGCGGTAGAGGAGGATCAGAGTTGGTAGGAGGGGTAGATTGAGGGATGAGGGCATCATCAGGGAGGGGAAGTTGGTGGAAGCCACCTTGGGCGAGGGTATGGAGAATGGAGAGATGGAGAGCAGGTGGGATGTGGGAACGCAGGCGCGGCAGCAGATGGGGGTGAGAGAAGATGGGAGAGACGAGCAGGTGAGTGGGATCACGTTCGTGGGAGGTGTAAAGGATCCGTATCCGTTCGAGGAAAAGAAGGAGGTGTGGGAATGGAATAAGGTCATATAGGATCCATGTGAGGGAGGGGAGACGGATGCGATAGGCGAGGCGGAGCGCATGGCGTTCTAGGATTTGAAGGGATTTGTAAAAGGTAGGAGGGGTGGAGATCAAGGCGGGATGAGCGTAGCCGAGGGTAGGGCGGATATGGGATTTCTAGGTGTGGAGGATGGTGGAGGGGTCCAGACCCCATGTGCGGCCAGAAAGGAGCTTGAGGAAACGGAGACAGGAGCGTGCCTTGGCTTGGATTGTCCGGAGATGGGGGGTCCAGGAGAGGCGACGGTCAAGGGTGACGCCAAGGGTGGGGGTGAGGGTGGTAGGACGGCCATAAATGGTGAGATAGAAGTCGAGGTCACGGAAGGTAGGGGTGGTTTTGCCTACAATGATCGCCTGGGGCTTGGAAGATTTGACCTTGAGCAACCACTGGTTACACCAAGCGGTGAACCGGTCAAGATTGGATTGGAGAAGGTGTTGAGAGCGTAGCAGGGTGGGGGCGAGGCCAAGGAAGCGGTGGCATCGGCGTACTGGAGAAGATGGATGGGGGGTGAAGGCGGCGGCATGTCCGCCGTAAACAAAATGTATAGAAGAGGGGAGAGGACGGAACCTTGGGGAACACCGGCGGAGGGGTAGAAGGTGTTATGCTACAAACGGAGCAGTGGTATTAAGAATCAGGTAATTTTTGTTACTAGTTTTCATGTACTTCTAGGTAATTAGTGCTGTATTTTTTACCTTTTATCGCCCTTTAGGCAATCACCAACTAAACTGCCAGATGGTTATAATGAAACTTTCTGTATTTAACACGTTATAACAGAGAAACTGATTAGCGTACGAATACCAAACTTGTAGCATTAATGTCCAGAGTATAGCGTGCATGATTTCCATGCGTCACAGCGTCACTGTTCAGTTCCAAGTATGGCCAATAGGTGCCGTGATCAGTCATCGTGATTCATAGTCTCACACACGTGACCAATCGCAGTCCACTTGCTGGCGTGTCAGCATGATCTTGAACAAAAGGAGCGCATCATCATTAGTGAAGCTCTATTAACAAAAGAACAGTAATGCTGCAGCTGCACTTTGAGAATATAGCCTGCTGAAAGGATATCGGAAAGCTCCTCTTTCTGCCCTTGCCCTGCTGTTCAGAGCATGATGAAGAGGTTCGAATCAACTGGAGAACTGGGCGTCGCTGCAGGAATAAGCTGGCGACTAGTTGCACCACAGGTGGTTGACGGAACCGCTGTTGCTATGGCAGACAACGCTGTACGCAATCCCTGATCGTCGGCCAGTGCACGTGCTGTGTCACGACAGCTGAACATCCCGTGGTCCACTGCACGGAAGGTGCTTCGAATCTTTCTCAAATGGTATCTGTACAGCAGCTTACACCACAAGACGCACAGCGACTTGTTGACTTCACACTCCACTTTTTCGCAAGGATTGAAGTTGGACCATCCAATGGACAGACGAAGCTCATTTTTCTCTGACAGATGAGTAGAACACGCAGAATTTCCGAGTGTGGGGATATTCATCTCGAGTCACTGTGCACGAAGTTCCTTTGTATGATGAACGTGTCACCGTATTGTGTGGCTTCACGGCTACTTTCATCAGTGGCCCATTCTTTTTTGAACAGGTTGGCGCTCAAGGACCAAAGACGTGCTGTGTGACTTGCCAGCGATACTGCGATATGCTTCGCCAGCATGTCATACCCGCCCTACAGGAGACAGACGCATTGAACTGAACAGTTTTCATGCAAGGTGGGGCCCAACCGCATCGCACGTGAAGTTCACCTGCTTGAATGGATATTACTGTACGTGGTGACATGAAATTTTAATTTTACCTGTTGTTTGTATAGACCGTAAATTAAGCTATCAGTGTTTATATGTCAACATACTTATGTAGTATAACTTTGAATGTAGTTACATGAACTTAATGGGACATGGAAGCGCAGTGCGAACGCAGTTGTCGGGTGGAAGGTACGTTTGCAAACAAATGTTCACAGCTGGAAGCTGAGTTCTCAACTGTCGAGCAGCTAAAGGGCTGCTGCAAGTGAGTGTGTTGATCGAAAGTACTGGAAAAATGCTTGAGATAGTACTCAGTTATTTTCTTCTCCCACGGACGCTACTTACTGAAATCGAAAAAACTTCCTGTCTACTTGAATATGGCATCCTAGTGGCAGGAACGGATGCTCTTAACAGACAAGGGATTGTAAGGGAACTATATTCGTACTTATACCAACAAATAAAAACTGCTGTTCAGCCATAAGTCTGGTGTTAGAATATGTCTTCTACGTCTAACTGCCATCGGCCAGTTCAGAATGTGTGTAATAATGTTAAGCACATATTTCGCCTCTTTTCTTTACACCTGATTTTTCGATTAGATCGAACTGTTAACTTCCCTGTTGGCCATTCTAAACGAATGTTTAAGGAGACCAAAAGCGAAGGTCATCAGTCTCCTGGTGCATCGGAATCTACTACCGGGCTCCAAGGAAAGGTTCCAACACAAACTGTTTGAAGCATTACTACCCCTGGACAGAAAACGGCTTTGTAATGTTCGTATTGAATCCCAATGCAATTTCTGTGTTTCTTCGTCAATGTGAAGGTCCAAGGGTTACGGTAAACATGCTGTTGTGCATCAGAATCTAATATTAGACTTCCAGGAAAGTTTGAAGCACAGACTGTTTGAAGTGTTACTCCCCCTGGATAGAAGTCGGCATTGTGCCTTTTATTTTATATTCCGATGCAATTTCTGTGTTTCGTCGTCAATGTGAAGGTCCAAAGATTACAGTAAACATGCAGTGGTGCATCGGAATCTAATACTGGACTCATACGAAAGGTTCAAACCACAGACTGTTTGAAGCGTTACTCCCCTGGACAGAAGTCGGCATTGTGCATTTTGTATTCAATCACTTTGCAAATTCTGTGTTTCATCGTCAATTTGAAGGTCGAAGGGTTATAGTAAAACTACTGTCGTGCATCGGAAACTACAGCAGGACTCGCAGGAAAGGTTCAAATACAGACTGTTTGAAGAGTTACTCCACCTGCTCACAAGTCGGCTTTGTGTCTTTTGTATTCAATCCCTATGCAATTTCTGTGTTCCATCGTCAACGCGAAGGTCCAAGAATTACAGTAACCACGTCCGTGGTGCATCGGAATCTAATACTGGTCTCCCAGGAAAGATTCCAACGCAGACTGTTTGAAGCGTTACTCCTACTTAACAGAAGTCGGCATTGTGCCTTTTGTATTCAATCCCGATGCAATTTCTGTATTTCACCTACAATGTAAAGGGCCAAGGGTTACCTATTGTGCATCGGAATCTAATATTGGACTTACAGGTACGTTTCAAGCACAAACTGTTTGAAGCGTTATTACCCCTTGACAGAAGTCGGCATTGTGCTTTTAGTATTCAATCCCGATGCAGTTTCTGTGTTTTATCGTCAATGTGAAAGTCCAAGAGTAACAGTAACCCTGCAGTGGTGCATCGGAATCTAATAAAGTCCTCCCAGAAAAGTTTCCAACACACAGCGTTTGAAGTGTTACTCCCCCTTGACAGAAGTCGGCATTATGCATGTTGCATTCAATCCCGATGCAATATCTGTGTTTCATCGTCAATGTGAAAGTCCAAGGTTAACAGTAACCCTGCAGTGGTTCATCGGAATCTAATACTGGACTCCCAGGAAAAGTTCAAAGCACAGACTGTATGTTGCGCTACTACCATTGCACAGAATTCGGCATTGTGCCTTTAGTATTCAATCCTGACGCAATTTCAGTGTTTCATCATCAATGTGAAGGTCTAAGGACTACACAGATTGTGCCGTGGTACATCGAAATCTAATACTGGTCTCCAAGGAAATTTTCCAACAAAGACTGTTAGAAGCATTACTCCCCCTGGACAAAAGTCGGCATTGTGCCTTTTGTATTCAATCGTGACGCAATTTCTGTGTTCCATCGTCAAGATGAAAGTCCAAGTGTTACAGTGAACCTGTAGTTGTGCTTCGGAATCTATTACTAGCCTCCCAGGTAAGGTTCAAGAAGTAACTGTTTAAAGCGGTACTGCCCCTGGACAGAAATCGGGTTTGTGCCTTTTGTGTTCAATCCCTATGCAATTTCTGTGTTTCACCGTCAATGTGAAGGTCCAAGGGTTACAGAAAACTTTCCGTGGTGCATCGTAATCTACTACTGGTCTCCCAGGAAAGGTTCGAATCACAGACTGTTTGAAGCGTTACTCCCCCTAGACAGAAGTCGGCATTCTGCCTTTTGTATTCAATCCCGATGCTATTTCTGTGTTTCATCGTCAATGTGAAAGTCCAAGGCTTGCAGTAAACATGCCAATGTGCATCGAAACCTAATACTTGTCTACCAGGAAAGTTTCCAACACAGAATGTTTAAAGCGTTACTCCAGCTTAACACAATTCGGCATTGTGCCTATTGTATTCAGTCCCGACGCAATTTCTGTAATTAATCGTCAAAGTCAAGATGGAAGTGTTACAGTAAACTTTCAGAGGTGCATCGGAATCTACTACTGTTCTTCCAGGAAAGATTCAAACTACAGAGTGTCTGAAGGGTTACTCACCCTGGACAGAAGTCGGCATTGTGGTTTTGTATTCAATCCCGATGCTATTTCTGTGTTTCATCGTTAGTGTGATCGTCCGCCAGTTACAGTAAACTTGCCGTGATGCATCGTAATCTAAAGTCTCCCAGGAAGGGATCAAAGCACAGATGATTGAAGCGGTACTCCCCCTGCACAAAAGTCGGCATTGTGCCTTTTGTATTCAATCCCGATGCAATTTCTGTATTTCATCGTCAATGTGAAGTACCAATTTTTACAGTAAACCTGCAGTAGTGAATCGGAATCTACTACTGGAATCCCAGGAAAGGTTCAGATCACAGACTGTTTGAAGCGTTACTCTCCCTGGATAGAAGTTGGCATTGTACCTCTTGTCTTTAATCCCTATGCAATTTCTGTTTCATCGTCAGTGTGAAAGTGCAAGGGTTACAGTAAACCTGCCGTGGGGCATCGAAATATAGTACTCGTCTCACAGGAAAAGATCCGCCACGGACGGTTTGAGACGTTACTACCGTGCACAGAATTCATCATTTTGCCGTTTGTATTCAATCCTGACGCAATTTCAGTGTTTCATCGTCATTGTGAAGATCTAAGGGTTACACGGATGGTGCCGTGGTGCATCGAAAGGTAATACTGGTCTCCCAGGAAATTTTCGAACACAGACTGTTAGAAGTATTACTCCCCCTAGACAAAAGTCGGCAATGTGTCTTTTGTATTCAATCGTGACGCAATTTCTGTGTTAGAAGAAATCGTCCCCCTGGGCAGAAGTCGGCATTGAGGCTTTTATTTTATATTCCGATGCAACTTCTGTGGTTCATCATCAATGTGAAGGTCAAAGGGTTCCAGAAAACCTATAGTGGTGCATCGGAATCAACCACTGGACTCCCAGGAAAGGATCCAAAACAGACCGTTTGAAGCGTTACTCCCCCTAGACAGAAGTCGGCATTGTGCCTTTTGGTTTCATCCCGATGCAATATCTGTTTTTCATCGTCAATGTGAAGGTCCCGGTTACGGTAAACATGCAGTTGTGCATCAGAATCTAATACTAGACTTCCAGGAAAGTTTGAAGCACAGACTGTTTGAAGTGTTACTCCCCCTGGATAGAAGTCGGCATTGTGCCTCGTATTTTATATTCCGATGCAATTTCTGTGTTTCGTCGTCAATGTGAAGGGCCAAGGATTACAGTAAACATGCAGTTGTGCATCAGAATCTAATACTAGACTTCCAGGAAAGTTTGAAGCACAGACTGTTTGAAGCGTTACTCCCCTGGACAGAAGTCGGCATTGTGCATTTTGTATTCAATCACGATGCAAATTCTATGATTCATCGTCAATTTGAAGGTCGAAGGGTTATAGTAAAACTACTGTGGTGCATCGAAAACTACAGCAGGACTCGCAGGAAAGGTTCAAATACAGACTGTTTGAGGAGTTACTCCACCTGCTCACAAGTCGGCTTTGTGTCTTTTGTATTCAATCCCTATGCAATTTCTGTGTTCCATCGTCAACGCGAAGGTCCAAGAATTACAGTAACCATGCCGTGGTGCATCGGAATCTAATACTGGTCTCCCAGGAAATTTTCTAACACAGACTGTTAGAAGTATTACTCCCCCTAGACAAAAGTCGGCAATGTGTCTTTTGTATTCAATCGTGACGCAATTTCTGTGTTTCATCATCAGTGTGTAGGACTAAGGGGTTACGGGAATTGTGCCATGGTGCATCGGAATCTAATACTGGTGTCCCCGGAAAATTCCCAACACAGACTGTTAGACACGTTACACCCACTGGACAGAAGTCGGCATTGTGCCTTTTGTATTCAGTCCCGACGCAATTTCTGTGTTCCATCGTCAAGATGAAAGTCCAAGTGTTACAGTGAACCTGTAGTTTTGCTTCAGAATGTATTCCTGGCCTCGCAGGTAAGGTTCAAGAAGTAACTGTTTAAAGCGGTACCGTCCCTGGACAGAAATCGGCTTTGTGCCTTTGGTGTTCAATCCCTATGCAATTTCTGTGTTTCACTGTCAATGTGAAGGTCCAAGGGTTACAGAAAACCTTCCGTGGTGCATCGTAATCTACTACTGGTCTCCCAGGAAAGTTTCAAATCACAGACTGTTTGAAGCGTTACTCCCCCTAGACAGAAGTCGGCATTCTGCCTTTTGTATTCAATCCCGATACTATTTCTGTGTTTCATCGTTAGTGTGATCGTCCGCCAGTTACAGTAAACTTGCCGTACTGCATCGTAATCTAAAGTCTCCCAGGAAGGGATCAAAGCACAGACGTTTGAAGCGTTAATCCCCCTGCACAAAAGTCGGCAATGTGCCTTTTGTATTCAATCCCGATGCAATTTCTGTATTTCATCGTCAATGTGAAGTTCCAATTTTTACAGTAAACCTGCAGTAGTGCATCAAAATCTACTACTGGAATCCCAGGAAAGGTTCAAATCACAGACTGTTTGAAGCGTTACTCTCCCAGGACAAAAGTTGGCATTGTACCTTTTGTCTTCAATCCCTATGCAATTTCTGTTTCATCGTCAGTGTGAAAGTGCAAGGGTTACAGTAAACCTGCCGTGGGGCATCGAAATATTGTACTCGTCTCACAGGAAAAGATCCGCCACGGACAGTCTGAGACGTTACTACCGTGCACAGAATTCAGCATTGTGCCTTTTGTATTCAATCCTGACGCAATTTCAGTGTTTCATCGTCAATGTGAAGGTCTAAGGGTTACACGGATGGTGCCGTGGTGTATCGAAAGGTAATACTGGTCTCCCAGGAAATTTTCGAACACAGAAAGTTAGAAGCATTCCTCCCCCTGGACAGTAGTTGGCATTGTGCCTTTTGTATTCAATCCCGATGCAATATCTGTGTTTCAACGTCAGTCTGAATGCCCAAGGGTAACAGTAAAATTGAAGTGGTACATCGGCAACCAATACTGGACTCCCAGGAAAGTTTCCAAGCACAGACCGTTTGAAGCTTTAATCCCCCTGGACACAAGTAGGTATTGTGATTTTGTATTCAATCCCGATGCAATTTCTTTATTTTATCGCCAATGAGAAATACCAAGGGTTACAGTAAACCTGCAGTGGTGCATCGGAATCAAATACTGAACTCATAGGAAAGGTTCAAACCACAGACTGTTTGTTACGTTACTCCCCCTGCACAGAATTCGGCATTGTGCCTTTTGTATTCAATCCTGACCCAATTTCTATGTTTCATGGTCAATGTGAAGGTCTAAGGTTTGCAGGAATTGTGCTGTGGGGCATCGGATTCTAGTACTGGTGTCCCAGGAAAGATTCAAATGACAGACTGTTTGAAGCGTTACTCCCCCTAGACAGAAGTCGGCATTGTGCCTTTCTTATTCAATGTGAAAGCCGAAGGGTTTATAGTAAAATTACCGTGGTGCATCGGAATCCACAACCGGATTCCCAGGAAAGCTTCCAACACAGACTGTTAGAAGCGTTACTCCCACTGTACAGAAGTTGGCATGGTGCCTGTTGTATTCAATACCGATGCAATTTATGTGTTTCACTGTCAATGAGATGGTCGTAGGGTTACAGAAAATCTGCCGTGGTGCATCGGAATCTACTACTGGTCTCCCAGGAAAGTTTCCAATCACAGACTGTTTGAAGCGTTACTCCCCCTGGACAGAGTCCGGCATTATGCCTTTTGTATACAATTCCGGGCAATTTCTGTGTTTCATCGTCAGTGTGAATGTCCAAGGGTTACAGAAAACCTGCAGAAGTGCATAGGAATCTGCTACTGGACTCCCAGGAAAGGTTCAAATCACAGACTGTTTGAAGCGGTAATCTCCCTGGACAGATGTTGGCATTGTGCCTTTTGTATTCGATCCCCGTGCAATTTCTGTGTTTCATCGTCAGAGTGAAGGACCAATGGTTACAGTAAAGCTGCTGTAGCGCATTGGAATCTACTACCGGTCCCCAGGAAAGGTGAAAAGCAAGGACTGTTTGAAAGCGTTTCTCCCCCTTGACAGAAGTTGGCATTGTGCCTTTTGTACTCGATCCCGATGACATATCTGTGTTTCATCGTCAATGTGAAAGTCCAAGGGTTACAGTAAACCTGCAGCGGTGCATCGTAATCTTGTACTTGACTCCCAGGAAATGTTCCAAAACAGACTGTTTGAAGCGTTACTCCTGCTTGTCTGAAGTCGGAGACTTTTGTATTCAATCCCGATGCAATTTCTGTGTTTCATTGCCAATGTAAATGTCCAAGGATTACATTAAACCTGCAGTAATGCATTGGAATCTACTGCTGGCCACCAGGGAGTGTTTACAACACGGACCGTTTGAAACGTTTCTCACCTGGACACAAGTCGTCATTGTGACTTTTGTATTCAAGCCCGACGAAATTTCTGTGTTTCATCGTGAATATGAAGGCTAAATGGTTTACAGTAAATCTGCAGAGGTGCATCGGAATCTACTAATGGACTCCCTGGACTGGTTGAAACCACAAACATTCTGAAGCGTTACTCCCCTGGTCTCCCAGGAAATTTTCGAACACAGAAAGTTAGAAGCATTCCTCCCCCTGGACAGAATTTGACATTGTGACTTTGGTATTCAAGCCCGATGAATTTCTGTGTTTCATCGTGAATATGAAGGCTTAATGGTTTACAGTAAATCTGCAAAGGTGCATCGGAATCTATTAATGGACTCCCAGGAATGGTTAAAATCACAGACAATTTGAAGCGTTATTCTCCGGGGCAGAAATCGGCATTGCGTCTTTTGTATTCAATCCCAATGGAATGTCTGTGTTTCATCGTCATGTATGGTCCAAGGGTTACAGAAAACCTGCTGTGGTGTATCGGAATCTACTACTGGTCACCCAGGAAAGGTTCAAAGCACAGACTGTTTGAAGCCTTCCACCGCCCCGACTTCTGTACAGGGGAAGTAATGCTTCAAACAGTCTTTGTTGGAGCCTTTCCTGGAAGTCCCTGCTTTCCTGGGATGCCAGTATTTGATTCCGTAGCACCACTGCAAGTTCACCGTAATACTTACTGTAGTGGGTTGGCAGGAGAGCCAACACCAGTTTTGAGAGGAAGCCGAAAGGCAAGCGTTTTAGCTCACGCAGGCTGGCGTGAGGTCTGGAACAGGTCAAGGAAATTAGACTTTAGCAAAAAACTTACGTAGCTGCTGGAATACTTAACTTTAATCCATAATTGGTGAACATCGCTCTTGAGAGTACATTATTCATAATCTCAAAAGTAACTTGTAAAGGCGCCTTGCTAGGTCGTAGCAAATGACGTAGCTGAAGGCTATGCTAACTATCGTCTCGGCAAATAAGAGCGTATTTTGTCAGTGAACCATCGCTAGCAAAGTCGGTTGTACCACTGGGGCGAGTGCTAGGAAGTCTTTCTAGAGCTGCCGTATGGCGGCGTTCGGTCTGCAATCACTGACAGTGGCGACACGCGGGTCCGACGTATACTAACGGACCGCGGCTGATTTAAAGGCTACCACCTAGCAAGTGTGGTGTCTGGCGGTGACACCACATTCCTCCCCCGCAAATCGGCGCACGGTTGTCGCATAATGCTTCCGCCCGCCGTGGGGAGGACCCCATGTTGACGTATGCGACGAGGTGGGGAGCCTAACAACAGGCGAGGCTGTGCCACCCGCACCCTGCCATTCGGACCGAGGGGAGCTAGGAAACGCCTGAAAACCTGCTCCAGGGTGCACGCCAACATGCGGTGTATGCGCCCGTAGAGAGACAGGAGGGGCCGAAGGGTCGACCTCCATCGGACCGGCGCACCCGACGGGCGAAGACGACATACCGCCCGGAGTGGGCAAGAGTTCCATGGCGGAGGACAACTGATCACGGGAAGAGATCGGCAGCGCGTGACCCAGGGAGGCGCCCGGCGGTTGCAGCGACGCGTCCACTGCGGGCGTCGCCGGCGGGAGAACGGGCGGCGGCGGCGGCGGCGGCGGCGGCGGCGGCGGCGCGTCGCCATGGGGCAAAATGGAAGGCAGCGTCGGTAACCCCTGGGGCTGAGGCGAGCCAGTAGATGGGTCCCCAGGGCGCTGACCGGACGGCACCGTCGCTGTAAGCAGACGGGGAGCGGCAGATCCCGTGCGACGACAGAGGCGCAGCTGATTGAGATGCCGACGCACCTCACCAGAGGCCCCCAAAACCAGATACATCGCACGGCCGAGGCAGCGAAGAATGAGCCCTTCGAGCCAACGCCGTGAACCTCGATAGTTGCGGTAGTAGACAACGTCGCCTGGAGCAAAAGCAGGTGTCTGCCGCTGCACAGGAAAGTGATGCGGCAGATGTAGCAAAGACATCAAGGTGCGATGAGGGCGACCGTAGAGCAACTCAACCAGCGAGCGACCATCTCGGGGCTGAGAGCGATACGAGGACAAAAAGAGCAATAACGCGTCCTCCCGAGAATGAGACTCTTTCAACTTCAACATCTGTGACTTGAAAGTCCTGACCAAACGTTCAGCGGCACCGTTTGACCGTGGTGAAAACGGCGCGGACGTCAGATGTGGAATACCATTGGCCTTGCAGAATGACTGAAATTCTGCGGACATGAATTGTGGGCCATTGTCGGAAACAATAGTCTGTGGAAGACCTTCAATGCAAAAGATAGCGGATAACGCTTGGATGGTGGCAGATGACGTCGCGGAAGACATCCGGACAACAAAAGGAAAATTACTGAATGAATCTGCCACAACCAACCATCGAGGATTCCAGAATGGACCAGCTAAATCGATGTGTAAGCGTTGCCAAGGGGAAGTGGCTTTTAGCCATGCGAAAAATTTCTGCGGTGGTGCTGATTGTTGTTCGGCACACACCATGCAAGAAGAGCACATATTCGTAATCGCGGCATAGATTCCGAACGAAGCACAGCGCTGACGAGCAAGTTGTTTCGTTCTCACTATACCCCATTGTCCTTGGTGGAGAAGCTGTAAGACAGAGGACTGTAACGAACGTGGGACCACTACCCCGAGCTGATCATTATCAGAACGCAACAGCAAAACACCACGTCGTACAAAAAGTCTCTCCTTGTGAGCAAAAAGTCGGCGAATCAACGGATCCCTGATCCGTGACTTTGACAAGGGCCATTGCGTAGCAACAAAACGCAAGGACAGGGTCGGCAGTTGTGGCTGTAGCTACACGACGAAAATCAATCGGAAACGATTCGACCACGTCATCGGTTTCCGAATCAATGAACATGCAAGCAAGTTCGGAGGAATCGAATGCTCTATCCTCAGCAACAAGCAAACGGGACAACGCATCGGCGTTTCCGTGCTTAGCAGTGGACCGATACAAGATATCGTATCGGTACTGCGAGAGGAAAATAGACAAGCGAATGAATTTCTGCGCTGTACGTGGAGGTACAGGCTTGGTCGGATGAAAAAGCGATGCCAAAGGTTTGTGGCAAAAACGTACGCAGCTGCTGGAATACTTAACTTTAATCCATAAATGGTGAACATCACTCTTGAGGGTACATTATTCATAATCTCAATAGTAAGTGGTAAAGGCACCTTGCTAGGTCGTAGCTGAACGTTATGCTATCTATCGTCTTGGCAAATGAGAGCGTATTTTGTCAGTGAACCATCGCTAGCAAAGTCGGTTGTACCACTGGGGCGAAGTCTCTCTAGACCTGCCGTGTGGCGGCGTTCGGTCTGCAGTCACTGATAGTGGCGACACGCGGGTCCGACGTATACTAACAGACCGCGGCCGATTTAAAGGCAACCACCTAGCAAGTTTGGTGTCTGGCGGTGACACCACACTTACACTTTCATCTTGACGATGAAACACAGAAATTGCATCGGGAATGAACAAAAAAGGCACAATGCCGACTCAAGTCCTGGTTAGTAACACTTCAAACAGTCTGTGTCGGATATTTTTCTATGAGGCCAGTAGCAGATTCCGATGTTCCACTGCAGGTTTACTGTAATCCTTGGTCCTTCACATTGACGATGAAACACAGGAATTGCGTCGGTATTGAATACAAAAGGCACAATGCCGACCTCTGTCCATGGGGATTAACTCCTCAAACAATTTGTGTTGGATCCTTTCCCGTGAAGCCAGTACTAGATTCCGATCGTAAAACTAAATACAAAAGGCACAATGCCGACTTCGGTCCAGGGGGAGTAACGCAACAAACAGTCTGTACTTTGAACGTTTCCTGGGAGTCTAGTACTAGATTCCGATGCACCACTGCAGGTTTCCTGTAACCCTTGAAGTTTCACATTGACGATGAAACACAGAAATTACGTCGTGATTGAATACAAAATGCATAATGCCGACTTCTGTCAAGGTGGAGTAACCCTTCAAACACTCTGTGTTGGAAACTTTTCTGGGAGGCCATTATTAGATTCCGATTTACCACTGCAGGTACAATATTACCGAAGGACCTTCACATTGACGACGAAACACAGAAATTACTTCGGAATATAAAACAAAATTCGCAATGCCGACATGTGTCCAGGGGTAGTAACGCTTCAAACAATCTGTACTTTGAACGTTTTCTGGGAGTCCAGTATTATACTCCGATGCACCAGTGAAGGTTTACTGTAACCCTTGGACATTCACACTGACGATGAAACAGAATTTGCATCGGGATTGAATACAAATGTCACAATGCCAACCTCTGTCCAGGTGGATTAACTCCTCGAACAGTCTGTGTTGGATCCTTTCCTGTGAGACCAGTACTAGTTTTGAGTGGTACTTAAGTAAATAAATTAGTGAAATCAAAGTGCAGTAGAAATTAGAATATAAATGAAAAACTTGGTTTAGTTTAGAGAGTTACATACTGGCATTCAGCGGGCAGAACAGCAGAACAGAAGAGACAATGACCGTGAAGTCAGCAAGTTCCACATAAGCGGGCGCTGTCGATTCAGCCGTCAGGGCATCGCCCGACCGGCTCACGTGTTTCTCAGTTGTCGCATGTGAGCAAAGGCCCTCGCCTACATCCCAAGAGCCAATGACCGACGTTAAGAAGATTCTTCGAGAAGCTTTTCAACGTGACAGAAGAGGCAATGGCCGTGAAGTCGTTCACCTCCAGTGAACTGAAGTGAATAAATACGCGAGACGCGGTGGGCCCGAGAGATGGAGATGAAGACGAAGACGGAAGACGAAGACGGAGACGGAGACGAAGACTGAGACGAGCGACGAAGAAGACGAAGAAGTGAAGAAGCGTAGCAGTTGTTTTAAGTCAGTTTCGGTGCTGAAGACCGTCATGCAAGAAGAGACTACATCATGCACAGACGCACCAAGTCCGCCGCTGTAATGGAATAGCAAGCAGCAGCCTCATCGCCAGAAGACAGAAGTTAAAAGGTATTTGAAGTCTGATTTTACGCACCCGGGTGACTCGTGAGGACGGGAAGGAGACGGCCTCACATCAGCAGTCACCTGTGAGCTGGGATGAAGACCTGACAGCCGAAGACTGGCAAGCGGGAGACCGTGGTTCGAGTCCGGGATACTGGCCTTCCCCCGCCGCGCCGCTCCGCTGGTCGACGCACAACACACGCGGCCGCTTAGAGAAGAGAAACACTGGGACGCCACATTCAAGGTATCACCATCCGATGCACGACGTCACTCGCAATAATTAAACGGGCCACCTCGCGCTGCGCGTCTCCGGTCAGCTGGGCGAGACGGCGACACGAGATACACACCGCTACGCGTAATCAGACGCCGCCGCCGCCGCCGCCGCCGCCGCAGCAGCAGAAGGCTACGCAAACGACACGGCTGCCCCTCTCCGAACCAGAACGTCCCAGTAAGATACAGTTGTACGAAACTTCCAATAAAAGTTATCTTATGTAAAAATGCCCCCCCCCCCCCCCCATGAACCATGGACCTTGCCGTTGGTGGGGAGGCTTGCGTGCCTCAGCGATACAGATAGCCGTACCGTAGGTACAACCACAACGGAGGGGTATCTGTTGAGAGGCCAGACAAACGTGTGGTTCCTGAAGAGGGGCAGCAGCCTTTTCAGTAGTTGCAAGGGCAGCAGTCTGGATGATTGACTGATCTGGCCTTGTAACAATAACCAAAACGGCCTTGCTGTGCTGGTACTGCGAACGGCTGAAAGCAAGGGGAAACTACGGCCGTAATTTTTCCCGAGGGCATGCAGCTTTACTGTATGATTAAATGATGATGGCGTCCTCTTGGGTAAAATATTCCGGAGGTAAAATAGTCCCCCATTCGGATCTCCGGGCGGGGACTACTCAAGAGGATGTCGTTATCAGGAGAAAGAAAACTGGCGTTCTACGGATCGGAGCGTGGAATGTCAGATCCCTTAATCGGGCAGGTAGGTTAGAAAATTTGAAAAGGGAAATGGATAGGTTAAAGTTAGATATAGTGGGAATTAGTGAAGTTCGGTGGCAGGAAGAACAAGACTTCTGGTCAGGTGACTACAGGGTTATAACACAAAGTCAAATAGGGGTAATGCAGGAGTAGGTTTAATAATGAATAGGAAAATGGGAACGCGGGTAAGCTACTACAAACAGTATAGTGAACGCATTGTTGTGGCCAAGATAGATACGAAGCCCACACCTACTACAGTAGTACAAGTTTATATGCCAACTAGCTCTGCAGATGACGAAGAAATTGAAGAAATGTATGATGAAATAAAAGAAATTATTCAGATAGTGAAGGGAGACGAAAATTTAATAGTCATGGGTGACTGGAATTCGAGTGTAGGAAAAGGGAGAGAAGGAAACGTAGTAGGTGAGTATGGATTGGGGCTAAGAAATGAAAGAGGAAGCCGCCTGATAGAATTTTGCACAGAGCACAACTTAATCATAGCTAACACTTGGTTTAAGAATCATGATAGAAGGTTGTATACATGGAAGAATCCTGGAGATACTAAAAGGTATCAGATAGATTATATAATGGTAAGACAGAGATTTAGGAACCAGGTTTTAAATTGTAAGACATTTCCAGGGGCAGATGTGGACTCTGATCACAATCTATTGGTTATGAGCTGTAGATTAAAACTGAAGAAACTGCAAAAAGGTGGGAATTTAAGGAGATGGGACCTGGATAAACTGAAAGAACCAGAGGTTGTACAGAGTTTCAGGGAGAGTATAAAGGAACAATTGACAGGAATGGGGGAAAGAAATACAGTAGAAGAAGAATGGGTAGCTTTAAGGGATGAAGTAGTGAAGGCAGCAGAGGATCAAGTAGGTAAAAAGACGAGGGCTAGTAGAAATCCTTGGGTAACAGAAGAAATATTGAATTTAATTGATGAAAGGAGAAAATATAAAAATGCAGTAAATGAAGCAGGCAAAAAGGAATACAAACGTCTCAAAAATGAGATCGACAGGAAGTGCAAAATGGCTAAGCAGGGATGGCTAGAGGACAAATGTAAGGATGTAGAGGCTTATCTCACTAGGGGTAAGATAGATACTGCCTACAGGAAAATTAAAGAGACCTTTGGAGAAAAGAGAGCCACTTGTATGATTATCAAGAGCTCAGATGGAAACCCAGTTCTAAGCAAAGAAGGGAAAGCAGAAAGGTGGAAGGAGTATATAGAGGGTCTATACAAGGGCGATGTACTTGAGGACAATATTATGGAAATGGAAGAGGATGTAGAGGAAGATGAAATGGGAGATGCGATACTGCGTGAAGAGTTTGACAGAGCACTGAAAGACCTGAGTCGAAACAAGGCCCCCGGAGTAGACAACATTCCATTGGAACTACTGACGGCCTTGGGAGAGCCAGTCCTGACAAAACTCTACCATCTGGTGAGCAAGATGTATGAAACAGGCGAAATACCCTCAGACTTCAAGAAGAATATAATAATTCCAATCCCAAAGAAAGCAGGTGTTGACAGATGTGAGAATTACCGAACAATCAGTTTAATAAGCCACAGCTGCAAAATACTAACACGAATTCTTTACAGACGAATGGAAAAACTAGTAGAAGCCGACCTCGGGGAAGATCAGTTTGGATTCCGTAGAAATACTGGAACACGTGAGGCAATACTAACCTTACGACTTATCTTAGAAGAAAGATTAAGGAAAGGCAAACCTACGTTTCTAGCATTTGTAGACTTAGAGAAAGCTTTTGACAATGTTGACTAGAATACTCTCTTTCAAATTCTAAAGGTGGCAGGGGTAAAAGACAGGGAGCGGAAGGCTATTTACAATTTGTACAGAAAGCAGATGGCAGTTATAAGAGTCGAGGGACATGAAAGGGAAGCAGTGGTTGGAAAGGGTGTAAGACAGGGTTGTAGCCTCTCCCCGATGTTATTCAATCTGTATATTGAGCAAGCAGTAAAGGAAACAAAAGATAAATTCGGAGTGGGTATTAAAATCCATGGAGAAGAAATAAAAACTTTGAGGTTCGCCGATGACATTGTAATTCTGTCGGAGACAGCAAAGGACTTGGAAGAGCAGTTGAACGGAATGGATGGTGTCTTGAAAGGAGGATATAAGATGAACATCAACAAAAGCAAAACGAGGATCATGGAATGTAGTCGAATTAAGTCGGGTGATGCTGAGGGAATTAGATTAGGAAATGAGACACTTAAAGTAGTAAAGGAGTTTTGCTATTTGGGGAGCAAAATAACTGATGATGGTCGAAGTAGAGAGGATATAAAATGTAGACTGGCAATGGCAAGGAAAGCGTTTTTGAAGAAGAGAAATTTGTTAACATCAAGTATAGATTTAAGTGTCAGGAAGTCATTTCTCAAAGTATTTGTATGGAGTGTAGCTATGTATGGAAGTGAAACATGGACGGTAAATAGTTTGGACAAGAAGAGAATAGAAGCTTTCGAAATGTGGTGCTACAGAAGAATGCTGAAGATTAGATGGGTAGATCACATAACTAATGAGGAGGTACTGAATAGGATTGGGGAGAAGAGGAGTTTGTGGCACAACTTGACCAGAAGAAGGGATCGGTTGGTAGGACATATTCTGAGGCATCAAGGGATCACCAATTTAGTATTGGAGGGCAGCGTGGAGGGTAAAAATCGTAGAGGGAGACCAAGAGATGAATACACTAAGCAGATTCAGAAGGATGTAGGTTGCAGTAGGTACTGGGAGATGAAGAAGCTTGCACAGGATAGAGTAGCATGGAGAGCTGCATCAAACCAGTCTCAGGACTGAAGACAACAACAACAACAACAACAATGTAAAAATGCTGTTTCATTGTACCTCATACCCGAGCCAAGGAAGAACCCACCCTGCCCACATGTTGTTAAGAGAGAAAAGTTTATTTATTTAATATTTTCACTCTGACAGAATGCTTGAGAATGCTCATCCTGACAATTGACAGCATCAAGGAGAAAACCCAGTTACATTTCGTAGCGGAAGTGCTACATTTAGTATCACAACTGTTACACTAGATTCCGATGCACCACTGCAGGTTTATTGTAGTCCATGGTCCTTAACATTGACAATGAAACACAGATATTGCATCGGGATTGAATACAAAAGCCACAATACCGACTTCTGTCCAGGGTGGTAACATCTTAAACAGTCTGTGTTGGATCCTTTCCTGTGAGCCTAGTACTATATTCCGATGCACCACTGTAGGTACACTGCAACCCTTGGACCCTCACATTGACGACGAAACACAGATATTGCATCGGGATTGAACACAAAAGGCACAAAGACGACTTTTGTCCAAGCGTAGTAACGCTTTAAACAGTCACTGCTTTGAATCTTACCTGGGAGTCCAGTATTAGATTCCGAAGCACAACTACAACTTCACTGTAACACCTGGACTTTCATCTTGACGATGAAACACAGAAATTGCATCGGGATTGAATACAAAAGGCACAATGCCGACTTTTGTCCCGGAGGAGTAACGCAACAAACAGTCTGTACTTTGAACTTTTCCTGGGAGTCCAGTATTAGATTCCGATGCACCACTGCAGGTTCACTGTAACCCTTGGACCTTCACATTGACGGTGAAACACAGAAATTACATCGTGATTGAATAAAAAATTCATAATGCCGACTTCTGTCTAGGGGGAGTAACACTTCAAACACTCTGTGTTGGAAACTTTTCTGGGAGGCCATTATTAGATTCCGATTTACCATGCAAGTTCAAAATTGCCAAAGGACTTTCACATTGATGATGAGACACAGAAATTACATCGGGATTGAATACAAAAGGCACATTGGCGATTTCTGCGCATTGGAATAACGCTTCAAACAATCTGTTATTTGAACGTTTCCTAGTACTCCTGTATTAGATACCGATGCACGAGTGAAGGTTTCCTGTAACCCTTGGACATTCACTCTGACGATGAAACAGAGATTGCATCGGGATTGAATACGAAAGGCACAATGCCAACTTCTGTCCAGAGAGAGTAACGCTTCAAAGAGTCTGTGATTTGAACCTTTCCTGGGAGACCAGTAGTAGATTCTGGTGCACCTCTGCAGGTTTACTGTAACCCTTCGAGCTTCACATTGACGGTGAAACACAGAAATTGCATCGGAATATAAAACAAAAGGAAAGGTTCAAATAACAGACTGTATGAAGCGTTATTCCCCTTGGCAGAAATCGGCATTGAGCCTTTTGTATTCAATCCCTATCCAATTTCTGTGTTTCATCGTCAATGTGAAGGTCCTTGGGTGAAATAAAACCTACAATTGTACATTGGAATCTAATGATGGCCTCCCAGAAGAGTTTCCAACACAAAGTGCTTGAAGTGTTACTCCCACTTGACTGAAGTCGGCCTTTTGCTTTTTGTATTTAATCGTGAAGAAATTTCTGTGTTTCATAGTCAATGTGAAAGTCCATGGGTTACAGTAAACCTGCAGTGGTGCATCGGAATCTAATACTGGAATCGTAGGAAAAGTTCAAAGCACAGACTGTTGCGTTGCTACCCCTGCACAGAAATCGGCATTATGCCTTTAGTATTCAATCCTGATGCATTTTCTTGTTTCATCGTCAATGTGAAGGTCTAAGGGTTACAGGAATTGTGCCATGGTGCACCGGAATCTGATACCATTTGAAGGACTACTCCCCCGACAGAAGTCGGCTTTGTGCCCATTTATTCAATCCCGATGCAATTTCTGTGTTACGGTTAACCTGCAGTGGTGCTTCGGAATCTAACACTGGCCTCCCAGGAAAGGTTAAAAGCAGTGACTGTTTAGAGCGTTACTACCCCTGTACAGAATCGGCATTGTAATTTTTGTATTTGATGCCGATGCAGTTTCTGGGTTTTCTTATCGTCAGTGTGAAGGTCCAAGGGTTACAGTAAACCTGCAGTGGTGAATCCGAATCTACAACGGGACTTCCAGGAAAGGTTCCAACACAGACTGTTTGAAGCATTACTCCCCCTGGACAGAAGCCAGCATTGCGATTTTTGTATTCAATGCCGATGCAATATCTGTGTTTTATCGTCAGGGTGAAGGTCAAAGCGTGACAGTAAACCTGCAGTGCTGCATCTGAAAATAGTACTGGTCTCACATGAAAGGATCCAACACAGACTGTTTGAGGCGTTACTCCCCTGGACAGAAGGCGGCAGTGTGGCTTTTGTATTGAATCCCGATGTAATTAATTGTTTCATCGTAAGTGTGAAGGTCTATGGGTTACAGGAATTGTGCCGTGGTGCATCGAAATGTAATACTGGTCTCCCAGGAAATGTTCCAAAACAGACCTGGACAGAAGTCGGCATTTTCCCTTTCGTAATCAATCCCGATGGAATATCTGTGTTTCATCGTCAATATGAAGGTCAAAGGGTTACAGTAAAATTGCAGTGTTTCATCAGAATACAATACTGGAATCCCAGAAAAGTTTACAAGGACAGACAGTTTAAGCGTTACTCCTCCTGGAGGAAAGTCGGCATTGTGCATTTTGTATTTAATCCCGATGCAATTTCTGCCTTTCATCGTCAACGTGACAGTCCAAGAATTACAGTAAACGTGCCATGATGCAACGGTATCTAATAGTGGTCTCCCAGGAAAGTTCGCAACACAGACTGTTTGAAGCGTTACTCCTGCTTGTCTGATGTCGGCATTGAGTCTTTTGTATTCAATCCCGATGGAACTTCTGTGTTTCATCGTCAACGTAAAGCTCCAAGAATTACAGTAAACATGCCGTTATGCATCGGAATCTAATACTGGTCTCCCAGGAAAGTTCCCAACACAGACTGTTTGAAGCGCTCCTCCTGCATGTCTGAAGTAATGTAAGGTCACAGGGTTACAGATAACCTGCTGTGGTGTATCGGATTCTACTACTGGTCCCTCAGGAAAGGTTCAAAGCACAGACTGTTTTAAGCCTTACTCCGCCTGGACAGAGGTTGGCATTATGCATTTTGTATTCAATCACCGATGCAACTTCTGTGTTTCATCGTCAGTGTGAACTTGAAAGGTTTACAGTAAACGTGCAGTAGTGCATCGGAATCTACTACTGGACTCCCAGGAAAGGTTCAATTCACAGACTGTTTGAAGCCTTACACCGCCAGGACAGAAGTCGGAACTACGCATTTTGTATGCAATGCCGATGCAATTTCTGTGTTTCATCGTCAATGTGAAGGTCCAAGAAGTACAATACCTTTCAGTGGTGCATTGGAATCTAGTACTGGTCTCACAGCAAAGGTCCAAATCACGGACTGTTTGAAGCGTTAGTCCCCCTGCACAGAATTCGGCAATGTGCCTTTTGTATTCAATCCTGATGCAATTTCTGTGTTTTATCGTCAATGTGAAGGTCTAAGGGTTACAGGAATTGTGCCGTGGGCATCGCAGTCTAATACTGGTCTTCCAGGAAATTTGCCAACACAGACTGTTTGAAGCCTTACATCGCCAGGACAGAAGTCGGCATTATGCATTTTGTATTCAGTCAGGATGCAATTTCTGAGTTTCATCGTCAATGTGAAGGTCTAAGGGTTAAAGGAATTGTGCCGTAGTGCATTGGAATCTAATACCGGTCTCCCAGGGAAGATTCAAAGCTGTGACTGTTTAAAGCGTTACTCTCCCTGTACGGAAGCCGGCATTGTGATTTTTGTATTCAAGGCCGATGCATTTTCCGTGTTTCATCGCCAATGTGAAGAAGCAGGGGTTACAGCAAACCTGCAGAGGTGCATCGGAATCTACTACAGGACTTCCAGGAAAGGTTTAAGCCACTGACTGGCTGAAGCTTTACTCCCCTGGACAGAAGCGACATTGTGGCCTTTGTATTTAATCCCGATGTAATTTCTGTGTTTCATCTTCAATGTGAAGGTCCAAGGATTACAGCAAACTGGCGGTGGTGCATCGGAAACTAGTACTGGTCTCACAGGAAAGGATAAAACACAGACTTTTTTAAGGATATAATCACCCTGGACAGAGGCCAGCATTGTGCCTTTTGTATTCAATCCCGGTGCAATTTCTGTATTCCATCGTCAGTGTGAATGTCCAAGAGTTACAGAAAACCTCTAGAGGTGCATAGGAATCTGCTACTGGACTTTCAAAAGAAAGGTTCAAAACACAGACTGGTCGAAGCGTAACTCCCCCTGGACAGAAGTTGGCTTTGTGCCTTTTGTATTTGATCCCCATGCAATTTCTGTGTTTCGTCGCCAGTGTTTAGGTCCAAGGGTTGCAGTAAACCTGCAGCGGAACATCGGAAACTACTATTGGCCTCCCAGAAAAATTTCCAACATAGACTGTTTGAAGTGTTACTCCCCATGACTTGAGTCGGCATTGTTCCTTTTGTGTTCTATCCCGATGCAATTTATGTGTTTCACCGTCAATGAGATGGTAAAGGGTTACAGAGCACCTGCCGTGGTGCATCGGAATCTACTACTGGTCTCCCAGGAAAGGTTCAAATCACAGTCTGTTTGAAGCGTTTTTCCCCCTAGACAGAAGTCGGCATTATGCCTTTTGTATTCAATCCCGATGCAATTTCTGCGTTTCCTCTTCAATTTGAAGGTCGAAGGGTTACAGTAAAACTACCGTGGTGCATCGGAATCCACAACGGGACTCACAGGAAAGCTTCCAACACATACTGTTTTAAGCTTTACTCCCCTTGGACAGAAGTCGGCTTAGAGCCTTCTGTATTGAATCCCGATCAATTTCTGTGTTTCATCGTCAAGCTGAAAGTCAACCGGTAGTGGTGCATCGGAATCTAGAACAGGTATCTCAGGTACGGATCCAACACAGACTATTCGAGGCGTTACTCATCTGGACAGAAGTCGGCATTGTGGCTTTTGTATTCAATCCCGATGTAATTTCTGTGTTTCATCGACAATGTGAAGCTCCAAGGATTACAATAAACCTGCAGTGGAACTTCGGAATGTACTACTGGTCTCCCAGCAAAATTTTCGAAGAGAGACTGTTCGAAGTGTTACTCCTCAGGACTGGAGTCGGCATTGTGCATTTTGTGTCTGTTATTTGAACCTTTCTTGGGAATCCAGTGTTAGATGCCGATGCACCACCGAAGGTATACTGTAACCCTTAGACTTTCAGACTGACGATGAAATACAGAAATTGCACCGGGACTGAATAAAAAAGGCACAATGCCGACCAGTGTCCAGGGGGATTAAGTCCTCAAACATTTTGTGTTGGATCCTTTCCAGTGAGACCAGTACTAGATTCCGATGCACCACTGCAGGTTTATTGTACTACTTGGACCTTCACATTGACGATGAAGCACAGCAATTCCATCGGGATTGAATACAAAATGCATAATGTCGACTTCTGTCAAGGTGGAGTAACGTTTCAAACAGTCTGTGCTTGAAATATACCTGGAAGTCCAGTATTAGATTCGGATGCACAACTGTAGATTTCCTGTAACCCTTGGGCTTTTACATTGTAGATGAAACACAGATTTTGCATCGTGATTGAATACAAAAGGCACAATGCTGACATCTGTCCACGGGGAGTAACACTTCAAACAGTCTGCGTTGGAAACTTTTTCTGGGTGACCAGTATTAGGTTCCGATGCACCACGGAAGGTTTACTGTAACCCTTGGCCTTTCACATTGACAATGAAACATATAAATTGCATCGGAATTGAATGCAAATTGCAAAATGCTTATTTCTGTCTAGGGGGAGTCCCCTTCAAACAGTCTGTTTTGCCGGCCGCGGTGGTCTAGCGGTTCTGGCGCTGCAGTCCGGAACCGCGGGACTGCTACGGTCGCAGGTTCGAATCCTGCCTCGGGCATGGGTGTGTGTGCTGTCCTTAGGTTAGTTTGGTTTAAGTAGTTCTAAGTTCTAGGGGACTTATGACCTAAGCTGTTGAGTCCCATAGTGCTCAGAGCCAGTCTGTTTTGGAACCTTACCTGGGACTCCTGTACTAGATTCCGATTCAAAATTGCAGGTTTAATGTAACCCTTTGACCTTCACACTGACGATGAAACACAGAAATTGCATCGGCATTGAATACAAAAGGCACCATGTCGACTTCTGTCCAGGGAGACTGTTGCTTCACTTAGTAAGCTTTGGAACTTTTTAATGGGAGTCCAGTAGCAGATTCCGATGCACGACTGGAGGTTTAGTATAATCCTTGAACCTTAAAACTGTCGATGAAACATAGGAAATGCATCGGGATTAAATACCAAAAGCACAATGCCGACTTCCGCCCAAGGGGTCTAACGACTCAAACGGTCTGTTCTTGGAACCTTTCGTGAGAGTCCAGAAATAGTACCCGATGCACAACTGCAGGATTAGTGTAACCCTTGGACATTTACATCAACGGTGAAACATAGAAATTGCATCCGGGTTGAATACAAAAGCCACAATGCCGACTTCCTTCCACTGGGTGTAACGCCTCAAACAGTCTGGGTTGGATCCTTTCCTGAGAGACTAGTATTAGATTAAGATGCACCACGGTATGTTTATTGTAACCCTTGGACCTTCACACTGACGTTCAAACACAGAAATTGCATCGGGATTGAATACAAATGTCACAATGACGACTTGTGTCCAGGTGAATAACGCTTCAAACAGTCTGTGTTATAAACATTCCCGGGTGCAATTTCTGTGTTTCATCGTCAATGTGAAGGTCCAAGGGATACGTTAAACATGCTGTGGTGCTTCGCAATCTAATTTTTATCTGCCGGGAAAGTTTCCAACACAGACTGTTTGAAGCGTTACTCCCGCTGAACAGAAGTCGGGATTGGGCCTTTTGTATTCAATCCCGATGCAATTTCTGTTTTTCATCGTCAGTGTGAAGGCCCAAGGAGTACAGTAAACATGCAGAGGTGCAACGGAATCTACTACTGGATTCCCAGGAAAGGTTCAAACCATAGACTGTTTGAAGCGTTATTCCCCTGGTAGAAAATCGGCATTTTGCATTTTGTATTGAACCCCAATGAAAATTCTGTGTTTCATCGTCAATGTGAAAATCCAACGGTTACAGTAAACCTGCAGAGGTGCATCGGAATCTACTACTGGACTCCCAGGAAAGGTTCAAATCACAGTGTCTGAATCGTTACTCGCCCTGGACAAAAGTTGGCATTGTGCCTTTTGTATTCGATCCCCACGCAATTTCGGTGATTCATCGTCAGTGTGAAGGTCAAAGGGCTACAGTAAACCTGCCGTGGTGCATCGGGATGTAATACTAATCTCCCAGGAAAGGATGTAAACTCATAATGTTTGAATCTTTACTCCCCCTGGATAGAAGTCGGCATTGTGCCATTTGCATTCAATCCCGATGCAATTTCTGTGTTTCATCGTCAATGTGAAGGCCCAAGGGTTACAGTAAACGTGCCGTGGTGCATCTGAATCTAATGCTAGTCTCCCAGGAAGGTTTCCAACACAGAATGTTTGAAGCGTTAAAATCCTGTTGGATAGAAGTCGGCGTTGTACTTTTAGCATTCAATCCCGATGCAATTTCTGTGTTTCATCGTCAGTGTGAAGGTCAAAGGGTTACAGTAAATCTGCAGTGGTCCATCGGAATCCACTACTGGACTCCCAGGAATGGTTCAGAGCACAGACTGTTTGAAGCGTTATTCTCCTGAGAGGAAATCGGCATTGTGAATTTTGTATTGAATCCCAATGAAATTTCTGTGTTTCATCGTGAATGTGAATATCCAACGGTTACAGTAAACCTGCAGAGGTGCATCGGAATCTACTACTGGACTCCCAGGAAAGGTTCAAACCACAGAGTGTCTGAATCGTTACTCGCCCTGGAGAAAACTTGGCATTGTGCCTTTTGTATTCAATCCCCACGCAATTTCGGTGATTCATCGTCAGTGTGAAGGTCAAAGGGCTACAGTAAACCTGCCGTGGTGCATCGGGATGTAATACTACTCTCCCAGGAAAGGATGTAAACTGATACTGTTTGTATCTTTACTCCCCCTGGACAGAAGTCCGCATTGTGCCATTTGCATTCAATCCCGATGCAATTTCTGTGTTTCATCGTCAATGTGAAGGCCCAAGGCTTACAGTAAAGATGCCGTGGTGCATATGAATCTAATACTAGTCTCCCAGGAAAGAATCCAATACAGACTGTTTGAGGCGGTACTCTCACTGGACGGAAGTCGGCATTGTGGCTTTTTTATTCAACTCGGATCAAATTTCTGTGTTTCATCGTCGATGTAAAGGTCCAAGGGTTACATTAATCCAGCAGTTGTGCATCGGAAACTATTTCTGGACTCCCAGGAGAGGTTCCAAGAACAGACCGTTTGAGTCGTTAGTCCCCTTGGGCAGAAGTCGGCATTGTGCTTTTTGTATTCAACCCCGATGCATTTCCTGTGTTTCATCGACAACATTAAAGTCCAAGGGTTACACTAAACCTCCAGTGGTCCATCGGAATCTGCTACTGGACTTCCTTTAAAAAGTTCCAAATCTGTGTGAAGCGTCAGTCTTCCTGGACAGCCGGGTTAGCTTTTCTGCCAGTTTGTACTGGCGGTGTCGTCCATATCTTACATTCAGTTCCACAAAAGCAATAGCACAACTTGATAGTCCCAGCTTTTGAACGATTTGTTGAGTAGGGAGACCTGACTCTTTGTGAGTTATAATATTTCTTTCGTTTTCACCAGAGAGAGCTTTGCGCGAGCCATTGCACAAATTACTGTTCACAGAGACACGTCTCCAAAACAGCTACTGTGACTTTGTTACATTATTCTAAATCCTGTCCCTTAGCTGAGACAGGGGAACGACTTTATAAAAACTAGTTTCATATAATCCAGTCTGCTTTTACAGGAACAACTGCTTTTATAGGAATAACTGCTGGGTGGATGACACGATGGACATCACACGAATGATGTGATTTGTTCAATTTATATGCTACTCACATCTCAGGTGGTGAACGTTTTCGCATATGTGAGCCATTCTTCACTGAATGAAGGTCAACGTCCCATTAGTAGTATGCAACTGCGACAATAGTGTATTTGGAAGACTCCTTAATTCCCATTTCATTCACCCCTAAATATCGCATTGATTCTGATACACTCACGTGCTTGTCAATTTAGTATTCGTTAAGAAGCATTGGGAACCATAATAGTTGTTGCACATATTTCTTCACACATGTCTGAAAGACCTTTAGCAATTCAACTGTTTTTCTACTAAATATTCGTTATTTAGCAAGCTGACATCCCTTCCTGACAGTGATAGAAACATGAAAGGGTTAATTAAGTTAGTGGCTTCGGATGGAGATTTTTCTTCACTTCCTAGGCATTCAATCAGCACTGTCGTTACTATTGGAATTACAGAATGCAGACAACGTTAATGCTCAGAATCTATAGCATAATTTGCTAGCGTAATTTCTTAGCTATAAGGGCAGTCAAATGAAAACGAGAGAGATGGGAAAAAGTAAGTTAGCGGTTTATTATTTCAAAAGTAATCTTCATAACTATTAATACGAGGGCTGCTCGAAAAGTAAGGTCCGATCCGTCGCGAAATGAAAACCACAGTGAAAATCAAAATTTTTTCATTCGCAGCAATTAACCACACGTTTCAGCCTCCTCTCTAAATAGGCGCCACTCCGACTTAGACATTTGTCGTGGCGTTGTACAAATTTTGCAGTACCCTCGTCACAGAAAGCAGTCGCCTGTATTTTCTGCCAATTCTCTACGCTGATTTGCCTTTCGTTGTTTGTCCCAAAATGTTGTCTTCGTAGCCAGAGGCTCATGTGAGCAGAGATGAACAACGGAGAGAGCCAATTAAGGGCTGCATTGTGAGGCATCAAACACTTACCATCGAAAACGCTGCAAGAGCGTCTTCATTGCCCCTGCAGAATGCGGCTGAAAATTGTCTCGAGGAAAGAAACGTATGATAGTTATATTATGTGGGCTACGTAGCTTCAGGCGAAATCTCTCACCAGATCCACATACTTGGTGAGAGACACTGTTGTGTTAGGCCTTTCTACGTGATCATTACGCACTTTGAACTGAAAAGAGCGACGTGAAGCGATCAACAGGCACACTAAAGACACTATCCAAAACATCTGTGCAAAGTTCCGTCGGACTTTCACGGTGGTTTCAATTTCGCACATTAATCGGACCTTACTTTCTGAGTACGCCCCGTAGATTTATCTCACTGTGAGACAAGACAGTAAATGCTCTCATCGAAAACGTTTGCAGTTGCCTATGGAACCATGATTGTACCCAGGCATGCACCTCCTCCTCCGAAGTAAATCGACGGCCACGAATTTCTTTCTTGAGGTCTCCCAAAAATTAGGAAATCGCATGGGGACAGATGGGGATTGCATGGTTGTGTGTGAGGGTTTTCCAGCGAAAACTCAGCTGCGTAGTCGAAACAGCTTTTGTGATATGTGGGTGCGGCTCAGACAGGCCAAGAGAGACTGAACGACCGCCGTCTCATGCTTTCGCCAACGGCGTCGTTTAGATGCGGTACGGAGGGGCGTTGCGCCAACACACCGCACTCCCGGACATTGTTGGCTTTGCAGTCTTTGGAGCACCTACTTCTCATTCATGTAAGTCAGTTGGCATCACGAGGCTGACTGGACCGCTTCCAGTGTTCCCACCATGGAAAAGTCACTGACATTATCGGGAACTGAACCAAGGCCCTTTTCGTGGCAATCAGTCACGCTAACTGCTCAGATACGGAGGCGGACTTAGGAAGAGGCCCGAACTGCTAAAGAAAATAGAAGTCGCCTTCCATCGAACTAAATACGAGGCCACAAAAGTAACGCGGCAATAAGGAGAATGAGGGATTTGGAGGACGAACTGGTGGACAATTCTTCTTATTTACCAGATTTAGCGACCTTTGGCTTCCATGTATTCCCACAGCTAAAGGATTTAGTGGCTAGTAAAGGTCTTCGATTCCAGTGGAGAGGTTATGGCTGGCAGTTGTATTACGCGGTACTATCTAGAAAAGGGTGCACTTTCGAGATAAAAATGAGTCTCACTGCGTAAGGCCGAAGACATTTAAATTTTCGCTTCTATCTCTCAACGGAGCAAGTTACTAATAGGGCGTGCTAAAAAGTAATGCTTCCAAGTACTTATGTGAAAACTGTTTAAAGCTTTTTAAATAAAAGAAACGTTATTAATATTCTATATCTTTATTCTTCATGTCTACATATTTTTTTCTCAACACAGTCATCCTGGCGACGAAGACATTTCTCCCAACGAGAGACCAGTTTTTTGATATCGTCTCTCTCCGGCCGGTGTGGCCGTGCGGTGCTAGGCGCTTCAGTCTGGAACCGCATGACCGCTACGGTCGCAGGTTCGAATCCTGCCTCGGGTATGGATGTGTGTGATGTCCTTAGGTTAGTTAGGTTTAAGTAGTTCTAAGTTCTAGGGGACTGATGACCACAGATTTTAAGTCCCATAGTGCTCAGAGCCATTTGAACCATTTGATATCGTCTCTGTGGAATGTTTGACTTTGTTGTCGGAGCCACAACGTCAGCTCTGCTTGCACCGTTTCATCACTATCAAAATGATGGCCTGGAAGATGTTCTTTAAGTTTTGGAAACAGGTGAAAATCGGATGGGGCCAAGTAAGGACCGTATGGAGGATGATCGATGACAGTGAACACAAGGCGTCGGATTGTTGCAGATGTCTCAGCGCTCGTGTGTGTTCTGGCATTCTCATGCTGAAGGAGAGAGTGCTCCTTGTGTGGACGAACTATTCGAATTCGAAACTCGAGTAACACACGCTTTTTCTCACGCAACGACGTACTTACGTTACACTCCACCATGTTACAGACTACAATTCAGCGTCCTCTAGCGCCAGGGTGCTACAGATATGTGGACAAGAAGAATAAAAATGTAGAATGTTAATTACTTTTTTATATAACGTAAAAATATCGGAGGCATTACTTTTCAGCACGCTCTCGTAGTTATACTGTCTGAAAAGAGATATGGAGCATCTAGAAGGAGAGGTGGAAATAAAATAAAACTTCACGTTTTGACGGAGTGTAATTATGATGTCACCTCAGTGATTACAGTATCGAGATAAATATATAAATAAGTCGGTGGTATGAGCTCACTTATCAATATAACGTAAGGATTATTGCACTCCCACTGGGTGCATGCACTGATTCTGTTGGGAAAAGTGTCATAAAGACTCTAACACTGTATCCTCTGCTGAGGTAAGCTGACCCAAAACTGTTGTAAATGGTCCTCGATATCCTGGAAACAGGCACTGGGACGGAGTTGACGTTCGAGCTGGTCCCAAACATGTTCTACTGGGGACAGATTTGTGGGGGTTTTGCTGGCCACAGTACTACCTCAGAATCACATATGCGATGTATGAGCGAGCATTGTCCTGTTAAAACATTGCACCATGATACTGTCACATGAGATGTAATATATGAGGCTGCAGGATGTCCGTGACGTACCTTTGTGCCACCGGAGTTTCTTCAGTCACTACCGGCTCATGATGGTTTCCAAGACGATGGCGCCAGCAGGAACACTGATGTGCCTCTCCAAAATATTGGAATACTGGGATCACTCTCGCCCATACACGTCTGTGATGGTCGAGCCGCGATTCATCGCTGAACACAACGCGACGCCATTCATCAGCAGTCCATACTTCCCGGTCACGGCAGCCGTTGATGTGGCGGTGTTAACGGCAGCCTACGCTCGGGACGGTAGTTCTCTACTCTGGCTGCTGGCGGTGCACGCTGACACAGAACGTCCGAGGCTGTCGATCACTTATTCACGGATGGCAGGTGCTGATGAAAAGGAGTTATGATGTGCTTTGTGAGAAATACGGCGCACAGTGGGGCCAAATCCCAAAATGCTGACCAAAAGTCCAAAAATAAAGTTCAAGTTCCGGTAATTTCTAGTCGTGGGTTAAGTTGGATAAGGGTCCGACGGTCGAATTCCGGTCACCAGAGCGCCCTAGCCTCTGTACCTGCTATTGTAGGACAGTTGAAATGGAATCCTTCAACAAACTAGACACGTCGGCAGTGAGCAATTATTTCAACGTTACATTCAACAGGACGCCAAATCTCTAAAAATCAATCGATTTCAATTCTTAAGAATGGAATCAACAGCCGCAAGTAAATCATTGTGTAACATAAAATTAATAAAAATAATCCATGCGATAACAATAAACGAATCATTTATGCCTAAATGAACGGAAAAGTACAACGGAAAATTTTAAACACGAATAGAAAAGTTTATAAGTTCTGCAGAGTTCAAAAATCAGACCAATCCCACGTTGTAGATGCAACTATTATTGAATGAAAAAAATAAAGACTTACTGCATCCAGCTGCAACTGTGTTAGTGGTACGAAATCTTGCAACGCAGAACATGGTTTGCTGAATTTCGTACATCAACGCAGCAGAATGTTGCTCTTTCTCTTGTCCTAATCTGCGGTCTTCATGGTATTTCGAGTTGTAGAGTTGTATGATACTTTATTCACTTTAAATAATATTTTGTAATGAATAATAGTAACGAGGTTAAATATATAATTATCCATCTATATACACTACATGATCGAAAGTATCCGGACACCTGGCTGAAATTGACTTACAAGTTCGTAGTGCCATCCATCGGTAATCCTGGGATTCAATATGGTGTTGGCTCACCCTTAGCCTTGATGATAGCTTCCACTCTCGCAGGCATACGTTCAATCAGGTGCTGGAAGGTTTCTTGGGGAAAGGCAGCCCATTCTTCACGGAGTGCTGCACTGAGGAGAGGTAGCGATATCCGTCGGTGAGGCCTGGCACGAAGTCGGTGTTCCATAACACCCCGAGGTGTCCTATAGGATTCAGATCAGGACTCTGTGGAGGTCAGTCCATTACAGGGATGTTACTGTCGTATAACCACTCCGCCACAGGCTGTGCATTATCAACAGGTGCTCGATCGTGTTGAAAGATGCAATCGCCAACCCCTAATTGCTCTACAACAGTGGGAAACAAGAAGGTCCTTAAAACATCAATGTAGGCGTGTTCTGTGACAGTGCCATGCCAAACAACAAGGGGTGTTATCCCTCTCCATGAAAAACACGACCACACCATAATACCACCGCCTCTGCCGATGCTGCTCTGTCTCTCAGAGTAGAACTACAAATCGAAATTGCAATATCAGGGGCTTTGTAAAAGAGAAAATAGAACAACTGTAATTTAGTTACGCCGTATAAATAGCCATATTAAGCTAATCTCAATGTTACAGCCCTAAGTCAGGTGTTTTTATTACTAGATGTAGTGCTGAGGTAACACTGCAGGCTTTGCTGAATGACACAGCTGATAGGATATTATTAACACAAATGGATGTTGTCAAAAGTTTGTCTGCTGAAAATGTTTGCAACTTGGATTTAATTTGTAAGTGCGGCTGCGATGGCACTTCTGGCCAAAGTACGTAGAAACAAAAGTTCACCAGTGATGTTGGAAGCAAATGAGATGCTAATATTTTTTTTTACCTCAATCGTTTCATTGCATTCTGAATCAGACGACCAAGAAACAAACGCAAGGATAGTAGTATGGAAAAATCCGAGACCGTCATCTCCTAGTTTTTGCAGCCCAATTACAGTCCAGTTTTCTCACGAGAGTCCTGAAGGTAGCCATGAGAAAATGGAATACATTGAAAAGCAAGAGAAAAATCTTGTCCCTTTCGAAAAGATAGTAGATGGAAAAAAATTAAGAGTTTCTTTCCGACTTGCTTTCTCCATGAAAGACTGTAAAGTTTATAGTGCTATCACGCATAATATGTCTACTCAAGGATGCTTGTAACAACAACGACGTTGTACTATGGTACATATAAGTAATTTTTTTTCATCTGATTTTTCGATAAATTAGTGTAATTGATGTTCTGATTTCATTTATTTATTTTTGTTGTTTCATGTCATTGTGTTAAGAAAACTGTAAACAAATTTCAATGTGAATATTAATGTTTATGTCAAATGTCAAACAATATTGCAACAGAATTGAAATGTAAGAAACGTTGAAACTATTGTAAGATGTTTAAAATTGTAACTGTGCGTCTGGTCCATACGTAGGCAATGTGTTAGGATATGTAGAATGCAAAACCTCGGGTGAATACCCGGCTTGTAAGGGAGCGGTAAAAGGTGGTAGGCAGGCGAGCGCGGGAAAATGCGCACGGGCGCTGCACGGCACAACGGGCTCAGCAGTAGGAGTTGGAGTTTGGCATTGGTCTGAGCAACACGTTCTGGAGCGAGGAGGCTCTCCTGGAAGACGTAGTTTCATTGAGCCTCGGGTATGCCGTTCCAACACCTATACAGCATGGCAAAATTCCATAGGAACTAAATGGAGAAGTATTGCGACGCTAAGAAGAAGTAAAGTGCCGATACATCAAGAGCCATAGCTGTGATTGTATGTGTGCTCTGTGCCTCGCCATCTCGCCGCCTGCCAACCGCCGCATCGATACGAACAGGTTGAAACTTTTAGTACTGTTTTCGTATGGACCAGTGTTAATTTTGTTCCATACTGTTCAATAACAACTTAATAACAACTTAAATTTTACCAGAACTTTCCTATCATTTAATTATCCTCACAACTAACCTAGATAGGGTCCTTTCCAAATGTTGTGCAATTCGAGTGTCCCGAGATGAAAAATTAAAGTTTGTGTTAATAATAATTACCTGCAGACCTAACTATGTTAAAATGGTGTTTAAAGAATTGTTTTGTTAATGAACCAGTAAATGAACAACGAAGGTCTGACAAAGTTGGAAGATAACTTTAATATTGATTTAGTAATGGAGTTTAATTATTTTGAGACAGATATAAAGGTATTTAAAGGAGTAGGAAATAAGATAAAGAGAGTAGTAACTCATATATTGGAAATCTTGAGCACATAATAGTGTCAGTAATTAATTTTTTTAATACAGTGATCATAACAGTTTCAAGGTCCTACCCCCCCTTTTTTTTATTCATTTGAATTGTGAAGTGTTTTAAATTGATTTGACCAGCAAAAGTTAAAGTCAATACAAAAGCCAAAATTTATCAGTGTTTTATCTTTATTGAAATTGACATTTTGTTTTTGGCTCGAAATTACTATTTCTAGGGTAACCTATGCCCGATTTCAATAAGAACAATAGACATTATGAAGTTTGGTAATATACATTATAGTGTGGTGTTGTGTATTTATGGTTTTTCCAAATCAGTACAGAACGTGAAACTATCAGTTCAGTAGATTTTCTGGTTCTAAAATTCTACTATATTATTCAGTGTTACTACTTGTTGCTTTGCACGAATATCTACTAACTAGTACAGGGAAGAAACTCAGTTAATGCCTAATTAGGCTGGCGACCGTATTATTAACAACTGGTAGCATCTTCTGTGTTGCTTTTTTGTCCGTCCTGACGTGTAGTTGCATTTCGGACTTATTTGACGAATCATTGTTATTACAGAGTGGGTGTAAGTCTGATTTGCCACCATTCAGGAACACGCGGTCAATATCTATACAAAAATCTTGTCTCGTAAGGTGAACCCCACTCACTTACCATAGTACAGGCTTTAATGAGTATCGTATGCCCTGCGCGCACCAACGTTACAAGTGGCGACCGTAACAGGACATCCAGTTGTTGTCGGTCACAAATTAACGTTAATACCGAACAGTGGATGTTCAGTGGCACGAGTAACAATATTATTTAGTAAAGTAAATAGCAGTGAACGTCAAGTACGGTAGTGAGGTGTAATTTGCGTTCAGTATGGACAAGCACGTAGAAACAGTAGATGTGCCGAGCGTAATGAAAGTTGCGTTTGGCAATGACAGGAGTTTACGCGGGCAGATAACAGATGGCGTTAGTGGTAGACAATTGGCGTATATACAATACCACAAACATGTTAACGAACAGATTGCAATGTCGAGATTGCCTCGAACTCACCGAGGAATAAAAGAGGAAGTAGAGGATGACTTTGTAGATGATAGTGGGTATGTGAACGAATCCACTGACATGTTTGATTCACCACAGATAAAGAAAGAACCGAAAGAAAATTTTGAAGTAGGATCAGAACACAGCGATTCCGTAGAACAAAACAATGTGAAAATTTTAAGCATGAACGATTCATTTGAACGATTAACCAAACAAATTGCAGCACAGAATCATCAGCTTAAAACACACGTTGACGAGCAGCTTAAAACACAAGTTGGTCAGCTTAAAGTACAGGTTGAAAAACAAGGAATTAAAATTAGTGAACAAATAGAACAGGTAGAACAAAAAGAGGGTAATTTAAGCTCTGTAGTAAATACTATGAAGTCTGAAATTGACACAATTAATAAAAATATGATTACAATGCAGGGGGAAATTGACAACATTAACAGTAGGTTTGATGCTGAAATTCTCAACATCCAAGAGAAAGTAGAGCCTCTAGTTGAAACAAAAGTAGACGAAAAAGTTTTCGGTCTTAAAACTGAGATCGTAAACGAATGTCAACACGGAATCTCACAGTTGAAAAAGGCAGTTTCAGACACTGAAAGAAATTTAGGCGAAAAAGTTACCGGATGTGTACAAAAGTGTGAACAAAATACATCGAAAATTCAAGGCAAAATTTTCGATCTCGAGAGTAAAATCAAAGATAGGCCTGGTGTTGTCTGTAATGGCACACCACTTACGAAGCTGTTGGCAGGTGGGGAACGCTTCGATCCCGCCAAAAAACATAACGGATGGCATCCGTTAGATTTCATCAAAAATTGCGAGAGGATGTTTCCTGAACACTTGTCTGGTCAGGAGAAAATAAACGTAGTAATTAGCGCCTTAGCCAGGTGACGCTAAGCGCTGGGGAATTAACTTGAATACTGAACTAATGACGTTCGGAGAGTTTAAACAAAATTTTACGGAAGAATACTGGTCCGAACAAAAACAGGATCATTTGTGGCGCGAGTTTATCATGGCCAAACTTCATGATAACAGGGGCAGGAATTCTTTGAAAGATTTCTGCGAATATTGGTACCGAAAGTTGACACACTTAAGAGGGAGAAGATCCGATTCTGAAATCATATGGGAGCTATATAAAAAGCTTCCAGAAGATTCGAAGAGATATGTGGGAAGCAATCATCGTTGCTTCCAAGCGTTTCTCGAAAGAGTCGAAGACGAAGATCATTGGCGCGAAAGTCGTGCCAATTATCAGAATTTTAGTAACAGAAATAATCGCAATAATGACGAGAGAATTGACGGCGATGGGTTTCGCGTCAACATGATACGGAGAGGTAGAGGCAGAGGCAGAGGAAGAGGGAGTTATCTAGGTCGCGGTAGAGGGTACACCGCCCAAAATAATAACGGCGCAGGAAACTGATTTCCGCGAACGTTGCGGGCCAAACGGAAGCGGACAGAACACACCGGCCCTGATTTAAGAAACTTTACCGGACTTACAGTAAAGTTACGAGACAGCTTAGAGACAGGCGTGGAACGACGCAGCCTGTTGTGGCGAAGCAAGCGTCAGGTGCGTGCGCCGATGAGTCATCTTCGCCGCGCAGAGCGATACATGTTAATAGGCGAGTGGAGCAACAGAGGGCAACGGCCCAGCCCAGCAGAACAGCTGTTCAGAAAGAAGCCACTAGCAATGCGGCAGCATTAAGTACGAACATTGCTGTAAGAGCTGGTGAATACATTACGATTGGTAATTCTGTGGCGAAGGAAATAGTAGGTGGAACAATGGATACACAGAGAGGTGCAGTTAGCAGTGTTAGCAATGAAGTAAATGGCGAGAATGAATTAGCAGAAGTAACTGATTGGCGTGTGCAGATCGACGATCTGTACAAGGGCCTCAAGCAGTGTGAGTGGGAGGATTTTAAGAAGGAGTATGAGGCAAGGAGGTTAATTAGTGAAAAATGAGATAGTAGGGACGTCGATAAGGTGACGTGGCTCGAATTTAAAGAGGAGAGAGTAAATAGTGCTGCGCAAAGTACGCGTGCTGCCGATAGGACGATGGTTGAAGATAGGAAGGAATTGGAGGATGAAATCCTAAGCATTGATGAGGAAGTAACTTCTGTTAACGATCAGCCAATAGTACAAGCTGTTATCGAAAGGCACCATGAGGAAGGGGCAGGTAATTACCTAAAAGTAATTGAAGTCCACGAGGATTACACTAAATATGAAGTAACAGTGGATGTGAGTAAAGCTGATAATGAGGCCGTTTTGCCAAAAGAGGATACTGAGTTAAAATCAAAGCCTAACGAAAATGCAGAGGAAGAACTTAGTGCCTGTCTCAGAAAAGCTTTTATGTTAGAACCTGAAAGCGATCCGGAAGGGTCGGATTTGGATGACGAGTATTTCGGTACTAGTGAAAGTAATGGGAATACAGCTAATTGCGATATTGTACCTACCGACGATGAAGTTTCAAAACAAAACCCAGATGTTGAGACTGAACACAGAAAGAAAGAGCCACCTGATGACTCAGTGTTTATTTTGCAAAGAGTTCAAGTAAGTAAAAACTTTGAACTCCAGAAACGTAGGAAACCACCAGATATAAATGGTTCACAGGTCAGGAACGTATATTGGGACAATGTCACAGTCGACCGAGGTGCGTTGTGGAAAAAAGAGGAAGGGGCATGATATAGAGCCTGGGGAAAAACTAGAGTTTCCACCATGTACAAGCTTGGGGTTGAGTCAAAAGAAGGAATTAGTCAGAAAAAAGGGCAAAGCAAAAAGCTGAGTCTAGATCTAAAAGACATAAAAAAACCTGAAAGTTTCAAAACTTAAAATTGGGGATCATGTTCTTTTAAAAACCCACGAAAAATTTAGTGAACTGAACCATGAAATTTCCAAATTTAAATACATTTATAATGGACCATATATAATACAGAACATTCCGCATGATAATGCTTACTACCTGATCTACCCAAAATCCAAGAGACCTTTAGGTGTAAGAAACGTTGTGGACCTGAAACTGTATGTTCCTAGGAGTGAGTGACCTAAGTACAATCAGAAAGCAATCTGCAGTAAATGTGCTGGATCTAATGCTGAAACTACACTCCTGGAAATGGAAAAAAGAACACATTGACACCGGTGTGTCAGACCCACCATACTTGCTCCGGACACTGCGAGAGGGCTGTACAAGCAATGATCACACGCACGGCACAGCGGACACACCAGGAACCGCGGTGTTGGCCGTCGAATGGCGCTAGCTGCGCAGCATTTGTGCACCGCCGCCGTCAGTGTCAGCCAGTTTGCCGTGGCATACGGAGCTCCATCGCAGTCTTTAACACTGGTAGCATGCCGCGACAGCGTGGACGTGAACCGTATGTGCAGTTGACGGACTTTGAGCGAGGGCGTATAGTGGGCATGCGGGAGGCCGGGTGGACGTACCGCCGAATTGCTCAACACGTGGGGCGTGAGGTCTCCACAGTACATCGATGTTGTCGCCAGTGGTCGGCGGAAGGTGCACGTGCCCGTCGACCTGGGACCGGACCGCAGCGACGCACGGATGCTCGCCAAGACCGTAGGATCCTACGCAGTGCCGTAGGGGACCGCACCGCCACTTCCCAGCAAATTAGGGACACTGTTGCTCCTGGGGTATCGGCGAGGACCATTCGCAACCGTCTCCATGAAGCTGGGCTACGGTCCCGCACACCGTTAGGCCGTCTTCCGCTCACGCCCCAACATCGTGCAGCCCGCCTCCAGTGGTGTCGCGGCAGGCGTGAATGGAGGGACGAATGGAGACGTGTCGTCTTCAGCGATGAGAGTCGCTTCTGCCTTGGTGCCAATGATGGTCGTATGCGTGTTTGGCGCCGTGCAGGTGAGCGCCACAATCAGGACTGCATACGACCGAGGCACACAGGGCCAACACCTGGCATCATGGTGTGGGGAGCGATCTCCTACACTGGCCGTACACCACTGGTGATCGTCGAGGGGACACTGAATAGTGCACGGTACATCCAAACCGTCATCGAACCCATCGTTCTACCATTCCTAGACCGGCAAGGGAACTTGCTGTTCCAACAGGATAATGCACTTCCGCATGTATCCCGTGCCACCCAACGTGCTCTAGAAGGTGTAAGTCAACTACCCTGGCCAGCAAGATCTCCGGATCTGTCCCCCATTGAGCATGTTTGGGACTGGATGAAGCGTCGTCTCACGCGGTCTGCACGTCCAGCATGAACGCTGGTCCAACTGAGGCGCCAGGTGGAAATGGCATGGCAAGCCGTTCCACAGGACTACATCCAGCATCTCTACGATCGTCTCCATGGGAGAATAGCAGCCTGCATTGCTGCGAAAGGTGGATATACACTGTACTAGTGCCGACATTGTGCATGCTCTGTTGCCTGTGTCTATGTGCCTGTGGTTCTGTCAGTGTGATCATGTGATGTATCTGACCCCAGGAATGTGTCAATAAAGTTTCCCCTTCCTGGACAATGAATTCACGGTGTTCTTATTTCAATTTCCAGGAGTGTATTTTATTCCAAATGTAACAAATCTTTGTAAATATATGTATACCAATGACAGTGTGCTAATGTACTTATGTGAGTTTCAGATAAAGGTGTATGGAACTAAAGGACTGAAAAGAAAAAGCAAATGCTGTAAGTCAGATAAAAGATGGGACTGCCAAAAATCAAAGTGGGCAGTAAATGAGTCATAATATAAAGGAGTGCCAAAAATCAAAGAGGGCAGATAAATAGTCAAAGGAGAATTGTAAATGTGGTACAGGAGATGTGATAAAATGATGCGAAATGTACTGCCCAAATATGAATAATAGGCAGCAAATATATGTAGGAATTTCTCTAAATAATATTGTGTGTTTATTAGTAATTAAGGAAATGGACTGCCATTCAATGCAAGCAGCAGCAAATAGTTTTATAGTGTATATAGGTATTTGTATGTGCTTTGTAGTTAAGTGTTTGTGTTCCAAATTTTGATTTTATTTCTCTGAGAAATTTAATAATAATGAATAAGTTGCTACTTAAATAATGTTGTGATAGGAGGATGAACTGTGCCAAAGGCACTTAAGTAAATGATAGGTAAATGTTCTCGATATATTAAAAAGTATAGACCTATATAATGTGAGTGATAGGAAGTTTTGTGATATAAAATTTTATGATGGCACATTCACACAAATATTCAGAACCCCTGTATAAATGCAAAGTTCAGTGTTCCCATCAAATTTGCACTTAGTGAAATTTACAGGAAACAGGGGCATGTGTAACAACAACGACGTTGTACTATGGTACATATAAGTAATTTTTTTTTCATCTGATTTTTCGATAAATTAGTGTAATTGATGTTCTGATTTCATTTATTTATTTTTGTTGTTTCATGTCATTGTGTTAAGAAAACTGTAAACAAATTTCAATGTGAATATTAATGTTTATGTCAAATGTCAAACAATATTGTAACAGAATTGAAATGTAAGAAACGTTGAAACTATTGTAAGATGTTTAAAATTGTAACTGTGCGTCTGGTCCATACGTAGGCAATGTGTTAGGATATGTAGAATTGAAAACCTCGGGTGAATACCCGGCTTGTAAGGGAGCGGTAAAAGGTGGTAGGCAGGCGAGCGCGGGAAAATGCGCACGGGCGCTGCACGGCACAACGGGCTCAGCAGTAGGAGTTGGAGTTTGGCATTGGTCTGAGCAACACGTTCTGGAGCGAGGAGGCTCTCCTGGAAGACGTAGTTTCATTGAGCCTCGGGTATGCCGTTCCAACACCTATACAGCATGGCAAAATTCCATAGGAACTAAATGGAGAAGTATTGCGACGCTAAGAAGTAGTAAAGTGCCGATACATCAAGAGCCATAGCTGTGATTGTATGTGTGCTCTGTGCCTCGCCATCTCGCCGCCTGCCAACCGCCGCATCGATACGAACAGGTTGAAACTTTTAGTACTGTTTTCGTATGGACCAGTGTTAATTTTGTTCCATACTGTTCAATAACAACTTAATAACAACTTAAATTTTACCAGAACTTTCCTATCATTTAATTATCCTCACAACTAACCTAGATAGGGTCCTTTCCAAATGTTGTGCAATTCGAGTGTCCCGAGATGAAAAATTAAAGTTTGTGTTAATAATAATTACCTGCAGACCTAACTATGTTAAAATGGTGTTTAAAGAATTGTTTTGTTAATGAACCAGTAAATGAACAACGAAGGTCTGACAAAGTTGGAAGATAACTTTAATATTGATTTAGTAATGGAGTTTAATTATTTTGAGACAGATATAAAGGTATTTAAAGGAGTAGGAAATAAGATAAAGAGAGTAGTAACTCATATATTGGAAATCTTGAGCGCATAATAGTGTCAGTAATTAATTTTTTTAGTACAGTGATCATAACAGTTTCAAGGTCCTACCCCCCTTTTTTTTACTCATTTGAATTCTGAAGTGTTTTAAACTGATTTGACCAGCAAAAGTTAAAGTCAATATAAAAGCCAAAATTTATCAGTGTTTTATCTTTATTGAAATTGACATTTTGTTTGTGGCTCGAAATTACTATTTCTATGGTAACCTATGCCCGATTTTAATCAGAACAATAGACAGTACGAAGTTTGGTAATATACATTATAGTGTGGTGTTGTGTATTTATGGTTTTTCCAAATCAGTACAGAACGTGAAACTATCAGTTCAGTAGATTTTCTGGTTCTAAAATTCTACTATATTATTCAGTGTTACTACTTGTTGCTTTGCACGAATATCTACTAACTAGTACAGGGAAGAAACTCAGTTAATGCCTAATTAGGCATTGCTTTGCTTTGCTTTTTTGTCCGTCCTGACGTGTAGTTGCATTTAGGACTTATTTGACGTATCATTGTTATTACAGAGTGGGTGTAAGTCTGATTTGCCACCATTCAGGTACACGCGGTCAATATCTATACAAAAATCCTGTCTCGTAACGTGAACCCCACTCACTTACCATAGTACAGGCTTTAATGAGTATCGTGTGCCCTACGCGCACCAACGTTACATGCTCCAGCGATTCAAAAGTTGAATCAACTGATTGTGAGGCAACTTATTCTTCGGATGACGATCTATGAACTGTGAATCAATCGATTATATGTTTTATTCTATTATACAACATATGGGTATATTTTGTATTTTCTCTATAAAAGTGATTAATGTTAAATCCACCATTTTGTTTTTATTTCAAATTTTGACTTCGGATTCATAACGAGCGACCCCGAAAATCTACGAGTATTGACTTTCGGCCGAATTTGTAACGTTTTCTACTTTTGACCAGCTTTTTGGGATTTGGCCCCACTGTGCCGCGGTCCTCCCTCATAGTGGCTAGACGTGGGCGACCGGAAACTATGCCAGTCCTGACGTACCCATGCAGTCCAACATCGGACAACTGTCGCATCCGAATGCCCATAAGTCTGAATATTCCATGAGTGGACCAGCTGGTCAAATGGAAACCGACAATGAGGTTCCTTTCAAAATTTATCAGGTGCTGATAGCTCTGTCTCATATGACTACGCGGTATCTCCGTGTCTTTCAGAGTTATTACTCAACAATAATTTTATCTCGAATGTCTTCCGTTGGTCCGTGTTTGCATACAAAAACAACAATATGGGATTGTGTGCTCTGACGAATACAATTTTCATAACCTCGCAATATGCGATACATATCTCGCGAACCGCGCGAACAGCAAGAAGGCATAACGTTTTGAATCACGAACAAGGTGCGAAAGTTATGTTTATCCGTGTCTAAAAGTAGCTGCAAGCCGTCCAACGAAAGTGAGAACATGAAAAACTACGTAACAAGCTAGAACACACCAAAACTGTAACCACAACACACCGCAATCCCAATTGTATAGCACTGACATACATAGCTTCACGTTTTTGTATTTGTTTACTAACAGCCACTCATACAGTTGCAGATGACATTATGCACGCCGAGAGAAACGGCAACAAAAAACTGCAGAAAATATGCGGGAAACAGCGGCAACAATTGTAAAATTATGCTGTGATGTATAGTAAATAAGGTATTATGAAATTATTCACAGAAACAATCTCTGGAACAAAACAGTACACGTATAATAACGTTTTACGATGTTTTATAAGTATGCTATTTCTGCATGTTTTAGTATCAAAGAACCTACTGATGATGACAATATTTGTCACTGAAACTAATTAGACGGAATAAATAGATAAATAACATAAGTGTTTTGCATAAGGCGGATCCACTATTCCAGATTGTTGTTGATTACTAAACATTTGACGCTGTTCACTCCCTACCAGGCCTGGAAAAAGCACTAAAGGCGGGCAACACTAATGAATTCCGCTAGCCGTTCCAACTGTCACACAGAATTGTACCCGCCATGTTGTGTACGTGTACCAAGTTGTATTTTGGGTGCCTCACTTTTTTTTATCATTTGACGACATAGACGACGATACTAAAGAATCTTGCAAAATACCATCGAATATAGCAAAGAAGTAAACTCATGTTTGACTTGCACACTAAGGTGACAATGTTTATACGTTTGTAATGAACACAAAGTCAGTACCTGTCACAATTAAGCTACCTTCTTCTGCTTCTTTGAAGAATGCATATAACTGGATACATTGCTTTATCTGACTCCGTTGTTTAGTAGTGGACATACAGACATCACTTACATTTTGCGGTACTCGTTTCACAATAACTTTCATTTCTAACCGGCAGCGCGATATTTTATTACAGTTTTTACGAGTTTTCGGATGATATAACAGCTGATCGGCATTAATATTTCCCGATACTTTACGAGAGCGGTGTTCATAGTGACAAATCACGTTCGTGTGGCAGTTGTTTTTCGCTACTGCAAGCAGGGCCATACAGATGTTCCATGGATTTATTACGACGCACAGACGTTTTATTGATAATCGTTTATGTCTGTGTTTGTATGTGGGCTCTAGAGGTTTGGAGACTTTTTTTCTATTTTCCCATCGTGCAGAATTCAGCGTTAAAGTTGGCTGGTCAGAATAGCCGCATAGAGTTCGAGTGAATTTCTTTTACACGCCTAAGTGACACAAGTAAATGTAACTGATAATTTCACACTTCAATACTGAGAATGGTTCAAATGGCTCTAAGCGCTATGGGACTTAACATCTGAGGTCATCAGCCCCGTAGACTTAGAACTACTTGAACCTAACTAACCTATGCCCGAGGCAGGATTCGAATCTGCGACCATAGCAGCACCGGGGTGCCAGACTGAAGCCCCTAGAACCGCTCGGCCACAGCGGCCGGCTACTAAGAATGTTACGCACTAGTTGTCAAATGTGTGATATATTTAGTACACGTTTCGGGACTACGTTATTGCATTATCTTGCACTTTAAACAAGAGAACAATTCAATTCAGGGTAATACTACACAAACTAAGAACCGTGTAAATATATGTACTTCCTGCAGTACAACATACCTTAACGTTCCTATGCCATTAGGCATCATCAACTGTAAAAAGCCAGCAGCAAACATGTATTGCCAAGCATAAAACTTTCCCATGAACATCTCATGTTTACACTAAATACTATCACAAGGCTCATTAGTAAACTAAAGGCAGCTGCCTTCACCTACAGAAGAGAGTACTACGCTGTAACGCCCCCAACGATGCTGCTACGGGTTCATAACAGCAAAGTTTTCAGTTCGTTTTTTTTTTTTGTAAACAAAGACTCAGTTCCTTTCAAAGGTTTCTTAAGCCCTGCTTGAAACCTGCATTTATTGTCATATTTCGCTTCTACGATTCAGTTTTCGAAAAAGAAACTATTTACTTTTTCTATCTGATCGTCTTGTTTCAAAGTGATGGCTGTATTCGCTTCATTTTCTTTCAGTTTCGATTTTACTGTTTTAACACTTTCGCTTCTCTGTCCCCCCTCCAGACTGTTGATTCATTTTTAGTTGTTTTATTTGCCTTATATGCTAAATTATACTGTTCCCCTCTCGACGTTTTTATGTTATCTGCAATCGTTTTTGTTGTCGACACTTGTTACTCGAATTTTTTCGTCATAGATATGGGAGGAACAGTGTATTTCAGGCCGTTTTGTAGGAGAGCAACTTCCTCGTTGTAGAAATATATACGTATAGTCTTTAACCTTTGGATAAAAGGATATATAATGTCCACATCGCACTCATCCGACCCCTAATTACAGTAGAGCATGAGCAACAGGCATTTTTAAATTATCTTGATTTGAGGATCAAGAACGAGATAGGATTATTTAGGAAACCCACATTCACAGGCGTTGTAACTGATACGACTTCTAGCCATTCCCGCAAAGATAAAATAGCATTCTTCAAAACGCTTTGCATAGTGCTAATTCCGTCCCGCTAAGAACAAGTATAAAAAAATGAAGACACCTAGGCAAACAGCGACAGAAAATTGTTTTGACGCAGGTTTAACAGATATGACTGATGTAGCGGTAGTGCACATAAACCAACAAAACGAGAAAAATCCTCAGAAATAAAGAGTAATGCCATATTTGGGAATTATTTCATATAAATTGGAGAGGTTATTTAGCAACAAACGGTTTAAAATTGTATTCAGGTCAGACAACAGTCTGGAGGAAAGGCTGAAGCGTGTAAGATTGGCAGTGGGGAGAAGTGGATGGCGAAAGCAGGGGTTTACGAAATAAATTGTCATGATTGTGGAATGAAGTATGAGGGACAAATGCGAAAAAGCTTTACAATAAGGTTTAAAGAAAATAATAATAAGAAAAGGATGGCTCATCGGATGTTGCTAAGCACCTCAAGAATGAGCAGCATTTGGTCGATAGCGTCACAGACTACATGAGTGAATTGCTCTTTGAAAAAAAAGGGTGGTTACTGTCAAAATTAAAGGAGGTTGAGATTTTTATGCTTTATGGGAGGAACGCGTCATCGTGTTAAATGAGAAGACAGAAGTGTCGAAGGGGCATTTGTAGGCCCACTTTCACGATATCTTCAGTGAGAAGCAGCCACCAACTTATTCTGCTTAGCGGAATAAGGTTTTAAAGTATCCTGTTGGTCATTGTGTAGAGATGCACACATTGCAACATAAGCACAGTATTGGTTTTCAGAATTTACTAGAACTTGACATATTCTTCAAAGATTTCAAGGTATGCAGTAGCATCGTTGAGAGCTATGATATATGTGTTACAGGATAGTATTATCTTTGGAAGGTGATCTTCACAACTGAGCCTAGTGAGAGTATTATGCGCCAACATGAGATGTTCATGGAAGAATTTTATGTTTGTAAATGCATGTTTCCTGCTGGCTTTTTGCGGTTGACTGTGCCTAACTACGTAGAAACATGAAGGTATGATATACTGTAAGACAATACATATATTTACATGGTTGACAACACGTGTAGTACTGCGATGTATTGATTTGTTTCCTTGCTTTATAGCACTTGGTAATGGGATAACTTGGACTGTGCGGCTGGTCCCGGCGGAGGTTCGAGTCCTCCCTTGGGCCTGGGTGTGTCTGTTTGTCCTTAGGATAATTTAGGTTAAGTAGTGTGTAAGCTTAGGGACTGATGACCTTAGCAGTTAACAGTTGCCTTATCAATGTATACTACTTAACGGCAGGAGCAGTATAATAAAACAAGACAGGGTTTATAAATTAGAAATACCACTTTTTTATCCTTTAGTATTACCACTCGAGAAAGAGAAATAAAGATAAGAAGATTATAAGATAAATTCGAGTCGTTATGAAGGACGCTAGATACAGCACACAAGCTCAGGTAGGCTAGGACGGGACGAAATCTGCCGTGTTTTTGTTAAGGAACTGTCCGAAAATTCGGTTGATGCAATATAGAAGGACCGTGGAAAATACTCTGAAAGTCTGAACAAATGTTTGAACCTCCTGAACATGAGTGCAGTCTCTTAACCACTATGACACCTCGTTCCCTTACAAGTTCATATGCACCTGACTGATACCAGAAGAAAGCTATTCACCCAGTTTAGCAGATACAATGCTACGTGAGGTAAATACACGTGCAACTGTTGTTGTCTAAACGACAGAAAATGTCAGTATGTATCAAATAATCAAGTCGTCTGGTTGCAGCGTGTTGCAAGCCTTTCGACGCAACGCCACTCCCGAGGGTTGGTTACTTAGTTATATTTTCCATAGATCATGTGGGCATTTCTTTTACCGAGATGATGTGGAACGAGTCAGTTTACAGGATATGTATACATGATTAGTGATAACATTAATGAACACATTATTATTGTTAGTCCTACCCGTGCAACTAAGTTATTTTTTCATCTACATCTACGTCATTACTCTGCTATTCACAATAAAGTTCCTGGCCGATGGTTCAATGAACCACCTTCAAGCTGTCTCTCTACCGTTCCATTCTCAAACGGTGCGCGAGAAAAACGAGCACTTAAATTTTCCATGCGAGCCCTGATTTCTCTTATTTTATCGTGATGATCATTTCTCCCTATGTAGATGGGTGCCAAAAGAATGTTTTCGCAATCGGAAGAGAAAACTGGTGATTGAAATTTCATGAGAAGATCCCGTTGCAAAGAAAAACGCCTTCGTTTTAATGACAGCCACTCCAATTCACGTATCATGTCTGTGGTTCTATCTCCCCTACTTCGCGATAATGCAAAACGAGCTGCACTTCTCTGAACTTTTTCGATGTAATCCGTCAGTCCCACCTGATGCGGATCCCACACCGTACAGCAGTTCTCCAGAATAGGGCGGACTAGTGTGGTGTAAGCAGTCACTTTAGTAGACCTGTTGCACCTTTTAAGTGTCCTGCCAATGAATCGCAGTCTTTGGTTTGCTCTACCCACAACACTATCAATGTGATCGTTCCAATTTAGGTTATTTGTAATTGTAATCTCTAAGTATTTAGTTGAATCTACAGCCTTCAGGTTTGAGTGACTTATCGCGTAATCGAAATTTAGAGGATTTCTTTTAGTACTCATGTGAATAACTTCACATTTTTCTTTATTCAGGGTCAATTGACACTTTTCGCGCCATACACATATCGTATCTATATCATTTTTCAAGTCTCTTTGGTCATCTGATGACGGTAAATGACAGCAAATCTGCAAACAATCTAAGAGGGCTACTCAGATTGTCTCCCATGTCGTTAATATAGATCAATAACACTTCCTTTGACAACGCCGGGTATTACTTCTGTTTTACTCGAAAACTTTCCGTCGATTACTGCGAACTGTGACCTTTCTGACAGGAAATCACGAATCCAGTCGCACAACTGAGGCGATATTCCATCGGCACGCAGTGTGGTTAGAAGACGCTTGTGAGGAACGAGGTCGAAAGCCATCTGGAAATCTAAAAACGTGGAATCAATTTGACATCCCCTGTCGATAGCACTCATTACTTCATGAGTGTAAAGAGCTATTTGTCTTTCACAAGAACGATATTTTCTGTATCCGTGCTGACTATGTGTCAATAAATCGTTTTCTTCGAGGTACTTCATAATGTTCGAATACAGAATATGTTCCAAAACCCTACTGCAAGTCGACGTTAGTGATATGGGCCTGTAATTCATAGGATTACTCCTATTTCCTTTCTGGGTATTGGTGTGACTTGAGCAATATTCCAACCTTAAGTGCAGATCTTTCTGTGAGGGAGCGGTTGTATATAATTGCTAAATATGGAGCTATTGTATTAGAACACTCTGAAAGGAACCTGACTGGCACACAATCTGGAACGGAGGCCTTGCCTTTATTAAGTGATTTAAGCTGCTTTGCTACACCGTGGATATCTGCTTCTATGTTTCTCATCTTGGCAGTTGTTATTCACTGGAATTCGGGAATGCTTACTTCGTCTTCTTTGGTGAAGGAGCTTCGGAAAACCGTATTTAATAACTGCTTTTGTGGCACTGTCATCAGTCACTTCACCGTTGTAATCACGTAGTGAAGGTATTGATTACGTCTTGCCACTAGTGTGCTTTATGTATGACCAGAATATCTCTGGGTTTTCTGCCAGATTCAGAGACAGAGTTGTGTAAATTATTATAAGCATCTCGCATTGAAGTACGCGCTATCTTTCGAACTTCTACAAAACTTTGGCAAACTTGGGGATTTTGCAGTCTTCCAAATTTGGCATGCTTTTTTTCGTTGCTTCTGCAACAGCGATCTGACCCGTTTTGTGTACCATGGGCGATAAGTACCATCACTTATTAATTTATGTGGTATATATCTCTCAATTGCCGTCAATACGATCTATTTGAAATCATTCCACATCTTTTACATTATCAGAACTGAAGGAGTGGAGACTGTCTCTTAAAAAGGCGTTAATAAAATTTTTATCAGCTTTTTAAAATAGATGTACTTTGCGTTACTTTTTGATGGTTGAGGGTGTTATGGTAGCCTAGCAGCAACTGCCTTGTGGTTGCTAATCCCTTGTAACCATCATGGAAAATTTGGAAATTTGTCGTAAGGCCTAATGGGACCAAACTGCTAAGGTCATCAGTCCCTAAGCTTACGCACTACTTAATATAACATAAACTAACTTACACTAAGGACAACACACACACGCTCATGCCCGAGGGAGGACTCGAACCTCCAACGGGGGGAGCCGCGCCTGAGACCGCGCGACTACCGTCGTGATACTACCAGTTTGTCCAGGTTTATTTGTTGATGTTGTTGTTGTTGTTGTGGTCTTCAGTCCTGAGACTGGTTTGATGCAGCTTTCCATGCTAATCTATCCTGTGCAAGCTCCTTCATCTCCCAGTACCTACTGCAACCTACATCCTTCTGAATCTCCTTAGTGTATTCATCTCTTGGTCTCCCTCTACGATTTTTACCCCCCACGCGTGCCCTCCAGTACTAAATTGGTGATCCCTTGATACCTCAGGACATGTCCTACCAACCGATCCCTTCTTCTAGTCAAGTTGTGCCACAAACCTCTCTTCTCCCCAATCCTATTCAATACCTCCTCATTAGTTACGTGATCTACCCACCTAATCTTCAACATTCTTCTGTAGCACCACATTTCGAAAGCTTCTATTCTCTTCTTGTCCAAACTATTTATTGTCCATGTTTCACTTCCATACATGCCTACACTCCATACAAATACTTTCAGAAACGACTTCCTGACACTTAAATCTATACTCGATGTTAACAAATTTGTCTTCTTCAGAAACGTTTTCCTTGCCATTGCCAGTCTACATTTTATATCCTCTCTACTTCGACCATCATAAGTTATTTTGCTCCCCAAATAGCAAAACTCCTTTACTACTTTAAGTGTCTCATTTCCTAATCTAATTCCCTCAGCATCACTCGACTTAATTCGACTACATTCCATTATCCTTGTTTTGCTTTTTTTGATGTTCATCTTATATCCTCCTTTCAAGACACTGTCCATTCCGTTCAACTGCTCTTCCAAGTCCTTTGCTGTCTCTGACAGAATTACAATGTCATCGGCGAACCTCAAAGTATTTATTTCTTCTCCCTGGATTTTAATACCTACTCCTAATTTTTCTTTTATTTCCTTTACTGATTGCTCAATATACAGATTGAATAACATCGGGGAGAGGCTACAACCCTGTCTCACTCCCTTCCCAACCACTGCTTCCCTTTCATGCCCCTCGAGCCTTATAACTGCAATCTTGTTTCTGTACAAATTGTAAATAGCTTTTCGCTCCCTGTATTTTACCCCCGCCACCTTTAGAATTTGAAAGAGAGTATTCTAGTCAACATTGTCAAAAGCTTTCTCTAAGTCTACAAATGCTAGAAACGTAGGTTTGCCTTTCCTTAATCTTTCTTGTAAGACAAGTCGTAAGGTCAGTATTGCCTCACGTGTTCCCACATTTCTATGGAATCCAAACTGATCTTCCCCGAGGTCGGCTTCTACCAGTTTTTCCATTCGTCTGTAAAGAATTCGCGTTAGTATTTTGCAGCTGTGACTTATTAAACTGATAGTTCGGTAATTTTCACATCTGTCAACACCTGCTTTATTTGGGATTGGAATTATTATATTCTTCTTGAAGTCTGAGGGTATTTCGCCTGTCTCGTACATCTTGCTCACCAGATGGTAGAGTTTTGTCAGGACTGGCTCTCCCAAGGCCGTCAGTAGTTCTAATGGAATGTTGTCTACTCCTGGGGCCTTGTTTCGACTCAGGTCTTTCAGTGCTCTGTCAAACTCTTCTCGCAGTATCGTATCTCCCATTTCATCTTCATCTACATCCTCTTTCATTTCCATAATATTGTCCTCAAGTACATCGCCCTTGTATAGACCCTCTATATACTCCTTCCACCTTCCTGCTTTCCCCTCTTTCCTTAGAACTGGGTTTCCATCTGAGCTCTTGATATTCAAACAAGTGGCTCTCTTTTCTCCAAAGGTCTCTTTAATTTTCCTGTAGGCTGTATCTATCTTACCCCTAGTGAGATAAGTCTCTGCATCCTTACATTTGTCCTCTAGCCATCCCTGCTTAGCCCTGCTTAGCTACTCCTTGCAAAAGACTGGTTAACACCACTCTGCTATCTAGTACATCTAGATGCCCCTCTAGGGTTCGCAGGCTACGATTTATTACGTCTGCCGACGCCTTAGCGTATTCCACTACCTGCCCTGCTAATGCGCGGAGCAACCGTGTCTTATTCAGGACTTCCACTTCCAATGTCCCTATCTGAGTTGCATGCAAAGCCTGCGTTGCCCTACTCTCCTCTGAGAGTTGCCTCTCTGCTTCCACCGTGTTGTTCAGTTCTTTTATATCGCTTTCGTCTATGGTTCCAAAAACTGTCTTTAAAATTTTTCCCACTGCGTTCAGCCAACCTCGTTTCCGTCTTACACGTGGCACCGCTTCCTCCATTCCTCCTACCTGCTTCCGTAGCGTCTTATAAGCCTCATACAATTTCTTATACCCCCTGCAACTTCCTTCCACATTCACTTGCCCTCTGTGCATTGACTAAGCTCTTCGAACACTTCCTCAAGCGTCCTTACTTCATTCCGCAGTTCCCATACGTCATATACCAACCTTAATGACCACAGGTCGATCAGCACCACCACATCTTCCTGCTTTGAGTACAGCACACCCCCATCCAGGTGCTGCGCCCATAAGGCATCCATCCTGATGATGAAGAGATGAACCACCGCCAACGCTCCCCCTTTCAGTGACCTGAGGACAGGGATCCCCATCACCCTTCCTCCCTCTTCAAAAGGACTGTTGTCCGCAGCAGGATACGTTCGAAAATGCATAAAATATATGAAAATACAATGCCTAATTACTCTACGTAAACCTAGTGATACATGATACGAAAACAAAAAAACTACAAATACTCTACTACTTTCTGGATCGCAAAGCATACGGTGCTTCACTGCTTCACGCTGTACTCTATCTTTCTGGTTTTCTCTGTGCTTAGCATCTCTCTTCACTCTCTCTCTTTCTTCCTCTTTCGTTCCTGTGACGCGCCTGGAATCACATCCAGGCAACCCTTAAATGGCCGTAATCACCCAATGTGTACTATCGTTGTTCTAGTTGGTAGCTGAAGCTTAACATTAACGGGGGATGTGGTTTCAACAACTTGGCATGACCCTTGATACCCCACGAGGAATTTCTTCGTTTTCCCTTTTTGCGTATAGGGGCTGGACAGCATTGCCCATTGCCCCACTCTATATTGTGGTAAACTTCCTTTCCACTATACTGCGTCTTCCCCCCTTTCCAAAGCCTTTGTATTCGCCTTTTGTACCCATTTCCAAACATCTCGAATTGTCCTTGCGAATTGACGTACAGATTCCTCGGTCCTTCCTTTCTGTAGCCTCACAAAATCAAATGATGACGGCATTTTTCGCCCGTACACTACCTCATATGGAGACAAACCGCTATTGTATGGACTTTTGCATTGTATGCGCATACAATATACTTCAAATACTCGTCCCACTGATGGTGATGAGAATCCACATAAAAATTCAGCATCTTCCCGATTGTTCTGTGTACCCATTCTGTCCTTCCATTGGCCTGTGGATGCAACGTGCTTGTCCTCAACTTCTTTACGTTCAACAATTCACAAAGTTCCTTCATTAAACCCGACATGAAGTTGGTCCCTTAGCCAGTAATTACTGTCTCCAGTACACCAAACTCCAGCTGTTTACTAACGCTTCCGTGACGATTGCTGCCTGTTGATTTGGCATCGCCACCATCTCCACATACCTCGAAAAATGGTATATTATTGTCTGAACGAATCTGCTCCCTAGTGGTGTTCGCCTGGAAGGTCCTAAGATATCGATCCCCAGCATAGAGAATGGAAATGTCGCTTCCACTAATCGCTGTAGCTGTATCTGTTTCCGGCTCAAATCTGTTCTCTGCGCACATGGTACACAATTCTTGACATACTGATCCACATCTTACTTTCCTACCTCTCCACCAATACCTCTCCGCAACTCTCCTATTCGTCGCTTTAGACCCTCCATGACCAGATACCACGTGATCATGTGCTTCCTTTAAAACCTCATCCCTCAACTTCGCTGGCACTACTACCCTTCGCCCTAACTTCGTTTCCCTGCACAGAGGACCGTCGTACATATTAAATTGCGGCTGTGTCCGATACCATTTACAATCGTTGTCCGCGTCCTGTAATTCTTGCCATACTGCTAGGTGATAACCTATGACTTCTACTTTTGCCACCTTCCTACTTAGTGCACCCGCATTACCACGCTTCTTCCCTGGCTTGTGCCCCACCTCGTAGTCGAATTCACTAAGCCTCACAGCCCATCTAGCGAGTCTAGTGGACGGTTCCTTCAACCCCAACAACCACTTCAATGCAGCATGATCTGTCACTACCCGAAATCTTCTTCCATATAAATAACGTTTAAAATATGTCATTCCATAGATTACGCTACGTATCTCCCTCTGAGTTGCTGAGTAATTCCTCTCTGCTGCATTCAACTGCCTTGACGTATAGGCTACAGTATGTTCTTTCCCATTAGTTTCCTGTCTAAGAACCCACCCTAATGCTTGATTCGATGCATCGCATGCTAATATAAATTCATTTTCAAAATTTGGAAACACAAGAACCATACTAGATGTTAACACTTCTTTCAGTTAGTCAAACGCTTTCTGACACTCTTCTGTCCACTCAAATTTCACACCCTTCCGTAACAATCGCGTTAACGGGTGTGCTAAATCTGCAAAACCCTTCACGAACTTTCGATAGAAATTGCAAATTCCGATAAATGACTACACTTCCTTAACTGTTTTCAGTTCTTGAAAATCCCTTACAGCCGGTACCAACCTCGGATCTGTTCACACTCTGTCCTTACTGATAATATGACCCAAATATCTTACTTCTTCCAATGGAAAATGACACTTCTCCAGGCTCAACGTCAAACGAGCTGCTCTTAACTACATAAAGGTTTCCCTTAGCCGCTGTCTATGTTGCTCCATACTACTTGAAAACACTATAATGTCATCCAAATAGACTAGACACTGCCGTGGTTTCAAATCCCTCAAGACACTGTCTAGCAACCTCTGAAACGTTGCCGGGGCGTTTTTCAAACCGAATGGCATTCTAATGTACTGGTAATGACCTTCAGAAGTAGAGAAAGCAGTTTTTCGACGATCCTCTGGAGCCACCTGTAACTGATGATAACCACTTGTCAAATCCATCGTAGAAAAGTACTGGCACTGTCATAAGTGATCCAAAGTCTCCGATGTGTTTGGCATGGAGTATGCGTGCGTTACTGTCTTATTATTGAGGTATCGGTAGTCACAACAGAACCTGTATTTCTTAGTTCTATCCACAGATTTTTTAGGCACAAAGACAATGCTCTCTCCCCAGCAACTATTACTATGCTCTATAATACCATCCGCAAGCAGCTGATCAATGAAATCCTCTGCAATCGGCTGAAAATACCTCGGTATTCTGTATGGTTTACGGTAAACAGGTGCTTCATTCCCTGTTGGTATCCTATGTTGAACTAATGGAGTTGCTGGTAACGGCCCTTGTGCAATAAACAAATCCTTAAATTCCCACAATAATTCTTCCATACGCTCTCTTTCTCCTCCTTTCAAATGCTTAATTTTGTCACGCACTGTAGTTCTATCGGCAGTTAGTGGCTGATCGCTTCGCCTACCTGTCGAACACCAGTCTTCATCATCTGGCACATCCGAATTTGCTACTAAAACTCCTTTCCCCAAATTCGCGTCTACAGCGCTAAAATTATCCACGTTCACGGAAACTACTCTCTCGTCGTTCCCCACCTGTACGCGTACAACACTACGTTTCTCAAAACATCCCAGTTGACCCAAAACCTCATTATCCTCCAATGTACACACAGGTAGATTTGACTCCACACTTACCCAAAGCGACTTCGCAGTGGCACTAGACACACACTCATGCGAATTAAGCCTTGATGCGGTTCAATTGGTTAGTTCATTACGTTGAATGCCCCTTGCGACAGCTCTGCATTGACAACAGTTTCCCCTAGCTTAAATAACATTCCACCAAGTTCCACAGTTCGTTGTCCAAGGTCAGTTTTGGCATGATGTTGATGCAAGAAATCTACTCCTAGGATCATGTCGTAGCCCTCGCTTACCCATGGTACTACCTCCATGCATGCATTAAATCGGACTTCCTCTATTCGAAAGTCAACTGTCACAGGCCCCAAAGGCGTGATCTCCTTATCCCCCACTCCACGCAATCTATAACGTGGTGGGTCTAGCTTCCTTCGTCCCATTATATTCCTAGTAGCCACTGGCACTTGAGGCCCTGTGTCCAACAAAATCTTAGACTTTTAGTTCCTATGGATCCCACAACAGAAAATTCAAACTCTGCATACGTATTCGTAGCATTGAAATTAAACGGGAGCTCCCTTAGGTGGGTCTTGGGCCCTCTCTGCCGTTTAACGCTTGTCCACCACTCCTATCTCCTCTTCTCCATCCTCCACGCTGCCGATTTCCACCCCTTCCTTTATTCCTCGGTGACTGGGTACATTGTCTCTGCACATGTCCCGTACGACCACACTTAAAACATTTCACACCCGCTATAAACACTGTTTGCCTCTCGTGTACCCCTGTTGCCACGTCTTCTTCCTGACATTGAATTGCCAGCTGAATGGCCAAATACAAATGTTTCGGAGTCCTTTCACGCACTTTCCGTGACATATGCGCCGGTAATCCTCTCAAAAATACATCACGTGCCCTTTGCTCGGCTTCCAGCGACAGAACACTATTCGCTTCATCGCTCTGACCCAACTCTTAAGTATACTCATTAATTTCCCTTATCCTGTCCGCAAATTTCTCCATCGTCTCTCCCTGTCTCTTTGATATTGTACTTAACGTCTCTCTAAAGTACCGAGCGCTGTTTTTTTTTCCTTTGAAAAAGCCCTTCCTTTAACTGATTAAACTGTCCTTCCTTCCTTAAGGCATCAGAACACCTTACATATGTTTTCGCTTCACCCGTTAATGTAATCTTGACCATATGTAACAACTGCTCATCAGACCAACCACTCATCACTGCTGAAGTCTCCAAGTCCTCCACAAACGAACCCACATCCTCAGATGACTTGCCAGAAAGCGGAATAATCAAACTTGCGGCAGCTGGATCAGTCTCCTGCACCCTAGGCAACAATGACTGATCAGATGCGGTTTCCCACTCACTTTTAGATGTTAATTCAGTTCTCAACTGCATATTGCATGCTGTCAATTGTGCTATTTTTTCCAACAAAATCTTTACCGTTTCTGGTTCTGACACACTTCGCATCCTTGACTCTGCCATTGTGTTGCTTTCGTTCCCAGTTAGTTCCAAAACAAAACATGTAAGTACAAGAATAACCCAACTCCCTATACCTCAGTATCATCATACTCAGTAACATCATACTCAAACCAATGCAAAAGTAATTAAATGCCACGAGAAAAAGAAAATACACTAATACTTATTCTGACAAAAAAATAATATCCCTCCACAAAACCTCTAAAATGGCCTGTCATGAGCCTTACGCAAAAACACAAAAAGGCAAGAAAACGTCCAATAATCAAAAGAAAACTGGTCAAAACTCACCACATCTTGTTAATGTAATGTGGGTGGTGGGCTTGAACGTCGTACTGGACATACCACACCCGCTATTCTGACACCAAATGTAGTGCCAACTTCTGCCACCTAATGTGTCTCGATGACCAAATGTAGCAGGAAGAGGTAGAAGGAACCATATTAAGACTCATCCGAGCTTTCCAAGCGATTTATTGTTTCCAGCTAAAGTGCCCCCATTCCTCTCTATCTGTGTCATTGGGTCCCGCAATGCTGAGGACGCCACTTCACTGTCTACGAAACGGCTTGGCGTGGATGACTGCCTCAGCGACCCGTGCACGCACTGCTGTGTGTCAGCCTTGTACAGCAGCGGAGTTGCGTTGTCGTCAGGTTTCCGGCAGCTGACTCAGTGGTCTGCATCCCTGCCGACTCAGCGCCGATTGGTGTGAACCGATGGTGGCCAGCTTTGTGCTTCTCGCCGGCGTGGCTAAGGTCGTGGTGACTTCAAGTGCCCACGATCCGGAGTCCGAATCTGCGGCCCTCGCCTTCGGATGCCTCCGGCGTGTGTTGGGAGCCAGGACGCCTCCCCTTGGTATTGAGCTGTGCAGTGGCCCACCACTGGCTGGATATGGACCCCGTGTCAGCCTCAGAGGGTCGAACCAGCGACATGATGTGGAGTGGAATGCTGGAGCCCCATGTGCTGCTGCGTATAGATGGAGGTGTGACACGCCCCGCCGTCCAGGAGAGCTGCCACACTTGAATGAATCTTGTTAGAAACCCTCACCTATTTATATGTGGCTGTGCGCCTCTGTTTTTCCATACACACTGCTTTGTGTCACGTACTCATAGCATGCTGGTTTGGCCAGTGGGCCCCTTCTGGCTGTGATTTGCAACATGCAAAACCGCTGCGTATACTCTTTCAGCAATTTTAGGGCCATGTGGCCTGTATTCTACTTCGCAACTGTTGGTATGCGTAACTCACTGCAATCTGGCGCACACCTGGCTGTAACTTGTGCTCAGAATATTGGAAAAAACTAACTTCCCTATGCTAAACGGTGGTGCCGCTACATTATCAAAAAATTTCGCTGCTGCCTAGTGAACTTCTTTCTGAGTCACTGACAGTTTTAACGGTGGGTAAGAAAGGTCAGTTTTCCCTCTATTCTTGTAGTTAGTACATCACTGCTCTTCTCAAATTATGATGGATTTTTATGACGAATTTCATTAGCAACTATATGTATTGTGATGGCTTAGTTAAAATACCTAGCTCCTTGAAGAGGTACCTGTATGACGTCTGTCGGTGAACACCACGTATTATTCTTACTGCAAGCTTTTGTGCAATCAATACTTTCTTTCTAAGTGATGATTTACCCCACAAATTTATTCTGTGCGACATTCTTGAGAGGAAATATACAAAATATGTCAGAAGAGTGATACATTTGTTTCCAAGATTGGCAATTGTACGAAGAGCAAAAGTAGCTGAATTTAATTGTTTGAGAAGCTCAGTAATATGCTCCTTTCAGTTCAAGTTTTCATCAATATGTACACCAAAACTAGAGCGTACTGCCCTGTTTACTGTTTCCTGCTCATGTGCTACATCAGTTGTTCAATTGTTAGTATGACTTATTTATTGTACAGGAATGAATTTGGTATGTTTGCTTTCAAAATTTAAGGAGAATCCATTTTCAGACAACCACTTAATAATTCCTTGGAAAATATCGTTTACAAGCTCTACTTTGCTTAATCTCTAATAGGGTTTATATAGCACTAGTATCATCTGCAAAAGTACTAATTCACTTGGTGAATGTGAAGTGGAAGGTCATTCACATATATATGGAATAGAACTGGACAAAACATTGAACCCTTGGGATTCCCTTGTGATTTTTATTTCACAGTCACTTTAAATTTTCTACTTTTCCGATAGGGTCTGAATTATTCAGCACGACGTTTTGCATTTTGTTTGTTAAGTATGATTCAGACCAGCTGTGTCCAACGCCATTAGTTCCATAACCCTGAGTTTTTGTAAGAGAATATCATGTTCTAGACAATCAAACACCTTGGAAAGATCACAAAAAATACCAACTGGCGATATATTGTTATTCAAGGCCTGTCAGGGTGTATACGACCAGGGACAACCGGGAAAAACCAGGGATTTTTTTCATCCGGGAGAAAACCGGGAAAAACCAGGAAATTTTTTGAATTACGGGAATTTTTCATTGTTTTAATTTTCAGTTAAATTTTTGTGATTTTGACTGGCAAGAACCAATATCCTAACAAAGAATATTACTGCATCCCGCTGCTGCAGAATAATACTGCAGCAAGAAAACATGAACGAGAGAAAAAAAACGAAAATAAAACTTAAGTCGCAAAGGAAATGCGCCATATACAACAACAAAACACAGTGCTCATACAAGCGTCTGCCAATTGCAAAGTGTGTCAAAGGCTTTAGGAAGATTATGCAATGCTTCTTAACAACAAATTGCCTCCAATGAGCGTGACGTGACAGCTATTTACATTACATTCGTTTTAATGCAAGATCTTTTAATGTTTCACACGTATGAACATGCGGGCTTCCTGCGTCATCATAGCTGCGCAAGTGCAGTGACACCTGTTATCTGGCGCTCTCTGGAAACCGTTGAAACGAACTTATTTCTAATAGGTCACGGAAAATATTGCGAATATTGCTTTGAAAATCGTTACTTTCCAAGTAAATTTCCTTTTATGCAAGATAAACTGTGTGCGAGAATGTACGACGAATTTCTTAAATCACAGAGCGTTTGACTCTCATTTAAAAATCAACTCATTAGGGACGACCATCTGAAGAATTTCGAGCCCAGAAGATCAGATATTTACGTCATTATTAAACGTTTTACTGGCGCATTTATGTGATATATGATGTGCAAAAAAGATCAACATTATATTGGAAGCTTAGCTTCTCTTGCAGTTTATTAATCTTCGAGACCAATATTATATGTGAAAGCTTTGCTTTTCTTGTAGCAACAATATGTATATTAATTTAAGCCATTAATTATTCTTATTTGTGTGTTTGCGCTACTTAAAGAGTGATCTTGCTATTGGCTGACTACATCACGTGTCCTATGCTGTCATCATCTGGCGAGATCAGGTGCCATGAGCTGTGACTGGCTTACAAAAGCGCGTCGCAATCTCAATTTTAATGCTTTGGAAAGTAACATGCGGTGTTTGGTGAAATTCGAATTTATACGTTCGTAACAGGAAAATATGCAGCGTACATGTTGCTGCACATCAAAGATCTTTCCAAAACGTGTTTTTTCCCCTGAGTTTTATTTTCTAAAGTGCCGGGACATTTTACGTTGGTGTATAAAACCATAAACCATCAAAGAATTGATAAGTTTTACAGTGCCGAGGAAAAGTATACTGTCACTTAACAAGGAAAAAGTGTATTTTCAACCGGGAGAAAGTGTATTTTCAACCGGGAAATCCGGGAAAAATCCGGGAATTTCTTTTCCTTGTCCATGTATACACCCTGCCTGTACTATTTGATGAGCGAAAAGTGGATCAATAACTGCATATTTTAACCTGTGTGGAAAAATTCCCTTTGCCAGTGACGGACTGCATACATCACTAACTCCGTCCCAACAGGCCTCGAAAGGCCCATCGCGACCGACCGACCGCCATGTCACCCTCAGTCAATAGGCTGGATGCAGATATGGAAGGGCAAGTGGGCAGCCCACCGCTCTCCCAGTCACTGTGTGTTTCCGTGACCAGAGCCGCTACTTGTCCGTCATGTAGCTCCTCGGCTGGCCTCACATCTACATCTATATCTACATATATACTCCGCTAGCCACCAAGCTGTGTGTGGCGGGGGGCACTATTCGCGCCAAAGTCGTATTTCTCCCTCTGTTCCACTAGCTGATTGCTCGAGGGAAAAACGACTATCTGAACGCCTCAGTACGAGCTCTAATTTTCCTTATCTTTGAATGATGATCATTGCGCGATGTGAAAGGTGGTGGTAATAATATGCTCTACATCCTCATCGAAGATCGGATTTTGCAATTTAGTGAGCGGCCCCTTCCGTTTAGCGCGTCGTGTATCTGCAAGTGTGTCCCACTTCAAACTTTCTATGAGATTTGTAACGCTCTCGCGACGGCTAAGTGTACAAGTCACGAATCTTGCCGCTCTTCGTAGGACCTTCTCAATCTCTTGAAATAGACACAACTGGTAAGGGTCCCAAACAGACGAACAGTACTGGACGAACTAAAGTATTGTAAGCATTTTCCTTTGTTGAAGTACTGCATCGCTTAAGAATTCTACCAATAAACCGCAATCTAGAGTTCACCTTACCCATTACTTGTGTAATGCGATAGTTCCATCTGAGATCATTTCAAATAGCCACACCCAGATACTTGATGGATGTTACCGCTTCCAAAGACTGGGCATTTATTTTGTACTCGTACAAATGTTTCAAATGGCTCTGAGACTGTGGGACTCAACTGCTGTGGTCATAAGTCCCCTAGAACTTAGAACTACTTAAACCTAACTAACCTAAGGACATCACACACATCCATGCCCGAGGCAGGATTCGAACCTGCGACCGTAGCGGTCGTGCGGTTCCAGACTGTAGCGCCGGTAACCGCTCGGCCACTCCGGCCGGCTACTCGTACACTAATGGGGATTTTCGCTTTGTTATACTGAGAGATAACTGCCAGTCATTACACCATTCATTTATTGTCTGCAAATCCTCATTGATTTGTTCACAACTTTCGTGTGATACTACTTTCCTGTAGACTACAGCATCATCGGCAAACAGTCTAATGAGATTACAGAAAGAGATACGGTGAATCCAGGCTTCAGCACGTAGCAGGGGAAGGATGGTTAACGTTTAACGTCCCGTCGGCGAAGAGGTCGATTGAGATGGAATAGGTTGGGGAGTGTCCTTTCAAAGGAATCATCACGGTGGGAAATTTGAGCCGCATAGCTCCTGAGCGTCTTACCAATCCGCAACATCGCTCGCTTCAGCACGTAGCCTACTCCTTACCCATCACCAAAGAGGCGCAGACTTCATGTCATGTCCGAAGGATTGATCGTCATCACCAGAGTAACATGCATCACGTACCAACAGGGAGCGGGAAGCAGCGATCTCAGTTCTTTTCACAGGGTGCTGATGAGGAAGGGATGTGGTTTCTTCAGCCGGAGGGAATTTGCATTTTCGGCGGTAGTTCTCTGTAAGTCAGTAGTATTAATAAATAGCTACTAGAGGCTATAGGTGAAATTAATAAACTCGACAAAGTTAAAGTAATGTAAAAAACGTTTCTCATGTGACTAGACTGAACGGTTAATCCGAATCGTATTCTCCCCAGCGCTTCAGTGTCGTCGAATATGACACTATTATACGGATAGTTGGTGGCGACAGCAAGCGAAGTTTCGTCTTCTAGTCCTTTGATCCCATACTCCAGTTTTCCTGGGCCACTTACGTAAGCACGGTACCATCGCCAACACCGCAAACGGCTTTAGTAACACCGCCTTGTCACTAGTAAACAGCGAGTTCAGTTAGGCAGGTTACATCTACATCCATACTCTGCAAAGTACAGTGAATTACATAGAAGAGCGTATTTCTCATTCTGTTTGTGTTTCTTCGAGTTCTATTCTGCTATAAACAGCGGGAAGAATCACTGCCTAAATGCATTTGTGCGAACAATATCTAGTTTAATCCGGTCTTCAGGGTCCTTATGGGAGCAATACGTAGCAAGTTGGAGGGCATATGGTTCTGCTTGTCTAGAAGATGATCGGCCGTTTCTTTCTGTTCTAGTTCAAATGCTAATTCTGTTTACTTTCGAGTCTATGTGGAACTGGGCTTGCAAGACAAGACTGCTTCTTATGATGGAAGTCGATGCTGTCGTGCAAATCCTATCACGAATAAAGAATCGGGTGAGACCATTTCAATGTATTGCCTGTCGTGAAGCTAAGTATTGTAGCGAGGTTAGATTGGCTTTGCTAAGTCACGATCACTTCGCGCATACGAATCGCATTGTGTTCTTATGCGTGGAAAAATGAGATCTCATAGTTTTCTAATATTTAATTAAATGGAAGCTGACTATAGCGTTGTACATTACTTTTTCACTTCGTCTTACTATAAATTCAAGTATAAAGTAGTTTTCACTACTTTAAGAAATGAGAAACGAGAAAACTATGTTTCTTTTGAGTGTCTCTACGCGGCTGTAAAGTTATTTTCTGGTATTCAGCGACAACATACCTGTTTCTCTTTCAGGTTTTCTTGGAAAACTATAGTTCTCTATATTAAGTTACTAGAGCGTGCAACGAAGCATGGGTGCCATCTTGTTAAAAGCTGTGACATCTATGTACAACCACCCAAGGTGCATCGGAAATCAACATACGTAACTCCGATCTCATAAGATCATAAGATACAAATAATAAGCGTCTTTTCTTTGCATGCTGTTAATTTGTGGGTGCTGATAAAAGTAGGTCGACAGGTGCTGTTTTGCTGATTGCTGTTTGTCAAGTCCGAGAATTGACGGCTGCCCATGTATCAACGGAAAAATGCTAGTCTGACGTAGCTGAGGCCGTGGTGGTGACTGTCAACGATATGAGATGGGCTGGGGGGACGAAATGATGGGAGATGGAGTAAAGATATCTCGTGAAACGAAGTAAACTACAGGATGAACTAATGGGAGATGGACTGAAGGCATAAACAAACAAATAGCACGCACCTGGAAGCGAAAATCTGAAAATCTTAATACACCGAGAAGTCCGGAAGAGGCCTGTCTCCAGTAATGGATGATAAATGGTTGGTGATGATAATGGCGGTGAGTTAAAATTAGCAAGTAGTGTGAATAATCTTTGAAGAAACTGGAAAGTTAGAACTTTTTGTGGCAGGTAATACTAAATACTATGTAGTTATAATTGGTGTTAGAAGAAATCGATGAACTATGACGACCGTAAAAGGAAGATAAACCGTAATTAGATAAAAAAAAATTAGGTAAAGCCCAAGTGCGGGAAAACTGAGGCTGTTCTATTGAAATTACTTTACATTTAAAGAACTTATTACTTAATTGTTCAGCTACTGGACAGCTCTGCAATGCTTCCAGTGTAACAAGCTACAGTGATGTAAAATAGGGTATATACAGGGTGTCCAATTTGTCTTGGCCACCCTAAATAACTGTTTGTCCAGATTACAAAATGTTTCAAGCAAATGTTCTTTAGCCGTCAGGGGGACATCAATCAGTATGATTGCCTTCGTTGTAGCTTTGTCTTTTACAAAGATTTGAATAGCGGTATGACTTTTTTAAATGGCACCCTGTACACGATTCTGGAAATTATTCCCATGCAATTCTTGATGTAGGTGTACATGGCAAGGATGGAACAGGTGACGTGGAAGAATACGATGTACACTGGTTTTAGGAATGCCAGTCTCGTGATCAAGCTGTCGAATGCTCACATGTGGATTCATAGCAACGGAAGCGAGTACAGAAACTTCGGCAGCTTCGTCTGTGCGAGTGCTACGACGATTGCGTTGTCGTGAGTTGAAACTTCCCGTTTCCTGAAGCATCGCAACAAGACGTGAAAACATCCGCCGGGAAGGTGGTTTCTTGTCAGTATAGCGCTCTCTGTACAGTTCCGCTGCCTGCGTAGCATTTCGCCTACCTTCAGCAGCAACAATAAAAGAAACGTTATGTCGATGCAGTTTATAGGAAGGACAGCCTTTCCTGTATGCCTACTCTACACAACAGTACTTAAAAGGATTAAACTACTGTACTAAATCTACCCGTACATAAGAAAACATTATTGCAATTACTGTTCTGCTAACTTACATTCCCCATTTCTACCTGCTCTTCATTGGTGTACATTCTACTCACACAACTCTTCAACTGACGATGGTTGACGGAATTCCGGGTGTGCATTCAGCTTATGTTTACATTTGTCCTCTGTCAACGTCAGCACGTGGATGTGTTCCATTACCCCGAGTACCTGCACTAAGCGCTAGGAGCGTCAACGTCAATGTTGTGTTAATTAATAAAGTTGTGTTTCAGTGAATGGTACGTGGTGATAGAGTTTTGAATAGGTCTTTAGGAGAGGAAATGAACTAATGAATTAAATATACAGGGTGCTATTTAAAAAAGTCATACTGCTGTTATATCTTTGTAAAAACAAAGCTACAACGAAGGCAATCATGCTGATTGATGTCCCCCCCCCCCCCCCCCGACGGCTAAAGAACATTTGCTTGAAACATTTTGTAATTTGCATCTGGACAGTTATTTAGGGTGGTCAAGATAAATGGGACACCCTGTATATTCCAAGTTTAACTAACTGTAAATGTTAAACAATAAATAAAAGAGGGAACCATTAATAAGTAGTTGATAAAACATCTTCACGTAAGTAGGGACAGACTAATTTTACAAGAAAGTGAAGACGTCCATGAAATATGAGAATTAGTGCACTCACTTTCTGCCTAACTTATTATAATTAGTGAAATTTAATATGTGAAAAGTTCAAACCTTTCCAAAATTCCAATTCGAGCGTCTGGTGTCCTAAGTGTGCGTTTTTCAAGTTTTGCTACACTAGTGAGCCAAAAAAGTATGACCATCTGCTTAATAGCGTGTTGGTCCACGTGTGGAGCGCAAATACAGTAGCCGTACTGCGTGTTATGGATTCGACAATTCCTTGGCAGGTTTCGGACGTACGTGGCACCAGATGTATATGCACAGCTCACGCAATATCCGTAAATTACGGGCCGTTGCCGTGTGGGCGTGAAGTTAACTCCCCATAGCGTACCAGATGTGTTGTACTGGGTGAGATTAGGTGAATTCTGTTGCCAAAATATCAACGTGGGTTCATTACCATGGTCCTCAAAACACTGTAGCACGACACTGGCTATGTGCCACGGACAATTATCCTGCTGGAAGGTGTATTACCATGGGGGAGAGCAACATGCATGAAGCCATGGAAACCCCTATCGCATCATATTGCCCCGGCCGACCTGCGTCCGTGGCCCAGTGCATGTTTCAATCAGCCATTCATCTGGGTGACGGCGTATCCATATACCATCATCGACCTGGCGTAGCAATAAAATACTTCATCCAAACTGGTGACACTTTTCCAAAGATACACGGTCCAATCTCGATGATCCCGTGTCAAATAAAGCCGCAACTGATATTATCGCTGAGTTAAAACGAGCACGCGAAGAGGTCGTGTTGAGCAACGAGCGCAATGGTGTATCCCGAAATGCTTTACGCTGCACGAGCAGTGCACTCTGTCGTCAGATCTGCTACCGATCGCCACCTATCCTACTTTACCGAGAGGGCAAGCCTCGACCTCCATGTTATTTGATGGGGCGTGGACGGTGGACGTCCTACACCTTGTCGACTACTCGTCGCTTCATAGTCCATCAGCCTATTTCCATAGATGCTGGCGACAGAAGCACGTGAGCCGCCGGCCATTTTCGCCGTTTCCCAGATGCTCTTTGCGAGGCGCCAGGCCCTAACAACCTATCGTTTGTCCAAGTCCCTTGTGTCAGTGGATTTCTCCATATGCAGTCGGTATCGTCGCTAGAATGATTCCAAATTTGTCACTGCTCTGGCTATATGGTTTCCTTTCCGCGCCACGTGCCCACACCACCAGCAGGTGGCGTTAAAACTCGCGATCAACAATGTTGTTAACTATTATATAATTGAAGGTGGAGAGGGAAGAAAGGAAAGGAAAGGGAAGGAACTAATGGCATCAACTCCATAGGAATCAGTAGCAACACTTGAAAACTTTTGCCAGACCAGGACTCTAACCTGGAACATCTGCGTCCTAGACAGTTGCATTAACCACTACGCCACGCACACACAGAGTTTGTCGCAAATGTGCGGACTATCTCGGTGTGCTCCTCAGCTGACCCACTCTCCCACGTAGCACCTTCTATCTGCAGTCCCTGTCCATGTCTTCAATGCTCACTAATTTTAGATTCTCGCTGGAGTCGAACTTAAATGTACATCTACAGTGAAGGTTGTGGATGAATTTCCCGTCGAGGTGAATCAGTTATATGAATGTGCGGTGTCTGTTCCTTCGGACATGTCCGAAAGAAGAGCTACCGTGCAGAATCCGCAGCTATGATATACAGGGTGAGTCGCCTAACGTTACCGCTGGATATATTTCGTAAACCACATCAAATACTGACGAATCGATTCCACAGACCGAACGTGAGGAGAGGGGCTAGTGTAATTGGTTAATACAAACCATAAAAAAATGCACGGAAGTATGTCTTTTAACACAAACCTACGTTTTTTTTAAATGGAACCCCGTTAGTTTTGTTAGCATATCTGAACATATAAACAAATACGTAATCAGTGCCGTTTGTTGCATTGTAAAATGTTAATTACATCCGGAGATATTGTAACCTGAAGTTGACGCTTGAGTACCACTCCTCCGCTGTTCGATCGTGTGAATCGGAGAGCACCGAATTACGTAGGGATCCAAAGGGAACGGTGATGGACCTTAGGTACAGAAGAGACTGGAACAGCACATTTCGTCCACGTGCTAACACCTTTTTATTGGTCTTTTTCACTGACACACATGTACATTACTATGAGGGGTAAGGTACACGTACACACGTGGTTTCCGTTTTCAATTACGAAGTGGAATAGAGTGTGTCCCACTGGAAACGCGTCGACGTATGTGGTATCAGCATGATGGTGCACCTGCACATTCCTCAATTAACACTAGGCTGACCCTTGACAGGAAGTTCGACGGGCGTTTCATAGGACGTGGAGGACGCATAAATTGGCCAGCCCGTTCTCCTGATCTTACACCTCTGGACATCTTTCTGTGCGGTACGTTAAAGGAGAATGTGTACCGTGATTGCCTACAACCCCAGAGGATATGAAACAACGTATTGTGGCAGCCTGCGGCGACATTACACCAGATGTACTGCGGCGTGTACGACATTCGTTACGCCAGAATTGCAATTGTGTGCAGCAAATGATGGCCACCACATTGAACATCTATTGGCCTGACATGTCGGGACACACGTGTGTACGTGTACCTCACCACTCATGGTAATGTACAAGTGCGTCAGTGAAACAGACCAATAAAAAGGTGTTAGCATGTGGACGAAATGTGCTGTTCCAGTCTCTTCTGTACCTAAGGTCCATCACCGTTCCCTTTGGATCCCTACGTAATTCGGTGGTCTCCGATACACACGATCGAACAGAGGAGGAGTGGTACTCAAGCGTCAACTTTAGGTTACAATATCTCCGGATGTAATTAACATTTTACAATGCAACAAACGGCACTGATTACGTATTTGTTTATATGTTCAGGTGTGCTAACAAAACCAACGGGGTTCCATTTAAAAAAACGTAGGTTTGTGTTAAAAAACATACTTCCGTGCATTTTTTTATAGTTTGTATTAACCAATTACACTAGCCCCTCTCCTCACGTTCGGTCTGTGGAATCGATTCGTCAGTATTTGATGTGGTTTACGAAATATATCCAGCGGTAATGTTAGGTGACTCACCCTGTATATCATGTGAAGGTAGAGGGGGAGGAAAGAGAGGGAAGGAACTAATGATAAGCCACACCTGGACTTAGTGCAGAACCAGTGACGACGATTGAAAATGTGTGCCAGACTGGGACTCGAATCCGGGATATCCTGCTTACCAGGCTGATGTGTTAACCACTGCGCCACTCAGACAAATCCATGAACTGTCTCGGTACAGTCCCCAGCTGACACACATTCCCACCTAGCATCACCTCCTTACAGTTACTGCTCATACCCTCCGTACTAGCTAATTTTAGATTCCTGCTGGCGGTCGGACGTAAATGTGCATCCACACTGAATGTTTTGGTTTAATTGCCCATTAAGGCGAATCAATCATACGAATACGTGGAGTCTGTTCTTTTGCCTATGTCCGAAAGAAGAGACACCACATAGAATCCAGAGCTGTGATACATATTACGTAATTGAAGGTAGAGGGGCGAAAGAGGAAAGTAAAGAACTAATAATATCAGCCACATCTGGACTTTATGCAGAATTAGCAGCAGCGAGTGAAAATGTATGGTGGACCAGGACTCGAATCCGGAATCTCCTGCTTACTAAGCAGTTATGTTAACCGCTGCACCAGACACAGTGTTTACTGCAAACGCGTCGGTACGGTCCCCAGCTGACTCAGACTCCCATCTAGCGCCGCGTATCCGTAGTCTCTGTCTGCGATATCATGTATCGATACCACCCCAAGGGATTCATATATTTGGCAATGGCAATCCGAGTTTCCGTCAGACGCCGACAGCGGCTGCACAAGATGTGGGAGATCCAAGGGTGCACGTCCGCTGATCCTCACCTCCGGCAGCTCGTAACGTGACCGCCCTCTCTCACTCTACAGTCCGTGCTTTAGTGCAGAGATCCTCATCTTTGTCGATATTGTATTCACTGGACTTTATTTCTTGCGGCATTATATGTAATAAAAGTCTTCGTACACTTGGAGAAATACAAATTAAGTACGGTACTGGTCCGCAGCACGTGGTCTCGCGGTAGCGTTCTTGCTTCCCAAGCGCGAGATCCCGGATTCGATTCCCGACAGTGTCAGGGATCTGCACCTGCCCCGAGATGACTGGGTGTTGTTGTGTCGTCTTCATCACCATTATTTATCCCCATTACGGTCGGAGTAAGACAACGGAAAACCATCTCCATTAGGACCTTGCCTAGTACAGCGCTGCAGTCACGGACTGTGCGGCTGGTCCCGGCGGAGGTTCGAGTCCTCCCTCGGGCGTGGGTGTGTGTGTTTGTCCTCAGGATAATTTAGGTTCAGTAGTGTGTAAGCTTAGGGACTGATGACCTTAGCAGTTAAGTCCAATAAGATTTCACACACATTTGAACAAGTACAGCGGTGTGGGTCTCCCGCATTGTTCCCCTACGCTGTGTCAAGAAGCATGGGACTTCATTTCATTTCATTCTTTTTACTGCGTTAACTTGTTCACAAATCATTTTTGCTCCTCCCCGGCGTTCCCAGTGAAAGTTGCCACAGCACTCTGTAGCCGACATCTACTCACCATTGTGTATGAAGTCGTGCATGATACCGTCCATGTGCTCAAGGCTCGCTAATTTGTGATTCCCAATGGAGGCCGAAAGTAAATGTGCATCTGCACTCAAAGTTGTGGATTAACTGCATACTGAGGCACATCAGTTGTATGTATGAATGCGTGGTGCCTGTTCTTTTGGACGAGTTCTGAAGAACAGGCACTATGCTTTTATATAAGTGCATTCATTTTGTGTCATCACTGTATATTGTCGACAGTGTATCCACCCCCGTGTAACTGGCTACTACAGACAAAAGGCTGCAGGATGGTATTTAGACCTCACTGATATTTCTGAGATTTTCATTCATATATACTGGATCACAAGTTTCACCGTGTACTGTCATGACTACACTATATTTTACATCATTTTGGATAAAGAAATGCCAGCCGTTGTGACCGAGCGGTTCTAGCCGCTTCAGTCCGGAACCGCACTGTTGCTACGGTCGCCGGTTCGAATCCTGCCTCGGGCATTGATGTGTGTGATGTCCTTAGGTTAGTTAGGTTTAAGTAGTTCTAAGTCTAGGGGACTGATGACCTCAGATGTTAAGTCCCACAGTGCTCAGAGCCATTTTTGAACCATTTGATTTGATAAAGAAATCTTTTTCATGTGCAGCGTATCTCTTATTTAGAATAACTGCCTTCAAATATCCTCGTTATTTGTCTAAATATACGTGAAATGACTGGTATTTGCCTGCTACTATGGAGATAAAAGCAACACATTTGTGTGTATGAATATTGTGTATAGATCTAAGCAGTGTCTTATTTACCACACTGATGTCCATATACAGGTAATTTCTCGCCTCTTCCTTCTCATATTCTGCAGTATATGAAATGTTCCCCTCTCGGATGCTGAAAAACGTTCATAGACTCGCATAGCGTTATTCATAAGTATCTCTGGAATTTTAGAAGACAGCTGCACAGAAACTATAAGACATACGTATCTACATGTACGTGACTGCTCTGCATTTCACACGTAATTGCCTGACAGAGGGTTCATCAAACCACTTTCGCTCTATTTCTCTACTGTTCCACTCTCGAACAGCGAGCGGGAAAAACGAACACTTCAGTCTTCCCGTATGAGCTCTGATTTCTCCTATTTCATTACAGTGATCATTTCTCCCTATGTAGGTGGGTTCCAACTAAAAGCTTTCGCATTCTGAGGAGAACGTTGGAGATTGAAATTTTGAGAAAATATCTCTTCGCGACGAAAAACGCATTTGTTTTAATGACTGCCAAGGCACCTTGCGTATATATCCGTGACATCCACTCGTGGTAATACAAAACGAGCTGCACTTCCCTGAACTTTTTCGAGGTGTTCCGTCAATGCTATAAGTTAAAGCTCCCATACAACACAGCAACACCTTAGCAGAGGACGGACAAACATTAGTAGTGAAGCTGTAAACAAAACAAAAAGAGGACAGAATATAGATAACGGTGAGATGGGAAGAAGAGAGAAAAAGCAGACATTTTTAAAATGTAGAACAATATTGTGAAAATAGACACATATGAGTGGATAGTGTGTCTCGCCAAGTTTTTAATTCACGTTACAGATACTCAATCAGAGCACTGCTTGCGACACGGCAAGTCATTATGTGCGTGCAATTCATTCAAGTCGATGCTGCTCCTGGCTGGGAAGAGACAACCACAGCAGCCTTCTTTCACCGCATCGGCCTGTTAGAAATACGGCGAAAGTACGCACATCATACAGGGTATTAAGTTTTACTTACATCAGTTTTATACAACTGGTGGTTACGGAATCGTGTAACATATCCTACAGGGATACAGGTAAGACATTATTCATATTTCTTCCATTCTCGATGTGCCGGTTCAATAGTATAGTACTAATTTTGGGATGTCTTAGTATTTTCTTAGACGTTAGTTAATTTTAGGCATTTTATCCTCTTTCATATTAGTGTCCCATACATTATCTGTTTTTACGAGCTTATTTTTAGGCCTGGATCATTCAACAGTCATGCTTTGTACACGTTCGGGGTGTACTCAATTTTACTATGGCAATCCACCAATGTGGTTTGACTTTTAACGTGGATAATGCTGGTACTCCATAATTGTCCGTAACATTATGAAAATATAACCTTTGCTAGTACTTGCCACTCGTCTTTCTTCTTTTTATTTTTTGCAGAATGCCAACACTTTCTATGGTTCCGCATTTCTACCATTAGTATCCTTTACGGATAAACCTAAAGACGCATATATACTGACGTGGAATCGGTATTTGCGAATAAAGCACCTTCATACAGCTATGCGGTTTTTGGAAACACCTTACCATTCTTGACTTTTTAGTTGCTACAATTTTTGCGATAATTTGGAGGATTAATGAGTGTTGAGTGTTTTTTGTTGTTATTCACAATGTCTCTGAGCTTTGTAAATTTGTTGACTGAGTTTTCTATCTGCAGGCGTGAAGCAGTTCGATGCGACAATAGGGAGCGGATAATTTTTATACATGTTATGACATGCCTGACCCCCGTGTTGCGCTTTCCAACTATGCCACGTTACGTATTACAGATCAAAACTTAGACAGATGCTCTATCCACGAATATGTGTCTATTTTCTATGTCTTATGGTTTGACGAAGTCGTCTTTGTAATCCCCAGAAGTAATTATGAATAACCTTGTATCATTTGCGTCTTCTTTTGCTTCTTGTAAAAACATTCCTCTATCATCCACATACTAGTATTTGTAAAATAGGAGAAATTAGGGTAAGGCCGGCTAACTTAGCTTTTAATTCACGTACACCCTCCTAATATCGTGACGGATCTCCTTCTGCTTGGCGTACTGCAGCAACTGGACATGACATGTACTCAACAAGTCATTGGAAGTCCCCCGCAAAAATATTGAGCCATGCTGCCTCTACAGCCGTCCACATTGCGGAAGTGTTGCTGGTGCAGGATGTTTTTCAAGAACTGACCTCTTGATTACGTCCCATGAACGACTGATGCGCTTCACGTCGGGCGATCGGGCTGGCCACATCATTCGCGCGAGTTGCAGAGAATGTTCTTCAAATCAATCGCGAACAATTGTGGCCGACGACACAATATCATTGTTTATGAACATGATGTCCATGTGTGGCTGTAAATGGGTTCCAAGTAGCCAAACATAAACATTTCCAGTCAATGATCGGTTCAGTTGGAGCCACCATTATGGAGCCACCAGCAACTTGCACATTGCCTTGTTGGCAACTTGAGTCCACATGTTCTTGGGGTCTGCGCCACACTCTTAACACTAACATCAGCTCTTACCAACTGAAATCGAGACTCATCTGACCAGACCACGGTTTTCGAGTCGTCTAGGGTTCAACCGATATGGTCGCGACCCCAGGAGAGGCGCTGTAGGCGATGTATTGTTACCAAAGGCGCTCGCGTCGTTCGTTTGCTGCCATAGCCCGTTAAAGTTAAATTTCTCCGAACTGTCGTTACAGATATGTTCGCCGCACGTTCCACATTGATTTCTGTGGTTATTTCATGAAATGTTGCTTGTCTGTTAGCCCTGACAACTCTACGCAACCGCCGTTGCTCTCCTTCGTTACGTGAAGGCGAGATTTGGTATTTTCGGCACTGTGGATCTCGGAATATTGAATTCCCTAACTATTTCCGAAATTAAATGTTGCATGCGCCTACCTCCAACTATCATACCGCGTTCAAACTTTGTTATTTCCCGCCGTGCGGCCACAATCTCGTCGGAAACCTCTTCACATGACTCACCTGAGTAGAAATGACACCACCGCCAATTCACCGCTCTTTTATACTTGTATACGCGACACTACAACCATTTGTATATGTGCATATCGCTATCCCATGACTTTTTCACCTCAGTGCAGACTATTTTCAGTGGTCAGTAAGTTTGCAAGTTAAGGTTATTCATATCTCTGCTATATTCAACACCATGATACTAGTTCGATTTCAGCTTAAAATAAACCTAGTTAGGTACAAGAAACCACTTTTGCCCTATCAGTTGTGTAAAACTGGGTGCTAATTTAATTTAATGGAAAAGCTTGAAAACAAGAGAAAAGGTTTACTCTGGTGCAAAAAATTATGAAAATATATAGAAATACTTAAATATAGTATCAATGGATACGAAAAATATTTTTTGATTACAGAAACTCGTTTTCAGCGAAAATAGTCAAAAATTCAAATTATTTCACCAATAAAGTTCTCAATAATTGGTCCTAATAAAAAAATCTAGAACACACTTTATTAAGAACAGAAATCACAGAGGCAGTAGTTGCCTTCTTCCTCAGCATAGGAACATTCACTGGACTCGCACTCGGGAGGACGACGGTTCAATCCCGCGTCCGGCCATCCTGATTTAGGTTTTCCGTGATTTCCCTAAATCGCTCCAGGCAAATGCCCGGATGGTTCCTTTCAAAGGGCACGGCCGACTTCCTTCCCCATCCTTCCCTAATCCGATGAGACCGATGACCTCGCTGTTTGGTCTCCTTCCCCAAACAACCCAACCCCAACCCCACAGGAACATTGTTTACGAGATAGACGCTGGAGCCATACCTCCTTTGATAACGAGTCTGAATATAGCCCATTACAAAATATGCATGCTTCGTCTGGGTTTTTTTCGTGTTATAAAGTCCAAGAATCTAGGTTTTAGAGTTTTCTGAGCTGGTCTAGTGTTCCCAGGTATCGTTCTCTGGCACTTCACCTACGCTACAGCTTTCCCTCTTTGTTTCTTCTACATAAAAAGTTGTCGTTCTGATTTCTTATTTCTTCCTTATCTATCCTGGATTTTCTTCAATCTCCAAATCAGTTTTGTTTGGAGAAGAGTTCGGTATAACTGATTTGCCCGTTTTCCTGTTGGTGATTTCTTTACGCTTTCTATCAAGTCAGCCTTTGGAGGAGGCATTACAAGCGTTTTCCAACCCGGTTCTCCCTACCCATTATATCCGATTTTGCCCCACAGTACAAGATTGCACAAAACATTACGTTCGAAAGTTAGCATTCACATCATCTGCATCATACAAACACTGAAATCCACTGAGAAACATGCTTAATCTAAACAGTCACTTAACTGTCCTTTTATCAGTTAGTGCTTCTGTTCAAGGCACTGCTCCAGGAAATGCCAAGATCTAAGAAAATTTCATCAAAAGCTTTAAAAATGTCTAGAAGGAAAAGCTACAGGCGGCCGCCAATGACGGGTGTTTACGACTAACACTATGACGATTAATGAGTAGTTCTAAGTGTTATCAGACCGATGGCAGCACTAGTCACGGAAATCTGATGCTACCACGTCTGACCCACATACCCAGCTGTTCCCTACTTCCCCCTACGGCCCCTTTAACCATTGTGTGATCTCATAAAAGGACTTTATTCCCTATATCGTCACCGTACGTGGTTTTTGCGCAGGCTACATGTGTCATTGATGTCAGTAATAAGTTTCACAGTTACTCAGTAAATCAGTTTAAAGGATTTACGTTTATGTATGACTGAGTTTAAATTAAGTTTTTATCATTTATAACTGTTTATCAATGAAATCACCGTCAGGCATGACTGTTTCACTAGACCACGACGGGACTTCAGATATAACTATAGAAACCTGAAGATAGAGGTTTATCTGCGACATGCATGTAGATTTAAATGTATCGATATCACAGAAAATTAATCGATTACTTCATACTAAAAATACATAGCTTCCACTACATCTGTTTGCTAAGTAAATGCACTTGAATTCGTTGTATTCCTTTCTACGCTGAAGCGCCAAAGAAACTAGTACACCTGCCTAATATCGTGTAGGGCCTCCGAGAGTACGCAGAAGTGCCAAACACGACGCGGCAAGCACTCGGCTAATGTCTGAAGTAATACTGGAGGGAATTGACAACATGAGTCGTCCAGGGCTGTCCATAAATCCGCAAGGGTACGAGGGGGTGGAGATCTCTTCTGAACAACACGTTGCAAGGCATCCCAGATATACTCAATAATATTCATTTCTGGGGCGTTCGGTAGTTAGCGGAAGTGTTTAATCTCAGAAGAGTGTTCCTGGAGCCACTCTATAGAAATTCTTGGCGTGTGGAGTGTCGCATTGTCCTACAGGAATTGCCCAAGTTCGTCGGAATGTTCAATGGACATGAATGGATGCAGGTGACCAGACAGGATGGTTATGTATTTGTCACCTGTCAGACTGGTACCCAGAGGTATCATAGGTCCCATATCACTCCAACTGCACACGCCCCACATTATTACAGAGTCTCCACCAGCTTGAACAGCCCCCTGATGACATGCATGGTCCATGGATTCATGAGGTTGTCTCCATACCCGTACCTCGATACAATTTGAAACGAAACTCGTCCGACCAGGCAACATGTTTCCAGTCATCAACAGTTCAATGTCGGGGTTGACTGGCTCAGGCGAGGCGTAAAGCTTTGTTTCGTGCAATCATCAAGGGTACACGAGTGGGCCTTCGGCTCCGAAAGCCCACATCAATGATGTTTCGTTGAATGGTCATCACACTGACACTTGCTGATGGCCCATCATTGAAGTCTGCAGCAGTTTGGGAAAGGGTTGCATTTGTGTCACGGATTCTCTTCAGTCGTGGTTCGTCCCATTCTTGCAGGATCTTTTTCCAGCCGCAGCGATGTCGGAGATTTGACGTTTTACAGGATTCCTGATACTCACGGTACACTCGTGAAATGGTCGTACGGGAAAATCCCCACTTCATCGCTACCTCGGAGATGCTGTGTCCCATCGCTCTTGCACCGATTATAACACCACGTTCAAACTCGTCCGCATCATCATCATCATCACGTTCAAACTCACTTAAATCTTGATAACCTGCCATTGTAGCAGCAGTAACCGATCTAACAACTGAACCAGACACTTGTAGTCTTATATAGACGATGCCGACCGCAGCGCCGTATTCTGCCTGTTTGCATATCTCTGCATTTGAATTCGCATGCCTATACCAGTCTCTTTGGCACTTCAGTGCATATTAACAATTATTGGGCAAATTTCATTTTTTGAACTGAAACAGCTTTGTCGCTGGGGGATGTCATCGTTTTTCATTGCTAGGAATTCATGACTTTAGAAGATCATCAGATCTCTTAAAAACGATATGGCGATGATTCCGCTAGCGTACCCTCTGAGCTCTTGTCGTAGATGCTCTCTAAAAATGAATTATGTTGCCGTTGCTAATAATATATGGCTGTGGCTGATTCAAGAAAACTCGCTCGTTGTAATTTCTGCACTGGATGAGATACAAGTCTGGAATGTGAGTGCCCTGCGCGGCCGCTAAAATGTGTCTTCTCTTCAGAAATCTCTAAGTCGGTTACGTCCGCTAAAGTTTCTTTTCCTCAAGCAATGGTATTTCTGTCCCAACAGAAAAAACGGTACGCAGTGAGGTCAAAGAGCCGGTGACCAAGCAGCGTGTAAGATCATACGTCTTTTGACATACATTTCATCTGAGTTAACAATACATAAAATTATCAGTTAAGGGTAATAACTACTTCACAGGAAAAACGAATCTCAAATTAAGCAAAAAATTCACCGTGTTTAAAACATAATAAAGTACAAAATAATGTATTTATAGTGCGATGATAAATAGAAATTTCTACCTATTAGACATTACAAATGAAATCATCTTCTTATTACTTCGGAAATCAGATAAATAGCCTGGAGCAACTTTCAAATGGTAATAAATTTATAAATCGGCGCTTAAGGGATTAAGCCTATAAAAACACTTTTCATTTCTTATGTTTCTCCTGAGTGTTCTCCAGAAGACATATTCGACCCCCATTCACGGCAAATAACGTAGACGACTACATTGCATAGACAAATGGTTCGTCAACCAAGCAGAATATTCAGGAACATATTTCCTGATGCCCGCGTTCTCTGGATGTGAGGCATAAATCCTCTATGACAAAGTTTCAGGGTCTATGGGATTTTATTTTTTCTTCACGGGAGTCCTCGAGAAGGAAATCCAGAAGTTCCAAGGCTGAGAAGATACGAGTGGCTGTCTGGATTTCTATAATGCTGGTGGCGATTCTACTGTCCTTACTGTTTTTGAAATTTTTCTTCGTACTTTTTGATCATTCAGTTTATCTAACTGAAGTGCTAGTAAGTTTTTGCGAGTCATCTTTCATTGTGAAATACGTTACACTGAGCACAGCAGCTCTCAACGAGAAATTTGAGCTACGTTACTAGGCCGTTCCGTTTTAACTTTTGATGGCTTAGACCGCCAGTTTAATCGTTGGTGAGACTTTAATGTGACTAGCGTTTGCGAATTGTTGGCTACAGCTGGTTCGCTGAAGCTGCCTAATTGACGATGTCTAATCGAAATTCATATTATCGAGCAGAATCTGTTACACAATTTTAAAACTTCTGGAGTAGTATAGCCAGTCACCTTTAAAATTAACACGGTAGATTGTTGCGACTTTGGAAACATAAGATTACTATGTGATGACAATAACAACTCGGTTAAAACAAAGCTAATCTAATACATAAAGATTATCTACATTGTTGATGTCTGCGCAGTGGAGGAGTTGAATTCATACCAAAAGTGCACCGCCGGCAATTGTAATTGTATGACGTAAAACTAAGAATAAGGACGGTGGTCGTACAGCTGGATTAACAAAATGACCAGTTCGACGTGGCAAGACACTCACTCAAACTCTCCGTTCCACAACCACAATCTGATCGCACATTGGACGTCATTATCGATAGTGGAAGTTTACGCGCAATAACACTACGATATTTGGCTACGAGGGTCACTCCAAAAGAAATGCACACTATTTTTTTTTAAATCCATCTTTTATTCTACATTTTGAAAGTTTACAGTGTGTAGATACATCCTTTAGGAACAATATTTTCATTTCTCCACATAATTTCCATCCCTCTCAACTGCCTTACGCCATCTTGGAACCAGCGCCTGTATACCCGCATGGTAAAATTCTGGACCAACCTGTTGGAACCACTGTTTGGCAGTGTGCACAAGGGAGTCACCATTTTCCATCCTTGTTCCAAGAAGAGAGACTTTCAGTTTCCCAAAGAGATGATAGTCACATGGAGCCATATCAGGACTGTAAGGCGGGTGTTTCAGTGTTGTCCATCCGAGTTTTGTGATCGCTTCCATGGTTTTTTGACTGACATGTGGCCGTGCATTGTCGTGCAACAGCAAAACATCCTGCTTTTGCCGATGTGGTCGAACACGACTCAGTCGAGCTTGAAGTTTCTTCAGTGTCGTCACATATGCATCAGAATTTATGGTGGTTCCACTTGGCACGATGTCCACAAGCAAGAGTCCTTCGGAATCGAAAAACACCGTAGCCATAACTTTTCCAGCAGAAGGTGAATTTGCATGATGCCACTCCATTGATTGCCTCTTCGTCTCTGGCGAAAAATAATGGAGCCATGTTTCATCACCTGTCACAATTCTTCCAAGAAATTCATCTCCACCATTCTCGTACTGTTCCAAAAGTTAACTGCATACCGTATTTCTTTTTTTCTTTTTCTTTTTCTTTTTTGGTGAGCCACTATCAGTATCCTGGGAACCCACCTGGCACAAACCTTTTTTAAACTCCAACACTTTCAGTATTCTGCAAACAGTTCCTTCCTCTATCCCAACGTAGCGTGACAATTCGTTCACTGTGATGCGTCTGTCAACAGTCACCAATTCGTTAACTCTCTGCACATTGTCTGGAGTGTGTGCAGTACGAGGCCTGCCGCTGCGAGGACAATCCTCAATTTTGCCGTGCCCGCTTTCATCACGTAACCTGCTTGCCCACCGACTAACTGTACTGCGATCGACAGCAGCAGCTCCACACACCTTTTTCAACCTCTTGTGGATGTTTCCCACTGTCTCGTTTTCACAGCACAGGAATTCTATGACAGCACGTTACTTCTGACGAACGTAAAGTCTTGCAGCCATCTTGCAGACATGCTGTGACGGCGCAACTCACGGGAACAGGTTGAACTAAGTTTGAAAAGAAGCGGGAAGGATGTATCTACACACTGTAAAACTTTCACACATGCAGAATGAAAACAGTATTTTTACAAAAATAGTGTGAATTTCTTTTGGAGTGACCCTCGTAGAATGGCTAAGATTTCGACTGACCGAGCGTATTTGCATGAATTCAACAGAGCTAGTTCAAAATTATCCGTCAGATTAATTTACTGTCGAAACATCTTCAGAATTTTCTTAACGCAACGTTGACACCAGACCACCACACAGCCACTGACTGGTCAAGACACCAAAACACACACACTGATCAGGCAGAACATTGTGACCACCTACCTAATAGCCGGTATGTCCACTTGTGACACGGATAACAGCGGCGACGCGTCGCGACATTGAAGCACTGAGGCCTTGTTAGATCGCTGGTACCACATCTGCACACACAGGGCACCTAATTCCCGTAAATTCCGGGGAGGGCGGCGATGAGCTCTGACGCCACCTTCAATCACATCCCAAATGTGTTCGATCGGGTTCAGATATGGCGAGTTGCGGTACCAGCACATCGATTAGAACTCACCACTGTGTTCCTCGAACCACTCCATCACACTCCTGGCTTTGTGACTTGGCGCATTATCTTGTTGAAAAGCGCCACTTTCGTCGGGAAATTTGATCATCATGATGAGGTGTACGTGGTCTGCAACCAGCGTACGCTACTCTTTGGCTGTCACGTTGCCTGGCACGTGCTCCACTGGACCTATGGATGCCCACGTGTACAGGTGTCAAGGAGCTGTTCGCGTGGAAGGCGTCCTCCCATCGTCATGATGAGGAAGGTATCGGAATTCATCAGACCATGAAACACTCTGCCACTTCGCCAACGTCCAGTTCCGATGGTCATGTGCCCATTTCAGTCGTACTTGCCGATTTCGTGGTGTTAACATTGGCACATGCGTGGGTCGTCGGCTGCGGAGACACATCGTTAGGAGTGTTCGGTACACTGTGTGTTCAGACATACTTGTACTCTGACCATTGACAAAGTCTGGTGTTAGTTCCTTCACAGTTCGCCGCCTGTCCTGTTTTACCAGTCTGTCCAGTTTACGGCCTCCGACATATGGAATGAGGGGTGGCAGCCTAATCACACGTCTGGACGTGGTTTCACCTTGGTTTCGCCATGTATTGAAGACCCTTACCACAGAACTCCTCCGGGCTATCACAATCTGCTCTCGGTCAAACTCAGAGAGATCGTGCGCCTCCCCCATTCTATACACGGACAGCACGCTCACAGACACTACATGCATCGAGCGACTATCAGCGATTTCTCACCAGATGACACCGCTATCGCCCGGACGAGTTTTTATTGGTCAGTGTACACAAAACAGTTACATGCAGTTGTGTAAAGTAAAATTACATAATCTCATTAAGACAATGAGTGATACTGTTACTTTTGTTAATGTAACAGGATTCAAAAATTCTGATGAAGGCACTTCAAAAGTATTACACGCTTTTTTCTCTTTGTTACTCACTGTCCATCCAAAATGTTGTGTGACTGATTTTATTCCTGACGTATAAGCGACATAAGTGCGGTATCTACGATGCCAAGTTGAACTAACAGCTGTAAACAACAGACGTTCATTCCACTATCAGTCGTGAGCAGGTAGTGATAAGTAGTGAACGTACGACCGTAGTGTTTCAGAGTGGTTGTGTACATATCTCAATGGAGAAACATATTTAAATAAAGTATTTACAACATCCCGCAGAATGTGTGTGCAAAATATGTCCCGCTCACCTTGACTCACAAACAAAACGATCAGTAGACGCTTGCCGCCACTTAACTCAAATGCAAAACGCGGATAGTTCTTTTCTGGAAAAATTCTTTACATTTGATGAGACTTGGTTTTATCAGTATGAATCCAAAACAAGGTGAAAGGTCAACTCCTTGGTGACGCAACCGACATTCAAGTCAATGTGACGCGAATTGAACAACATACGAAAGAATGACTTTTCAGACACCTTCGTATGGTTGTATGGACGTTCTGTGCGTTGTACTTAAGTGGGGTGGGAGGGCTGGCCGGGGTGGCCGAGCGGTTCTAGGCGCTACAGTCTGGAACCGCGCGACCGCTACGGTCGCAGGTTCGAATCCTGCTTCGGGCATGGATGTCTGTGAAGTCCTTACGTTAGTTAGGTTTAAGTAGTTCTAAGTTCTAAGGGACTGATGACCTCAGAAGTTAAGTTCTATAGTGCTCAGAGCCATTTGAACCATTTTTTTGGCGTGGGAGGTGGGCGGCGGACGGTACAGAACACTTGAAGCACTGATACAACCATCTTAACGGTCCTCTGTTTTTTATTGATTCATTATCGAAACGTGAGGACTGACGGAATGAATTGAGAAAGGTGTTAGGTCCAATCCAACCTCTCTATCAACCTCATTTCTTTTTATTGACTATGTAATTCTAACATGTCCTTTTAGGATAGGAAAAAGAAAAGATTTTAAGTTTATTTACTCTCTGCAGATGGAAACAGGATTACTCCTTCTACACTGATTCGACCTTGATCGAGTGCAAATTATTTACATAACAAGTTTTCTTTTTATTGTAACATGATGCCCATGAATGAGACTAAGAAACAGCATGAAGTAGTTTTGTTACAGTTCCGCATCTTTATATATGTTGGATTGTATTTCACCTGTTAAGATCTGAGTAAAGTTTGATAAACTCGAAGTAATGTTTGATACAAGAGTACACTAACTCGGAGCTTGGAAGTGCTACTTTTTTTGAAGCTATTTCTGTCCTTTGACGATGACCGAGTTGGACTGGAGGTAACATGGTGACTTCCCTTGTCAAATATTTGACTAATTAATTGTCTTTTGTGTCCTTAGTTTAGTGGTATGCTTTCCATATCAGAATTAGATATCTGCCATAAATGTCACAGACAGCAGAAAAGAACTGGGATGAATCAGGTTTACTAGAAGAACTACACACAATGTCGCACAGGATTTCTTGATCATAGCATCATATCGATAACATAATCCTCGAGGTCCACTTTCCACGACAGTAACGTGTACAATGAAAAGTACCTTGTCACCGCACATGGGAATCAATGGCAGCTGATACCGCAATACGGGCTATAGACGTCCACGGCACTTACTGTTTCTGGTGCCCCTCCGCCCATGGGATACAGAACGCCAGAATGTGGTATAACGACCTCGTATGACAATACGTGATACGCAGTGGCTCCCTATAGTGTTGATCAGGTCGTACAGTGTAGCTTGCGTTAACACTGATGGGCTATATCGCCCAGAAATTAAGCGATGATGCCTGGGCTCTGTGCTAGAGCTGTAATTCTGTGACCTAAAGTATGTCTTACGGATTCATTCGACTTTAAATTCTAAGAGTGAGCTGGGTACTCTAGACGCATTATGTGGCAGCTACTGGTTTGCCTTTTTATGTATGGGACTATCATCTATCAGATAGAATCCAGGCCCAAATACACCACCAAAAAGGCACACAAACTGTTGAACGGTATCGCCCCCACAGAGCGTATCCATCACAGATAATTATGAAACACAGAAACGCTGGTGCTATCATATTGGCCTCTTGTCATAATACTGGCAAAGCAGTAACAGGAACATGTCAGATGAACGGATGTCGAGAATTACTCGCGAGGCTGAAATGCGACTCGCCTACGAACAGTATTTATTCTACGTTCCTGGGTTCGTCCTCGGTGACCGAGACGCCATATTTCGTAAGCCAAACAGTCCCTGCAGGATACGCATTTCGCTGTGTGTGATCCTTGTACATTCAGCTTCCCTGTGACTAGAACACTAAAGTGCACAACATCGTGTTTGACGCTCTATAACAACTTTGTTCATACAGAGTGCAGGAGGCACACAAATTAGCCCTTTTCTGACCTACCATATAGAGGGTCTTACAGATAAGGTTTTTTTCTGCAGCTTACAAAACAATAAACGAAATAAGTATTTATGTAGACATGCAAAAGTAAGAAATGTTGCTATGTTGCTCTTTCTGTGGAGCTATGAACATATTGTCTGTTTAGTAAGTTTCCAGAGACTTACAGAAACTAGTTTCAGTTTTTTAAATGGAACATTATTCTTCTATCTTGTAACTGATGTATTTAAAGCAATTCTGTACAAATTAATTCGAAACAAATTTTTATGAATTTTTGTTAGGAAGCTACGATGGGACTTCAAAAAGCCAGTTTCACACGTCATCCCACCCTAAAACCATTGTGCAATAAAAGTGACATATTGCCACAAGAGAGTAGATGTTCCGGGTTTCCTGCAGACACAGTTCTGGTGCAGTACGGATAACAGGTCCATCACAGTGTGTCAGTGAAAAGGAGCGATAGCTGGAAACGTACTCCAAACGTGAAGTACGCCAGACAGTCGATTCTTTTGGGAAGAGCGTCTAAGTAGCACACATATTTACCTTGAAATTCTGGCGGTATGTGGACCAAATGCATTGTCGTATCCAGTCGTAGTGAAGTGGTGCTAACAACTTGACCAAGGCCGCTCGGGCGCGGGTGATGCTGATAAGGAAGGAAAGCTATCGACATCGACCACAGACGAAAATGTCCAGGCAATCGAGGAACTGATTCGCAGCAGTCGCAGACTTCCCGACTGTGGTGACGGTGAAACATCGGTATCGAAGGAATGGATTTTTATAGTAGAGGAATTAAACGATTGATGGAGCGTCCTGATCGTTGTATAACGAGACTTGGTGACTATGTTGAACAGCAGGGTCATGAGTCTGTGTCTCTTTAAAGTGTAGTACAGCATTAAATAACCATTAATTTGCCCGCCATAATAATGTGTAGCCTACTTTTTGAAGTCCTCTCGTAGAAACGTTCATAGTTTTAATTGTGTATGAAACATGCTGTACACACTGCTGTCACCGACCGACAAGCGTTCTCGATGTGACGTTTGTTTAGATTGTAGAATGTATCCTTACAATCCACAAATGAACGAGGTTCGGTCTGAGACGGATAATGACTTGGAATGAACATGGCATACACATCGAGAGAGTATGTCGACGTCTTTCTGATGACTGGTGAATGCCGACATGATGCTAATGAAGCAGCCTGAAATATCCTGGTCGAAGGGCTACAGCGGCCCTTACGTTCTCGTGTACTGAATAGTAACTTCGAGAAGCAAGTAATTTGAGAAGGCGCGACGGTAATAGACGAAGACCAGCGAGAAGTAAGGATATGATACTGTTTGATTTAACTGCAATACAGCACGATCCGCAATGTCAGCTTACTGGTATTAATTGCGAATCGTATACGGTCACAAGTTTCACTCATACCACCTGTCAATGAAACAAGAGTTGCATGTGCACGATTTCAATCGGAGAGTTGCTTTCTGCAAAAGAGGCGTAAATAGTTTCATTCCGTATTTTGTTACGTTCTTTGCTGAATACGTAATTCTCAAATTATGGTGTAATGAACTGTCATAATATGCATACTGAGGCACAGAAAATCTTAGGTGGGAACGTTATGTCGATCCTGAAAGAAGGTGATCCATTAATGATTGGTTTGGAATCCTTAGAGATGAAATTATCGGAACTCAGTACTTCGCAGGATTTCTGACAGATGAGATGTATCGAGCTTTTATCGACGGCAATCAAGAAGATATTAGAGACCATCTGTGGACGCAGCACGATGGTCACTCAGCTCATTCTGCGTATGATGTGCTAAATGTGAACAATACATTTCCTGAAAGATTCAGCAGTAGCTTTCTTTTTGTGGGGGTATCTAAAGAATCGTGTTACCTCATCGAACCCAAAACTCCAGATGACTTCAAGCAAATCATCGAAGAAGCATGTCACTCCGTGACACCGTCTACTTTATGTACACAATATCCCTTCCACCCTAATTCTTTTAACGTCTCTAGCTCCATAACTAAAATTTATAGAAATCTGATTTAAATTGATTAGTATGTTTGGTTTAAATATATCAGCGATAACATAGAAAAATAACGTTGTATTAAAAAATGAAACTCTCTGTTGTAGCTCTCTCGGAAAGAAATGTTCATAGCCCCGCAGAAAGATTAACGTTACTTACGTTTAGCTATCTAAACAAATATTCTTTTCATTTATTATTCTGTACGTTACAGAGAAAAACATCTTATCTGAAACCTCCTGTATGGTAGGTGTTTCCGTTTTCTCCTTCACAGTTAAGACCACACAACGAGACCACGGAGAAATGTTTTTTATCTCAGATTTCGAATAATTTATGAACATCAGTGTAACTATAGACAAGATTCTACTTAAATATAAATTAAGAACTACCAACCGAATCAACGGTACTGCGACACAGAAATGCTTCTCACCAAATATGGATATGCATATTTGAGGTCCACAATTTAGTTCTTATGTACTCAGTCTTCTCAGCTTTTTTTTTCAGACAATAATAAAGAAAAACTTATATAGGTTGAAAAATTACAATTATTGAAAACAGAAATAAAATTTTTAATTTTTAACGTAACGTTATTTAACACCTACGCTTTAAATAGCATATATTATACATTCCTGAAGCCACAAAGTGGTAACAGCTTATTTATAAAATATAATTTACACTTACGTGTAACTCACTTATGTGTCATTTTATTTTTGTGTTGCACTATATCATATCTGGTAGTGTCCTGAACTGCTCCACGTCTGCCATCGATATTACATTTTATTACTGTATCGCTTGTTATACGTTACAGGCTTTCCAAGAGAGCAAGTCCCTTGAGCAACAACATAGTTCGAAATAAGTTATGATAATGAAAGCATCTTGCGTAATTATCTGCAAACGACCCATTTCTCCATACAAATGCAAGAGTCAATTTTAGCTGGTAATGAAGCATTATTATTGGGATATGTTCTTTTCGTTACAGACCAAGAAATCCATGAAGAACTGCTCTTCTTGAGGACTGTAACACTAAAAGTGAATCAATAATTAATGTTCTGAAACACTGTTTCATGAAAAAGCTATCAAATATAATATCAGCTGCAGCAGATGGTGCACCTGCTATATTTGAGCACTATCGTGGGTTTATAATCCGTATAAAACAAAATGGACCCACGGTGTTTGCAATGCACTACGTCATTCATCGACAACATGTATTTCCTAAACTCACAGCAGTAGAGTGCATCAGTTTCTTCAATTTTCCATTAATGAAGTAAACAAAATTGGAAGCAACGAGTCGAATTCTAAGATATTTGCATAGTGACGTAAAGAAAATGACGAGAACTTTGATGGATCACCCTTTTACATTGAAGTATGCTGGCTGCCAGAAGCCTTATGTTTGACAAGGTTTTCCTCACTTTTTGAGGCTGTTTACTGGTTTTGGATGCTAAAGACCCAATTTTAAAAGAAACTTTAATCAAGTATGAACTAGATATTGCTTACTTGTTTACTAAATTGTATGAGGTTAATTTGCAGTTGCATGGTGACAGTCTAAGTTAATAAAAGCAAAGTTCACCATTTCAGATTTTCTTGCCAGAATTAAACTAATGAAGCAAAACATTGTTGCATGGCATTAATTTTCTCAGTTTCCCAGTTTGTTAAACAAACTGCCAGGATGATGAGGTTTCAACCTAAGTTCACATTTAAAAGTCTTTCACATTGAATTTGAAACTGGTTTGAGGATATTTTAACTATGGAAATACCACAGTGAATTGTCAAATCATACATTGATGTTAAAGAAACGGATCATGTTACAAAAAGAACTCAACGGATTAAGCACTAACGAAAGTACAGTTCAGAAAGAAATATTATCCCGTACTATGAATTATCGAGAGAAGGTTTTTGATAGCTTTTCCATCTTCATATTCCGTGCAAAAGTGTTTTCAGCGCGGTTGCCGATCTTGTTGGCAAAAGGGAACAACTTGTAAATTAGTGACTGAGGAGATTTTGGTTTAAACATAACTAAATCGAAGCCAGTTATTGAAAATTTGCTAATACAGCTTCAGGCTTTGATTTGCTTTCTTCGTGGTTTAAAGTAATAATTGCATAAAACTTAACATTTTTTACTATTTTCAAACGTTTTTCTCTTTAGTCTTATACAGTCAAACCTATCAAAGTGAATAACACTGCATCAGCTGTCAAAAACTCATTTGAAGTTGACGAATTTATAAAAATTCAATACATGAACGGCAGTGGGCCAACCCAAAGTATAAAAACTTGGAACGTGGTCTATGAGACAAAAAAGTCTGGGAACTTCTGATCTAGAGTCATGACAGCACACAGAGCTCATGGAAAAACTTATCTACTATTCCACATCCCATCATTTCTACCGGTAATGAAAATCATATAAATTCAGAGAAGAAGCCTCAGTTGCCTAAGGAGCACAATCTTTGGAGGACAGAATGTAGGAAACATGTAATGCAGTCCGACGAGTCTGTTTCTACGCTATTCCCTACCGAAATATGTTTGTGCATACGATTCAGCTGTCTTCTTCAAACTGTGAAGCTGAAAGGGGCTCTGTGAAATTTTGGGGTGGTCATGTCGTGTTTTTAAGTGAATTCCTTGGTCAAAATGTGAGAAAATATAACAGGGAAGGTCTGTGAAAGAATTTTAGGTAACCCTTTTTTTAGATTTCATCTTCCGAGATGATAATACTTCTACTAACACAACTGTAAACGTTTATAACTAGCTGTTTTGTGCAGAGAGCTGAAATAATTAATATTTCCTGGCTTTCAACTTTGCCGAATTTGAGTAATAAGGAACCATTGTAGTCGATAAAGAAACATGTCAGGGCCCATACTCTCATTCGGTGCCTCTCAGAACACCGCCGTGCGAAGTGGCCGCGCGCTTAAAGGCGCAAGTCACGGATTGCACTGTTCCTTCCGCCTTAGGTTCGAGTCCTCCCTCGGGCATGGGTGTGTGTGTTGTTCTTAACACAAATTAGGTTAAGTAGTGTGTAAGTCTAGGCATCGATGACGTCAGCAGTTTGGTTGTGGTGGTTGTTCATATTATTCTTTCCTGTTCCAGTAAGCAAATATTGGAGCTGTATGTAATGTATACTTTTACACATTACTATTATATTCTCAGCCATTATTAAAATGAACTTTTTTGCGGTTACTTCAGTACATCACATTATTCTTTATTGTGGTATTGATGTTGCCCGTGTTAACTGCAGCAGTATAAGTAGACCTAATAGTTGTAATACGTAGTAGTAGTAGTAGCAGGAGCAGTAATAGCATCTGGAAAATTACTGACGACTGTGCGTCGAATTTCATAGCTTAGGGGTCCTGTCCACTTCCGTTAGTAACAACTCGAAGTTTATCATCTGCAAACGCAAAGCACTGCCGCCCAGTAAGACGCTATCCTGGGACTGCTAATGTTTCGCTGTAAGCATAAGCGCTAGGCGCTGGGGAAATGTCTTATACGCTAGGTAGGCTAGCGCTGTTAAAACAAGAGGCAGCTTTGTGTGTTACGAGAGAAAAACTTGGTTGCACATTCCTCTCTTCTACCACAGCATCTCCATTATTACGTCTGTAGGTAATGATACCTGTAGCTATTTAGCTCCATATCCCATTTAGCCCTTCCCAAGACGGTGAATCTCAAAGAGGACAGTATATTCGCATAGAATCTGATCTGTATGGAATTAATAAATGAGGTTGAGACAATATTGAAAAGGAGGCTGCTCGTCGGCACATAAACTGCTTATTGTTACATTACGCCGACATGTTGACTGCGCGCATTAAAGTAAACTCTCCTTGAACCTGTTATTCATATTTGAAGTGAATATTTTAGAATTCGTGAGTGCCACAGTCAATTATCGTTGTGCTAAGCTTAGCAAACCATCGACAAACAGCGATGGAGTTGAAGTACAAGGAGCATCGTCTTCCCTTGAAACTGCCTTCTTGGTAGCATATGATAAAGCTGTGAGAATATTCCTTCTACTTAAGAAACTCTGCTGTAATAAAAATTGAGACAGGAGTGCGATAAAGCGGCGGATTGTTTCCATTAACCTCTCGCTAAAGCAGATGAGATCCACAGAAATGTTCAGCTATCTCCACAATCTATTTCATAATTTACATAGGTTGTCTGCCAAACGAAATAGGAGGGTAAAGAACAATGAAACAAGAAAATAATCCTAATAAACATAGATCCGGTCACTATTGGTTTCCCCGATACGACGTATGCAAAAATGCAGTCATACCAATGTTATGACACTCTTAATGTCTAAGGCTACGTTTAGACTGCAGGTTCACTGCTTGCATAATGCTGTAGGTTAGTTGAGAACGTTACATTCATTGGTGTGAGGCTAAAAGTGGCCTTGAAGCAATCAGAGCTCAATTTCCGGGCCGTGCTGGCATCATGCGATGAGCGAGGCTCCAGTATAAACACAGCCTTTATGTTCAAGGTAGCAGTTCCCACACTGACCAATGTATGCAGTGTGCACGTGAAGCACCTAAAATGATTATCACGGCCCCACAAATGAAGAAATGGTTGACATCCACTTCATGTAAGGGGCGTTAATAGCAATTCAAGGGAGGCAGCACGATTGTATCACAAAGTGTATACTCAGAGAAGGCAGACAGCAGTGTATTCACTAGGTCCCATCAGCACCTACGAGAGACCAGTTCATTTAAAACCATCATGTATTATAGATAGATCAAGAACAGTGTCAATATCATTAACGGAGGAGCGTGTATTACAACAAGTGAGCGCAATGGTGGGCTCGAGTACGAGAAAGATTATTGCTGCAGAACTAAATTTCACCCTCCACTACATGATGGATACCATTTAGACTAAAAAGCCTGCAATCCCTGGAGGCACCTGACTTTCCAGCCCAGGTTGCCTTTAGCCAGTGGACTCTGACACAATTTGTAAACGATCCACAGATCATCGTGCATGTGGTATTTACAAACGAAGTCTGCTTTACTCGAGACGGTGTTATGAACGTACACAACATACACGTTTGGGCTTATGAGAACGCACATGCTATCATTGAGGTAGCACATTAGCAGTGATTTTCCGTTAACGTTGGTGATTGATTAATAGGGCCACATTTCCGAAATGGGTGAATTGCTGGTCGGGTGTACCTTCTTTTTTTGCAACACAGAGTAATCGATGGAGGATGTTCCTTACGGTGAAAAGATAGTGTACCGCACACTTTCGTGTTGCTAGTCGGGAATCCGTAGCGCGATTCTTTGACAACAAGTGTACTGGTAGTCGCTCGCCAATACCATATCCTCCCAGGTCCCCCAGGTATTATAATAATAATAAAATTTATGAAACGAGGTTAAATAAGTGGTTCCTTTAATTAATGTAACACGCAGTGTTTCACCAAGAACCCAGAGTGAATCAATTAAAATAACAGAAAACATTTCCTCTCTACCATTTTAAAAGTATTTCCTATTTTTCGTGACTAGTCGCGTTGCATATAAAATAAATGTGTCTCTGAGTCGCCAAAAACGCTAAATCATTGAACCGCATCACCTTGTTCAAGTTTACATTGTAGTTATCACCACAAGCCATAATAGTGCAACGTTAACTAGAAGCATAAAGACCGTAATTTTTTATATTTAAGGTATTTCACATATTTGGAAATATTAGTTACGCAGAGAATGTGTAAGAAGTGGTTCGAGACAGTAATCAATTGTTATTATAATTATTATTATTACTGCGCATCATTCACTCACCGTCATTAGCCTATGTACCTGCTGTAAATGTAAGGTGGCGCACTGGCAAACCACGTGAATTGTATTTGGGAGAAAGGCTGTTCAAAGCACCATCCGGAGATCCAACTTTGGTTTTTCAATGGTTTCCCTAAATTGCTTAAGGCAAATGCCGGGATGGTTCCCTGGAAAAGGACAAGGCCAACTTCTTTTCCCAGTCCTTCGCAGTCCGAGCTGGCGCTACTTCTCTAATGACCTCGTCGTCGACGGGACATCAAATCCTAATCTTCTGTCGTTCTTCTTGTAAAAGGGAGTGTTGGAGCTGGCGTTGAGTCTGGTACCTATTGCTCGTGCAGTTGCATTGCTACTAATAACGAACATATTTTTTCATATGCACGGTTTGTAAAATCCAGTATACATTTACTGACTGTGTTTGAGATAGTCTGTTTCCTTTATAAGCTGTGTCACTATGACAAAATAGTTCTACCACGAAGCTAACCGAGTTAGATAAAGCCTAAGAGTCCGTCACATTCCTTCCAGCTTCGCTGTAAAGTAGCAAACTTACTGATAACGCTCATTCGTACTGTACTGCACCATCCTCGGCAGACGTAACTCACATGTATGTATTTTGGAGGTCACCGATTGACCTTAAACTTCCAGGTGCTAACGTACAATGAAACAGTCAGCTTTACATTTCTCCACAGAGTCTTTAAGTTAGTAACACGAGCTTTGTCCACTGTAGAATACCTGCCGAAACTGGTGGAAAGCTTCGAATAAAATTTCAAGATGATGAGCGCAAACTGTCTGTTGGATGCCAGTAGATGTTCTTCGTTAAGTATCAGTAGAGAAGCAGCTTGAAGATTAAAAAAAAGGCATGAGCTGACGAATATAGACGCAGAACCTGTTTAAAACTTTATTGAGTTCGGTGTAAATCGCTGCATACTGCAAACTGAAAAATTAAGTACAACAGAAAGATTTTTGGTTGACTACTGGTAATAAGAAGATCAACTTCTGTGAATAAGACGTGATCACACGCCGCTCGAGAATTTCGTGAACATAGACTGATACTGACTGAAACTGCCAACAGTTAATTGAGAAGTATTTTCAATAAAACTCATCCTCGGAATAGGAATAAGATAAAGTGAGTAGAGTTGATACAAACTGCGCCGCCCGTTGAAAACCATTCAAAAGAAGAAAAAATAAAATAAAAAATATTGAATTTTATAAAAATAATAGAGTTTGTGAAGCCACTGAATCGTTATTAGTAGTTCCGCTACTTGTCTACACACTACGATAACTTCACGTGAATAACATAATCCTTTTAAATTTCCATCTACCAAACGTTCTGCATCGCCCTGAACAAGAAAATGTTAACCCCTATACATAATTACAGCGAACGCCGGAAGCTACTGCCATCGAAATAAATGTCATTACCTGTTTGGTGCTTGTATGTAAAACCTAACGTAGAATTTCAAAGATGAAACATCAAGGTTGCTGAGTTATGGAGAACATAGAAAGTATTCAGAATTTTTCTTTTGTTCCCGTTGTATTACGTGTATTATTTTACTCTTTTAGATAATGCCACATCAGCTCTGTTGCTGAGGAACTAAATAAGTCCTAAGTCCTCACATTCTACCACAGGGATATCAGCATCATGCAAAGTGAATGTTAACAAGTATGCCTGAATAAATTACTACACGACAATTTACAAAGTGAAACCTGCAGAAGAAAATCAAATGAACCTAATTTTAGTGTTCCTTATTCTGAAAGTTGTGATTCTGACGGAGAAGCACTGATTAGGCTTCTGTGCTCCCAAACACTGAAGGCAGAAACTTTGATGTTGCGTAAGCATTCAGCGGCCGTATTTATTTAATAAGAAACTCATTTTCGCTTCGCTCCCAGTGATCAACGACTTCGTCTGCTCCTTCAAGCTGCAGGAATACGTGAATAAGCAACACGGCGCTAATTTATGTTACATATAACGTGTCAGTTCCTCAATACAGTTTCCATCACCACGTCCAAGATGTGATCTGTCCCTGGAATCGACGAAAATGTCAGTTTAATTACGATGGAGCACATTCGCGGGGAGAGATAATTCTTTGAACTTAATATTTTCTGCCCATAGTTCCTGCAACAGAATTGTACAGACATTTTGACTAACGCTAAGCATTGAATTTTCAAAAGGTATTTTAGATTTTTCTGCGGTGCTTCATTTTACAACGTTATTTAAACTTTTGAAAGATTTGAAATGTGAAAAATTACACGTGCAGAGGTAAAGTGGTAACTTAAGGCCGGAAATTACGCGGAGACCTTCCAGATCGTCAGTTGACTTTCCCACCTTTTCACCCGACGGTAGGTGACACAAGATAGGAAACGTCTTGTAATGGATTTCTGTCAACTGCAGAAGTCGGTGGCATTCACTTCCAGCAAAACCAATGAAACGGAAGATGCCCAACCTTTACCTTTTGTGAACAAGATTTTCTACTCACCTCTTCAGCATCTGTGTGGCGCAGGAAATTAGATGGATAGGTATGTCAACCCCCATATAAAAAGAGCCTTAGTGAATATGATACAATCAGTTGGAGGTGGATTCTTAGAACGCAAAATCTTTTTGCGAAACTTGTAACAGGACTAGTTATAGAGTAGTTAATAAATGCTTCGATACTACTAAAAGTTTAACAGATTGTATATTGCCCGATCCAAAATATGGAACGGACAAAAGTTAGAAAGTATGGTTTTTTCTTAACTTCTATCAACAAAGTAAACTCCTTGTTTGACTTATATACCGAACCAATATCATTAACATTATTTCAGATCGTATAGCTGTAATTAACATAATGTCGTAAATTTCACCAAAATTTATAATTTTATTCTCATGATTGCATTACTACATTCCCATTAAAACGTTAGGAGAAATATCTATGTTGTAATTAAACCGATAATTAATTAGAAAAATTCTAAAGTTTCAACTTACCTAAAAAACAGACTTTTGGAACATTTATCAGTCATCTGATGTATTTAACGCGACTTGTGCACTTTAACTATCATGTCAATAACGAAAAACCAATTAGATTAGTTGCAATTAACTTTTTCATTAACCATTGTCAAAGATTTTGATGCAAACACTATTTGATACTACGAAATTATCATACAGGACTTTAACCTGAAATTCCATTTTGGCATTGTGTACTGTACCTCAATTAATATCAGGAATAAAATCCAACATGAAATCAAGATGTAATTAATAATTTTACGATATAATTGTTACTGTAACTTCATAACCAAATTCCCACGCAAAAGGCATAAGAATAATATTTAGAAATGTATTCATAACGAATCATCATTTATTGTCTCTAAAACCGCACTAACAGTTTGTTGTATATGATTAATTTTTCTTTATAAAACAGTAAATGTAATTGTTATTAACAATATGCCAAAGAACATAATTTATAACATGGGGTACATATTGAGCGGAGCAAAGCACTTGAAGTCAGTCGCAGTTTGGCCAACGTAATGACGCAAAGTCTCTAACAGTAGCTGTTTTGTCAATCATGAAAACAGTTTTGTGTGAACATCTTTGTAAATATTACGGAAAATATATCTGCTGTTAAAAGGATTCAGCAGTTTGTTGGAAAATATTATTTTAACATTAAAATTTTCATCACGTCCGAAATCCAGGCAAATCTGCAATATACATATGAAACGTCCCCTTTGAACATTTTTACATGACTGTGCTTAAACTGACACACAATATTTTTAGCGCAACGCAGTCTGACTTTCAGAAATCCCTACAAAAGAATGGCCCTGACTAACATTAACCTATACCTTTCACAAATCACTTACCTCACAAAAATCTTCATTACTCGAACTACTGCAATACAGCGAGCGCCACTACTGCCAGCTAAATAAAAGATTCAAACTACAGAAGGCCCTAACTACTGATAGGGATAGTTAGCAAATGAAAGATTTTAGCAATTCATAACATCCAGTATTACAAATTTCAAAACTCCGCCATCTCTCCCCACATCCACCACTGCTGGCGGCTCACCTCCAACTGCGCAACGCTACGCGCTGTTCACGTCCAGCTGCCGCTGCCCAACACTTCAATGGCAGACAACAATGCAAACTAGCCACAGACTGCACACAGCGCAGCCAGTAATTTTCATATAGAGCGCTACGTAACGTTGCCAATAAGAAAACATAAATAGCCTACTTACATAAAGAAAACATAAACAGCCTACTTACATAGCCCCCATGCTCCCCAAAAAAAAAATTTACAAATTGTTTTGGGCAGTGGCCAATAATGATTTGAAAAATTTTTTCATAATTACAATAACAAAGATATCAAATGCACACACTTATTTATACAATGTTGGTCAAAAGCTAAAATTTTCTCACAGTCCATAAAGACAGTCCAGATTGTTCATCTCAGTAAAATTTCAGTGTTTTTTTTCTTTTTTTTCAAAGTCTGAGCAGTAAAAGACAATGCACACGGAAGTAGTGGATTTCCATGCAGTCTTGAAGAAGTAGTGTTGTCCTTCCAACTGAAAGACAGTGCTGACTCTTGACATGCTGACAGGTAATGGGCAAACCCACAGCAGAGTCATTCGACGTTTTGAAGAAGATTGGTAGGTAGGTCATCACAGAGCAGACCCACTGTAGTCCTGGTAGAGATTACAGTATTGGTGGGCCACCAGAGGTGCAGACCCACTACAGTCCTTGTAGAGATAATGGTATTGGTGGGCCATCAAATGTGCAGATCCACTGTACTCCTTGTAGAAATAATGGTATTCGTGGGCCATCAAAGATGCAGACCCACTGTAGTCCATGTAGAAATAATGGTATTGGTGGGCCACCAGAGGTGCAGACCCACTGTAGTCCTTGTACAGATGGCCAGCAGCCATCTGTTGTGACTGTGCAGGTGCACAATCACCATTGAAGAGTCTTGCGGATAATATAGCAAGTCCATAACCACCACTTGTGCACTCCAGTCCCTTGATGAATTATTAACACACGTGCAAACACTATCAGTCCCTACTTCTCACATATTGTGACCAACAGAAATGTGTGCAGTGAAATGAATGCTTACAAGTTACTTAATTTGATGAAGAGGTGTCAATTACAATTTTATAACATCAGAATACAATTACAAAGGAACAAAATACATCATTAAAAACATAACAATACAGATAACATTTGTAGTACAGGCTTTACAAAAGAATCGAACTAACATATACATCAGTGTTACAGGAATTATGACATGAGTACATACCTAAAAAATCAGAATAATTATTGAAACATCAACTTGACACATGAGCATTAAAACAAAACAGAATAAATAATGTCTAAGCATCTTTACAAAGTACATAACAGATTATTAATGCAAATTATATTTGAGGATAACAGTATTCCTCATCATAGTTCATGTAGCTGAGTATTAGAAAAATTCTACAATGTAAGTCTTATCAGATAAACATATAAAGACAGGAAGAACATAAATACACAAGGGTACCCAAACACATAGTGGGATAACACAAAAGGAAAGGACAGGGTTCGTTTTCAGTGTAACATTTGGTACTGCAGTCCAACCCAAAACTTCATTCCATAGATCTTTCGTCTTATTTCGATATTTGCTCCAGCCAAAAAAATCCTATCCAAGCATGCTTTCTGTATTTTTCTCGTATAACCTCTCAGTGCATTTCTTCAAATTCATCTCAACTCATTCTCTTATAGGCTACCCCCTCTTAAGCTAACTTAAATCTACTGAGCTCAGATGCTAAACTAAGGGACGAGTCAATGCAGCAGCACAAAACAATTAACACAAACATCAATGACAAAAAATTTAAATAGGCAAATCAATTGCAGTACTACAACTAATATAAGGCACTGTGCAGCAAACAAGAAAAATAAATCAGTAGTAAAACTAGCTTAGAAGAGTAACACAAAGTCAAATTCAGTAACACTATGCCTGGGAAACAGCAGTAACTTATACCTAAACATGACATAGCTCAAGCAGAAAAAATATTACAGTAAAAACAACAATGCAGATAAGGGAAATGTATATTCACATCTTAATGTCTATGTAATTTAAGTGGTGCACCACAACTTATTCTACGAAAGATATTACCAAGTAGTTGAAAAGAAAATTATGTATGCAAGTGCTGTGAAGGGAAATGTCTTTTTGTGCTCCTTCGTTTGTTTTTTTTTAAGTTATTGTTTACTGTATCTGTAGGCATAAAATATCTATATTAGTACATCTATTAAATTTTATTTTAACCAATGCTGCAGTGCAGCTAGATATCAAATGAAATAAGCAACTATTTAAAGCAAAGCATAAAAATATCATTCAATAGTCATGTGACATTTCATAAGTTAGTAGAAATTCTCTCAACTCTCGTTGAAAGACGCTTGTCATAATCAGGTGTGCAGATGTAAGTATCTTTCCAAATAACGAGCGTGTCGAATTTCTGATGCTTTCTCTAAAGAAATGTCAATGGCGAGGATAATGGCCTCTTTTTTTCCTCCACCTAATGGCTCTCTTTTGTCAGATGACTACCTCTCAGCTGGGCGCCCAAAACGCATTACGTGCAGGTGGTCAGTTACCTTTCTTACTGAAATATTTACGACAGCAGTTTCCACTACAGTGACAGTCTCATATAAAAATATTTCACAGGTCAAGAATTTGCGTTACAAATCTGTAGAAACAAAATCCTATTGATATAACGGTGTCCAAAATATTTTCATCGGCATTGTGATACATTCACGCATTTACATACATTTCATAACTCTTAAAGTACGATTCTTCGTTTCCAACAACCTTATTCACAAACCAGAGTCCCTAACCACTACTCATTATTGCTTACCTTATTACACATATACATATTCATATTCATCAACACGTCTTCAACATTTCATCATAATAACTACATAGCATAATCAGATTCCTCATATAACATCAGCTTATTGATCATAAACATACCTCAACACATCGTCGTCGTAAAAATAGCATCATAACACCTCAGTCAAATCTCAAAAACGTAGTAGCTTTCTGCATTAATGTCAAAACCTAAAAAAATTCTCTGCTCATTTAAATAGTGTCATCTACCTCAAACGTACATTAAAAATCATGATCCCACCCCAAATATATCATTCAAAGTTCTCATAGTATCACAATGGTTCCGAAAAAATATGAACAGTTCACAAAGTACAGACAAAATACAATTTCATAAGTGTGAAGTTATCCAACGGTGTAATTACGTAAACATGTGTCACTGACGTAGTAAAAAACATGTTTATCTCTCAGTTAAATGATCAGATAGCTGTGTAATTTATGTATTAGAGAAATATGGTACCGATGTGTGAAGTTGTATAAGCAAATACCATATTAGCTAGGGCTCCTTGTGCTTGCCAAACACATGGTACACAAAGTAGGCGTGTACCCCCCTGAGGATTAATGTAATTATACCCTCAGGTGTTACAGATTACAGCAATGGAATGAAATGTATCACTGAAAACGTTCTTTGTAATTCAAAAATCTTTAAAAATAAGTGTTTTAAGTACAAAATTAATCACTCAAATACGTGTCCTGTAGCGCTAAATGTGCGTCTTGCTGTAAGATCATCTCTGTGGAAGTGTCCTAGTTATTGTCCTCTGAAAGCTAAGTTCTGCAGAAGTCAATGTACTTACCTCATGATAAACAAAATTGAAATGCTTTGCGTATATATATCTTAGTTATTAGGCTTATTGTTGTGATGAAGAAATTACTGTGCTGTAATGCATTGTTGTGCTACAGAAAAGGCTGTCTCATTGTAGCTATACCACAAAAGTTACTACTAAAACATGTTTTCCTTTCCAGAAGAATTCAGAAAAACTGTGCCGACATAAAACAGAAACACCGCAAAAGCAACATTGTAAATTGTCACTCATTAGTAGCGTCGTGATATAATCGTGTAGCTGTCACATAAACTAACCACTGTGTCATCAGGTATCTCACAGAAAGTACTTTAAATCCAGAATGTATTTTCAAGTGAACCAAAATGTTGCATTAAAATCTGATTAGCAGTACCAGATATGTTCTAAGTATGTGAGCCTTATAGTCGTTACGTAATCGTGCAACTAACAAGCAAGAATGTACACACACAATAACACTGTGTCGTCTGTTCGCAATAACAATGCATTCGTAATTTCTGTTTAAATAAGTTCTCTTGGTTCTTGACTGGATATTTAACTTCAAACATTGTTGCATGGTAACAGTTTCTAAAGCATACTAGTAACATGAAGTGAAACGTTTTATGGCAAAGACAAAGTTAAAAAGCAGATTATCTTTCAATAAACGGTTTTACATGTGAAATGTGGTGTAAACCTTTACTCTTCCTAGTACGCAGAGTTTCAACTTCAATGCAATTATCATGTGGTATAAGTCGGTAAAGAATACTGGAATTTTTCTCAAGGTTAGCGTCTATGTTATTTTTCTCTGAGCCAGCCGGCGCACGCGGCAGCCTGCGGTGCGAGTCATTGTCTGTTCCTTTGTTGGCGTGCCTCGTTATCGAGATTTGGAGAGCTAACGTCTACAAATTCGCCTTGCCAAGAAGGCTCTGCTCTGTTTGAATCCCGCCAGTTCTGATGCAAGTCAGGTCTGTCGCTACAATCATATCATCTGTCGTCATGTCGGTAGATTCCATAGTTTCTTTCTTGTCGGTCACGTGGTGGAGAATTTCTCCCTGAATCGTAACTGCGCGCTGAACTGTTGCGTCTGAAATTATTCTGTCTCCCTTGATAATAATTATTTTGGTTCCCAAATTGTCTGTTTCTCTGATTGTGATAGTCACTACCGGTGAGAGGTGATCTTTCCCTGTAATTATTACTACTCTGCCAATGGTTGTCATACGGGTGGTGTATGTTTTGGTCACGATATGTGTTGTGAGAATAGCCTTGTCGCGTCCAGTTATTATTTCTTTCATCGCGGAATTGTGACGGATGTGACCTGTAATTGTTGTGTTCCTGTTTTCGCGTTCCGCAATTATCAGTGTCAATTTCTAATTCTTGTAAGAGTCCGTGATGTCGTCTTTGCAACGTCCTGCCAAACTAATATGTCGTAAATGTTCAGGCAATTTGATTAAGCAAATGTGGATGAGCTCTGAGAGGCTGTATGGGTTTGACAGGTACTGATTCTTGTGCAACATGTCTTCAAAATATTTCACAAGACTGGAAAATTCAGATTGTTCGAAATGTTTCATCATTATGATGCCATGTTTTACTCGGTCTTGTGTAGCTTGAGACCAATACGCTGAGAGGAAGGCATGATAAAATTCTCCTTCACTGTGGCAATAGAGAATGACCGATCGCATTCTTACAGCTGGTTCATTCTCTAAGTAGCCACACATAAATTCTAACCTGTGCTCCAATGACCAGTTGGGAGGAAAACAATGAGAGAATTGATGGAGCCACGCTTGTGGATGAATGTCGTTGGCAGAATTCTTAAACGTTTTGAATTTACGTGTAGTAATGAACAGCTTATAGTCAAAATCATCGTGTCGGCGAGTAGCATATCGCTCATTGTTACGTCGAGTCAGCGGTTCCATCTCAAAATTCAGTGTACCTTGCCAATTTCTTTCATAATTTCCGAAGTGCCCTGAGTTATTATTTTGTGGCTGTTCCGTATTTCTATGTCCCTCTGCCCGTATTGGAGCCTCTGAAATACGTAATTCTTGTATTACCTGTGTCAGCTGATCTTGTACTTCCCGGATTTCTCTTTGGTGTTGCGTATTAATTTGATTCTGATTTTGTTTGAATTTCCTAATTTGTTCGCACTCTTCTGTGTCAGTGATGGCTATAGGTCCTGTGTCAATCACATCATCATCTACCTTTGCAAATAAGTTAGTGAACTGATCTGAAAGTTCGGCTACTTTCTCCGATAGTGTACTTATTTCCTCAGTGTGTTTTTCTGAACCAAGTTTCAGAGTGTCCATTTGTGTTGAAATCGTATCTACTGTGTCCTTTAAGTTTTCTTGAGTTTTTGCAAGTTGCGTAACCGAATCGGCAGATGCAACTGAGTCAATTTTAGCTTGCAAGGTGTCGTGATTTTCATGAACAATAGTTTGGAGTCCTTTTATGGCTGCTTCGTGATTCTGTAATGCATTTTCATGCCGCGAAAAAATAGGTTGAAAATGCTCACAAATTTGTGTTTTTACATCATTACAGACTTTTTGACATTTCGATTCAATGTTATGTAACTCAGTAGTTAAATCTTCACGTGTTTGTTCAAGCTTATGTTCCACTGAGTCTAACTTTTGAAGCTTTTGTTCCATTGTGTCTAACTGTTGCTGTGTTTGTCTCTGATTTTGTTCCATTGTGTCTAACTTTTGAAGCTTTTGCTGTGTTTGTCTCTGATTTTGTTCCATTTGTTGCATTAGCTGTAATAACAATGCATTAGTGTCTGGAATCTGTTCCTCTACGCTTTTCGGCAGTGCATTTGCACCGGCAACATTCACATTTTGACAAACTGAAAATGTGTCTTGACTTATTTGAGAAAACGGTGAGGACGCAAAACCTGAATCTACAGTATTTGTAAAATTGTGTCCTGTCATTTCAGATTCCTGAGGCGAGCTGTTGCCGACCGATCGATCGATAATGCTTCCCTGTTCACAACCTGTTTCACTGTCTACTCCATTATTTGCCGCCCGCTCCATTTCCCTATGCACAATTACCAAATTACTACTGGGAATGTCTGTTAATTCACTACACAGTGGTGCTGATAAGCTACGCTCGTCGTCACTACTATTTCTCAGTTTACTTTGGAGCCTAGTGTTACGTTTTTCACACGCCATTATTGTGGCAATATTTCACACGATAACACAGAAAAGCACAATTTTTTTTGAAGAGCAAAAATAAGAGAACACATTAACATAGCACTGAAAATAATATCTAGTTAATTCCAGCTGCGAAATACTTGGTGCAAATCTACATGCATGCCACAACTGTTTTACTGTACAACAATGAAAGGCTGCAACTACAAAGGAGATTCTCTCTACAATTACGCGCTAGCAATAAACAAAATCTACACTAATTACACAAACTACAAGAAAAAATCTGAAGATTCCAGTGAGGTATCCTCGGCTAAGGGTCGACATATGAAACGTCCCCTTAGAACAAATTATACAAGACTGTGCTTAAACTGACACACAATATTTTTAGCGCAACGCAATCTGACTTTCAGAAATCCCTACAAAAGAATGGCCCTGACTAACATTAACCTATACCTTTCACAAATCACTTACCTCACAAAAATCTTCATTACTCGAACTACTGCAATACAGCGAGCGCCACTACTGCCAGCTAAATAAAAGATTCAAACTACGGAAGGCCCTAACTACTGATAGGGATAGTTAGCAAATGAAAGATTTTAATAGAGAACAAACAATGTATTTACCTTAATAGTGTTGAAAAACCGTAATATACATAGCAATCCATAATATCCAGTATTACAAATTTCAAAACTCCGCCATCTCTCTCCCCACATCCACCACTGCTGGCGGCTCACCTCCAACTGCGCAACGCTACGCGCTGTTCACGTCCAGCTGCCGCTGCCCAACACTACAATGGCAGACAACAATGCAAACTAGCCACAGACTGCACACAGCACAGCCAGTGATTTTCATATAGAGCGCTACGTAACGTTGCCAATAAGAAAACATAAATAGCCTACTTACATAAAGAAAACATAAACAGCCTACTTACATACATTCTAATGGACTTCATTGATGGAGAAAATTCGACGTTCAAAGCAAAGTATTCCACTTCAAAAACTACATCACTTTTATACTACCATGAATCTCTCGTAATGAGAAGTATTTTAGTCAGACCCGCAGTTGGAGTAACATTAGAAACTCAATATTTCGCGCTAGACAGAGCTTTAGCACAAACAACTGACCGCACCAACACGAAATGATTTTATGAATACGAGGAGTTGTTAATTTTACCAGTTTATTGTTAGGCACACGATGTGCACTGCTGTTTGTACCAGTGAAAGGAAACATGACAACCTATATAGAGTGGCCTTCACTTGATGTTGTGAGTCATCCTCCACCCTACCATAGAAATGGAATACACGAGACTTGCTGGAAAATGAAGACACAAAGTGCATAAGATATTTCTATAACTCTGAATTTTAGTATAAACTTTATATGCGCTTAGTATATCCATTTAATTACTCTGCTAACATAAACATCACGACCAGGCTGACGTTTTGCGATGCCGGACAAGATATTTACGTTTTTTTTATATACTTTAAAAAGTGGTTCTTCCAGCCAACTCACCATTCCGTCTCGACCGTCGTCGTTGTCTTGTAAAGACAGGTATTCGTCCGACTTAAGGAAGGTGTAAAAGTCTCACGGGATCTGGACTATACAACGAATGCGACAGAACGTTTCACACCAAGGACTGCATCAGTACCACGCAATATGTGGACGAGCGTTATCGTGCAGTAAACTGATACCCAACAGTAACATTTAGAATTATTTGATTTCAATTTCGAATCAGCCTTTGTGTCATTAACAGCAGACCTGTAGAATAACAGTTTGTTCGTCTTTAGATTGTTCAACAATTGCCTTGCCAGTGCGAGGTCGGCTGTTGTTAACAAAAAGACTATTCATGATTTAGAAGTTTATTTCAATTTTCATCAGTGTCCTTTCTATCGCCACAGTAGTTGAAATGGTGTATACGCCATGAGCTTTTGAATACTGTAAACATTGTTCAGTGCGTATTTGTATGTTAAACAAATGTGTACTGTTTTCTAAGCGGAAGTGGGAATTCACCCGTATGAGCCTACATACGTGTAGGATATGTATGGGAACCTGCCTAATGACAGCATTCAAGTGGCCTGTGTACCAGAAAATTTTCAGTGAATCTGGGGCCTGAATTCGATCCAAATGTAGGTATTCTAGCAGTCACGCAAGCCGGCAGTGCGTGTGTTAGGCCATTCAAGCATACACCGTCCCTTCAAAATGTTGCGAGACTAATTTTTTTCCTGGCGTATAAGCGACGTCAGCGCAGTAACTACTATGCCAATTTGAACTAAAAACTGTAAACAACATATGTACATACGACCAGTCAGCTGCGTGTAGACAGTGTTAAATAGTGGACGTGCTGCTGTGGCATGTCAGCGTTGTTGTCAAAAATCGCAATGGGGCACCACCTTAACATCTCTGCATCAAGTATGCAAGACACTCCTCAGAATATTTTAAAGAAATGTGCGAAGTTTGACCCGTAAACGTTAGCTCCCTAAGAAAAACCTCCGCAACTTGACCGAAATACAAATCCGGACAATTCTTTTCTGGAAAAATCAGCTCAGGCGACGAGACTTGGTGTTATCAATACGAACCTATCACAAAACTAAAATGTGCAGAAATTCACACGCTTTGATGACATAATCGACATTCAAGGCAGTGTGACGTGCGAATGGAACAATGTACCAATGAAGGACTTTTCTGAAAGTTCCTTATGGTTGTATGAACGTTCTGTGCGACGTACTCAAGTAGGGGAGTGAGCTGAAGCATTAAAACCATCAGCTTTAGGATTCTCTACTTCAATTAATTCAGTTTCGAAAATGATGGCAGATAGTATGCTCCCTAGGAAAAATAGATCTGAGGTTGTACTTTATACTAAAGTTGAAGTTTTGACAATTTCCCTTTATGAGTGAATATGTTTGGTGACATTCCAATGATTGGTACTTTCTCTAATGTGTAACATGAGCTGCTCGAGTTTCTCAACCATTAAGTTACAGTTCATTAACACATCACGTTTAAACAGGACTTTTTGAACTGATAATAACAGAGAAAAATTAACTACAACTATTCACTATTTTTCAATTTTTGAGTGCATCAGACGGCGTTTTGGAGCGCCATTTGCCGTCCGAGACAAGCAAGTCCTCTCTGGGCTTCACCTGCCTCAATTTATATCACGGTAGCGCGTTGTTTTTGTTTTACAGAGATCAAAACAGCACTTTCTGTGTAAATAAATATCTATAAAGTCACATAAAGTGGTTCGACGAAAAGAAAGGTTTAGTCTACAAAACGGACCAGTATTTTGATAAAATTCTCATTGCATAAAAATTTTTGCCGGAGCAGCTTTTTCTTGCCGTTAATGAACATTTCTGGTTGTAAATGTTAATGTACTTACCTGCATTTTTAAAAAAATAATATTGCACCAGATTTTCCAGTACTTACATGTTGATTAACAATAGCTCATCATTTAAAAGTAGTAATAGGATACCATGATATTACCGACAAAGTCTTGATAGATTAAGCAACTCGCTTCACCATGCGCATCAAGAATGGCTCGTTTTGCTTTCTCTAGAGGTAAATTTTGTCGAGAACTGTGGAAGATGCCTCTGCAGAACATATTCTGCATAGACTGCTGTCTTCGGTAACGATAGATTTGGGAATGGTAATCTTATCCCAGCTGTGGAGTTTACGAAGTTCTCTTTCTTTAAAACATTCTTCGAGTCCAGATTTCTCCTACGATAGTTTTTCGGCTGTTCGCTATAGTTCTCCTGAATATTCGGCTACCTGTCTCGGTTAGGAATGACTTCCAACAACTTTTTCTCTTACCTTAATGTTACAGACCACCAGAATCTCAAACAATGCGAACTTCTATACGGCTCTTGTCGACCTGTATGTCTCACAAGAACATAGCCCCAAGGTTGAGCATCATCTCCCTAGCTTTTAGATAGTGTGTTAACAAGCAAGTGAAAGATAAATTTCCATATCAGTACCTGCACGAAATATTCTTACATCAACAATCAAGTAACAAGTAAGAGCTGTAAGTAAGTTTCGTAATTTACCAAAATATAATATGCTGATGGTCATTTGAGGTAACATGTGGCAGATTCACCACTATGAGGTTTCCGCAATTAATTTTCTGAAAAGTTTAATAAACAATCCAATGAAATAGAATTTGGAAGAGAGCAATATTATTTCTGTTGGAACAGCATGATAATAATTCTCGTAAGTAAAACTTATTAATACATATTGTCTACAAAACAAATACAAAAAGGAGCACATTCGCTTTAAGGCAGTAAGCGTATTATCAATATCCATACGAATATGATTGTCTTTGCTCTATAGAAAGCAAACCTAATTACCATTAAATATTAAATAAAGTTGCTCCATCTGAAATAGAAACCAAAACTTTACCAGTCTTCAGTTATTCTTTTTAATAATTGGTTGCCTTTTCAGACTTCACAACACTGATTTGATTATTCTAACCACAGAACCTGGACTTCAATGAGTTTTTCAGTTCGATTCATATTAATAGATGTCCACAATGAAATTAACGTTTTGAAAACACAATACTCGCAGTCTGTCTGGTGAGAGATTGGATCTCAATACCTGTTACTCTGAACAGGGGGGATGCGGAGCTACCCCAACCCTCCAGTTAAATGTTACTCTGTGTACAATGACGTGACAACTTGCACGCCTGCACGCGGTGGAATACAGAGAGGACGTAAGAACGTAATTTACAGATGGACAACAGTACAGACTGGTTTGAACAAAAGCATTTTCAGTATTAGTCCGTGGCCTAATGCGCAAAATGATTTTATTCAAATTGACAATGACCAGGGAGCTTAAGAACTTATATTGCAAACCTCGTTTGCAGGTCAAATTAAAAGCCTTAAAGAGGAGAATTTGCGGTCGAAGAAGCACTCAGTAGTCCACGGTTTGTATTCTGAAGAAATAAAAGAAATCTTCCGGTGCGTTTCCAAAAACAGACATAATAGGATGGGAGACTACTTTTGCTGGGACAGCTCCATCTTTAAAAGTAACATAGATGAAGACGTAGAAAAAGTTAGAGACAACTCCATCACTTGTATGTAGCTGTAGCTACAAATCAGAAATAAGTGAATAAATACATTCAAATTAGAAACTTAAGAGAAACAACAAATGTTTTAATCGTAGATTAGCAATTAAGATATTGAAAAATAAATAATACTCCTAAGATCAAGGAAAGATTGACCTGTGAGATATTCTAAACGTGACATTCATGATGTACTATTTATGATGGACACTCTACAGTGCCACAGACGGAATACTCTCATGAAGCTCTGAGCAGAATGTATAGGACATTATCAAGGAGAAATTGTTGGAAACGCTCGTATTGAGCCTTGTAACAGCTACAAGGTAGAGCACCTGAGTACCAGATTGTGGAGGTATCCACGAATCGCTATACAACACAGAAATATTACGACTGTATCACTCTCTAAACTTTCTGATTCTAGTTTTTGTGAGCACATCGTACAGGCCACAGGTATAACTTTCTGTTAATGTTTGTGCTTCTAACTCTGTTTTATCCATTTTACGACTCTATTTTCCATTCGTTTACAAGATCACATCGTGGAGCATAGCTGTGTGTAATTCTAGGCCAAACACCTGGTCATCTGCTGTGGACAGTCGATTGTGCGCTCGCGGCCGATTGGATAATTTCAACTCCAAGAGGGCTGGAGTGTATATGCTGTTATAAGCACCCGCAGCGCAAGTAAAAAAATCTCGCGCACGGATAGTTGGTAATAAACATGATTCCACAGAGAAGTCTGCTTTGCCTCTTAATTAATAAGAGAACGCCTCAGACGCCTAGCTTGGTATACAGCGGTATTGACTGCACAGCGGACCAAAGAATGAAATACGTTTACACCACTCCAGAAAAATGCGTCAGTACACAATACTAACTTTGTTAACAAACTATTGTACAGTGCATCGATCAATATTATCGATTTTCCATCCTATTCCAGTCGCGTACTGAGCGAGGGAAAAATTACTGTCTATATGGCTGTGTACGCAGCCTAAACTCCTTCATATCATTCTCATGATTTCTACATGAGATATGAGACACTCTTACATTATTCTTCGAATGCAAATTCTCTAAGTTCAGTCAACAGAATTTCACGAGAACTACGGCGTCTCTCGTCCAAGGATTCCCATTTACATTCGCCGGGCATTTCTGTTAACCTTCCGTATGGGTTGTACTGACCTGTTATGATCCTAGCAACGCGTCTCTGAATTCTTTCGATGCCTGTTCTCGTGCCTACCAGATAACGTCTCCAAACACTGGAACAATATTCCAGAACTGATCGCGCTAGGGGACTGTATGTTATTTCGTTTATAACTACATTATGTTTTCTCATAATTCTTCGAACACATTAAGTCTCCCATTCGCCTTCCCTTATATAATGTGACGTCCACAAGATACTCACCACTAATTTTGTAATTAGATACTATGGGCTTCTCTCTCTTTATTACAGGCGTTTATCCACATTTAATAACAGCTGTCATTCATTAAATAAGATGGAAATTTTGTCCAAGCCTTCCTGCAATTCCCAAAGATCGTCCAACGATGATATCTTCCTGTAGACAACAGGAGTAGGAGCACTTCTGCAACTTTCTTTGCGTTGAAATTGAAACTAAATAGGGTTTCATGCAGTTACAATTGTGATAGCGATCTTCTTCAAGTATTTTTCACATCAACAACATCCAATCACTTTAAAAGAATGACTCGGACGTGCAGCCGATTTAAAATTTGAATTTCATACGGTTCAGCCAGTCACTTCGAACAACAGAATCGAACTTTCCTGTTAATACTTTACGTCATACGTAACACATTTACACAAGGAATAAGCGAACAAGCTGAAAATATCATATAGGGTCGAAATGATATTGCCGCATGTTGTGCGTCGTACGCCGCGTTATAATGGTTGTAGTCGCTGGCCGTTTCGGTTCCTTCTTCCTACAACGGCTTATGATTTAACGTTTGTGATTTTTGGGAAGCTTGTGGGTCTTACTTATTCATCGAATACTGTAATTTTCTGGAAATTTTGTGAATGTGTGAACAGGAGTGCACTATGTCGAAGCAGACAGTTCAGATCCGTCTGTACTTTAGTATGTACTCAATTAACATACTTTCAGTGCGAAGATTATGTAGACGACCAAGCCCTCGTAACTGGTACCCGATTCGTTATTCTACGTAAAAATTTGTTCCTTGGAAAGATTCTGCAAGTTACGTATAATTGTCTGAATGTTATGAAATTGAAAATGTACTGCAAGGCACTCGTAGAAAATATCGAAACCTACCAATAAGCTGGCATCAGTATGTTATCTCCGTGGTTACTGGAGAGTATCGTAACGAATAAAAATTTAGCAGAATCAACTGCAATTTTCCAGTAGGCGTTTTTTCCATTATTTACTTAAATGTATACGTGTTACCTGGATCTGGGTGAGCTCTGCGACAGACTCATGAATTTTGTAAACAACACAGTTTGCCGCTTTAGTATAGTTTAATGGTAATATTTATTTGACCGAAACGCGTTTCGTCAGCACAGTTTTTAAATGTCAGATGTCAACCTGATGATGGCAGCAAGCTGCTGAAACGTGGATGAAGCAGCAAGCCGTCTCGTTTATTAAAGTTTCCAGTATTGTAACTACACATTACTTATTGTTTTATTGGACGGATTTCCCATCATTTTCATCCGAATTCCAAGATCATAACGACCTACTCCTACTGACCGTGCCGCAGTAAAAAGCGATTAAGAAGTCGCCCTTTGTCGACTGTGCCGGGCCAGCGCAGCCAATACAGGAGCTTTTCTTGCGAGGACGGGAGCAGCAGCGGCAGGCATTCTCGTTCTCCGATCCCGTCTCTAACTCCGGAACGTGATGTTTTCGGCTACGTGCCTTACCTGCAGAGTCTCAGACGCTCTGCTCTCAAGACTTCTCTGTCTGTGGTTCGTAGAATGTTAAGGAAGTAACAGCTAGATGATATTGAAAATTTATTCACCACACACACAGGATATAAAAGAAACGGCTCTAAATTGTATTTTTATTTGCTGATAAAACCTTTGGAGCAGTCTATTGCTACCAGCCTCTTGTTATCAAGTAACAAATTAACCATCTATCTGACCGCCTCCTCCTTCCTAGCTGAGATACATTTTTTGCCCTTCGCCATGGTTTGTATTTGTTCAGTGCAATTCACAACTTCTACTACACTTCTGTTCGAACCCCTGTTCTGATTTAAGTTTCCGTGATACCGCTGATTTGTGTGAGGCGAATCTTGGAGTCGTTCCTTAAACAACGTCACGATGATCATCCTTGTTCTTTCCAACACCGTGAAATAATCGTCAGAAAAAATGAAAACATTGTCAAAATTAATAAAATGATCCGGGCTAATATGCCGCGGTCGAATGGATTTCACCTTAAAACCCAACGCTTCGTTCCCATCTGTGGAGGATATTTTTAAGGGGGATCTTAGCTACTTTGAATGTTGAGTTCACACCCTGACTAGCTACTGATTCATTCGACCGCAGCATAATAGCCCGGAGCATTTTATTGATTGTGAAATTTCCGGCCGTGGAAGTTTACATTTTACGAAACGTTGTCAAACATTACTAACCGTGATATCAATCTCCTGTACCTACAGCGAGTTCCATTCCTGCTAACATTTCAAATAATTGAGTACTGGAAGAATGGAGTTCCTACTCGAATGATAATTGCATTCACGTCCCGTTGCCATCGTGAGTGAGTTCAGGTTGAGAGATAATTACCAATTTGAAAATTTAACGCTTCAAAACGTCCTAGAACAGATTTTATTTCATCCCTGATAACGATATACTCAACTAGCGCTGAATAAGAGTACAGCAAAAATCTAATATTTTTATTGACTTTATGGGCAATATACCAGTGATAAAGATCGAAAAATAGGTGAAATACTATGAACACATGTTAACAATAAGATTAAGGAGGGATAGTGTCTGGCGTGTCTCTAAAAGAACTACGCATATCAGTTAAAAAGTGAAAATGGAAAATCTCCAGATCCAGGAGAAATTCCCAGGGAGCTGATAATAAATGCAACAGGAGACACCCTAAAAATAATTCAGATTACCTTTAAGAAGCCTTTGATTAAACATGAAGGACCCCCCCCCCTCGCCTGCTTCCAAAATAATGGAAATAAGCCTACTTGATACCATTTCATAAGAAAAGATAGAAAAAAGATTGCTACAATTACCGCATCAATGAGAAGGTTCTGCAGTGGAATTACTAGAGAGCGTCTTGAGACTGAAATCATAATACGGGTAGAAGAGAGTTGCTTTAACGCAGGCCAATCCTGTGTAGATAATCAATATAAATATAAAAGTAAGCGTACAATGTGCACACAGTATGATGTGATAGCCATCTAATCCCAATCCGTGAAGGAGGTTCCTGTTTTTAACTGAAGGGCGTGATTTTGAAGACATAAGGGCTGGGAAATTTCTCCCTCTAGAAATTTCTAGAACATTTCAGAACATTCTAGAGTATTCGAGAACATTCCAGACCATTCGAAAGTATTCGAGAGCATTACAGAACATTCCAGAACGTTCCGTAATGTCCCACAATGATCCGAGATGTTCTGGAATGTTCGGGAACAGTCTGGAACATTCGGGAAGATTCCAGAATATTTGGGAACATCCCGGAACATCCCAGATCATTGTGGAACATTACAGAACACTCTCGAATGTTGCGGAATGTTCTGGAATATTGTGGACTATTCGAAGTTTTTTTTGGTATGTTGAGGAATTCGCCACTGGTGGGGCTACCCATTGGTAGGGGTATATAAAGCAGGACCCGTCGTGGGTTTTAACGTCAGTTTGTTATCAATGACAAAAGGAGGGCCCGAAAAAGTAGTGCAGCGCGTGAATAAAAACGAACAGTGAACTGTGAGCAGTCAAAGCGATACAGTGACTGAATATAAATCGAAAATAAAGTGTGAAAAGTATGTAAATTGTACTTAATGTATTGATTAATAAGAAGTTGATTTGATTTATATTTTAGACAATGCCTAAACTTAAAAGAGGAGGTGTAGTAATCCACACATATTACGTATGTGTGTGTGTGTGTTTTCCTCATATGTCTTAAGATCAGGTGACAATCACTGGGGGGGGGGGGGGAGAGGTTGTAATAAGAACGATCTACCTATGAAAGATGGGGAAAGGGGAGCTGAAAAAGGACCGTAGCCCGTGACACGTTAATTTCCAGACTTAATTCACCCAGTATTTGAGAATGAGGAATAAGAACACTTAGCAAACTTGCATAATCTTTACAGAATTTTTTCCGCTGACAACCCTCATAAATAATGAAAGGAAAAATGTTCACCACTTATTACTTTTCCGCTCTTCGTGCAGTAAAAGTACCGCATGAGGCATGACGTTATATTTATTAATTATTTTGTACTAACTGTATGGGCGACACATTTTACAGACAGCACGCACATATAGCACTGAATGAAAGAGCAAAATTATATCATTGTAATACACGTAGTTCAGGAGATATGATATCATAAACAATGAGATCCCTGAAAAATACTGCATCATTTTTTTTCGCAATAAATTTCACAGACAGTGTCCACATATGCTGCTGTATATACCTGCAATGTTATATCATTGTACAACTCATAGTTCAGAAGATATGACATCACAAACATTAAGGAAAAGGCCAGACGCTACGTGGTAAAGGCGTGGATGCACAGCTGTAAATAAAACCGTGGCAACGCCGGGTTTCTTTACTAATATATTTAATATAAAAGAGATAACTGCAAAAAGAGCAATGGGAAGAGATACACACACTACTTTCATAGATTTACAAAAAGCATATGTCACTGTCCTATTAAAACATCTAACCTAGTGTCCAATATTAAAGCAAAGAACGACTAATTCCACGTTTTGTGTCTAATTGACGATATAATCATACAAACTGGCAACAGATGTCCGTACGATCGTGTTCTACAAGGAAGGTGGAATTCCGGTCAACGGACAACCACGCCTATGATGACGTCAGAGCACCTATCAAACGAAGTAGTATTTGCCAGGTAGTCCCTCACAGATAGTGCAGAATGACACAAGAGAAAACACCTACCAAACACTCTACGGTGGACCGCCATAGGAAGACTGGAAGCAGGACAGTCGCAAACTGATGTGATCCGATGGCTTAATGCGAATCGTTCTGTTGTTTCTCGGACGTGGCTACAATTTATAGCGATCGAAATTGTATCCCGGAGACTAGAGCAGGGCCGATGATTTGTGACATCAGGAAGAGGGGGCCGTTATTTGGCTGTAAGGGCATGATGGTACCACCTTAGTACTGCACGGCAACTGGTATCTGACACCACAGCGTCCACTGGATGTGTTGTCTCGAGGCGAAGAGTGTACAGAAGACTTCAGCATAGTGGCCTTTATTGTTGGAGATCTGCTGTTTGTGTACCTCTGACACGTCATCACAGAAGGGAACATCTGGATTGGAGTCGTCAGCAAGCCACCTGGACGGTTCTTTTCACAGATGAGTCTGGATTTGGTCTGGAGAGTGAATCTCGACGGATTCGCATCTGGGGGATACGTGAAACTCGGTTTCTGGACCCAGAGAAGGAGGGTCGGAAGCCACACTGGGTAAGGGGGAGGAGGTGGTATTGATTCAGGTGCTGATGAATACGACAGGAGAGGATAGATTCGAAGACCTTAGATAGGAAGAGGTGATGGAAGGGGGTTTGTTGGGTTTGAGGAATAAGAGGAGACAGGAAGCCTTCCACAGGTCAGGTTAGAAGCCCGTAGAGAGGATGATGTTATAGATATTGGCAAGGACAGTCACGAAGGAGAAGGGGCTTTCTCTAAGGTGGCAGTAGGTGACACAGTCGTGAGCAGGGACCGTGTTGCATTTGGACTGGAGGATAAGTTTAATGTCTTGTGCTGTGATTGGAGTGTTGATGTCAGAGGGGGCAACTGTACTGGAGACTAGGAACAAATGGAGCAACCAAGGTATCAGCACATTCCATATTGGTGAGGAAAAGAGAATAATCGAAGTGGGGATCATCAGGGACAGAGAAGACCTTGGAAAGGTGGGAAGTGAAGTGGTTAGCCTTACTGAGGTTGTCGGGAAGGGGACGAGCGTTATGGAGAAGGGGGTTGTGGGGAGCGGAAAGGGAACCAGTGAGGCGATGGAAGGCGGACCAGTACTTGGAGGAGTTGATAGGGAGGGTGGCGTTGAGTCGTGTGCAGGTCTGGCGCCAGTCTCGGCGTTATGTTGCTGTAATAAGGTTCCGTATGTGTCGCTGTATTTACCGGTGGCGTTGGAGTGTATACCTGTCACGAGTGTGCAGGAAGGAGCGATAGAGGTGTAGGGATTCGTGAAGGAGGACTACACCCCACAGAGGGAGAGTGGGACGGTGGGGGTTGATGGTTTTAGTAGGAACATGGGGCTCCATGGCTTCAGTAATTGCCTTCTGAAGGAAGGACGAGGCTTGGATGATGTCGTCAGGATGGTGATAGGTAAGAGGGTGGCATTCGACCCGGGTGTCGATGGATTCCTTGTAGGCTTCCCAGTTGGCATGGACGACCTTGGGAGAGGGTGCAGGGTGGGGAGCTGGAGGGGGGTGGTGAGCAGACATTATGGTGAGAAGGACGTGCAGGTGGTTGCTACCTGTGGGTGCAAGGATGTCGATGGTGATATGCCCAAGGAGGTTGGCAGAGACAATGGAATTTACAGAGGAGGTCCGTGTGAAAGGAGGGAGAGGAGTACTTGATGAGGAGTGAGTCCCTGCGAGGAATCAGCTGGGAGATACATTTGTATCTCCATGGTGAGGGTACGGGCATCAAGGAACTTAGGGTCCAGGGTTGACAGGACAAAGGTGTGGAGGTTGGGGGCTGGGGTATGTGTGTCAGGAGAAGGTGTGGTGACTTTTTGTTGGAAGTGGCAATGACGTACTTCTGGTTTTTTTTGGAGACTGTAGGCTGCGAGGGTGGAGAGGGACATGGAAGAGAGGGAAGTGGCAGGTGACAGAAACCCGTAGGCGTGGTGAAGGTGCCGGGAGAAGCAGCTGGTTCAGTGGTGGCGATTGTGGCCGATGCGATGTGATGCATGCGAGGGATCCAGATGATGAAGTGACGAGGGGTGAGAGAGGGGAAGCTGACCACCTAGGGGTGGAAGCAGAGGCATGCATGAAGTTGGGGGCAGGGGTGGTAGCTGTTGTGGGTGTGGAGGCTTGGGAAAGGGTGTAGATGTGAGAGTACACAGCAGAGGAGGAGATGGGAGAATGGATGAGCGGGCGAGGGGAGGTGAGGTATAAGGAGAGAAACCGGGGGCTGTACTCCAGGAAATGACAGTGGAAGAGGAGGAGGGGGAGGTGTAGATGACAGTGGAGGTGGGAAGGCTCATGATCGATGGACGGCCACAGACTGACGAAAGGACAGCAGGCGGAGGTGACGATAGACGGTGCAGACGGACGGATAGCAGGTGGCGGCGACGATGGACAGCGGCCGACAGAGGGCGACGGACGGACGGCAGGCGGTGGCGAGCACCAGGCGGCGTCGGCGGTGGCAGCGAGCGCCAGACGGCAGCGAACAGGCAGGCAAGTGCGCAGGCAGGCTACGGCAATGGCGGACGAACGACAGTGGCCGGCAGGCAGATGGACAGCGACAGACAGGAGCTTCGAAAACATAGACTTCACCCTGAGGATAACCCAGGCTCTGCAATCTGTTGTCTTCGAAGGAGGGGAACCAACCCTCGAGATGCCTTAACTCACCCTTTTTTCTTCTTTATTGTGATTTCATTCCCCTGCCCCATGTGGGCAGGGGATGGCTGTCAGCGTCCCAATCCGCCGCTCTTCAGCCAAGTGGCATGGCAGCTAATACAAGAAGAAAATGTTACACATAAAGGCGATAAAAAGGAGGACATAAAACAGAGTAAGGGGAGATAATGGAGACAGAATGAACTGACATGGAGACGTTCATGGGGGGACAATTAAAAAAGTCGACATAAGGTTAAAAAACACAGTTTGTAAGTAGGCTGTTTATGTTTTCTTTATGTAAGTAGGCTGTTTAGGTTCTTATATTGGTAACGCCGCCGCCACGTAGCGCTCTCTGTATAAAAATCACTGGCTGTGCTGTGTGCAGCCTGTGGCTAGTTTGCATTGTTGTCTGCCATTGTAGTGTTGGGCAGCGGCAGCTGGATGTGAACAGCGCGTAGCGTTGCGCAGTTAGAGGTGAGCCGCCAGCAGTGGTGGATGTGAGGAGAGAGATGGCGGAGTTTTGTAATTTGTCATGAACTGCTATATATATGATGATATTAAGCTGGCAGTAGTGGCGCTCGCTGTATTGCAGTAGTTCGAGTAATGAAGATTTTTGTGAGGTAAGTGATTTCTGAAAGGTCTAGTTTAATGTTACTCAGGGCCATTCTTTTGCAGGGATCTTTGATAGTCAGATCGCGTTGCGCTAAAAAATATTGTGTGTCAGGTTAAGCACAGTCTGTCAGGTTAAGCACAGTCTGTCAGGTTAAGCACAGTCATGTATAATTGTTCTAAGGGGACGTTTCATAAGGTTAAGCACAGTCGTGTACAATTGTTCTAAGGGGACGTTTCAAGTTGACGATTCGTAGTGCACAAAAAAGACATGCAAGTCACACGCACAGGTTAAAAGTTGGCACAGTATTAAAAACACTCCAGAACAATACACTTTAAACCCACTTAGAGCACACACGATGAAGAATAAAACTCCCAGGTGGGACCTGCCGAGGAAGAGGCCTGAGAGGATGTAAAAGGAGGGGAGAGCAAGGTGCAGCAGGGTAGGGGGCGGGATGAAAAGAGTAGGGGCGTCAGCGGGGGCACCAAGAGGCAGGAGATAGGTGGGGTGGGAGATGAAGAGGGAAGACAAGGCAGGAGGGAGTGCAGAGACACTGAAGGGGAGCACAGGAGAGGGAGGGGGCATAGGAGGGGATAACCGCTCAGTAGAAGGGAGGGGGAGGAGAGGGAGCGCTGAGGAGGAGGCAGTAGGAAGGTGGGGTTAGAGTTGGTACGAAGGGTAGACGTCAGGACGAACCTTAACTCCTTAACCCACCTTTTTTTTTGTTTATTGAGATTCGATTGCCCCCGAAGGGCACGGGCTGGCAGCAGCATAGCATACTGCTCTTCAGCCTACACAATTTGTTTTCAAAACATGGAGATAATAACTAATTAAAACGGGCGATAAAATCGGAGACTGAAATGGTAACATGGCGGAAAATCGTGGAACTTGAAACATAGAGCAAAGGGTTGATGATGCTAATAAAATACATATGAAGCAGACAGGTAAAATAATAGACAGACAATTAAAAAACACAGTGACAGTCTGGTTTCTGTTTACAAGAGATATAAAATTCACACCCAGTGACAGCATGATTTCTGTTCACAACACTTTGGAAAGACGAACAACACTGAACATTCACTTAAACACTGCACTAAAAAGTTGGCACAAATATGACATACCACAGCAGAGGCCAGACGAGGGGCGGGGGGGGGGGGGGGAACCTGGACAGATGACGGGAAAGAAAAGAGGGAAGAGGAGGAAAAACGAAGGGGGGAGGGGGGGAAAGGAGCCAATGGAGGATGAGGACCCATAAGAGAGGGGGGGGTGCTGGGCAGACGCGACATGGAGTGGGGAAAGGCAGAGGAGGAGGATACAAAAGGACTCAGGTGGGGGGACGGGGGGTGGGGGGAGAAGGGAGGCAGGGAGAGGTTAGGTGGGGAGAAAACGGGATGGAAGGGGGGAAGAGGAAGCCCAGGGAAAGGATAGAGGAAAGGAGAGGGGTGAGGATCAGAGTCGATAGGAGGGATAAATGGAGGGAGAGAGGGCATCATCCAGGAGGGGGAGTTGACGGAAGCCACCTTTGGAAAGGAGATGAAGGGTGTAGAGATGGAGGGTAGGGCGACACAACAGTGAAGGCGTGTCAGAGGGCAGGGATGGGAGAGGAGAAGACAACCAGGGGTTGAGGGGGATCAAGGTGGCGGGAGGTGTAGAGTATGCGGATATGTTCGAGGAATAGGAGCAGATGGGGTAAAGGAGTGAGGTTGTAGAGTATCTGTGTGGAGGACGGGAGGCGTACATAGAAGGCGAGGTGGAATGCATGGTGCTCGAGGATCTGGAAGGACTTAAAGGACTTATAGAATTTTTCGGGGGGGGGGGGGTGGATATACAGGTGGGACTGGTATAACAGAGGATGGGACGGATTAAGGATTTGTAGGTTTGAGGAGTCAGAGGCGGTTGTGGGCTTTGGATTGGATGGAGTGGAGATGAGGTTGGTTGGTTGGTTCTTTTGGGGAAGGAGACCAGACAGTGAGGTCATCGGTCTCATCGGATTAGGGAAGGACGGGGAAGGAAGTCGGCCGTGCCCTTTGAAAGGAACCATCCCGGCATTTGCCTGGAGTGATTTAGGGAAATCACGTGGAGATGAGGGATCCAGTTGAGGTGACAGTCAATGGTGAGGCCAAGGTAGGTGAGGGTGGGGGAGAGGCGGACAGGACGGGTGCAGATGATAAGGGAGAAATCCAGGAGCTGGAAGGAGTGAGTGGTACAACCTACGATGATTTCCTGGGTCTTGGAAGGATTGATTTTCAGGAGCCACTGGTTACACCATGCGGCAGAAAGGTCAAGGTGATTCTGGAGAAGGCATTGGGACCATTGGAGGGTAGGAGCGAGGGCAAGGAATGTGGTGTCATCGGCATACTGCAAGAGGTGTACTGGAGGGGGGGGAGGGTTGGGGCATATCTGACATGTACAGGAGAGAGGAGAGGGGAGGACAGAGCCCTGGGGTACACCTGCAGAGAGGTAGAGGGGCAGTGGGAGAGGAAGGAGGCCATCAGATGCATGTAGTTGACAGGAAGGGCGTAGGTTTGGAGTTTAAACAGGAGACCGGGATGCCAGACATGGTCATAGGCCTTTTTGAGGTCGATGGAGACAAAAATGGTGGAGCGACAGGAGTTAAGCTGGAGGGAGAAGAGATGAGTGAGGCGTAGAAGTTGGTCATCGGCAGAGAAGGAAGGTCGAAAGCCACATTGGGTGTTGGGGAGGAGGCGGTTTCGGTGGAGGTGGTGATGGATGTGCTGGATAAGAATGGATTTCAAGAACTTGCTGTACACCGAGGTGAGACATATAGGACGATAGGAAGAAGCATCTGATTGTAGCTTGTTGGATTCGGAGAACATCAGGGTACGGCAGGTCTTCCACAGGTCAGGGTAGAAGCCAGTGGCAAGGATGATGTTGTAGAGGGTGGCAAGGACTGCAAGGAAGGAGGGAGAGCAGTGTTTGAGGTGGCGGTAGGTAACGTGGTCGTGGCCAGGAGCAGTTTTGTGTTTATTGCGGAGTGTGAGGCTGATGTCCTGTGTAGTGAAGGGAGTGTTAAGTTCAGATGGTGGTGTGTGGCCCAAGTACTGGAAGCTAGAAGCAAGGGGAGGAACAGAGGTATTCGTATGGTTGATGACGTCAGGGAACAGGGAATAATCAAATTGGGGATCATTTGGGATGGAAAAAACATCGGATAGGTGAGAGGCAAAGTGGTTAGCCTTACTGAGGAAAGGGCGGTCATCAAGGAGGAGAGGGTACTAGGGGGTGGGACAGTTCCCAGTAAGGCGGTTCCCAGTAAGGCAGTGGAAAGCAGACCAATACATGGAAGAGTTTATTGAGACCGTGGTGTTGAGTTGTGTACATGTCTGGCGCCAGGCGTGGCGTTTCTTCGCAGTAAGCAGGTTGCGGATGTGTCGTTGTAATTGCCGGAGGCAGGTAAGTGTGTCCCGCTCACGAGTGCAGAGAAAAGAGCGGTAGAGGCAGAGGGATTCTCGAAGGAGGATGGCCTGTGGAGGCAGGGCTGGGTGGTGAGGGTGGATGGCTTTGGTGGGGATATGGGTGGCGACGGCGTCAGACAAGGTCTGGTGCAAGAAGGCAGTAGTGCGAGAGATGTCATCAGGATATTGAAGGGTAAGGTGGTGGCCTTTAACCTGGGTGTGAATGGAGTCCCAGAAGGCATCCCAGTTGGCATGGGAGTAATCATAGACAAGTTTAGGAGGGATGTTGGGGCGGGCAGCAGGGTGTGGATGGCGACCAGTAGAAATAGTGAGGAGAACGGGAGCATTGTCACTGCCAATGAGGTCAAGGACATCTGCAGTGATGTGCCCAAGGAGGTCAGAAGAGGCAAGGACCACATCAGGAGTGGTGTTGGAGTCGGGTTGGGTGTGCTGGGGGAGGGGAACCAGGTGTCCCTGGAGGGTGGTGATAAACCGATGCCACCACTGGAGGTCGGCAGGAGCACGGCTGTGGATATTGAGGTCGGCGGCAATCACGTAGGTGGAGAAGGTGCAGTCAATGTGGGCCAGGAAATTGTACAGGATGGGGGTGCGAGGACGGACATAAGTGGTGGCACCGGTGACGGTAAGGGTGGGGAAGAAGAGGCTGAGGGTGAGATGCTCGGCAGGATTGTTAAGGAGAGGTTGGGGCCAAACAGGGAGGTGCTTGAGGTGGTCTATAGCAACTCCGCCACGCGCCAGAGGGTACGGGTTATCGGTGTGGTGAAGGGTGTAAGGAGCTGTGGAGATGGAGATACGGGGTTGAAGGAAGGTTAACTCACCTTTGAGTCAGTTCCTACACAGTGCCACGATAGTTGCTCACAACATGAGAAAGTTGTGCATGCAGTGTATCTGTTCACGTTTCTTTTAATAACTTGGTCCTCATTGTAGTCACAACGATTCATAACATCAAACTATGTTATCGTATTTTTCATAATGTACATTTGTTAGCATAAAAAGCTGATGTAATATCATGGAAATCACACTGTATCAATATATCTAGTGGTCAGCATCTGCAAGTAAACATTTCTAAAACAGTTTTTCCGTAATATAATCATTGGTTTAGGGAAAATATTAAAAAGCCTATCATCAGTAAATATGCTTCACGATCGTGTAAATAATTTAAAAATGACCCTGAAATAGATTTATTTGAATCTACAACGCTAGAGGGCATAGTTGTATGACCTTGTTTTGTATTTCAGTTCTGCATGGACAAGATACAGTATTGTAATAAGAAATATATGCATTTTAACTGTATTCTATAGTGTTGTTGATGATTTTATGGCTTCATAACTCATATTTCTAGAAAAGACAATTATATTGGTACATGAGGAATTGAAAATTGCTTGTAAATCCACTGAACAGCTCAGTCAGCGCTAGTAGCGTTCATATTGCATTGCACTATGTTTTTAGAGCAATATATTTTTTATTCTATAATTCTGGATTTTATTTAATATAAACCTTTGTACAGCCTGTTTTCTTCGCCTGTACAAAAAAATGCTATGTATCGCAAATGTATTCAGTAAAGAGGGCGCTGATGGTCTCCACTACAAATGGGGAGCTTAGCTGTGTAGGTTTTTGTAGGCAGTAGGCTCAGTTTGAACCTTACCTGATAGTTGGCATCTTCTTCACTATGAACACCTATGTTTGAAATTATATTTTATGCACGATTGTATGATTTCACTGGACTTACTCTTGGTATGTATTTCACCTTGTAAAACTCGATGTTGTCTATTGAAAATTGACACATTGTTGATGCAATGATCGTTTTCGTTTGACTTTGTATAGTACGATTTTATTTCAACACTGAAGATGGTCAATCTGTGATTTTAATCAATGTGCAACAATAAAAAAACGGTTTCAAATTCATATGACCAATGCTGAAGTTTCCCTTGTTTGGAATGATGCATATTTCCAGCAGCCGTTCAACTGGATGACAACATCGGTCTGATTTAACTAGACACGCTATTAATCTAAGAAGGCAGCATGTTTCCATTAATTCATGGTCCATCCTCGATGATCCAGTGTCAACTGAAGTCGTAATAGAATATGCTCCTGGGTCGCGTTAGGGAACGTAGACGTCGTCTAAAGCGGCGCTCTATGTTGAAAAACGCCAGCCGAAGGGTGTGCTCAGAAATACTTGTGACTGTACACTGTCGTCAGATTATCATATATCATTGTCTATCCTGCTTTACCGACCGGAAAAATTTCCTCCGTTCACGTTCTGTGATGAGGCTTGGAAGCTGAGAACCTCAACGCCTACCCTTGGTTTCACCTTCCAGATGCTCACGACGACGGCACGTGAACATCCGACAAGCTTCGCCGCTTCCAAGCCGCTCGTTGCCATGTGAAGCACCGTAACAATTTGGCCTTTCTCAATGTCGCTTATGTCAGCGGGCTTCCCCATTTGCGACCCTTATCGTCGGTAGAATGATTTCCCAGTCGTCTCTACTCTGCTTATAAACCGTTCGTCCAAAATATTCTGAGGCTGATTTTATTCCTGGCGTATAAACGACGTCAGCGCAGTAACTACAGCGGCAACTACAACTAAGAACTGTTAACAACAGCCGGCCGCGGTGGTCTAGCGGTTCTGGCGCTGCAGTTCGGAACCGCGGGACTGCTACGGTCGCAGGTTCGAATCCTGCCTCGGGCATGGGTGTGTGTGATGTCCTTAGGTTAGTTAGGTTTAAGTAGTTCTAAGTTCTAGGGGACTTATGACCTAAGATGTTGAGTCCCATAGTGCTCAGAGCCATTTGAACCATTTTTGTTAACAACATATATGAATTCCTCCAGTCTTTGTGAGTAGGTTAATGTTAAACAGTGGACGTTCTGCCGTGTCAGCGTTGTTATGACACAAATTGCAATGAAGCAACGAACTGAACATCTCTAAATCAAGTGTTCAATACATTCTCCACAATGTTTTGAACAAGAGTGAAGTATGTAGGAAGTTTTTCCCGCATACCTTCGCACATTGAGGTGTGGATGTCTCCTACGATTTTATTGAAATTAGAAACGTGGACAGTTCTTTTCTGGAAAAAAATATCACGGGTGACGAGACCTGGTGTTAGCAATACGAACGTATCACAAAATGACAGAGAGCAGAATAGTTCTCTGGTGGTTCGTCAAGACCGAAGAAGATCCGAATGTAAAACGCGGGTTGAACAACACCTCAAAGGACTTCATTCTCAATACTTCAGTGTATATAACTGATAAATGGCACTTCTATTGGGATGTAGGGTCTTCTTTCCTTTTCTTAGTTTGACATTATGTTATGACGTATTGCATGTACTCTTATAGACCACTGGCACGCAAATTACAACCAACCGAGGCAAATTGTTCCATCTCCTTATACTGTGCTAACCAGCGCCTTCGGGTCTTGTTGCTAAGCTACCCTCAGCTCAACCGGATGCTGTTCTTAGTTGGGCAGCACATGGCGGCACCATTCACCTTCTCTTTGGCGTCTCAACACTTCTCTATTACCGACCGACTTCCGCCTCAACCCCCAAACCCCCGTACCCCTCTATTTCTCCTGTGTCATTTCATACATGATTTCTACTGCCCGTCATTCATATATTCAGTTAAACTAATTTGTAGTATTTAGAGGTTCAGATTTATGCGTTTTGAAGAGGAAAAAGATTGTAGTCTCATGCGAAAGTTCGTTTTTCACGCACATAATGAAATATATCACGTCGGATAAAGAGTAAGCAGTGTTTCACTACCACGATAGCTGTTTAAGAGGGACACATAGAATATGTAGCTTTCATTCTGTCTGCATCGTTTACGTGTGTCGAATGCATATTAGTCTGAAAAAATAAACGCCTTTCACAAACCGAGAGAGACTATATATGCTATTTCTTTAAGGAGAATACAGAATGAAAGCCAAGACAACATCTGAGCTGGGCCCACAACGGTATCCCAACAGACAGTCACCAACAATAATGACAAATAAGTGAATGTGCAATAAGTGTTGTTAACAGGACGCTGGAATACCACGCAGATGGAAACGAGCATTCCCGCAACGAGCGGAGCGAGCGAAATACATATTGTGCCCGCTGATACTCATCATCCATTCTTTGTTGCAGAGAAATTGGGAGTGCCTCTGCAATAACTACGCCCAGCGTTGTTAGTATTTTTGGCATAAGATGGCCATCGGTTTCATGCTCAAAACAGATAAATCCCCAGATGCTATGTTGCAGTTACTCCCAAACTAATAATCGGATGTTAAACAGTGAAACATTATTGAACTACAATGCTAGGAGCAGACGTTACCATATACTGAGATGACAAAAGCCATGGGAGACCTCCTAGTATTGTGTGGGGCCTCCTTTTGCCATGCATAGTGCAGGAACTCGACATAGCATGGACTCAACAAGTCGTTGGAAGACCCCTGCAGAAATACCGAGTCATACTACCTCTATAACCGTCTACAATTGCGAAAGCGTTGCTGGTGCAGGAGTTTGTGCACGATCTGACCTATCGATTATGTCCCATAAATGTTCGATGGGTTCATGTCGGGCGATCTGAGTGGCTAATTCCTTTTCTCTAATTATCCAGAACGTTCTTCGAACATATCCCGAACAACTGTGGTGCAGAGACATGACGTATTGTCATCCATGAAAATTCCATAGTTGATTAAGAACATGAAGTCAATGAGTGACTGCATATGGTCTCCAAGTCGCCGAACATAACCATGTCCAGTGAACGATCAGTTTAGTTGGGCCAGAGGATCCAGTCCATTCTATGTAAGGACAGCCCACACCGTTATGGAGCCACCACTAGTCTGCACAGTGCCGTGTTGAACCTTGCGCCTCTGGTTTCGTGGGGTCTGCGCCAGACTCGAGTCCTACCATCAGCTCTTACCGATAGAAATTGGGACTCGTCTGAGCAGATCAAGGTTTTTGACTCTTCTAGAGTCCAACCGACAATGTCACGAGCCCAGGAGAGGAGCTGCAGACGATGTCGCACTATTAGCAAAGGCACTTCCGTCGGTCGTCTCCTGTCATAGACCATTAACGCCAAATTTCGCAGCGTTGTCCTAAAGGACACGTTCGTCGTATGTCACACATGGATTTCTGCAGTTATTTCATGCAGTGTTATTTGTTTGTTGCCGGCCGCGGTGGTCTCGCGGTTCCAGGCGCTCAGTCCGGAACCGCGCGACTGCTACGGTCGCAGGTTCGAATCCTGCCTCGGGCATGGATGTGTGTGATGTCCTTAAGTTAGTTAGGTTTAAGTAGTTCTAAGTTCTAGGGGACTGATGACCACATATGTTAAGTCCCATAGTGCTCAGAGCCATTTGAACCATTTATTTGTTTGTTAGCACTGACGACTGTACGACAACTTCACCTGCTTACTGTCGTTAAGTGAAGGCTGTTGGCCACTGCGTTGTCCGTAGTGAAAGGTAACGCCTGAATATTCTCGGCACGCTCTTGACACTGTGGATTTCTGGATATTGAATTCCCCATCGATTTCCGAAATGGAATGACTCATGGGTCTAGCTCCAACTACCGTTCCGCTTTCAAAGTCTGTTAATTGCCGTCGTGCAGCCATAATCGTGTCGGAAACTGAGTACAAATGAAAGCTCCCCCCACGCGCTGACATTTTATACCTTGTGTACATGATGCTACTGCCAGCTTTGTGTGTGCATATCGCTCTCCCATGACTTTTGTCACCTCAGTGTAGTTCCACTTGAAAAAGGGAAGTTGAAACTGATATCTATTTAATTAATATAGCTATGAAAGGTGAATGTACGTCATTTAGAGAGGACTGCTTCATAATTCATTTCGGTGAAAATAAATTTACGCTATTCAAATAGCTTACGAGTATGCAGCTGGGGGACGACGTCGACAACCGCCATTATTTCGACAGGTGCACACACTGTCACTTTTGTCGACGACGTCAACTGGCTGCATTCCCGTAAATTATATGAACATTGTATAAGGCCGTAGAAACGCAGCTCCCACAAAATTACAATACCTTAAACGGTCTAGGAAATATCTTGGCGAACAGCTTAGCTGACTCACACTGTATATTGAGTTACAAAATTAATTATTCAAATGGAAAACAATTACCCTATGCGTGTAGTGTACGTGTGACAAAGATCACCTCGGCTGTATACCGTCTGATGGTTGTCGACCATCAAATCTTGCTCTCTGTTGCTACACCATATACAAGGCTATTACAAATGATTGAAGCGATTTCATAAATTCACTGTAGCTCCATTCATTGACATATGGTCACGACACACTACAGATACGTAGAAAAACTCATAAAGTTTTGTTCGGCTGAAGCCGCACTTCACGTTTCTGCCGCCAGAGCGCTCGAGAGAGCAGTGAGACAAAATGGCGACAGGAGCCGAGAAAGCGTATGTCGTGCTTCAAATGCACTCACATCAGTCAGTCATAATAGTGCAACGACACTTCCGGACGAAGTTCAACAAAGATCCACCAACTGCTAACTCCATTCGGCGATGGTATGCGCAGTTTAAAGCTTCTGGATGCCTCTGTAAGGGGAAATCAACGGGTCGGCCTGCAGTGAGCGAAGAAACGGTTGAACGCGTGCGGGCAAGTTTCACGCGCAGCCCGCGGAAGTCGACGAATAAAGCAAGCAGGGAGCTAAACGTACCACAGCTGACGGTTTGGAAAATCTTACGGAAATGGCTAAAGCAGAAGCCTTACCGTTTACAATTGCTACAAGCCCTGACACCCGATGACAAAGTCAAACGCTTTGAATTTTCGGCGCGGTTGCAACAGCTCATGGAAGAGGATGCGTTCTGTGCGAAACTTGTTTCCAGTGATGAAGCAACATTTTTTCTTAATGGTGAAGTGAACAGACACAATGTGCGAATCTGGGCGGTAGAGAATCCTCACGCATTCGTGCAGCAAATTCGCAATTCACCAAAAGTTAACGTGTTTTGTGCAATCTCACGGTTTAATGTTTACGGCCCCTTTTTCTTCTGCGAAAAAAACGTTACAGGACACGTGTATCTGGACATGCTGGAAAATTGTCTCATGCCACAACTGGAGACCGACAGCACCGACTTCATCTTTCAACAGGATGGTGCACCACTGCACTTCCATCATGATGTTCGGCATTTCTTAAACAGGAGATTAGAAAACCGATGGATCGGTCGTGGTGGAGATCATGATCAGCAATTCATGTCATGGCCTCCACGCTCTACCGACTTAACACCATGCGAATTCTTTCTGTGGGGTTATGTGAAAGATTCAATGTTTAAACCTCCTCTACCAAGAAACGTGCCAGAACTGCGAGCTCGCATCAGCGATGCTTTCGAACTCATTGATGGGGACATGCTGCACCGAGTCTGGGAGGAACTTGATTATCGGCTTGATGTCTGCCGAATCACTAAAGGGGCACATATCGAACATTTGTGAATGCCTAAAAAAACTTTTTGAGTTTTTGTATGTGTGTGCAAAGCATTGTCAAAATATCTCAAATAATACAGTTATTGTAGAGCTGTGAAATCGCTTCAATCATTTGCAATAACCCTGTATTTATGTAGAACACCTCTGGAGAAGTTCTGCTCAATACAAACAGATTGGACTAGTTTGGTGCCGCAGGAGGTATTGTAAAATAACATCTCTTGTAGGCATAGAACCTCAAAGTGAGGCCGTTAGCAAATGTCAAGAAGAAGAAGCGAGAACAATGTTCATTCATCCCTTGTTAGAAGATGGACCCCACCGCTCCCGATAAATATAGGTGAAAACCTTCCTGCAGGCGCTGTATACTGTTTCGTCATCTCTTAGGTCGCGTCAGACACAGGTTTAATACTAGGCACGAGTCTCACTGAAAGACGTCAGTAGCATTAAACAGATCCATAGCTGTAGTGTCGCGAAGCAAAAATATGAAACAGTAGGGTACATAGACGAAAATGCATTTTATGAATTTAGCGACCTGTGAGATCCACAATTTCTTATACGTAAGAAGATGCAGGGACACTGCATGTTGAACTTTATTCCAAGATAATTAAAGCGCTATATAGGCTGCAGTAATTTTGCTTCACGGTTCTTCTTTTTTGTGTATTTTGCACGACAGTTAGTGCATATGGCATTTTGTAACCGCATGTCATGGACAAGTAAAACAATGAACATCATGGCGGCTGGTAAAACTAGTTTACAGAAGACAGTGATGAATATTGTAATTTGTTCTCCCTGCACTACATTTCTGCATAGGTACAAAGGTTCAGATGCTTACTTGCTACATGCATGACATGCCGAGTAGAAGTACGAAAATCTATATTTCTAATTCTGTTAGTTATAGAGTTAAAATGTCACCACACATGAAAATGATGCCAGTGACATCACTGAAACACGCAAATGAACCTATTTCAGATGAAAAAGACATTACAACAAAATTAAATTTCCACGAAGTTAAAGAACAACAGTGTGATGACAAAGAACTCGTGTTCAGGATGATGTGCAGTATGTCATCCTGGTTTAGATTTTCGGCATACCCTTGGATCATTTGAGGAAAATGATGGGATAGTTGCTAGAGAAAACATCATGGCCAGTTTCTGTTCCATTCTCGTAAAATTCGAAGCAGTGCTCCATCACTAACGACATCATTTTGGACAGTAACGGAAGTAGTAAATCATTTTGTCTAGTTTTCCCATCCAATATCCCTTTAGTCCATCCTGAGGGCCCATGGACACAGCGTATGGCCTATTAAGTGACAGTAATTAGACTTTCGCTTGCGCGCATATAAATTGTATGTATCGTTCGATGTCTCAAAGTGACATAATGAAAATGGTTTCACCATCAAGTTATGCATGAAACCTGCCAACAGTCCACGAAGGTGCAATAGCGGTATAAGATGGTTTTCTGTACCCTTGACTTTGGATGTAATTTATAGGTCGAGTAGGTCGTTGCGTTGGACAACCCACATGTTTCTGTGGAAGCCGATCCTCAAGCTGAACGATACGGAACGGCGGCGTACAAATCGTAAGCCGCTTATCAGCATTTATATTCCACGTCACTTCTTTAACGCTTAATTCAAACGATGGAACTTTTACTGCAAGTCGCTACGGCTGACCCGTCCCATTATTCGATCGCTGCTACGCCTCTAAAAATCAAGACTTGAGTTGGACCTTAAAGGGAAGAAATGAATCGTTAATCAGAGTACACTCTCTTTCTTATCTCGCCACTTCGTCTATTCTGTTTGCGACTCCATATAATAGGGCATATTTTATAGAATTTGCGAGTTTTACTAAAGTACAAGGAATTCCATTTTTTTATTAGCTTGAAGTAAGCTCCTGAAAATACGACTGCTCGGCCTTATCATCAAGAGGCTGCTTCATTTGTAAGGTAGAATCCCTAAGTGCGAAACGTATGCCGCTGCTCGCCAGTTTTGTAACAATTCACGATTTATATGTCATCGTGCCGACTTTCAAGCAGCTGTGTATGGCACTGGTAGAAAACGGTACCGAATCGTGCCATCAGATTTCGCCAATTAAAATTACCAATACAAGCATAAGATTTTTTACAAAAAAATTAAATGTTTTATGAAAAGATTTGTGCAAAAGTAACAAATAAAAAGATAAGATAAACATTTGACACACCTTTGAATGATGCTCGAAATAATCCAGAGCGAATGAGGTACCGATTGAGAATGTCTTTTTTTTTTCCTTTATTGTAATTTCATTCCCCTGACCCATATGGGCAGGGGCGGGCTATCAGCGGACCATCCGCTGTTCTTCAGCCGAGTGACATGACAACTAAGACAAGAATAAAATGTTAAATATATAAGACGATAAAAAAGGGGAACATAAAACAGAGTAAGGGGAGATAATGGAGGTAAAAATACACTGACATGGAGACGTTCATGAGGGGACAGTTAAAAAAGCCATCATAAAGTTAAAAAACACAGTTGGCGATTCTTAAAACACAAAGAAGACACTGAATGCACATGCACAGATTAAAAGTCGGCCACAGTATTAAAAACACTCCAGAACAACACGATTGAGAATGTCTTTTTTTTCCTTTATGGTAATTTCATTCCCCTGACCCATATTGGCAGGGGAGGGCTGTCAGCAGACCATCCGCTATTCTTCATCCGAGTGACATGACAACTAAGACATGAATAAAATGTTAAATATATAAGACGATAAAAAAGGGGAACATAAAACAGAGTAAGGGGAGATAATGAAGGTAAAAATACACTGACATGGAGACGTTCATGAGGGGACAGTTAAAAAAGCCATCATAAAGTTAAAAAACACAGTTGGCGATTCTTAAAACATAAAGAAGACACTGACTGCACACGCACAGGTTAAAAGTCGGCCACAGTATTAAAAACACTACAGAACAACACACTTAAAACCCACTTGGAGCACACATGATGAAGAATAAAACTGCCAGGTGGGACCTGCCGAGGGAGAGGCCAGAGAGGATGGAAAAGGAGGGGAAAGCAAGGGGCAGTGGGAGGCGGTGGGATGAAGAGAGTAGGGGTGGCAACGGGTTCACTAAGAGGCAGGGGACTGGTGGGGCAGGAGATGAAGAGGGAAGACAAGGCAGGAGGGAGTGCAGAGACACTGAAAAGGAGCACAAGAGAGGGAGGGGGGAGTAGGAGTGGGAAGCCGCTCAGGAGAAGGGAGGGGGAGGAGGGGGAGCCCTGAGGAGGAGGCCGGAAGATGGGGTTAGAGTTGGTAGGAAGGGTAGATGTCAGGGTAAAGCTCATCATCCCGGAGGGCTAGATGGTGGAAGTTGCGTGGAGAAAGGAGGCGGAGGGTGTGGAGATGGAGACAGAGTGGGACACAACGGTAAAGGTGCGGCAACAGGTTGGGGGTGGAGAGGAAGGGAGATACCAGGGGATGAGGGGGATCAATGTGTCGGCCAATATATAGTGTGCGGATGTGTTCAAGGAAAAGGAGAAGGTGGGGGAAGGGGATGAGATCGTAGGGATGCGCATGGTTGACAGAAGGCGGATGCGGAAAGCGAGGTGGGGCGCGTGGCGTTCGAGGATTTGGAGGGCTTTATAGCACTGGGGAGGGGCGGAAATCCAAGCTACGCTGACATAACAGAGGATGAGGCGGTTCAAGGATTTGTAGGTGTGAAGGATGGTGGAAGGATGCAGTCCCCACGTCCAGCCGGACAGGAGTTTCTCGAGGCAGAGTCTGTTGTGAGCTTTGTTTTGAATGGTAAGGAGATGGGGAGTCCAGGTGAGGTGGCGGTCAAGGGTGCGACAGCAGCTAAAACACCTACTTGGGCATCATCATTTGTTGCAGGTCGTGGTTGACGATTCACATGTGGCTGAACACTTTCCGTTTCCTTAAATAACGTAACTATTCGGCGAATTATCCGGACACTTGGATGATGTCGTCCAGGATACCGAGCAGCATACATAGCACACGCCCGTTGGGCATTTTGATCACAATAGCCATACATCAACACGATATCGACCTTTTCCGCAATTGGTAAACGGGCCAGTTTAACACGGGTAATGTATCACGAAGCAAATACCGTCGGCACTGGCGGAATATTACGTGATACCACGTACTTATACGTTTGTGATTATTACAGCGCCATCTATCACAAAGCGAAAAAAGTGGTCCAACTAAAACATTCATATTTCTTTACGTACTACACGAATATGTAATAAAAATGGCGGTTCCTATTTAGAAAAACGCATTTGATATCCGTTTGACCTATGGCAGCCCCATCTAGCGGGCCAGCCATAGCGCCATCTGGTTTCCCCCTTCAAGCTAGACGAGTTTCGTTCTTTGTAGTTTTTTTCGTTTGATGTTTATTTCGTGAGATACACTCCTGGAAATGGAAAAAAGAACACATTGACACCGGTGTGTCAGACCCACCATACTTGCTCCGGACACTGCGAGAGGGCTGTACAAGCAATGATCACACGCACGGCACAGCGGACACACCAGGAACCGCGGTGTTGGCCGTCGAATGGCGCTAGCTGCGCAGCATTTGTGCACCGCCGCCGTCAGTGTCAGCCAGTTTGCCGTGGCATACGGAGCTCCATCGCAGTCTTTAACACTGGTAGCATGCCACGACAGCGTGGACGTGAACCGTATGTGCAGTTGACGGACTTTGAGCGAGGGCGTATAGTGGGCATGCGGGAGGCCGGGTGGACGTACCGCCGAATTGCTCAACACGTGGGGCGTGAGGTCTCCACAGTACATCGATGTTGTCGCCAGTGGTCGGCGGAAGGTGCACGTGCCCGTCGACCTGGGACCGGACCGCAGCGACGCACGGATGCACGCCAAGACCGTAGGATCCTACGCAGTGCCGTAGGGGACCGCACCGCCACTTCCCAGCAAATTAGGGACACTGTTGCTCCTGGGGTATCGGCGAGGACCATTCGCAACCGTCTCCATGAAGCTGGGCTACGGTCCCGCACACCGTTAGGCCGTCTTCCGCTCACGCCCCAACATCGTGCAGCCCGCCTCCAGTGGTGTCGCGACAGGCGTGAATGGAGGGACGAATGGAGACGTGTCGTCTTCAGCGATGAGAGTCGCTTCTGCCTTGGTGCCAATGATGTCGTATGCGTGTTTGGCGCCGTGCAGGTGAGCGCCACAATCAGGACTGCATACGACCGAGGCACACAGGGCCAACACCCGGCATCATGGTGTGGGGAGCGATCTCCTACACTGGCCGTACACCACTGGTGATCGTCGAGGGGACACTGAATAGTGCACGGTACATCCAAACCGTCATCGAACCTATCGTTCTACCATTCCTAGACCGGCAAGGGAACTTGCTGTTCCAACAGGACAATGCACGTCCGCATGTATCCCGTGCCACCCAACGTGCTCTAGAAGGTGTAAGTCAACTACCCTGGCCAGCAAGATCTCCGGATCTGTCCCCCATTGAGCATGTTTGGGACTGGATGAAGCGTCGTCTCACGCGGTCTGCACGTCCAGCACGAACGCTGGTCCAACTGAGGCGCCAGGTGGAAATGGCATGGCAAGCCGTTCCACAGGACTACATCCAGCATCTCTACGATCGTCTCCATGGGAGAATAGCAGCCTGCATTGCTGCGAAAGGTGGATATACACTGTACTAGTGCCGACATTGTGCATGCTCTGTTGCCTGTGTCTATGTGCCTTTGGTTCTGTCAGTGTGATCATGTGATGTATCTGACCCCAGGAATGTGTCAATAAAGTTTCCCCTTCCTGGACAATGAATTCACGGTGTTCTTATTTCAATTTCCAGGAGTGTATTTGACCCGGTCACTATCAATGGACCACACTGTATATCCCTTAGAACTCTAAAATTCTAAGACTCTAAGTAACACATTGACCTTTATATTTTCAATCGACACCTCATTTGCTGTACAAGACTTCGAGCATCATTCAAAGGCGCATCAAATGTTTCTCTGTTCTATTTTATATCTACTTTTAGACAAATCGTTTCACAAAATAAAGCTCTTTTTCTTTCAATTTTTAATTTTCAAGCTTTTTTTCAGAAAACATGACCTGTATGATGTAATTTGCTTTCCTAGCGTCTAATGTTCGCGAAATGTTCTGAATTTGGTACTTGATCGGAAGGTAGCCTTTATGATAATTGAATATCACTCCGATGTAATTTTTAATCCGCAAAATATCCAGACCTTGGAGAGATAAAGATTTTGACGCTCTAACGTCTCCGACTTAAAGTGTTAGTGTGAATCTGGGTTATTTCGGTTTATTCCCGCAAACCACCTTCCACTTCTTTACGAGGTGACTTACTTGGAATTTGCAGCCACTCTTCTTTACTGGATAGCCAGCTGCTGAAAACCCTCTTGACTTCTTCTCCGTCGAATAACGCTAGGTATAGGAATTTTTAGACTCTTTCTACTTATGAAATAAGTGGACATACAAACTTTGCTTTTCGTCAATTAACGTCGTATTTGACTTTCATACACAATAAAACTCTCACTTTCAGCATAAATATATAACTTCCGGTAAGTCCTTCGTACAGTCGAACGTCAGAAACAAATTAAATTACAGTTAAAAGAAAGCTGTCTTTGATACCATAACTTTTCGTAACGTAAATCAGAAAATAAGTCTTGCCTATAGTAAGGTTACGTTAAGAGTTTTCAAGAGTTCTTTTTCAACTGTCTTTGTTTTTATAACAATAGTCAATGACACTATAAGCACAGAGCTGCATATAAACTCCTTACACACTCACTAAAACATCTGTGGATTGCCCAACAGGTACTTGTCGGTGACGTTCGTCCGCCGCCTCTACTTTCTTCGAGCGACTGATTTTAAAGCTGCACACACAAACATCTGACGCGCAGTGGGTAGGATTCTACCATCCCGCATTCATATCCAGAACATCGTGTGTTCGAGACGGTAGAAGGCTGATTGGTTCTAGAATTTACACAGAAATTCTCGAATCACTACAACGCCTCATTTGCCTTTCTAGTGTCTGCCGTTCTCGAAATGTTCTAAATTCAGTACTTGATTCGAAAGAAGTCATTTTAAAAATCAAATATTACACCAAAGCAACTTTTTTTACGGTAAATAGCTACGGCTTGAAGAGAGGAACTTTACCTTCCTGGTGACTTCTGATCGAGATGTACTACATTTAGTACCTGATTCGAAGGCAGCATTTCTAACAGTTAAATATCACAGCAATATAACTTTTTATGCACAAAATAGCTGGACCTTAAAGAGATGAACTCTTTGACACTTCAGTTACACAGCTACAAGCATATGATCGTGAATTAGACCTCACTTTGTCAATTTGATACCCCCATTTTTCAGTTTCCCACTATTTCTTTGACTATAAAAATTCGAATAAAAATCCGTTGTGAAATTTTTTTCTCAAATCACTAATTAAGTTTTTCTTAATTATCCTGAATACTTTACAGTACGTAGATATTTTTCTTTTTACGAAAAGTAGACCTCTTGTGGAACATCTCATTTGTCCATTTCCCACTCTTCATTTGTCTATGAAAATTCGGTGAAATATCCATGAGGTAACTTGTAGAGTCTTGTTTTCGCTCCGCTCAAACATCTGACCGAAATTGAGTGGTTCAATAGGCAGTCAGGGTTAGTAGTGTGTCACAAGGTCGGTGCTGCCCAAGAAAGTTTGTCGTGAGAAACAACATAAGTTGTATAACGTATTTTCAAAAACATAAGATTACCTAAGGTCTGTGAAATTGTTCTGTCTATATACGCAATGAAGCATGTAAATGTAGAGACCGATTGCTGCTACAGTAGCAGAATTTATTCCATTTGCTTATTAACTTCTTACCCTTTGTTCTAGTGAACAGTGTGGCATACACTGATCATATGAAGTGAAACACTTTCGCGGCACTATTACACTGCAAGACAATACACTGCAATTTCATAGAGAAATTATTAGAAAGGAAAGACTTACGCTGGCACGATCAGTTGTGATATATATAGACGAATCAGAATTAATACTTCTACTGCTAAATTACTATCATTTGAAATTTTGTCGTCTTTCTTTTTCACCATTCGTCGCTTCCAACTACAGAAAGACATTCGCAGTTCAGTTACTGCGTTTGCTGCGTAATATTTTTGATGAAAATTGTAATCGGTGCCATCTCTGACCAAGAGTCAGGCCAGGATAAAATAAAAAGCTGATAGGCTGTTTAGAAACCTTTCACATTCCAGAATTGTGCAGACGGTTATATTAAAAATTTTGACTGCTTGGTGCTTCGCAGCTGTAAGATGTTTATTAAAGGGACATCTTCTAAACACCATGAGCAGCACTTGCAATGTTTATTTGTCAACCCCATATGCGGTTGTATAGCCCATCGTCAGTGGCATATGAGTCAGGGGAAAAAACAACTCGGTTTATATCGATTTTTACAAAATGACAACAGTACATCCATATCATCTACAGGAATACTCTGCTAATCACATTTATGTGTCTGCCAGACGGTTCATCAAACCGTCTTCACAATAATTTTCTGTTATTCCACTCGGTCAGCGCCAACAAAATATTTCCGCATTCGGCGGAGAAAGATGGTGATTGAAATTTCGTGAGAAGATACCGCCGCAACGAAAAACACCTTTATTTTAATGATGTCCACCCCAAAACCCTGTATCATGTCCGTAACACTTTCTCCCCTATTTCTCGATGATACAAAAGGTGCTACCCTTTTTCTAACTTTCTCGATGTACTCCGTTAACCTTATCTGGTAAAGATCCCACACCGCGCTTCAGTGCTTCAAAACACGACGGACATGCGTAGTGTAGGAAGCCTACTCAGTACATTTGTTGCATCTTCTAAGTGTTTTGCCAATAAAAAGCAGCCTTTGGTCCGCTTTCCCACAACATTTTCTGTGAGTTCTTTCCAATTTAAGTTACTGGTGACTGTAATTCCTAGGTATTTAGTTGAATACGGTATACGGCCTTTAGGATGTAATTGATTTATCGTGTAACTGAAGTTTATGAAATTGCTTTTAGCACTCATGTGGATGACCCCACACTTTTCGTTATTTAGGGCCAACTGCCAATTTTCGTACCATACAGATAACTATTTTAAATCGTTTACAATTTGTTTCGATCTTCTGATGACTTTAGTACACGGCCACTGTGGCCGAGCGGTTCTAGGCGCTTCAGTCGGGAACTGTGCGATTTCTACGGTCGCAGGTTCGAAATCTACCTCGGGCATGGATGTGTGTGACGTCCTTAGGTTAGTTAGGTTTAAGTAGTTGTAAGTTCTTGGGGACTGATGACCTCAGTTGTTAAGTCCCATAGTACTCAGAAGCATTTGAACCATTCGAATCATCTGCAAACAACCTAAGATGGCTGCTCAGATTGTCTCCTAAATCTTTATGTAGATAAGGAACAGCAGAGGGCCTATAACCCTACCTTGGGGAACGCCATAAATCACTTTTTTTTTACTCGATGACTTTCCGTCAGTTGCTACGAACTGTGACTTCCCTGACAGGAAATCACAAAACCAGTCGCATATCTGAGACGATATTCCATAAGCACGCAATTTGATTACTAGCCGCTTGTGAGTTACGGTGTCAAAAGCCTATTGGAAATCTACAAATACTGAATCAATTTGAAAACACGATAGCACTCAACACTTCGTGTGAGTAAAGAGCTAGTTGTGTTTTACAAGAACGATGTTTTCTAAACCCGTGTTGACTTTGTATCAGTAGACTGTCGTCTTCGAGGTAATTCGTAATGTTCGAATACAACATATGTTCCAAACTCCTGTTGCATATCGACGTTAATGATATGTGACTGCAATTTAGTGGATCACTCCTACTGCTCTTCCTGAATACTGACGTGACATGTGCAATTTCCAGCGCTTGGGTATGGATCTTTCGACGAGCGAGAGGTTGTATATGATTGTTAAGTATGGACTTATTGCATCAGCCCACTTTGAAAGAAATCTATTTGGTATTCAGTCTGGACAGGTAGACTTTCTTTCGTAAAGTGATTTAAGTTGCTTCACTACTCCGAGGATATCTTCTTCTAAGTTACTCATGTTGTCAGCTGTTCTTGATTCGAATTCTGGAATATTTACTTCGTTTTCTTTAGTGAAGGAATTTCGCAAGGCTGTGTTTAGTAACTATGGTTTAGCAACGCTGTCATCGATATTATTTCCATTGCTATTGCTCAAAGAGGCATTGATTTTGTCTTTCCGCTAGCATACTTCACATACGACCAGAATCTCTTTGGATTTTCTGCTAAGTTTCGAGACAAAGTTTCGCTGCGAAAGCTATTACAGGTTTCTCGCATTGATGTCTGCGCTGAATTTCGAGATTCTGTAAAAAATTGTCAATTTTGGGAATTTTGCGTGCGTTTGAATTTGGCATGCTTTTTCCGTTGATTCTGCGACAGTGTTCGGACATGTTTTGTGTACCATGGTGGAGCAGCTCCGTCGTTTGTTAATTTATTTGGTATAAATCTGTCAACTGCTGTCACTACTACTTCTATGAATTAACTTACATTGTTAATTTGGACGGAATGGAGATTGTCTCTGAGGAGGGTGTCAAGCGAGTTTTTATTTACTTATTTGAATAGATATACTTATCGTTTATTTTTGGAGTATTTGTGAGTGATGGTATTCAGTGTCGCTACGACAACCCTGTGTTCACTAATCCCTGTATCCATTTTAATACTCGTTTTTAGCTCAAGATTATTTCCTGCTAAGAGGTCAAGTGTATTTTTCAAGCTGTTTACTATTCAAGTAGGCTCATGAACTAATTACTCGAAATAATTATCAGAGAATGCGTTTAGCATAATGGCGGATGATGTTTTATGCGTACATCCAAACAACCGTTTTATCTAACATATCGAAGGTGAATCTAAGTTACTGCCAACTATATTTGTATGATTACATTTTTGAAATTAGACTCAAGTTTTCTTTGAACCTTCCAGCAATTGTATCATCTGAGTTCGGAGGTTGGTAAAAGGATCCAATTATTATTTTACTCCGGTTGCCAAGAATAACCCATACCCAAACTAGATCACAGGAAATATCTAATAATGACAGGGAGTAGACGTATATTTCTACTAATATTATATATACAGTTATCATGTTGTAGAAATCGATGTACATATAGTTCTTTGTCCGTCTGTATCACATGCCAAGCCGGCCGGAGTGGCCGAGCGGTTCTAGGCGCTACAGTCTGGAACCGCGCGACCGCTACGGTCGCAGGTTCGAATCCTGCCTCGGGCATGGGTGTGTGTGATGTCTTTAGGTTAGTTAGGTTTAAGTAGTTCTAAGTTCTAGGGGAATGATGACCTCAGCAGTTAAGTCCCATAATGCTCAGAGCCATTTGAACCATTTTTTATCACATGCCACCGAAAACGAGCTAATAATAATATATAACATAATAATAGCAGAAAGCAGAGTTGTGGATAATGATCTCGATAAAGGCGACGAGCAACTCTTCCATTACCGCGAGCTTCGCTATACAGGAGGATCACTTCGGTGTATTCTGCCAATGTGTACTCAATCATGTTATTCTAACACCCGCAGACACGTGAATGAGGCGCGAATCAGATCAGAGAGGTAGGACAGACGTCGAATGACATCAGTCAATCCGACCTAAGCACCCAACGCCGCGACTACACTTTTGCGTTCCTACTTAGCAAACATGTCTACAAACGGCTGTAGCACGGAAATGGTGCGTTTCCGAACATGGGTTCCGATTCAAAATACTGCCTACTCAGTCCTCTCTACAAGTAATAGAAGTTTGTAACGGGAATTTCTGAGCACCCTGTATTTCTACCATTATTATATATACAGTTGCCATGTTGTATAAATAGATGTACATAAGTAGTTTGTTCCTTTGTATCAGATGCCACTGACGATGTGTTAGACCACGAATATTGGGTTGGCAAATAAACATCTCAAGTACAGCTCATGGCGTTTTGAAGATGTCCTTTAATAGCTGCTTATATTGCTCTTTCCGTTAGTATCAATCACTTTTTGCGACAACCAGATCTAGATTGACGATGAAAGTCACAGTAAACCGCACCCATCACTCGTCCTGCATGACGTTCCAGAATCAGACGAGAAATATAGCAGCCATATCTTTTGTATGTGACTAAAACGGAAACCCAAGCGAGATGAGACAGTTTGAGAACATAATTTGTCACAAACCAGGCCACCATCAAGCGTATTAATCTGCTTATGCAGATAGGGGATGTCTCCGAATCAGAGTCTATTCCATATTATACTTTGGAGCGTCAACCTGTACTTGACGCTACAGGACAGCATCCATTATAAATTGCACGTGTCCCCGATCTACAACTGATCCACAAATCTACCGTCCACACTGCACTCTTCCGTTTGTAGCAGAATCCAGAACACATTCTGCGCTCAAAAATAATATCAACTGTGCAATGGTGTTCTCCATGGTAGCTGATATGGGGTCCAGAAATGAACAACTCCCCCTTTTGATACGTTATAGCCTTCGGACTACGTATAGAGGTAACATATGGATTTGATTTTGCAGATTTTCCCGAATCTTGGTATCAACCAGTCCACAAACTTTTGGAAAAAAAGTCATGCCCGTTTAAAGAGGCACTGACTTATTTTTTTATTTATTTTTAACACAAGCTCTCTTTTATGACACAGTCATAACCGGTTTTGGCCTGCAGAGCATGAACATTTGTTCACCAAATGCCGCCCATAGCATCTCATGATGACTTATGTAGGTCGAAACCACCTATGACTCGTGATAAAAAAAGTGATTGTCTCAAAATCTAAAATAAAGTAACTTTATATTTCTCCATAAACTCATCGTTCCATCTTTGGTTCTATTTTGTAATGTTCTTAAAATACTTTTACAACTGGTAGTAGTTAATAGCAAAATTCCAAATCTGTGTCAATAAAATGACTGAGTGGATCCGAAACTTTAATCACTAAGTACTTTCACTAGTAGTCGTGATGCATGTGCTCCATTCACTCTAAAAATTCTTTCGTGCAAGTTTTTGTCCTGTAGCCAATTACAAGACTAACATCTTACTTCGCATTCAAGTGAGTGATCAGTATATGATAATCTGCCCAACGAATAAAGACCCCAAGAAGCACAAACCTAACGAAACCGAATGAAAAGTTTGGTTTCGCTTACAGTGTACACGACTTGCCAGACACACACAACCAGTTGAAATGAGCATATCAAGCCGACAAATAACAGTTTTGGTAACTTGTGTTACTCGTGGAGGGCATTGCACTCAGTATGCGTGGAATTACTCGCACACAATTCATGACACTGTAGGGAAGTGGACGGACGGTGATGACATATTGTTTTACACATTCGGGTGCAGAAAGAGCATAAATGAAGGCCTTTATATCTGTCGGAAACGGAAATACAATTACACGCCAGCAGCAGTGTGATTACATGTACTTTCACTGCCATTAGGCGTCTGATAATGAGGTTATCTTTGAAATACCAATTAACATCTGCATTCAGTTGAATGATTTTCCTCTTCTCTCCATAAAAATATTACACATTAAATTATCTTTATACGCGTATTTAAGCTTGTACGTAAGACCTTACAGGGCTTACGTTTCAAATCACAATCAGACTGAGCCCAGTTAAACAAACCGCGTGTCAAATTGCACATACAATTATTATCCTCCACTGAGTAGATTACGCAAAAAATGAAGGTAAAGTGATCAATTTACGGCTTCCCCTGAACATCTGTCCTTCAATAACGGGACAATACTTGCTCATTGGCGCAATTTTTCCAGTATTATTTATCTGTCAATTTTACTGGAGGCAATTAAGTTACGCCTTATTTTCGGTCCACAAACATCAAGCAGAAGTACTCGCTGCACTGCGTGGTATAACTTCTATACGTGTTGTACGGCATCTTTTATGCTCTCTTATTTTCGTATTATAACTGATAACACAGCAGTATCACAAATTAAATTCTCAAATGGCTTTTGACGCAGTGGTTAAAGCACGGAGTTCCCATTCCGGAGTAGTTTCTCGTGATCCTAAAATTGCTTAAGAAGTGTCCCGGATGGCCTCTTTGAAAACAGACACTGCCGATGTCTTTTCTTTTACTTGCCACATTGGAGATGGGAGACGATCGTCGTCGCCGCGAAGACTGACGTCTTCTGTTGTTATAAGTGACTTACAAAACATAAACTTCAAGGATTTTTTTTTTCATAGATAGGCAGACAGTTAATAATATGCAGTTACATTAAAACGTGTGCGGCGCTGATAGACCCAAAAAAGAACTGATGGCTTGTTCACTTAGGTGTATATGCCACTCGTGTTCGATGTTCTTCTTGCTATTGAGTACACATCTTGATCCAGAACTATTTAAGCAGCTCAAGGAGTTTGTATTCTGTAGACCGCAACTGAAAGATCTGTGGTGGAAACAGATGAATTTCCTAAACGAATGTTTGTAATTTCCTATTTCACTCCTTGAAAAAGACAGTAGGTTGTTCAACATATGGAAAAAAGCACATCTATCGACAACATATCACGTCCCATTCAAAATATTGGCATTATTGCAATGTAAAGCTCGCTTTACACAGATATTCCATAACTAAGATAGAGCAAATTGACCTTTGGGGTTTTCAGTATTCACGCTTTTCCCCCTTACACCAAGAGTCACGATTAGTTTATAAGTTTGGACCAGATACCGTCGCTCATATTAGATATAATTGAGATTTTACGAATGACTGGAAAACATTTCCTTCCATGTGAGGTTCTCATTGCGTTCAGTGAGCTCATGAATCACTAAGACGGATACTATCCTTATGGGTTCTTCTTTTTAACTGGTTTGTATCACTGTTTAAATAGTCAATACTGTGAATTCGCTGTCCCTTTACTGATAATGTTTGTATTTTGCGGGGCACCGTTCATAACACTGTGGCAGATGTGATTTCGATAAAATTGGCTTATAATGTGGTTTACTCCCTTTGAGCTTTCAGTTTCTTACCATTTTTGCAACAATAGTATCATCGCGACCTGCCAGGAGGCCTTTTCATGATTGTGAAGGAGGAATTCGTAACGAAACGGACTGCCGGTGGTACAAAGTGAAAGAGTCTTAAGAGATTCCGGAAGGAGTGTGAGGATAATGAATGTTCAAATGCTTCTGAGTTAGCTTTCATTTATGTATTTTATTATGACTGTTTAAACTGTAACAGCATGTCGGAGGCTAAAGAGAATTGATAGATTTCGCTCTTAAAGCACATTTGTGGAATATGATAAGGAAGTTTTCGTGAGACATTACGTGTTTTGCTCAAGTATTTTATAACTTCTTTCTTTTTTGAACTTCTGTCACTCTTCGGCTAGGCAAAACCGTTTGTTATCATACTTCCCACCCTTCTTTGCCTAGGCACGGAGTCTCCCCTTAGTCCGGCAAAACATGAAACCTACACGGTTGAAAGTATGCATATACACTCCTGGAAATTGAAATAAGAACACCGTGAATTCATTGTCCCAGGAAGGGGAAACTTTATTGACACATTCCTGGGGTCAGATACATCACATGATCACACTGACAGAACCACAGGCACATAGACACAGGCAACAGAGCATGCACAATGTCGGCACTAGTACAGTGTATATCCACCTTTCGCAGCAATGCAGGCTGCTATTCTCCCATGGAGACGATCGTAGAGATGCTGGATGTAGTCCTGTGGAACGGCTTGCCATGCCATTTCCACCTGGCGCCTCAGTTGGACCAGCGTTCGTGCTGGACGTGCAGATCGCGTGAGACGACGCTTCATCCAGTCCCAAACATGCTCAATGAGGGACAGATCCGGAGATCTTGCTGGCCAGGGTAGTTGACTTACACCTTCTAGAGCACGTTGGGTGGCACGGGATACATGCGGACGTGCATTGTCCTGTTGGAACAGCAAGTTCCCTTGCCGGTCTAGGAATGGTAGAACGATGGGTTCGATGACGGTTTGGATGTACCGTGCACTATTCAGTGTCCCCTCGACGATCACCAGTGGTGTACGGCCAGTGTAGGAGATCGCTCCCCACACCATGATGCCGGGTGTTGGCCCTGTGTGCCTCGGTCGTATGCAGTCATGATTGTGGCGCTCACCTGCACGGCGCCAAACACGCATACGACCATCATTGGCACCAAGGCAGAAGCGACTCTCATCGCTGAAGACGACTCGTCTCCATTCGTCCCTCCATTCACGCCTGTCGCGACACCACTGGAGGCGGGCTGCACGATGTTGGGGCGTGAGCGGAAGACGGCCTAACGGTGTGCGGGACCGTAGCTCAGCTTCATGGAGACGGTTGCGAATGGTCCTCGCCGATACCCCAGGAGCAACAGTGTCCCTAATTTGCTGGGAAGTGGCGGTGCGGCCCCCTACGGCACTGCGTAGGATCCTACGGTCTTGGCGTGCATCCGTGCGTCACTGCGGTCCGGTCCCAGGTCGACGGGCACGTGCACCTTCCGCCGACCGCTGGCGACAACATCGATGTACTGTGGAGACCTCACGCCCCACGTGTTGAGCAATTCGGCGGTACGTCCACCCGGCCTCCCGCATGCCCACTATACGCCCTCGCTCAAAGTACGTCAACTGCACATACGGTTCACGTCCACGTTGTCGCGGCATGCTATCAGTGTTAAAGACTGCGATGGAGCTCCGTATGCCACGGCAAACTGGCTGACACTGACGGCGGCGGTGCACAAATGCTGCGCAGCTAGCGCCATTCGACGGCCAACACCACGGTTCCTGGTGTGTCCGCTGTGCCGTGCGTGTGATCATTGCTTGTACAGCCCTCTCGCAGTGTCCGGAGCAAGTATGGTGGGTCTGACACACCGGTGTCAATGTGTTCTTTTTTCCATTTCCAGGAGTGTATATTCCGTATAAGTGTTCTTAAGGTTGAGAAGGTGTAGTTCTCCTGTATCCTACTAATAAATAGAAATCTACCTATGATATTATGTCATCTTTTTACTTTCGATCAGCGCCATTATTACCCGGTATTTATTTGAGCTGGTGTTGTAGCTCATTAATTGTGTAATCCAATTACACAACCGTTTTACATAATGATATATTGTGCAGATCTGGCTGCATATTGCCAGAATTTTTTTCCGAAAAACACTTTCTTGTACATAACAGCGACAGATATGAGAAATATGAGACAGCAACTAATACCATCTGCCAAATCATTAACATTTAATGTAAGCGGTATTGAATCTACCATACTCCCTTAGGTACATCAGAAATTAATGCATGTGGAACACAATTTCAAGCACACAAACATAATGTCAATATGTTCGTAACCCACTCGCAAATGCGACCATAGTTCTTTGTTGGTTTCGGTGTTTTGCGGATGCGGGAACTTTTCTAAAGCCAAAAAAAAAAAAAAAAGAAAAAAAAAGAATCATATCGGGTTCTCCGTGGCTGTTTCAACACCATGTTTGAAGAGAACAAGTTGGTTTTCGCATAATCTGCTATCTTAATCCCTTGCGGTTTGCCTAGAGTAGGTCATTTTCTTGCAGATAGTTATATAGGACGGACGCTCCATTTCTGTGGCCAATTTGAGTTGCATGTTTGTCGTAGGACAGTCAACTGAGAGGTTACCTGTAGTCTTTTTTGTAGCCTTCGCAGACTGTGCTCTTGCCTAGTCAGCGGAAATAGTAGTATATCCACGGGGTATGCAGTGGGCTATTCTGACATGTCAAGCTGATTCATCTGTCAGTTCCGCACAGAACTTGACACCTATTCATTTGTGACCTGGGGACTTGAGCCTTAGCTATTTCAGACGCTTTTCAGTATCTATGGTTTTGATTTCTGTGTAATTCATCTTGTCAGTGGGACGGTGATTAAGTACTGATTGCATTCCTAGAATTACCTTTGCGAAGGAACGTCTGAAAATTTCGGTTTTTTATGTTGCTGTTATTTGTTATTTTCGTGATATCTGTACGTGCGTGTTTTATTCACAGTCTGAAGAAAATTTCTTACGGTCTTCATATCGGCCCTGCCATTGTCTTTCGTGTCTAAAATAAACATTTCTTGTTTTGTCTTCTTACTATCCACTTGCATTATATTCACAAGTCCACCGAATCAGTCCACGAGACGCCTCCAATGTGTTGACACGATCTCGGTGAGTCGCAGGAGAGCAATATCACAGCAAGAAGATACTATTATTCTTATTGTTCCTGTTCCTAAACGTGTCAGCATATTAGACGTCACTTCTTGGACTGATTCGGAGGACTTGTGTATATAATACAACTGTACAGTAACACGACAGAAACAAGAATTGTTTAATTCAGACAAAAGGTAGAACTCTGACAGTGTACCCGAGATTGACAAAAAAAAAAAAAAAAAAAAAAAAAAAAAAAAAAAAAAAAAAAAAAAAAAAAAAGAACTTTGTGCCCCTGTATTTAGCCCCTTTCTTTTCAGAGCGGAAATGTCAATTGGTCTTTTTTTTGGTAAAATTTGTAGCAAAGTATTTTCAACAGGGAGTTTCGAGATACACAGAATTATATTATATATCACAGACAACATCGACCTCCTCTTTAAAGAAATACTATCCGGCGATAAATGTTTTCAAAACTAACGAGTGAGGACAATATAGAACTCCTATCACAAGTGGAGCACCTGGCACTAACTATGGATCAGACCCAAGCGTAATAACAAGTCATTATTGAGACTTTTTTCCCTTGAAAGGTAACAGTTCTGTATCACAGTCAATCTTTAATTAACTTCACTTACATTTTGAAATATTTAGACTGGTTTCTCCACGATAAAAACAAGAATTGTTCATTCCAGACCAAATGAAGAAACTTCTGACAGAGCACCCAAAATTAACAAACCAAAAAAAGAAGTTTGTGCGTCTGTACTTAGCCGCTTTGTTTTCAGAGTGGACAATGCAGCTGTTTTTTTTTTGTTTTTTTTTTTTTTTTTGTAAAATTTAGGGCTAAGTATTTTCAACAAGAAGTTTCGAGACACATGGAATTATATTATACGCACAGACAACGTCCGCTTCCTCTTTAAAGAGATACTATCCAGCGATAAATGTTTACAAAACGAACTAGTGAGGACAAAATAGAACTCCTTTCACAGGCGGAACACCTAGAGCCAACAATGGATCAAATCCAAGGCTAATACCAAGTTATTATTGAGATTTTTTCCCCCTTGGAAGGTAACCGTTCTGTACCAGAGTCAATCTTTAATTAACTTCTTTAAAATTTTGAACTATTTAGACTGGTTTCTCCATTTAAAATGAGTGTATAGTTAAGATACTTCAATTCATTATCATGTAAAATCATTCTTACTTTTAGAAATACCTACTTACATATAACCAAAGTGCTCTGATTTGTTCATTTACTGTTTCACCAATCTAATATGCAGAACCATTTTAGAATTTACTGTGAAAGAAATTCACATGAAGTCAGTTTAAGCCGACAAAAAATGGATGGTGTCTATAATACATTTGAAGTCATACAATTAATTAGTTTTAAATCTGTTACACTTCCGGCGATTACGCGTTAATCAATCGTTTTAGCTCAGTAAGAACGATCTAGAACATTTTAGTTCGTAAAGTTTCGTTTTACCGACGGAAGCTTGATATATATTTTCTGCTTCAATACGCGAGCAGAATAGGAAAACATGACAATATTCACACGATGTACCTTCCGCCATTCACTGCATCGTGGCTTAAAGAGTGTTTATGTAAATGTAGATGTAGAACATTATCTCTTAATGAGCTTTATTAAGCGTGTACTGTGGAAACAGATAAATTAGATGTAGATATACACGTAAATCCGGGTCTTCTAAATATCTGTTGGAACACTCACTCAGTGATTCATATTCCATTCCGACTGCTGTTGCTGATGGGATTGTTGCTGGCGAGACTGGCTCTGAGCACTATGGGACTTAACATCTGAGGTCATCAGTCCCCTAGAACTTAGAACTACTTAAACCTAACTAACCTAAGGACATCACACACATCCATGCCCCAGGCAGGATTCGAACCTGCGACCGTAGCGGTCACGCGGTTCCAGACTGAAGCTCCTAGAACCGCACGGCCACACCGGCCGGCCCTGACGAGACTAAGACAGTTTTAAGATATTTTAAAAAAATTATATAATGGAAGGCAACGTCGTTATCGTATTGTAAACGTTTAAGCAATACCGTGTTACAGCAATACCGCAGACTGTTTTGTGACGGATTCCTAAGGGCTATCACATTTTTTGAGCTGTCGAGAGCACTGGATAAGAAGCACTAAGTAAATTTTAAAAGGATAGAGGAATGAATGAAAAGTGGCCCTACTAAAAGATACATCCCAGTATTTTCCTTTTCTGTCTTAGGTAACGACTGAAACCATACATACGTATGACTAGATCGAGATTTGAATCCCATTGCCCCTGTCTTAACCATAGCGCCATTTAAGTTGATGGCTATGTTCTCTACGCATTGCACTTGTAAGGTTTTGCGAATTACAACTGACAAGAGCAATATTGTTTGAAACCTATTTTAGTTAGTCCTATACTAGAACAATGGAGACTTGAAAATTCATCGTAAGCACCGCATTTTCTAGGTTGCGTCAATTAAAACAACTTGACTTCATCCCTGTAACATGATCATGCTTGAGTCGGTCATTGAACAAAATGATTACCATGCGTTTTGTACTGAGCAAAATCCATCTGTAGAAACAACGTTTCCAGAACAAAGGTTGAAATTTCATCCCAGCAGTCACCTCCCTAATGGGGCATGCTGCCTCCTCGTGACAATGGTTCTGCAAGGATACTCCAGCTTAATGGTACACGACTCCCTAATGGAAGATAGCTGCTCTCCCGTCTCTAAATGTGAAGAACGTAAGACGAGCGACATTTTAACCGGAGCTAAAAAGGCTTAAGAGAATACGAAGAGCTACGCTGTCTCTAGTGTTTTACTTCTGTGAATGCTCTTTCAAATATGGCTATGAAATCATTCACTTACCGTTATTATTATGCACGTTACTTAGCCTGTCTCTGCTCTCGACTGCGATAACTTTCATGCAATTCCAACCGCTGACTTGTAGGAGTGCTACTTCTTAATCGTTTCCTTATGTCAGAGAGAGAAAGCGACTAATAAAATTTGAGAATTAAATTTAGACCTTCACCTTTTACAATTTCGCCATAGTTCCAAACAAATAACATTTACACCTACCGCTAATTTGTTGTTCCGACCGCATCTGCTTCTTATTATAATATCTACACGTTAGTCATACTATTCGCTAATCTGAAGGAAAAACTGTATGAAACAGTTACATAGCTGCTGTGAAATATGTAGACCAGACATACCCACAACTAAAAATAATTATTTCAGATATTGTCAATTCTCTTATAATTGAACACTTCAGAAGTTTATACACAAATTTTTCATGAATTTGAAGTGACGTGATAATTCTGTGGCTAAATACTGTTATTTATTTTCTAAATATGAGTAACAGACCAATATTACCTAATAAAACATGACATCACAATGGCTTCTGTACGCTAATGACTTAATACCAGAAAATTCTCTTAGTAATATTTCATGATTCTCAAACTTTGACGTCTGTTCTGTTTGAGCGGAATTGTGTGTGGATTTCGTTCATTACTGCCCCCGAGAAATAACTGTAGTCAAATACTTTCGTTAGGAAGATGCAGCATAAAGTTTCATATCAGATTGAAACTTTCTGTAAGATATTCCTCACTGATTATTACGATCTGTTTTACGTGGCATTACATATTAAGAACTTTTGCTTTTTCGCACGTTCAAATGTGTGTGAAATCTTATGGGACTTAACTGCTAAGGTCATCAGTCCCTAAGCTTACACACTACTTAACCTAAATTATCCTAAGGACAAACACACACACCCATGCCCGAGGGAGGACTCGAACCTCCGCCAGGACCAGCCGCACAGTCCCTGACTGCAGCACCTAAGACCGCTCGGCTAATCCCGCGCGGCTTTTTCGCATGAAAATACGGCTAAATATGTTCCATTTTGTTCTGAATATCTATTTAACTCTTTCTGCCTTCACTTAAGCGTAAGCGACAGAGTTTCCATCTGAAACTTATAAATCATTTTAAAAAATTATTAGACGTATCTTTTGATTGAGAACGAAAGCCGTCCCCGAGGGTCTGACAAAGACGTCGAACGCATCCGCCATAGTTTCACAAGGAGTCCGCAGATACCCGTTCGCCATGCAGCTCGACAGCTCAACATGCTCCCGATGTCTGTCTGGCGTGTGTTGCGTCAACGTTTACACATGAAACCATACAAAATTCACCTACTGCTAGCTCTCCGTGAAGGTGACAAACAACAACGTGTGGATTTCTATAATTACGTTCTTAGCAAGATGGGGGATGAGAGTTTCTTCCAGGCTTAGTATTTAGTGACGAGGCAAAATTCCATTGAAATGGAAAGGTGAACCGTCATAATGTGAGAATATGGGTTACGGAGCAACCACATGAAGATGTAGAATATGAGAGGGACTCTCCAAAATTTAATAGGTTTCGTGCAGTTTCACGGGTAAATGTAAATGTCGTGTGACTAGGGTCTCCTGTCGGGTAGACTGCTCGCCGGGTGCAAGTCCTTCGATTTGACGCCACTTCGGCGATTTGCTCGTCGATGGGGATGGAATGATAATGATTAGGACAACACAACACCCAGTCCCTGAGCGGAGAAAATCTCCGACCCAGAGGGGAATCGAACCTGGCCCCTTAGGATTGACATTCTGTCGCGCCTACACTCAGCTACCAGGGGCAGACACTTTCACGGGAATAGGTGTATTGTCCATTTTTCTTTGCCGAGAACACTGTTACAAGAAGTACATATCTCGATACGCTTTTCCCACAGTTGGAGGCTGATTTGAACGACTTCATTTACCAGCAGGATGGTGCACCGCCACACTAGCCTCTGGAAGTGCGGAAATTTTTAAATCAAAGGATTACTGAGCGACGGATCGGTCGCAATCGACCAAGTGACTAGCCTTACATTACTGGTCTCCAAAGCCACCGGACCTGACTGTAGTGATTATTTCTTGTGGGGGTTTATAAAAGTCTCTGTTTATGTGCCTCCGTTACCAAGAACAGTGAATGAACTGAGGCATCGCATAATAGCAGCTGTGGACGCTGTAACTCAAGCCATGCTCGCTGCAGTGTGGGAACAATTTGAATACCGCATTGATATATGCCGTGCATCTCAAGGGGGGCATATTGAACACCTATGAAAAGGTATGGAAAAAAACTCTTTGAGTTTCCCGTTCATCAAAAAACAAAGTTCATTGTATACTTTATATTTATTAGCTTCAGAAATATACATGTGCCCAATCGGATGATTGTTTTTGATACACCCTGTACTATTCTCAATACTCCAGTTGAAAAGTGATAGCCAATGTTAATCTAATGAAGAAGAACAAATAAGTAACGGAGGCAGTATTAACTATTTCCGCTAAGTATATCATGTAATTAAAATAAAATGATTCTCCCATTTGCAGGCATCAGCACATCCATGACACAATGCACAATCATTTTCGTGAAGAAATGTTACAGGTCTAGTTTACCTCACATGTGTGATCTAGATACGTTGCCTTGAAGACTATCGTTTTTAAATACCATATTTTTCAAATGTTTGCAGTATCAATGGTACGTGTAATAAATTACGAACCGTCACCACGCAGTTATCTCCACCCATTAATAGCTATACTTACCAACAATGACTCTGTTATGTATTAGTTTCGTAAGGTACAGGAACAAATGAGATCACTGTATGTAGTACTTGACAACATTTCTTAAAACATTAGTGTTACTGAAGCATATGAATCAAGAGACACTAGTCTCACACACAAGAATGGTTCTAAAGAGTCACAGAAGAAGGGGATCACTTAATCTGTGATACACTCCTGGAAATGGAAAAAAGAACACATTGACACCGGTGCGTCAGACCCACCATACTTGCTCCGGACACTGCGAGAGGGCTGTACAAGCAATGATCACACGCACGGCACAGCGGACACACCAGGAACCGCGGTGTTGGCCGTCGAATGGCGCTAGCTGCGCAGCATTTGTGCACCGCCGCCGTCAGTGTCAGCCAGTTTGCCGTGGCATACGGAGCTCCATCGCAGTCTTTAACACTGGTAGCATGCCGCGACAGCGTGGACGTGAACCGTATGTGCAGTTGACGGACTTTGAGCGAGGGCGTATAGTGGGCATGCGGGAGGCCGGGTGGACGTACCGCCGAATTGCTCAACACGTGGGGCGTGAGGTCTCCACAGTACATCGATGTTGTCGCCAGTGGTCGGCGGAAGGTGCACGTGCCCGTCGACCTGGGACCGGACCGCAGCGACGCACGGATGCACGCCAAGACCGTAGGATCCTACGCAGTGCCGTAGGGGACAGCACCGCCACTTCCCAGCAAATTAGGGACACTGTTGCTCCTGGGGTATCGGCGAGGACCATTCGCAACCGTCTCCATGAAGCTGGGCTACGGTCCCGCACACCGTTAGGCCGTCTTCCGCTCACGCCCCAACATCGTGCAGCCCGCCTCCAGTGGTGTCGCGACAGGCGTGAATGGAGGGACGAATGGAGACGTGTCGTCTTCAGCGATGAGAGTCGCTTCTGCCTTGGTGCCAATGATGGTCGTATGCGTGTTTGGCGCCGTGCAGGTGAGCGCCACAATCAGGACTGCATACGACCGAGGCACACAGGGCCAACACCCGGCATCATGGTGTGGGGAGCGATCTCCTACACTGGCCGTACACCACTGGTGATCGTCGAGGGGACACTGAATAGTGCACGGTACATCAAACCGTCATCGAACCCATCGTTCTACCATTCCTAGACCGGCAAGGGAACTTGCTGTTCCAACAGGACAATGCACGTCCGCATGTATCCCGTGCCACCCAACGTGCTCTAGAAGGTGTAAGTCAACTACCCTGGCCAGCAAGATCTCCGGATCTGTCCCCCATCGAGCATGTTTGGGACTGGATGAAGCGTCGTCTCACGCAGTCTGCACGTCCAGCACGAACGCTGGTCCAACTGAGGTGCCAGGTGGAAATGGCATGGCAAGCCGTTCCACAGGACTACATCCAGCATCTCTACGATCGTCTCCATGGGAGAACAGCAGCCTGCATTGCTGCGAAAGGTGGATATACACTGTACTAGTGCCGACATTGTGCATGCTTTGTTGCCTGTGTCTATGTGCCTGTGGTTCTGTCAGTGTGATCATGTGATGTATCTGACCCCAGGAATGTGTCAATAAAGTTTCCCCTTCCTGGGACAATGAATTCACGGTGTTCTTATTTCAATTTCCAGGAGTGTAGTATTAAGACCATAAGTAACACAACTTGATCTGTAAGGGGAGAGTGTTGTCCCTTGGGACAATTCACAGAATTTCACCTCTAGCCAGCTCTCTAAGACATGTTTAATATATTTTCTTATCCGATTTTTTAAATGATGGCATTCACTTTTTATGTGCTGCAGGCTTTTTCTGAAATTATAAAAATTACTCCGGAAAAGTTGGTTTTTCCAAATGTGAAAGCATATTACAAGGTACAACATGGTTATGTATCAAGGAACAAATATTCCACCGAAATTTAAGAGCGTTGAAAGTCGAAAAAATCTTCTCAGTACTGTATTTAGTTACCCTCTCTGTTACATTATGACTCCACTACAGATCAGTATGTGAACTCGAATGAAGCAGAAGTATTATCGAAAACTAATTACAACTTAAATATATTTTGAAATTTAAGTTATTTGAAACTAACACAAACTGCCATTTTCAAGACAGAAAATTTGTTAAGATATTAACAATACTCAGTTAATTTACAAATATCCAACGGTCCATGGTAAAAGACCTTCTTTTGTTTCCAGATATAAAATGGTATGCGACCGACGACGTATGGTTTTACCGTCCACATGTTTAATCGTATGGCCAGGGCCCCCCGTCGGGCATGCCGTTCGCCGGGTGCCTGTCTTTCGATTTGACACCACTTCGGCACCTGCAGGAGAGGAGGATGAGAGGATGATGATGAGGACAGCACAACAGCCACTCCCTGGGGGAGAAAATTCCCCGACCTAGTCAGGAATCGAACCCGGACGTCCACATGTTAATGCCTAGTTTTAAAACTATTACGGACTTTTACTTGCCATTAAATTCTCTAATTGAAGATTTAACAATATATCCCAAATAGGTTTAATATATTATACCGCACGTAAATGTGTAGAAATCGAAATATTTACAAAGGCTGCGTAAAACCACAAACTCATGTCTAGCAACAACAAAAACTGTACAAAACCGCGGAATCTACTTATGGAGGTGTCTAGTGCGCTTTTCTTCATGTGGTTCTAAAACCAGTCGATAGACTGAAGTACTGACCAAAAAAGGTCATGTGTTTCTAGGTCACTATCCTCTAGGTACAAGACTCTCCTCTACCCATAAATTAAGAAGGTATCGAAAACGAGAACTATTCAGTTGTATTACCAAGGCGGTCAATTACATTTCCCGAATGTGTCTAACGGTTATTCTAACACGAAAGTTCTCCCAGCTGCTCTGGAAAAACTAGAGGCAAGAACATTGTTTCTCCAAGTTGAGAAACAAAAAAATTGCGAGCAACTGTGTTCAGTAGCTCCACACCGAACTTTCTCCATCTAATATTAAAGCTGGCGAACGTTCTGGCAGCAGCTGCCGCTAACCAATACAGAACCCAACACTCTCACTTATATCCCTTTCCGGTTCCTTTCAAAACCTAGCCAATCAAGTGCGGTTGTTCACGATACTGCCTCACTTATAGTCCTTTGCACATTGATACCTCACTTTTCATCCTCATGGTTTCGATAGAATTCATAAAATGTAAAAGAGGTCTGGCAGTGTTACAGATATCATTGTCAGAATTTATTTCGTAGAAAACTCTGTCTACAACATGCGAAACTGTTTAACTTCTCCGAAACAACGTTACCACTTCACTCGGTATCAGTGCACAACATCATCCTCAATTATTCAGCAGCAGATGCACAGTAAGCAATTAATTCCCACTGAAAACGACTAAACCAACTGTTCCATCACTTCAGCTTCTTGAACTGCGCTAATTCCATCAAACTGAACAGACTATCAAGTTAAGCGCTATTTGACGGTTCTGGCCATTAGTGCGTTACTTAGGTGTGAGGGTTTTGAATGATTGAACGGAAGAGAATCAACGCCTGTACACGTTCAATTGCCGTACCAACCGTAAGAGTAGCCTAACCGGCGCACGTTTCTGATACCCACAACCTTGGCTGCTGAGGGAAATAGGAAGCATATTCAGCAGGGATGATATAACTTTGTTCGTGGAGGTCAGAATTCAGTTTGAAGAGAGCGTGACAGAATATGCATGAGGCAGGCGGCTACGTGACATGGATATTGGCATGTCGACCACCCCACCGCCCAGCACAAACTATTCACGCCTCCTTGCTTCTCGTGCTACCCAAGGAAGCTTTCAGAACTGCTACTTTCTTCAAGTATAGTCATTTTTCGTCCGAATTGCGTACATTTTGTATGATTATATTTAGCTGCATTGATTTTTTCTGGAACAAACAGAGGCTCACATTTTTTGTTGTTGAGTGATTCCGATGTTTTAATTCTGAAATTAACACCTATGCAATTTATATTAGTTGCTTAGGGCTGGTAATTCTCGTTTAAAGTACAATTTGGAAGAATATGAAAGATGTAAATACTTAAACGGCAAAGCTGTTGATAAACGAGCAGTAAATCGGTATTGGGGTAAGTGACAGTAGATTTCTCACCCATTCAACATTTTTCTACAATTGTTTGGTTTGCTCTCACTCTAGATGCCAATGTAACATGAATGACCGAGGTCAATATTAGTAACAAGTTGGCACCGACATATTATTTCGCATATTTTGCAGGTCATAGACCTAGATGACCTAGCTACAGAGTGAGAGTTTTCACTCAGATCACAATATCAGCACAGTGCTGGACAGGAAGGTAGAAGAACAAAATACAAAATCTCGGGTTTTCCATGGAACACATCGTCGATTAATAAGCAAGAAAGTCACTCGGAGTATCTTCGCAGATAGGTTATTCTGTCGTAGAATTTTTGATTAACAAACCCCGATATTCTGTAATAGACGGCGAATATTTAACAGGAAGGGAAGTAACATCGATTGCGCCCCAAGGGAGTGTAATGGACAAAAGTGTTGTCAATTTAAATTATTTATCAGACCGGATCAGTAGCATTATCAGCATTGTTGAACTATCGTAAAGAAGATGTAGACATGGACAAAATTCCATTTGGTGTAATGAACGTCACCTGGCTACCACAAAGAGAAATAATCCTATAGTATTCAATTAAAAGTTTAGTGAGGAACATCTGACATCTGTATCACGTCAAGTCGTTTAATACTCAGAAGCGATATGGAATAGGAAGAAGACGTAAGATAAGCAGTAGGAAAGGAGGCGTGTGGAACTGTCGGATTTATTGGAAGGATTCTGAGAAAGACCAGTTCTAGGTTACTTGTCCAGCGTTTGGAGATTTTATTAAAGAGGTGTAACAAAAGACATCGAACGAACTCAGAGAGGCGCTGCTAGGAACGTAACAGCGCGGTATAGCTGAGACGAAAGCGTAACACAGGTTCTCAGAGAAATTATATTGGAGTTTTGGGAAGAAAAATGACGTATTTCTCGGGAAACTCAGTTGTTTAAATCTAGAGAATGGATATTCAAGGAAGACGGTGGGACAGTTCTACTGCTAACACCATATACCACACGCAGGCATCTCGAGAATAAGACAAGAGAGATTAGGGGTGGCGACATACAGAAGTCAATTTCCGTCGCTCTCTGCGCGGGTAGAATAAGAAAGAAAAATTGATAAAATTGGTTTGGATTACCCATCTCCATACACTGTACAGTGGCTTACGGAGATTAAAAAAACCGTGGTCCGGTCTTGTATTCGAATATAGCGCCACGAGAGTGCTGGAAAATAAAAATATAATTTTGGATTCACAGCATTGTTGAAGTAACCCCTTCTCCCATACATTTCTGAGATACGGACTACGCACTTAGCTTATGTCGGAACAATGTGAGATATTACAGACAACTACGCACTATATTGTATATGGTAACGGGAAAAATGACGCTAAGGGCACGTGACCTCAGGCGACGGTGTATTATCTGGTCACAAGGGTACCGCGACATCAAGTGCGCCAGTGGGTTTCTGTCACATCTTAGACAGTCAACTGCTGCCTGGACGATGTCAGCGGCGTATGTGGTCAAAGCTTCGTAATTTGGTATAGGTTTCAGTCGCGTGTTTTATACAGGATGCTATCAGTTTTTACATGGTCATATATGCGAAAATCTTCACAGTGCATATGCAATTTTTTACAGTCCAGATTCTTGTATTTGAGTACTATAGTCTGATATCTCATTGCACTGAAACAGTGCGCTTTTAGGCTTTTTTATCTTCGATGCAGTCCCTTTTTAAGCTAAAAAAATCTGTTTAATGTGGCTGCAGCAGTGATTTTCTTCTATCCTTTAAGTTAAATTCTGGAAGACGTGCAAAATGTATATCAACATCTTCCATAACCTCTCCACTGGATGCAAAACATTTCACGACCACAAATGCCTTCGTATTTCGGAGTAGTTTCAAATTTGCAGAACAGTACTGATGTTCTTAAAATTTGTATTTCAAATTCTTCAGTTTTCCATATGCCAACATTACCAGTATGGTTGCGTGCATTGTCCTAAAGAAATAAAGTTAATCCACGCTTGTTATCATGCATCTTCACATCGAACGGATTTAGAAGACATGCATGACTTTTATCTGGTTTTTTTAACCCTTTGCTAGAAAATCTTTTTTGCTCCCCAGAAAACTTTCTGTAGTATTGCAGTATGGGTCAGCAGCATCCACCCCCTTCTGTAGCATTCCATGCGTAACTGGTGCACCATTGTCTTATCGACGGTAGCAAATTGGTGTACAAGAGCAGAATTATCTTCAAACGCTCCGAACGTTGTTGACAATTTCTTTTCAGAGTTTTCTTTTGGTTACTATCAAAAAATACAGCGCCATCTTAAAGTTTTATTATAGCTAGTTATTCACGTCAAATGTATCCTATCCCTTCTCCTAACATTCGTATAGCAACTATTTCTAATGCCTTTAGTGGCAGGCAATCTACAACCGTCTGTCATTTTATTGTGCTGTTCAGATTCAGTTTTTGATCGTTCTTCCCGTGGATTATTTTCAAGAGCAGCAGTGTCACCTTTGAATTCAATAGTTAACTGTAAACAATAGTTAACTGTAAACAATAGAGGAGGATACTCCTTATAGCCCTTCACCAAATAGGATAAATTTTCTTTGACGATAAAACGTCAGAAACAAACAGATTTATAATGGCTAGATATTCGGTTCATATCCGTGAAATACAAACAGCCAACACCAGTACCAAACAAAAAAATTGTGCAGATCGAGTTGCACTTCACCTAGATTATTGCGCGACGTTTATAGGAAATTTCATTTTTTCGACGCTTTCTTTGTGCCGGATAGACAGCTTTTCGCTTGGCCTTTCAATATGGGAGAAATAAAATTCATATGAAACAAGTGTCAGTAGACTGAGCGCTAAAGTGCTAATCTCGGTTGATGAGAACCATCTTAAAACAAGTTTGTGTTGTTCTGTTTGGATGGTCAATAGTTCTTTTAACTAGTTAATAGTGCCATGTTATGTTCCATATTAGTTTCTCAATTTTTATTTGCAAGTTTGTTATGTATATTTCTCACATATTTCATTTGCTCTCTCACTTTGTCTCTCTTACACGCTACCTCACTGGGAAGGAATCGAACAGGGCGCACTATACTCGAAATTTTCTGTGAGGATTAGACTGAACAAAGTTCATTTTATTATGTCTTATTTTGCAGGTTCCCTGTATACGACCCAAGAAACAAGAATCATTTTTAAGTTCATTATTACATTACCTTAGTCACGTCTCATAAAACATTAACCTTTACAAACAAAACCCCCTTGCAGGCCATATTTCCAGGTAGGAAGCAGTCCAGAAGCCCTCTGCTACGTATCATACGGGGTTTTGTTTCTTAAAAATAATAGAACATCGTAATTATATAAAAAAGTTTCTTCCCTCCTTTAGAGTGAAGTATTAACGAATGCGTCGCGCTTAGTTACTCAGATGATAATATCGACAACCATATCCTCGTGATTGTTTAAAATATGCAATATCTGTTCAATTCGCTAAGAACTGTACCGACGAGATCTGAGATGTAAACTAGCAATATACGTCAATAACCGGAAAATAAGAGAACAGATGTGAACAGTTCCTCGTACATCAAGTAATTTCCGAAAATATATAAAGCGCCAGAGACATTAAAAAATTCGTATACTGTTGAAAGCTACTTTTTGTGTCGGTCTCGTTTCGTGAATAATTCATATTTCTGCAAGTGAACAAAAACTTTCCGTCCTTTGCGCAAAGGCTTTGAAGCTTTCGGCAGCAAGTCCCGTTTTGCACACAAGGAGTGATGGTGAGGCTAAGCCGCTAACGTGCCCTCAGAAGCTGGGAGACTCTGTGCAAAGAAGCTTACACAACTTTTCAGAACAAACTTTAGTCGCAATTACACGATATACTGTTGCTGAGATGACGCCTGGCGGGCATAAGCCGGAGAGTCTATTTACAACAAGTTAGCAAACACGATCTTCACTTATACAAGAGAACTGATATTTACAATACCATTGGGGTCTCTAATAAATTAAATTGGAATAGATGATTTCTTGCCAGTAATTAGAGATTTGCTTCGCATTTTGCAGCGTGCTACATGATGCTCAACTAATGTTTGTTTTATTGTGAAAAGTGTTGCATTTATGACAGGTGACCCTGAAAACACCTTTCATTGATGAATTCTAGCTACCGTGTGGTGAAATTGAAATTATTAATTTTCGGCGTGCACCGCGTTAATATTGCTGTTTCTCTCATATCTATGGGTTGTCTCTTAACACATTCGCCTCAAAACCCATTTGGCTCGTTGGAGACACTGGCAATCGGTTATCATCTACACCAACAGTCATCAGGGGTTTCTCAAATAATGTCCAATGTGTTACCGTCAACTTACGAAACAACTAACAAATTTTGTTTTTTGATTTGAAATTACTTCTTTTTTATTTAAAAATAATAGTTCTCGGTGAGAAAAAGTTAGTAATTTAGCTTCTTCGTTGGTATGACTGAAACTATGGAGTAAACGTGTATTTCAAATTGGAATTCTTTTGTTTTGCTTTGGATGTATGAAATGGCGCGACTCTCATCAACAGTAGCATTGGGTCGCTGACATAAGAGATACTTGATCAGTTGTTTATTGTCATCCTTATGATACGCATTAAGTGCATTGGAACTGTTCCATTAGTAGCTTACGTACATTTGCACGAAATAATTGCCTTGCTAGATAACTCGTTGATAATAGTCCCAAAGATGTGGACGAACAATCACTGTCATTTAATTCTTGATATGAGATACGTAAAGGGTGGTAGTTATATGTATAAGAAATACATAGAAAATGTCTTTCAGTCTTTGCAATACTGAAGAAGTTGGAAGTCTGCCAGCTTCAGCAGCTGTATTCCTAACTTTCTTATGTCAAGTACATTTGTTCGCGATATAATTTCGAGTACTGTGAAGCATTTGGACTCTAATGATTAATGTAAAACAAGATGGATAGCGTCTATCCTGAAACCTTTCTGCATACAGTTCTGATGCTCTCGCCGCCTTTCATGCTACACTTTCAAACTGATACTGATCCTTCGTTCGTAGCAATAACTGAGTACTTAAAAATATCATAACGAGATGAAAAAGTTGCATAGATCTTACTCCAATCAAATGTGGCAGATCCGTTATTTGTTACGGTATATGAAACGTCAGAGACGCCGTGAGGCTGTTTGCAAGTACTTCCGTTGTATAGAGGGAAGTTGCAATTTATAGAGGAAAGATGGTGCAGAAACCGGCAGTCGACACTCTGCATAAGCAAATCTAATGCATTGCACATATACAGTCCGAATGGTACATTATTATCAATTACACAATTAGAGATCAATTACGAGGAACAGTTACAACGGTAAAAATCTAAGAATATGTTTACGTTGTTGAGTGACTGTAGGAGGATACAACACGGCTTAGATAAAATTTCTTTTGGTATGATGGATGGCAGCTTGCTCTAAATGCAGAAAAGAGTAAGTTAATGCAGATGATTTGGATAAACAATTCCGTGACGTTTGAATACAGCTTGTGCTGTGTGCTGCTTGACACAGTCACGTCAGCTGAATCTTAGGCTTAACGTTGCAAAGCGATTTGAAGTGGAGCGAGCACGTAAGGGCGGTAGAAGCGAAGACGAATGGTCGATTTCGGTTTATTGGGAAAATTTTAGGAAAGTATAGCTCACCTGTAAAGGAGGTCACGTATACAACACTAGTGCGATCCATTCTTGAGTACTGCTCCAGTGTGTGGCTCCCCACCAGGTCGGATTAAGGGAAGACATCAAAGCAATTCATAGGCGAGTCGCTAGGTTTCTTACCTGTAGCTTCGATCAGCAAGCGAGTATTACGGAGGTTCTTCGTGAACTCAAATGGGAATCTCTGGAGGGTAAGCGATGTTCTTTTCGTGAAGAACTATTGAGAAACTTTAGAGGAACGGTATCTGAAGTTGACTGCACAACTATTCTACTGCCGTCAAAATACATTTCGGGTAAGGACCACTAAGATAAGACAAGAGAAATTAGGGCTCGTATATAGACATATAGACAATCATTTTTCCCTCGTTCTATTTGCGATTTGAGCTGGAAAGAAAAGACTAGTCTTGGTACAATGTACCCTCCGGCATGCACCGTACTGTCGCTTGCAAAGCACGTATATAAATGGACATGTAGAACGATTTAAAGTGAAACTACCACATAAAACTCATTGTACCTACGGCAGATACAAAGCTATTATTTCCTGTAAGAAGTTTATATAAATGCAACTTCTATGGACGCTAGCTCACTAAACCCTTCCTCGACTGTTTATTGAATACTACTCGTCTGTCTGGGACCCTAACCAAGTACGATTAGTAGTTCCAAAGAAGTACAGTGCAGTTCTTCACGAGTTCGTTTTTTAAATGAGATATCAACTCACAGATTCTCATCCAACTTTACAAGAGAGTCGTTGTGTGTCACAGAGAGATTTACTGTGAAAAATGAGAGAATACACGTTCCAAGACGAATTATGCTACATATCGCTATCCATTGCATACGACTCGCTAAACAAACTTTTAAAACATCGAGTTTTTCGTTATTATTCGTATGGTCTACATGGTCATTTACATTATTGTACGAAAGATCAAATATACGTACATAAAAATACATAACATAAAAAAGTGTTCAAATGTGTGTGAATTCCTAATGGTCGAAACTTCTGAGGTCATCGGTCCCTAGACTTACACACTACTTAAACTAACTTATGCTAAGAACAACACACATACCCATGCCCGAGGGAGGACTCGAACCTCCGGCGGGATTGGCCGCGGAATCCGTGACACGGCGCCTCAAACCGCGCGGCCACTCCGAGCGGCAACATAAAAAGAACACAATATAAAAACAAACACTCGAAAGTTTTACAGCTGAATATCCAGGTCTCTTAACCCCACAGAGCTTGGTGTCACCAAATGCAGTTCACTGAGTCCACAAGGAAATTTTCGCAATCAACACTCTTTAGTCGGGTGCTTAGTATTTTGCGTAGCGACTACACACTGACACGTCGGGGCTTCCTGGAACCACTAGCCATACGAACAGGCAACACCTTCCAAGCCCCGTATGGCATCGTTTCAGAGCTGTTTATAGTTTCCTGGGGAGATCAAATCCATTTACACGTTTTGTAAGATCTTGTGGGGTTTTCCCGACGATCGCCGTTAATGTGCATTATTAGACAATGAAGCAGGAAAAGGATGACGTGGCAGTGTCACACGAAATACCTTCCCCAGATACACTAAAGTGGCAGCTGTAAACACAGATAGCTAATCGACAAATTAAATGTTTTACAATGAAGAAATTCTACATGAATTTTGGCATACCTCACAACTAGCTTGGTATACGTTGACAGCGGTCCATCGTCCTCAACTGAAATCCTCCTAAGGGTGGCATATATGCTGTCCAATCACATTAATGCGACCTCTTGTCAAGAGCCACCTTCTGCAGCGCGGACCTTCACGAGATGTACAGATCGACTGAGGTGATCCCACAGATTCCCGATTGGGTTTAAATCCGAGGAGCTTCGTGGCCAGGGGAGTACATAGTGGCCTTCGAATCACGTACGTGAACAACGAGCCCTGTGTGTCCTACTGACAGATGCCATCGCACTGACGAAAAACAAACTCCATGTAGTGGTGGACATGGTCCCCAAGGATGGATGCATACTTGTGCTGATTTATCGTGCCTTCCAGAATGACGAGATCATAACACTTCCTCCTCCGGTCTGGACCCTTCCGGCGGTTGTTGGAGGGTGCTTGCTTTCAGGCGTTTCACGCCATTCACGGCAACGACCGTTTGTCCGAGGGAGCATAAAACGTGATTCATCTGAAAAGGCTACCTGCCGCCACAAAGCTGACGTCTAGTTGTGGAACTAGAGCTCAAATTCCAGTCTCCATCGCCGATGAACAGGAGTCAGCACGGGAGCATGAACCAACCGCTTGCTACGGTGGCCCATACACAGCAGCGTTTGCTTAACATCGTGGAGAAGACACTACTGGTAGCCCTCGGTTCATCTGTTGCTCAACAGCTGCACATCTATTCACCCGTACACATCTCTGCAGCCGTCCTCCACTCCTGTCATCTATGGCCCGTGGTGCATCACTGTTGCCTCGGCGCTAGTTTTGGGTGGGGCCAATTTGCCATGCGCGGTGTACTTTAAGTACCTAACAGTTTACAAACTTTGCTGTTTCGGAAACGTATCAAAAAAATTAAAAACCCTCCTCGATCGCGATAAAAGCACCTAGTGTTAAGTGTTAACCCAGGTTTCGGCGTAGATAACTACACCTTCTTCAGAACAACAATAAAACCCACAACTGCCTAAGAAGAACTTTGTCAATGATTAAAAGAACACCATAGCTATACATTTACACTCCTGGAAATTGAAATAAGAACACCGTGAATTCATTGTCCCAGGAAGGGGAAACTTTATTGACACATCCCTGGGGTCAGATACATCACATGATCACACTGACAGAACCACAGGCACATAGACACAGGCAACAGAGCATGCACAATGTCGGCACTAGTACAGTGTATATCCACCTTTCGCAGCAATGCAGGCTGCTATTCTCCCATGGAGACGATCGTAGAGATGCTGGATGTAGTCCTGTGGAACGGCTTGCCATGCCATTTCCACCTGGCGCCTCAGTTGGACCAGCGTTCGTGCTGGACGTGCAGACCGCGTGAGACGACGCTTCATCCAGTCCCAAACATGCTCAATGGGGGACAGATCCGGAGATCTTGCTGGCCAGGGTAGTTGACTTACACCTTCTAGAGCACGTTGGGTGGCACGGGATACATGCGGACGTGATTTGCCCTGTTGGAACAGCAAGTTCCCTTGCCGGTCTAGGAATGGTAGAACGATGGGTTCGATGACGGTTTGATGTACCGTGCACTATTCAGTGTCCCCTCGACGATCACCAATGGTGTACGGCCAGTGTAGGAGATCGCTCCCCACACCATGATGCCGGGTGTTGGCCCTGTGTGCCTCGGTCGTATGCAGTCCTGGTTGTGGCGCTCACCTGCACGGCGCCAAACACGCATACGACCATCATTGGCACCAAGGCAGAAGCGACTCTCATCGCTGAAGACGACACGTCTCCATTCGTCCCTCCATTCACGCCTGTCGCGACACCACTGGAGGCGGGCTGCACGATGTTGGGGCGTGAGCGGAAGACGGCCTAACGGTGTGCGGGACCGTAGCCCAGCTTCATGGAGACGGTTGCGAATGGTCCTCGCCGATACCCCAGGAGCAACAGTGTCCCTAATTTGCTGGGAAGTGGCGGTGCTGTCCCCTACGGCACTGCGTAGGATCCTACGGTCTTGGCGTGCATCCGTGCGTCGCTGCGGTCCGGTCCCAGGTCGACGGGCACGTGCACCTTCCGCCGACCACTGGCGACAACATCGATGTACTGTGGAGACCTCACGCCCCACGTGTTGAGCAATTCGGCGGTACGTCCACCCGGCCTCCCGCATGCCCACTATACGCCCTCGCTCAAAGTCCGTCAACTGCACATACGGTTCACGTCCACGCTGTCGTGGCATGCTACCAGTGTTAAAGACTGCGATGGAGCTCCGTATGCCACGGCAAACTGGCTGACACTGACGGCGGCGGTGCACAAATGCTGCGCAGCTAGCGCCATTCGACGGCCAACACCGCGGTTCCTGGTGTGTCCGCTGTGCCGTGCGTGTGATCATTGCTTGTACAGCCCTCTCGCAGTGTCCGGAGCAAGTATGGTGGGTCTGACACACCGGTGTCAATGTGTTCTTTTTTCCATTTCCAGGAGTGTATAAAGGAAAAAGAAAAGGAAAACACAAACAGTACATATGTATAAAGTCAAAACCACTACTTAACTTAATGGTGTACGCTCCACCTCACACGCGCCTATGTTCGATGGGCCATGACCTGCCATAAACTGCAGCTACAAATGGTCGCTCACTTACAAGCCTGACCCGCTACTTGTGCACATGCGCAAGACAAGGGAAGTTACTTGAATGCGCATGCGCATACGAGTACGAGAAAGTTTATACATGGGTCGGGGCTAAACAGCCCATATATGCCCAGCCGTGGATCAACGTATATAAAAAATGGAATGGATAGATCAAGTGACGAGCTAAATAGGAGATGAAACCTAAAAATTACATCACACGGTTGCTTATGCTAGTAAAGAAACTTATATATGAAGCTACCTATGACAACAGGAGGAACTCTTAAAAACAATACCTAAAGCTAGTAGTTAGCAAAGCAATCGAGGCGGGTTTTTAGTTTTTCTAATATATTAACCAACAATTGCTGACGCGCTGCGATGTTGAACGTTCTTAGTTTCGGAAATGCTTCTACCCTTGGCCCGAAAGCCAATGATCATGCGCTTTTGGACGTCAGATAAATCGCTCCATTTCTGCATTACGACAACGAATGCACTGTTATCAGGGTCCCCCCAACCCGCATTAGATACCCCCTATTGCTAGTGCTGCCACCTGCAGTCGGTGACGTGCACGTTGACGTCGAACGTAGGTGGTGGTCACATTAATGTGACTGGTCCGTGTAATTATCAAGTGTCTCTTACTTCAGAGATATACAATTCTGTTGATGATGGCGTAAATAAAATGCTTAGGCGCTATCACTCCATCGCGAGAAGACAGAAGATTCGCAACTAGAAGTAAATTGTTAACCTGTGCTATCGGGTCAACCCTACGTTACAATTACATCACTGAATTAGTCTGATGGAGATCTACAATTCAGGAGCCTGAAAAGTACATAGTTTCATTACAAAAATGTTAAGTTGATATTTTTGTCTCGGTTGTCAACACGGTTATGACGAAATGTTTGTCATAATTTCAAGAGTCTCTTGTGGTTATTTGTCTAACTGAAAACATATAGTCATTGTCTTTAACATGGAAAAATATATTTCAGGTGAAACAGTTAAGAGAGTCATTCAGTATGTATTTTTCTTTCATTTATTTACAAGTGATGGCAGATGCTTACAATGATGAATAAATAGAAACGCTAACTGCATGTGTTATTATGGTAGCCCATGTCTCAAGAAAGTACAGACGGCAGTACACATTAGCTGATACGTCTGTGATATTTACAGGACACAGGGAAGAAACGACATGGTAGGATGAAATGAGTGCTTTCCTGATTCACTCCAACGCCAAACTGCGTTCCTAGCTCTACGACGCTATCCAGACAAGAGAAAGAATCTGCCACCAACTGGTTACCGTAATAGATTGATAATTTACTCCTAGATTGCTAGGATATACATAAACTGCTTCGTGTTACATTAAATGTCTGAAGAAAGCAGGCTGTCATGTATAAACATCGCGGGGAGCTGTGGCACACGCAATGCGGAATAGTGATTAAAATCGCATGGTGCCGGTCGCCAGTTCAAATCCAACCACCGGAAATCATTTATTATTTAGTTTTTATTATTCCTGGAATTTTGTTGAAATATTTTATGAATGTAATGTTTTTATATTGAGGAATATTTGATGCTGTATAAATTCCGGCATTCTGGAATTCTCAGTATATTTACAAACAGCTTATCTCCAAGAGATAAGCTCTGTTTTGTGTGTATGTTGTTGTTAGTAATAAACGTGCTCTCACTTCTAAGTCCTGGACTTCAATGAAGACCCTACTTTCGAATCTAGACTTTATTGAGGTTTCAGCGTGTCATAGTTTGGCGGAGAAGCCGGTTACCTCAAAAGATCTACATCACGGTGGCTTCAAGTGCGCAACTTAAAAGCCATCGTCTACACGGACGGCAATCAGAATACAAGCAGTACATCGTTCTTAAGATTAGTATATTCAGGAGACAGGTGTGTCGCAAAAAAGCACGAAGTCAGTCGCACATCAGGCATCCAGCAGTGTTTTCTGGAAACACTTGTCAGGACCCCAGGAAAGGGGGAAAGGATTCGACTGCGTCGCCAAATACAACAGATGAGATGACATGATGTGTTTGCAAATGGGCGCTTTTACTTGGGCGACAGATCCTAGCAGTGGTTATAGAACAACAAAGAGAAGCTCGATAGTTGGAACAAATTCCAGAACCGGACTGAAGAAAAGGTTTGGCGGCGATTAGCAACAAGTCCGATTTGAGGAAGAACAGTTGCAGAACAGTGCCCAACGCCATGGGGAAACGACGAAGTCTTACATACAAAAAATTTTGTCCCTGCTCCACATCGTAAACCCAAATGTTGCAGAAGACGATTAGCTCTCTCACGTGACAAAAGGAGTCGCAGAAGACATGTACCAAGCTGTTCTTATGAAGGAAGTCACAGCGACAGATAAATTCATCAAGAGGTGCCAGCGGACAGAGGAAATGCAACGGAAAGAAGAAAAAAGAACGAGAGAGAGAGAGATAGAGAGAGCAGTCGAACGACAGATGTATGACCGACTGCCGAATGTGGTCCCTATGGCAGTTGTGGAAGACAACCATGAGCTCGCCTCTCTCATACGTCAGATACTAAAAGAAGAGATACAGCAATATATGGCAGACAGAAATGTCGGACAGATTAATCGATTACACAAGAGATACCAGCAATGAATGTCGACCCCATACGTGAGAAGGTAATACACAATATCAAACAAGAGGTGTGCCGATTTTTGGCACCAGTCACCGCCAATAGCCGAACGCGCCATGAAAAATTGATTTGAGCAACTCGAACTTACGCTGTAACCGTCAATCGACGATCCAGCTTTTGACCAGCGTAGGCACAACCAACTCATCCACCAAGTACAATGCGCCACAGAGAAACACTCTTCGAGGTCGGAGAACAACCCGCCGGTATGTTTTCTCTGTGAATGCCCCGGTTAAGTTGCACGCTACTGCAGGGAAAGAAAACGAGTGTTTGACGACTGATGCGCCACAAAAAGTCAACAGTCACAACAATTTTATTCACGGCAGTCGACTACAGACGATTACAGTCGACCTATGGGACGAAGTCCTTCGCGAAGCCCAGAATGGGGAAGTTCCCCAACACGCCGTAGCCGTTGCAGCGGTACGAGCCCCTTGCCCAGCCACCGAATTCAGACAAACTAAACGACACGACCATCTATGGAGATAAGGCTTCCACGGATTAAAATCCTCCATGGACAACAGTCACCAAGATGTCAGGAAATGCCATTGACATCATCATCGACGGTCGACCTGTCCGGGCACCAGTCAGTTCAGAGGTTTCTTTTTCTGTAATATCGGATGCTTACCGTCATCAGCAAAAGAAGAATATGTTCCGTGATACAAAAGCGATTCTGCTGAAGGTTGCATTTCTCTGCCTCGTGATGACTGGTGTTGTGTGATGTCCTCAGGTTAGTTAGGTTTAAGTAGTTCTAAGTTCTAGGGGACTGATGACCATAGAAATTAAGTCCCATAGTGCTCAGAGCCGTTTGAACAATTTTCTGAAGGTTACAAATGGAAAAAACGTCCAGTAACTATCAACGACAAAACGCAGCTTTTCGAATTTGTCGTTTTAGCAGAACATAGTCATAATTTTATTTTCGAATGGGGCTACTTGCGGGTATCACAAGCAATCATGGACTGTGGAAGATCAGAACTCCAGATTGACGAAGCTATTCCAACAATAAAGATCGCTTTGGGCGATTGTTTGCCTCTGAAGACGTTGTTATCCCGCTGTCATGAAGAACACGAGTTCCAGCTGTCAGTCGAGGTGCTCAGTTAAACTGTAAAGTTTTTGTCAGTTTTAAAAAGCTGTTGAGGGTCACAAAAGAAATTTACATGCCGGCGACGATCATGAGCATTGTAGGTGTCAAGCAGAACTAACAGCCACAACTCATCCCTAAAAATATGTGCGCAGGGACAGTGGAATCAATTCAGGATGGGCAGATTGTGTCACTGACGAAAAATCGTGGTTCGCTACCACGACAAACAACGCAGGGGATGAAGCTACTATCTCACTGCCAATAATATCTGACCTGACCGCAGAACAACGTCAGGGAGTGATAGCCATTCTGCATCAATTTTCGGATGCTTTTAAATCAGGAGTGGAGAAAAGACAAACCAAGCAGCCCATGGCTACACGCTGTATCGACACTAGCGATCATCTACCAATTAGCCAGCGCTCGTGTAGAGTATCGCTGGCTCAACAACGGATAATCCGGGAGGAAGTGGAGAAGATCTTGCAAGATGACATTGAACCTTCAAGGAGGCAATGGTCCTCTCCTGTGGTTCTTATGAAGGACGAAATATGCCGTCTGTATGTCGCCTACTGACGACTGAACAAAATCTCGAAGAACGTTGTTTAGCCATTGCAACGCAGTGATCTCAGACTAGACTAAGCAAAGTACTTCTCAACTATGGACATGGAGACAAGCAACTGGCAATCAAGGTGGACAAGACAGAGGGAAAAAACGCCTTCATAACTCCTGACAGCCTCTATGAGTTTAAAGTTACGCTGTTTGGACTGTGTAACGGTCCAGCCATCTTTGATGGAAAACCCACTACGACACGTTAAATAGACTATGTGCCTTTGTTATAGGGAGGACGTTGTCGTCTTTGTTGTTGTTGTTGTTGCTTTTAAGAGATATGAAGAACATATAGGCTGCATGACAACAATGTTGAAGTGTGTTCAAACAGCGGGTCTCCACTTGAATACGATTAAGTGCCTCTTCGTCTCCCAAGAACCACCTAGCGAATGGTGATGAAGCCGTCCATATTCAAAGAAAATAAGAGCAGTTTCAGATTTTTAGACTCCTCGGTACATTCACAATGTGCGAAGTTTCCTCGGAATGTGCTGATACCATTGGCGGTTCATAAAGAACTTCAATATCGAGGCACATCTCTTGCAAGAACTACTGCAGGGAAACACCAAATCTGCCCGCCTCCAAAGCTACAGGCTCTTTGAGACAGGCTGCTAGCCCAAGGGGCCTGGGTTCGATACCCGGCCAGGTAAAAGATTTTCTCAACTTGGGACTGAGTGTTGTGTTGTCTTTTCATTAGTATCGTGATTAGTGACACGAAATTCCCCTCATCCCCGCTGTCGTATCGTCTTTCCACTATTGCAGTGTCTTCATGGGGACAAATTGAATGCCAAAAATTGAAACTGAAACACCAATTTTCCAGTAACAGGCGAAAGAAAAATTTTTCTTTGTCCTGAAGAAGGCTCAAGCACCATCTCCAGTTCTTTCATTGTTTCATGAAAATGTCGAGACGAAACTTTATACTGAAGATAGCAGTGTTGAGATAGGGGCAGTTCCAGTACAAATACAGGAAGGTGCTGAATAGGATTCAGTTTCTGCTTTCAGAATGAACTTCTTTACACGCCAAAAACAGTGCTTACAGACGTTCGGACCACCAAATTTCGACAGAAATTTTTTGGTAAACCATTTGCTGTCGTGACGGACCATCATTTTCTTTCCTGGCCGACTAGATTGAAAAATCCACCGGGTTGACTGACGAGATGGGAACTGTGGTTTCAGCTTATAACATCACAGTGGTATACAAAATGAGACACAAACAAATCGACGACAACTGCCTTTCAAGTAATTCTTTGGTGAAACCCAGCAATGTGGACGAAATCTCAGCTAAGCTGTATTAAATGACATTACCGCTGAATGAAGGGAAGATCCAGCATTCCTGAAAACCATGTTGTTGTTGTTGTGGTCTTCAGTCCTGAGACTGGTTTGATGCAGCTCTCCATGCTACTCTATCCTGTGCAAGCTTCTTCATCTCCCAGTACCTACTGCAACCTACATCCTTCTGAATCTGCTTAGTGTATTCATCTCTTGGTCTCCCCCTACGATTTTTACCCTCCACGCTGCCCTCCAATACTAAATTGGTGATCCATTGATGCCTCAGAACATGTCCTACCAACTGATCCCTTCTTCTGGTCAAGTTGTGCCACAAACTTCTCTTCTCCCCAATCCTATTCAATACTTCCTCATTAGTTATGCGATCTACCCATCTAATCTTCAGCATTCTTCTGTAGCACCACATTTCAAAAGCTTCTATTCTCTTCTTGTCCAAACTATTTACCGTCCATGTTTCACTTCCAGTTTCAGATTTTTAGACTCCTCGGTACATTCACAATGTGCGAAGTTTCCTCGGAATGTGCCCTTAGTACTTTCAGAAATGACTTCCTGACACTTAAATCTATACTCGATGTTAACAAATTTCTCTTCTTCAGAAACGCTTTCCTTACCATTGCCAGTCTACATTTTATATCCTCTCTACTTCGACCATCATCAGTTATTTTGCTCCCCAAATAGCAAAACTCCTTTACTACTTTAAGTGTCTCATTTCCTAATCTAATACCCTCAACATCACACGACTTAATTCGACTACATTCCATTATCCTCGTTTTGGTTTTGTTGATGATCATCTTATACCCTCCCTTCAAGACACCATCCATTCCATTCAACTGCTCTTCCAAGTTCTTTGCTGTCTCTGACAGAATTACAATGTCATCGGCGAACCTCAAAGTTTTTATTTCTTCTCCATGGATTTTAATACCTACTCCGAATTTTTCTTTTGTTTCCTTTACTGCTTGTTCAATATACAGATTGAATAACATCGGGGATGGGCTACAAACCTGTCTTACTCCCTTCCCAACCACTGCTTCCCTTTCATGTCCCTCGGCTCTTATAACTGCCACCTGGTTTCTGTACAAATTGTAAATAGCCTTTCGCTCCCTGTATTTTACCCCTGCCACCTTTAGAATTTGAAAGAGAGTATTCCAGTCAACATTGTCAAAAGCTTTCTCTAAGTCTACAAATGCTAGAAATGTAGGTTTGCCTTTCCTTAATCTTTCTTCTAAGATAAGTCGTAAGGTCAGTATTGCCTCACATGTTCCAGTATTTCTACGGAATCCAAACTGATCTTCCCCAAGGTCGGCTTCTACTAGTTTTTCCATTCGTCTGTAAAGAATTCGTGTTAGTATTTTGCAGCTGTGGCTTATTAAACTGATTGTTCGGTAATTTTCACATCTGTCAGCACCTGCTTTCTTTGGGATTGGAATTATTATATTCTTCTTGAAGTCTGAGGGTATTTCGCCTGTTTCATACATCTTGCTCACCAGATGGTAGAGTTTTGTCAGGACTGGCTCTCCCAAGGCCGTCAGTAGTTCCAATGGAATGTTGTCTACTCCGGGGGCCTTGTTTCGACTCAGGTCTTTCAGTGCTCTGTCAAACTCTTCACGCAGTATCGTATCTCCCATTTCATCTTGATCTACATCCTCTTCCATTTCCATAATATTGTCCTCAAGTACATCGTCCTTGTATAGACCCTCTATATACTCCTTCCACCTTTCTGCTTTCCCTTCTTTGCTTAGAACTGGGTTTCCGTCTGAGCTCTTGATGTTCATACAAGTGGTTCTCTTATCTCCAAAGGTCTCTTTAATTTTCCTGTAGGCAGTATCTATCTTACCCCTAGTGAGATAAGCCTCTACATCCTTACATTTGTCCTCTAGCCATGCCTGCTTAGCTATTTTGCGCTTCCTGTCGATCTGATTTTTGAGACGTTTGTATTCCTTTTTTCCTGAATCATTTACTGCATTTTTATATTTTCTACTTTCATCAATTAAATTCAATATTTCTTCTGTTACCCAAGGATTTCTACTAGCCCTCGTCTTTTTACCTACTTGATCCTCTGCTGCCTTCACTACTTCATCCCTCAAAGCTACCCATTCTTCTTCTACTGTATTTCTTTCCCCCATTCCTGTCAATTGTTCCCTTATGCTCTCCCTGAAACTCTGTACAACCTCTGGTTCTTTCAGTTTATCCAGGTCCCATCTCCTTAAATTCCCACCTTTTTGCAGTTTCTTCAGTTTTAATCTACAGCTCATAACCAATAGATTGTGGTCAGAGTCCACATCTGCCCCTGGAAATGTCTTACAATTTAAAACCTGGTTCCTAAATCTCTGTCTTACCATTATATAATCTATCTGATACCTTTTAGTATCTCCAGGGTTCTTCCATGTATACAACCTTCTATCATGATTCTTAAACCAAGTGTTAGCTATGATTAAGTTGTGCTCTCTGCAAAATTCTACCAGGCGGCTTCCTCTTTCATTTCTTAGCCCCAATCCATATTCACCTACTACGTTTCCTTCTCTCCCTTTTCCTAAACTCGAATTCCAGTCACCCATGACTATTAAATTTTCGTCTCCCTTCACTACTTGAATAATTTCTTTTATTTCATCATACATTTCTTCAATATCTTCGTCATCTGCAGAGCTAGTTGGCATATAAACTTGTACTACTGTAGTAGGTGTGGGCTTCGTATCTATCTTGGCCACAATAATGCGTTCACTATGCTGTTTGTAGTAGCTTACCCGCATTCCTATTTTCCTATTCATTATTAAACCTACTCCTGCATTACCCCTATTTGACTTCGTATTTATAACCCTGTATTCGCCTGACCAGAAGTCTTGTTCCTCCTGCCACCGAACTTCACTAATTCCCACTATATCTAACTTTAACCTATCCATTTCCCTTTTTAAATTTTCTAACCTACCTGCCCGATTAAGGGATCTGACATTCCACGCTCCGATTCGTAGAACGCCAGTTTTCTTTCTCCTTATAACTACATCCTCTTGAGTAGTCCCCGCCCGGAGATCCGAATGGGGGGACTATTTTACCTCCGGAATATTTTACCCAAGAGGACACCATCATCATTTAATCATACAGTAAAGCTGCATGCCCTCGGGAAAAATTACAGCCGTAGTTTCCCCCTGCTTTCAGCCGTTCGCAGTACCAGCACAGCAAGGCCGTTTTGGTTATTGTTACAAGGCCAGATCAGTCAATCATCCAGACTGTTGCCCTTGCAACTACTGAAAAGGCTGCTGCCCCTGTTCAGGAACCACACGTTTGTCTGGCCTCTCAACAGATACCCCTCCGTTGTGGTTGTACCTACGGTACGGCTATCTGTATCGCTGAGGCACGCAAGCCTCCCCACCAACGGCAAGGTCCATAGTTCATAGGGGGGGGCTGAAAACCATAGAAGCCTTAAAAAAGGAACCGAATAAAGGAAAATTCCAATTAATTGACGGAGCATTGTGTAAGTGGAACTATGATCCAATAGGCAGAAATGGTTACTATTCATGCTCGTCATCCCATATCATCTATGGTCAGCTATCCTGAAGTTTTTGCACGAGACTCGAACTTCTGGTCACCCCGGTTTCGTGAAGACTATAGACAGAACCAGACGCGGATATCACTGGCCAGGTCTCTACTGATGCGTTAGACGGTATGTGAGACACTGTAAGGAATAATAATGACGGAAGCACGCGTCGCAACTAACTCCGGGCCATCTGGTATCAATCCAGTCTGCAATAGCGTCATTCCACGGAATTGGATTCGACCTCTTGTGGAGGTTCCTAAAGTCGACAAACGTGAAATGATAGACAATAATCTGCACTGGCTGCCTCACCCACTATGCTGTCACTACAGCTGCATCGACTGCTGAAACTCCATAAATTGCAAATTTGCCTATATAAAACATAATTTTGAAGCAAAGAGCACACTGTGAGATGATCTACTGTCGTAGAAAGGTTTTCCAGACCAGTATCAGAGATCCATTCACGTTGAGACATCACCCACAGGATGACAACCGCCTGTCATGCACAGACGAAGGACTTCAGAAAACGCTTTAATAGCACCCCGGCAGATATGCTCTAGATGCACGTTGATGTCGAACAGAGTGATTAGGATACAATATTTACCATTGTGACATTCGGATAAAACATTACAGGTTTCACACCGATCTTCCTGCTCCACGATAGAGAAGTCGAAGCGACAATGTTTACACTACTCTCGTATCAAACAGACAATAATCAGGATGACTACGTAAAAAACCTCATCACCAGAGCCGAAGAAGCAAGGTAGCTAACTCGTATGCGGATCCTGGAGAAGAGGGGCTGAGAGCTCTACAATGTCAAGCACCGACCAATGAGATACAGCCCAGTAGACTTGGTTAGTATTTATGCGCCTGTGCGGAAAGTAAGACTATCGAAACGGATCTAAAGGCCTACTTTGGGTCGTATCGTATCCTTCGTCGCTTATCGGACATCACGTATGAAGTCGAGGATTGTGAGCCTTTAACAAGAAGACAAAAGCGCAGAGTTTTGTATCCCGCCTGGAAGGCGGCGCGTGGGTAGGAGCAGGAGCAGGAAAAATACGTCGCTACTGCACGTAAGTAAAAGTGGTTTACTGGTGGAAAAACAAGTTAATACATTGTTACATAACTTGCAATGAGGTGCGATGCTGAGACCCGTCGTATGTAGAGCAAAGCTGAAGCGAAGTGTCCCGGCCGTCTGCTCTTGATCAAATGGGCAGAATCTGCAGCGGAGCTCGTAGATCTCAGCAGCGCCTGCTAGAGGGCGCCGTCGGTGTCTCGTAGTAGTGGCATCGTAGCTATCGATACCACACAGAGACGTTGTCCTTGTCCTCCGTATGATTGTAGTTTCGACGTAACAATATAGTAGAAGACATACACTTGCATTTATAGTTACTGTTATTTCTTTTTTTTATCACTTTGCATGAGAAGTTATATTCCGTGTAGCCGTCGCGCGCAGATCCTGTGCCAACTACAACCGTAATTGTTTTCCTCGTAAAGTCAGTACGAGAACACGATAATATCGTTTACTGCGGATCCTCATGTTCAACAATGTGCGCAGCAGTGTGCTCCGAACCACGTAGACGTGCACCTCCATTGTACTCCGCAGTCAGACCGCCGCCTATCCAGCTTTACAGAGCTGGCAAGCCTCCGAGTTCCACGTTCTGTGATGAGGCGTGGATGTCCAACATCTTGCCGCCTAGTCGTGTAATCCGTAGCTACTGATGATAGTAGTATGCAAATAGCCCATTAGCTTCACTGTTTCAGAGGATCTAGTTTCCAAGCGCCGGGCCATGACAATCTGCGCTTGGACAAAGTCCCCATTTGTTACCTGTACCGTTACTAGAATAATTGCTCATTCGACTGTGCTCATTTTATGTACATTGCTACGCAGAACTAAAAGACAAGCTCGATAAAGAACGTACGACCAGGTGGAAATGAAAGAAAGTGCGGGAATATGATGCCAGACAGGTGGACGTCACATGGCGTGAGGTCAGTCTTAATATAGCGCCAAATAGGGCTGCCCCGCAGTTGAAGAAATGGGAAAGACAGTGTGCCAATCAGCGATCGGTTACGGTGCACTGTGGTGGTGTTCAGCATTAAAACATGGCACAGTGTCAACGTCATTTGGATGATTTCAAATTGTGAAGATCGGTCAGGTAGCTGGAAGATGTGTGACGAGTGTAGCCCAGGAGTTTATTGCTCGCGGCATTATGTCACGCGCATGGGAAGCGTTCTGAAGGACAGGCAGTGCTACCCGATGGAGAGGTGGTCGTGGACGACGGTCAACTGCAGCAGCAGATGACGCCGCAATGTGCAACAGGCAAGAAGGCACACAGCCAAGCAGTCTGAAGCTCCTCAGTGGCACAGCTACTGCAGTACTCTGTGTTCCACTGACACTCGGTATCACGGTCTGAGTTGGTGACAAGAGCTTTGGGACTGGACCAACGAGGCGTGGGGTCGCGTGCTCTTCTCGGATGAGTGGTTCTGGACGTACTCTCGTATGGCGGGAGGTGCGAATACGTAATGTACCCAGGAACATTGTCAAACATGATCGTTTTGTCGATCCAGGTGTTATGGTGTTGGGAGTCATAATGTTGCATGGGAGTACCGACCTCTAAATCTTTGAACACGGCTCGCTCACCGGTCAACGTTACTGTGATACTATAGCTCTTTCTCAGGGGTGCATTCGGCCCTGGCTTCATTTTTATGGATGACAGTGTGCGACCACATCGAGAAGCACAGGTTGTGGAGCCCTCGGAACGAGAAGATATTCGACAAATGGCCCGGACTGGCCGTTCCGCCGACTTAAGCCCCATCGAGCGCGTGTGGGATGCGTCGGGGAGAGGTACTGCAGCACTTCCACATGCACCAGCGACCATCCAGCAGTTGTGAACCGCGCGGGTCGAAGACTGGAACAACAACGCCTTGACAACCTGTGACCAGCATGGGTGCTCGTTGCAGAGCATGTGTTGCTGTCCGTGATGATCGCACACCAAGTTGAGAACCATTTTGTAACGTCCAGGAGAGCATCATAAACCAATGTTACTTCATTTATTATTCATTATTGTCTTTGAATAAAAGTGGTATTTCTATTCGTCTCACTGCATATTGCCTGTAATTACCTCCTGAACTACACTGTAGCAGCTCTTTCTTTGTATGGTCCAAGCTTCATCGAGCTTTGTTACTTCGCAGTGACACTACTTCGTTCTTCAGTTTTGTACACGAAGATACACTCCTGGAAATGGAAAAAAAAAACACATTGACACCGGTGTGTCAGACCCACCATACTTGCTCCGGACACTGCGAGAGGGCTGTACAAGCAATGATCACACGCACGGCACAGCGGACACACCAGGAACCGCGGTGTTGGCCGTCGAATGGCGCTAGCTGCGCAGCATTTGTGCACCGCCGCCGTCAGTGTCAGCCAGTTTGCCGTGGCATACGGAGCTCCATCGCAGTCTTTAACACTGGTAGCATGCCACGACAGCGTGGACGTGAACCGTATGTGCAGTTGACGGACTTTGAGCGAGGGCGTATAGTGGGCATGCGGGAGGCCGGGTGGATGTACCGCCGAATTGCTCAACACGTGGGGCGTGAGGTCTCCACAGTACATCGATGTTGTCGCCAGTGGTCGGCGGAAGGTGCACGTGCCCGTCGACCTGGGACCGGACCGCAGCGACGCACGGATGCACGCCAAGACCGTAGGATCCTACGCAGTGCCGTAGGGGACCGCACCGCCACTTCCCAGCACATTAGGGACACTGTTGCTCCTAAGGTATCGGCGAGGACCATTCGCAACCGTCTCCATGAAGCTGGGCTACGGTCCCGCACACCGTTAGGCCGTCTTCCGCTCACGCCCCAACATCGTGCAGCCCGCCTCCAGTGGTGTCGCGACAGGCGTGAATGGAGGGACGAATGGAGACGTGTCGTCTTCAGCGATGAGAATCGCTTCTGCCTTGGTGCCAATGATGGTCGTATGCGTGTTTGGCGCCGTGCAGGCGTGCGCCACAATCAGGACTGCATACGACCGAGGCACACAGGGCCAACACCCGGCATCATGGTGTGGGGAGCGATCTCCTACACTGGCCGTACACCACTGGTGATCGTCGAGGGGACACTGAATAGTGCACGGTACATCCAAACCGTCATCGAACCCATCGTTCTACCATTCCTAGACCGGCAAGGGAACTTGCTGTTCCAACAGGACAATGCACGTCCGCATGTATCCCGTGCCACCCAACGTGCTCTAGAAGGTGTAAGTCAACTACCCTGGCCAGCAAGATCTCCGGATCTGTCCCCCATTGAGCATGTTTGGGACTGGATGAAGCGTCGTCTCACGCGGTCTGCACGTCCAGCACGAACGCTGGTCCAACTGAGGCGCCAGGTGGAAATGGCATGGCAAGCCGTTCCACAGGACTACATCCAGCATCTCTACGATCGTCTCCATGGGAGAATAGCAGCCTGCATTGCTGCGAAAGGTGGATATACACTGTACTAGTGCCGACATTGTGCATGCTCTGTTGCCTGTGTCTATGTGCCTGTGGTTCTGTCAGTGTGATCATGTGATGTATCTGACCCCAGGGATGTGTCAATAAAGTTTCCCCTTCCTGGGACAATGAATTCACGGTGTTCTTATTTCAATTTCCAGGAGTGTATTTTCCTTACCCCGTGATGCGGGCGTACACCCACCAGAATTCATTCAGCTTCAGTGTGGGCAGTCGTTATAACGTTTTGACTCATCAGTGTACTACACAGCGTATTACAATTTAATTTAAAAATATAAAATATGCGGAAAATTTGAAAAAGAAACTAAAAGACAGTAAACGTACATAAATAATAGAAAAGGGACATACGGTTTAATCACTAGGCCACCTCTTTCCATACCGAAGCACTTTAGACGCAGCTCGGATCAACTCCCATGGGCGAAATGTTTTGATGACAATAGTCGCTGTTGGCTGCCGCTGATTTTAACAGCGTGTAGACGGAACACACTGCAGCCATCAGTGCTGGATAAACAGAAGCGAGAAACAGCCCCACCACCCAGAAACAGCCATTCATTATGGGATACGGAAACCATAGCTGAAAACGTTGACAGATGTCCAAACTCCTCGGTTTCACGTCAGGAGTGAGCATTCGAGGCTCCGTCGTGCACACAGTTTTCTGTACCGCAGTACTGCAATGATGGTCTCGGCACGCTCTCGTAATACGCCACACTTATCTGAGGGCTGTGTCTGTGTTATCCGACATGCTTCTGTGATCAGTTCATCAACCCGATTCCGATAAGTGTCGTCGGCTGCCGTACGCTGTCGTCCATTCCGCGCTCTGTCACACACACTGAGGTTAGCACCACCGACTCCTTCGTTATGAGCACGAACAATCCAGCGTCGCATATTACTGATGTCGATAGAATCGTCACTGTACACTGCATTCATTGTTCTATGGGTTTCAATTGGAGGCACGTTTCCTACGGGTAGAAACTCGAGTGCAGCCCGCTGTTTCTCACGCACCGACATAGTTACGTTACACACCGACATGTTAGGCGCTACAATTTGGAGCCCTCTAGCGGCAGGGGGTTGCGACTTGCATCAGCGAAGCAGAAAAGTGTAACGAGTAATATTCATGACATGTAATAACTGAAGCCATATTGAGAACAGAATAACAGCTTTGGAAGCAGCCTTTTCAGCACGCCATTGTGTACAAATGGTTCAAATGGCTCTGAGCACTATGGGGCTCAACATCTGAGGTCATCAGTCATCTAGAACTTAGAACTACTTAAACCTAACTAACATAAGGACATCACACACATCCATGCCCGAGGCAGGATTAGAACCTGCGACCGTAGCGGTCACGCGGTTCCAGACTGAAGCGCCTAGAACCGCTCGGCCACACCAGCCGGCCCCTCGTGTACACTGAGGTAACAAAAGTCGTGGGATAGCGACATGCATGTATATAGATAGCGCTAGTATCACGTACACATGGGAGACACTGCTAGCTAGGGCATAGCCACCTATGGTAAACTAACATACGCAAACAGCGACAAACGTCGGCAAGCCCCTGCATATCAGCAACACTGACTGGCAACTACCAGCTGCTATTAGAGCCGACCAACAGGCCACAGCAGGGACACCGACGAGCTCGCCCACAGACGCACAAACAATCTGCCAACATTCCCTCACACTGTGCCTCCAGTATATGACCTATCGGACACAAGATCGATAACAAACCTAACTGTTGCAGGTTGCTGACGCTGAACGAGGACTCTGTACCAGCACCCAGCGCCAGCCGCCGAGCAGCACAAACGCACAACGTCAAGGTATCGACATGCATGATACCCACTACTAACAAAGCCTATCCTTGCACAACCCATCGCAGGCAGCAAGACAACCGCTACTGCTGTTGCCGCCCGACCTAACTTTCGCTGAGGTTTTTTTCCCTTGGCTCTTGCCTTGGCACTTTTTTCCCTCTGCCCTTCAAACCGCTACCTTTCGTCAGATTTCGACCAATCTATCTCCAGATGAGCGCGTATTAATGGTTAATCCTAACCAGACGTACGCAAACATCGCAGTACCCACATCCTGCGACACCTCCCTTTAGTGAATACTAACCCTTATGCAGAGATGGCAGTAGACCTTTTGTGTTGGCCATCATGCCGGTGTGGGCGTGGAGGGGCTCCACCTCTTCAAAAAAAACAAAAACAAAAAAAAAACGTACACATGGAGTAAAAGAACAGAGCCTTGGTGGAGTTGTCATTTGTACTCAGGTGATTCATGTGAGGAGGTGTCCGACGTGATTATGGCCGCACAACGGGAATTAACAGACTTTGAACACGGGATGGTAGTCGGAGCTAGACGCGTGGGACAGTCAGTTTCGGAAATCGTTAGGCAATTTAGTATTCCGAGATCCACAGCGTCAAGAGTGTTGCCGAGAATACCAATGTTCATGCATTACCCCTCACCACGGACAAAGCAGTGGCTGACAGTCTTCACTTGACGACCGAGAGCGGCGGCACTTACGTACAGTTGTCAGTGCTAACAGACAAGTAACGCTGCGCGAAATACCCGCAGAAATCAGTGTGGGACGTACGAGGAAAGTATTCGTTAGGACAGTTCGGCGAAATTTGCGTTAATAGGCTATGGCATCAGACGACCGACGCAAGTGACTTTGTTAACAGCAGAACATCGTCTGCAGCGCCTCTCCTGGGCTCGTGACCATATCGGCTGGAACCTAAATGACTGGCAAACCGTGACCTGGTCACATTAGTCCCGATTTCTGTTGGTCCGAGCAGATGGGGAGGTTTGAGTGTGACACAGACCCCACGAAGGCGAGAACCCAAGATGTCAACAAGGCACTGTGCAAACTGGTGTGGCTCCATAATGGTGTGAGCTGTGCTTACATGAAATAGACTGGCTACTCTGGTCCAACTGGATCGATCATCGAATGGAAATGGTTATGTTCGGCTACTTGGAGACTATTTGCAGACACTCGTGGACTTCATGTTCCGAAATAACGATGGAATTTTTGTTGATGACAATGCGCCATGTCATTGGCCACAATTGATCGCGATTGGTTTGAAGAACATTCCGGACAATTCGAACGAATGTTTTCATTACCATAATCCGACATGAATTCTATCGAACATTTATGGGAGCTAGTCGAGAGGTAATTTCGTGCGCAACATCGTGCAGCGGCAACAGTTATGGACGGCTATAGAGACAGCGTGGCTCAGTATTTCTGTTGGGAAGTTCCAGCGACTTTTTGAGTCCGTGCCACGTGAAGGTTCTGCACTTGTTGTGTTGTTGTGGTCTTCAGTCCTGAGACTGGTTTGATGCAGCTCTCCATGCTACTCTATCCTGTGCAAGCTTCTTCATCTCCCAGCATCTACTGCAACCTACATCCTTCTGAATCTGCTTAGTGTATTCATCTCTTGGTCTCCCTCTACGATTTTTACCCTCCACACTGCCCTCCAATGCTAAATTTGTGATCCCTTGATGCCTCAAAACATGTCCTACCAACCTATCCCTTCTTCTAGTCAAGTTGTGCCACAAACTTCTCTTCTCCCCAATCCTATTCAATACCTCCTCATTAGTTACGTGATCTACCCACCTTATCTTCAGCATTCTTCTGTAGCACCACATTTCGAAAGCTTCTATTCTCTTCTTGTCCAAACTAGTTATCGTCCATGTTTCACTTCCATACATGGCTACACTCCATACAAATACTTTCAGAAATGACTTCCTGACACTTAAATCTATACTCGATGTTAACAAATTTCTCTTCTTCAGAAACGCTTTCCTTACCATTGCCAGTCTACATTTTATATCCTCTCTACTTCGACCATCATCGGTTATTTTACTCCCTAAATAGCAAAACTCCTTTACTACTTTAAGTGTCTCATTTCCTAATCTAATTCCCTCAGCATCACCCGACTTAATTTGACTACATTCCATTATCCTCGTTTTGCTTTTGTTGATGTTCATCTTATATCCTCCTTTCAAGACACTGTCCATTCCGTTCAACTGCTCTTCCAAGTCCTTTGCTGTCTCTGACAGAATTACAATGTCATCGGCGAACCTCAAAGTTTTTACTTCTTCTCCATGAATTTTAATACCTACTCCGAATTTTTCTTTTGTTTCCTTTACTGCTTGCTCAATATACAGATTGAATAACATCGGGGAGAGGCTACAACACTGTCTTACTCCTTTCCCAACCACTGCTTCCCTTTCATGCCCCTCGACTCTTATAACTGCCATCTGGTTTCTGTACAAACTGTAAATAGCCTTTCGCTCCCTGTATTTTACCCCTGCCACCTTCAGAATTTGAAAGAGAGTATTCCAGTTAACATTGTCAAAAGCTTTCTCTAAGTCTACAAATGCTAGAAACGTAGGTTTGCCTTTTCTTAATCTTTCTTCTAAGATAAGTCGTAAGGTCAGTATTGCCTCACGTGTTCCAACATTTCTACGGAATCCAAACTGATCTTCCCCGAGGTCGGCTTCTACCAGTTTTTCCATTCGTCTGTAAAGAATTCGCGTTAGTATTTTGCAGCTGTGACTTATTAAACTGATAGTTCGGTAATTTTCACATCTGTCAACACCTGCTTTCTTTGGGATTGGAATTATTATATTCTTCTTGAAGTCTGAGGGTATTTCGCCTGTCTCATACATCGTGCTCACCAGATGGTAGAGTTTTGTCATGACTGGCTCTCCCGAGGCCATCAGTAGTTCAAATGGAATGTTGTCTACTCCCGGGGCCTTGTTTCGACTCAGGTCTTTCAGTGCTCTGTCAAACTCTTCACGCAGTATCTTATCTCCCATTTCGTCTTCATCTACATCCTCTTCCATTTCCATAATATTGTCCTCAAGTACATCGCCCTTGTATAAACCCTCTATATACTCCTTCCACCTTTCTGCCTTCCCTTCTTTGCTTAGAACTGGGTTGCCATCTGAGCTCTTGATATTCATACAAGTGGTTCTCTTCTCTCCAAAGGTCTCTTTAATTTTCCTGTAGGCAGTATCTATCTTACCCCTAGTGAGACAAGCCTCTACATCCTTACATTTGTCCTCTAGCCATCCCTGCTTAGCCATTTTGCACTTCCTGTCGATATCATTTTTGAGACGTCTGTATTCCTTTTTGCCTGCTTCATTTACTGCATTTTTGTATTTTATCCTTTCATCAATTAAATTCAATATTTCTTCTGTTACCCAAGGATTTCTATTAGCCCTCGTCTTTTTACCTACTTGATCCTCTGCTGCCTTCACTACTTCACCCCTCAGAGCTACCCATTCTTCTTCTACTGTATTTCTTTCCCCCATTCCTGTCAATTGTTCCCTTATGCTCTCCCTGAAACTCTCTACAACTCCTGGTTCTTTCAGTTTATCCAGGTCCCATCTCCTTAAATTCCCACCTTTTTGCAGTTTCTTCAGTTTCAATCTGCAGTTCATAACCAATAGATTGTGGTCAGAATCCACATCTGCCCCAGGAAATGTCTTACAATTTAAAACCTGGTTCCTAAATCTCTGTCTTACCATTATATAATCTATCTGATACCTACTAGTATCTGCACTACGCCGGGCAAAAAGAGGTCCGACACGACGTTACGAGGTATCTCATGACTTCTGTCGCCTCAGTGTATACTGTCGCATGTCGTATTTGATGTGTTTGTACGCCATCATCAGCGTGTCCCAACATGAACATTCAAAGCGACCTTTTTTGCGTACTCTGAGTGTCCAGTGGCAGCGTTTGTGTGCCCAGGTTAATCCTTGTACCCTACGGGGGAACCTCAGCTGAAGCCGCTGTGTATGGCCGCGTGGACGGCAGTCGCTGCGTTCCGTCCCGGCGCGGCTTCAGCTGAGCTTCCAGTTTCATTGCCGCCTTTTAATCCACGATATCGCTTTTTGCGAAATTTTCCAAATTTAAAGAAATAGTTGGGACTGGACTGTAAAAGTGGCTCGATCACTATTATATTTGCACCTGACGATGTGCTTTAAATTACGAAACCCTTTGTGCCTTTAATAAAGGGTTTACAACAGTTTCAGCTGTTTTTATGCAACATGCAAAAGCTTGGCTGTGGATGCCCGTCCAATAAACTGTTATGTTAGACCACTTCCTCTGCAGCCTTCGGTGTTTTTCGGAATGTTTTTTATTAAATTATGTAGTCCTATACTCGTCTGTTCGACGACAGTCCGTGAAACCGCGAATCACCGGCGCGGTTTTCCACCGAATCACTGCAACGAGTGCTTAATCAGAGAGATGATCCGTCAGTTTTCTGCAAAGTGTAAAAAGAGTCGATTTGTTAGAGAGGCAATTAGTCGTCAGAAATTAGGTCGTCTTAAAGAATAGGGCTGTCGGTAACGACGAGAAAATAACGAGGCGTCAATCGAGCCGACGGGTAAGTGTCCTCCTACAAATTGCCGGCGAGCCGCCCCGTCTTCGACCAACGGTGGTCAGCAGGGAGGAGGTGCATGCGTGGGCGCGAGTGGTGAGTGCGGTGGTGGTGGGGGTGGCGCGGGCCAGGGAGGGGCTGCCGCGCGCTATAAGAGCGGCCGCGCCGGCCGCGTCCGCACTCCGCTCGCAGCCCGCCTTGCCACACGCAGCCGCCAGCAGTCTCGCACGTGAGTACAACAGGTTGCCGCACCGCGCACCCCTCCCTGTAGCTCTCCACAGTCTCTCTTCCACTCTGCGAACCGTCGACAAGCGAACGGTTTGCTCGTCTCGAACCAGAACTACGTACGTTAGTTCTGGTCGCTAGGCAAAACGCGGGCTTAACAATGTCGTTCCGTAAAAATTGCGTAATGTTGGTATCAGTTTTTCACAAAAATCATTTTCTCCTCTTTCCCAGATTCGAAAGTTATTAACAGCGAACCGTTCTGCAATTTTTTGTTTTAAAAATAGAAGTTCCCCATCTACACTTTATTTTTTAAAATTTATAGTTCACTCTTTGCGACAGGCAGCCCATTCGCAAGCGATCGTTCTTGTAGTCGCCCGAGTTGTCAACCAGGAATGGGCTGCGATCCCGAAACAAACTGCAAAGAACGATATATAAATACAAAAAATGAAACCAAAAAGTGTGGTTGTGGAACTTCTATTCCCAAAATAAATACTTTATCAGCTACGGAGCCGATAATACATTTCCCACTCAGAAGTCATTAACAAGATGGTGAAAAATATGCCTTACTATTCAGCAATGTCTCGAATAACCACTGTTTCATCCAACAATATATGGGTCTACAGAGGCTCGATAGTTTCGTGGAGCGTCCATTTGCGAGATAGGTAAAGAGCCAAACTCAATAACAAAAGAGATATATTCGAAATTTTTGTACAAGCAGTGGTGAAGTTTCTAACGAAAAACATATTTCGGGAGTTGCCTTCAATTTGTAAAAAAATATAGTAGCAGCGACTTCAAACACAGAGAAAAAAAAAGACAAAAATCTTACGAAATAAGCTGCTCACTGCTAAGAAGCTACTCCCGGAAATCGAATAGCAAATTCTCGAATTGTAACATCTGTGAAATTTCGATAATTAGTATCCTCAATGAATAGTTATTTGAAACAAGATTTACTGCTATATCCTGTCGCACCATTTCTCCTCCAGTCAGACCAACTAACGAAAAATGGAAAAGCGACGATTGTTTGACAATTTCTGAACAATTTGGTCATCGCGCATTTACGTCATAACTGACCGTTCTGCAAAAAGCAGACTTAATAATATCGTTCTATAAAATCTGGGTAACATTCTTAACAGTTTTTCAGGTCTATCAGTTTTTCATCTTTCCCTAATACGAAGATTCTGTCATGAATTACCTGTGTTTTATCCAAATGTAAACGTAAATGGGTTTGTAGACTTTTGGTAGTTCCGCTACGTGGACCGTTACCACATGGATACGAAACAAAATTGAGCGAGAAAAGAGACAGATCCAAAATCTGTATATAAGCAGCAGCGTAAGTTTCTAACGAAAGGCATATGTCGACATTCACTTGTAATTTTCAAAGAGATAACTATCGCTGCGGCTTCTAACATATTCAAAATTCTGAGAAAATATCAGCCACTGCTAAGAAACTCTTCCCGAAAATCACATAGCAAATACTCTAAACGCAATACCAGTGAAATTTAATTCTTATGCTCCTCACAAAATGTTACAGTCTCACAATAGAGCGATGTAACGTACGATTTACTACTATCTCCCGATGCTCTACTTGACACATTTTTTATTTTAATAGTCAAATAAAGTCTGTCCTACCTACTTCCAATTTAATTTCGTTCTTTAAAGGCTTTTTTAATTGTTTTATTAGTTATGTGGAGAAATTCTTGCAGTACGAGGAGCAATGCCAACAACATTAATGCTTTGTATAAAAATAATTCTGAAGAAAGTACTTTAGGAATTGCTGTCGCGATGCTGTCTGTATTAGTGTGCCAACAGATATTTCTATTTTCAGTGCAAAACACAAAAACCTTCATTATGAAGACCAGACTGTACAGCTCACTAGATCCATACCAGAAGTTTCCAGTTTCTCATTATGACATAAAAGTAAGTTAGCACAGGCTAAAATTTCATTGGAAGCAGATTTATAATTTTTTTTTTTTTTTTCGAGCGATGCAAAAGGTTTCTTTAGACTTTCAGATGTCGAGTCCGTGTAAAAATATCCTGCGCGATGGGAGACACTTTAACACGAATTGCGATAAGTAGAAACTTTCCCCCCACTTTTGCCCCAATTAATCTAATTTACGAGACTTAAGAAGTGCTGCGTCACGTATTTAAGAGCACTATTAACGCCAGTGGCCAGGCCTTAAAAGAAAGGATTTCACTGAGACGTCGCACTTGCCACGTGACCGGCACAGAGATAGTTTTCTGAGCTGAGATCTTCCACTGCGTTTTTGCATTGCTTCCTCGGGTTTCGCTCAGAATAGTCGTTTCCCATCCACGTTTCCATTTACTATCGATCTTGTAACTTTTTCATTCTTCATTAATTTGTCGTATTATCTGCAAATTGTGAAGTTGCCAATGAATTTTTTGTCTTCTCATAAAATGATCATTGTTAATTTATAGTAAAATACTGTCACACAACAAACAGGTTATGGTTAGAGGAGGCACTATCATTGTAGAGTTTTTTACACTTAACTGCGCAAAATTAATAAGCAAGCACGATTACAGTTAGTTATTTACATCTTCTGTGGTTCCTATTCACAGTAGACGGCTGAAATAAGTGTCATTTTTACGTTTAGTCGGTCTATTGCTATGCGTGTATGTAAGTTATTCACTTACAGATTTGTAATTGCCTCCTTCTGATCAAGAGCACGTGTAATATGTTCAAAGAGCTGTCAAGCAGCAGTATGGTAATTCTTTTCAGTAGTCAATCAGCATTGTGGTAATTTTTTTCAGTATAAAGATCATTTTCGTACGTGAGGACATGAAATTTGCAATCGACAAAACAAATGCCTGTCTGTTTCGTTGTAGCGGTTGGGAAGCAAAGTACTTTAGTGATATTTAGAATACGTCATCAACATTTGAAAAAAAATGTTTAAAAGTTTAAGGGCTACACTGAGCTCATGGTTTGGTATTTTTAGCTATGTTTTAGATAAGAATTTGGTTGGTTACCAGGTTTACGTATTAATCTGCACAGTTCAAAGATATGCATACTCCAAAGCCCATAGACTTCAGATACTCCTTTACTTTTAGGTAACTTCGCGAAAATTCATTTAACTGCCTCCTTTTCATTACGCACGAAGGGAAGAATGTTTAGAATTCACGGTTGAGGTGTTGTTTAACTAGAAATTGGGACTGTCGAGATTGTTAACAAACTGGGATTCATTTACGAGTCAAGGGCAGAAAAAATAACTCAATAACGAAAATCTAAAACTCGAAATTCTGCCCTCGATTTTCGAGTTGCTTCGATTACGAACGAACATACGAACGAGCTCGCAATGCTGAGCGCCATCTGCAAGTTCGTCACTGAGTTCACTAATGGTAGAGTCTTCTCACATCAGACTTTACAGAACGGTTTGCTTGCGCCATTGTCCTTTTATTCTGTACATGAGCTTTTCTCGGTACCTTATGGAGTTTCGCCGTAATACAGTTCCCTAGGTGTGGATAACGTAAGTTGGGTTGCCTACCTTAAGGCACCTCAAACATTTTCCAGACCAGTTTTATTTTTCCCACTCTGTATACGCCCGCTTTCCAAGAGTTTTATTTTATTTTCTAAACGAAAAATAAATAGGAGGATCAGCATTCTGTGAAACAGATGTTTAGCGACCTGTTCCGTAAGCGAGAAGCATTGATTAAGTTACCCCACGGAATCCGACGACATTTATTATTCAAAACGTAAAATAGTTGCAAAACTGCAGAAAATTCAATCTTTTACCGATAAAACGCTTCCTCGTCACAGTTAAGTGACTATGGTTCCAAAAAGACCATGCCCAATTTCTTTTGGTCCACGCCCTATTTCTTTTCGTATCCTTGGCCAAGCCTACTGCACCCTCTCCGAGGGCTTTGTTATCGACGGGATCTTTCTTCCTTGCTTTTACTCGTATCTCTAAACTAAAAAATTCATTGTATGGCAGTCCGGTTATTTGTTCATATAATCTTTTTATGGCACGCTGTATGGTAGCAATATTTTTTGTTGTTTGTTGGGTAAAGCCGTCCCTTCTAAGAAATAAAACGAGAACATAACTGTCCGTTAGGGTGTGCAAGCATTGTATTCCACAGCTCCTCTAACACTCGCGCTGGCTGCCATGTCGGGAGAACGACTGGTGGCTTAGTTCAGATAAATGGATGACGATTTTTAACTGCAATTAAAGTGAAAATACTTTGTGATTAAGTAATAATAGATAAAAACTGTTAACATTTTTCATACCGCTTAATCAGCCAGATTGAATTCGTACGTTTTTCGGGAAATAGGGAACAGGCACCCCAACAAAGTGAATTCACTATACTTGGTTATTTCTCGAAAAAGACTTTACATTTTCTCACTCGCAAAGAAATCAATGATTTGTTTTCTACTTGTTTGCGCCCTTGTTCAAAGCCGACATAACTTTTCTTGTTTCATCTTTAACAACTGAACGGCAAAACAAGTAATTTGAAGATTTGTTAACGAGGGGAGATTGCAGGCAAACCGGTTAAAAGTATGGAAGAGACTATTTTAAAAGCTGCACAAGTCCGCTGTAGATAAATAATTCTCTCTTGTCGAAAATGTGTTTCGTAAAAATCGGTGTTCAGTTACATAGAGGAATAAAAACATCAAAAATTTCTTAACTGCAACAGGAATCAAACAAATCTTCTCCTGAACACCCAGTTTTTTTTTCTTTAAGCTTCGTTTAGAATCTAAGAATTTTCTTGACAGAGATCTTTGTGCAGGACTTCGAGTGTCTCTTGCAGATCAGGAAAGAGATTCGGGCGTTCTACTATATCCCTTTATACAGTTTTCTTTTAAAGGCAGAAGTTGGAGCAGGCTCTGTGAAGCCTTCAGTCCGGAGCAGTGGTTCGCGTAATGCACAAAGCCAATCGACCGACGAACGCACACTGACATTTTCCCGTCAATGGCTCAAGTGTCACAGAACAATTCCTTTGCCCGTATTCAGAGCACTACATGACCTATCAACTGCACTGAGCTTCTGAAAATAGTGTTTGCAAGCGTAATAATTCCAGAAAATGAAGAGACTGTACTGTTTATTGAAAAAGTTTGTAACAAAGAACTATTAACTGTCGAATTTTCGCCTGGAAAAGACTTTCGAATGTGCACTAGTTTCCACAAAGAATCGCATAATTACGGTTTAAGGTACACTAATAATTTAATTAGTTTAAAGAACTATACGGGTAACATTTAGGGCGTGAAAGTTGTTGGTTAGCCTTCTAATATATAACATTCCTGTCTCTTAAGCGTTAATTAAACAGTATAGTATAAAATACCCACGAAATCTCATACACGTTAAATCCACTGTAGATTTCCCAGTGTAGTGGATTGGAAGTCCGATTTCTCGGTCACTGAACCGAACGAGTATTATTTGGGTGGTAAAAAGTCTAAAAAGCGCGTATACAGATGCGACGGTAGCTCATTTAACTTACGTAGTCTCTAAAAAATAAAAACATGCGCACATTTCAGTGCACTGTGTAATCCAGCAGTCACTTAGCAGTTTTCTACGCCTATAATAAGATTCTTGTCGATTAAAAGACAAACGAAATGCCTTAGGTGTAATATGTTAAATTTCTGATGAGAAATTTTTCCAAGGAAGTAAATGAAAACTGTGACTAAAAGAAAACAAGAAACGCAGCAGGCGAGTAAATTGCTACGATAAACTGCGATTGTTCATAAATGGGAACAGACCACTTCGTACAGATAATAAACGCCTTATAATGTTCTGGACTAAACTCATGTATTCCACTATCTATTTATCTAAAATGGCTAATTTCAGAATGTGGTTACGAGACGAGTTTCTCTTCTCGTCTAATGTAAATATAAATAACAATATCAATTTTTGTTCTTCTTTCATGTCTCAGTTTACCAGCAAATCAAGAAACCTTAGTCTTTGTCGGTATCGGCGTACTGCTCACTGTTCATGAGATATCTTTCATCTAAGAGAAATTTCCACGCCGCAGTAAAATGGTTCAAATGGCTCTGAGCACTATGGGACTCAACTGCTGAGGTCATTAGTCCCCTAGAACTTAGAACTAGGTAAACCTAACTAACCTAAGGACATCACACACATCCATGCCCGAGGCAGGATTCGAACCTGCGACCGTAGCGGTCTCGCGGTTCCAGACTGCAGCGCCAGAACCGCGCGGCCACTTCGGCCGGCGACCGCAGTAAAGTAGAATAAAAAGCGGGAGACTCATGTTACCTGTCGGCATACCGTTTTAGTCAGTTCGGAAGTTTGATCTTTCGTCAAATTATATTACTTATCGGAAATGTCCCATCACACAGAATCAAAACTCCAACGAGAACTATAGCGATGATTCCTGCGTGTGTCTCAACCCTTCATGTCTCAAGATCACAACATCAAGAAGTCTGTTTCTCGAAGGGGTCCATCATCATTAGAAAGATCTTGAGACAAGAAAAGCTCGTGGAGCATCCATGAAGTGCCCTGGCTATTCTGATCCCCATACGAATGTCGGAATGTTTCCTTCAACTAGTCTGCGACCGATATATTTACCCTGCGACCGATATATTTACCCGGTCTCTTCTAATTCAGCTGGTGCTCCGTTTCTAATACTGTCGCTACCAACGCGATGCCGAAAAAAAGAACGAAAACACTGAAAACTCATGTAATAATTTGCGCGCGTGAAAATGAGAGAGACGGAGTCCTCAACACAAAAAAAATCCATGGAGTTTTACGTCACACTTAGAAGCGATCACAGCTGTTAGCCCAACATTCATACATGTGCATCTACGTATACCCTGTGCTAGCCGTCGTACAGTGAATTCGTAATTAACGGCATCATCTAGTAAGCTAAAAATGGCACGCTACGCAAGCTATGTTGTCCCTCCGAGAAGTGCAAAAGGAAGGAACACATGGCTGTCAGCATTTCCCTAAACCTGTCGCTAAAAAGTAAGTTGCATAAATTTCGTGTGTACTCAGCATTTCTCCCTGCGAATTGTTTTAAATTCCATTTACACTTCAGGTGAAGAGCTTTAACCCTTGTTAATTCCATTTACGATGTTGGCTGTTCTAACAATACCCCCATGTAAATTTCAGCTTTGTAAAAAGTTGATTAAAATACGTTTGCATTTCAGATGCATTAACCTGTCGCCTTCGTATGAGAATTCTAAATGCATTTGTTCGCCCATTTATCGACAGTTTTTGAAAAGTACTCGTAGGAGTACTTAATTTTTTCAGGAATCTGCTGCTGCAAAGTTTACAGGCCGATGCGATACGAGAATAATTAGCTAGAGTAGAGTCCAGTAATTGCTCAAGTACGTGACTGAAATTTCCACTGGTTTCTGAGCACCATTCTGCTAGACAGGCACGACATCTCTCTCGCCACCGGCACCCCATCCACAATCCTAGTCATATACTACTTCGAACTCAGTCAAAACTGGTTCCGATTCCAATGGGTAGTTTAATTCGGAGACAAAAAGGAAAAGCTATATAACATACTAAGTAATGACAAATGATAAACCATTGTATAATCAGTTTAGTTTGAGAGATTTCTTTGAATAAACTTTCTGGTTTCCGTAATTCGAAAATAGAGGTCGTATTATAATTGCACGCTATATTATCATGACAAATAATTACTTGTCTGCGGGCATATGCGCTCTTACTCGGGTCGAATAAAATGATGAGGTGAAAACTGGGCAACAGTGCACAAAACATCTACCGTCTGCATCTTGCTGCGATTGTATCCCATTTTATGCTCTTCTTTCTTACAACAGAAAAAACTTCTGCATAAAAAATTAACCGCAAAATTGAAGTTGCCAGGCAAAGAAACTGTTCAAACAGTGAGGCAGCCACGGTAGCCGCTCTCAGTTCTAGTGAGATGTGAAACAAAAGCAGAAACGCTTGTGCGCTGATATCAAACAGTTGACGCTTAGTTATTTACGAAGAAATAATATTTCTATATGTCTTGCCTACATGTCCTCTGAATAGAAAAATGGGAGAAAAGAGAAACGGGAAGTTCACTGGTGGGCCCACAAGCAGAACAAAATTAACAATTTTTTCAGTCATAAACATTCAGTAATAAGCAGAAGCGGCTTTAGAATCAGTTTAACAAAGAACGACAATGGCAAAAATAGTTTTATCTCAGAAAAACATATTGCTATATGAACAGTACTAGTATGGAAGAGATGTCTCAGAAACTAAAAGGCAACAGGTACCCACTCAGAGAATACGTTAAAATGGAAGATAATAGTAATGATTCAGTAGAGATATACGAAGACAGACTTTTTCAGAGATTGGTACAGTAATCGTTAAATATCAGTCGAGACTTTACACTACCTTCGTAAGTCTAAGTGAGAATATTCCATCTCGAACACAAGGCAATGTTACGCTTAGTTAAGGAATCGGTCTTTCAGTCCTTATTACATATTGCAGAAACGGTATTAAAATACAGCTAATAAACCAGCTACTAAGTTCTGTAAATATTTTTATGCTATACTGGAATGCAGTACTGGAATGCAAAATGAGATATCTCTACTCGCAGTCTGCGGTTTTAATGGTTTGATTGACTTCGAGTGGAAAGTAAATTCAGTCTTCCGCAAGAACGCTCTTCCTTTGAAATTCTGATAAATCAATGAGAGGAGAGAGAGCATCCAGAAATATTGTTTGTGGTCTGGATTACCTTCCTCACATAAAGGATTCCTCTTCTATCAGGGAACATATCCACGTAAATGCAAAAAAGTATTTTTAAAAAAAGTCTTACGTAACTCATTTTTTTCTCAACTGTGGCGGTTGGGTTTTCTTCCTATTTGCTCTAAAGGGAAGTTAATATCGGTTCGTTCACTCATCGTAATATATGCAGCATTTACCCAGGCAGAGGTCACCTCAACATGCAAGGTAACGAGAAAACTTTCTGCTAATATTGCTTCCCTCAAAATATTAAAGGCTGAACCAGTAATTAGCGGATAAGTTACTAGAAAATTTTTCCTTATCCTCATCTGCTTCTCTAAGAAGAGGCCCTGACTTACGTTATCTACTAGCCCCGTGGTATGGTGGACGGCGTTACGTAGTTTTATTCGTTTACCAAAATTGCAATACTGGCACCGTCAGAAACTATCCTTTAGATATACCGGAAGGCCTTACACGTCCTAACATATACCGGACGAAACGCTGGATTCCCATTCGGAATAAATGTTTTACTGACAAAAAAAAATCGAGTATGCGATTCGCATTCTTGTTTAGGTTCGTATTTGTTGTCCCAGACCTTGAAAAGGCTCACGTTGTAGATAACGTTTCCTCAAGAATTAGAAAATGAGCTTGAAAATAAATTCGTTTTATACGAACTTCGCAACGTTAGGTTTTTTAAATCAGAAATGCGATACTCTTAAAGTATTCAGACGGCTGCAGAACTCAATGTCTAGCACTTCAGATTAGTCCTGTCTGTCTAAAATTATGAAGTGTTTTCTCTATCTCGGTGCTATGTTCTTCCTGTCGCGACTCCACTGCATACATAGAGCCAGCACTATTCGAAAAGAGTGGGAGACGTATTAACAATCGCCGTATTGAAGGATCCATACCGGTATTCACCTGAAATGACTGAGTTAGCCTACAGGGAAGCGAAATCGGAATAGCCAGATCCCTAATTGATACCGACTCCTCCGAAATAAGAAACCTCAGACGTACACGTTGGTGTATGCGATGTATATCTTCTCGCAAGTTAGCGGTGGTCGGGACGCAATGGTTGCAAAAAAGTGTCCACGAGCTCCCTTATGTGACGCACGCACAGGGAGAATTTGTTCTCTGAGATACAACCGCAGTTCCGCGCTGCAATCTCTCTTTTTGCCACTGCTTTGCGAAAGGATTCATCTGAAAACAGGATCGCATATTTATTCTAAGTTAAAATTACGACAGTGAGGCAGGACCCAGAGATATAACCGCAACGTGCACGGGCTCCGTGAAATGGTGTTCCGCTGCTAGAGAGCCAACCGTAACTTTAACTTCACAAGCCACCGCCGTTACACCCTAGTTTTCCCTCTGATTCGCTTGAGATTCGGCTGACTTTCTCTTACATTTATATCATCAGTACTCAGTCCTCTTTGATCAATGTCGCTTTTGTATTGTTGGGGCAACAGACAATATTCAACGATAACTGTGCAAAAAACAGGTGAAAAATTCTCATCTTCGTACAGACGTTGCACTAATATTAATGCAGATTTGTCTTTGTTATGAAGACAAGCATAATAACGGTAGTCAAATATTTACGTAGAACAGTTTTCCTTAAACAGTTTATCATCACAGTCGTGTAGCGAATGTTTCGTGCAAATGGATAAATTGGAATACTGTGTCGTCAAAATATTCTTTTTCTTTCTTTGGTTAAGGGAAATTCATCTAAGTGGAGCTTTAGCAGTCAGCTTCTTCACTTCAAACAGTCGAAAATGTTCTCGCGTATTCAAATTTAGCCGCACATCTGTTGAAGGTTGTCCGAAATCAACAGACGAAAATTCCAAAAAATGTGCACAGTATATTAATGGACTGTAGATCAATAAAGATGAGTAAAATAACTGACGTTATGGATACATCATAAAGGAGAGTGTAGTACATTTTACATGAAGAATTGAATATGGAAATATTTCACGGAAGGTGGGTGCCAATTTTGTGAAAGTTTGACAAGCAAATGAAAAGAAGAACTTCTGAGATACGTTGGGTCTTTAAAAAAAAATAGTTCGCCTAATTTTGTGCGACGGTTTATTTCTGTAGTCTGGTCGGAGATCCTCCACCTCAACCTGAAACCAAACAGCAGTCAGAACAGAAGTCAACGGTTCTGGGTTCAATGCGTTCCTGAGATTCAAGAAGAATGTTTCTTATGTACTATTTTGGAATGGGTAAAGTAATAACTGTATACTACTATGCAAGTCCGGTCGAGCCTCTGGCTGAAAAAATAAATGACACGAGGCATCGACTGTTTAAGATAAACACACATTTCTCACTAGGACAGTGCTTCCATACAGGTGCTTTTGAAGTATAAAATCTGAAAGATTTAAAGTACAAGTTGTTGGAACATCCAACCTATTCACTAAATGTGGAACTTTCTGTCTTTCGAGCTGTTCTAGGAGCTTCAGTCCGGGACGACGCTGCTGCAACGGTCGCAGGTTCGAATCCTGCCTCGGGCATGGATGTGTGTGATGTCCTTAGGTTAGTTAGCTTTAAGTAGTTCTAAGTCTAGGGGACTGATGACCTCAGATGTTAAGTCCCATAGTGCTTAGAGCCATTTGAACCATTTGAAAAACTTTTACAGTGAAATGAAGATGTTATTATAATCGTGTACAGGAATTTCATAGACCTTTCAGAATTGGCTTTAATGTTGGAATGAAATTACTGGAAGGACGGTGGATCAGCCTAGCGCACTCTGGCAAGCTACGCGCTTTCATCACATTTGATTGCGACCATGTCACTGGAGCGAGACGTATGGAACGCTCCATTTTCGAAGTCGTGAAGCCACTGACTTTTCAGAGACATCAGTCCCTGTCGTGGACAAGAACGTATCGATAACAGGGACGGCCATGGACTGTTGCTGCAGTACAGGAAACAAAACGACGCTTAAAGACTGGACAACCGTACTATGCACAACCACATTTTCGCAGTGGGATATAGAAGTCTCAGCCCAATACATGTACCTCACCTTCCCACGTCACACGGCACAGGGATACGTAGACACGCAGAAGTACCACCATTCCATCGAGGCTTGAAAAAAGACTGCTTTGATTGATGAGTCGCTGTACACACTGGAACGTGCTGATGGTAGTGTACGAGAACGTGTATAACCACATGGGGCGATGTACGCCACTTGCTCACAGGGCACCGTTCGGGCAAATGGTAAAGATATTCTAGTGTGGAGGATGTTAACATGAGACGAAATCGTCTTTCAGCGGCGAACGGTTCAGGAATCTTCTATCTATATGTGGCCTGGATGTTCACCTACAACATCCCGTTGGCGTCATTTCTCTCCGACAGGAATGTTCAGAATATTATCGCACCTAAATTGTGTCAGAATGATTTGAGGAACACTCCACAGGTATACGTCTGCTTAGTTGGCCTCTCAGGTCATCTGACCTCAGTCCAATAGAGCAAATTTGTGACACCATCGAGCGGTTCGTACATGCATTATATCGTAGTCTCTGCGAGTTATATGTCCCGGTTGCGTGGTCATTCGTCAGGGTAACTCCCCAAAGTACTTGTTTACAAGTAATATTTTGAAACCAGAATTAACCATCACCTACTTAATTTCAGTGAGACTGTTTTGTGTTACGGTGACGTGGGGGATTGTGAAAGAGAAGTTTGTGGCACCTGTGAATATCAATTTCCTTTCAGAATACATTCATCCCACTGTGCATTTGCTCCACTTCACCGATACCTTGAGAAACAGGGAATCCTCGCCCTGAGCCTGTAGGCTGTTGGAGGCGAAGTATAAGAGCAGAGCTGTCTAAGGATTCCGCGGTAGAGAGATGCGCCTGTTATGGGCAGTAAGATGTTGGATGGTACTACAGAAATACAACCTGCACTAGTATCACATGCAAAAGATGTAGGCAAAAGGAGTACTGGAGTTCTTTCCGTATAAAATTTGTGCACTGGTTCTTCACCAACGTGCTACTGACGCTGCCTTTCACATACTCATGTTATTCACAGATGTGGCCTTCATTACGTTTGTCATTTACCTTCAAATGGTTCAAATGGCACTGAGCACTATGGGACTTAGCTTCTGAGGTCATCAGTCCCCTAGAACTTAGAACTACTTAAACCTAACTAACCGAGCGAGGTGGCGCAGTGGTTAGACACTGGATTCGCATTCGGGAGGACGACGGTTCAATCCCGCGTCCGGCCATCCTGATTTAGGTTTTCCGTGATTTCCCTAAATTACTCCAGGCCAATGCCGGGATGGTTCCTCTGAAAGGGCACGGCCGACTTCCTTCCCCATCCTTCCCTAATCCGATGAGACCGATGACCACGGTGTCTGGTCTCCTTCCCCAAACCAACAAACCAACCAACCAACCTAACTAACCTAAGGACATCACACACATCCATGCCCGAGGCAGGATTCGAACCTGCGGACGTAGCTGTCATGCGGTTCCAGACTGTAGCGCCTAGAACCGCTCGGCCACTACGGCCGGCGTCATTTATCTGAACAGTCGGAATAGTCTCATATGGGACTATGAGAACAAACATAAGAGCTCATCAATATTCGTTTCCCGTGAGTATTTCCATTGAAATGATTGGTATTCAGCTTTTAGGAGGTGTACGTCTGTCAGTGCGTTTAACTGGAGCAGGTACCTGTCCACAGCACCCTGTGGTTCCAGGATGATATGGCCGCAGACCATTCCAGTCTCGGTGCATGATTCGAGGTAACTGTAGAATTCCTTGAGCATCGGATAGGTGCACCCGATTTGTAACAAACGTAAAATAATCTAGTTTATTACAAAGTTCTTTATGGAGAGTCTATCGTCTGTGGAATCAAAGAACATGTCGGGGAGGACGCAGCTGAGAAGAGAATGAGACAGGGATGTAATCTATCCCCCATGGTAGTCAATATGTACACTGAGAGAACAGGAACGGAAACCAAAGAGAAATTTGAAAAGGGAAGTTCAGGAGGAAGAAATAAAAACTTTAAGGTTTTCCAACGACATTGTAATTCTGTTAAAAACAGCTAAGCAGTAGGAACGTCAGTTGAATAGAGCGAATACCGTCTGGAAGAGAAGTTACAAAATGAGAAAATTAAAAATTAAAGAACAGTAATAGAGTGTACTCGAAGTAATTCAGGTGATGCTTAGAGAATTAGATTAGGAAGTAAAATACTAAAAACTGGAGAAGAATTTTAATACTTGGGGAGCAAAATAAGAAGTAAGTAGGTGTAAAATGTGGGACTTCAGTAGTAAGAGGGACTTTACTGCGAAAGATAAATATTTTAACATCTAATATAAAACTGTGTGTCTAGCAGTCTTTTCTAAAAGTATGTGTCTGGAGTGTAGGCTTTTTTGTAAGTGAAACGTACACGAGCAACAGGACTGACTAGAAGACAACAGAAACTTTTGAAATGTGGTGCTATAAAAGAATGCTGGGGATTAAATCCGGAAGATAGAATAACTAATAAACTGGTATTAAACAAAATCTAGGAGAAGCACAAACTGACTAACATAAGGAGTAGTTAGATAGGTCACACCCTAAGGCAGCAGCAAATAGTTACTGTGTGTCTGTGTAGGAGGAGACTAAGCTTCCACTTCAGTAAGCATGAATACGTGGATGTGGGTTGTAATATTAATGTAGAGATGATGGAGCATGCACTGGATGGACTACAGTGATTTCAATGTTTTACAATACTTTACACTTGTGAAAGTCAAATTTCACTTTCCTGCAACAAAATTGCTATGTTAAGTTTTAACAGACTGGTAAAACAAAAGTATCTCAGCCATCGCCATGATGGAAAAGAAGAAAAATTACACATTAATGAACACGGATGAGTATTCTGTCAGTTCGATTCCACTCCTTCGGTTCCTAAGAAGCTCATAGGAAAGAAGACAGTCAGCTATATTCCTAAACGAACAGTTGAGATGATTCATTATGCTCCGAAAACTTTCAAACTTTTAACAAGAATATCCAATTGTTTTCTATAGTAAACGACAGTACCTTTCGCGTGCTGCAATGCACGTATACTCCTTTTCCAGATGATATTCATTTTATATTTTTAAGTATTTCAGTTACATAAACGCAGTTTTTCAGGATCTTTTGCTTTACAAATCGACACAGTTGTTAGCTTTAGAAACAATTCCGGTTTGTAATGAATGGGTATACAGTTATTCTTCTCTCCTGTCTTCTGGTTACCGTCGTATTTCTTTGAAACTACAATTTCAGCAGTTTCTTGCCAAAAATTTCCACTCTCATTTGGTTAAAATATAAAAACGACGAAGGTTTTGGTTACAGATGCTCTTAGCGGGACATTAAATGTTTGGACTTTCGTAAGTTCATACTCCACCCGCTTTTGTGTTTAGAAACATGATTTACTTTATTGATTGCCAATTAAACCTTCTGCTCGCGGATTCCGCGTAAACAAGGTGGATTTACGAAGCTACATTCCACTGTACTGGATGTACTTATTATTTGCGGCTATAGAACGTTAAACCATAATATTCCTTCCTTGTTAGTTGCACGATTACTTCTGAGGTATGCAATACGTAAGAATAAAGCGTCAACGTGGAACGGGTAGTTGGTATTGACATACGTTACATAAGGCTGCAGAACTGTAGCTGACAGAATCTCGTTTGCCGAGTGTCACTGGCCAGCAGGAGGGCACAGATATCGCTACAACACAGACGATGTGTTATTACGCGTCCATCGCTACTTCCTCAACACGCGATGACTTTCTAAAACTGAGCAAATTTGTCTTCAAACGTATGCTACACAAATGGTATTGTTTACATTCAGTAATGTTTCGCGTACTGAAATAACTTTTTGTATTTGTTTTTCTATCAATAATGTCTCATCTGAAGAATTTCAGTAACGTGTAACGATTTATTTCCTATGTGAAAGATGAGTTTATTAATTAGAGAGGCGTCGTGATATTCATAAGTGACATTCACTGACTTACTTCAAGCGACGAAACTGATGTTACGTGACAAGTTCGACTGACTCCTTCAGGAGTACAAAACAGCACAGTGTCCTGGCGGAAGCGTCATCAACAAATGGAATTAAGAGTAGGGGAGCGATGCGGGAGAACCGAATCGCCGTACTAGGCAAGGTCCTAATGGAGGTGGTTTGCCGTTGTCTTCCTCCGACAGTAATGGCGATGAATGATGATGATGAAGACGACACAACACCTAGTCATCTAGGGGCAGGTGAAAATCCCTGACCCCCGCCGGGAACCGAACCCGGGACCCCGCGCTCGGAAAGCGAGAACGCTACAGTGAGACCACTAGCAGCGGACTATCAAGAAATACCGAAATAATTTCGTGTGTACACCGGAAAGTGTGCTATATTCACATTTCTTTATCATATAAATGTCAGCGGCCACTACTAGCTGCAATTACGATTAGAGTCGGTTGGGGTGGTGATCTATGTGGAAATGTTTCCTTGCAAAATCTTGGCTGAATATCCAAACAGATCTCAAGAAAATATCGGCTTGGTGCAAAGCCTAGCAACTGTTATTGAGTGGAAACAAATGTAAAACTGCCAAGTTCACTAGAAATTAAATTTTTATGGTTGTTGACTTCATATTTACTAAGATACACCTGTAGTAAATAATGTCATATATATCACTGCGAATAGCAATGTGTAGGGACATGTAGTGTTTGCGTTGTAGGCAAAGCAACTGACGGTCTTCTGTCTATTGGTATGATACTGGGAAACAGTAGTTGTTGTACGAAATAAATGGTTCATCGAATTCTGGCGAGGCTCACGTAAATGGGATTCTTATCAGGGCGAACTAACAAGTGACGTCGAACGTACACAGTGATGGGTGGTGCAGACTGCTGTAGGCTTATTTGTCTGGAAAGAACATGTCACTAGAAAGCTGAAAAAGCTCAACTCGCAGACAGCCCACGAAAAAGGTCACTTTCTTCGAAGAAAGCTACATAAAAAATTCGAAGAACCAATACAGAGGGTGAAATTAGGAATAATCTTCAACTCCCAATTCATTACTCCTATACACAAGGACTGGGCAAATTCTCTAGGAATGGATAAATACAGGTCCTGTACGACTACCAAGGACTATCAACTTTATCAAGATCACGGTACAACCACTGCTCGGGTGACATCTACACCTCCATTTACATATGTACTCTTTACGTCACTTCTTGATGTATGAAAGAGTGACCGAGCGACGTGGCGCAATGTTTAGCTTTAGCACATTGGACTCGCCTTCAAGAGGACGACGGCTCAAATTCGCTTCCAGTCATCCTGATTTAGGTTTCCCGAGATTGCCTAAATCGTTCCCGGAAAGTTCATAGCCGATTTCCCTCCCCAGCTTTGAAACATTCTCAGCTTGTGTTCCGTCTCTAACGACCTCGATGTAGACGAGACGTTAAATGTCAGTCTTCCTTCCTTCTTTCGAGTGACGGAGAGTACGAAGTGTTAAATTCCCGGGTGCTGCGGGGGAGGAATAACTGTCGGAGCACCTCCGTTTAAGATTGAATCTCCGTGATTTTACCGTCATCGGCATTACGCCAGATGTGTCTGGAAGGAAGAAATATTTCTCTTGACTCGTTTTCGAGCACCGTACCTCAGGATTTTAAGAGCGAGCTTTTCCATGACGCTGCGTATTTCTTGTTGCGTTTCCCTCAGGGACTTGTCGAACATTTGCGTGTAGCTCTCGTCGCAACTAGACAACCCGGCAACGAAGCACGCACTAGTAGCAAAGGTGTACTCCACTTTGAGCAGAGACTTCTAGCTTAATGAAGTAATCCACTTTTTAGCCCCTCTGCGGAGGAGGGGTTGAACTAAGGGAATACTGTGTTGGCTAGATGGCTGGGCTAAGATCTTGGAATACTTATGCGCTGCCTTCCTAAATAGCCAACGAAGATGGGCACTTACCCGTGAATCTGACAGCGAACAATATAGTGAGAATGCAGACGTCGTAATATTTCCTTCAGAAAAAAGAGCTGACACTATGAGGTAACATACTGCGGAATGCTTCCAGAACACGCCGATCGTCGTGCCTTGTTGCAAATGGAAGTCCTCAGCAGACAACCCACACGCCTGATTGTTGATCAGGTAAGGCGTGAAGGAGCACAGGACCGTCATTGCAAGATCGTGAAAACATGAAAAGAAACTGCTTGGTGAAATTAATCACGCTTCAGAAGAAGTCAGAGATATTTCAGAGGAAAGTCTGCTCTCGAAACATACACTACTGGGCGTACATTGAATGATGATAGCAGTTTCATGCTATCCTGAAATTAACCTCGGTCTCCATGGAAGCTGTGTTTTTCACAGTAGACAGCTTGAATGAATTGCTAAGCACACATATTCCTTCCTTGTTAATTTTGTTCACGGTGGACTTTTTTTTCTAGTTGGACAATATCGCATGCCACATAGCCACAGTGTTGCCGCACTGGTTTTAGGAGAATAATGACAAATTGTAGATCTCCCTCCAACACTCCTCCCCTACCTTCCTTAATTCACCGGTTGCTTATACTATTGGGAACATCAAGGACATCACTAAGCGCCAGTTGATAGCTGTTCAGAACGCTTCCTGATCCGAAGAAAATGAATTACCTGTGAATGGAAACTTGACTCTAACTGGATCCATATATCACCGCCTGCTTGCCAAGACCTTTCAAGCCAACACACATCGAATTTTAATAGTTCTACTCGCCAGAATTGCATCAACACTCTCTTAGTTGAGTGGTCATAGTGTTCGGGCTGATCAGTGTATATTAAAAACATTAAGAGTCACATAACACTTCATTCGCTCCGTAGGCCCTTGCTGAAGGAAGCAAAACACTTTAATGGAACAATGAAAAATTACATCTGCGTCATCTAGTATTGTCTTCCAGTACATACTGAAATCTTCCTTACACTTTTTGCAAAGGAAACGATACTATTCAATGTAGCACACACGATGTACTCGCTTCGATTCTGCTCCATACGTTTACGTATTTTCCCACTCTGTTCAGGACTTCTGACTACTGGTTATTGATTCATCACAGGTATGGGAAAGTTCGTATCGGTTACATATTTTGTCCCGAGTAATGTAAGTGACTGGGACTGGTGGCGCTATTAAGGCCTGCTCTTTGATCTCTTCAGGCGACGGTCACGGCCGCCATTTGTGTAATAACGTCTCACCTTGGCTCTGCTGCAGCCCACTCCCTCCGTTGGGGTCCTCGTAAGCTGCGCTACGACACTGAAACACTCCGCAGATTTATATTTAATGCTGCTTGTGTAAGCAAGGCAATATCTTACTCATGTCTTTAATTTCGTTCTTCTAATCTCCTTGCATCCGAACACTGGCTGGCTTCGGCAAAATTAGTTCACGAAGTAACTTCTTTTTTATTGTCACTTCTCACTTGATCTCATAATGGCATCAAAGACTTTGATAACTTTTTTGGTTTCGGTAGCTACTAGCCAACTTTCGATCATGTGTCACAATTATCCTTTTCCTTCAGTATTCATCCCTTTTCTAAAAATAATACGTTCTTTCGTTTGCAAGACATTTTGGCAATATATTTCTCCCTTGCCAACACACTACCAGCTTGACATGTTTCTCACAATGAGCCACTTTTTAATCACTAACTTACTCTGTCGATGCGCGCCACGTACGTGGTGCCCTTCTCTATACAGTGGGCTCTTTCCTCTGTACGTTCAGTAGTTTGTTCCTTTGCCTTTTACTTGAAGCTCGGATCATAGATTTGTCAACAAATTGCGCGGAACGACACTCAATGAGCGCAGAATTTGAGACCTCTTCCCTTTACTTAATTTTTCTATTTCTAACTAGCCATCATAAAATGTCCAGGGATGATATTAGAAAAGCGGACTTCAGCAAGTCCGATTCAGACAATCGTCGAGGAGCCTAGTGTTAAATAAGTTTAGTTACTCTAAATTTTCAGAGAAAAGAAATTGTCCTGGAGACAATCATCTACTAACCCAAAAGTCCCGAACCTGGTGGTCTTACTTTGAGGAGTGCCGTTTTTGAAGTGATGTCTGTGTTCGTGATTCTATTTCAGGAAACAATGAAATCGTTAGTGGATTTAATTTTTTTAATTTTTTGGACTACTACAAAATCACGTAACTGCCACACTTGACATGGTCAGTCACATAGTCACTCTCTGTCGTGCTGATTTAATTCTCACCAAGTGGTCGGTTATCTCCAATGACGTGTTAAGACATTCTAGAAAGAAACTGTGAGCTAACAAAGCGATCTCCTACAAACTGGAGACAGGTGAGCAGTAAAAATTACATCTGACTCCAACCAGAAAGATATAGTATCTAATCTAGGAGGCAACAGTCGAAAAAAAATATCCGTATGGCATTTTTGGTTGGGAATCACCTACTGAGCTGTTGGTTTGTCTGGTACAACGCTTTTTGTTTGACACCACTTGGGCGACAAGCGCGCCACTAATGATGAAGACAACACACACACACACACACACATAGTTCCGAGTGGAGAAAATTCAGGTTCCGACCGGGAATCGAACCTGGGGCCCCGTGATCGATAGCCAACAACGCTAACACGACCACGAGGTGCTGACAACAGCTGAAAATGGGTCGTTCTTGCCGTATGTAAAATAAATATTACGTAAATTCCACGTTATACAGATTATATTTTTTTAAGATGGAAATTGGAAATTTGTGGTAAGATCTTACACGATCAAACTGCTCAGGTGATCAGTCACTAAGCTTACACACTACTTAATCTAACTTACGTTAAGGACAACACACACACCCATGCCCGAGGGAGGACTCAAACCTCCGACGGGGGGAGCCGTGCGGACCGTGACAAGAGGCCCCAGACCTCGCTGCTAGCCCGGGCGGCTTTTTAAGATGCGTAGACGACGCAGAAACTGAGAAGTATCAGAGTATTACGCCTGAGAAGCGTGAAAAACAACTTAATCATTACATGAAGACCTCAAACTTTAGCAGGGCTCAGAACGAATTTGATTCCGACTATCCAGAGTACAGAAGATACTAACTGCCGCCCATGACACAGGTGAGTTTAAAAAAAAAAAAGCAGCGACACTTGTACGTCTCTCACTATCGGCTCCACATCGCCATAAGAAAGTTAAGCGTGCTACGTTCTCAGTCCCTTTCAAATTTGAAACAAACTCTTTTAATCGAAGAACATTCTTTAAACATCAAAATACAATGCTTCAATTGATTGCTGCTGTAGAAGGTGCAGGGGAGTGGCACTTAGACACGCATCATCTAGTTCAAGAGTTGATCTGTTTTACAAATAAATACGTACGACTTTAGCTGATGCGAAGAGTAGCCTCCAAACTGTTAGCTGTGTACGAATGTGAACTGTGTATATTAGCAAAAATACTGTAAGGCTCGTAGACACACTCTTGCATACAGCGTTCCCTTTTCATTAATGTATTGTGTTCGCCCTAATAAAGAAACATGCTGTTTGCCTTAAATAGAGAAGTAATGTGCTGGATAAATAGTACAATATTCAGCTATCTGTATCATTTGTTACTTATTGTACATAAATACTAAATCGGTCCAAAAACAGAGAAAGTGATGGAGTTAGGAAATGTTATGAAGAAAGTAAACAAAACAATGAATCTAGAAAAAAATTTTAAGAACCAGAATATAGTATCAGACTATTGCTGTATTGTATGCCATCGATAGAGTGTCAGTTAATGAAATGCGCAGAGAAGGAAATATTTTGCTGCACATTGTTTCTCTTTTCTTTAATAAGGTATGTTTCCGAGACATACAGCTAAGCCGTCGGTACAAGTTGGGTTGTATGTCACACCAGCAACGCCGAGTTACCACCAACGTTGCTACAGAGTCGCCGCCATTGTCTGCGTCCCTTAGGAAGTGATCCCAACAATGCAAGCGGTCATTGGTAGAGGCGTAAGGGACAGTATACGGCTTCCAAAGTTTGCTGTTCATTTCCGCGGCTGAATAAGGCAGTTAGGTTCATTTACAGCGCTTGTAAACCACGGAAGCGCTTCGTTGTTCTCGTAAAATACTGTTACTCGCTGTTACTTACATCTCGCGCCGACCTACCTCCACTGGGGGCAGCAATTCTGAGGACACAACGTTTCTTTTGGAAGCCACACGATCTTCAGAAAGTCACACTTTCTGGAGTGAGTAGATGAAGAAGTAATGCATTGGAAAACGATAAACTTACGTACAGTTTTTGCATTGCACTTTTTTAATGTTCAACTGCTCTATCTCGCCAAGCAAATACAACTTTGATCTGTTTATTAGTCGGTCACTTGTTTTGTCGTTTACATTATTGATACTGAATATGTATTACATAGGACAGTACTCCTTTATATCCACTCTCCTTGCGTATAAACTATATTGGGTTAAACAACGGTATTTATTTCTCAGTGTTTGGTAACTGATATTAAGTTCACCATGTTCACATTCATCAAACGTTAACCTTCACAAGAAGTAACTGTTCGGTTATATGTAGGTATGACTAGTGCTTGATTTAGGATCCTCATGGTGGAAGAAATTTGTGTCGCCAGAATTTGAATGACAGAGGAAATAGCGAAGATGGTATATAATTTGCGACCGCCAGACTGTGCGTGAACGTGCTAGTTTAAGTCAGAAACCTCTTTGCAGTGCCCCAATGACGTGACATTGTTGACGGCGATCCATACTTCAGAAAGGGATGTTGAGCTTAATGACCCTTTCCTTTTCGTTGCGAACCCATCCATAGAAATTGACAAATAAATACAGCATTTCACAAGCACTTTCCGTGATAGTCAACGAGATTCGGAAACATTTTATAATACCGCAAAACTGGGCTATTTTGTGACGCTTTTAACACTTTTTTAAACATAAACATATACGATTATATATTGCGACATTTAATGGCAGCTTATTTTAATTTATAAACGTTTATCCTTTGATTTTGACAGAAATAAACTTTTATATGCAATGAGGTATTCGGAATGTGGAATTATTTAGATAGTTGAGGGAGACGAAAATATAACTCTGATGATGGACTGGAATTAAACAATGGGAAAAGTAACAGAAGAAATAGAAGGAAAAATAGTAGCAGAACATGGACTGAGGAAAGGAATGAAAGAGGAAGCGATCTGGTCCAGTTTTCCACAGAGAATAATTTAACTATTGCTAACACATGGCTTAAGAATCATGTAAGAAGGTTGTAAACGTTTAAGAAGCTGAAGAAAGTGGAACCTTCCAGAGACTTCGAAATCAGATAGATTTTTCCAGGGGAAGATGTGGACTCTAATCATAATTTATCGGTTATGAACAGCAGAAAGGTAGGTAACTAATGAAATTCAACGTGGACAAAGTGAAAGAACCACTGTTTGTTGAGCTACCGATGGGGAATTAGGCAACTATTGATTAAAATGGGGGAAAAGAAAATAGCAGAAGACGAATGGGTAACTTTGAGAGATGAAATACTAAAGGCAGCACAAGATTAACCACATAACAAGGCCTAGTAGAAATCTTAGGATAAACACATGACATATTGAACTTAACTGACGAAAGAAGAAAATATAAAAATGCAGCAAACAAAGCAGGTGAAAGAGCGTACAAGCGTCTAAAAATGAGATTGACATGAAATGCAAAATGGAAAAGTAGTAATGGCTGGACGAGAAATACAAGTCTATAGAAGCATGCATGGCTAGCCGTTACGGGAAAGTTAAGGATCTTTAGAGGAAAGAGAAGTAACTGTTTAAATATCAAGGACTCAGGTGTAAACCCACTACTAAGCAAAGAAGAGGAAACTGAAAAATGGAAGGAATATATAGAAGGGCTATACAAGGGATATGTAGCTGAAGACAGTATTATAGAAACGGAATGGGAAGCAACTGGTGAAGAGTCAGGAGATAGAATACTGCAAGAAGAAGTTACAGGGCACTGGAAGAACTAACTGGAAACAAGGCCTCTGGAGTAGACGACTTTTCCTCGGTATTATTGAGATATTTGAGGGAGCCGATCATGATAAAACGACTGTACCTGTTGAGCAAGATATTAAGGACACGTCAAATATACTCACACGCACTGACAGATGTAGACGATAAGCAATTAAGAAAAGAAGAGAATGGTGCTGCAAAATAACGCTGAATACTGACAGGATAGATCGAATAACTAATGAGGTGATAGTTAATCGACTAAGAGAAAAACGTGATTCATGACACAACTGAACTAAAAGAAGGTATCAGTTGATACGACGCATCCCGAGATGGCAAGGATACGTCAGTTTGGTAATGGAGGGAAGTGTTGATGGATGTAGGTTGTAGTAGTCATTCTGCACAGCAGAAACCAGCGTGGAGACCCGCATTTCACTAATCTTGGGACTGAAGACCACACTTGTAAGACAAATGAAACACTTCTTTGTAGAACGACCTCGCACGAAATGCTTTTAACTGTGTTCCTAATGACGTGATCTTTAAATTCTGAGAAATGTATTACGATTCAGTTCTTAACTCATTTTACTAAAATTTTCATAGAGTCAAGCTAGTATTAAGAACGGTAACAAATTCATCACTATAGCTTAAATTTAAGATGCAGTTCTAAAACAGAAGAACTAATCTTTCCGTTTACCCGTCACGCCTTAGATTTTTTCCTTTAAAATGACCAACGCTGTCAATTCTTACACGTTTTACAAGCGTATCATTTTGTTTGAATCCATATACTGTTTTATAAGTGAGAACAGCCCAAAACAGAACATTCTGAAGGAGGACCAGACGTTCTGATTATCTCGAAACAAACATCAACCCGTCACTAATTCATTTTCCTTACTTGAAAGGAATGACTGGTAAATGAGAATGCAGTGAGCGGTGTAGCCGGTGCTCCTGCATAATAAAGCAAATATTAATTACTACGGTTTTTAGGGTAACAAAATGAATCTGTAAATCTGGAGGTCTGCAGAAGTAAACAGTAAGCTCTGGATTCCAGGAATGCGGACTAAGACAGCTGCTGCCTTCATGAAGTCTAGGTATTCTGACGGCTTCTACCTAGGCCAAAGTGAAACATTCATGTCTAAAGACTTAACTGAAGAAAGACATTCTCCACCTGGTTGTACTTTAGTACTATACTACATTAACCCATTCTACTTTCGGGAGTGGTTCAGTCATCCTCTCCAAACAAAAACAGCGCGCCATGCGTAAATGTGCGCAGAACGCGATTTTTATTTTATGAGGATTATGTCTACTTCTGTTATAGATGTACTTGAAAATATAACTCTCGAACCTAGAAGCGCTTAATAAAGAACAACTGTAAAATACAACCCAGTCGAATAAGGTCTCTCTTCATATTTATCAACTGCGTGGTGTCCACTCGCAAGTAGTTGATATAAATACTTAATATCATTTAGTACTCTAATGACTAACGGGGAAACAATTAGGTCGAAATCAGATTATTTACAGAAACTGACGTTCATTATCTTCCCGAATATACCGTAAACTATGAACAGTGTTTTAGGCTCTTTCACCACGCTGGCAGTGACGGCGCATAGACAACGTATTTCCTGTTGCGATGAGACGAGTTGCAGGCAGAAGTGAGCGAGGGCCGTTATTTGTGTATCAGAGGGATTGGACATGTCTGGGTAGAATGGCAGATACAGTCGACGCGAAATGGAGGGTGACGAACCGTCCGTTACCGCCGCCCTGTCTTGCAAGTGAAACAGCACCAACCCTAATGGCTCCAGAAAGACGAGCTGCCCTAGCTTCTCGACTTTCGTGTCGCCCCTCAACATGCCCCGCTGAAACCGGAAGCGAGTGCCCGCACGCGCGCTGCCAACGTTTGTCCGTCTCCGTCGGTTTCGGAATATCTGCGAGGATTAACGACCCGTCGAGGCAAGCTCAAAGAAAACGCCGACGAGGAAACTCCTGACATTGTTTTAAGATCCATCCCGGCATCTGCCTCGACAGGGCGTGTTGAAAAGTAATTCCTTCGAATTTTTTATGTGAAAACTCTCGAAGTATTTTTAAGTAAAATAAATTTTGTTAACATTGTAGATCATTATTGTTCGTGACTACATATTTTTTTCACAATTTAGTCGCTCTGGTGACGAACACATTTCTCCCAATGAGAGACCAGTTTGTTGATACGCTCGCTGTAGAATGTTTGACCTTGTCGGCGGAGCCACAATCCCACCTCCGCTTGCTCCGCTTCATTTTATAAAAGTAAGGTTCTCGAAAGTGTTCTTTAAGTTTTGGAAAAAGATAAAAATTGGATGGGGCCAAATCGGAATTGTATGGAGGATGATCGATGACAGCGAAGCCAAGACTTCGGATTAGTGTACTCCATGTATAGACGTACTCTTTGAATTCGAAACTCGATTACTGCACACTGTTTCTCACGCACCCACATAGTTATCTTATACACCGCCATATCACACGCTACAATTCGGAGCCCTCTAGCGGCCGAGGGCTGCAAATAAGTTTACATGAAGAGTGAGGATTTAGAATGTTAAAAACGATTGAATTATTTTAAAAGCTTTAAGAGTTTTCACATAAAAATTCGGAGACATGACTTTCCAACGCGCCCTCGTATATAATCATCGGGAAATCATAAAAGTGATGGGCAGAGGAAGGAACATAGAAAGGTTTTAAACTTATCACTGCTTGCGCCACATAGCATAATTGACGTCTCAGAGCTATGCACTGGCTTACATGCATTTACCCAGATAATGTAGTAAGAGCTGAGGCTAATAGAATTTTAAACATCTTTGGAAGTTGAACGAAAACGTGTCTCACTGCCATCATAATTCAGTAGATAAATATAATTCATAAGGCTTATGAAAAAGGAACTGCAGAAACAAGTATCCTTTCCTAGCACACGACTAATACGACACTCTCTATGGACTTGAATCCATCCTTACCAAAAGAACTGTGACATGCTGAATTTTCTCTTCTAGCTGTGTGATACGGTACTGTGATGCGGGGAGTTCTATGTGTGCAAGCACTGAAAACATGTAGCTACAAATGAAAAAAAAATTACTTACGTAATTGTATTTTCTCGAGGTGATAATTAAAACCTAATTACTGCCCTTCTTAAGCTCATAGTGTTTCGTGGCCGGAATCCATTTCAGAACAATTGTTCCGCGTGATACGTGAGGATATTACATGAGGCTTCGACGGCTTCTGCACGAAGCCTTCATCAGGACGACTACTTGTGGTTGCGCTTACCTCTTTATATTATCTGAATATAGCTGGGATGTCCTAGCGTACTATGTTTTAATTTGATAAAGGACATCTCGTTGTACACGATGAGTTGCACTTCGAAAGTATTTGTATCCCTGACCGGTATTCTGTCATGTTCAAAATGGTTCAAATGGCTCTGATCACTATGGGACTTAACATCTATGGTCATCAGTCCCCTAGAACTTAGAAATACTTAAACCTAACTAACCTAAGGACAGCACACAACACCCAGCCATCACGAGGCAGAGAAAATCCCTGACCCCGCCGGGAATTGAACCCGGGAACCCGGGCGTTCTGGCATGTAGTCCATCATCAAATGACGTGTCTGACAAGTATAAAATACTTGTGATACTGCGGTAGCGTTCTCGCTTCCCACGCCCGGGTTCCCGGGTTCGATTCCCGGCGGGGTCAGGGATTTTCTCTGCCTCGTGATGACTGGGTGTTGTGTGCTGTCCTTAGGTTTAAGTAGTTCTAAGTTCTAGGGGACTGATGACCATAGATGTTAAGTCCCATAGTGCTCAGAGCCATTTGAACCATTTTGAACTTGTGATACCTAAAAAATCATGTGGGTCTCTGCGGTATGGAAATCGTCATGTGTACGTGTTAAATGCTTATTGCTGGAAAAAATATGATGTTTATTTTATTGATTGTCACATGTGAATCCGGTGGAAGCTACCATCGTGACGTAATGCTGCTTACGTAGAGGCGATGACGGCTGAGACCTGTGAGTGCTTCTTGTTGCCTGCGTTCCGGCGTTTAGGCGCGCGGTTAGGCAACTCCGTGAAGCACGTTCTGCCCACTGGCTTGCAGTAACTGACCGCTACCAGACCGTACAACCATTTGCAAACAATATACACGGCAGTCGGAAACAGTATGAAAAGCTTCTAAGGGTGTTGCATGGTACGTTGGGATCACAAATAAATTTTAAGAAAAAAATTCTATACATTGCGTGGTTTCCGAGTTAATTAGCATTAACGTTTGCCAGTCAGGCCGTTGTGCGCGCAAATTCGAGCGGCCCACCAAATACAATTACTGTCAGTTGGTCTCATAGAGTAGACGATAGCGCACGAGACTGCTCAGTTTTTGGCTCGGGTTCAATCCTTACTACCGTCCCATGTCCAATTTTTGCATCGCGCTCTTGTCCCGCGTTACCAAACAAAACGAAGAACACGGTCGGCGACACCGTCTCCGGGTTGCCGCTTGAATTAGCACGCTCAACGGCGTGATTGGCTAACTTCAATGCTAATTAACTCGTAAAACGGTGCAGGGTAGCGAATTTTTTTCTTAAAAATTATTTTTCAGCACAGCCTACTCTGTGAAACTTTTACAAGTTTTTCAAACTGTTTCTGACCACCCTCTACATACAGCTGTAACAACAGCCACAAGTAGTCTCTCTGCTTGTAATAGCAGCTGAAACGCTGGCAGTTTCCTGTCGCGTATGACACGGCCAAACACCCTGAAGGATATGGGCGCTAATGACCATAGAAGTTTTGCGCCCTAAAACCACAACCAAAAAAAAAAAAAAAAAAAAAAAAAAACCTGAAGGATTTTATTGTAGAATACTCGGTTGAGGACTGCAACTGTCTCACAGAATTTGCAAGACTTCACACGGATCCTGCTTCGCTCATTTTTAATATTAACAATAATTTCTTATGACGCCTTTCAGCAGCACGTGTCCACATAATAGTAACGCATTAACGTGGTGGCAAACCCTCTTTTCTTGAAGTGTTCCAGTTCATGTGCGAAGTACTGACGCCTTTGATGATGAAAAAAATTACTAACAATTAGGTGTTGCTACAGTATGTACTCCATTTCTTGCATATTGGACACCAAACTAAAAACGAAAACGTCGGTTCACTTCTTTTTTCTGACACAGTTATTTACAAAAGATTTTTTTTTTTAATCAAGCCTACTGCAGCAGCAGCGGAGTGGAAAGCAGGAAGTAGCCAGGTTGCTTGTATCGTAAATCATCCTGACAGCGTCCACAGACCCCTAGAGAGAGCGGGGGCGAGCATGTCGTTTCGTTGTGCTGAGGTCTCTGACCAGCAGCCACAGGAGACTCTGCAAGAAGATGGGTCCACCGTTTCTCATGTCATTCTTCAGATGAGAAGTCTCTTGCCAAGATCGATAGGTATTCTGACCTCTGGGGATGTGTAGCGATGGAAAGGATTCTGTCGACCCTCTTACCGAGGAGACTCCCAGTGTATGCGAATGAATTCCCAGCACGACGACCTTTCTCCACTGTCGATCAGCTGCCAATACTCCACCCACCCCTCCCCCAACCAAACCGATAGTGTACAGGCACAGGTCGTACTTGAACCATAGAACAGCGGAGAGATGATTTATACGGTGATATAGGACGTTACACGAAGTCCGGGTGAATGAGAGTTTGTTTGGAGAATGCCAAAACCTAGGTGAGGATAACTAAGAGATCTGCAGCTGATTGATAACTGGACTGCTAACACAGCAACACCCAATCAGAGAGCACGCATTACGTTTTGTGCTCCATTCCCATATCGCAGGGGTATCTCGATTGTCGCTTATTATAGTATATTTCTGTCAATGTTTCATAAATTGTTTAATGGCTATAACAATTTCGATTGACTAAATAGTTCATAAACACTTCTTTCGGATCAAAGCACGCCAAGAGTTATCATTTGCACTAGACTCCTATTAACGACTCTAGTAGGAGCCTAATGGAAAGGTTGAATACTTGCATACTTTAACACACATCGTCCAAGAAGTGTTTATGAGCTACTGATACAGGTGTAGCCACTAAAAAACGAATTTTAGGATTGATCGAAATATACTTTACGGTTGAAAAGAATCTGCTCTCAGATTCTCTCCGCCAATACCATGACAGTTATGAACACATTAGAATTAGTTGCGGACGGCAGTTGCAGTCGGCAAGGTGTCTGTTCTCAGTTTTCGCTGAATGCCTTGTTTCTATGTGCTACTAGTTTATTTTAATGTATAGAATGACTGAAGTTCGTAGCAAAAGTGTACATAAACTGACAATCTTACAAAGCTCGCTCCATACTGCACGTTAACGGAGAGTGTGTGAACGATATTCAGTAAGGATCTGCTTCTTTGCTCGACAGTCAGTCACTTCGTTAATATGACGAAGGTATCGTGAACGTCATCTAGAAGTCTCCGTACTGGTCACACTGAAATTTGAAGATAGGGATGTTGTAGAACAGTCCCGCCCCAGCGGTGACGACTTGGGCCTCTTGTTGCAATGAGTGTGGAGGTGATGGTAGAGGTTTACAAGGGCATTCTTACTGCTTTATGGATACCTAAGATCGAAAATAAGTTGAAGAGTGGCCATCTTGTTTATAGAAATAACATAATGCCACACCAACAACGCCACTCTGGAGATTTACAGCTACCGGCAGATCCCACTCCATGTGGACGTCGGGAGGATCTTAAGAAAAGCAGTGAAAGCCTCTTTACACTGAACATCACATTATTCGTAAACCAATAACGGTAAATTTCAGTTTCAAACTTTATTTATACCAAGCCATACTGACTAGTTGTTCCGAATTTTAATTGTAACTAATATTTTTTGCAAACACTTCGAGTGATTAGCGTACTCGTACAAACATCCTACAAGCCCTCAACGTTCTATAGAATTATTTTCGTACGAATGGCGTCACTAACGTCTGTGGAATTGAGATTGAAGAGTGGAACAGAAAAACTCTCTCGGCGGTGAATAAACTTTGCCTGAACCCTTGGGTTCACTTTAGCTTATTTTTCATCTTGATTAGAAGCCAATGGTATAAATATAAAATCAATAGCCCTGCATAAGCGTATTTTAATAGTAGTGTTTCTGTAAGTTATCTTTAATTATTTCTTGCAAATGTAAGATGACTGTTGACAATTTTTATAGTATTCTCCTGTCCAGTGTAAGAAAGTGACACATACAAAAAATCTGTTTTGCGATCAGTACTGGCCTAATGTCAATAAAAAATGAATATCTTCTAGAAAGAGAGAATGCAAAACTCTTTTATTACCAACAGGGACAGATAACTAGTTTCACAATATCAACATTTTATTCCACAACTTCTCAGGTTCCTTGTTCTGAAATTAGCTTAAGACGCAAGTTTTAAGTTACATGGCGTCCTCAGGCTTAGAAGAAAACAGACTGATATTAAATCTTACAATTCAAGTAAAAGTGCTACCGAAACGAAGTCACTGCACTGGCTGATTCGATTTCATTAAATGTATTTTCCTAAATATGTATCTCCTGCTCGAAAACAGGGTTATGATCGATGAAAAAAACAAGCTGAACAAACATTTAAGTGCCGATAGCTTTCTCTGAGACGTCTCCCCATCACCTGGAAATACCGTTGACACATCAACCGTGAAAATAGTCTAGTAAGTGAACTCCGTTATATAGACAAAGTATAAATTTCTCGGTCTTGACATTTTCAAAAAATTTAGCAGTGGTGTCCTTGCAGCGAGTTTATTTAATATAGAAGAAATGAATCAAGAAATTAACAATTTAGCGACATATACTACAAATACATGTTGCTAGAATAAGAACAGAAGAAAACTTTACGTGAAAAATCTTGTTTCATAAGTTTCAGAAAATATTCTAGACCTGGTTTGACTATCAAAATAATAAGGAACTACAACAGCCATCAATCAAAGTTGTTCATAATATCATGTGATAAACTGTGAAAGCTGTTGGAAAGTTTAGCAGCTTGAATCCCGCTTCAGGTACAACAATTAAAACTAATGCCAGGAGGAATTTTTACGCAGTTCATGTCCAGTTATTTCCCAGGATTTCTGTTAAACCCTACTAAGTTGTCTCCCTAAAAAAAAACTGTCAGTGAGCAATTTTATGCGGGGGACTAACGGAAATGTCTCTGACGAAGAAACCTTTTTCCTATGCTGTCCGGTTATATTACTAAGGCTTTCTATATCGTTGGTGTTATGGTACTCCCCACCTTGATATAAGGCATTTTGTACACTATGTGATCAAAAGTATCCGGACACCTGACTGAAAATGATCTACAAGTTCGTGGCGCCCTCCATCGGTAATGCTGGAATTCAATATGGTGTTGGCCCACTCTTAGCCTTGGTGACAGCTTCCACTCTCGCAGGCATACGTTCAATCAGGTGCTGGTAGGTTTCTTGGGGAATGGCAGGCCATTCTTCACGGAATGCTGCATTGTGGACAGGTATCGACGTCGGTCGGTGAGGCCTGGCACGAATTCGGCGTTCCAAAACATCCCAAAGATGTTCTATAGGATTCAGGTCAGGACTTTGCGCAGGCCAGTCCATTACAGGGATGTTATTGTCGAGTAACCACTCGGCCACAGGGCATGCATTATGAAGAGGTGCTCGATCGTGTTGAAATATGCAATCGCCATACCCGAATTGCTCTTCAACGGTGGGAAGCAAGAAGGTGCTTAAAACACCAATGTAGGCCTGTGCTGTGATAGAGCCACGCTAAACAAGGGGTGAAAGACCCCTCCGTCACAACAACGCCTCCGAATTTTACTGTTGGCACTACGCACGCTGGCATATGACGTTCACCGGCTATTCGCCATAACCACACCTTGCCATCGAATCGCCACATTGTGTACCGTGATTCGTTACTCCACACAACGTTTTTCCACTGCTCAATCGTCCACTGTTTATGCTCCTTGCACCAAGTGAGGCGTCGTTTGGTATTTACCGACGTGATGTGCGGCTTATGAGCAGCCGCTCGACCACGAAATCCAACTTTTCTCATCTCCCACCTAACTGTCATAGTACTTGCAGTGGATCCTGATGCAGTTTGGAATTCCTGTGTGATGGTCTGGATAGATGTCTGCCTATTACATATTACGAGCCTTGTCGAGTGTCGGCGGTCTCTGTCAGTTAACAGACGTGGTCGGCCTGTACGATTTTGTGCTGTACGCGTCCTTTCACGTTTCCACTTCACTATCACACACAAGTGACACCCAATCACCTGACCACGTTCGAAGTCCGTGAGTTCCGCGGAGCGCCCCATTTTGCTCTCTCAGTATGTCTAATGACTACTGAGGTCGCTGATATGGAGTACCTGGCAGTAGGTGGCAGCACAATGCATCTAACATGAAAAACGTATGTTTTTGGGGGTGTGCGTATACTTTTGATCACGTAGTGTATGTCCAGGCCGTTTAGAAGAGATTTTGGAAAGTAAAAGAACATTTTGTATCCGAATGCTTTTAGCATCTGTCTAACTTTCTCTAACTGTCACGAATTGGGTATCTCTTCTCCAGACTTTCAAAAGTCCCTTTGGAATTCTCGTCTACCTGGTAGCGAACCCACACACCTCATCGACCTTATGGAATAGTAGGACACGCTTTTTGAAAGCGACCAACTTTATAGACAGTCAAACCAGTCTCACAATTCTCCCAATGGATCAAATTCTGTCGAGTGTATTGCCGGAAATGTTCCAAGCAGGTTACTCCACATTAAATAGTGTGCGGTCATCGTATAGTAACTGCTTCTTGAGCACTGTTTAAATCATGTTCTTGCCCCTCTCCACTGATAGGTTTCACACGATTGTGATTCTTTTATGGACGAAAGCCAGAGTATTGATGAGATTTTTTGTAGTTTTTTTCCACCTGCAATGATCCCCCACCATCAGATCAGATACAGAAATTTGCTAAGTTGAGCGTCCTTGCTGTTATATCATGCGAACACCGTCACTTTCAAAGATGTCATCATTCCTTGATCAAAAGCCCTACATTATCGGATATGCCAGGTTACCCAAGAACATCACGATACAAGAAACCAATCGTGTACTCCTCTTTGCACACCAGAATTGTAACCTTTCTCCCTTTTAAAACAGTCCCACACCGAATGGGTGCCACAGATCACGCTCGATGGATACATAGCTTCCCGTGATTGGTAGAAAACACCTACACGCTTTTCAATACTACAAATGATGACTCATGAGGCAAACACTCTTCGCTCGCCTATTTATTACGCTCATGACAGCACCACTGTGGTCTCGTTTCCGATGAAGAATACGAGTGAGTGTCTGCTTGCACTGCTGTATACCTTCGCTATCCTTCACAATTTTTCCAACGATTCACCTTTGCTCTTAATTATGTCAAATTTTGGATATCCCACAGGTTTAACCGACTATGAGATAACGCCAATCCGAAAAAAAATACCTGTAGCAAATTATAGCTCTATTCTACGCAGTAGGGCTGGTTTTTTTTTTCAGTCTGTGATATTAGTTGAGTTTGTTGTCACAAAGTAAATCCAGTGCTGTCGGTCTTGTGAACGAGAGGCCCTCGACTGGTCATCGTCACTGGTCATGCTGGAACAAAGTGTTTTTTTCGTAGTAAATGGACGATGACTGCAGATTATTCAGTATGTCAGCAATATAATTAAATAAACATTCATTATAATCACAACGTTGTCAAATAAAGCACATAACAAGCATCAATTAACTTCTCTCACACTTCTTCTTAAATAAAGCCACCGCTCTGCAACGCACATCAATATTCAAACTTCTGTTATTTTCCATAACATACACCCATTGCCTTTTAAATGAGTATTTCTTGAAATACGTATGAATTATCTATACATGGGTGCGTAGTTTTACAATTACACTCTCTCTCAACGTTCAGTCGCTATCGGCCTCATTCAGTATACATTCATATTAACTCAATTTCAATAATTTCAACAGACCTTTCTTAAGGCTCTTCCTTAATTTTCTTGTGGCCTACCACAATCCCCAGTGACTGTCATAGATTTAACAATAGTAAGAAAATAGAGGTATTTTGGCTCGTGGCGATCAGTAGTCCTGTGATCAGAGACGTTCTCGGGGGACAATAGTGCTAATGGCGTCCCCTACCTGCAGCGTATGCCGGCATGTTTCTGTCTCGGCCACACACCGCCTAACCCATATAATTTTGTTGAACTGCAATACGTACCTAGACAATAAGAGTAAACGTATTAAGGGAGGACGTATGCGAAGTTGCAGTACTTTGAAGAAACCTTATAAAGTCCAAAGTTTCCAAGATAATGTAACTTAATTTGGCACAGGTGTTATGGATTGATATATGGGTACACACATACGTTTTCATGGCTATTGAAGTTATACGTTTTTAATTACAAACAACTGAAATTTTTTCAACAAGGTGAGTATAAATGTTCCTTTTTTGAAAAATTTATCGGAACTAAATTAACATATTTTTGTGCAAAGTTTGATATACCTTTACTAAAAATATCTGTGGAAGAGAATATCGATATCTTCTTTTGATAGCTGTCCAAATTACTGTGAAAAATATATACCAAATCTTAAGACTTTTCTCTTACTTAAATGCCTTATTGTAGTAAATGAAAATTCCTTCTACAGTATGTTTCGTTATAGCATGCCGAATTTAAGTATCACAATGTCAGTGGTTTGTGAGGAAAAGGTTCATAAAGTTGCCAAAATGTAAGTCACGGGAAACCTAAATCAAAGATATGACAGTGTTTGTAATAGACCTTATCTTATCTGGGTGAACTAGTACAAATAATATGCATTATCCTCTTCATCCTCAAGCAGTCTTTTCTTTGCTTGTCCTCTTAGATTAACCGGATTTTCAAATTGAATAACAATAATGTCAGCTCCACCAATTCTCAGCTTATCTATTTCCTTCAATATTGACAGTGTGAAACCTCCTGGATCAAATCCTAATCTTTGTAGAGTCCGTAGTCCGCCAAGATTAGCACAGTTAAAAACTAAACAAGCATCATACGCTACGATTTCCTCAGCACTTGGGGAAACAAATTTTGTCTTGGGGTACGGTCTTCCTATCAGAAAGTTGAAACTTTCATTAGGGTTTTGAGTTTTTCCATGCACACACTTTTGTAGAAGTTCTGGATCTGCTAAACAGTGAAATATTCCCCACATTTTGACAACGTAAAACTGGAAGAAAATACGCAGAAATAAATAATATGATAAAATATAGAACAAAAAAGTTGCGTGGACTCTTGCAAGCTTTTGTTAATTATTATCACATTGAGAAGTGGAATTGGGACATAATATTCAGGAACTGAAATTTCAGTACCATGTAGTAAATGAAAGTCCAATAACAATTTTATCACAATTTTGGTCGCTTCCACGTATGTCCTCCACTAATAACACCACAAACTGGAGATGGCAATGAGAGCAGCAATCTACGTCTACATCTGCATTCCGTGGAGGGTGGTTGTGGTACCACTACCTACCCACCCTTTACCTGGTCCACCCACGTATGGCACATTGGAAGAACGATAGTCGTTAAACGTCAGTATGAGCTCTAATTTCTCTGTTTTGTCGTGGTCGTCGCGAGACATTTATGAGAGGAAATAATACGTTGCCCAAAAGTATTACAGTTACACAACAGGAATAGTAACACTGGCGTTGTTACTAATACATTCTCTTTGTCATATACAGGTGTAACTTTACCATGTACTTCTTCAAAACCTTTCCCTGTGGTTTTAAGAGGACTTACAACGAACTTGTTACTCTCCCGTGTTCCATACGACTATTCCATCCTTTGCTGTTTTCCTTCCACTCAAATATGAATATCGATAACCAGTTGCGATCGTACGGTGCACACAGAGCTTCAAGTGAGCGCGCGTTATTCTTGTTCTGGTCTCTCGGAGTGAGCTCGTTAGCCGCTTGTGACATCAATATTGGGTTAGGACTAGTGTTTAACGTGCCATCAACAGAGCGGAGAGGGAGGCGGGGCGCCGCGGCCATCCATCCGCCTCCTGTTCGGCCTTCAAACACACCGCCGCCGCTGCAGATCATATTGCCTCAGCCTTCTTGCTAGATTTCTTTTGCCTATTTCTTACAGAATGCCAGATTTGCCATCTAAAGAAAAGTATGCCATTACTACTATTAGAAATAGAACCTCCCACGCTTCAACCCACCATTTGTCATTTTTGCATTAGACCTACGCATTGGTACAGCTTCTACTAGACTGCGTTCAGTAGTCGCCACATAAACCGTTGACTTTTCTACGAGTTCCGAAACTCTCATCTACAATTTTAAATTATTACCCTTCAAAGAGCTTAGTAGTTCAGTATAAAGGCTTTTTTGCTCCAAACCATGACAGTAATTAATGGAATTCGGGCCTCATTACACCACTGAGTGGTCTATATACATCCTAATATCGAACCATAGGTTGTACTTGCTAGATTGTTCACTTTTTCATCAAAGCGTACTCTTCGATAACGTATATTTCCGCGATAACTATACATTTCAGCAGACACCAAGAATAAACATCAGTTGTAATATACTTCAGTTGACTTGACTGAACAAATGGTTCAAATGGCTCTGAGCACTATGGGACTTAACTTCTGAGGTCATCAGTTCCGTAGAACTTAGAACTACTTAAACCTAACTAACCTAAGGACATCACACACATCCATGCCCGAGGCAGGATTCGTAGGTCGCGCGGTTCCAGACTGAAGCGCCTAGAACCGCTCGGCCACTCCGTATTTGCTAGAAAACGAAATACTTTTGATTCAGTATAGACACACCCCAGATGGAAACAGTTTATGAAATGAGGCTATGTACCTCATTTGCGTTTGTTATGCCTTGAAGTTAAAAATACATAGTTTTCATCTACGAAGAGGCTGAACAATTAAAATTTAGAAATGGAACCATCGTCTATGACATCGGTTACAAAAATTTCTTAAACAGAACAACATAACGTAATCTTTCGCATTGGACTTCCGTATTTATTCCCACGAAGACGTAACAGTGTAAATGTCCTGTTGAGTTTATACAGATCTCTGGAAATGTAATTTGTTCCAAAGAGAGACTGCAGTTCATCAGCTATACTTTTAGTCACTGGAAATATGTTTGACACATTTTTAATCTGCTCACAGATACTTCTAACTTGCATTTGGTTTCTCCCTCTTCAGACTGAGCAAAAGAGCACTGTGGGAAGACGCTGGATTCATATTCGAGAGGACGAAGATTCAAATCCCCGTTAGCTCATCGAGGCTCAGATCTTCGGTCGTTTAATACGAATGCTGCGATGATTCCCTTGAAAGGCCATCGCCGATTCCCCAATACGACTTCGTGTTCCTTCTCCAGTGACCTAAGACCCCAATTTTCCTTCCTTGTTCCTTCATTCCCTCTTCATTTATCTTTAAGTCTATTTCAACTACATGCGACAGTCACAGAAACACGCTGTCACTGGATTATATGCTTTCTCCTGTTATGTAAATGCCTTCAGTGGTGTATTGAGGCTACAACAAACATTTTCAATTACCTACATGTCAATAACGTATCTAAATTGAAGACTTTAAATGGAATAATGACGTTTACTGGCATGTTAAGCTGCGTGCTCTGCCAGTAATATTGAGGTATTTAGTGCACCGCTGAAAAGTAATGCCTTCATGGTCATTATGTATTACTGGATTGTAATGGAAATGTCGTGTGGCTAGGGCCTCCTGTCGGGGAGACCGTTTAACTGATGCAAGTCTTTCGAGTTGACGTCACTTGGGCGATTTGCATGTCGATAGGGATGAAATGACGATGATAAGGACAACACAACACCAAGTCCCTGAGCTGAGAAAATCTCCGAACCAACCGGGAATCGAACCTGGGCCGTTAGGTACGACATTCCGCCGCGCTGACCACTCAGATACTAGGGGCGGACTGAATGGTAATAATTTAAGGAATGAAAAATAAATGTTTTTCTTTAAACATTCTCTTTAATCACTTACATTCTTTTTGCTACATAGCCACCAGATAACTGTATACACATCTTCCAAGGATGAACTAGTCACGTAAGAACTCCACATACCGTATCCGCAACTTCTTTCTATGGCTGTTTTAAACAGTGAAGTTATAGTAACGTCGCCGAAAGTCTTTTTCCAGTTTCGGAAGAACATAGAACTCGGAGGGTGTAAATTATGAGGGTGTGATGGACGTGATACTCTACAGCTTCAGCTTCTAAAACTCGTCTGTGGAATCACCTGATATACTGCATATATTACAAAAGCACATTGAACTAGTCATTTCGGAAATCACTTATCACTTTTTCTAATCTCAGAGTAGTCTGTGTAACCATCTAAGAGTGTCAGTATCTGCACAAAAGAAATTCACATCATATTTACAGATAATTCTATCAGTTAATAATTTTTTATGTAGTCACTATGTATGCCATGGACTGCCTTTTCGTTTCTGGTTAGTACTGTGTGCAGTGTCAATGTGGCAAAGAAAACAGGAGCAGCTGCTACATATCGATTCTGTGAACTTTCACTTCACGTGCGGGCATACCAAGAAACCTTTCGATAGCCAAGAAAAGCAATTCTTTGATGAAAATTCTGTTTCAAAATCTGGAGACAACCTGCCTTTATTGTATGTTTGTTGCTTGATCTTTTTTTGTTGAAGTTGGCAAAGGTCGTCACACTCTTCGCCTATGATATGATTCGAGTGGCTCCATTTCTCTTCCTTAACATCTCAGTTAACACTAAATATAGCTCGTAATGACACACACATTAATATGAACAGCTTACATGAATCTGAATATCTCAACTAGAGCAATACTCTCTGCTGACAAAAACTGCACTTTGATGAAAACGCAGTGATGAGATTCCTACACAAGATTCACTACCTGCCACAACAACTAAAAAATTATTTCTGGAATGAGCTTTCCATTATGCAGCATGTTAAAACCTCCTGGCAGATTAAAACTGTGTGCCAGACCGGGAGTTGACCGCGGGACCTTGCCTCCGGGGACAACGTTCTTACCGACTGAGCTACCCACGTACGACTTTCGACATTGTGACGACGGGTCGTGCGTGGTACTTGGATAGCTCAGTCGATAAGGCAAGGTCTCGGCTTCGAGTCCCGGTTCGTCACACGATTTTAATGTGCCAGGGAGTTTACAAGCGATCGTTAATTTTGATTGCTTTCGGAGAGTTAAAACCAATATTAGCGCCAGTGATGCAAGTTTTGTATATACGGCGGCCACGGAGGTATTTTTTGTCAATTAACTCTCGTATCATTGTTGTGCGTCATTCAAGAGTAAATATATTTTCTAAGATAACTTGTATAAAAAATAAACTAGAGGATAGCGAGTGAGCACAGCAGAATGTGATGCGGTGCAAGAGCTAGCGTGTGCGCCTTCGAGCGGAGCTCTTCTACCTGTTCACCTTTTCCGCATTGATCTTAGCCCCCGATCGCTACGGTTCAGTTTGCTTTGTGTCTTCCGTGTGCGTTCCCTTTGAGCCACGCATTTGGCAATTATAAGGTTGACACACAAAGGGCAGCGGTCAGACTGCTGGCCTGCCTTCTTTGTAGCATCACAGGTCATGTTTTGCAGCGCGTCAATTATTCATGCTGACGCTGAAGCCAGGCATTTAGCAAATGGAGTGAGAAACGCAACAGGTCCAGCGCCAGGATTTACGCCAGTACTTAAATCTCGGCCCATTCGAGCGATGAGGTGGGCTTAATTTGGTGTCAGCAGCTCATTTTTAATAGCTGACGGCTTATGAGGCCTTGTTTTAGGCGAGCCAAGTTAATAGTCACACCAAACCCTAGTGAACACTTGCCTCGTAAATATACATAGTTTGAGGATCAGGTCGTGCACCTCATTAAGCGACGATGCCACTGGCGCTTGGACGATTGCGAAGCAAGTTGCAGTTTCGGAAGCCAGACGACTTGTAAGTAATTGTTAGTGGCTAACATTTCCACTACCGATTTAGTATTCTTGATGACAACTGCAGAAGACTGTTCTAATGTATAACTGGACACTTGAATAATAATGCGAAACATCGTAATAGATTTAAGTTAATGAAGTAGGTTTCATGGGCTACACTCGCGATATCTCTTATTTGATATGCGACGTGTCAACAGTGTTCCAAATATACCGTTGCCCAAGTGATAATATGGACACATTAATCACACCAGAGATTTGCGTTTATATTTAGATTACAGTTGCTACTTGTGCAAATTACATAATTCAAAAGCTTTCACATGTATCACCTATTTTCACTTGTATTACCTATTCGGAAATATTCCTCTATGAAGTGGAAGAAGGTCTTCTCAACTATTCCAGTTAATTTTTTAATTATTTTTATGACTGTTAGGACCTGTAATTTATTGGAGAGATATTTACATTATTTGTTCTCTTCGTGTCAAAGTCAGTTTAAGTCCTGAAGAGCTGACGCCAATTTTAAGGTTTGTGATAAATTTGTTGTTGTAAATTCTAACCTGTTGTAACTATTAACTTAATAAGATCTGCTAATGTTAATGCTCCTTGTTGTTTAAACAACTGTCTGCAGGAAATGTATATCACATATAATCCTTACTGCACGTTTTTCTGTAACGAATATAGTACATTTGCCGATAGTGAATTTAAACACCCAAATAAAAACTAGCCTTCTGATACTTACATCATCAAGTTTAACAATCACATGCAGAGAAAACATAGCTGAATTTGATCGTATCAGTGATCTACAAAATGTGATTTCCAAATCACACTTTTATGAACAACTACACCAAGAAATTAAACGTTCTTCTTCACATATTGCTTTTACTCCATAATGAACTGTTGTTGATTAAGTTATATTCAGTCTTGTAAACTACAGCCAGAACCATGGGTTTCTTCTGAGTTACGTGATAGTCGCTTTACACGAAGACCAATAAATAATTTTACTGAAAGCTTTCTTTACATTTGTTTCTGTTGGTGTATCTTTGGAACACTTAAGTATGTTGCTTGGATTGTCAGTAATATTAAACACTCCAGATTTAACAGGGAATCGTTTAAATAAAACATTGGATACAGAGTTATCAAAAGAGTCACCTGAAGGAAAAAGATTAATACAGCTGCCCATTAGAGAGTGTCTACATACAATTCGTTAAGAGTAAGAGAAAAGAGAGATATTCTGGCAGACTGATAAGGGGCATGAACATTTTGTGTTATCCGCAAACTGAAAATGTCCCATTGTTCGTTCCCATTCAATACACAGTTTTAAACCGTCAGGAAGTTTAAGTTCGAGAATGTTGACTTACATACGTAGATCGGTTCATCCAACCAGGTAACACTAATTCCTTCAGCCTTGTTAGTGTCAATACTGATCAAGTGGTTTCCATTGTGTGTGCCATGAGAAATGTTGAAGTTCATTCGCGTGCTCGCCAACCGCTCTTGACTACTTAGATATTTTTGGAGAGTATGTATAGGAGTGACGTACACTTCTCAGCCAGAACGTTACGACCACCGTCCTAATATCGACATAAACCCGTCCAGGCGAAAGCGACATCACCTGTCGAGGAATGACTGCTAGTTAGACACAGGTACTGCGCATGTAGTATCAGTGAGAGTGCTGTCCGTGTGTGGAATGGGGAAGGCGCGCGATTTATCTCAGTTTGACCGAGGGCAGATTGTGATGGCCCGGAGGCTTCCCACGAGCATCTCGAAAATTGCGTGACTTGTCGGGTGTCCGTGAAATGCTGTGGCGTGTGTCTTCAACAGGTGGTGAAACCAAAGTGAAACCATGTTCAGACGTCGTGGGGTTGGGCGGCCACTCTTCATTACAGATGTCGGACGCCGTGGGCTGGGCAAGCCGGTCGCGGTGGCCGTACGGTTCTAGGCGCTTCAGTCCGGAACCGCGCGACTACTACGGGGTGATGTCCTTAGGTTAGTTAGGTTTAAGTAGTTCTAAGTTCTAGGGGACTGATGACCTCAGATGTTAAGTCCCATAGCGCTCAGAGCCATTTGAACTATTTTGGGCTGGGCAGACTGGTAAAACATGACAGGCAGCGGACTGGGGCGGAACTAGCACCAGACTTTAATTCTGGGCAGAGTACAAGTGTGTCTGAACACACAGTGTACCGAACACTGCTAACGATGGGCCTCTGCGGCCGACAACACAAGCATGTGGCAATGTTAACACAACGGCACGTGACCATCCGCACTGGACGTTGGCGCAGTGGCAGAGAGTTGCATGGTCTGATGAATCCCGATACTTTCTTCATCATGCCGATGGGAGGACGCAAATCCGTCGTCTTCCGGAACAGCTCATTGACACCTGTACTGCGAGACGGAGACAAGCTGGCGGCGGCTCCATTACACTGTGGGAAACATTCACGTGGGCGTCCGTGGGTGCAGTGGAGCTCGTGAAAGGCACCATGGAGGCCAAGGAGTACCGTACACTGGGTTCAGACAACGCGCACCCTTCCATGACGATCGCGTTTCCCGACGGCAGTGCCATTTTTCAACAAGATAATGCGTCATGTCACAAGACACAGTGGAAAGTTCCACTTGATGTGCTGCCCCCCCCCCCCCCTCAGCTCATCAGATCTGAAGCCGATCAAACACATGTGGGATGTGATTGAACATGGCGTCAGAGCTCATCGCCCCCTCCCCGAAATTTAAAGGAATTAGGTGTGTCCTGAGTCCCTCCAGCGACCTACCAAGGCCTCGTTGCTTCCATGCCGCGACGCATCGCCGCAAAGGTGTACGTACCAGCTATTAGGTAGATGGTCGTAATGTTATGGCTGGTCAGTGTAATAACTAAGACACACAGCATATTTTGCCGACATTTGCACTGTTGTGCAGATCTTTCTCAGTGCAATGCGAATACAAAATCGTAAAAATTCGAACGAACTGCAATTACTCCGGAAACGAGCCGCTGAAGTCTCCTGGTCCCTTGTACCAAAATACTGAGAAAATATCCCTAAACAACCTCCGACATTTTGTCGAGAACGTTATGGTTGACCGAAATTATCAGTTCCAATAAATGGATCAGAGTAAACGCCAGAGCACGTAGATTCTACATTTCACTTTCATTGTTGAGGATTCGTACAGTGTGAAATACTGGATGATGAACCTGGCTTCCAAAATTCTTGGTCACGATACAGCATCCTTCATCATTCGTTGTATACTGTCCAATAATACCCCAAATATAATATTTTCAACATTTTGTGAGTCAGGCGTGTTCGGTACCTAACGGTGAACATTGTGACCTCTGAGTCTAATGCCGCCGATCAGCTGAGAAAAAACGCTTTCATGGCGAGACATGTTACGTGCCATGTCTCACTTCTTTGGTGCTAAACAATCTCTTTGGCAAGCATTGTGTGTACGTTCAGTGTGTGCATGTGTGTGTATGTGTGTGTATGTATGTGTGTGTTTTACACCTTTTCCGCCGCAGAACGTTCATCCGGGATCAGAGTACATTTTGTGAAAAATTAAACGTCAGTCGTCGGCCTAAAATCTCCATATATAGAGGGTTGTTGAATATTTCAAAGGAAAAGCTGGCCGCTGGGCGCTCCCCTGCCCGGCGCAGCACCTGCCGTGCGGCAAGCCTGCTAATACTAACTGTAATGTACAACAAATGCGAAAGCCGTGACACAAAGCTGGCCAGCCCGGGGGACACAGGCCACGCGGCTTCTCCGTAGTTTTTTCCTAATTGTGAGATGTCTTTAATGAGGGGGGGAAAACTAGTTAGAAACTCACGCCTTTTTTTCTGACATTTTCGTTGCGTGCTTAACTCCAACTTTTATTAGCGTGTAGCTGACATGAGCAAACTTTTCCACTTGTGCCTGTCAGTCAAGTGCCGTACTACATTTCTTACACAACGCAAATTATATGTCAAATGATTTAAAACAATTTGGTACTTCACGCTTTATTTATTTATAACGCAATGCTTTGGTATAAAGGCCAATATGAATCTGATGAACGTGAATATAGTTCTCGTATTACGAGGGGTCGCCGTTAGGTTTTAATTACCACCGCGAAAAAAAGTCGATATACGCCCATGGAACTTGTTGATAGTACTAGTCCTTTTCTACATGTTCAGCCTTAAATACTACACGTGAACGGAGGATGACTTGCCGGAGAGCTTCGTTGTACAAGTCTACATTTTGGCCGTTCGGGAAACGTTCCAACTCGAAAATAACTTCGTCGTCGTTTTAGAAATGCCAAGCACGCAATGATTTCTTCATCCGAGGAAAGAGGAAGAAGTCTCTGGGTGTGATTTCAGAAAAATACAGGGGGTGAGGTAAAATTTGATACCCTGTGCGGAATGAGTTGGAGTTTTGTCGCGGAGCAAAAACAATCCCCCTGGTAAGGACGCGCGAAAAGTAAACCTTTTTTACATGTCAGAAGTTCAGGCTCTTTCACCATGTGTCAATATCCATAAAAGACTTTTGTGAAGGGTATCACGTCGTGTTAAAAAATATTATCTGTGTTTCATCTACTTTTCCAAGCCTCAGAGAAATTATAATCTGTTTTGATCGTCTCCCACCGGACCGTGTTCTCTACGTCATTCCGCTTTCTCGCTTCTGATCGTCTTCTCGTACGACCAATACTGAAGAACTTCTGTGAAGGGTAGGTGGAACCGTTTGCATGACCAGTATGATCACTTAATTTGCTCCCTCCAGATTTCTTGAACGTTTGTGTGTTACGAGTGTCGTGAATCCGTACACCGTCGTCTCCAGACTGAACTGTTTGTGCAAAACGTTTGCTGATTTTGAACAAATTATCAGTATATATACTTTGTTCTAAGAAGTCTGGAAATCACTGCCAAAAGATGTAATGCAAGTAATTAGTTTAGGGAAGAAACAATTAATACCCTTTGTAAAATATTCACTGTTTGAACGGTTAATACACAATTCATTTTATTTCACTCTATCACTTACGACTTACCTTCTCTTCATTATTATATAGCCCATTAAACAACACGTCATGTGCTGTCTGACAAAACTGACCTTAGAGCGATCATAAAACACACTGAAAACTCGGTCTGAATTACAATGGCCCGATCTTTTTCTAAACTAAAGTGAGAGAACTTAGTTTACCTTAAAACAGGAATGTGTAACAGTGAAATGATGAATTGAGCTACGTCAGTTATATGCAAAGAAAACAGTAAAAGTTGCAGTAACATCCACTTATATCTGGAGAAAAATCAGCCTGGTTCAAAAAGAGGCCACTTGGTCGTTATGCACAGAAATGAAAAGTTCTGTAAATGAAATTGCATGCAAACTACTAGTATGTGTCATACTCGAATACTGCTCAAACGTATGGGACGAATATCACGCAGGACTAAGGGTGGACATCGAGCGTATAGAAATAATGGCGGCGTGCTGGGAAACAGGTTAGTCTCACTGGCCTTAGAGTCCAACACAAACGTTGTAAATCTTAACTGCCAGACAATCAAAGAAAGACATCGAACATTTCGCAAAAATCTGTTTTTAAGACATCAAGCATCATCTTTCAGGACTGAAAGTTAAAATAATCTTGTGTCCCGTAAGTGTGTATCTAGTGGGGATCGCTAGGTAACATTAAGCACGCAATAGTTCGCACCCTCTACCATGCATTTCATAGTGCTTCGCAGAGTACAGACGTAGACATCAGTTTAGATTAAATCTGTTGTCTCTCTCTAAGTTGGTCACAGATATTCCCATTCATCCTGTACTGCATAAATAAATCTCCACATTCATTTACGTCTTGGTCAGTCGCTAGAACGGTTTTAAAAGCAATGAAACAGTTTATTTTGGTATACTGAACTACAGAACATCCAACATCCTTCACAGCTGGAAGGAGAGAATCTCGATGATACTCTTTGGCTACTGATCTCCAAATGCAGAAACATCCATCAAAGGGGACGCCGTAAAAGTAGACTCGTTAGACAACACAACAAACCTCCTTTGTTCGGAACTCTACGTTTGTGCGTCTTGCACCAATTGTTTTACACGAACTTTGGCGCTAGCAGCTCCCGTATGTTTTAACGACTACCCTTAGACGGCTTTAGTCAACACTGTGTACTGTAGATTTTTATTAAGCTCAGGGTGCCAACTGCCTTCAAATGACAGGTAAAAACCCTCTTTCATTTCCTCCTTTGTCCATCAATATGCTTAGCTTTTTCTTCGCTATTTCGTTTAGTAGACGATATTTTGGCATCATATCTCACTGCTGCAATTCCTTTACACACGGTAGCTGTAGATACGCCTTGTAGATTCGCGACTGTTGTCACGAATACACCAAAGAAGCAATCGCATTCGTGAGTTTGTTTAAGGTCCTTCATGGGAGATTTAATAGAGAACCTCCATTCTCACACATATAATGGTAATTTAGAAGACTTCCAGAATTGTCATAACAAACAGTGAAAAACCAAATACGTCATTGTGTTGCAAATAAGTCACAAAAGAAGTACATGGAATTAGACATTCTGCCAGTACGTTCCACTATTTCTCCCAACTCATGTATGCATTCCACGTCACTACAACAGGAAGCATTAAATTCAGAACAGCAATCATGGAAAACAAATTTCAATATTAAGAATATCAAAGGGATTTTCCGTCTCCCATTTCAAACGGGAAAGTGCCTTTCAGTCGTAGCTGGTATTATCTTGCTGCCTCTCGATATGTGCTTCCTACGAGGTCTCGTACAAATATCCCACGAATTGTAAAACATTTAATCATATTTGTTCCTAGTGAGCTGGCTCGTCACGTGCAAATTAACTTAGAATCTTCAGATAGAATAGTTTTGGAGATTTGGAATATTAACAACGAGCTTCAGTGAATAAATTTTCTTTCGTTTTCTTCGCCTGACGTATCCTGTTTCTATAAACTGGTTTAGATTTTAACTTACAAACTACCTTGATCTTTACGTCCCGCATTATCACATAATTTGCATAATACAGGGAATGCACACAGAGAGGAAAAATGAGGCTACCTGGGTATTCTCCGACTGGACAGTATGCCACATGCTTCGTACCACTAAGGAGCAGTTTTTATTATATTGTGATAAGCGTGATAATATTCTGTTGACTACTGATTAATACGACCTACCAAAATACGGAAAAAGAGTGCAACATCGTTTATGACTATTAACTTGTAACATGCAACAAAATATTCGCATAATTAAGAGGGAGTCAAAGGAGAAGCACATTTTTTTGTTTTCATTTTGCCACTTCTGCTCGCAGTAGAGTTTCTATCTACGTCTCTCGCACTCTGTATTTAAGCACTTGACGTGTTGAAATGGGGAAGAATTATGTGCTCCAACAAAATCGATGTCTGATTCGCGGAATTAACTCGTTAACGAAGTTTTTCCACAGATAGGGTAACGCGTTTACTCGAGGCGGGGGCGCTCCTGGCGAACGCAGATAGACAGCTGTCGGCATCGCTTCGTTGATAATGAAAAGAGTTTTCATTTCGTAATGATTTACAGGGACTGCTTTCTTAACAGGGAAGAATTTTTTTATAGTTTTTAATCCAACATGGGTCATCAGAGCTTTAACATCACTGGCGGGCGTTTATTACATCTTCTGAATTTTGATGTAGAAAATTTGTGATCTTGGTATTTCCGTGCACTCAGTTTATACCTATTGTTCGGATTATACGTTTGTCTGCTATAACTTATCCTAGATAACATTTTGTATTTTCTGTGAATGTTTATCCATTTTAGCCACAGTGATATATTAAATCCAGTATGCAATCTGCAACACCGGACTCCGTAGAAAACTCTGTATAGAAAATTAGTACTAAATCGTAATAAAAAACACTTATAGAAATAATAAATGTAGGTGTACTTGGACTGCAACATCTTCTGTTGTTGTAGGGCACTTGCTCTGAGATATGCTAGATAAGCTGCTTGCAGATTCTTTACATGATCTCATTCAAAACATCGAACGTAACGTTTCTGTGACAATTAGCTGAAAAATTAACTGTCGTCGAAAATAACGCTCCTCTACGCATGATACTGCTTCAGCCAGTGCGTAATCAATTTATGCCCACGTGGCGGAAGAAACTAACATGGATGCAGCTTTGCCGATAAGGAAACTGGCTTAGAAACGCACACTTCTTATTGATAGGCTAAGTGATTTGAAATGTATCCTACTGCCAACTGCCCTTACGGTGAAAATCTTAACCTGGTGACCCACTTATCAGAAGTGCTTCCTACGATATTCATCCTTTCTCCATCTGCTACCCATATTCTGGTCATGGAAGTTTCATCGCCAGGAATCGAACCAGATATTTTCACGAAGAGGGCTATAGGTCTACAAGCGTTTAGCGGCCTAATCATGAAAGCTATTTCGTTATGGTAGGTGGGATCTTTGATAAACGGATCACTAAACATTCGGTACGATTCCTGGCGACGCCAGAAATTTGCATTGCTAGAGTCTGGGCAGCAAAAGAAACTGATATGTCACTGTATAGTTTTATGACGACTCGACTTAACACCAAACCTCTGCACTAGATCGGAAATATTTTGCTTCTTTGTTGGGGGATCCAACGATTTATATAGAAGAATGTAATATGCAACGTTGCCAGATGTATCTCCCTTCCTGAGTTTCATTCCGTTCTACCCATAATAACACGAACAGAAAACAACGCAACGGCTCATAAGGGGATTTCACACGTCATACTTAAGACATTTCAAGTATCAGCCGCATTTCATACCAAGTCAAGAGCAGTCCACTTTCATTGAGCTATTCCGCAGAAATCAGACAATGTTTAAAACTAAAACAAAAAATTTCAGCCCTTCATCTCGTTATTGAATGTAGCAGTTGCCTTCCCATCACAACATCACATATAATATATACTCACCCAATTATCTTTACACAATTGACACTCGATATACACGAATGGAAGGATGGAAACGGTAAACGACATGAAGACGCACTCTGATAAAGAGTGCTGTTCAGGAGAGAAGGAAGGAAGATTAGAGTTTTAACGTCACGTCGACCGAGAGGTCATGAGAGGCGAAGACGAGAAAGGAAATTGGCCGGGTCCTTTTCTAAGGAACCAGCCCATTGCTTGCTTTAATCGATGCAGAGAAACCCTTGAAACCTAAATTTGGATGGCTGCACAGAGATTTAAACCGCTGTCTTCCCGAGTGCCTTACCACTGGCCCACCTCACTCCGTTACACTATTCAGAATTCGCACGCACTTTCAGATAGTATGGTACTCTGTTGTCTGAATCTATGTGTAAGAAGACGAGAGGATCCTGATAACTTCGGAAAGTACACTGCTAGTATGTTGTGTACATTTATACCTAATCAACTAAACGTAATCCACTGAAATATGTGGACGTATAAAAACATGTCGTGAATACTGTTAGGAATGTTGAAAGTTTAAAAACTGGAACAGCGCATATTCTACAGCCTAGTTTGTATTAATTTTCGATATTTCTTGAGGCAGATACGCAATTTATTACAGCAATAAAGAGACGACTTGAGAAGTGCAAATATAAGACTCCTCCATTTCACAATTATTCCACCACCTAAACACTAATTTCAACGTTCTGTGATATCGCTTGCGCTACATCCGGGATGGAATGGCAATAAAACTTTTCCGGGACTGCGTGGAACGCTGAAAACCGTTTTAGAGGAGTAGGCACGTTCTGTTCCACCCGATATGGACTACGCCCTTCGTGAGTGCGAGTCACTTGAAATATTAAATGTGAAATTATACACACCTCACCCCGCCCTAAGCATCGACATTCGATATTGCAGACGAGGCAAATCTAAAGTCGCAGTATGCTTCTGCGAGAAATGAAGGAAGGTTAGGGTTTCGTGTTCCAGCCTAACAAAACATAGTTCTCTTCCCGCTTTTGCAATAAGTTTACGAGCTTGGTGAAGTAAGGTTCTAATGGCTCTGAGCACTATGGGACTTAACTTCCGAGGTCATCAGTCCCCTAGAACTTAGAACTACTTAAACCTAACTAACCTAAGGACATCACACATATCCATGCCCCAGGCAGGATTCGAACCTACGACCGTAGCGGTCGCGCGGTCCCAGACTGTAGCGCCTAAAACCGCTCGGCCACCCGGGCCGGCCGGTGAAGTAAGGACCTTTATGCTAAATTAACGAATTTAGTTGTATAATCAAAATTCTGTACTGACCCAGTGTCTTAAAGGTGCTAAAAATACTGATAGAAGTCCGCTATCGCTTGGAAACAATAAACAGAAGTTTTATAATAAAGATCTCTTATAATAGAGATCTTTTTGATATGATACGATATTGTATGATATAATTTCAGAAATTAAATACGTAAGACAAGCGGGCATGTACGTCGCAACTGATTCAAAAGAGAAGAACGACATCGAGATGAAAGACAAGTTGAAGAAAGGTATTCGTAATTTCTACGCTCTAGATAGAATAAGAAATGTGGAGGTTCTCGGCAGAATCGCGTAGGAAATAAATACGTAGAAAACACTGACTAGGAGCAGGAACAAGATGATAGTCCTTGTGTTAAGACACCAGGGATTAGTTTCCATGGTACTGGAGGAACTGCAGAGGATAAAATCCGTAGAGGAAAAGATCTGTAGAGGAAAACAGATACAAACACTCATATAGCCAATAATAATAATAATAGTAATAGTAATAATAATAATATCGTGTGATTCGGTGGTCTGGTGCAAGTCTTTCATCTGGACGTTACTTGGATGGTTAGGTGACCTTCGTTGAGATTATCAGAGATGAAAGGAGGTGATGCTCAGGTATAGTGTGAGAAGTTCGATAAGAAGAGAATGTAAATGTTTGACGTCGACGACGATGTTAGTAGACACTGAGCTCTCAAAGTTAGACAAGGTTTATATAAAGAACTGCTACTTAAGTATTCATTTGCCGGAACTGATTTAGGAAACCGACAGAAATGCTAAACCACATTTTCCGGACGGTGATAGAGCCTAACTCCTCGCCAAAGTAATCACAGTATCGTAACTACCTCGCCACCTTGCTTGCAACAGAGTCGGTTGAGGGACCAAGTATGGCGGTATCTGCCAATAACTTCCCAAGTCAGTCGCTGCTTAAATTTGAGGTCTAGCAGTTTAATTACAGATGTTTTTACAAGAGATAGCCATGAAGTTTTATTTATCGCCTAGGAAAAATAATTTGTTTGTTTGTTTCGAGGTACATGTCTTCATTCCTAGTAGACAGGGATGGAAAAAACCGACCGGTTAAAACCATACAGGTTCTTTAGTTCTGAATAACCGACAATTTTCGATATTTGTTTGGCCTGAGTTGTAACAGATCTTTTTTATTTTTTTACCAACAAGCAGGTAAGAAAACCGAAATATCGATTACCCATACCAGACTGCTAAAATTTTTTGTTTTTAAATATACCTTTTTTAAAGAAAGAGTAATTTTTATTCGTAAAATTTCCATTGGTTTGTAATATTGCGTTAAAATAGAAAATGTCGAAAGCGATCAGTGATATTTTAATAAGAATGACGACAGGAACCAACAACGAACACATGGCATAAGAATTGGTAAAGCGTTGCTGAGACAATAATGTCCCTCTTGCCGTGTGTCGTGGCTTAAGGTCGCCGTGTACGTGCAGTGTGCAAGATTGCCCCCGCCCCCCTTACTCTCACACTCAGCCCCCACCGATCAAATTTTGGAAATTTGTGGTAAGGTCTTATGGGACCAAACTCCTGAGGTCATCGGTCCCTAAGCTTACGCACTACTTAACCTAACTTAAACTAACTTACACTAAGGACAACACACACCCATGCCCGAGGGGGATTCGAACCTCCGACGGGGGGAGCCGTCCGGACCGGAACAAGACGCCCTGGATCTCGTGGCTAGCCCGCGCGGCCAACCGGTAAAGATTTCTAGTACATTATTCATGGCTCTCTCTCCTACCACTCCAAAAATTTGCGCATTCCAACTTGTTTGGTCTACTTTGACTAGCCTTATTACGACACCGGCTTAACTGAGCACTTACAAATTGTAAAATTGGCGTTTGTGTCACTTTTAGCTAACAATTTTTTGAATTTTACGATTATAACACAAATAATTTTATCGTTGTATTCTTTAAGACCTTCTTACTACGCAACGACCGTGATTTTAAGGGTTACGTTTGGGTCGAATTGTCATCGTAATTAGTTTTAGCGTAATGTTAACAAAAGTCATTTTTCTTTTATTACCCTCGCGCTCACGTTTAAATTAATAATGTTAATGAAATAGCCGACTGTGTTGGTGGAGTAATAGCCCAATCAGTAGAGACCAAAAAAGGTCGAGTATCAGAAATAGTTCGAATAGTCGTAATTCTTTATACAGCGATAGGAGGGAGTGCCACGAACAACGTATTAGAAATCCTACCCGCTGACGGATAAGTGTGGAGGTGGAAGAGCGTTTGAAGGTCACTTCTGTACGAATTTAACTACGTTAAAATTCCTACAGAACTTTTCTTTGTAGGAGTAATAGTTTGCTCGTAGCGAGCTAGAGAGTATGAAAACCTCGCGAGTGGTTTTTGAAGGCCAGATATAACGCTGAGGCTTGTAAAAAAAACGGTATCTGTAGGGGCAGCTTCTCGGTCCGGCTACATGGCGTACACGGTAGGTGGTGGTCCGAGAGGGAGGATAAAAGGAAACGGCAGAGGAAGAACCCGTGTGAAACGTTGTCGCCAGCAGCGCGAGGGACGCTCGATTATCGGTAAGAGGGCAGCAGCAGAACGCGAGTTTACCCAGCCTCTCGTGGGCCACACATGTCGCAGCTAATCACGCGCGCCCGCTGATTGGCCAGACCGCACGATTTAGAGCGGCGCGTCAGGTTGGTCTCGCACTTAATTGAACTCACCTCAAGGCAGATCCACATCTGCTCTCCGCTGCAGACCAGATGTGACTAGACACACACTGCAAACACATCACTGCCTCGGCAGTCGAACATGGCTTTTTGTAAGTACCCCCAAGGTTTCAGAAGACGTGACAAGGAATTTCAGATTGATTCTGTATTTCTAAATTTCCGGAAGTCTTTTGACACTGTACCACACAAGCGGCTTTTAGTGAAGTTGCTTGCTTATGGAATATCGTCTCAGTTATGTGACTGGATTTGTGATTTCCTGTCAGAGAGGAGACAGTTCGTAGTAACTGACGTAAAGTCATCGAGTAAAACGGAAGCGATTTCTGGCGTTCCCCAAGGTATTGTTATAAGACCTCTGCTGTTCCTTATTTATACGAATGATTTAGGAGACAATGTGAGCAGCCGTCTCAGGTCGTTTGCGCCGGCCGGGGTGGCCGAGTGGTTCTAGGCGTTACAGTCTGTAACCGCGCGACCGCTACGGTCGCAGGTTCGAATCCTGCCTCGGGCATGTATGTGTGTGATGTCCTTAGGTTAGTTACGTTTAAGCAGCTCTAAGTTCTAGGGGACTGATGACCTCAGATGTTAAGTCCCATGGTTCTCAGAGCCATTTGAACCATTTGAACCACTTCTGCTTGAGGAATTGAATCAGAAGAGCGCAGTGCAATTCGAAAGGAAACATAACGAAACATCCGTTTATCACTTAAGCACATTTGTTTGTATTAACACTTAAACATTAAGTGTTTACATTATTCCAAAGCAAAACAGAACCCAGCATACTGTACATACAGAACCGTACTGATGTATTACAACAGCGGCTCGACGTGGGTTTCACCAGCATTGTTACAGACATTGTATGTATGAAGTATGTTCTGGTACACGCTCTCCATCCCATCTAGTGCCTCTTCAGTTTCTAGTGCAGCGGCCAAAACTCGTCCCGGGAGAGGTTCTCTCCATCTCCACAGGAGTCTCGTATATTAAACTTTGCACACGACTCCACAAGAAGTGGTCCATAGGAGTTAAGTCCGGTGATTGGGCGGCCACACGGCTGGATCACCTCATAATCCATCTTTCACCACACACTCTGTTGAGATATCTACGAACCGCACGTGAGGATTGAGGTGGTGCGCCATCATGGTGAAACCACATTTCCTGACGGAAATTCAGTGGCAGTACACGTCATCCTGTCTACCCTAAGTGCAAACCATTACAAACAACTCATTCCCTCAGTATACGTGGACGAGTTACAAATTTTAACTGAAACCGTTGCAGAAAGAAAATGTTTCGTTTCCGAACATGGGTTCCTATTCAAAATATTATGTACTCACTCCGTTCTACAAGCTCTAGAAGTTTATAACGGGAATTTGCGAATAGTTGTAGATCTGAAGGTGACCAGCTTTGATCCAAACTAGTAATACAGGGCTATTACAAATGATTGAAGCGATTTCATAAATTCACTGTAGCTCCATTCATTGACATATGGTCACGACACACTAAAGATACGTAGAAAAACTCATAAAGTTTTGTTCGGCTGAAGCCGCACTTCAGGTTTCTGCCGCCAGAGCGCTCGAGAGCGCAGTGAGACAAAATGGCGACAGGAGCCGAGAAAGCGTGTGTCGTGCTTGAAATGCACTCACATCAGTCAGTCATAACAGTGCAACGACACTTCAGGACGAAGTTCAACAAAGATCCACCAACTGCTAACTCCATTCGGCGATGGTATGCGCAAATTAAAGCTTCTGGATGCCTCTGTAAGGGGAAATCAACGGGTCGGCCTGCAGTGAGCGAAGAAACGGTTGAACGCGTGCGGGCAAGTTTCATGCATAGTGATGTGAAAGATTCAGTGTTTAAACCTCCTCTACCAAGAAACGTGCCAGAACTGCGAGCTCGCATCAACAATGCTTTCGAACTCATTGATGGGGACATGCTGCGCCGAGTGTGGGAGGAATTTGATTATCGGCTTGATGTCTGCCGAATCACTAAAGAGGCACATATCGAACATTTGTGAATGCCTAAAAAACTTTTTGAGTTTTTATATGTTTGTGCAAAGCATTGTGAAAAATATCTCAAATAATAATGTTATTGTAGAGCTGTGAAATCGCTTCAATCATTTGTAATAACCCTGTACTATAGAAATGAATATGCAACTGAGTAGGCAAAATTCTAAACAGCGTGTTCCTTTCTCAACACAGAAGCGCATATTAACTTTCACAGCTGTAATTCGGTAAAGCAACCCAGCTCGCCACGTTTGCCTCAGTGGGAGATTTGTAAAACCAACTAGGACACATGTTACAAATTGTATATCGCACAGACGTACAGATCATTTAACATTAGGTTATTCTGATGTAGTTTGAAAACTCCCAATAGGGAGAAATTAGGTACTTGATAAATAATTAAATAAAGCGTTTCTTTAAAAATGAAAGAACATCAGACGAAAGAAAATGAGGTTCTTTGGGTAATGTTACAGTTACTTTCCTTCGCCATTTTTGTTATCCTCTCCGTTTAGATCTCTCGTCTCTGCCACGACAAACATCGCTTCTGTTGAGCATACAGTGTATTTCACATTTCCCGTTACGGTTTTCTAGGGTTTTTAGAGGGGACTTATTAGGTGAAGTTTTGATAAGGAAAGTATGTCCGGAAATTTCCTGTCTGAATATAAACTAACTTCGAAGATCGGATCACATCATATCTCCCGCTTCACGGTATGCACACAAACTGAGAATAGAGCGCCGTCGCCTGTTTCTTTTGTAATAACGACGTCATATAACATTCTTGTCCGAGTCCAAGAACGGCTGCGAGAAACTGGTACGTATGTAACTAGGAGGGTTTGACTATGGTACTCCACGGACGCGCAGCTCTCTGGACTTTGAAGAGGAAGTCCTTCATTACGCAGAGGAGTACCCGACGACGAGTTCTCGAAACATTGCCCATGCCATGGCCTCCTGTAGAGCACATAGGTCAGGGCTCACCGTCTCCATTGTATGCGTACCGCAAAGCGTGAGATTTGAAAGTGATCCGATCTTCAATATAAGTTCACATCCAAACGGTACGTTTCCGTACATGGGTTCCCTATCAACACTATGTAGTAAGTCTTCTCTACAACTCGCAGAAGCCTGTAATAGAAATTGTGATACACCCTTTATATGGTGAACCCAAACTCCACCTACAAAATTCCGCAGGCTGTTTAGAGATATCTTGTGAGAAATTTTATATAAAGGGCGCGTGCCCTCTGGTGGCTCGATACAGAGAAATTGCATTTTGTTTGATTTATCTTTGTAGCTGTATCGCACTAAAATATCTGGACAACAATTCAAATGTCGACGGTATACATTGGATATCTTGTTGGAAAACAAACTTATTTATTTAACTCGGAGCATGTGCTGTTGGCAACAGTAATACTGACATCACCCTTCGCCTTTAGACTTGTATCCAGTATTGATCGGTTATGTCTCGTGTTTGCTATTCTGGCAGTAGCAGTTTTACGTTAACAGTGATACACAGCAGTACGAATAGCCTTACCAATGAAGGATTGGCCGATATGCACAGCGTGTATGGGTTCACTGTATGCCAGGGGTGCCCAGTCCTTTAGTTTACATGGGCCACATTGGGAGAAGACTATTTTTGGAAAGCATATGATACACTTAAAACTACAAAAAAAAGCGGGTGGAACAATGACTGACTAGCATCGCGTGGTGGGAGGTTCAAATTGAAAATGTTCAATTTATCATAACTTTACTTAGACGGAATGTTATGGATTTTTTTCCGGTCGTGCAATAGGTGCTCACTTCTTGGGTCACATTGATACTTGCTTTGGGCCGCATGTGTCCCGAGGGCCGCATATTGGACACCCCTACTGTGTACAATGGGTGGGCATCACAATGACGCTATGCTGAGCTGTCTCCGAGGCGACGGCAGCCACATAACAGTACTTCTGCGTCTGTCCGACGGCTGTTGCTTTACTCCGTGTTGTGTTGCACTTTTTTGTTCTCGCATATTACAGGTTCTTCACAATTGTGAAGGCATGCCTACAACCGTTCAGAGTAACATGAAGAAACGTAAGAATACCTCTGCAGTGTCTGTTGCCGGAACTACCGCTTTTGTCTTGTACTATCATTTAAAACGTAAGGCAACGGACGATAACAAATGAATAATCTCTTAACAGTCGATATTAATAACACTTATTAATAACTTAGGCGTGGAAGGAAAAAATAGTTCTTTCAGTTTCATATAGACAGGGTGATTCTTATTATCGCATAAATACCACAGAAGCGACTTAGATGACACTGAGACAAGTGATTTAATATAAGACGCGTGGTGCCGCAAATGTCGGGAAATACCGCAATGATGAGCGGCTGACGTCACCAGATGTCGCACCTCGCCGAACGTGCTGAGACTGGGCCTATCGGTCTGTCGCACCTGCTCATCCCAATCAAAGTGAAGTGTTCACGTCGTTGTGGCTCCGGGCCTACGTGCGTCACTTCAGCGCGTGGGACTAAGGGTTTGAGTCCTGTGACTAGCAGTCAGTAGTTTTTCCATTAAGTTAGGCAGTTACGATATTACATTGAGCTCAGATTTACTATTTTATTTACCGGTCTCGTGGTTTCCGGTGGTTTACTGCGAAGTACAGTACAACAAAAATCTTCCGTATTGAATCACAAGTGAGTATATGCTTCCGAACTGCGTCATTACCAGTAAATGACCAACTATTTCTTTACTAAATAGTCTATAAACAGAAAAAGAAAGGACAGAAGGAAATAAATACAAAATAGAAACAGCTTTTGCTGCAGAAAGTTCAGGAAACACTGAAATCGATATTGAACCTAAGGAAACAGATTCATTAATCTGGGCAGTGACTCTGTCGTTTCACGATTTTGAAGCCAGTCCTGCTAAACGAAATCGTGGTGATGGACATGGTGACCTACTTTATAAATTGGTATTTGGCATCATAATCGTACAAATAGACTAAAGATTTGACTTCTGACATTATTACCGGTTTACATCTAACTAAGATCCGCCCATGCACAAAGTACACAGAGTCAACTTACATAGATTTATAAAAGAATTTGCTTTTTGTTCTAATAAACAACGAACGCGTTGCCCTTTATTCATTTAAAGAAATAGGCGACAAACTTTGATACTTATGAAAAGTAAATACTTCTAGCTATAAGAGCACCGGGCTGAAAAGGTCCTGTAGAAGGTTCATTTTCCACCTCGAAAAGGTTAAAAATGTGCCAGACACCTTCCCAGAATCACTAACATGTTTCAGAATTAGCACTGTCTCTACTGAAAAGATCCTTCTTCTTCATCGAAAGAGAGTCACAATAGATTATGGAGACATCCTAAGACGTTAATTTGACATAGAGTTAAGATCCTGCTGTAAACCTGCAAAAATGTGTGAAAGATTAGTTTACTTGGTGAGATATTAATATGTAAATAAGTAAAAGAAAAAAAAACATTATGTCTAACGTACCGTTGACAACCAGTTCATCAGAGACGGAGAAAGGCCCACAGCTGCTGACAAATAATTCTTCATTCACAACCAGTTTCGATCTTTACATAATTTCTATATATCTTTGGTGACTGAGCATCATCTCCACAAAATATTGTGTATCAACGGACCAAAGTAAAACTGATAGAATACATCAGAAGTGTAAAATTTAATACGAAATACCTGGTTCTCAAAGTAAAATATACGTATGTACTGGTCAATATAAAGGAACCTCCAGACAAGCTGAATATCGAAACCTGTTGGAAAACAAAATGTTTCTCAGCAGCTTTCGGGGAATGAAATATGACGTTTTTCCAAAGAACTTAACCTATTAAAATGCAATAAATTATGCTTTTATTTTGGAAGAGTGACAGTAGGGCTTTTGTCCTCTGTAGATGCCCTAGGCGACAAACTTGGATACTCATGAAAAGTAAATACTTCTAGCAATAAGAGCACCGGGCTGAAAAGGTCCTACAAGGGCAGATGTCCGTGAAGATGCTGGTAAATACAATTTAAAATTATTTTATGTATAACATAATCTCAAATTATGTCAGAATACAAACCAGAATGCACTTTACTTAAAACCGTACGTAACCGCAAACACAAGCAACACCAAGTACGTTGGAAGTTTCGAAAGCCATATTCGGAAACACATTGGTGGCTCCAAACAGTTATATTCCCCCGGAAACCGTCCACTAAATCTTGAGAAATTTGCTCTGTGATGTGTTGGTGGTCAATATCAATGAACGCAATACCCATTCTGCTGAAAGCTTTTCGTAACTGAATCTTCTGTAACAGTGTTATTCTTATGTTTGTGGCAACACCCAACGTCTTGCAATCGAAAATTCTGTAAAACACTCCGTAGCCTTTACTTACGATTCCTAAGTCACTGTTGCTTTTACTACAAGAAAATTTGATTTAATTCCTTTAGTCTTTTATTGATTGGCTATTTCGTGAGCCACTTTCTGCTTCCCTTTATATGTACTGTACAGTTATTACTTGAGATCTTAGTACAGAAGTCACCAGAAATCAATCAGAAATTCTGTAGTTCTATGCAAGAGAGTTGCTAATTTACAATGCAATATTAATGTGTGCCGCGTCTCTACCGTGAACCTTGAAATGTGCTCCGAGACATAACTTAGTTTACGCATGAGCATGGGGAAGAGTATCATTCGTATCAGCAAGAAACTGCTTTCAAATTATGCTTTAGTTTCTAATCTTTTCCTAAATCTCTCCGGAAGAAGTACAGAATGAGTGCTTCAGGCCTCTCGCTACTGATTTCTTCCTCCGTCGCGGAAGGGAATAATTATTTATTCGTACCTATTGATCTCTGTGTCGATGTGACAATAATACTAATTTTGTCTGACTTTAGAGTCAAAGCGTTTTGCAAACTTAGAGATGAAAATGAGCTGATTCATATTAAAAGTGAAACACATTTTCGATATAGCCATTAAAGGACTTTTTACGAAAAGGGGCGCTTATGCATAGCATAGAGAAACTGTTTCTGAGAAGAGAAAAATGTGACTCTTTCCACTAACATTAACAAATGTCACTCTCAGATTTTATTTTATTAGTTCACCAAAATTTGTATCTGACAGAGTTTAGCGAAATTTATACCCTTAGAAACAGTACTATAGTAATTCGGAAAGTAGTGATAAACAGCAGATGCAGTGTTTTGTAACCAACGAAATTACCGTTCCAGGGTCCTATTTTCTTACCAGTACCTAGACGATAACGAACTGAATGCAGCAATTGATTTCTGGGCTACTTTCCGCAAATGGTTACTGACAGAACCTACTGTACCAAAAATATTGCAAAAAGTACACAGACCAAAGTACTGATGTGACAAATTATTACGGTTTAACGTTGATGATAATCAAAACTAAGTTAATAGTAATGTATTAAAGAGTTAAAGAATTTGATCACTTAGACACGTCTGTCCTAAAACCAGGCGATTAGTTTTCGGAAAACTTCAGCTGCTGGGGTTTAGTATATCTTACCGATGACACATATCACTGAATTCTCTCTCCGGGATCGTCGATAAAATCAAAAACAATCTGTCACATAAGTATTTCCTTAATTGCAATATCAGAATGATAATGAAAAATATTTTCGCTAGAAGTTTGCACGGAATGAATATTTTTTCCAGACTGTGAGAGAGCGATTACAAGTGGAGTCATGAAAACCGCTGTTGTGCCAACATGCAGCAGAGGTTATGTTTTGCTGCCATCATATGATACTACAATGGCTGTAGATACAAACCATGCGACTGGGTCAAGTTTTATACTAGCAATTTTTTAACGTGTAAATGTTAAATTTGGATAAAACCTTTGCACTGTCCCAGCCTCTTGTGACTGGAAGAAGTTTACAGCAGATTTTAAATATCCCGCTTACAATGTTGCGCCGTTTGAGATCTCCATACTCACGATGCTACTGTTCCATACTGGTATCTTTCTGTTAGAGACCGACTGGGCCTGTTGCTACATATTATCTAATGTCGTGACTACGTATTAGTTGCAGCAGCTACAGTTTACATTCGCCATCGTAAATAAAAAATCGCCGACAGCAGATGAGTATATGCGATTGAAAATAATCAAAGTTTCGCGAAATTTTTGTGCGATAAAGCACTAGAGAATACTGCATGTTGTCAAACAGTCACTGCAAAACCTAAAAAGGTTTTTATTTATTCTAATTCATGTTTGTCTCTATAAGACTATACAGTCATCACACTGTTTATTGATATTAGCACACTATGATAATTATCTTAATTTTTAAATAAGTTGCATAATTGTTTCTGTCATCTAATAGCGAAGTCAAGAATTTTTCTGCAAGTTAGTTAAAGTGCATATTTTTTGTTAAAATATATTTATCAACTACACCGACTGCAATCTCGCAAGGAAATAAAGCCACAAATTCACAAACACAATAATTCATATCGCGAAATCATTCCTCGGAATAAGCTCAGTATGTGTTGTAAGAACTTTTGAATTGTCGCGGTTAAAGATTAAGCTGATATTTTATGGGACTGGGACATGTGATGTGCTTGAATGATGTTTTTCACCCACAACTTCATGTTGTGAGTGAAACAAAAAGACGTATTTTATATCTCAGATTGTCAAGTTATCACAGTCACATGCTGAAGTTTCCCTTATGTGACAGGAGATACATATGTTCAAATCTCATTCTACAAATCCAGATTATATTTCGTTTCAACAAGTTACATCCTGTAAACAAGGTAGGATTATAGACTAAGTATCATGGGTATCTCTAACAGTACACAAAACGTTTAAAAAACAAGGTCGCACACTAAACTGATTTTACACATTTCTTAGACCGATTCCGTGAAAGATTTTTCTTCGCATCTTATGGCAAATGACGGTGAGATGAGCATGCAGAGCGTCTATCACGTGCGACGCGGCAACAGATAATAACACCAAGAAGCCTGAATATCAAGCAACATAAGACACAGATTGCGATGCATATATTCGTCAGCCAGAATATCACAAGTGCTCTCAGCTATCACAACCAGTACGCGCAAGTCTCGCGGAAGATATTTCTTACTGTTGTAAAAGTATATAACTGGAGACAGGAATTCTCAGAAATCATGCAGTAGCCTCCATGTTCAGAATATGGGAAAATCTGCTGATTTCAGTGACTTTAGTTAATAATAGTGGTGGATCAGCGAACTACGATCAATATCAACGAAAAAGGGAGACTCGTTACACGGTTACGTGCTGCAGTAGTCAACATTTATAGAATGTGTATAAATGAGACGAAACTGCTAGCATATGACAGAGCGCTAGATACTCATGCGTAACTCAAGAAAATGAAATTCGGAGACGTTCCCTGTTTCCAAAGTAGAACAGATGACAATCTATGGCGCAACTGGCAGTAAAACAAAATGAGAAAACGTTTCGCAACATGATGATACAGCTGCGAGATGTCAACTGCATTTTTCAAAATTTTTAATCTCAACCTAAATAATTTTCTTCTGTCGAAGTCGTTCTATCCTCTGCAAAGAATACTATAGGCTGAATTAATTTTGTCACTGGGATGTAATATACAGAAGTGAATAGACTATAGCAATGTTGTTCATATATGCGCACATTATTGTCTTATTATAATTTCATATCACTAACGTACGTTGAGAAGTACAAAAATTATTCTCGGAAAAGGGATACAGGTTACAAAATACAGGGTGATTCAAAAAGAATACCACAACTTTAAAAATGTGTGTTTAATGAAAGAAACATAATATAACCTTCTGTTATACATCATTACAAAGAGTATTTAAAAAGGTTTTTTTTCACTCAAAAACAAGTTCAGAGATGTTCAATATGGCCCCCTCCAGACACTCGTGCAATATCAACCCGATACACCAACTCGTTCCACACTCTCTGTAGCATATCAGGTGTAATAGTTTGGATAGCTGCTGTTATTTCTCGTTTCAAATCATCAATGGTGGCTGGGAGAGGTGGCCGAAACACCATATCCTTAACATACCCCCATAAGTAAAAATCGCAGGGGGTAAGATCAGGGCTTCTTGGAGGCCAGTGATGAAGTGCTCTGTCAGGGGCTGCCTGACGTTCAGGTTTCATAACTAACCTTTTTCGTAGGACTCTCCATACAGTTGATTGTGGAATTTGCAGCTCTATGCTAGCTCTGCGAGTCGATTCTCCTGGGCTGTGAACAAATCCTTGCTGGATGCGTGCTACATTTTCATCACTCGTTCTCGGCCGTCCAGAACTTTTCCCTTTGCACAAACACCCATTCTCTGTAAACTGTTTATACCAACGTTTAATACACCATCTATCAGGAGGTTTAACACCATACTTCGTTCGAAATGCACGCTGAACAACTGTCGTCGATTCACTTCTGCCGTACTCAATAACACAAAAAGCTTTCTGTTGAGCGGTCGCCATCTTAGCATCAACTGACGCTGACGCCTAGTCAACAGCGCCTCAAGCGAACAAATGTACAACTAAATGAAACTTTATAGCTCCCTTAATTCGCCGACAGATAGTGTTTACCTCTGCCTTTTGTCGTTTCAGAGTTTTAAATTCCTAAAGTTGTGGTATTCTTTTTGAATCACCCTGTATATCATTCTCCCTCCATCAGAGTGTTTCCAGTTGTGCAGCTTCCTGCCAACCTAAGACTGCGTTATGGGTCAGGATTTGAAGTCAATGGGCAAAACAAGGATATTGATTCAAGTTCCGATTCAGCACATAGTTCTTATCTGCCAGGAAGCTTCTCAGTATATAAGATAATTTGCCTGATCCATTAATCCTGATTTGAGTTTTCCCAGATTTTTCCAAATCATTCTAGGAGAACGCCGGGATGATCCCAAGTAATAGGTCATAGACCGGAGCCTTCCCCTTCCCTCGCCATTAATAAAACTAGAAAAATGAGGTTCATAATTATAATGTACATTAATTATTATTATGTTGATGACGATGTTTGTTATCAATATCATTTTTATTCTGGCACTCCTTAGCTCCACGATATTTTATGCTGGTTTGCGTTCATTTAATAAGTTCTGTGTGTGGCTTGTCGTGTCAGTGTATGAAACTTTGTCACTGACATCGCTGACTGTGTTACGGTGCGTCATATTCCAGGATAATATCTATTAGCGACTCTCGGTACGAGAACTACATAGGCCAGTAACACGCTGTGGTTGTTGAAACAAGACATCAGGTAAAATGTTCATTACCGGTAAATCAACATTATTGCTGAACACTTGCCCGCCTTCGTGATTTGCTCTACGGACTCGGCATTTTTCAGCATATCACCGTATCACTATATCAAAACGACTTCACCACCAGGTAATTCCACAGAAAATGTCGACTACTGTACCTAGCGTGAACTTGCGGGCACGTGCCAATGATCCGTATTACGAGAAATTGTAGCTGTGCATATCAAGAATGGGATATCTCGCTATTTTGTAGTTGTCCGTAATGTTTTAGCTGATCAGTGTATGCGCACGGCTTACATTGAGTTTAATCTTCATTCAGTATCGCATGTCAAGTCGTTTTCCATGTGGAAGCCGAAGCAACTATTATTTCAAGTGCCAGCACAATACTGAATAAATGAAACGGTACTCATTTCTCGGTGAGAAACTAATTATTATGAAATCACGAGAAAAGGTTTCGTTTGTGTCGAACGCTTTGTTTAATGTAGCGAAACAAATAAATCAGCACGGTCGATTAAAGTGCTACGAACAGTCTCTAAATTATTGATTGATAACTGATTTCTTTTATAGTAAGTATCAACTCTGATATGATGAATGTGAAGTTTTCTTCGCCGCATGTTTCTAGCAGTAACCGCAAGCACATAGCACTCTGTGTGTGTTTGGTCGTTACCGACGACGACAGATAATAGTGCCTCGCGGGCTTCCGTGTCCACATAACAAGCCTAACTTCGTCCGTCAGTTGCTTTCCTCTTTACAACGAAAACTTATCCTGCATTGTTTGGCGTCTTGGGCTTCACGGTCTGAGTAAAATACGAACGCGCTAACCAAAAAATAGTTGTGAATCTGTTTTAAGGAAGTATGGTGGCACAAAAAATGAAACCGTCAGACATTCCTCGATGCGCACGTAGCTCCAAACGAGGAAAAATCTAGTTACTTCCACGCCATGGGAACTGACTGCTTATTACTTCAAATACTGCACGAAGTAGAATTGTAGTTTTACTTAATGCATATGCAGAAAAATACATTTCCTTTAGCCCAGAAAGAAAGAAATGGTAGAGAAATCTCCCGTTTGGCTCGCACACAAGAGAGAAACGCGTTTGAAATGTTATCAAATGATTAACCGTCTATACTCCTTTTGATTTCGATCTTGATTCCAAAAGGATGGTTAACAAGAATGCCTATTTACGCTGAAGCAACCCGAAATTTCTGCGGCTGGTTTACTTGTAGCAGTAACAGACGCACCAGAAGAAGTCGCTGAAAACGTGTAACCTGATTACTGTTAAGAAAGTCTCGCTTATGTTGTATTAGAGTGTTGGTCACATGTCGATTATATGAATCGTTGTGGTTTGTCGCACATTATGAATCTGTGTACTAGAGGAACGACAACCACTATTGTGAAACATTGTCGTCAGAGACTTCTAGTAGTAGATGTTCTAAATAGCGATTGATCCGTCTTCCAACTTATTTCACCACGCTCCTGGGAATACATTTAAGCATGATAGTGCCCGACTACTTTTTGTCCAGAACATAAACGTCTTATCCACTGAAAATCAAACTTTTTTTTCTCGACTAGCCTGTAGGAGCATTACGGAGTGGCTCAGAAAGAGTGCAGTAAAATCTCTTGCAACCTCCCTGAAAGTGTCCTATAGGAATGAATACGACTGAACTGTGGTCCCTAATAGAAATTTCATGGCAGATAACATGTTACAATGATAACAAACTATTTTCGGTTTTTCCATGGTTTTCCTAAATCACTTTGGTTGCCAGGAGGGTTCCTTTCAATGTTTTCCTATCCCTGTTGTTGTACAGTTGGAATTAATGCTCCGTCTGTATCGTGCTAGGTATCGACAAGGCATCAATCTCTAACCATCCTTTGTCTTACTGTGTGACTTTGATCTCTAATGTATCAGCATCATCATCCATTCATTTCATTCATAATTAAGTACAGGACGTCCTCGAGGGCCTCCAGTTGGTTACGTTACCAGCCATTTTCTCGCTCAGACGTTTCTGATTTGTTCCCGCTTCCTTCAATCTTTTTCACACCTTCCCATCATCTACTCCTCAACAGTGGTACCCGGTCTTCTTAGTGTTGCCATAATCGCCTCCGTTTTTAATTATTTAGTTTTGTGCCCACTGATCTTTGCTAAGCGGTCTTCGGTAACTCTCCATCTTTCAGACTCATAGAAAATGCAATGAAGTATTGATCTCGATTCCAAATAATCATTTTGCTGCTCAGTGGTGTTACATGACATATCTGTTTGTTTGTAAATATCTCTAACAGTATGAATCTTCAATCAATATAAGTGTCATGTTTGGTAATTTGCAGCGTATGATTTGTATTTTCTTCCACATTATTCCCTGCAAATAATAGAGAATACTGCTACAAGGGCCGCAATGGATTAACTCTCGGAACTAAAGAGGAACATAGAAAGAACTGCACGAAGCTACCAGACAGAGAGGGAACACAGGAAACGTATTTGGCCTTTGGAGCAAGCAACGCATAATGCCTTTGTTTCCCTTTGTTCGTCACCAAATTACTTGGCTGCAAGAGTACTGTTTCATCAAATGACGAACAGCAAGGGAGTGTCGTGGGGGCATACTCATTTTGTGGCAGACGAGACAGCTCTGCAAGCTAATGTTACCACTTCAAGTACCCCTTCCCGCGTGCTCATCTTTTCACTTAATCACTACTCGACAGCTACTTTTCAAACAAACACCGTAAAAAGTAGGCTCATCCAGTTTACTCTCACCTACTTACGAAGTTCTCTGACGTCAGGTTTATATTTAAATTTCTATGCAATACACCAATGTTTACAAAACGATTTGCGCGATATTTTATGGCCTTTTAGTTGCGCTTCTTTTTTAAGAGAATAAAGCATCACAGTCCACGTAAATTTTGAACACCAGCACACATCGAATCGTACACAGGGAAATTCTAAATGTAGATCAGGTTTCGAGGTAGCCGATAGCGTGCCCGAATTGCTACTTTATGCCCGGCGCCAACAGATTACAACGAAATCACGAGTCAGAGCTCGCTGGCAAACTTTAGAAGGACACTTTATCGAATGTATTTAGGTCAGCTTTTATTCGTTAATTGTACTCGTTTATGTGGGTATTTACTTTGTTGTATGCTACACTTTTATATGTTCATTTTATTTAATGACACATAATCCTGTACACACACTGACTTGCGAAGAGCTCAACAATATTTGCATTGTGTGTATACAAACAACTCTAAAGTAATTTGATTGGAGTTTTTAAATTTTATATTCACTCAGCTTTGTAGCTAAGAAAATACAATAGCCAAATAAAAATGTAATATTTAATAAAGTAAATAATTTCGTACACGACTACAATAAATACGGACAAAAATATGCAAATGATCATAATCAAGTGTCGTTTCGGTCATTCGTCTCCTAAACTGCCACTTCACATATGAAAGCCTGAAGAGGACGAGTATTAAAGCTGTTGAAACGGTACTGACACTCGCCTGATATCTAGAGAAGATTTCATCAATGCGAAATCTGTTGATGCGAAGAAGATACAAGCTTGAAACTTCCTGGCAGATTAAAACTGTGTGCCGGACCGAGACTCGAACTCGGGACCTTTGCCTTTTGCGGGCAAGCGTTCTACCGACTGAGCTACCCAAGCACGACTCACGCCCCGTACTCACAGCTTTAATTACGCCAGTACCTCGTCTCCTACCTTCCAAACTTCACAGAAGCTCTCCTGCGAACCTTGCAGAACTAGCACTCCTGGAAGAAAGGATATTGCGGAGACATGGCTTAGCTACAGCCTGGGGGATGTTTCTAGATACAAGCTTGTTTACCTTATCCGATCGTCCTGACTTTATTTTATTTTTTCTATCTCGTAACTTTTGCGTGTGGTTCGTCGCATGCTACGAAATTATGCCACTGACACAGATGTCTAATTGTTTGTATGTAGAGATCAGGTAGAACGACAACGTTTTCACAAACTGACACAATTAATATGGAAAGTTTATTGCACAATTAGTCGGGAACGATTTGTTAAAATCAGATTCTATCGTGAACGTCCCTACGTGCTCAGGTTTACGTCACATAGACACTAGCGTAACTAGGAACGGGCCAAGACGTGGTTCAGGGGAAGGAAGTGCCAAGACAGTATCGAGCAAACCTTTCAATCTTCTTAAATTACTTAGGAAAATCACAACAAATCTCTAAAAAGGGACTGCCGACTGGAACTTGAATATGAGTCCTCCGGAAGGTGCTTAGAATACGGGGTCACTGCGTGCTTTGCTCTAGCAATGCCTCGACTCTAAGGCTGAAGCACCGTGTCAACTAACCGTGTAAATATTCAGCGAATAGTGATTGGGGGCTTTTTATGCAATTTCCAAATAACTTAAATAGTTGATCAGTTCGTACAGATGGAACAATTCAAATGTGTAGATGTGATTCCCAATTGAAGAAATAAAGTTAAGAGATGCAGGAATCGTTTACTTTGAAGCATAATGATTTCCCTTAATACAACCTTCAGTGTTAATAACTGGTACGAAGAGAATCATGCTAATCCTTTGCCTCAGCGAATACATTCTTTTTCTTGTAAAGTGAAAGGTGAATATCTAATTTAAAGAAAGTAAAAGCAACATCCACACTAGTCTTCATTTATATGTAACACCTAACTAACAAGAGAAGGCCAAGGTAGTTGTCGTGGAGAATAGAACACAATTGTTTTTGTTTTGTTACTGACTAAGAAGAAGAACTCTCTGTACAGTTTTAGCTGCTATGCTGTAACGGTATTGACAGGAGAGGGAGGAATAGGTGGAGGTTTCTCCTCTCTGTTAAAGTCCTCCATTTACGTGTCACTCTGCAAGTAGCGCAGAGTAATCACGTAGATGTAGATGTAGATGTCTTCGTGATGTGGAAGTGCGTTTCACCCTAATAATGAGGCAGTAGTTGTAAAACAGTTAGTGGAGTACTTTGATATTGCAGAAGATGTACCTACAGGAGAAGAGCGTGTTATTTATGAACAAATGAAGCAACAGCTGACAGAAGGCGATGCGGTAATAGCAGAGGTTACCACACTTTTCCTCTATTGGATGAAAAGGCATCAAAAGAAGAGGTATCAGATAAAGAAAATGATAGTACCATGGCAGTGGGGAATGCAAAATTGTCACCAGTGGCGGATTATGGATTTCCAAGAAAACTAAGGAAATTTCCAGAAGGATATCTGTCTGATGCGTACAAAGTATGGACAAAACAACCAAGGAAAAAAATCTGTAAATGTTGATCATCCCCGTCTGTGCCATCCTGGATTAGCGATTGACATGACACCTCACCTGAAAATTACAACCGTGCTGGCACAGAAGAGGAAAATAAAGATCAAAACTTTGAAAACACAACATCATTCTTCAAACGCCAAAATTCTGCAGGATATGATAAATAGTGAATTATGTGATCATTTTACAGTAAAGAGACAAGAAAACGCAATAATTCATGACCGCGCATTGAGACTTTGGGCACGGAAAATAAAGAAGAGAACTGACCCTCACAATTGACTGCAGTTGAAAGCTTCCAACTCGTGGGTAAAGAAATTTAAATGTAAGAATAAGATTGTTTGTAGTAAAATAAACCACAAAGTTAGCAAAAAGTTGGTTGAAGGAGATACCGATATTCAACAAAAAGCTTATCAATTCGCGAGGGATATCAGATCTCACATTGAGGAAAAACGTCTGTCTCCAGGTCAAATAATTAATGCAGACCAATCAAGATTTAATAAGGAATTACGATCTGGACGGACTCTCGCAGTGAAGAAACGCAAGCACGTCTTTGGTGCGGTTGGATCCGTACCGACCACCACATACAATATTTGGGATTCTGATGGATGGTACGCTGATGCTCCATTTACATGTCCACGTATCGGATCTCACCGACAATTTTCCTGCAAACATTAATAAAATTTACCGAACATCAAGGTATTTGGTAGCAAAGCTGCTAATATGTCGAAGAGGGATTTAAAAGTCTTCCTAGAAAATATAATGTGGCCAGATGTACAAGAAAAAAATAAAGCGCTTCTATTGCTTGACACTCGGACAGCCAAAAGAGATGACGTACTATACAGCTCTACAATTCCTGAAAGCGCTGAATTCAGCAAGACGCTGATTTCAGCGAAGTGCGCAGGCATTGTGCAAGCTGTCGAAGTTTTCTTCTTCCGTCCATACAAATATTTTGTGAAATTTATCACAGATACCGTTATCGTATCTTCTGACAATGACATAACATGTGGCACATTTCTTAGCGCCTTTAATCGTTTGTCCAACATAATCAAATTTGCATTTTTTTCAATGAGCTACATCAAAGACTTTCCTGTAGTACTTCAAATACCCTAGGAGTACTGCTTCGAACAACGGTTAAAGGAAGAGTGTTTCCATGAGAACCGTGACCAACCCGCTTTCATCAAATGTGCACACTGCGAGAAATGTGTATGTACTCAGCATTCTCTTATTGCTGGCTAGAATTTTTTTGGCCTCCGATAGTATATTCAAGTGTGTAAACTCTGTTATAGAGTGTTTCGTGTCACATTATTGACTATTTGTCTCAAATCATCCATTTGTGTAATAAATCATTCATATTTAGAGTATCCTCATGGAAACTTGGACGACTGCTATCTCCTGTTCTAATAGTCCATAGCAGCTTGTTTGCCAGTGTGCTCAGCGTCGTACCTGAGTCCCCCAGAATCCGGAATCGGTGAACCGCCTAAAAACTGAGTAAGCGTATATAAATGGCCAGCGTAATTTACCAAACATTTTTGTTGTATGTAGTTAACATCCTATCTGTTACTTAAAAATAAACAATATTTATAGAAAAACTGAAATTGTCAATTTTAAATTCAGTTTTCATACGACAATCGTTGATTTGTAACGTGAAATAGAGGTATGTTGAACTAAAAATATTTATCATACAGCGTTATAAAATGCAATTTCATCATAAAAAAGGAAAATTAGAAAAAATGCAAGACAAAAACATATCAAACATTGTTTCAATACTTCGTCGAGCTTATATAAAACATTTTTCTGTTATTCATAAAAAGCTTTCACACTTTGATCATGATGAAGAATGTTACAACAATAATTATAATGATTTTTTTATGTTTGTGCATGTAATCTGTACTTTTATCAAATTAAATTGCTTTGGTTATACGAAAGTGCAGAAGTTACGCTATCAACTAAATTTTATTCCTTATAAAATGAGATTTATGTTTTGTAAGGGTATGAAATACACAATGGACTAATACTGAAAGATGTGCAATTTTAATACTGTGCAAAACAACAATCAAAAAACAGAGAAGTCGTCGGTTGCCAGTTTTTCTTTCACACATTCATTTATGTTTCTTTCGCCACCAATGCTACCAATACTACCAGTAGAAAATGTAAATGCCGTGTAGCTAGGGCCTCCCGTCGGCTAGACCGTTCACGTGGTGCAAGTCTTTAGAGTTGAAGCCACTTCGGCGACTTGCGTGTCGATGGGGATGAAATGATGACAACACAATACCCTGTTCCTGAGCAGAGAAAATCTCCTACGCAGCCAGGAATCGAACCCGGGCCGATAGGTATGACAGTCCGTCGCGCTGACTACTCAGCTACCAGGGGAGGACAGTACTACACGTGACCCTACCACTTACTACGTCATTTATGTACTGTACCAAAACAGCGGAACCGTAGTTTTGGTAGAACGCAACTCTACCCGTAAGCATCGTCAGCTGCTATGTTAACAAATTCACCAAGATTGTCAGCAGTTGATAACAGTAAGAAACATCTTCCGCCTTGTATTTGGTATCAACTTACGGGTTATGTATGTCGGATCTCGTACATACCACTTTGTATTTCTCTGGGGAGCATCAGTTTTATAGCACGGTGATACTGATAATGGAATCAGCAAGAAGTTCAAGATCAGTGACTGAATAGTCGCTCACACTTCTTTAAGTTGTATTTTTTCCCTGAGTGAGAACTGAATAAATTCTTCTCCGTGCTACAACATTTTTAGCTTTCAAACTGACAGATGTCTCAAGTTTTCCCAATTCCTGAAACTATCTGGGAACCGAAAGGCGCCGATCGGCGAAGATCGAGTTCGTGGAGCGAAGTTGATTTATATTAAGATACTGTCGTGGTTCGTGATTGAAAAGTTAATAGACATCGCAGCAACGATATATCGAGCCAGTAGCTACCGCCGTGACAGCTAATCAGAACATTTCAGCCCGCAGCTCCAACTGCTGACGTCATCTGCCGTAGAAAGTAATGTAACTGTAACCTTTCTCCAAGTTTTTTTCTATGTTATTTTTAAAATGTGATAGGTACATTCCAATAACGTCGGTTAAGAAATTTTCCTTCTCCTATCGTCCAAACCTAATTGCCAAGAAACACTTCTGATAAGCACGGGCGGAACTTGATCATAAAATTGATTTTAAGACCGTAGTTCCAAGAACTCCCTCCCGTCAAAGCTGCTACTCTCACAAGTAGGAGAATGCTTGGTATTTCCGTTGCTAAATGTTGTTTGTATATATTCATATTTTCTTATTCTTATTTCCTTGGAGCACTTCAATAATTGAATACATAAATAACACTGATAGTAATAACTATGTATTGTAGAAAATGTTTATGTCAGAATATTAACCATGACCTGGAATGGGGTAGCAGACGGTCATGGTTAATTGTTGGAAACCATTTCGGTATTCGGTCACATGTTGCCAAGATTGTTTCGTATACGCTGCAGAAGATTCTTTGGGAAGCCCTTACACATTCCCCGCTCTCTCCATATGCGATTTCCATAGTTTTGGAGCCCTGAAGATGCTTCGTAAGAATAGATGCACGCCTGAGTACAATCATTGTTTCGTAGGCATGAAGGCATGAAGGCACTGACCGTCTTGTCTCACAGTGGGATAAATGTACTAACTGTTACGGCGGTTACTTTTGAAATAATACAGAGCTTACTTACTTTTTTACATCTGTCTCGTTTTCGTTTGACTGCCCCTTACATTATATGACGTCTGTGAGTGAAAGAATGGAAAATAAACAGGCTTTAGGCAGAAGGTAACAGAGGGTAATATTCTGATAGTAAAGACAGCTGCTTTCAACTTCTCACCAGAGGTTACGAATGTGTGCATACATGTTCTCAGTTTCAGAAATCAGATATCTTCCACTTCAATAGTCATAATACCAGTTAAGGGAGTAGAATGTCACTCGTATAAGAATTACGTGTGAGAGGCCAATTAGAGGGAATCAATTTTCAACTATGGAGTAAGAAATGCTTTCTTACAGCGGATTGTTTGTTTCAGTAGTCAGTTTCGAAACTGAATCTGTAACAACTATGCTTTCACTACCGACAATTAAGACAGTCTCTCTGTTATCTGCCACACTTGGTAATAAGTCATGTTTGTATACTGAGAAAGGAAGTAGTCAAAGCACTTTACCCAGCTTTTCAGACCTTCGGTCGTGACAGAGCAAAGCGCATTCTTGTTTCCTATAGAACTACAGAGTGAAATCTTATTCCATTATACTCTACGTTATTTATCAATGTACCATTATCTATAAAGTCGAAAGTCTTCGTTAACTCACAAAAGATACTAAATGGTAGACGTAATTTTTTTTTTCAAAACTTGATGTTGTTCATACAAGAATGTGTAAATGCTATGTCAGTTTATTCCTGAGGCTAAACTACGAACCTGTTTAGAAGTTACCGCTACTGAAGAGATGCTTAATTTATTATACATTGCCTTTTAAAAAATTTAACAGTGCTAAAGTTTTTCGGATATGAATGCAACCACATTATGTGTTCATTGGAAGAGAAAAAAATTATATCCACCTGGTTCACTCATTCTTCCGCGTCTTTTACTTCCTGCGCACAGTGCAACATGCAATATTTCGTCCTGGGAGATGTCGGTATCCTGTTGCTGGTGGCATATAGCATTCTTCGTAAGTCGTGGTTCTGCGGCTGACTGCCACATAGGAAAATAAACATCTGCGGCTTTTGCGGCAAGCGTGCGCAATGCCACGCTGTTGCCGTAAAGCCAAATTACCTCTTGCTGCAACATGCATCGCTGATTGCAGAAACAATGCGCGTTTCCGCGGTTTGTGTAGCAGGGCTGTGCTAAATCTCAGTTCAAATAAACCAGAGAAATTTGTCCGCATTATGCCGTCACCTGGCTGGTGCTTTGGTTTGTTTTGACAGTCAACAGCCACAGTCTCATAGCCGTCTCACGTCGCAGTGTTCAAATTCGGATCATCATTTGACACGGGGTTGTTACGAAAGAAATCGGAATGGAATTGCTGTCACGGAGCACAGGAACGTGCTCGGAATTGAAAGTGCAACAGCAGATTAATACGGATGCCAGACTAATTCCGCTGTCCCGAAATTCTTTCTGCTCGTAGATAATTTATTCACTGCACAGTGCGGAAACATTCGCCTTCCTTTAATCAGTTTCCAAAGCGCTCTCTTCATAAATTGTTTGTACTGCAATCTTTACTCTGAAACTTGGTCGACGTGGATCACTAATTAAGACAATGGCTTCGTTTTCTGGAGGAAGTGGGTGCAAATCACGATCCAGTTATCGTAATTTGCGTCTCCCTTAGTTCCATGTGAAAGGTTTACTTTCCTGTAATTAACGTTCAAGAACTGATGGCTTGGGAGGAACGTCGTGTAGGAGTGAAATATTGGAATTACACATTTCTGTTACGCATCGGTAACTAAGTAGACTCTGAAAAAAGAGATTGGAACGGAAGGAAGGCTATTGTTTAACGTCGCGTCGACGATGATGTCGTTATAGACAGAGCACAAGATCTGTTTACTGACGGGTGATGGAGGAAATAGGTCACCGTATCTGACGAAATCATCCTAGCAAACGTCTGGAGTCTTGTTCCTCTTCTTTTTTTCGTTCCTTTGTCCTCATCGGCGCAGTGTCAGCACGGTTATGAACAGATTTGGCACACTTAATTTAAGGGGTGACCGAATGTTCTTCCTGTCACCACCCCGTTACCCCCACCCCAGAACGGATTACGTGTACCCCAATTGTCTGCGTGTATTATTATTCATGTGAAAGTGAGAAAAAGTTTTGTAAATGTTTACGAATCGTGTAACTGAGGTGGGACTTGGGTACAGTACGGAAACCGCTTAAAAACCTCATCCAGGCTGTCCAGTACAGTAGCCCTCGTCGTTATTCCAGCGTGCGGATTCGATCCCAGCTGGTACACCCCCTTCTCCCAGAAGCAGCGCTTTAATACGTACGTCTGTCCGGGCTGTTAGGCAAACGTCTGGACTGATTTAGGGCAACCTCAGTTTGGATGACTGGCTAGTGATGTGAAACCCATGCTTCCGAATGCGAGTCTAGTGTCATAACCCCTCAGGTACTTCGTTTGGTGAGAGGTATGGGAATCCAATATACATAATAAAAATTTCTGAGGTGGCTCTCTACGGCTGTTAAGTATTCTGAAAAAAGCATATATGTGCCATCAGCTGTGCAACTGTATTTTTATTCTCTATCGATTTCAGGTATAACAACCACCTTCACGAGAGACAAACAGTATACATCAGTAGATGAAAAATACATTTTCGTCAGATACGACTCAACCAGATGTTGAACATACATTACAAAGGTAAGAGTCTGTCTGAACATAATCTATATCATCATTTTGTACGTTAGCACAGTTTACTTGCTGACAACTTCACACTTGTTCGTGGAGGGACGTGGGCATCCGGTGGTGTCAGGCTAGTTGTTAAAAATATAGAACCAGCTGTTTTCTGCTCACTCATTGAAGTTCATTATTTACTGCTAAGGGTTAAAGGTCATGAACGGCGGCGCACAGGAGGCTACCACAACCAGACTGAGGGGACATGGTGTCCAAGAGAGGAGCAGGGGAGCTGCTGGACAAGTTATTACATATGAAGTTCTCAACAAGTAAATTGTGCTAATGTACAGTATGTTTATACGGACAGACTGTTATGACAGTTACGTATGTTCCACATCTGGTTGTAAAGTATTTGGCGAAAATGTAATTTTGATCCATTGATGTACATTGTTTTTCTTCTGTGAAGATGTTATAATTGAAACCAGTAGAGAATAAATATACAATTGTACATCTGAAGGCGAAAATACGTTTCATTCAAAATAAAAACATAAATTAAGATATATAAAGAGTTTCCGTTCGAAGGCCACACAAGCCGGTCGGAGTGGCCGAGCGGTTCTAGGCGCTACAGTCTGGACCCGCGTGACCGCTACGGTCGTAGGTTCGAATCCTGCCTCGGGCATGGATGTGTGTGATGTCCTTAGGTTAGTTAGGTTTAAGTAGTTCTACGTTCTAGGGGACTGATAACCTCAGAAGTTAAGTCTCATAGTGCTCAGAGCCATTTTTTGAAGGCCACACAACCCTTCGCCTACATGTCGGAGCTTATATACTTGCATCGGAGTCGCATTGGGTTGCATATACACTGCAGCAATGCCCTATAACGGAAGCTTTTTGATCGCCCCTTATATTGCAAGTTATTATACGTGCTATTTGAGACTTTTCCGTTGACTGTGATTATTGTGTATTCCCTTAACATCTCACGGAGTTCCAGGAGATAGTGCGTAGAATTTTTCCCATTTTTCGATCTCAATAGCAATCGTGAACTGTTTATTCTTGCCCAGATGAGGAGAGCGAACGCTCTTTAGTGCGCTCATATATGCATAAAAGTACATCTATATGAAGGAACCCACATTTTATTTCTTTGGCTCTCAACGCACGCACTGAAATTGTCGTCGCCTGAGGAGTTGAGCTTAACTCACTCTGTGGAGGTATGTGCAGTCTGTTAGCAAAAATAATACTTTCTGCTGTTATACGTATTTGTAAATGGAGTGAGACAGCTGAACTGCATCTAGCAGGTAGTATAGACCTAATACATTTGGTTAAAGTAACAATTTACTGTAAAAAATCCGCGTGTAAGAGTGATCCTTAAGTAGTTGGTGTAAAAATGTATAAATTTCAGTCTTATTACTTCGATAAACTCTTTATTCCCTAGAAAAGCATTGAATAGTTACTATCGTCCTCAAAAAACGGGCGGCATAGAAATATACAGTTGTTATCCATAAGCGTAGGGTCGCTGGGGTCTTAAGTAAGAACTGCAACAATGCACATATTTTCGGCTCTTGAACTAATAAGAATGATTCACCGCATGGAAAACACGTAAGGCATAGGAGTGGATTAGTAGCGGATGCCATCAAATTTTTCATTATTGTAAAACCTTCGAGCAATTCCATGGCGAGCTAGTCGCCTCTTATTGTACAGATCAAATTGTCACTTGACTGTTGCACAACATACGTCGACGTAACAAAAGCAAAGCGCCACGCCGACAACTTTTCATTCTGCCCTCGTACATCTACATCTACACTACGCAATACACTGTACGGCGTATGGCGGTCAGTACGTCTAATACCACTACCCTTACTCTTCCTTCTTGGTTCATTCGCGAATGGTGCGTGGGAAAAATGACTCTCTAGAAACCACTGGGTGAGTTCTGTTTTCTCGTTGTGGCCATTTGGCGGGACTTATATGTGCGGAAGTAACTACTCTTTCAGAGTAACAGTTGTAAAACTCTCCGTAATGGATAACACCTCTCTTATAACGTTTTCCAGTGGAGTTTCTTGAGCAGTTACATGCATCACGAATTCGTAGTTCGTATAACGACGATGAAAGTCCCCTTAAAGGTATCGAGAGGCTTCTTAAGAGTTACTCATTCAAAAATATTATGGAGAGAGGTTAAAACGATATTGAAGTCGTATTTCTGCACATGCAACATTAAGACAGATAAAAACCCAAACAGGTTAAATGTTTATATGAACTTCCTTCCTACAAGCCTTCACACAACGACCTCCTTAGATAGCTATGTTACTGGAGTAAATGTCTTTAAAGATTAAGAAATTCCCGACTCTAAACAAACCTTCATCAGTGTCCGGTTACTTCAGTGTGCGGCAGCTTCCAGCACTGAGAGCGCGGCAGCTACGGACACCGCAACGCTATAAAGGATGACAGACCAGCAGAGCTCATTATACTATTTGGGGTACGGAGCTTGGGCGAGTCGTTAACCCTCTCCAGTAACCAATTACGTTTACTGGCGGCACTTCAATTCAGTGTAACTTCATTCCACCTTTACAGCCCCCAAAGCCGCTTCTCTCGCGTCAACGCAGTGCAAGAAATTCCTCCGTGGAAACCACGACCGCTACGCGGCCAAATAAAAAACCACTCCCGAGCGCTTATTGTGCTCTTTGATTTACGTAGCTGTAAACTGGAAGTAAGAGGCGACATCAGTTCTCTTCCGCACAAATACCTTTGTGATGGCGGTTAAATTTGAGTAATGAACAACAAAAGCTACGAACAGTAGCTAGGCACTTTTACACCGTTGTGGTAGGAGGTAAAATGTCGTTGACTATTTGATTTTTAAGGAAATGAAAGAAACTGTGTGAATATATACGAGGGTAGGAGGTTCATCAGCGATTATGTGAAACGGGTTTCCGATCGACTTTGCGCAGTAACCGAGACATTATTTAATTATTTACTTTTATTTACGTATTTTTATTCACGTATTTATAGCACCTGGCAAGATTGAGGCCTTCAGACCCCGTCTTACACCCAGCCGACATCCTTAGTGATTTTTCTTGTTTTATTTTTATATAGGATGGAGCCCCCTCCACATCCACACCGGCACGATGGCCAACACAAAAGGTCTACCGCCATCTCTCCATATTGGTTAGTTTTCACAAAGAGAGGTCTCGCAGGATGTGGGTACTGCGATGTTTGCATATGTCTGGTTATGATTAATCATTAATACGCGTTCATCTGGATATAGATTGGGTCGAAAGTTGAACGAAGAGTACCGGTTTGAAGGGCAGAGGAAAAGAAGCGCCAAAGCAAAAGCCAAGGAGAAAAAAATTCTGAGATAATTGGATCGGGTTGTAAGAGCATTAGCGGTTTTCTTGCTGCCTGCGACACGTCATGCAAGGGTAGGCTTTCTTAGTACTGGGTATCATTCAGGAGGACACTTTTGGCGTTGTGGAGCGGTGTTACTCGGCGGCTGCAGCAGGGTACCGGCGTTGGCTCCTCGGTCAGCATCAGCACGCCTGTTCAGTTGGGTTCATCATCTTTTAGTGTCCGATAGGTCATGTATCGGATTCACAGTTTAGAGTAGTGTTTGAGGTTTGTTTGTGCGTTAGTGTGCGAGCTTGTCGGCTTCCCTGCTGTAGCCCGTTCGTCAGCTTTAAAAGCAGCTGGCAAATCCAAAAAAAATTACTATTATGCAGAGGTACAGCCTAGATGCTGGTACTGCAGCTATGGAATAATGATAGGTATTTCTTATGAGAGAAGAGGTATTGAGGACACCACTGATAAGTAAACAAAGGGTGTAAAACTCACGTCGCTTCCCAGCTGGTTATCGGAAGTATTGATGTGGCATTACAACCGATTGTTGCACGCGTACGTTATTAGGTACTCAGTGTATGGCAGTGCGACAGAAATCGCAGTGCCGCCATCCTGGTTTGGAGTTTTGTGGTTTCCCGAATATACTTAGACAAATCATTTCATCAACTATCCACAGCTACGTCCTTAATGACATAGAGAAGGTTGCTGGAATCGTATTCTACTGTGTATCGTCACCCACCTTCCTGCCTACTACAGTATTCTTCCAGTTTTTGCAAATTGTCATCCTCCGCAGACCTGCAAGTTTCATTTCTATTAGTTTGAAACACCCGCTCTAATAGCCGAGGGCGTCAGCTCGGCGCTTTCGCGATGGGGGGAATTGCGATGGCCCCAGATCGAATCCGCCAAGCAGTTTAACGAGGAGATCCGGTGTGGCGACTAGCCTGGACATGGTTGCTAGGCGTTTCTCTCATCCGATTAGGTTAATACTCACCTTCCGCCTCAGTTAAACGATTCACAAACATTTCGAACACGTTCTCACACTTTTCTTTCACACGGATTACACTAGACGCAAACAGATGTTGTACGTAATTTCCGTCCACTAAGGGGGAGGGGCGATGGCGGTTGGCTGGGTAAGGGGGAGCAGGGAGAAGGGACGTCGGCAGGATGGCCGTCCGTCCACCCTATACCAATAACATGCCAAGTCCAGATTAACATCCCGATCCCTTATACGTACGGAATATAGGTCAGTAAAAATAAGAAAATTTCTGTTAATTTGAAAAATCCGTGTCTAATTTCCCGCGTCAACCTGATCCAATCTGAACTTGTGCTCTGACTTTGCGCCCATATCATCATTAATCTCATAGCTGATTTTTCTTCCTTCTTCCGAAAAACACTCAACGAGCGCGCGCTGTCGGGTGCCCACAAAAATATAGAAACTTACCGAGCCAGATGAAGAACCAGATATATTTTCTTCCTCAGGCTTGTCTATTACGAGCTAACGCCGTACCTCAAATGACCGCTACATTAACGTCAAAATTATTTCACTTTTTTTCTGGTAGCACTTCTCGATTCTGGCGCACTACTTGTTGGCTCACGTGGAGAATTTCTTTTCTCTCTGTTGTGAGATACGTGTAGATGGTGCCATTAGCTATCGAGATAGATGAGTGATAGTTGTGCAGTGAGAGCAACCGCAAATTTTAAACGAGATAACATGAAACGTATGAAACCACTGAAAGACCTCGAGTAGAATTAATCCAGTTTCCTGAGAAACGAAGGCACATACAATGGAATATTGCCCCTAAGACCTATGTTTTAAAATAGAGTGAAGAAAGACAAACCCATATCTATAGCATTTGTAGATTTAGAAAAAAGCGCTTGAAATTATTAAGTCATCAGTGGCAAAATACATGGAATGAAAGGTTATGTGTAACTTGTCTCGAAATGAGAAAGCAGTCATAATAGCCGAAGACACGGAAAAGCGACGCAGTAAGTGAGAAGGGAGTGAGAAGCTTAGTCTAACCTTCATGTTACTCTACCTGCACCCTGAGCAAGCAGTAAAGGAAACTAAGGAGAAATTACTGAAGGAAATTTAAGTTCAGAGAGAAGAAATAAAAACTTTGAGGTTTGCCAGTGGCGTTCTGATTCTCGCAGACAAGGCAAAAGACTTGGATTTGAATGGAACGGATATTGTCTTCGAATGAAAAGTAAGTGAATTCCTAAGGGACCAAATTGCTGAGGTCATAGGTCCCTAGACTTACACACTAATTAAACTAACTTGTGCTAAGAACAACACATACACCCATGCACGAGGGAGGACTCGAGCCTCCGGCGGGAGGGGCCGCACAATCCGTGACATGGTGCCTCAAACCACGCGGCCACTCCCCGAGTCGATATTGGCTTCAAAAGGGTTTGTAATATAAATATTAATTAAATAAGGGCGATGGAATGTAGTTAAATTAAATAAGGCGATGCTGAAAGAATTAGAGTAGAAAATGAGGGCGTTAAAGTAGTAAATAAGTTTTGCTATTTGGGCATCTAAAAAACTAACGTTAGCGAAGGTAAATGGGATATAAAATTAAATGAATTTTACATCAGTGTTTGGCAGAACATGACAATACTATTAAAAGGAAAACGCCTCCTGCCGCCCGAAGTGGCCGTGCGGTTAAAGGCGCTGCAGTCTGGAACCGCAAGACCGCTACGGTCGCAGGTTCGAATCCTGCCTCGGGCATGGATGTTTGTGATGTCCTTAGGTTAGTTAGGTTTAACTAGTTCTAAGTTCTAGGGGACTAATGACCTCAGCAGTTGAGTCTCATAGTGCTCAGAGCCATTTGAACCATTTTTTTGAAAACGCCTCCTAATGTTCTGCAAAATTATGTTTATTTGGTCACGAACCAGCTTTCGGCTTCCCAGGCCATCTTCAGGTGACAACTGAATGTCGCAAACACAGATAAACATGATGTAGAATATGAAGTTTTACATTTTCTCAAGAAAAGTACAAAGATGAACCTACTGGAAATACTGGATATCAATAAACGCATGACACAAAACGCCAGTCCAGATCAGATTCAATTTCCGTATTTCCCCTTTGTTAAATTAAGTTTTCGTGAAAAATGCTAGATTCACATTAAATTCGTCTTATGTTTCATCAGTTGTTAACTGAATCGCCACATAAAAGCTTTGTTTAGTACCACTTTTTAGTTAATGTAATTATTGTAATGATTTGCTATGTAAACACTTCGTGATTTTTGTATCTTCTGTACAAATAAAACATGTGTAAGTCTGCGTTTGCGACATTCAGTTGTCACTTGCAGATGGTCTGAGAAGCGGAAAGCCGATTAGTGACCAAATATGATTTTGCGGCATATAAAATGTAGAATTGTTACATAGTGAGGAAACCTTTTCTGAAAAAAAGAGGAACTTTTAACATTTAATACAAATTTAAGGTTTTGTCTGAGGTGTAGCCTTTTATGGATGTGAGGCGTGGACGATTAACAATTAAGACAGAAAGAGTATAGAAGTTTTTGAAATATGATGTTATAACAGAATGCTGAAGATAAGATGGCTGGATGGGATAAGCAATAAAGAGGTACTGAATCGACTGGGGGAGAATAGATATTTATGGCAGTACTCGACTAAAAGAAGGGGTAGGTTGATATGAGACGTCCAGAGCCATCAAGGAATGTTTGCTTTTTTAATGGAGAGAAATATGGTGGGTAAATATCGTAGAGGGAGACCAACGCTTTGCTAAAGCAAGCATATTCGAATGGAGGTCACTCATTATGCAAAGCGTGTACAGCAGCTTGAGACAATTCTTCGGACTGAGGACCACCATAAAACAACAACAACAACAACAACAGCAACAGCAACACAACAACATAGAACATTATGAATCCTAGCAGTGTTTTCAGTAGCGTCACAACTTGTTACGCCTGGAGATAAAAGCGACGGAGTGGGCACTAGCGCTGCCATAGAGGGACTCGGCAGGTGCGGCTCCGCGCTTCTAGCTGCTTGTAGCCGGGCGAAATTGCACCGATGTGTGCTTACGTGGCCCGCAAACGTAGCTTTACGACGCTTTTAAGAACCTATTCAATCTTAGTCCACTTTGTTTAATGGGCACAGAGCTTTATAATCGGTTTATATACATTTAAATGTTGACGTTACGGGAGGAAATAGCGAGACGCACTCTAATCCTTCGCTATGGCCAGTAACGGGCCGAACGTTAATGCTTCCTTAAGGAAAACAACTGAATTAATCGCGACCAAAAGCCGTGAAATAACCAACAAACACTCACAGCGTCCTCATTCAAATGTCTTCCAACCAGTTCCTCCTAAATGACAGCGTGGCTCGTACACATATCCCAAGTTCACGCTTTCTGTACTTCATATTTTGATACCGACTGGCTGGGTAGACTGCGTCGGACAACTGTCTATGAACGTGTACATCCGGGCTAATGCACTGGTCGGAAGAATTACCGCTCGCGTGAGACGTCTCACACTGTGTACGGATGAAGTATGGATTGGATACACACTGAAGCGCTAAAGAAACTGGTATAGGAGTACGTATTCAAATACAAAGATATGTAAACAGGCAGAATACGGCGCTGCGGTCTCCAACGCCTACGTAAGACAACAAGTGTCTGGCGCAGTTGTTAGATCGGTTACTGCTGCTACAATAGCAGGTTATCAAGATATAAGTGAGTCTGAACGTGGTGTTATAGTCGGCGCACGAGCGATGGGATGCAGCGACTCCGAGGTAGCAATGAAGTGGGGATTTTCCAGTACGACCATTTCACGCGTGTACCGTGAATATCAGGAATCCGGTAAAAAAAAAACACCAAATCTCCGACATCGCAGCGGCCGGAAACAGATCCTCCAAGAATGGGACCAACGACAGCTGAAGAGAATCGTTCAGCGTGACACAAGTGCAGCCCTTCCGCAAATTGCTGTAGATTTCAATACAGGGCCATCAACAATTATCAGCGTGCGAACCATTCGAAACATCATCGATATGTGATTTCGGAGCCGAAGGTCCACTCGTGTACCCTTTATGACTGCACGACGCAAAGCTTGACGCCTCACTTAGGCCCGCCAACACCGACGCTGGACTGTTGATGACTGGATACATGTTGCCTGGTCTGATGAGCCTCAAAAAAATGGTTCAAATGGCTCTGAGCACTATGGGACTCAACATCTTAGGTCATAAGTCCCCTAGAACTTAGAACTACTTAAACCTAACTAACCGAAGGACATCACACACACCCATGCCCGAGGCAGGATTCGAACCTGCGACCGTAGCAGTCCCGCGGTTCCGGACTGCAGCGCAGGAACCGCTAGACCACCGCGGCCGGCTGATGAGCCTCGTTTCAAGTTGTACCGAGCGGGTGGACGTGTTCGGGTATGGAGAGAATCTCGTGAATCCATGGACCTTGCATGTCAGCAAGGGACTGTTTAAGCCGGTGGAGGCTCTGTGCTGATGTAGGGCGTATGCTGTCGGAGTAATATGGGACCCCTGATACGTCTAGATACGACCTTGGCAGGTGACACGTACGTAAGCATCCTGTCTGATCACCTCCATCCATGCATTCCGACGGACTCAGTCAATTTCAGCAGGACAATGTGACACCCCACACGTCCAGAATTGCTACAAAGTGGCTACAGGAACACTCTTCTGAGTTTAAACACTTCCGCTGGCCACCAAACTCCCCAGATATGAACATTATTCATCATATCTGGGATGCCTTGCAACGCGCTGTTCAGAAGAGGTCTCCACCCCCTCGTATTCTTTCGGATTTATGACCAGCCCTGCAGGATTCATGGTGTCAGTTCCATACAGCACTACTTCAGACATTAGTCGAGTCCATGCCACGTCGTGTTACGGCACTTCTGCGTGCTCGCGGGGGCCCTACACGATATTAGGCAGGTGTAACAGTTTCTTTGGCTCTTCAGTGTAGAAACATATAAGGATAAATTATAAAATAACAAAAATTTTATTACAACATGATGCTGTACACACAACTAAATGTTGTAAAATTACCTGACAATTTAAAATTGTGTACCGGATTGGGACTCGAACCCAAGACTTTGTCTTTCGGAGGTAATACCTTCGAGAGTGTCGGTTCTACAGATTATGTAGGAGAACTTTTGAGAAGTTTTTTTAGATGGGAGGTAAGTACTGCCTGACAGTAAGCTTGTGAGACCGGTTTGTGAGTTGCGCCTAATTAGCTCAGCCGGTAGATCACTGCATTGCGAAAGGCAGAGTTTCCGTGCTCGAGACCAAGTCTTGAAACACAGTTTTAATCTGCCAGGAAGTTTGAAACGGCACACACTCTACTGCAGAGTGAACTAAACACTCTGTTTCACGATCAACACCGGTTCTTTAACAACACGTCGAGAAAGGTTTCCTCATGTTTGAGTAGTATGCGCTTGCGCAGCAGTGGCTACATCGTTGGTGCGCCATTGTCTCCGCGCACTCAGCAAAATAAATAAGGTGGCAATTAAATCTGAAATCCACAGTATGGAGATAAGGTGCCGCATTTGGCATGTCCCTCCAAAATATTTAAGGCTAAATTAAAAACAAGTGCCTAGTGGCACTCCCACACGTGGGCAGTGCGTTTCTAAATAAACTGATCAAACAAATGATTTGCACCAGTTGCATATCCCCGAATGTGTGTGGGATTATATTTAAGGAGAACAGGGAATGAAAGAATGAAATTTCAATACCATGCGTTGTAACACGCTTCTATACTCCCTGTCAAGTTGTCCACTAGACTTTGCTACTCAAGCCTGTCACACACTCGGACGTTGGCCTGCCAAAGATAACGTAATGTGTGAGGAAGGTTCCTTTCACTGTCAACTGGTCCCATCCACGCGTGCTCAGTAGAGTTATTTCAGCAGATACCCCAGGCCTTTCCAGTTAGCTGATTCTTGCCTTCTGAATGAACGTGTTCACGAGATGGGCACAGTGCGCTTGCGTAATATTGTCTGGAAAGACCGACCTATCACCTAAATGTTACAAGTAAGGTTGGACAATAGGAAACCCTGCGCTAGTTGGTGAAGAGAACCCGACACCATTGACTCAGGTTCCATTCCAATAGCGTCCTTGGTGGTCTTCACGCACCGCAGTGCAAGGGTATTTAGACCATTTTTCGTAACGGACACCTAGAAGAAACGCGTGTTCTCCGCGTCCACACAGCGCTTCTTACTACCTCCAAAAAGTCAGCGTGCAGTTCTGTTGCTTTCTCCCCGGGTAACTACAAGCCACAATTTGTAGATGTCGGTCATCAGCTGATGATACTGACCGCAGACAACGACTGCAAATTTTCAATGTGTCGTGTCTCACGCCAGCCGTTGAATATTCGAATGAAGCAGTGGTGGCGTATGCCATTTCAACGAATAACTTTCTGTGTCGGAAACTTTTCTTGCCGTAAAGTATCTACGTGCAGTCTAAGCTTGAAACGACCGTTAGAAGCATGTAGCCATACCTAAAAGTGTACACAACCCGCATTGTCCCATTTATTATTGGATACACAGCCCGCTCTACTGAACACCGCTTGTATCTCCACTACAGAGACGCCTGTGTATACTGATTTACGGTGCTCAAAAGAGTCTTGAGATGGAAGACGCCATTAAAAGTTGTTTTGAAAAAGTAAGAGCTAAGCAAGTCATTAGAGTGGGACACAAATTTTTTCGGCAATTTAAATACTTCAAGTTTTAAGATGTTGTCAAGTGTTTTGGGGCTACAAGCCACAAAACAGCAGAAAATGTCTACTATAAAAAATACATAGGAGGGAGGCAATTTCAGTTTCTTTTGGTCTTTTCACAAAAGTAATCAAACGGCGTGATTTGGCCGAAAACTTATCAGTGCAGTACATGCTAAGCAATATTTTTACAAAGGTTAAATGAAAAGAGGGTGCAGAACAAAGAACAGCTGTTAACGATAACCGTACTCTTTGCAGAGCAGAGTGCAATGCAACTTACAAACCGCGCAAACGAACAGCCAATTGGGAAACATAGCCTGCAGCTCCTTCGCGCATGGAAATTGTACGCAGTCTGCAGGCTCCATTGGAGCGGTTGCTTTTATTGGATGGCCACTCTCCACATCGCCAAGTGGCCGTTTTAAAGCTGATATGGTTGTGCCGCTTCCACGCCATCACCTGCTGCTTTCAGCAGCTCTGTGTTTCGGATGTCACTCCGCAACTCATTTACAAACAGAGGAAAACATTATCTTCGTAGTGTTTGATTCAGATTTATGATACATTTTGTGTGTACTATGTAACACTACTGAGAAACATTTACGATGCAATTTTTTAAAATAAAATCATTACACAACAATGTGCTTATATCTTTGCTTTCATATTAAATTAGATTTTTATAACACATTTGCAATTAGATATTTAATACTTACAACAAATGGATACAGCTATAAAGTTATTATGGGGAGACGTGTATGAACATGTAACATGCACGTTTTTACGAAGAAAAAATTGATTTTTCCATACTTTCTGTTTGTTCTTCCGGAAAAAGGGAATGCGGAAAGCATGAAGAGTCCTCGTAGAAGCATACGTTTGCTGACCGACATGTAATTTCCGTTATTTTTTATTTGTGAAAAGCACGGATGATAATATGATTAACATGAAATAAAGGAAAGTTAGAGAAGAAAACTTCCGACGATACTGCAATTATTGGAGTCAAGGTATATATCAGATTCAGGGTTCAAAAATGGTTCAAATGGCTCTGAGCACTATGGGACCTAACATCTGAGGTCATCAGTCCCCTAGAACTTCTGTACGTTATTGTATCTTAGCTGTTTGTGTGTCATATTTTCTAACGCTGAGTTTGGGGGCCAGCCCAGCATTTGTCTAAACGAGCGTCAGCTAAAAGCCACACCCTTTATGGAAAGTGTTCCATACCAACAGTCCTTAATCTGCATCGCGCATTTGATCCAAGTCGGATTCACCTCCCTGCTGAGCAAGATAGCACGCAGCGGCTAAGGTTATAGGAGCAACTCTCCAAAATGTCATATCTGTTTTACATATTGAAGATTATTCTAGTTTCGAAAAGAAGTCTCAGTCTGGTACTGCTTTTTCTTGTTTTATTTGTGCCGTGTGATGTGTTCTGCACTTGGGCTAAGATTCGTCATATTCGACACAGCTATTGTGATTCTCTTTTGTCATTATAGTTTGGTGAACGCGCCTTCTCAGCCGAGGGGGCTAACGCACGACTGTGCGCTGTCGCTCTACTCGGAAGTAGGACGGTTCGAATCCTCGAAGTGGACAATTTTCGTTCCCAGTAGTTGGCCAGCAGGTGGAAGAGACAGAGTATCGTAAGGTTCCCTGTCACCAGTCTTTGCAGCGAAGTCTCGGATTAAATAACCAAATGTCTCTACAGTGTCTCATGAAGTAGGGCATGTGACGCTATTGAAGGTGATCCGTCCGTCGGATGGGGACGTTAAGCCGCTATTCGAGAGGAGTAGGTTATGCGCCTGCACGTATTTCACCTTGTTGCTTTCCTTCATCCATAACAACATATACTGTACAAGCATTCATCACAATCCTCCACACGACACAGAACACGCATTTGACACTTCATGATAGGTAGGGACTAGTACCTAGCCCGGAACAGCGATACAGAAATTCTGCATCTGTTCCCCGACGTTCGTTCCCTGAGAATGGGACTACTTTGGCTTTTGATATTCTGGTGACAGTATTTCTTTTTCTTTCTGTATCACATACATAGTCTCTCTCAGTACTCAATGGCCTTCCCATTCTTGTAAGAAACTTGGGAGCATCTTGGAAGCAACAGCGGCTCCAGGGTCCTTGTCATCATTTAATTTTTTCTGATTATAGTTATTAAATAGCCGAAACTGGTTAGCAGCAATAAAATTAAAACGATTTGAGCTGATGTATTTTAGTTAGATGATGTTGGAATTGTTTTAAATTTGTGTAGCAAGCGATGTGGGTGTTGGTGTGTTACAGCATGCATCTCGCCAGCCTGGTAACCTCCCTGGTCGCAGTAGTCCTGCTCCTCGTCACCCCAGCGAGGCCAGCATGGGCGAACCAACTCTCGTAAGTACAGTCGCCAGCCGTTTACAATGGCCGCTCGTCGTCCACTACTTGCAGTGTTTCCAAACAAATTGTACGAGGTGGTTTCACTCACTGCGCTTGTTGGAAAAGCTCGTGACAACGTCCTGTGAATTAAATGTAACCGTGCTGGGCAGTAACTCTTGGGCGAATCTTTGGAACGTGCAGCGTCAGGAGACGTTAATGCTAGTTACAGAGAAAAACCTGGCAGTCTTGGATACCAGATTTTATGCCTTTGTTGACAGTTCTCCCCTCCACGAATACCTCATGAACGCCACCGAGATCAGATGGGAGATGTACGGTATTTTCAAATCTTCCTGAAACTATCCATACAACCGTTAGTCGGTTTGCTGTCGTCATAAAATTCCGCAAACACTTTTCGGGCCATTTTCGTTTTTTACACCCTGCACATACTCTTACTTCTGGTTTAAACTAAGACACTTTAATGATTTAGTTTGATAAAGCTATAGCTGCATCCCCCCACAAATTCATTTCCAATTGTCGCGCAGCTGACCTTGTCATCTCTGTTTCTTGTAGGTAAGCAGCATAAGTTGTTAGGGAGATGATACAACGAAATAATTTGTTATTGCATATGTGAAACAGGAGCGCATGTTGACTGAAATGGCTCGTGTACAAAAATAAAACAATCAAGTTAGCCAAAATCTCTTAGCTGCAAAAGATGATAATAACATAGAGCTTTCGAGATACGAGTTTCATCAACTTTAAGAATGAATACAGGAGCTTGTGAAAGGGCCCTCAAACTATGTACAGTATAACACTGCTTCCATTTTGTTTTTGTACGTGCGGCTTCACTTAGAGGGGTATCGGTACACTGGATTTTAGTTGCTATTTCTTATGACAGAACTAAAGCAGTGTCTACAGTTGTGAGTTCTCTAAGAAAAACTTTGGAGGTTCCTTGGATATTATATCAACCAGTCTTTTTTTTATTAATTTTGTCTTCAGTTCAGTTTTGATTTTTTCTTCTTGCCCTGTGAAGACAGGCCTTGCCACAAGATTTTCTTGCTTGGTTCGCCCTCACTTTCGGCATCATCCTACAGCACACGCTTCTGAGCACTCGGTTGGTATTCCCTCATTTAAAAGAAATACCGGAACTCCAGTCAATCGAATAAATTAATAGCTTGTCGTCACCCAGTCCACAGTCAGATAAGCTATCGGGGTTGCCTGGTTTGTGAACTACTAACAAGTATGCCATTTTGGTCACTGCACAGAACAGATGTCAACAACCCAACATATGTTGTGGGTGTGGATATTGTTAGCGTCATTTTCTCACAAGAAAATATTTAACGTAAATGACCTTATGCAACCGTTAAGTTTGCGTTCATGGATCGCAACGCACCAAATCGCATATACTGTGCTTCTCATTTTCTTTCCCAACGCGCATTTGTCACCATGGGATACATCTCCCATCTAATCTCGGTGTTGTTCATGAGGTATTCGTGGAGGGGAGAACTGTCAACAAAGGCATAAAATCTGGTATCCAAGACTGCGAGGTTTTTCTCTGTAATTTTTGCCGGTAGGTCAAGCTGAACAGTCAGGCGTACTCAAATAACCCTTACTACCGGAAGAGCTACAGTAGAATACTGCGTACCTTCAGACAGAGCTAGGCTTACTAGACGCATTTCACATTTTGAGAACCCACGCACAGTGCTGCCACGACATCATCTGCAGCCATTTCCAACATCTACTCCAAAGAGATACATTAGGTAAAGTAACTAACTTCGTGTCAAACTTCAAAGAATTATCATTGTCACTCTTGTTTTGGTCACGCTATATCAAAACACTAAAAGAAAGCTAATAAAAATTAATGGAAATTAAGATGCTAATGTGATTACAGATGTTACAACGTCCCTTTCAACATGTATTTGGTCTTTTATGCTCCGTCTACGGACAGAACTGTGTATAATAACAAAGCACAGTGTCATTGCCCCCACTACCTATATCGTTAGTCTTTTTCGCCAATTTCTTCCTGTCCCATGAAAAATAAATGATTCAAAGTATACGTATTTATGAAATTTTTCAGCTAATAAAAATTAATGGAAATTAAGATGCTAATGTGATTACAGATGTTACAACGTCCCTTGCAATATGTATTTGGTCTTTTATGCTCCGTCTACGGACAGAACTGTGTATAATATCAAAGCACAGTGTCATTGTCCCCCGCTACCTATATCGTTAGTCTTTTGCGCCAATTTCTTCCTGTCCCATGAAAAATAAATGATTCAAAGTATACGTATTTATGAAATTTTTCAGGCTATTGAGAAGAAATGTAGCGTGATCGATTCATAATAACTTCGGCTCCAGCTACCAGGAATTATTTCTTTCACACAGCGTTTCATCAATGTAAGGATGACTCCACAGCAAATTTTAATATAGGTTCCCACAGACGCTTCTGACTGTACTAAACTCAACAAGAATAGATGGCTGTCATCATAGTCATATATTCAAGCGCTTCAAAATTAGAGTTTTACCAAATGATATGATAAAGGACGGGAAGATCGGCTAAAAAGTTTAAAGGACACAAGTGAGATTAATTTTGTAAGTAAGTAGCCATAGAAGGAGAAAAACATACAACGCGCATTAGGAAGGAAGTAGCTCTCGGAAAAACATACAACGCGCATTAGGAAGGAAGTAGCTCTCGTAAAGTAGGCGTCATCCAGTGACGACACTGACCCCGTATCGGAAGTAAACCGCCCTCACAATCACAGAATACAACCGACAAAAAGTCAACCGCCCTTTGCGGGAAAGCAATATAGAGAGCAAGTGAGAGAGCAGATGTGTGGCACGGTCTGATATTTTCTGAGAAATAGACTACTTCTGCAAAGAACGGCGACATCGGACTGGAAGGTTCCTTCTCTGGATTCTGCAGAGAGATGACACCGGCTCCCATGCAATAACTTCCCATCTTTTAAGCAGAAGTGTTTTTATCTGAACAAAAATCTCGTATAAGGTAGAGCTGATTTGTACTAGGCCAGTAATTTTGTAAAGTGATACAAAATTATATAGCAGAGTAGTTTATTAAAGTGAGTTAATGGACTCGATCGAGTAAGATGGAATGTGTTTTCTCTCTTTTTTTTTTTTTTGAACCAATTATTCAACTTCTTACAGATACAATTACTGCAAGATTTATTAAATGATTCATCTACGGTTTAGAATCATCTTGCGGTGCACACTCCGCAACATTCAACACTTGGCCTCCAGTTAAATAATGTCTCAGCTTACTTTCCCAGACGTTGTTTTCCCCTTAGTGGTGATACTAAATCACTGACTAAAAAGTGAATTTACTGTCTAGCCTGAACCACCCACTACCGTGGTCGTTTTAATGTGGTACTGCAACGTGTCCCAACGAAATTAGCAGTTAGGGTAAGAGGTCATAGCTAACACGAATATCAATCCATTTGGATAATAATGAGGTAAGCAAGTACTCTAGATTATATTTTAATGTGATACTGTAACGTGTCCCAACAAAATTAGCAGTCAGGGTAAAAGGTCATAGCTAACACGAATATCAATCCATTTGGGTAATAATGAGGTAAGCGGGTACTTTTGATTTTATACTGACAGCTGTGAATCACATGAAACTTTTAGCTTGAGCTAATGAGATACAGGGTGAAGCCGGGGAGGTAATGTGTGGACGTTCGACTTTGACACGTGCCGACAGTCGATAGTGGGACAAGCACCAGAACGGCACCACGCACTTCGAAGAACACAAGGTTGCACTCTCGCTAAGTCATGCTGCTTTTCCAGGACATCGTTCCAGCCGACGGTGACCTGCAGCTACAAACATTAGCCAGATGCTGATGGGACACTGTTACATGTTTTCCTATGTGGCATGACAATGACTTGAGCAGTGCGAGCGTATAAGGATTACAAATGTCGATAGTAATTGAAAGTAAATAATGTATCGAAACGAAAAAAGTTGGTTTCACTTTTTGTTAATGAACTGTAGATTACTTGTTGAATTATTTTCCATACAACACCGTACCTTTCGGGCTGACACGTTTTTAGTTAACGCTTTGATCTCTTCGGGAAAGAACAATGTATTTTGCTCATTTTGGTGGGTACTATGGAACCTACAGGAAGACAGGCTGTAGAATCACAGTTCTGCGAATGCTGGGACACATACACTGACAAGGGAGGTGCGTGATCTGAAACGTTCAGAGCCTCGTGAAAAAGTGCTTAGAATACAAATCGCCCCTCCCAAAAACACTGGGCGCTGCGCGCTTTACCACGAGAGACATCTAAATGATCACATATTCGAGATCTAAGAGAGAAGGGCGAAGACACATAAATATAGACATAATAGGAACGAAAACACACGCACTTCTATGTCGTGACTTACTGCTGTTTCCTCTGCTTAAGATAATTACGCTAGCTCAACAATAAACTTTTTCTGTCGACTTGATAGTGTTGCAGAGCTATTCGAGAATTCAAAGTTCAGGTGCCAGAGCTCAAAGAAGTAGTAAAAACGAAGTGGAACAGAACAATGTGCACATCTGACTAAAGTCACGTTTTCACATTCAACATACACTCCTGGAAATTGAAATAAGAACACCGTGAATTCATTGCCCCAGGAAGGGGAAACTTTATTGACACATTCCTGGGGTCAGATACATCACATGATCACACTGACACAACCACAGGCACATAGACACAGGCAACAGAGCATGCACAATGTCGGCACTAGTACAGTGTATATTCCCCTTTCGCAGGAATGCAGGCTGCTATTCTCCCATGGAGACGATCGTAGAGATGCTGGATGTAGTCCTGTGGAACGGCTTGCCATGCCATTTCCACCTGGCGCCTCAGTTGGACCAGCGTTCGTGCTGGACGTGCAGACCGCGTGAGACGACGCTTCATCCAGTCCCAAACATGCTCAATGGGGGACAGATCCGGAGATCTTGCTGGCCAGGGTAGTTGACTTACACCTTCTAGAGCACGTTGGGTGGCACGGGATACATGCGGACGTGCATTGTCCTGTTGGAACAGCAAGTTCCCTTGCCGGTCTAGGAATGGTAGAACGATGGGTTCGATGACGGTTTGGATGTACCGTGCACTATTCAGTGTCCCCTCGACGATCACCAGTGGTGTATGGCCAGTGTAGGAGATCGCTCCCCACACCATGATGCCGGGTGTTGGCCCTGTGTGCCTCGGTCGTATGCAGTCCTGATTGTGGCGCTCACCTGCACGGCGCCAAACACGCATACGACCATCATTGGCACCAAGGCAGAAGCGACTCTCATCGCTGAAGACGACACGTCTCCATTCGTCCCTCCATTCACGCCTGTCGCGACACCACTGGAGGCGGGCTGCACGATGTTGGGGCGTGAGCGGAAGACGGCCTAACGGTGTGCGGGACCGTAGCCCAGCTTCATGGAGACGGTTGCGAATGGTCCTCGCCGATACCCCAGGAGCAACAGTGTCCCTAATTCGCTGGGAAGTGGCGGTGCGGTCCCCTACGGCACTGCGTAGGATCCTACGGTCTTGGCGTGCATCCGTGCGTCGCTGCGGTCCGGTCCCAGGTCGACGGGCACGTGCACCTTCCGCCGACCACTGGCGACAACATCGATGTACTGTGGAGACCTCACGCCCCACGTGTTGAGCAATTCGGCGGTACGTCCACCCGGCCTCCCGCATGCCCACTATACGCCCTCGCTCAAAGTCCGTCAACTGCACATACGGTTCCCGTCCACGCTGTCGCGGCATGCTACCAGTGTTAAAGACTGCGATGGAGCTCCGTATGCCACGGCAAACTGGCTGACACTGACGGCGGCGGTGCACAAATGCTGCGCAGCTAGCGCCATTCGACGGCCAACACCGCGGTTCCTGGTGTGTCCGCTGTGCCGTGCGTGTGATCATTGCTTGTACAGCCCTCTCGCAGCGTCCGGAGCAAGTATGGTGGGTCTGACACACCGGTGTCAATGTGTTCTTTTTTCCATTTCCTGGAGTGTATTTCCTGCATTCAAGCAGCTCAGTATCAAACGCCTCACTAATTACATTTTCAGTTGGTATCTCGGGTCATAAGGCGCCTATTGCCTTGCATAGTGTAACACAGGCGGAGTGCACACAGCCCTTGTGAGCAAACTGAGGAGCTACTTGATTGATAAATAGCGGCTCCGGTCTCGGAAACTGACATACGGCCGGGAGAGCGGTGTGCTGACCACATGCCCTCCATATCCGCATCCAGTGACGACTGTGGGCTGAGGATGACACGGCTGCCCGTCGGTACCGTTGCGCCTTCATAGCCTATTCGGGCGGAGTCTAGTTTTAGTGCAACATAGGCTCGTGCTTCGGTGCAAGTATTACATAAAGAAGTATACATCATTATTGGCAATATTTTGTTGTCTTTGGCTTGGTTTTGGTCCTATTATATCGCTATTTTGTTTCTTCGCAGTCTCTCTTAGATCTTGAATAGGTGACCACTCAAATGTCTCTCTTGGTAAGACGCACAGTTTTGCATATGAGTGGCTCATACCACTGTTTTTGGGACGAGTGATTTACATTCTCATCACATTTTCGTGCGGCTCTGAGCTTTCGAGATCACGCACTTCCTTTTTGAGAATTGTGCTCCTTAGGAAATTTCTCTCTGGTCTTCATTTCCACCACTTAATTCTCAGTACAGAGAGTTTCAGTTTATTTTGTACCACTTAACCGATGAAACAACAGCGGCTGTCTGAGGAAATTGGTCGTCAATGCATCTAGCCGCCACTGGACGCTGTTAAAGGACGTGACATAAACGAAGTACACACATATCGTGGTCCAAACTCATGTGCACTAAGAGACAACCTGCTAACTTGAAAGTGCTCTTCTGAGCTCGGCAAAGCGGAGCCAAGCATAGCTTAACATCTCTTTTAATGTTCCTCTGCAACAAAAACTAACTGAGAAGCTAAGGTTCAGAGCAAGAAAGATTACTATCTACACTGATCAGCAGCATATGCTATGGCACTTGTCCCATCTGTCTCAGACTAAGAAACCAAGTGCCACGGCTCCGGCTGAAGAACAAAAGGAACCTAGTCTTTAGAAAAATTAAGCTAGTGATTATCCCTAATCAACTAAGGCAGCAAATTAGTACAGTTCGTACAATATTCACCTATGGAAAGATGTATCATAACGCAGACTCGTTAAGACTTCTCTTCCAGATGCGTTTCGTTTATCGTAAGATATAAATATTTTCTATCAAGTCTTTCCGTCTCGTACGTTAACATATATGCACGTACTAAATACACGCGTGAATAAACAAGATACAAAGTGACGTGGTCCAAGCCATCCTACACTGGAGACGAAGTACGTGCCCGCCAGTTTCGACATTCTTATAGAAGCTGGATTTTATATATCATGTACTCCACTGTCAAACACTAAAATTCTTAATGTACGAAGAGATTTTTCTTCTATTTGGAAACATCTAGATTGGCTTCCTCGTTCCCACCGTTAACCCAACCCTCTCAGGTCACTGTAGATTACTCCTATAAACCACCAGGTAGCATGCACTGGACACTGTGTGGTGTGTAACTTCAAAAAGGATATTATTTACACTCAAAACTTCGTCTACGTAGCTCTCTTAGAATACATTCAAAATTTTCAGACAAGTTTCTCGTTCATCTTCCTTTTGTCCAGGGATGTCTGCGTAACACAACTAAAACTACAAGAAAGAGTAAATGCTGAGATAAATATTGGGACATATGCAGTATTGCGAGGGTTGCTCAGAAAATAATGCACCGCATTTTTTTCTTCAACAATTCTTTATCGAACATAATGATAATTACATACACTAAAGAATGGTGTTTTATCTACACACCCTATTTTTCCACGTAATCTTCATCCCGTTCTATGGCCTTCCTCCAGTGAAAAACAAGGGTATTTATGCCCTGTCGGTACCTTTCCCTGTCCTGGTGGCAGGGAAAGGAAATCGTTGAAAATGAAAATAAAAAAGTTGTGTTACGATCTAAAAATTGAAGCGAACGTGTCGTACATTAGAAATTAATACGCACTTTTACAGAGATGCGTTCAAAATTATAATTAAACTGTCGTTTTACGAGCTAATAACTTTAACGTGTAGCAGATAAAAAAACATGTTCGGTATTAATACGGGAATCTATAGGAAAGCGTAAGAAATGAAAATGAGATAGAGATTTCGGCGCACGAACTAGTAACTAAAAACAGACGAAAAAACACAGAACTGGATATGCTATTACATAATTTTACAGACTAGTGTTGAAAAATCAAATTTGTTTTGTAATCTAATTGTTAACGTGTAAAGCATTAGGGTCTGTGTAGCTAGATGCTGCATAATACCTTTAACCATGTAAGGGCTGAACAGTTTTGTACTGCAGCTACTGCTCTCACCATAGCTCTTTCTAACGGTATTAGCAAAGCTTTTACGTGTTTATCGACAGAACTGAATTACGTTATTTATTAACACTTTTTCATCAAAGCGCACTCTCCGATAACGTATATTTCCGCGATAACTATACATTTCAGCAGACACCAAGAATAAGCATCAGTTGTAATATACTTCAGTTGACTTGACTGAACAAATGGTTCAAATGGCTCTGAGGACTATGGGACTTAACATCTGAGGTCATCAGCCCCCTAGAACTTAGAACTACTTAAACCTAACTAACCTAAGGACATCACAAACATCCATGCCCGAGGCAGGATTCGAACCTGCGACCGTAGCGACAGACTGTAACGCCTAGAACCGCTCGGCCACCTCGGCCGGCCTGACTGAACAGTGCCGAGGGGGACATGTCATTCGGGTATTGTTTAATGGTGTTGGGCGCCTCCGGTCACGTCTGCACGTAAACGAGGCAATTGTAAAATAAACAGGTAATACGTAGTTTGTAAATCCAATGAACGCGCCCTAAGTTATAATAAAAATCACATTAAATCTTAAATTTTTAAAACTGATATGAATAAGTAAACAAACTCACCAGTCACCAAAGTTTGCGTCTGGTTTTGACGGCAGAAAACTTGTTGATCATATCTTCACAGTTCAGACGGTTATCAGTTAGGAGGTCGGCTTCGAGGTGAAGAACGGACAAGGCGTTCAGTCTCGCCTCGAACAACGTAGAACGTAGGTACGATTTCAGTCTTTTAAGAATCGAAAACGAGCGTTCTGCTGAATAATTTGTAAGTGCCATACATAGAAATATTCTAAGAGCAATGTTACCATTAGGAAACACGGACTGTAACCTCTCTTTTCGTAAAAAAAATTTCTCATTTCGACTGGTATATTACTAATCTCAGAAGAATTCAAAAGTTCCTCAAAATGTACACATTCACTAGGGAAGGAAGGCTCTAAATCTGTATCATGGAGTTTTGCTGCACGTTCAGCAATATCGTCAGGTGAACTGTTCTTAAGATTACTGAAAACTGTGAAGGAGTCCAACAGTATTCCATAGCTTTCCTTCGTCCTCACTAGTTCGGCGTACAAGTTCTCGAGTACTGGGAGAAATGTTTCGACTCTAAATTTTTCCCTTCCAGTCAGAAAAACTTCTTCAGAGTCCGCCTCTTCGTCATCATGAAGTTTGCATTTTCGTAATCTTTTATAGGTGCATTCATAGTCTATATCAGTCACAATCTCCATGGATTTATTTTCATAATAGTCGAACATGCCACGAATATATGCAATAAATCCTACAAGTGATTCATATAATTCATGCACTATTTTAATATCAATATTTACACTTTGCAACTTCAGATTTACGCTATTAACTCTCTGGAGTATGTCCTTCCAAACTGTCATCATGAATACTGTTTCTAGTCTGCTGAGTTGATTCAATAAACCTAAAGCCTCATTTCGCACAAGTGGTTTTTCAAACGTGTTATTGGCAATATGTGTGAGGGCATTGATAACACCCTCCCAGTTTTCATATAGACTTACACACGCTTCCTCTCTTGCTGTCCAACGTGTTTTTGACAAACTTTTTACCGTTTTTCTTTCTGGTTTCATGAAAGAAAGACGTTTATCCCAGCACTGTGTAGAAGCAGAGAAAAAATTACAAAGGTTTTGCACTACATTGAAAAATGAACATGCTCCCCGACAACAGCTTGCAGCACTACACAAGTGCCGACTAAATTCAAAGAATGCGCTGCACAAGGTTCACAATGCACTTTCGGATTTCGCTCTTTAATGCGTGCCTGCAAACCAATGTAGGTTCCTGACATTTTGCTTGCCTTGTCATATGACTGGCTTCTACAGTCAGTAATATCAATGTAATTTGTAGACAGGACCTTTATTACAGCCTCAGCTAAGTTTTCGGACTTGTATCCTGGATTTGATAAAAACAGAAGGAAAAGTTCAACAGTCTCGTTCACATTTCTCAATATGAAAGATAATTGATCAATATGTGAAATTTCTGCATTAGAATCTACTATTATAGAGAAATATTTGGCCTGTTTTATTTCACTTATGATAATTCTTCTCATTCGTTGAGAAAGAAGATCTATTATTTCATCACAGATTGTTGAAGAAAGATAATTTGTATGTCCCTGCCTGGCTTTCCATATCGTTCAATGTGCTCTGCGAGAAAAGCATCAAACTCGGCTATAAGTTCAAGAGACATCATAAATTGACCATTGTGTAATGAATGGAATCTTTCACCGTGTCCACGTAGGGGAAGTCCACGTCTTGTTAGCTTCTTCACTACCCTTTTCAACATACTGCGCCGTTACATTTTTTCTGTCTCAACATATAAGTCGAAATGGTTATCTATTATTCCAAGTGACTTTTTTCTTGTTAACAGTGATAACTCAGAATTTTTGTGTTCAAGTGAATTCTCATGATGAGATAAAATATTAGAAATATTTTTCCAATTTGCAATACCATTAGTAGCAATCTCGACCTTACCTCCGAACAATTTACATGGTGCACAAAAAACAGCACCGGTTCTACAGGACTATACTAGAAAATCGCGCAAAGTTGACTCATCATTTAAAAGTTTACGGTAAAATACATTTTTGTTTAAATATCTGGTTTTATCGCCTATTGATCTTCTTGAATTAGAAAAATCACCGTTAGAATTTTGATTAATGCCACATGGTAAGAGAATGTCGATTGTTCACTCATTGACACACCATTCTGCACGATCATCACTAACGAGGTTATTTGTTTTGGTAATGTCTGACTCGACACTTAGTTTCGTGAAACTTGAAATCAGGAACAACTTGCTTTTCCTCATTTTTAAATTTTGTTTCGTCTGTATTTACTTTTTTTACAACAGCTGCAGTGGCAGAAATATCATCCGTACTACTTGAACTCGCAGTCGAACCAGCAAACTTTTTTGCCAAAAATGTATCTACTCTGCCAAGCGTTTTTAGAAGATTGGCTTCTCGTTCTCGCCTTTCCTTCGATAATTTCCGAAATTCCGTACCACTTAATCTTGCACGTTTGCTTTTTTCACTGTTATTCGTGTTAAGGCGCTTACAAAATTGTCAACCAACAGTCAAAACAAAAGAAAAAAATTTGTAAAAGGAAAGAAAGAAAAACTGTATCCAGTTCCAATCGTACTGCGCCGCACATGAGCACAAAACTTTTTATTTTAAACACGGCACACGAGCACAAAGATTTTTCCTTTAAACACGGAGCGATGAACTGACCAACTCGGATTACTCGACGTGGCTGTGCTATGAAAGAACGACAATGCAGAATAATTTCATTGCATTGCCGCCTGTTTCTCTGTTGTCAGTGAACAGTAGAAGCACACCTGCAGGCTAGAACTCATCTCGTAAAGAAAACGGGACAGCCCCTTTTTTGGCTTCTGTTTCCCGCGTCACCGGAATTTTAGCTGGAACGCAAATATGTTCTGAATATTCTTGACACTGTCTCTCTAATTTAAAAAGCAAGTAATTTTCGCAATTTCTTGCAGTGAGCTCTGCTGGATCGACTCTTATCCCACTTACTCTTATAACATTTTAGCAGAGTGGACAGACTACAAAGTTTAAGTAGTCTTGTTGGCAGTTGGTGTGGTGTGTTGTGATTTGTGTGAACACTTCTGTTAAGCTTAAATGCAAATGCACCTCTTTTTCCAACATAAAATAAAAATAGCCTTTCCTCGAAGAAAAAAAAGCTTAGCTCAGGAGTTTAATATAAAATTTGCAATGCCACGTACCATTCGATTGCACAGAGTGGGGACTTTGATATCGTGCAGGCTGCAGCACAATAAATGAGACAAACGAAAGTTGGTTTCTTCTTCTTTTTTCGCCAAAGAAAGTAACAAAGTAAATAAATAAAGAAAATTTTTAAACTGTTGTGAAGTATATTTCACACATTATTAGATATTCTGCTTATGTTCTTTTCGTATACACATGTGTTTAAAAATGTAAAACATTCCCAGTATCAACATGTTTTGTTAAACGGGTGTCATTAAATCAAAACACAGATACTGAAGACCACAGAGCTTTCACATTAATTACAGTAATGGAGGGTTGACTTGATACTTCCCCGTAATTTCTACAAGAAATTTAAGTAGAGTTGGGTTTTACATACTGAGGTCCACACATGTTACAGTATTTAAGAAACTGCTGATTAGTTTATCACAGCTTTTCAGGGGTCCCGGTATTTTCACGGGGAAGATATGGTAGGGTTAAGTAGGAGCCGACAACATTCTCGGAATAATAACGTTTCAGACATTGTATTGTAGATTGCCGTCCTGACAGCTTACTTCAAAATATTTTGAACAATCATGAAGATGATACCAGACAGAGGCCCAATGTTAAATTTCCATTTAGTCACTAAGTAAACTATATATATTTCCAATCTTGTATTGTTGAATTTCGTTCTTAAGGCTTATTTAAACTAGCAAATTGTCTAACAATATTAAAAATTTTTGTCGTTTGTAAGCGCAGTTATTTTAAAACGTCAAAGGTTAAAATGAGTACAGAGCAAAAAATGCTGCCTCCCTTAAGGTGCCACTCCTAGGCCCGTGCTTAGTAGGCCTATATGTAAATCCGCCACTGTATAGACGCCATTTTGAAACGGTCCTGCAGCTACGCTATCTGTCGGAAGTGACGGAAACTTGGCGCTCTCACTCAGGATACTTCAAATAATACTCAAGTAACGTTCCGAATTCGTATCATTGTTTTCGGCTGAGAAAAAAAAATGCGGTGCATTACTTTCTTCGTAATTCTCTCGAAATGATAGTGCTCACTATTACTAGGTTTTACACGTTTCCATCGATACTCACACTTCCATGTTTTACATGCACATATTACGTAAATGGTAGTCTGCAGGTCAGTTGCTTGAAGTAAATGATTAGAAGCCAAACCGAGCGAGGTGGCGCAGTGGCTAGACACTGGACTCGCATTCGGGAGGACAACGGTTCAATCCCGCGTCCGGCCATCCTGATTTAGGATTTCCGTGATTTCCCTAAATCGCTCCAGGCAAATGCCGGGACGGTTCCTTTGAAAGAGCACGGCCGACTTCCTTCCCCAATCCGATAAGACCGATGACCTCGCTGTCTGGTCTCCTTCCCTAAACAACCCAACCCCCAACCCAATTAGAAGCCAATTTTATCTCTGCTCATAATGGAAAGAATGTAGTCGGAGGAAACAACTTCAGATGAAATTTATTCCAGTTTATTTTGGCGTGGTAGTACAGCAACCTTCTGTTGTGATTTATGGTAAAAGAGAACCCCAGGTTGCAGAAAGCTCTTTATTGGTTCAAAAACGACGCTTCTTAAGAGGGTAGGGCATCATCAGGTTATTTCGTGAATTGCGGTTAGTCAGTCGTGGCAGCGCAGTGGAAGGGCATGCAAAAAACGGTAAGCATGGCCCCATAGGTAACTGCTGGTGGCCAATCCGCACTCACGCACTGTATACACTGTTAAGAGCTTGTGAGTGTGGCCTTACTCGGTGCTGCTATGACCGACGACCCACACTGCACGTGATAACATCATGATGCTCTACCTGCGTCAAACGTGTCATTTTTGAGCCAATAAAAAGCTTTCTGCAATCTAGGACAGTCTTTCAGTATGAAAATTCAGATGAAACTGCCTCGATTAAAATGTAATCCAATGGCCTCATGTACAATAAACGACCTAAATTACAGCAAAATCCTGCTATCTCATGCTGCTGTTAATTGTACATTTTTCTACAGTTGAAAATGTCGCTAAATGAAATAAAACTATAATACGCGTTCACCGTCATAATAGAAATTGTCAATGGTACGTTTTCGTACATAGTAATCTGGCAAGATGCTGTCTATCGTTGCACTTTTAAAAGCGATTCTTACGATTGGTTAAACCGAAACGCTTTAATTTGTGTGGTCTATGAAAATAAAAAGCGATCACTAAAGAACAATATATTAATTATTATAATTAAAAATAATCATGTGGCGCAAGAGATAGTAAGATATTGCGTACAGTTGCCTTTTCTGTTTTCCAGAAACAACTACGTGTCAGACTACGAGATGGAGCAAACAGCGCCCCTTCTTAGCATCCTGGAGCTGATTTCCAAGCTGCGACAGACAAGCGGCATCGCTGAAGACCCAGCGTAAGTCAATCAGCCAAACCACCTGTTTAACTTACCCTAGGACGAAAATCAGATAAATACTTCTAAGTCAATGACTGACCATAAACTATCTTAGCTGCAACAAGTGTTCTGGGGCTTGTATGAAGTGTTTTTACGAAACGTTAGAAAATTCATTGGGTCAGATCATATTTCTTATCATGAAATACTTGTGTAAGAATCTCTGATAACTGTACATTGTGTTGCTTGAAGCGTGGTATCGTAACTGAACACTATTTGTTTCGAAAAAAATATTTCGATTTTACAACACTGCTCTGCGTTATGTGTTGAGTACAGAAACCTGCATTCGGTTACGTGTCTCACTCGTGTGGTCTTGCTAATCCTCTCGTTGCTTATGTATACAAAAGTTTCACTATACGTGATGAACAGAAACCAGACTCAAATTACCTTCCTATAACTGAAAAATTTTCGAGGACTAAGGACATACATAGTAGTACAAATCAGCATAAAGGCATGAACATTTGTAGGAAAATAAACAATGTCGGATGCACTAGTTCTGCACAGTGTATATACAAGAGTATGAGACTCAGTACACTGATTATAGCATTTGATGTCAGTATTATAGTATATAACACGACATCAATTCAGTTGGTAGTGGGTGGAACTCGGTATAATGGAAGTCGGCTCTGTGCGGTGTTAGTGTGTGCGTACTATCTTCCCTGCACATGGGAAATAGACACCATTAGTGACAATGTGTATCGCGTAAATAAACCATGTTGGTGACAGTGTCACGCGGAAGACAGTTATCATGTGATGAAAAAGCAAAAATCGTGCGTAGAACGAAATGGAAATCTCTAATCGTCAAATCGTCAAGAAGATTAACCGTTCAAGTACATTGATAAAATTTCGTTAGATTATGCGCACGATATTGACACACGGAAAATATGGGCAACGTAGAAAGTTATCTGAGGTATCGAAACGGTTACATTGCGTAAAGCAAGCGCCACAAATCGTTATTCTTCTCGACTTGTTGATGATTTGCAGTTACCAGTAATTGCCGGACGTGTACGAGAAATATTGTCAAACGAAAACATCTTGCTTTCAAGAAAAGACTGCAGAATTCTGCTCTGACACCCAAACATAAACAGGCTAGACTGGATATTGCTGCAAAATAAGTCATGGACTTGAGAATAGGATAAAGTGATCTTCAGATATGAAAAGAAGTTTAATTTAGATTGTCTGGATGGATTTCAGTATGCAGAAATTTTGGTGGTGGTATAATTATGATTTGTGCGGTCTTCTGCACTAAAGGTAAATAACTCATTGCTTGGGTGGACGCTAGAATGAACTCTTAATATGTACACTGAGATACTGGAGACAGGATGGATTAGAATGTATAAGACCTAGGGAACGAAAGTCTAATGTTTCCAGAAGATAATGCATCTATGCATGTTTCTGTTCAACAAAAAAGTGGTTTGAAGTATATCGATGTCTTGCCCAGGTCCGTACGTAGTCTAGACCTGAATCTCGTGAAAACCTTTGGGGAATACTTGCAATTGGTGTTTGTCGAAATATAAGTCAATTTGAGGCCGCAAGTGAGCTGAAAAGAGCGATACGAGAAGAGTGGGAGACAATTTCATTGCAAGAACGACAAACCCTAACAAATTCAATGCCGAAGAGAATCTTTGAGGTAATTAACAAGAACGGTGTTGAACAAAGTACTAACCATGCAATACCACAACAGGACAGTGAGTGCCTTTATACCAATTTCCATCCAGGAAATGCAAACGCCTTATTTTTGTTACTCGTGTTATGAAAGGAACTATGTAATTTCATTATGATCGTTTATGTTAGATATGTCTGGAGTACCTTCATAATAAATTCGATACATATATGCTGGGTACTTTACTTTCTTAAGAACCTTTCTTTGTACTGATTTTCACTACTGTAACGACTCCTACAAAACGTACAATATTTCATTTAACCGACACTTTACATCAACGCCGAACATAACTCAATATACAAGCAGCTTCAGTCTTTGTTTCACAAAGTTATTTTCACTACTGTAACGACTCCTACAAAACGTACAATATTTCATTTAACCGACACTTTACATCAACGCCGAACATAACTCAATATACAAGCAGCTTCAGTCTTTGTTTCACAAAGTTATGATAATTTAAGTGATATATAAATAAGAAATATGCGCCCATTGCGTAATTTATTTGTAGATTTTTGCTTACACCTTATCCGCAGTGCTAGAGAGTGTTCTCAGCGATTTGGAAAATATTGCTTCTGCAGCACAAGACCATTAAATTTTCTCAGTTTACTTCAAGTGACAATAGTCTTGGTAACACTCTAAAGGCTTTACGGTTTGTAGTAATTTCCCCGAGGATTCTCTCTCTGAAAATAATTACTCTTCTGCAGGTTAAATTCGCGTGTATCCTTTTCTTATGATACCACTATTTTCCCGTTAATGAAATTCCTAAGTAGTTGAGATTTCTTTGTGATTGTTCCTCAACTTTCCGACGCGATTTATTGCCCTCGTTAGTAGTGCGTTATGAATACGGCGGCGCGTCTGAAAGAACTCTGCTCTAAAAAGTGTTTTAGGAAGCGGGGAGCTGTGGCACGTCGGCTACAGACTCTGGCCCCCTCCGGCATGAATGTGGCTAAAGTAAATTCTAAACTCAAACATCGCTATCTCGCAAGGCATGCAGATTAGTGCGAGGTCTACGTATCGAGGGCAAATACCGTTGGGAGATTGTCTCCGCTCAGTTAAGCTAACTGCTGTTCCGAACGGCAAAGAGCAATACAAACTGCCCACGAGCAGTATTCTACTGTACACAGCAACAGACACTAACAGTTAGAATGTCTGTTCCCGTCGCCTTCGTTGTCACAAGAGGAACAGAAACACGACTAGAATCATAATGGTGGAAACCGGATCCACAACAGAAGCTACCAACGTCTACAAATGGCGATTGTTCGTAAACGCCGAATTCGCTTCGCTGACTTGCATCTTGGAGATATTAAGGCAGACTTATCCCGTTTCGAAATTACATACTATGCTTAACGTATCAGTTTGGAACAGATAGGCCAATTACTTCAACACAGAGAGTCTCTACAATGTTCAAGTAGCCTATTCCCGAAATGAAACTACCGAGATTTTTATGGCTGGCTATGAGCACTATGGGACTTAACATCTGAGGTCATCAGTCCCCTAGAACTTAGCACTACTTAAACCTAACTAACGTAAGGACATCACACACGTCCATGCCCTAGGCAGGATTCGAACCTGTGACCGTAGCGGTCGCGCGGTTCCAGACTGAAGCGCCTAGAGCCGCTCGGCCACACCGGCCGGCCCGAGATTTTTGCATTTGCAGTTTTGTGCTTAATACATTCTTTCAAAAGAAAACAGTCAGCGTCTTGCCTCGATAAGGAACAAATTTAACAGAAAAGAGGCTGACTTTATTTCATGAAATAACAAATACATTGTTGAGAATGTGGTGATCCTAAACCATCTTCAAAATTAAAGTGATTATAGTCTCGGAGAATGTAGTGTAAAAAAGAGATATAAACCTAAAAAGAAACAGACTTATTAGGAAGACGACTAGAGATACAGATTGGAGAATTTATTTAAGAATGTGTGTACCAGATTAAATTAAGCATCTTAGAGTATTAAGAGCATATATGACTTACAAATGGCTCTAAGCACTATGGGACTTTCACATCTGAGGTCATCAGCCCCGTAGACTTAGAACCACTTAAACCTAACGAACCTAAGGACATCACACATATCCATGCCCGAGGCAGGATTCGAACCTGCGACCGTAGTAGCGGCGCGGTTCCGGACTGAAGCACCAAGAACCGCTCGGACACAGCGACCGGCGTACATGACTTGCAGATGCAGAATATGTTGCAGGAATAAGAAAGACAAAAGAAAAGAAAATATCATGAGCTGATTGATTTTCCCAAGTACCTGTGTCAGTCAATAGCTATGCTGGTGAATTTCATAAAATGTGGAGGTTATGAGGGTTCCTGTACGCCTGCTTAAGCCTGATCTGAAGAGCAGCAAACTGCACAACTTGTATGCGCTGTAAATAGCATGAGACTCTATACTGACTTATTGAAGGCATCATGTCTGTCACTTGTTCTGATACGACTGCTCGTAATCTCTGATGAGATCGTTTTCATCTCTGTCTTTCCAAAGGTGACTCATGCAATAAAGGACTTTGATGTTTCGTGTAATACGTCAACGGAAGAGTAACATGTACTGATCTTTAGGTTATTCAGTGCCTCTTCAAGTAGTTAACTTTTTATTTTACATTGGGTACAATACATCTATGAGACAACAAAATAACAGCGATGTTTACTTGTTGTACATAGCAGCATGAAGACATATATCACGCCTAAATAAAGCTCCAGTATTATATTTATACAGACAAGTAAACAGATTCACGTTATAGATCCGTGAGAACGGAAAGACCTATTGATCAGCTCGCTATTGTTAAAGGGAGGATTTCATGTAGGCTTGCCGCGCCGGGCAGCCGTGCGGTCTTAGGTGTCTTGTCGCGGTTCGCGCGGCTCCCCCCCCCCCCCCCGCCTCCCCCTCCCCATCGGAGGTTTGAGTCCTCCCTCGGGCATGGGTGTGTGTGTTGTCCTTAGCGTAAGTTAGTTTAAGTTAGATTAAGTAGTGCGTAAGCCTAGGGACCGATGACCTCAGCAGATTGGTCCCATAGTCCTTATCACAAATTTCCAAATTTACCATGTAGACTTCGCCACTGGTATTTCCGTCGTCTACAGGTTGTTCCCTTTCCGTACAAAGTCTTAAGGGTCCTAGTTGCCTGATAGGTGCGGAGGGCGTTTAGGCAAATGACGTCTGAGATCAATATCGTAACCCGGGCTCTGTGGAAGAATTTCTTTTCCACATAGAGACGTCGGAGGTTTTGCAGCAATCTCTCCGACGAATATCTGCAGGATACTGAATTATCAGACGAGAAAGAACAATTAGTACGTGTAGATCAGCGGAAATGTGCTAAGAACGTAATTACTGATTTCAGAGCCGGATTTGATTGCTATGTAAGACACGAGCCTCTTTTAGCAATTAAGCGTTATCGTTTAGGATTTACGAAAGCAAGATAACATTTCTTTCCGAAATTTCAGCTCCATTATTTTTACTACCAGTATTCTAGATACCTAGTGCGTGGATTTACGTTATTTTTCACATTCTACTAAACAAAGGCAGTGAGAGAGCTTTCCATTTACGACTCGCAAAGTTAAATAACTATACGACGTTTTCATATTGGAAGAACATGTTTCAGTAAAAAGCAGGGTTCCTCTTTCTCTGATATATTAGATTTACCCGCAAGTTGTGTAGAAATGGCTATCTTGGCAGAAAGTTTCGGCTACAAGAGTACAACAACGAAATCTTCCAACATATTTCCAGTACAAGAGTATAACCTGTTTTTTGTTTTGCAGTCTGCAGACGATGTAGCGTGCCGTACTCAGTTTTTCCCAAGTCTGGCCGAATCTCTTCTTCTTCCAAACAATATCATCGATGCTCTATGATATGTACATCAATGTTCAAAGTAATTGCAGACTGGCAGTCAGTCGTAGTTTACTACACTCTACAATGTTTTGAGTCGGCATCTGTCAGTCATCGTCAAGTGAACCACCGAAGACTGCCGAAAAGTTTCCCCATGTAGTGAGTATTAGATGGGATATCGGGCAGGTCCACAGTCGAAATATCGTGGAGTGGAGCAAACGACGACGGCTGCAACCCAAAATTCCTTTGAACATTTAATTCGCGGGTAAAATTCAACTGTAGTTCAATATTTATACAGGGTGCGGAAATACAGTTTGACCATAAATGTAGAGCAGAAAGACAACATCAAACAAAGGTCTTTGAGTATAGGAACTAGGGGTCACAGTTCCACATATTCGGCGCTATAGGAACGTAATTGAAATTTGACATATGGCTGCCTTTACTCAAAATCAAATGTAACTCACAGAAAAGTATACGTAAACAAAATATGTGGACTAGCTAATCGTCACGATGAGAACACGAAAAACTTACAGCATCACTTACACGTGTATCGCACTTAGCTGACGTACCATACAGAACTTCTTTAGAAATCAGAATACTCACATGTCCATTTTCCATGTTTAATTATGTCCTAGAAAGGTCAAAGTAAATTTAAAATGAGTATGCCCTTGTTCACAGATTTGTTACCACTTAATTAACGTAAGTGCATCGTAGCAAATGTTCAAACTGATCACCGTTTTCAACCAGAAATAGCGCCGTAAGCAAAAACTGCGACCCCTAGTTCCGGTAGTCAAATTTCTTCGTTTGGTCCTGACTTTCTGCTCCACACCTTCGGTCAAATTGTTATTTCACACCCTATGTATTCTTAGTTTGAGTACTAGGCGATGATCCCTTCACTTACACATTAAATAAACCTATATTTCTGGGACATGGCCCATCCCCAACTTCCTTCCTCTAGTAAGAATATTTCTCTGGCATGTTTCCTTGCCTGTTCCACTTGAAAAGTGTTCTTCTCACGTTTTGTCTTTTCATTTTATTTTAACGCCCTGCTGTAGCGTCACTTATCAAATGCTACTAATGTTTAGTTCTGAAAATTTCTTGTTGCCTATTTTTCACATTTGCACTGTGAGGTGCTCTAGATAGGTAATGTTAGATAGTTCTTGCTTAATCCCGATCAATATTAGGCACCAGGGAATTTTGTTTTTCTGAGGATAGGGTTCTTAGCCTGTACCTCCCACGTTTTACAATCCTCTATCTTCATATAGCCTCCATAATCTTGCTTCCTACAAGTAAAAACCGTTCAGCAGCCCATATCGCATAAAATATTTTTTTATTTAAGACAACCGGTTTCGATAGACTATGATGTCATCTTCCGGTCTTAAAACCTTTCCTTTGTAAAACTTGTTCATTTTACGCTGACTTCACACACAAAATGTCAAGTGCATAAAAACGGTACATTGTAAATGGTTTGTCATTGCTAAAATATTTAAAAAACGTAAAGCACCTTATGCAACAGCTATATATATATATATATATATATATATATATATATATATATATATATATAGTTCACAGTTGCGTGTTACGTCATCGAAACATGGTACACTAAAGCACAATTGTTTACATATGCTGGACATATTCTAAACAGTGCGAATTCACTTGTTTGTGACGTCAGAGTAAAATGAACATGTTTTGCAACAAAAAGATTTTAAGACTTTATGATGACAGCATAGCCTCTTGGAAACCGATTATCTTAAATATAAAAAAAATTATGCGGTCTTGGCTGTTGAATGGTTTTTAACAAGTAAACAGATCGCCCTTTACCTCTCTAAATGCGAAAATTCAATCCTACAGCTTAATTACTTCTCTTCTCTTAAAACATGCTTTTACATATTTTTTTAATTCAGTTAGTCCAGAATCCGGACAGAGTATTCGGCAATTATTCCTTCATTTTTTACGTTGCAAGCAGTGTGAAGAATCTGTTTTCCATTCGAGAAAGACCGTAATACTTGCGTGTTGTTCGAATCTACCGGTAACTACTCTAGCAGCACGCCCCTGAATTTCTTCAGTGTCTTCCTTTAATCCGGCCTGGTGCGTATCCGAAACACTTGAGCAGTATTGAAGAATGGGTCGTATTAGTGTCCTATATGGGCTCTGCTTTACAGATGAACCACACTTTCCTAAAATTTTCCCTATAAATCAGAGTCGATCTTATGCCTTCCCTACTACAATCCTTACATGCTCTTTCGATTTTATATCGCTCTGCAACGTTACGCCTAGATAGTTAATCACTGTGACTCTGTAAAGCGGTACACTACTAATGTCTTATTCGAAAATTACGGGGTTTTTCTCCCACTAATCTGGAATAACTCACATTTTTATGCCATTCATCACACCAACTAAAAATTTGGTCTCGGTCATCTTCTACCCAACTACAGTCTCTCAACTGCGACACCTGCCGGTGCACCACAGCATCATCAGCAATCAGCTCTCAGATTACTGCTCACCCTGTCTGCCGTATCATTTATGTATATATAAAATAACAGCGGTCCTGTGACACTTCCCGGGACACACCTGACGATACCCTTGTCTCTAATGAACACTCGCCGTCGAGGACAACAAATTGGGTTTTGTTACGTAAGAAGTCTCGCGGAACCTATTACGCATGATAGTGCCTTCGTTAACAGCCTGCAGTGGGACACGGTGTCAAATACTTGTCGGCAATCTAAGAATATGGAATCTGCCTGTTGCCGTTCTTTCGTAGTTCGCAGGACATCACATGAGAAAAGGGCGAGTTGAGTTTCGCATGAGCGGTGCTTCCTAAAATCGTGCTGATTCATGGACAGAAGCTTTCCCGTCTCAAAGAAAGAAACTTATTGTATTCGAACTGAGAATGTGCTCAAGAATTCTGAAGCAAATCCGTGTTAATCATATTGGTCTGTAATTTTGCGAATCCATTGTTTTACCCTTCTTATACACAAGAGTCATCTACACTTTTTTCCAGTCGCTTGGGACTTTGCGCCGGCCGGAGTGGCCGAGCGGTTAAAGGTGCTACAGTCTGGAACCGCACGACCGCTACGGTCGCAGGTTCGAATCCTGCCTCGGGCATGGATGTGTGTGATGTCCTTAGGTTAGTTAGGTTTAAGTAGTTCTAAGTTTCAGGGGACTTATGACCACAGAAGTTGAGTCCCATATTGCTCAGAGCCATTTTTGGAACTTTGCGATGGGTGAGAGATTCGCAATAAACGCAATGCCGTAGAGTAAAATCGAATCGAGATCCATCTGGACGTGGTAACTTATTTGTTATCAACTCTTTCAGTTGTTTATCTATGCCAGGGATGCCTATTACTATGTCCTCCGTACGGGAGTCTGTGCTAATGTCAATCGACGGTATGTTTGTACGACTCTCCTGGGTGAACGATTTCTTAAACGCGAAATTTAAAACTTCGGCTTTTCTTTCTCTGTCTTCTATTGCCAACGAGTGACTGGAGAGAAGCCTTAGACTGGCTTAGCGATTATTACGTAGGACCGAAATTTTCTCGCATTCTCGGCGAGTTCTGTTGCAAAAGGTATAACGGTGGCAGCTATATGCTTCGCGCATCGATCTTTTTACAAACGCACAGATCTTCACTATTTTTAGCCAGTCGTCATTTGCTCTTTCTCATTTGAACCGAGAGCACAACACGGTTTGCTTTCTGGGTATTTTCCGAATTTCGTTGTTAAACCACCTACAGATAGACTACACCTCACTGCAGTGACAGTTTGGAGAGTCTCGCCATTCCCAGCTGTATAGAGTATCAGCTATTCTCCATGTCCAACCTGCACCAGGTGACACAAGGAAGATGGACGTTCGGGAGTTTGATAGCTGGGTTTTCGACTCGCAAAGAACCTTTCCGGGGTAAAGATGACTATTACGATTTCCAGCCAGCCACAGCCGCATTGTAGGACCTGCCTGAAACGTTCTGCACGGGGAGAGATCGATTCTGCTCTAATCTTGCAGCGAGAGCTCGCTGGCTTCTTACGAGAGGTGGAGTGATACGTAACACCGAGTGCTGTTTTGTTGCAGGTCTACATTTGTGACGGAACTTGTTGCAGGGCGAAGCGCGGCCTGGACCTGGGCATCAACCGCGGCTTCTCGGGCGCGCAGGCGGCTAAGCACCTGATGGGCCTGGCTGCAGCTCAGTACGCAGCAGGGCCCGGCCGCAGGCGCCGCGACACACACCAGCAGCCCGCGGGCGCCCCCTCCGCGTAGGCCGCCCGCCGGACACCACTCGTAGCGCGACAGTAGCTCCTACCGTAGTACTGCACTCACCGTCTATTTACTGTTGAGTCATCTAATAAACCACTCTGTAGGCAGCTGCCTGTGTCTTCATTTACTACCTCCCACTCACTATCACTGGAATGTCTACGGAGCGACCGTAATATAATGCGCACGTCGTCAACACCGAGCGGTAAATGTTATGTGACTCTCGGTAATGACCTATTGTTTACATTTTCCGAACAAGTACGAAAATTTTAGTATTATGCATATATATAATGTTTTTATATGTTTATTTATTAGTAACAGTGACACAGATGCATATTGCAGTACTCGAAAGGATTAACAGGTCCTTTTCGTAGGCAAGTGCCAGAAAGTTCGGTGACTTTGAAGGCAGCGTATATTGGCGGCAAAAGTGCTGTTCGCTCCGTAGATATTCCTTCCCTGTCTACCAGACTATAGGACTAAGTACAGCATTACGAAATGAGTCTATCTAAGCAACACAAAATGATAGTTGAGGTACAATATACTTTTAATTTAATGGATTAGAGAAATACTACCAAATACTGAGTCAGGAAACACACATGAAAATATTGATGCAAACATAATACACAAAATATACTCAAAAGATTAAAGTCAGTAGGTATATACTTTCACATCATTAATTCAAATTTAATCCACAAGCAGTAAACAAGGCAAATGGACAAACAAATCAGGTAAGAAGTAAAAACCGAAATTACCATTAAAATTTTCATTTACGAACACAATGGACAAACATTTGTTACGTCCAGGAGACATGACGATTATATTGTGTAACACGCCCTCTACCCTTATTAATTACCTCAATTCAGTGGTGTCTTCACATGTTTCTTCAGCTGAAGCCACTCAGCGTTGATGTTGTGCCAGGTGGAACAACACTCTTCGACACAGATGTGGGTTATTAGACTGCCGCTGTAGGATGCCGAGTTGATACTATAAAACACACAAAATATTAGATCAGTTTATTATAATTTGAACACACGAAATACTTTGAAACAATCCACTGCCACAGGAATGTCATGTATACAGGGTGTTACAAAAAGGTACGGCCAAACTTTCAGGAAACATTCCTCACACACAAAGAAAGAAAATATGTTATGTGGACATGTGGCCGGAAACGCTTACTTTACATGTTAGAGGTCATTTTATTACTTCTCCTCAAATCACATTAATCAGGGAATGAAAACACACAGCAACAGAACGTACCAGCGTGACTTCAAACACTTTGTTACAGGAAATGTTCAAAATGTCCTCCGTTAGCGAGGATACATGCATCCACCCTCCGTCGCATGGAAATCCTGATGCGCTGATGCAGCCCTGGAGAATGGCGTATTGTATCACAGCCGTCCCCAATACGAGCACGAAGAGTCTCTAGTAGACAAGAGCTTTCAAATGCCCCCAGAAATGAAAGTCAAGAGAGTTGAGGTCAGGAGAGCGTGGAGGCCATGGAATTGGTCCGCCTCTACCAATCCATCGGTCACCGAATCTGTTGTTGAGAAGCGTACGAACACTTCGACTAAAATGTGCAGGAGCTCCATCGTGCATGAACCACATGTTGTGTCGTACTTGTAAAGGCACATATTGTAACAGCACAGGTAGAGTATCCCAGTATGATATCACGATAACGTGCACCATTGAGCGTAGGTGGAAGAACATGGGGCCCAATCAAGACATCACCAACAATGCCTGCCCAAACGTTCACAGAAAATCTGTGTTGATGACGTGATTGCACAATTACGTGCGGATTCTCGTCAGCCCACACATGTTGATTGTGAAAATTTACAATTTGATCACGCTGGAATGAACACTCTCCATACAGTGACGTGGTCAACGTTATCTTGTACAGCAGCAACTTCTCTGACGCTGACATTAGCGTTATCGTCAACTGCACGAAGAATTGCCTCGTCCATTGCAGGTGTCCTCGTCGTTCTAGGTCTTCCCCAGTCGCGAGTCATAGGCTGGAATGTTCCTTGCTCCCTAAGACGCCGATCAATTGCTTCGAACGTCTTCCTGTCGGGAGCTCTTCGTTCTGGAAATCTGTTTCGATACGAACGTACCGCGCCACGGCTATTGCCCCGTGCTAATCCATACATCAAATGGGCATCTGCCCACTCCGCATTTGTAAACATTGCACTGACTGCAAAACCACGTTCGTGATTAACACTAACCTGTTGATGCTACGTACTGATGTGCTTGATGCTAGTACTGTAGAGCAATGAGTCGCATGTCAACACAAGCACCGAAGTCAACATTACCTTATTTCAATTGGGCCAATTGGCGGTGAGTCGAGGAAGTACAGTACGTACTGACGAAACTAAAATGAGCTCTAACATGGAAATTAAGCGTTTCCGGACACATGTATATATAACATCTTTTCTTTACTTGCGTGTGAGGAATGTTTCCTGAAAGTTTGGCCGTACCTTTTTGTAACACCCTGTATTTGTTACAGCCACTGAATAATCACTTCTCACACGATACGGTACAAGATAATATCTCTTCTGTTAAAGTACAATTTATTATCAACTATTATGTAGAGTTGTGTCTTATCAACCCTCGCACTGCTGGCTGTAGCAAATTGATGCTGTCGTCTTCGGAGAGGGTTGCTGACTGGGCTGAGCGTCATTCCGCCTACGCCAGCGGTGGTGTGCCGATGCTAACGTCTCTCACTCGACGTTGCTTCTGGTAACGACTACGCACACTTTTGGTTCTGTAACGAGATACCGACTTTGCCTGGGCACCTCATTCTTAGGACGACACCGAATTCCTCCCACCTCTCCCCCCTCCCAAAACCTCCACACCGTCCTATGGAGGACCCGTGTCCGCATCCTGGTATCTACCTCGAAAGTGACTGGGAGCACAGGTCGAAAAACCGGCCAGAGGGTGTACGCCCGCATCCAATGACACAGATGCTGTGGCAAAGACGGCGGCGACTTCAGCGAAGGCGACGGCGCTGTCAGTGGCGGCTGTCCATCTCCGTGGTCACCACCCTCGACAGTGCCGGTCGCACTGGCGGAGAGGCTGCTGCTCTGGACCACAGCGGTGTGCTCGGTTTGTGTGCAGCCGAATCACTGGCGCCGCAGCTGGTTCCGGTGATGTCGATGCAGCCCGGCGGAACCTTGAACGTTCTAAAATGAACGTCCTAAAACTTTTGTGATGACACCTTGCTCCCAACGCTGTTTCTAGCCAAAAAGTTGATATAAGACTTCACCCTGAAACATTGTCTGACCTTGCGCTACAAAGTGTTTCCGTGCCAGCTGCAGAAGATGCAACAGGGTATGCTGGCGACGACAGTGTAACAATTCTGCCGGAGACTTCCTGTCATATGGCAAGGTGCAGTAGAACGAAAGAAAACTCTTTAAGGCTTGCTCCATTGTGTGCAAGCAATAGAGATTCCCCATGTGGCTTCTGAACGTTCGAATGAAGCATTCAGCTACACTGTCAGACTGAGGGTGATAAATTGCAGTGGTTACACGCTTTATTCTGTTGGTTGCTCAACACTGTCGAAAATCGGCTCGTGTGAATCATGCTCTGTTGTCAAAGACAAGGACCTCAGGAAGACCTTCGAGACAAAAAATAGAAGACAAACCCGGTACTGTGCTAGTAGTAGTCAAATGTTCAAACGTGTGTGAATTCCTAAGGGACCAAACTGTTGAGGTCATCGGTCCCTGGACTTACGCCGGCCGCGGTGGTCTAGCGGTTCTGGCGCTGCAGTCTGGAACCGCGGGACTGCTACGGTCGCAGGTTCGAATCCTGCCTCGGGCATGGGTGTGTGTGATGTTCTTAGATTAGTTAGGTTTAAGTAGTTCTAAGTTATAGGGGACTTATGACCTAAGATGTTGAGTCCCATAGTGCTCAGAGCCATTTGAGCCTGGACTTACACACTACTTAAACTAATTTAAACTAACTTACGGTAATAACAACACAAACACCCATGCTCGATGGAGGAGTCGAACATCCGGCGGGATGGGCCGCGCGATCCGTGACATGGCGCCTACGACCACGCGGCCAATCCGCGCGGCTGTGCTAACGCTAGTAGGAGATGTCATAGCGACAACAAAAGAAAGTTTACTGTACATGTCTACCGCCAACAACCGTCGCGTGTTCCTGAATGGACCTACAAAATCAATATGGATGCGGTGCCACGGTCCAGACAGATCTGGCCACTCAAAAAACCGATGCTGCGGAGCTGACTGATGTTCTACAGATACCTCGCAAGGAGAGGTCATTTACTCACACTTCCCGTCAACGCCCTGCCAAGTACAATGACGTCGGGCGAGTTTATTTGTGCGGCCTACGTCAAAGTGACCTCGATACAACAAAGACAAAGCTTTCTGCTAGAGTGAATGAGGAATCGCAATCCGTGTATCGTCATTCTCTACATGCAACAACTGAACACCTGACTGCATGGATCGTGGACAGTACGTCACAATGCGAGAAATGGAGACGCGCCACTAGGTGCGGAATTTCTTTTTAACTACACAGCTACCTGTAGCGCATATATTGCTAAACCACCTGAAGAGCTGGGTCAGAAGCGGTTGCTCTGATAGTACAGAGAGGTATATTTTGAAGGATTGCAAAATACTGAGAATCGCTCTGATAACATGATTCCTCAAACGAATCAAACTCTGTGTCAGTACCAACCGATAACCGGGACAAGTCAGCATTCGAATGTTGTGCAGTGGCTCTGTAGAACAACTCATACTGATAATTATATAATATTAGAGCCCAACGTTACAATTCTTACGCTGTCCATGGTGGGATAGGTTTGGAAAGATTTAACGAAGTTGTAAAGGCTGACACTCTGTAATCAAATACAGCTTACTACCACACAAGTATTGGTGTAACTTTTTAAGACGTTTGTAATGGCTAGAGTCTCTTTCAAGTTGACTATAATTTCACTACGCTTTATTCAGAGTTATCAACTCAAAAGCAATAGCTCGCTCGGATGAACCAATTCTATGGAAGAGCAAAGATACAATTCCGTTAGAAAATGCATTCACAGCAAACACAAGAGGCTTAGCTGAAACAAAATTGATTAGACAACGCGACTTAACAATGTGTTCTTTAACCGCTGAAATGCCTGCTGAAATTCTTGGGACTACACAAAGAGAAAATCTTTCTGGCGCAGTCGGCTCATCGGAGTAGCAATACGGACAGAGTTTGTAATAAATTTAATGTGACAGCTTGGAGCTGTTTCATCTTTATTGCAGAAAAGTGCGAATTAGCAGGGTGAATGCCCCAAGCATTAAAAACACGTCCTAAATATTCAAGTTCTTCTTGGAAGAAGAAGCACTTTTCCTTGCAATTTAAGCCAGCTGCAGACAGAACTTGAGACAAGCAGCCTAAATTTGCAAGATGTTTAGGATGCATACGACCTGTGCAAACAATATCGTCCAAATAGCTTGTACAAGAAGGGACTTTTTGTGTTAAGTGTTACAGGAACAGTTGAAAAGCAGCAGGAGGTGAGGTACTTCCAAATGGTAGTCTCTGAAACTGGAACAGTCCCAGGGTAGTGATGATCATAAAATATTGCATGGACTGTTCGTCCAGCGGTAGCTATTAGTATGTATCTTGTAAATCAATCACGGGAAAGTATCTGCCCTGTCCCAAATTGTCCTTTAATTCCTCCGGACATGGGAGAGGAAATGAATATACGACAATATGTTGGTTTACTGTGAGTTTAAAATCGACACACAGACGTAAACCTTCTGATGGCTTTTTGAGAACAACCGAAGGTGATGCCCACTGACTTACAGAAATAGGTTGTAGAGCCCCATTGTCTTTCCATCGTTGCAGCTCCTAAGCAGTTTGCTAACGAACTACATGGGAGGGCGCTTTACGCGAAAAAATTGTACTACGCATTGTCTTTGACAGTAATGTGCGTTTCAAAATCTGTAGCCCTTCCTAAACCTGTTTCAAACTGTTCACTGTACTTATTACGTAAGTCAGAATAATTTATAGGAGGCACTGAAACACTGATTTGTAACACATTGTCCTGTATGTACAGATTGAACAAATCATGCAAATCTAAACCAAAAATGTTTGCACTGTTCCTAGAACTGAGTACATAAAATCAAACACATTTTGTAACATCACGCCAAGTACTGGTACTTTGTGTCCTTTGTATGCAGACAAAACAAAACTAGGCCTCTGCAGCCATGTGCTACTGATCCTTTCATGTATGTCTCTATTGATATGAGTCTCTATTGATATGAGAAACACATGCACTTTTGTCTAACTAAAGTTGAATTGCAGTTTGAGCCATTCTTAAATGGACAAAAAGTTTGTTCACAGCAGAAGTTTTCTGCGACATGTAAATGTCAGCCTTCGCTTGTACTGGCTCTAATGTCAATGCCGACACAACATCACTTCCTCAAAGCTTTGGTGAAACCGTGCGCCAGTCCAGTGTGTGCCCTGTATGCCTCGTAAACACTCTGTTTTCTGTGAGCGTGCCTACTACGCCGGACACATCGTGCATCACGACAAGGACGAGAGGACTTCCTCACTGTATTCCATAGTACGCCTCACGTGCCACAAGACTGAAAGTTTTTACCTTTACATTTACTGTTATCAGAGCCCTACTTTTATTCACTTTAACAGTAGCACGAATTTTATACTGATTTCCTTGTGGATTTTTAACAACAGAAATAGACAGAGCCTAAAAATCAACTTCAGTTGTATCCACAATAGTTTGAGATTCCACAATAGACAAAACTACTTCAGACCGGTATATGGCAGTTTTAGAAGAGCAGCGTGAATGCATCCATCTGACACATTTTGCGTGACTGCATCGTATAACAGAGCATCAGTCTGAGTCCATAAGAAACGCTTAAATCTGCAATGTTTTTTTAGCCCCCAAAGTTTGGCAATCCACCGTTTCAAAGTATGTGGAAGCTGCTCCTCTAGTCTAAAAGGTTTAAATCTCACTGCAGCGACATGAACCCGAGTATCAAAATGGTCACCTAGAAGCCGAACAAATTCGTTGTAACTAATATCTTCTGGCCGAGTATTTGGATATAGTTTTAAACATGGACATTACACGTTGGTTCCGACTATTGGAAGGAAAAAAAAAAGCCATGCGCGCCGTACCTGTAACGTTGTAAGCGGCTAAGTCGGCTTCCATTGTGACCAGTCCTCCACTTTACTACTGAGCTGACGAACTCTGCGTGCAGCAAGCGCTTGTGGTGCTGCTTGTACACAGATCAGCAGTCGTTCAATCTGCTGCGCCTCAAACTAAACAACTTCGCTTAGAAACGTTTCCCGTACATGCTCACACATGGTTAAAGAATTTATAGGACACATAAAAATATAGAAACAGTATTTTGGACGCTATGAAAAGCCTCCAGGCTCGTCGACATTTGTTGAGCAGGACCAAATAACACTCGTCGGCACAGTGGTGGGTTCCCAGCTTACTTCTGCAGGAAGTCGAGTAGACACTACACATATAAAATATTAGATCACTTTATTACAACTTAACCAAGTCGGAATACTTTGAAACAGTCCAGTGCCACAGGATGTCATGTATATTTGCTACTGTCACTGAACACTCACTCATCACTTGATACAGTACAAAATAATAGTCTCTAATCTTGAAGTACGATGGGCTATCTGTTGTGACTTGGGAAGACAGACAAGCCACTATGATTGGTAGCCGAAAGGCACGCTTTAAGCTCACACAGGCTGGCGTGAGGTCTGGAACATTTAAGGGAATTTATAGTAGCAAAAATAGTTCGTAGCTTCTGGAATACTTAACTTTAATCCATAATTGGTGAACATCGGACTGACGATACATGCATCACAAGATAAATAGCGAATGACAATGGCGCCTTGCTAGGTCGTAGCAATTGACGTAGCTGAAGGCTATGCTAACTATCGTCTCGGCAAATGAGAGCGTAATTTGTCAGTGAACCATCTCTAGCAAAGTCGGCTGTACAACTGGGGCGAGTGCTAGCAAGTCTCTCTAGACCTGCCGTGTGGCGGCGCTCGGTCTGCAATCACTGATAGTGGCGACACGCCGGTTAGCAAGTGTGGTGTCTGGCGGTGACACCACACTATCAACTAATACGCAGAATGCTGTCTAATACAACTCTCGCACTGCTCCCTGTAGGGAGTCGATGCTGTCGTCTTCGGCGATGAGTGCAGACTGGGCTGAGCAGCACTCCACTCTGCCATAAGCAAGCCTGTGCCAGCAGTGGCGTATAAAAACTTTTGAGTCTGTGTCTACGCCAACATCTGTCATTCGTCCTTGCAACTGGCAGCGACTTGCTTGTGGTTCCGTCGCGAGATACCAACCTTGCCGTGGCACCTCATTCTTCGGACGACACCACAGTCGATTAGATTCCGCAGAGCAACCAAATGTTCTATTAAAACCTCATAACATTGTATCACCTCCTCCAGAGAAACTATAACATGCGGTTGGTGTATACAATGGAGAGTTGTTGTTGTTGATGATGATGATGAGGAGGAGGAGGAGGAGGAGGAGGATGAGAAGGAGGAACACACTATAACTGTATAGGTCTAATGTAAGCGGAGCTGGTTGACGACTCACGAAAATATGGATAGGCCAGACACCCCGGAAACATTTACCTATCAGTTTGGATACAATTTCAGACGAGAGAAAAACTTTTACAATTCGTATGGTATTCGTCCCCTTATCACTTAAAAAACAGAGCTGAGGGCAGATCACCGACTATGCGTAATACTTATCACCCCCTCCCCTTTCCTAAACTTGCGTGAGAACGTGACAAACGTTCAGAAGAAATGAAGTATTGAAGGCTGTATGCGCTTAGGAGTACAAACCTCTTTAATAATAGGAAACTATGCGACATAGGACAAGGCCTTATTAAGGTGAGGATTAAAATAACTTTGTCTTACCTAAGTAAACGATAAAGTAGGCCACAGAGAGACTGGATTTTATTACCGACAGTACGAAGTTCGGATATATCCAACGATCGAAATCCTCAAACTGACATTCTATTTGTCTATTTATTCCTGATCGCTGAGCTCACAAGTTCTAAACCGTTAAAATCCAGCGTCAGTCAGGTATTTTCGAGCCATTGGTGTTTACGTCCACTGCCAACGTTATAGGTCTAATAGCATTATAGTAGTGTTGTAGAACTGTAGTAGTCATTAAATTACGTACAACCACATCTACATACATACTCCGCAAGTCACTATATGGTCCGTTGCGTACCACTAGGTAGAATTGTTCTGCAGTCAGCTTCAAATACCGGTTCTCTAAATTTTCTCAGCAGTTTTCCACGAATAGAACGCCGCCTTCCCATCTGAGTTCCCGAATCATGTCCGCAATACTTGCGTATTGCGAACCTACCGATAACAAATCTAGCATCCCATCTCTGGATTGCTTCGATGTCTTCCTTTAATCCACGCAGGTGTGGATCCCAAACATTCGAACAGTACTCAAGAATGGATTGTAGTAGCGTCCTATATACTGTTGCTTTTACAGATGACCTATACTTTACTAAAATTCTGCCAATAAAGCGAAGACCATCCGCCTTCTGTACTACAACCGTTACATGCTCGTTCCATTTCGTATCGTTTTGTAACGTTACGCCTAGATACAGGTGATGAATGTTGTGTTGCGCTATCGGACTTAACTGTTCAAACTTATAATGGGGTGATTGGCGATTCCGGCCCATCGCGGGATGCACTTAAGCTTCTTAGAGGAGGTTAGAATATGAAATGATGTGAGAAAGATATTACTGGGGACTGCTTTCGAGAACAGTTTCAAAATTTGTAGCAGTAAATAACATTCACGAAAAGTAACATGTCAATAATGCACCATCGCAAAACATTTAAGCATTCTGTACTTCCTTAGGGCACTTCTACTCTTTATTGATTGGTTGATTTTGGGGAGAGGACCAAACAGCAAGGTCATCGATCCCATCGGATGAAAGAAGGATTGGGAAGGAAATCGGCCGTGTCCTTTCAAAGGAACCATCCTGGCATTTGCCTGAAATGATTTAGGGAAATAAAGAAAACATAAATCAGGAGGGCCGGAAGCGGGTTTGAACCGTCGTCTTCGCGAATAAGAGTCTAGTGCGCTAACCACTGCGCCATCACGCTCAGTCTGTTTATTAGACATACAGCACTAGTGTAGTAGCAAGTTAGGTAAATAAACTTCCTGGCAGATTAAAAATGTGTGCTGGACCGAACCTCGAACTCGGGACCGACACAATTTTAACCTGCCAGGAAGTTTCATATCAGCGCACACTCCGCTGCAGACTGAAAATCTAATTCTGAAAGTTAGGTAAAACTTGCTCCCCACAATGCCCCTCTCATCCATTCAGTGTGTACAGGGTGGAGACTGTGCTTCCACAGTGCCCTACACAACCGTCTGTAAGCTGTCAGGGAAAGTTCGACGAATAGAATGATTCTTCGCATTAACAGCAAGTTTACTAGTGAACAGTGCATCGTACCACAGATTCTACCGCACAGACATCCAAAAAGCACAGGAACGTGTTCTTGGAGATCACAGTTTCCTAGTATCAAAGCACTCAGCAAACAATCCTGAACATCATCTCCAAATCATCTTGTACGCACAGAGTATCAAAACATCGATAGTGGTTAGAAGGTGGAGTGGGACTATACAGTGTTATTCGCAAGTACCTCAGGGGTTTCGGAAGACGACTGTGCGAAATCTATGGGACATACAGAAAAAGGACACGTATTATTAGTCGATAGAACATCCTTTGAAGTTTTGATTCGTCATGGTATAATTGTAGAGCGCACCACTATGGGGCAGACATTTCAGAACATGTACACAAATGAACCACTACGTAATGTAGCAATGAATGAGTTCGCGCCTTCAGATAGGCAACCCAACGAACAGATTTCAAAAGTTGCCTGCTCTCGTTGCATCATCCCCGGCAGTTGCAACTTCAATGAACTGCACACACTCGCTCTTTCTCCCGTATTCACTTTTTCCTTGTCACAAACTGTGCCCATATTGAGCATCTGAGATGTGAGTTAAAAACTTGGAGAAATGTTCTATCCACTGATATGTCTGTTTTCTATATGTCTTGTAGTTTTTGGGTAGCATCTTCTGAAATTTGAAATCCCGGAGTAATTTAAAATAAACTTATATACTGGATGAATCAAAAAGGACTTTACAACTTTGAAATGATGCAGGAATTTATTGAGATAATTTATAGAATCGATAGATGTGTCATTTTGTACCAAATAACCTCAAGTTTGATTCACGTAGTGCATCAGTATCCCATTCGGCCACCAGGAGCGCCACAGTAGTACACAGTAGAGATGGGAAAACTGAAACACGTAACTGTTTCGAAACAAATGAAACAGTACAATGTAATGTTTCGATGCGATGTTTCGAAACAGTGAAACTGTTTGTGTTTTGTAATCTAATAAACCTACACATTTTATCATCTTTAATGTCTACTGTATAAGTATGTCCATATAAACACAAATGAGGTGCGAGAGCGCTAATCATATCGCAGAAAGTATGAAATTATCACTTAGGCGTCTTGGAAGTTTCGTATTTCCTGCAGCAAATGCGCTGCTTTCGCGTCGTATGACTTCCATAGTTTTCAATTGACTGAGGACAGCCATAGCTGAAGACAGAAGAACCACCACGAACGGATCTGGAGATGGGAGCAAACTGCAGAAACAACGGCTATGCTACTGGGATTCCCACACTCCGTTAGTATGGGTAGTATACCCATCCTGCTAATTTCCATGCACACAAAGGGAATCATTGTGGATAATAGGCACAGTGACTACAGACTCACAAATAACGCCAAATAATTGGAAAAAATAACAAAATATAACAGAAAAAAATTTTGTCTTTCAAGATGTTTCGAACCGTTACTATAAATTCACCATGCTTCCCAGCCCTTCCCGTTCACTATTACACTATCAGTGATATGTCAAACAGATTGCTTGCAATTATACCTACATAAAATTTATGTATATGTCTAATAACTGTCACTCTACGCCTTTTTTTATTCAAAATGTTGTAGGCTTACAAAGTGTAATTTAACTGAATGATTTTCACATATTTATTACTTTGGATGTGAATAGTATGTGTTGTTTTATTGTTTGGTTAGTGTTTATAAAGCAGATGTTATGCAATTTCGGAATAGGACAGTCAGCTAGAAACGAAGCTTTATTTTCGGGTATCTTAAGCTACATGCTATTGCTTGCCAAAAAGATTTCGACACTCTTGAAAGTGTTTCATGAAGTGGTATGTTGTATTTCAGTACCTGTACCGAACCCGAATCTGGTCCTACACAGAGCGGAATGAAACATCACTGTTTCGATACAATTAGTCCGTTCCAAGCACAGGTGGACTGAAACAGCCTTATTTTGAAACAATGATACAGTTTCTGTGTCTGGTTCGAGATCGAATCTGGTCCGGTTATCCGAGACAGGGGCGGAATGAAACACCACTGTTTCGAAACAGTGAACCACAGCAGTTCCGAAACACTGAAACAGTTCCACGTATCGATACACTGTATCGAAACATAGAAACAGTGGCCAAGTCTAGTACACAGTAAAAATGGCTACTTTCACTGCTGAGGAGCGTCATCGCTGTGTGTTTTGGTTTCATGAAACGAACTCTGCAGCGACTCTTTGGCGTAACTTTCACACCGAATACGCTAAAGAACCTCCAAGCAGGCCTACAATTTACTATTGGCACAAGAAGTTTATTGAGATTGGTTGTCCACAGCGACATGGTAAATCACCAGGTCGCTCGCGTGTTGGATATTATGTTGAACACTTTAGGGAGAGCTTTGCCCACAGTCCACAAAAATCAACGCGGCGTGCGTCTCACGAGACTGGCATTCCACAAAAGACTTATTGGCAAGTACTGTGTAGACGTTTACACTTGAAACCATACAGATTCACAATGGCACAGCACATCAGTGACGCAGATGAGTTGCTCGTGGAGAATCTGTGCGGAAATGTTGCATCGGATAGAGGACGCCGAGACATTCCTGAACATAATAATCTTCAGCAATGAATCAACATTTTATATCACTGGCATGTTAAACACCCACAACTGCAGAATATGGGGCAGCGAAAATCCACATGCAACCCTGGAACACGTTCGTGACAGTCCCAAACTTAATGTGTTTTGTGCCCTTAGTAAATTGACAGTGTACTGCCCTTTCTTCTTCATGGAGCAAACTGTCATTGGTCTTATGTATTCGATATGCTTGAAAACTTCGTAATTCCACAGGTCGATGAAAATGACCGAGCTAGGATGGTTTACTATCAGCAGGACGGTTAGCGGCTGATATATTCTTTCCTTCGGCGTATATCTTGCGAAAAGACCGTCGAGGTAGAATTAGAAAGATTAGAGATCAGTCTCTGGCTGATCAAAAACCGTTATTCACATGGCACCCGAAGCAACTGGAACAGGAAAGGGCAATGAGACAGTGATACACAAATTGTGGCTTGCGAAGTATAGATGTAGATGGAGATGTGGGTGATACGGGCTACTGACATTTCACCTAACACATCGACGCTGCATCAAGATCACCAGAGCATATACCTCTAGACTATTTTCTTTGAAGTATTTCGGAACGTCTGCTGGATTTTACTCTTCAAACATAACATGAGAACATTGCACGAATCTCGCTTCCAGCTGATAACTGAAGTACCCAGTGTGGTGTCACCGCCAGACACCACACTTGCTAGGTGGTAGCCTTTAAATCGGCCGCGGTCCGCTAGTATACGTCGGACCCGCGTGTCGCCACTGTCAGTAATTGCAGACCGAGCGCCGCCACACGGCAGGTCTAGAGACAGATCCTAGCACTCAGCCCAGTTGTACAGCCGACTTTGCAAGGAACGGTTCACTGACAACTACGCTCTCATTTGCCGAGACGATAGTTAGCATAGCATTCAGCTACATTTGCTACGACCTAGCAAGGCGCCGTATTCAATTTATATTGAGATTCTATTAATGTATCATCAAGAGCGATGTTCTACAAATGTGGATTAAAGTTAAGTATTCCAGAAGCTACGTACTTTTCTTTATAGCATTCATTACGTATCCTGTTTCAGACCTCACGCCAGCCTGCGTGAGTTTAAGCGCGTGCCTTTCGGCTTCCTCTCATTGTGTCTAGGCTGTCTTGTCTAGACACAACACCCAGCACCTAACCGCGCTTATTTAGTCATGTGCGTACACCTTTGTATCGTCGATTTACGCTCTATAGATAAGTAGGATGTCCAAAATTTGAACACATTTCATGACTTACGGATTTGCGTGCTGTTCCTATTCATATTCTTGACGAAATGGCGCAACCATAAATCACCACGCCAGGATCATTCTCAAACTTCGACAATCAATCCTCCACCACAACGCTCAAAACAAGCATCTCTGAACAAGAGTCACTCACTGAAAACAGTTCATAATATTATTTCGAACAACGTACCAAAATTTATTAAAGCTGTCCGCATACATCCTGCATACATACACATAATGAACGGTTACTATTAAACACTGTTCCGTCTCATCGTTTGCTTAGATAAAGGCGATCCCAAAAGCTGCGGTAATGTGATTTCATTTACTTTCAGCATATGAGTTAATGTTTCACATCTGTGTTCACTAATACTACATCTACATCCAGACTGCGCAAGCCACCTGACGGTGTGTGGTGGAGGGTACCTTGAGTACCTCTATCTGTTCTCCCTTCTATTCCCCAGTCTCGTATTGTTCGGTATGCCTCTGTGTAGGCTCTAATCTCTCCGATTTTATCCTCTTCGCGAGATATACGTAGGTGGGAGCAATATACTGCTTGACTCCTCGGTGAAGGTATGTTCTCGGAACTTAAACAAAAGCCCGTACCGAGCTACTGAGAGTCTCTCCTGCAGAGTCTTCCACTGGAGTTTATCTATCATCTCCGTAACGCTTTCGCGATTACTAAATGATCCTGTAACGAAGCGGGCTGATCTCCGTTGGATCTTCTCTATCTCTTCTATCAACTCTATCTGGTACGGATCCCACACCAGTGAGCAGTATTCAAGCAGTGGGCGAACAAGTGTACTGTAACCCACTTCCTTTGTTTTCGGGCTGCATTTCCTTAGGATTCTTCCAATGAATCTCAGTCTGGCATCTGCTTTACCGACGATTAATTTTATATGGTCATTCCATTTTAATTCACTCCTAATGCGTACTCCCAGATAATTTATGGAATTAACTGCTTCCAGTTGCTGACCTGCTATATTGTAGCTAAATGATAAGGGATCTTTCTTTCTATGTATTCGCAGCACATTACACTTGTCTACATTGAGATTCAATTGCCATTCCCTGCACCATGCGTCAATTCGCTGCAGATCCTCCAGCACTTCAGTACAATTTTCCATTGTTACAACCTCTCGATATACCACAGCATCGTCCGCAAAAAGCCTCAGTGAACTTCCGATGTCATCCACAAGGTCATTTATGTATATTGTGAATAGCAACGGTCCCACGACACTCCCCTGCGGCACACCTGGAATCACTCTTACTTCGGAAGACTTCTCTCCATTGAGAATGACATGCTGCGTTCTGTCATCTAGGAGCTCTTCAATCCAATCACACAATTGGTCTGATTGTCCATATGCTCTTACTTTGTTCATTAAACAACTGTGGGGAAGTGCATCAAATCCCTTGCGAAAGTCAAGGACATGGCATCTACCTGGGAACCCGTGTCTATGGCCCTATGAGTGTCGTGGACGAATAGCGCGAGCTGGGTTTCACACGATCGTCTTTTTCGAAACCCTGCTTATTCCTACAGAGTAGATTTCTAGTCTCCAGATAAGTCATGATACTCGAACATAATACGTGTTCCAAAATTCTACAACTGATCGACGTTAGAAATATAGGTCTATAGTTCTGCTCATGTGCTCCACGTCCCTTCTTGAAAACGGGGATGACTTGTGCCCTTTTCCGATCTTTTGGAACGCTACGCTGTTCTAGAGACCTACGGAACACCACTGCAAGAAGGTAGGGGGGGGGGGGGGGGGCAGGTTCCTTCACGTACTCTGGGTAAAATCAAACTGGTATCCCATCAGGTCCAGCGGCCATTCCTCTTTTGAGCGATTTCAATTGTTTTTCTATCCCTCTGTCATCTATTTCTACATCTACCATTTTGTCATCTGTGCAACAATCTAGAGAAGGAACTACAGTGCAGTCTTCCTCTGTGAAACAGCTTTGGAAAAAGACATCTAGTATATCGGCCTTTAATCTGTCATCCTCTGTTTCAGTACCATTTTGGTCACAGAGTATCTGGACATTTTGTTTTGATCCACCTACCGCTTTGACATAAGACCAAACTTTCTTAGGATTTTCTGCCAAGTCAGTACATAGAACTTTACTTTCGAATTCGTTTAACGCTGCTCGCATAGCCCGCCTCACACTACATTTCGCTTCGTGTAGTATTTGTTTGTCTGCAAGGCTTTGGCTATGTTTATATTTGCTGTGAAGTTCCTTTTGCTTCCGTAGCAGTTTTCTAACTCGGTTGTTGTACCACCGTGGCTCTTTTACATCTCTTATGATCTTGCTTGGCACATACTCATCTAATGCATATTGTACGATGGCTTTGAACTTTGTCCACTGATCCTCAACACTATCTGTACTTGAGATAAGACTTTTGTGTTGAGCCGTCAAGTACTCTGAAATCTGATTTTTGTCACTTTTGCTAAACAGAAAATTCTTCCTACCTTTTTTAATATTTCTATTTACGGCTGAAATCATCGATGCCGTAACCGCTTTATGATCGCTGATTCCCTGTTCAGCGTTAGCTGTTTCAAATAGTTCGGGTCTGTTTGTCACAATAAGGTCCAATACGTTATCGTTACGAGTCTGTTCTCTGTTTAAGTGCTCAAGGTAGTTTTCAGATAACGCACTAAAAATTTTCACTGGGTTCATTGTCCCTGCCACCCGTTATAAACGCTTGAGTCTCCCAGTCAATGTCTGGTAAATTAAAATCTCCACCCAAAACTATAACACGGTCGGGAAATCTGCTCGAAATAATTTCTAAATTATCCTTCAGGTGTTCTACCACAACAGCTACTGAGCCAGGGGGCCTATAGAGACATCCAATTACCATGTTTGAGCCTGCTTTAACCGTGACCTTCACACAAATTATTTCACATTTCGGATCTCCGTCAATTTCCTTCGATACTATTGCACTTCTTATCGCTATAAACACGCCTCCCCCTTCACTGTCCAGCCTGTCTCTGCGGTATACATTCCAATCTGAGTTTAGAATTTCATTACTGTTTACCTCTGGTTTCAGCCAACTTTCTGTCCCTAGTAGTATGTGGGCATTGTGACCGTTTATTAATGAGAGCAGTTCTGGGACCTTTCTATAGACGCTCCTGCAGTTTACTATTACCATATTAATATTGTCATTCCCTGTTGCGTTTTGCCTACTGCTACCTTGTCGCGTCTCAGGAGGCGTCTTGTCGGGCCTAGGGAGGGAATTCTCTAACCTAAAAAACCCGCATGTGCACTCCACACGTACTCCGCTACCCTTGTAACCGCTTCCTGCGTGTAGTGCACTCCTAACCTATTCAAGGGGACACTACATTTCTCCACGCGATAGCGGAGGTGGAAAAATTTGCACCCCAGATCTCCGCAGAATCGTCTGAGCCTCTGGTTTAAGCCTTCCACTCGGCTCCAAACCAGAGGACCGCGACCGGTTCTGGGAACGACACTAGAAATAGTTAGCTCAAATTCCACCCCGCGAGCGAGGCTTTCCGCCTTCACCAACTCCGCCAGCCGCCTGTATGAACTGAGGATGACCTCTGAACCCAGACGGCAGGAGTCATTGGTGCCGACATGAGCAACAATTTGCAGTCGGGTGCGCCCAGTGCTCTCTATCGCCGCCGGCAGGGCCTCTTCCACATCTCGGATGAGACCCCCCGGCAAGCAGACAGAGTGAACACTGGCCTTCTTCCCCGACCTTTCCGCTATTTCCCTAAGGGGCTCCATCACCCTCCTAACATTGGAGCTCCCAGTCACTAATAAACGCCTCCTCCCGTGTGCCTGCTCGGACCTTGCTGAAGGAGCGGCCACATGTCCACTCACAGGCAGAGCGGGCGATGCCACTCGGCCAGCCTCCACATTGACCCTCCGCCTCGTGCGACGCGAACGCCGTTGAACCCGCCACTCCCCTTGGGGAGAGGGAGGCCCAACTGTGCCCGGTACCCGCGAAGATGTCTCGACAGCAGGGACAGTGGGTGAAGCATGTAACACCTGGGATGTACCATGCGACACACCAGACTCCCCACTGCCGCTACACTCCGAGGCAGCAGCCTGAAGACGGCTGACCGCGGCCATCAGCACGTTCAGCTCTTCGCGAACAGTGACCAGCTCCTCCTGCGTCCGTACACAGCAGTCACTCATCCTATCCATGCTAATAAATCAACAATTTACTGTAGAGAGTTAAGTAATCAACTTTTAACTAGACTGCTATATCACTAAAGGCGGCTGATAGCTGACTAAACTGTGGTTACTAGACGCTTCTTGTTGGAAACAATGAAAATAAGCACTAACTGTCTCTGGACTGTATTCAAAACAAAATCTATGGAACACTATTACTAGTACTGGAAAATTAAAGCATCCTAAAAGCAAAGATACACGGAAAAAGAAGTGACAAGTAAGAACAACACCGTTAATAATTAAATTTACGTAGCTTGCTGCACAGGAGATGTGAAGCAGATACTCGAAGACCTACACACCGTGGAGGATGTTCCACTTACGGCTGCAATACGAAAAGCAGAGTGACAAACAAATCAATAAACGCATAAATATCGACTGCCTCCTAACTTAACACAAACAACAGAGCACTAGTAAGAAACAATAAGCAATGCCCACAGCAGTGAACGATAAGGAACTTCAGTGAAAGCTTTACCAATATAGAATCCATAAAATACTAGGCACGATAAGGTAGAGAAAACAATGTGTTAATCTTGGAAGTACTGTCCATCAGTAATGTGACGGACTACAAACACAATAACTGTGAACGACATGTGACACTATGGAGTGAACAAAACCATTTCAGTTTTAAGGAAACTTACGAGAACACGACGTTAAGATATCTTTAAACATTACAATGTAACAACTAGTAGCGCGCAGTTATATCTCTCATATAAAAGCATTCACAGTTCTTTGTATTTCTCTATTTTTCCTGATATCAAACACGTATTACAATGAGGACACTGGAGAATTATTGTCAAGATACGAGGTATTGTTGAGGTGTCAAGCATATTATCCATAGTAACAAATCGATGCATAAAATCAGTTCGCTTTTAATTGAAACAGCGCAAAATGCTACTGAGACGTTCCTTTTCGATCTGCTTTTGGCATACACTTCGCGAATCCAACTTCTATCTTGCGCAAAGGACTCTCTTAATTAACTGTTCGTGTACAACGCATCGTACTCTTTCTTCTCATCGACCGATGGCGTTAGCTATTTCACACACTTTTAACCTCCGCTCTGTCCGCCTCCGTAGCTGACTGCCATACAAGGAAGCTGGATTCAATTCCCGGTAATGGCAGGGATTCTTCCTCGGTGAGGGACTGTACAGGCTGCACTCAGCCTCCTGATCCTAACTGAGGAGCTACTCCGCCGATGAGTACCAGTTCCAACGTGTGCTGCCCACAAACCCCTCCATGCCTCTTCCCGTGACGTCGCTGGCATGGGCATATTCTCAGTTCGAATTCAACAAACTTTCTTGAGGTTGAGGAGCTTATGTCCACGAATCAGTACGGTTTTAGAAGGCATTGCTCGTGCGAAACCCAGCTTGCCCTTTTCTCACATTATATACTGGCAGTTTCCATTTCTAAATATCCGGAAAGCGTTTGACACGGTGCTCCCATTGCAGGTTGTTAACGAGGATATGAGCATATGGAATAAGTTCACAGATATGTGAGAGGTTCGAAGACTCCTTAAATAATAGGACCCAGTATCTTGTCCTCGACGGCGAATGTTCATCAAAGACAAGGACATCGTCAGGAGTGCCCCAGGGAAGTGTGACAGGACTGCTGTTGCTCTCTATAGAAATACACGATTTGGCGGACAGGGTGGGCAGCACTCTGAGGTTGTCTGCTGATTATGCCGTGGTGTACGGTAAGGAGTCTACATCTACATCTACATCTACATCCATACTCCGCAAGCCACCCGACGGTGTGTGGCGGAGGGTATCTTGAGTACCTCTATCGGTTCCACCCTTCTATTCCAGTCTCGTATTGTTCGTGGAAAGAAGGATTGTCGGTATGCCTCTGTGTGGGCTCTAATCTCTCTGATTTTATTCTCATGGTCTCTTCGAGAGATACACGTAGGAGGGAGCAATATACTGCTTGACTCATCGGTGAAGGTATGTTCTCGAAACTTAAACAAAAGCTCGTACCGAGCTACTGAACGTCTCTCCTGCAGAGTCTTCCACTGGAGTTTATCTATCATCTTCGTAACGATTTCGCGATTACTAAATGATTCTGTAACGAAGCGGGCTGATCTCCGTTGGATCTTCTCTCTCTCTTCTATCAACTCTATCTGGTACGGATCCCACACCGGTGAGCAGTATTCAAGCAGTGGGCGAACAGGTGTACTGTAACCTACTTCCTTTGTTTTCGGGCTGCATTTCCTTAGGATTCTTCCAATGAATCTCAGTCTGGCATTTGCTTTACCGACGATTAATTTTATATGTTCATTCCATTTTAATTCACTCCTAATGCGTACTCCCAGATAATTTATGGAATTAACTGCTTCCAGTTGCTGACCTGCTATATTGTAGCTAAATGATAAGGGATCTTTCTTTCTATGTATTCGCAGCACATTACACTTGTCTACATTGAGATTCAATTGCCATTCCCTGCACCATGCGTCAATTCGCTGCAGATCGTCCAGCACTTCAGTACAATTTTCCATTGTTACAACCTCTCGATATACCACAGCATCGTCCGCAAAAAGCCTCAGTGAACTTCCGATGTCATCCACAAGGTCATTTATGTAAACTGTGAATAGCAACGGTCCTACGACACTCCCCTGCGGCACACCTGAAATCACTCTTACTTCGGAAGACTTCTCTCCATTGAGAATGACATGCTGCGTTCTGTTATCTAGGAACTCTTCAATCCAATCACACAATTGGTCTGATAGTCCATATGCTCTTACTTTGTTCATTAAACGACTGTGGGGAACTGCATAGAACGCCTTGCGGAAGTCAAGAAACACGGCATCTTGCTGGGAACCCGTGTCTATGGCCCTCTGAGTCTCGTGGACGAATAGCGCGAGCTGGGTTTCACACGATCGTCTTTTTAGAAACCCATGCTGATTCCTACAGAGTAGATTTCTAGCCTCCAGAAAATTCATTATACTCGAACACAATACGTGTTCCAAAATTCTACAACTGATCGACGTTAGAGATATAGGTCTATAGTTCTGCACATGTGTTCCACGTCCCTTCTTGAAAACGGGGATATCCTGTGCCCCTTTCCAATCCTTTGGAACGCTACGCTCTTCTAGAGACCTACAGAACACCGCTGCAAGAAAGGGGGCAAGTTCCTTCGCGTACTCTGTGTAAAATCGAACTTGTACCCCATCAGGTCCAGCTGCCTTTCCTCTTTTGAGCGATTTTAATTGTTTCTCTATCCCTCTGTCGTCTATTTCCATATCTACCATTTCGTCATCTGTGCTGTAAGCTAGAGAAGGAACTACAGTGCAGCTTTCCTCTGTGAAACAGCTTTGGAAAAAGACATTTAGTATATCGGCCTTTAGTCTGTCATCCTCTGTTTCAGTACCATTTTGGTCACAGAATGTCTGGACATTTTGTTTTGATCCACCTACCGCTTTGACATAAGAAAAAAGTTGACAGAAGACCGAAGTTGAGTGACTGTTGGAAGATATAAGAAGACTTAGACAAAACGTATAGTACCTTTTCTTCTCATTTGCCGATGGCTTTAGCCATTTCACGAGCGTTTAATCGCTGCTCAGATGGCGTAACGAATGGGAGCTGGTCCTAAATGTGGAAAAATGTAAGTTAATGCGGATGAGTAGGAAGATCAAACCTGTAATGGTCACATAAAGTATTAGTAGTGTCCTGCTATACACGGTCAAGTCGTTTAAATATCGGGGCGTAACGTTGCGAACCGATAAGAGGTGAAACGAGCACGTGAGAACTGTGGCAAGGAAGGTGAATGGTCGACTTCCGTTTATTGGCAGAATTTTAGGAAAGAGTGGTTCACCTGTAAAGGAGGCCGCATATAGGACGCTGGTGCGACCTATTCTTGAGTACTGCTAGAGCGTTTGGGATCCATACCGAGTCGAATTGAAGGAAGACTTCGAAGCAATTCAGAGACAGACTGCTAGATTTTTTATCGGTAGGTTCGAACAACACATATGTTTTACGGAGATGCTTCGGGAACTCAGTGGGAATCCTTGGAGGGAAGGCGACGTTCTTTTCGAGAAACACAACTGAGAAAATTTAAATGAAATGAAATGATCGTATGGCACTGTTGGCCGGGAGACCCCATCCGGGGAAGTTCGGCCGCCGAGTGCAAGTCTTATTTCAGCAGACGCCACATTGGGCGACTTACGTGCCGACGATGAGGATGATATGATGAGAACAACACAACACACAATCCACTAGCGGAGAAAATGTCCAACCCAGCCGTGAATCGAAAGCGGGCCGCACCATGGGAAGCAAGCATGTTGCCACTCACCTAAGCAGGCGGGCGAAAATCGGCATTTGAAGCTGACTTCCGCTCGATTCTACTGCCACCAACATACAGGGTGTTTCAAAAATGACCGATATATTTGAAACGGCAATACAAACTAAACGAGCAGCGATAGAAATACACCGTTTGTTGCAATATGCTTGGGACAACAGTACATTTTCAGGCAGACAAACTTTCGAAATTACAGTAGTTACAATTGTCAACAACAGATGGCGCTGCCGTCTGGGAAACTCTATAGTACGATATTTTCCACATATCCACCATGCGTAGCAATAATATGGCGTAGTCTTTGAATGAAATTACCCGAAACCTTTGACAACGTGTCTGGCGGAACGGCTTCACATGCAGATGAGATGTACTGCTTCAGCTGTTCAATTGTTACTGGATTCTGGCGGTACAACTGGTATTTCAAGTGTCCCCACAGAAAGAAGTCACAGGGGTTCATGTCTGGCGAATAGGGAGGCCAATCCACGCCGCCTCCTGTATGTTTCGGATAGCCCAAAGCAATCACACGATCATCGAAATATTCATTCAGGAAATTAAAGACGTCGGCCGTGCGATGTGGCCTGGCACCATCTTGCATAAACCACGAGGTGTTCGCAGTGTCGTCTAAGGCAGTTTGTACCGCCACAAATTCACGAAGAATGTCCAGATAGCGTGATGCAGTAATCGTTTCGGATCTGAAAAATGGGCCAATGATTCCTTTGGAAGAAATGGCGGCCCAGACCAGTACTTTTTGAGGATGCAGGGACGATGGGACTGCAACATGGGGCTTTTCGGTTCCCCATATTCGCCAGTTCTGTTTATTGACGAAGCCGTCCAGGTAAAAATAAGCTTCGTCAGTAAACCAAATGCTGCCCACATGCATATCGCCGTCATCAATCCTGTGCACTATATCGTTAGCGAATGTCTCTCGTGCAGCAATGGTAGCGGCGCTGAGGGGTTGCCGCGTTTGAATTTTGTATGGATAGAGGTGTAAACTCTGGCGCATGAGACGATACGTGGACGTTGGCGTCATTTGGACCGCAGCTGCAACACGGCGAACGGAAACCCGAGGCCGCTGTTGGATCACCTGCTACACTAGCTGCGCGTTGCCCTCTGTGGTTGCCGTACGCGGTCGCCCTACCTTTCCAGCACGTTCATCCGTCACGTTCCCAGTCCGTTGAAATTTTTCAAACAGATCCTTTATTGTATCGCTTTTCGGTCCTTTGGTTACATTAAACCTCTGTTGAAAACTTCGTCTTGTTGCTACAACACTGTGTTCTAGGCGGTGGAATTCCAACACCAGAAAAATCCTCTGTTCTAAGGAATAAACCATGTTGTCCACAGCATACTTGCACGTTGTGAACAGCACACGCTTACAGCAGAAAGACGACGTACAGAATGGCGCACCCACAGACTGCGTTGTCTTCTATATCTTTCACATCACTTGCAGCGCCATCTGTTGTTGAAAATTGTAACAACTGTAATTTCGAAAGTTTGTCCGCCTGAAAATGTGCTGTTGTCCCAAGCATATTGCAACAAACGGTGTATTTCTATCGCTGCTCGTTTAGTTTTTATTGCCGTTTCTAATATACCGGTCATTTTTGAAACACCCTGTACATTGCGCATAAGGACCACAAAGATAAGATACGACAAATTAGGGCGCATACGGAAGCATGCAGACAGTGGTTTTTCCCTCGCTCTGTTTGCGAGTGGAACAGGAAAGGAAAATGACAAGTGGTGGCACAGGGTACACTCCGCCACGCACCGAACGGTGGCTTGCGGAGTATCTATTTAGTTGCAGATGTAGATGTATATAACACGGCACTCGGTCGCGTCCGTTAGGTCGGTCCAGGGACAGATTGCGGAACTTTACCTTACCTGCTTGTCTCTTCAAGCTCTGATCCTACAGTTCCACATAGTACACATTCTCGAGGTTTTCGGGTATGGCTTCGGATTTGGCACGGGCACGTCGAACTTCCTCAAGGCTGGTATGACCACTTTTGGATTTGTGGTCCGTTTCCAAACTATTGAAAATTAGCGGACAGACTCCTTAATCCTTCATCAATTCTGGATCAATTTCCGTTGGTGATATGCAGTCCGAAACGTTGACAGTACACTATTCCAGTTTATTTCTGAGTATTTAAACGAAACACACACGCACAATTGATATAATTTGCACTTCCTTTCATTATGTAGTAATATGTACCAACATAACGTAAATACACATCAAAAAAAAGTTTTGCATCACCCCAGTTCCCAGAACTCCTGAAGACTCTGGATATTGTATCACAGACACAGTCCCTTTAGCCGGCCGCCGTGGCTGAGCGGTTCTAGGCGCTTCAGTCTGGAACCGCGCGACTGCTACGGTCCCAGTTTCGAATCCTGCCTCGGGCATGGACGTGTGTCATGTCCTTAGGTTAGTTAGGTTTAAGTACACTCCTGGAAATGGAAAAAAGAACACAATGACACCGGTGTGTCAGACCCACCATACTTGCTCCGAACACTGCGAGAGGGCTGTACAAGCAATGATCACACGCACGGCACAGCGGACACACCAGGAACCGCGGTGTTGGCCGTCGAATGGCGCTAGCTGCGCAGCATTTGTGCACCGCCGCCGTCAGTGTAAGCCAGTTTGCCGTGGCATACGGAGCTCCATCGCAGTCTTTAACACTGGTAGCATGCCGCGACAGCGTGGACGTGAACCGTATGTGCAGTTGACGGACTTTGAGCGAGGGCGTATAGTGGGCATGCGGGAGGCCGGGTGGACGTACCGCCGAATTGCTCAACACGTGGGGCGTGAGGTCTCCACAGTACATCGATGTTGTCGCCAGTGGTCGGCGGAAGGTGCACGTGCCCGTCGACCTGGGACCGGACCGCAGCGACGCACGGATGCACGCCAAGACCGTAGGATCCTACGCAGTGCCGTAGGGGACCGCACCGCCACTTCCCAGCAAATTAGGGACACTGTTGCTCCTGGGGTATCGGCGAGGACCATTCGCAACCGTCTCCATGAAGCTGGGCTACGGTCCCGCACACCGTTAGGCCGTCTTCCGCTCACGCCCCAACATCGTGCAGCCCGCCTCCAGTGGTGTCACGACAGGCGTGAATGGAGGGACGAATGGAGACGTGTCGTCTTCAGCGACGAACGCTGGTCCAATTGAGGCGCCAGGTGGAAATGGCATGGCAAGCCGTTCCACAGGACTACATCCAGCATCTCTACGATCGTCTCCATGGGAGAATAGCAGCCTGCATTGCTGCGAAAGGTGGATATACACTGTACTAGTGCCGACATTGTGCATGCTCTGTTCCCTGTGTCTATGTGCCTGTGGTTCTGTCAGTGTGATCATGTGATGTATCTGACCCCAAGAATGTGTCAATAAAGTTTCCCCTTCCTGGGACAATGAATTCACGGTGTTCTTATTTCAATTTCCAGGAGTGTAGTTCTAAGTTCTAGGGGACTGATGACCTCAGATGTTAAGTCCCATAGTGCTCAGAGTCATTTGAACCATTTGAACACAGTCCCTTTGACTGTTCAGAGATGTCACTTAACCAGCCCAAAGATGTAAACAACCGTGCATGAGCAACGCCTATTAGACGGAGGGGGTCCAACACCCGATCAGTTCGTCATTCCACCAGGTAGGAGGTACACGGCTCGTGTTGTCTGTAGTTCAACCATGCCTACACGGTCAATAGCGCGGTTCTATCGCGTCAGCATTGTTACTTTGTGCCAGGAAAGCCTTTCAACAAGGGAAGTGTCCACGCGTCTCGGAGTAAACCAAAGCTATGTTGTTCGGACATGGAGGAGTTACGACTGAAATTATGCAATACAGGCTGCATAATGCGCAACTTCACTCCCGACGTCCATGGCGAGGTCTATCTTTGCAATCACGACAGCATGCAGGGCGGTAAAGACGAGCTCAACAACACGCCGAATGGACCACTCAGGATTGGCATCACGTTCTCTTCACCGATGAGTGTCGCATATGTCTCCAACCAGACAATTATCAGAGATGTGTTTGGAGGCAACCCGGTGAGACACACTGTCTAGCGAGTGCAGCAAGGTGGAGGTTCCTTGCTGTTTTGGGATGGCATTATGTGGGGCCGACGTACGCCACTAGTTCAAATGGTTCAAATGGCTCTGAGCACTATGGGACTTAACTTCTGAGGTCATCAGTCCCCTAGAACTTAGAACTACATAAACCTAACTAACTTAAGGACATCACACACATCCATTCCCGAGGCAGGATTCGAACCTGCGTCCGTAGCGGTCCCGCGGTTCCAGACTGTAGCGCCTAGAACCGATCGGCTACCCCGGCCGGCCACGCCACTAGTGGTCATGGAAGACGCCGTAACGGCTGTACGATACATGAACGCCATCCTCAGACCGATAGTGCAACCATATCGGCAGCATACTGGCGAGACATTCATCTTCATGGACGTCAGTTCGTGCCCACCTTCTGAATGACTTCCTTCAGGATAACGACATCGCTCGACTAGAGTGGCCAACATGTTCCCCAGACATGAACACTATCGAACATGCCTGGGATAGATTTAAAAGGTCATGGAACAAATGTGTGCAAAACTTTTTTTGATGTATGTAATAATTCATTGACACCAACGTAATCTCTGCGCAGCGTTTAGTAGTTTTCACGAAATATTCTATTACAACAAACATGTAGCAAACTGATTTTCCGAGCACTTTATACAAATCATAGAAAAACTCAGTATGGTCAGCTCAAAAGGAAAAGCACTGCTCTGTATGTGAGCAGTAGTATTGCCAGCTTTCAGTGAATGTGGTATTACTATAATTCTTTAGGGATGTCATGGGTTAACAACGTATAAAGACCACAGCGAGAAGAGGGGTAAGTCCATTTAAGTAGAAAATGAGTTTATGGCACATTCTGATGGCCAGCCATCGGTACTACAAGGCAGTTAAAATGACTTTCAAATAGCGTGGATAGGTACCAAGATACAAAGAGTTTTACTTTTAGTGGTAACGGAAAGAACGTTCTAAGTAGGTCTTCTCACGGAAGGAATGGGGCAAGTCCAACGTTTGCCTTAACTGTTTGCAATACACCTTTTAGGTGTATTGGGATGCCGCTACAAACACGCTCGGTTGAGATTCTTAGTCTGTGTTGTTTCGTTATAGTAATAGTGATTAGTCTGAAGTGTGATAGTAATGTGGTCCTGTTACGATCTTTAAAATGTGTGGATTATCACAAGATGAAGGTGACAAGCCATCTTTTAATTAATCATCTAAAAAGAGAAAAATTTATGGCAGAATAGGTAATGTTTTGTAGGGACATTAGTACAATGTCTCATGAATTAGACATTGTTTGACAAACAAATTTGCCCCACGAAAGAGAACAACTTATCAAGTGACAAAATTATGTCATGAGTGAGATTCCTGTTTGCCAAAAGATCTTCATTGCTTTGCTTTGAATTATTGTTTTACTGTTTCAGCATTCACCAAATGTCTAACAATGGTGCAATATTTCATACTTACACTATAGGTTCTGGGACTAAAGGAGCGAATTAAGGTATTAGTTTTTCTCACAAATGTGTAAGTGAAATCCGTGATCCAAAAGTAAGGGTTCGTGTAATATTCTGTGATTCGTGCTCAGGACAGAATAAAAATTATGCAGAAATGTCCAATTATTTTTTCTGGGCACATTTCCAAATCCAGCATCTATAGGCAATGCAAATTGAGCTGAGCTTTCGTGTGTGATCGGGACTGGAACACAGGACGTATCTTCAGCGCATGTCTAGGTATAAAGAGACAGGATACACCTCACTTTTAACCAGTATCAGTAAATCTGAAACTATTTATTTGTTTATTTATTTTATTTTACGTACGGCAATACAGCGACAATATTTTATATAGGTACAACAATACGTAAACGAAATGTGTAAAACAAAACAATGTGTAAGTAGTACATGTGTACAAAACAAGCAATAGCAGAAAAGGATAATGAACAAACACTCAAGACAAAATAACTACACGTTAAAAGCTTGGCAAGCCTGACTAGAAACTCATTCATATATTTAAAGCTCAATATCTAGATTGCACAGCCAATTCAAAGCAGAGGGTTTCACATACACTCCTGGAAATTGAAATAAGAACACCGTGAATTCATTGTCCCAGGAAGGGGAAACTTTATTGACACATTCCTGGGGTCAGATACATCACATGATCACACTGACAGAACCACAGGCACATAGACACAGGCAACAGAGCATGCACAATGTCGGCACTAGTACAGTGTATATCCACCTTTCGCAGCAATGCAGGCTGCTATTCTCCCATGGAGACGATCGTAGAGATGCTGGATGTAGTCCTGTGGAACGGCTTGCCATGCCATTTCCACCTGGCGCCTCAGTTGGACCAGCGTTCGTGCTGGACGTGCAGACCGCGTGAGACGACGCTTCATCCAGTCCCAAACATGCTCAATGGGGGACAGATCCGGAGATCTTGCTGGCCAGGGTAGTTGACTTACACCTTCTAGAGCACGTTGGGTGGCACGGGATACATGCGGACGTGCATTGTCCTGTTGGAACAGCAAGTTCCCTTGCCGGTCTAGGAATGGTAGAACGATGGGTTCGATGACGGTTTGGATGTACCGTGCACTATTCAGTGTCCCCTCGACGATCACCAGTGGTGTATGGCCAGTGTAGGAGATCGCTCCCCACACCATGATGCCGGGTGTTGGCCCTGTGTGCCTCGGTCGTATGCAGTGTTGATTGTGGCGCTCACCTGCACGGCGCCAAACACGCATACGACCATCATTGGCACCAAGGCAGAAGCGACTCTCATCGCTGAAGACGACACGTCTCCATTCGTCCCTCCATTCACGCCTGTCGCGACACCACTGGAGGCGGGCTGCACGATGTTGGGGCGTGAGCGGAAGACGGCCTAACGGTGTGCGGGACCGTAGCCCAGCTTCATGGAGACGGTTGCGAATGGTCCTCGCCGATACCCCAGGAGCAACAGTGTCCCTAATTTGCTGGGAAGTGGCGGTGCGGTCCCCTACGGCACTGCGTAGGATCCTACGGTCTTGGCGTGCATCCGTGCGTCGCTACGGTCCGGTCCCAGGTCGACGGGCACGTGCACCTTCCGCCGACCACTGGCGACAACATCGATGTACTGTGGAGACCTCACGCCCCACGTGTTGAGCAATTCGGCGGTACGTCCACCCGGCCTCCCGCATGCCCACTATACGCCCTCGCTCGAAGTCCGTCAACTGCACATACTGTTCACGTCCACGCTGTCGTGGCATGCTACCAGTGTTAAAGACTGCGATGGAGCTCCGTATGCCACGGCAAACTGGCTGACACTGACGGCGGCGGTGCACAAACGCTGCGCAGCTAGCGCCATTCGACGGCCAACACCGCGGTTCCTGGTGTGTCCGCTGTGCCGTGCGTGTGATCATTGCTCGTACAGCCCTCTCGCAGTGTCCGGAGCAAGTATGGTGGGTCTGACACACCGGTGTCAATGTGTTCTTTTTTCCATTTCCAGGAGTGTATATAACCTCAGAGACAGGTCCAGCGTATCTTCTTAAGGGGCATTCCTCAACAATATGGACCGGGATTCCCATCGACCAACTATAGTCCCTATTAACTACACACAAAAAATGTTAAATATTCATCAGGCTACTCTCTATTCAGAGGCTGTTGCACACAGCGACTGTATTTTTTTACTTGTAAATAATAAATTTCAGCTATCAGTCGTCCTTTGGAATTTTTATTGGCAGACCTATATTTCAGCTAGAAACTAGCCATTCTCAATGCGCTATCATTTTTGGTCAATGCGTGTAATGCCTGTTGGTCGGGCTTCATCCACAGTTCATTGAATACTGTGGATGAAGCCCGACCAACAGGCATTACATGCATTGACCAAAAATGATAGTGCATTGAGAATGGCTAGTTTCTAGCTGAAATCTGGATCTGCCAATAAAAATTCCAAAGGACGACTGACAGCGGAAATCTAATATTTACATGTTAAATATTGTTTCATTCACAGGTCATAAATTTGAAACTACGTCACGTAATGTTGGACGGGAATTCGAACCCAGCACCTAATCGAATTATTAACTAACCCCAACCAAATGTTGGATATCAGATTTCTCCACCAGTAGTAAGATGTTTGAATCTGAAATGACGAGATCAATTAATAACTTTTGCATTCCCGGAATTCGACGTTATATATAGATTTTTTTCACCAGCAGCAAGATGTGCATATGTTTCAACTGGAAATATGACAGAGCTCAGCGTTTACGGGGAATCGAACGTCACATATATCATAGTTGACTGCATGTATGAACTTGAAACAATGTGACGAAAAGTTCTGTATCATACTGGGAGTGTAAAGACTTCAATATGGAAAGACATTAAAAATCAAAATTATTTTCCACCAGCAGATAGGTGCCCTCATGTTAGAGTTGTTTTTGCTGGGCTAGGGCACGCGCCTTATGTGGATACGTTGAGGAGTTAGGAATTTTGAATAAACAAAGAACTAATGGAACTGTATCATGAAGGGATCAAATCCAGCGAAAAGGAAAATCCGAATTCGAATCCCAATCCAGAACCAATATACTCAACATCTCAAGCCGAAACGCAGTAAGTGCCCCGTTTCACCAGCAAATTGAAAATTAAGAAAATAGGGAAATCAGTAAAGAGAAAGAAAGTGTTGTTGTTAGGTAGTTCCCATGGAAGAGGTGTTGGCCAACTTTTGCAGGATGAACTAGGATCAGAATACCAGGTCACCAATTTTTTTAAACCTAGTGCTGGACTGGAGCAGGTGACAGACGATTTAGGATCACTTTGTAAGGATTTCAATAAGGAAGACACCGTGGTTATAGTGGGTGGACCACGTAATAGTATTGACAGAGATCCTGGATACAGTGTAGAGTGTGACCTGGCAAAGATTGCATCAGCATCGAAGCATGCTAGTGTTGAGTTTGTATCTGTTCTTGGGCGCAATGACCAACCGCATTTGAACTCTTCTGTCAAGAGAGTTAATTTAGAGTTGGAACGGCTGCTTATGTCGGGTGTAGGATCACACATTGGTGTAGTTCCTGTTGATTCTCTCAATAGGTGGGATTATTCTAGGCATGGCCTTCACCTCAACAGGAAAGGGAAGGGTAAACTGGCTGGGAAAATAGCAGGAAAGTTAAAGGTTCAAATGGTTCAAATGGCTCTGAGCACTATGGGACTCAACTGCTGTGGTCATAAGTCCCCTAGAACTTAGAACTACTTAAACCTAACTAACCTAAGGACAACACACAACACCCAGCCATCACGAGGCAGAGATAATCCCTGACCCCGCCGGGAATCGAACCCGGGAACCCGGGCGTGGGAAGCGAGAACGCTACCGCACGACCAGAAAGTTAAAGGGGGGAGGCACTGTCATGAGTGATAAAATACCAGTGGTTATAGGGTTCAGAAAAGACCCTTTTTTAGGGTAGAGAGGACAGAAAGAAACCAAATTTTAAGAGAGGTTAGAACTGAGACAAACCTTCAGTTTGAGAAAGAAACCAAAAAACATAACTCTAGCTTATTACATCAGCATAAACAGCTGTTGGTTAAAAATTTTCAACAATCAGCAGATATTTCAACTCTACCCAAATTTAACTCAGTCAATGTGAAATGTCAGCTATCTTTATTGCATCAAAATATTCTAGGACTGAGAAATAAAATTAATGAATTAATTATCTGTATAGATTAATTAGAGTGTTACAGTGTTTAGGTTAGCATCTCACTTTTGTATAGCAGAAATGGAGAAAGGAGAAGTTGCCACACTCATCAGGTACTGTCATAAATTAAAGAACATAGACATTCATAAATTTTGCTTAGAACAGCATATGGAAGAATGTACAACAGAAGTAGAATTTCACAAAAAATCCTTCATAGTATTAAGTGTATATTGAGCACCTGCAGGTAACTTTAATCTGTTCATAAACCACCTTGAAGCTGTACTGGCCCAGTTAACAACCAAAAACAAAGAAATAGTGGTTACTGGTGATTTAAATGTAGATTTCCTTAAATGTTAAGCACTGGTTTGCTGTATGCCACATATGGATTGGCAGAATTTCCTTAAAGACTCTCCCACTTAGAACTTATTTGAGTTAGCAACACTATCATTCAACTTAATTCCCACTGTAAAGTTCCAAACTAGGGTAGCCAATTGCTCACAAACAGCCATTGATAATATCTTTGTAGAAAAGTCCAATTAATAAAATTGTGTTTCAAAACTCACACCATGACAGGCAGTTCCTTCTGTTAAATGTTAATACTGAAGAGGATATAAAACCTGAGTAAGCAATAAGCCAAAAATTGATTATTGTAGGACACTCCTCAGAGACATTCACGGGACTGATGTTTACAGTGCTCATGGCATGAACGAAAAATATAACACTTCTGCTAATACAGTGCTTACCTTATTTGAACACTGTTTCCCCCCAAAACTAACCAAGGTAGAGCAAAGTCTACAAAGAAGCCATAGATTAGTCAAGGAATATGGGTATCTTGTAAAACAAAAAGAAAACTATATCTGTCAATCCGAAACAGTCCTGATGTTGATTCTATAGCACATTACCAGAAATACTGCAAAATATTAAAGACTGTAATACGAACATCAAAGCAAATATGTCACAAGGAAAAGATAGTCATATCAGATAACAAAATAAAGACAATATGGGATATGGTGAAGGAGGAGACCAGTAGAACCAGACATGAAGAGGGACAACTAGCATTAGGAGTTAACGATACATTGGTGACAGATGTGTATAGTGTTGCAGAACTTTTCTACAAACATTTTATAACTGTTACTGGAAAGATGGGGTTGTCAGGTTCTGGAGATGCTGCTATAGAATTCGAGTAACTTCCATAATTTGAATTTGACCCTCACTACCCCAGCAGAAATAGGAATTCAAGTAACTTCCATAATTTGAATTTGACCCTCACTACCCCAGCAGAAATAATGTCTATCATAAAGTCTTTAAAATCAAAAACATCTAGTGGGTATGATGAAATATCAACAAAGTTAATTACAGAATGTGATTCTGAGTTAAGTAACATATTAAGCTATCTGTGTAACCAGTCGTTTATCAATGGAATGTTTGCTGAATGGTTGAAATATGCTGAAGTTAAGCCACTGTTTAAGAAGGGAGATAAAGAAACAGCATAAAATTTCCGTCCAATTTCACTTTTACCAGCATTCTCAAGAATTTTGTAAAAAGTAACGTGCTATCGGCTTTATAACCACCTTGTCTCAAATAACATACTGTCAAATTCACAGTTCGGATTTCTAAAGGATTCTGATATGGAGAAGGCTACCTACACTTACAGTGAAAATGTGCTTAATTCATTAGACAAAAAATTGCAGGCAACTGGTATATTTTCTGATCTGTCAAAGGCATTTGTCTGTGTAAATCACAAATCCTTTTAAGTAAGTTAGAATATTATGGTGTAACAGGAAATGCTGCAAAATTGTTCAAATCTTACATCTCTGGCAAGAAACAAAGGGTGTTATTAGGAAAGAGACAAGTATTGAGCTATCAGGCATCATCCATCTGGGAACTAATTACATGTGAGGTCCCAAAAGGTTCCATTTTAGGGCCCTTACTTTTTCTTGTGTAAATCAATGACCTTTCATCAGTAACATTATCAGATGCCAAGTTCGTTTTGTTTGCTGATGATACAAACATTGCAATAAATATCAAATCAAGTGTAGTCTTAGAAAGATCGGCTAGTAAAATATTTGTGGGCATTAATCACTGGTCCCTAGCCAATTCTTTGTCACAAAACTTTGATAAAACACACTACATGCAGTTCAGAACTAGTAAGGGGCGTCCCACGAGTATATGCCTAACATACGATGACAAGCAGATAGAAGAAGTGGACAGTGTTAAATTCTTGGGATTACAGCTTGATAATAAATTCAACTGGGAGGAGCACACCACAGAACTGTTGAAGCGTCTTAAAAAATCTCTATTTGCAATGCGAATTGTGCCAGACATAGGGGATATAAAAATGAAAAAGCTGGCATACTATGATCACTTTCATTCCATAATGTGATATGGGACTATTTTTTGAGGTAATTCATCAAGCCAAGCTAAAGTTTTCCAGGCAAAAAATGGTGCAGTAAGAGTTATATGTGATGTGAACTCAAGAACATCCTGCAGAAGCCTGTTTAGGGAACTAGGGATACTAACTACTGCTTCCCAATATATTTATTCCTTAATGAAATTTGTCGTTAAAAACATATCACTTTTTCAAACCAACAGCTCAATTCATGGAATCAATACCAGAAATAAGTATAATCTTCACAAAGAATTAAAGTCACTTACTCTTGTACAAGAAGGTGTACATGATTCAGGAACACACATTTTCAATAACTTACCAGCAGCCATAAAAAGCTTAACAACCAATGAAATTCAGTTTAAGAGAATATATATATATATATATATATAGGGTGTTACAAAAGTGTACGGCTACACTTTCAGGAAACATTCCTCACACACAAAGAAAGAAAATATGTTATGTGGACATGTGCCCAGAAACGCTTACTTTCCATGTTAGAGCTCAGTTTATTACTTCTCTTCAAATCACATTGATCATGGAATGGAAACACACAGCAACAGAACGTACCAGCGTTACTTCAAACACTTTGTTACAGGAAATGTTCAAAATGTCCTCCGTCAGCGAGGATACATGCATCCACCCTCCGTCGCAAGGAATCCCTAATGCGCTGATGCAGCCCTGGAGAATGGCGTATTGTACCACAGCCGTCCACAATACGAGCACGAAGAGTCTCTACATTTGGTACCGGGGTTGCGTAGACAAGAGATTTTAAATGGCCCCATAAGTGAAAATCAAGAGGGTTGAGGTCAGTAGAGCGTGGAGGTCATGGAATTGGTCCGCCTCTACCAATCCATCGGTCACCGAATCTGTTGTTGAGAAGCGTACGAACACTTCGACTGAAATGTGCAGGAGCTCCATCGTGCATGAACCACATGTTGTGTCGTACGTATAAAGGCACATGTTCTAGCAGCACAGGTAGAGTATCCCGTATGAAATCATGAAAACGTGCTCCATTGAGCGTAGGTGGAAGAACATGGGGCCCAATCAAGACATCACCAACAATGCCTGCCCAAACGTTCACAGAAAATCTGTGTTGATGACGTGATTGCACAATTGCGTGCGGATTCCCGTCAGCCCACACATGTTGATTGCGAAAATTTACAATTTGATCACGTTGGAATGAAGCCTCATCCGTAAAGAGAACATTTGCACTGAAATGAGGATTGACACATTGTTGGATGAACTATTCGCAGAAGTGTACCCGTGGAGGCCAATCAGCTGTTGATAGTGCCTGCACACGCTGTACATGGTACGGAAACAACTGGTTCTCCCGTAGCACTCTCCATACAGTGACATGGTCAACGTTATCTTGTACAGCAGCAACTTCTCTGACGCTGACATTAGCGTTATCGTCAACTGCACGAAGAATTGCCTCGTCCATTGTAGGTGTCCTCGTCGTTCTAGGTCTTCCCCAGTCGCGAGTCATAGGCTGGAATGTTCCTTGCTCCCTAAGACGCCGATCAATTGCTTCGAACGTCTTCCTGTCGGGACACCTTCGTTCTGGAAATCTGTCTCGATACAAACGTACCGCGCCACGGCTATTGCCCCGTGCTAATCCATACATCAAATGGGCATCTGCCAACTCCGCATTTGTAAACATTGCACTGACTGCAAAACCACGTTCGTGATTAACACTAACCTGTTGATGCTACGTTCTGATGTGCTTGATGCTAGTACTGTAGAGCAATGAGTCGCATGTCCACATAAGCACCGAAGTCAACATTACCTTCCTTCAATCGGGCCAACTGGCGGTGAATCGAGGAAGTACAGACATACTGACGAAACTAAAATGAGCTCTAACATGGAAATTAAGCGTTTCCGGACACATGTCCACATAACATCTTTTCTTTATTTGTGTGTGAGGAATGTTTCCTGAAAGTTTGGCCGTACCTTTTTGTAACACCCTATATATATATATATATATATATATATATATATATATATATATATATATATAACTTCTGCACCATTTCAGTGGAGTAATGTGCTCATTGTAAATAAGTATTGTAGTAGTTCTATTACATGTTTATTGCCTCATAAATAGCCGGGTGGTCTCGCGGTTCTAGGCGCGCAGTCCATAACCGCGCGACTGCTACGGTCGCAGGTTCGAATCCTGCCTCGGGCATGGATGTGTGTGATGTCCTTAGGTTAGTTAGGTTTAAGTAGTTCTAAGTTCTAGGGGACTGATGACCACAGCTGTTAAGTCCCATAGTGCTCAGAGCCATTTGAACCATTTGCCTCATAAATAAATAAAAAACTTTTTTATTTTAAATTCAGTGCATTAGTGTTTGTAAAATGATTCTTTCATATAGCGTTCATTAAAAAAATTACAATCATTCCACTTGGGACCTGTGGAAGGTATATTAGCTTATGTGTTTCAGTTGTAAATATTTGTCATGTATTATTGTTTTTCTAACATGTTCCACATCCTGGAGGACCTCCTCACTATGTATCAATTGGAATGAAAGTAAATCTAATCTAATCTATATTACATGGCGTTTGGTTCATTAAATAGCTAGAGTTACAAGTGCAGGGGAGATAGCTGGTGACAGAGTTCCTACATTCTGAGACCCGATGTGAACAGGATATGCTTGTACCTATGAAAAATAGTCATCTGAAGTTAGATTAGAACCCAGACGGTAAGTATAGAAACCTACCATTCGTTTTTATGGTACATTTTTGGCCTCTTCCACTTCAGGCGTTGGAATCTATCATGCGTAAAATCCCCAAAACCTATCTAATCTACAAACCGAAACGATATCGAAAGCCACTGCCATTTGACAACGATAAAGCTAAGTAGCACAGGTTTTTACCACCAGAACGAAAAACGAAACATGACTCTGATCGTTCTGTAATAAAAAAGGAGGGAGGAAGGAAAGGGTACAATGCTTTTCTATTTTTATTTACTTTCTATATTTCATTATAATTATTTTTTTTTTCGGAGGTGTCCGCATCAATTAGACGGAAGGTGTCCAATTCGTCTTCTCGCTCATCAACGGTTATACAGTCTATAATTACAGTTGATGTCTCATATCTGTCCATCCTGTGCTATACTTTCAATCTCCTCTCACACATGGTAGACACCAATTCTCTGTTCGATGCATAAACAACGACTCCGAGTGATTCGCTAACAGTGAAACATACGATGCCTTGCGCCATAAACCAATGTAACTGCTTGATGGTTAGTTCCAAAAGTTTAACAACTCTGCAGCGCCGTCAGTAGAAAGTATGACAGCGCCAAACCTTTAACCCACACCGTAGCATTATGTCGAGAAGCAGGGTAGTAAGTAATGCCAGGATGAATCACTTCGGTAGGCTCTACGGACGGAGGTGTCCGTCCCAACAACAACGCCATCATGCCGTGTGTGAGGAGCCAAAAGTTGGCAGCTGTATCACAAACGAAGCAGTGCCTTTGGTGTCGACAGCAGCGCTTCTGGGGCAGAGAAGGTCCTCAGCAAGATGTAAGTGGGGGGGCAACCTTCGTTTCAGTGCATTTTGTTAGTGTGTTGTCTATATTAGGGGCAAGTATTCACTCAGGGGAAAACCTATTGTTCTCCTTTGATTGACAGGTGTCCCCCTGGGGATAATCTACCCTTTTGATGGACAGGTCCTTAACCTATTGTTCCCAATCCCATCCCCCTCCCCCTCCATCCCCAACCCCTCTGAAAACCTCCAAAGAACTTTCTCCCCCTCACTGATACAGGTACACTTTCAGGTCTGAGTAATTTGAATAGCCCATTCTCACTCTTTTTATTTTGATTGACTACTTAATTAAATTGATCGATTAATTAACCTTTCCCTTCTGGCCACCCCTCCAACCTACCACCCTCCCCTTTCCCCCTACCCTCCTCTATCTACAAATTGGCGGCTCTGTGGTGGAGAGGAAGGAACTCATGACAAGAAATTCAATGGTATATTGTTTATTTGCAAAAAAATTCAGTTTACGAGAGTTGGATTTCTATTGCTCATCATTCTCTGCTTTATGAGAAGCTGCAGGTCTTGTAAGAAGTAATTAAATCGATCGCCATTCTTTTTATTCTGATCGCCCAAGGAATACAGTTATGAAAGACCTATCACACATAATGACACAATGACAAATCTTTTGATCACAAAGCATGCACCATCCACAGAATACCACTGCACACACTACCAGCAGTCAGGGTGCACAAGCGGACTCCACAAAGCGACGACGACGCCGTCAGCTGCCGAGCCATGCAGAGTTGCCCGTTTGGGTTCTGCAACTGACGGATCGGATGTGGCAGTAATCCTCGAACAAAACTATGAGGCGGCAGCATCTCTTTCAATCTTGAAACCTGAGATATTCCTGTCGAAACACGTGTTTACCTAGCCACAGTGCCTCCTGCACTGACACATCGCTTTTGAACCTGCAAGTTCAGTGTCAGCCTAATTGCCAAGCGAGACGTTTGCCTAGCAACCTACCCTCACAAGTGCGGCTGAAAAATTGTCAGTGGTATAGTAACGTCTCATGTCTGTGTACATAACAACCAATTATCCTTCTGGATGCACTATAGAAATCTTTTGCAATGTTTTCAGAAGCTGTTTACTAAATTATCCTAGACTAACACAGGATGCATTCTTCAAAGCTATCCTAATGGGACAGCCCGTCCATTACATGTCAACCCTTCCCGGAAATCGTAAAGTGCTGCAGAAATAGTTAACGGTGGCTTTTGTTGTAGGAGCTTCTGTGATGTCTCAGTTTACCTACATGGAAATTCTTGTCCTAACAGGACCCGTTTACGAAAATATTCCAGAATAACACCGAATGCATTCTTCCTGACAGACATAACGAGCCACCACATCCATTACATGTTACCCTTTCTAGAAATCGTAATGTACCGCTTTCAACATACATCTCAGAAACAGTAAACGTTCACTCATGTTCTCATCGCTAAATCCCTTCATCATGTCTGTGAATGCTCGCAAAAACACCTTTAATCATAAAAGCATACTTGTTGTTTGGAAAGAGTACACTGTCTAAGAACAGCCAGGGAAAATCAAAACCATTACACAAACAGCATTCTAAGCACTTCCCTACAGAAGAGAAAAATGGCTGGAATTTTTGGTATCCTACAGCTGCTGGTCTGGAGGTGTCCAGATGCCACAATTGTGGATGTGGGACAGCATTCCACCAGACATGCATGGTCTGCTCCAAATTGTCTTGAACAAAGACGATATGACGTTACTCTCAGAGCTTCCATAGATACCTTGCCCCCATCTTGTTAGAACCAGTCTGTAGAGACTCCTATGCCCCAGCACAAAGGATGTCTTGTGAATGAATGGAGCATTCTCATTGGCTTTTACTGAAAATACCTGTCAAACTGCTGCTGTTGCCGGTGTGGGAGCAGTGTCCACCATTTTTTATGCAGACAAGACCTTCAGTGACAAAACTATTTTGTACAGATCGCCATACTGCATTGACAGTTAAACCCTGCAAAAGTGGTCTATTGGTAGTCAAATATGAAAAGACACTGCTCAGCTTTTGTTGAGTAAAGCTTGAATTTTTCGGTGTGAAAGCAATCTCCAAACCGGCTATATCGCCACATACCATATCGATGTAGTAAACACACAATTCGTATCCTGCGCCATCCAAAACCAAAACTTCTGCATCCTGCACATAGCCATCGACCACCAGACACTCGTAAACATACCACAAAGACAGATATCATAAGCACATTCACCATATACACTCATCGCACCACTAGACATTTCCCGTGAGGTCGGGTGGTCATCCACCGCAGCTGACGGCCACAAGACATCTGCCCCCCCCCCCCCACACACACACACACACACTGGCCCAACACATGACCAGAGCAACTTCAGTGGACCGAGGTCATTCTCGTAACTGTTGTACAAAGGCTGAGTCAGTTCCCCTCGGCACAAAGGCGTTGCTGTTTCTGATCCCAACCTGCATACTTGCTTGCTTTCTACACCCATCTTCAGACTCTGGGATTACAAGAACATATGTATTTTCACATGGTTTACCAGAATATCATACCATTTACGTGATACTTCTCGATATCAAGCACACAGCAATATCACTTGCATAGCAGTATCACCTGCACAGTATAATTCCAAAGATATAGACTGGAAATTATTTTCCTAGAAACCCAAAACTTCATCGAGGTGGAACGTGCTGTAAACCACGAATGATGAGAAACTTGCCTAGTCTGCGAAGACCTTTACATGAAAACTCGAAAAAAGTAGAGGTAACTGATAATTCCACTCGTGAATAGCAATGTCGGTGATTCCAAATCATAATTTACAAAGTCAACGAAGGTATTTCTGATGTCTAGAGAACCAGCAAACGTGTCTTCCACCCGTCTTTCACCTGCTAGATGCACACAATACACACCACAATCGATGTTGTCTCACCCAAATAAAGACTGGAAATGTGCAGAAGCAGTCAACCGGACAATTTACATGGGAGGAAATAATGCTCCAGGGCAAACACACGTCCATATTGAATTTTCTCAAATTTCCATGGAGAACACACATGATCACGAAGGCTATCCAACACATACTGTACATTAGTTCGCTATTCAGCCATCTAGAGGGCGACACGGTTAGGTAAGCTATATTCCTGTACCCCAGCCTCCCTTACCATTAGGACGGCTCCTATCACAAGCCAGAAACGTGAATCGTTCCCGCCATAGGGTACCGCCGCCACGCGCCACATACCCCCAAACAGAATCGTCCTAGGAAACCAGCCACATATATATTTGATCAATGTACTTACAATTACTTAATGCGATTGCAGTCTCAATAGAAGGACATTCGACAATGAGCGATGTATCAGAAATACCCCTCCTCCCCACCCCAACCCCCTGACGCTTGTGGCTCTGGAAATAGAAATATCTGTACCATTCTTATGACGACAATTTTCCAAGGAAAAAAATTCTTTCATTCCCTTTGCGCCTATCGCAGTTTTCCACATCAGATCCATACCTTCCCTTATGGCAGGACATATCCATTTTCTTTGCACATGTAGGAACACACACACATACTTTATAAGCCTGATGTTCAAGGCGAACTATATGCATCCCCTACTACTAAGTATAATACTTCGCCAATAATTGAATGCTGACGATACGAAACAATACTGAGCGAAAATCAGTAATGGATGGACATTAACATAAGTTTATCTTGCGAGTGGTACCACAGTGTCTTAGAAACATAATCGTCTCTCAAGCCGCCAGATGTTAAAAATACGATCGCAACGCCTATGTTACTGTCACAATTGGTCTTGGTTTTACAGTTGGTCACAAATATCGCTATTGAATATAGACGGTGATCGCTGGAGTGTGTATCAACAGACCGAAAGTGCGGTTACACGTCGCCGACGGTGGAAGTTAGTAATAAAATCACCGAATTTCGAAAGTGATTCGGCTAAGGAATGTGGTATGAAGCCAGTATTTGCAACTCCCTCACGCCGCCGCTAGATATTTCTCCAGTATTTGTAACACATTCTGTCTTTATACCACAGCAGAGGTTCTGTGATTTATCCACTGGTTGGCGATGGTTGATTGAAAATGATCACATGCAGTAGATGGTGTGATGACTGAGGTCGTAAGAAATGCACACAGGCTTTTCAGATCTCTAGTGTTACGCTTTTTGATAGAAATGCTGTCTGCGATTTGAAATCAATTCTTTCCAATCAACCACACCTATGGAGAGGCCTTTTAATGATTACAGCCACTAGTGAACCATATTTGTGGCACTGTCATATCTCGAAATGAGTCACCTTTTTTGAACCTATCTGCTATAGTAAAATTCCCAGATGGTTTTAGATAGTCCCTATGCATCTTGCAACTGGTCCTCAGACTACCATCCCTGCAACGTTTTGCATGTGATAGTTCCAATTTAAGTCAGAACTGAGCAGAAGTCAGAGAGCGCTATATCTATCAAATTCTGCAGCCGATGTAGAAACAGACTAACCTGAGTTAGTTTGACAGACAGTGTGTTGATCATTCGGTGGAAATGGGGACACGTCGTAGCTCCGCCAACCATGTACGATGTGTAAGGTCAGCACCAAATGAAGCCCGCTCCTGCAACGCGAGTTAGTATAAATGACAGTACGAACAGTTACGATGGTGTTTCTTATAGGGATAATTAGGAAGACTCAACATCATACAGGTACTGCAGTACGAGGGGGAACCGCTTCCTTCAGGGTCCATTCACGTCTATCACCCCCAATATTCTATCATCATTATTCTTTTCCATCCAACAGAGAAAAATTACGAACTATAAAAGCTCCCCTAACTTAATCTGATAGAGAACTGGATAACATTTTTACTGCATCTCTCTCTCTTCCGATATATCGAAAAAAATATCGTGTGCATGCTGACATCGAGTATATACGGTGATCCTATTAAATATACAAGTATTGATCCATTGCACAGACCAGTGTAAAGTGTCAACGTCTGTACTGTATAAGGATGAGGACCATATCCTACGGACTATCAGTCGCAAGAGAGGCTCTCTGTGATGTTGTGTCATTGTTTGAAAAATTGTTTTTTCTGCTGTAAACCCTTTGTACACTACCTGTGGTGTCACCGCCAGACACCACACTTGCTAGGTGGTAGCCTTTAAATTGGCCGCGGTCCGCTAGTATACGTCGGACCCGCGTGTCGCCACTGTCAGTGATTTCAGACCGAGCACCGCCACACGGCAGGTCTAGAGAGACGTCCTAGCACTCGCCCCAGTTGTACAGCCGACTTTGCTAGCGATGCTACACTGACAACTACGCTCTCATTTGCCGAGACGATAGTTAGCATAGCCTTCAGCTACGTCATTTGCTACGACCTAGCAAGGCGCCATTACCAGTTAATATTGAGATTGTAAAATCATGTATCAACAAGAGCGATGTACACCAATTATGGATTAAAGTTAAGTATTCCAGCAGCAACGTACCTTATGGGCTATATTAATTATATTGTCATTTTCCAGACCTCACGCCAGCCTGCGTGAGCTTAAAAGCGTGCATTTCGGCCTCCTCTAGCAACACGTTGTTGGCTCTTCTGCCAACACAAAACTACCATACATTCGTTTTTCCGCCACGACGACGAGGTCTGTGTAATGTTCTAAACTGGCATAAACACGTTTCGATCCATTGCCTCTATTAGTAAACTAAAAGTGGCTCCATTAACAAAGTCAAACATTCTACAGTGACGGTACGAACAAACTGGTCTCTCATTGGGAGAAATGTGCTCATCGCCAGGGTGACTGTGTCGAGAAATAATTCTATTCTAATTGACATCACAAGTATTTTGTGTAATCAGGAACTAGCTTTCAGAGGTCACGGTGAGACAGAACATTCCTCGAATCCTGGAATTTTCAGAGACATTCTTAAACTTGTGCCAAACAGTAACGAATATCTGGAAGCACTCGGGAAGAAAATGGGCTATTTTCAAAAACTATACAGAACGAACTGATTGAATGTATAAATGAGTCCATTCGTGAACGTATATATTCAAGTTTCGGTAGATCCTTATTTTATGCCTGCATTCAGGACGAAGTAACAGACGTTTTGGACAAGCCACAATGCTCTACTGTTGTGAGGCTGGTGGACTGCAAAGTCGACGATTAAGAACATTTCCTTGGTTTTTGTGATCTCCGCCAAGCTGCTTTATTCACTGTTCTGAGTGGTGTATTTCGGAATTATGATATGAAGAACAAACTGGTGGCCCAAACTAATGATGCTGCTTCTGTTCTGGGACGATAATTACAGATAAATGGTTGCAATCTAAGATCTGTGAAATTGCCCCAAGCTCTTTTTACTCACTGTTTCGCATATCTTTTAAATTCAGTCTTGCAGTAGAACTGTTACTGCATAAAACCAATAAGGATTTTTTATCTACGCTGCAGAGTATTCCTGCTTTCTCCCACCGATCTTCCAAACGTACAGCGATTCTGGATAGTATTGTTGGTAAACGCAATCCTTACAACAGTGAAACGAGATGAGACAGTCCTTAGGTAATTGAGGTTCTAAATTAAACAATTGACAGTCCAGACTCTGTTGTAACAACTACAAGAGAAACCTGTGGCTTCTAAAATACCCTCCTAGACTTGGAATTTGTTTTTCTTCTCTCTGTATTTAAAACTATATTTTTAAAGGCTGAACTGCTTTTCAAAATTCTTCAGAAGAAAACCAATGATGCACAGTATTGCAAAAATGAAGGTAAATTGATCGAATTTTTAAATTTCATGAAATTCTCGACTAATTCACAACCTGAAACTTCCATGAATAGAGCCGAAATGATGGATGAATACACTGGCAATATTTAGAGGTATTGTATAATATTGTAACACAACCGGAAACCGAAGTTTGACATTGTGATACACTGCGAGTCCTTAAATTAGGCGATACTACTCAGTTCGCCAGTTACGGTCAGCATTTCCCTGTATACTGTGTGAATTCATTATTACTAACGTATGGTGCGTCCTGCAGTAGAACAGAAGACCGTATTTCCTTCCCAGCATAAATAAACGTTTCACTCCGTCAGTTTGGGAGACGTAATAAAAAAGACTGACTGAGAATGAAAAAGAACAAATTCTTCCGGAAACTTTCAAACTATTTTGTCTAATTTCTGCCATTCTTTCAACAAGTTCTTCGGCTGAATGGAGTTTTTGGTGTCTTAAACGCATAAAAACGTATTTGAGGAACAGTATGGCGCAGGATCGCGTATTAGCTCTTGCCTCTCGCTTGCACCTCAATTGAAAAACCAGTACTGCTAATACTTGAAAGCCGAGACGCGTGGTATGACGACGTCATCGAAAGATTCTGGAAGAAGAAGGATTGTAGAGTTAATGTGTTTTACAAGTAACAACACTCAAACGCCCAATCCACAAGTTCGTTTGTAAATAAAAGTGAGTTTCATTATTATTATTACTATTAGAAGTAGTATTACTAGCAGTAGTGGTCGTCATCCTCTTACTGGTAACAGTAGCAGTGATGGTCGTCATTAGGAACGCGAGGTATGCGTACATCAAAAGGGAACGAAAGGGGATTTTCTAATGTGTTTCCTGATCTCCCCCATTACCACCACCAATAAGCCAACTGAATGCAACTGCAATCTTCACTACCATCAATGAAGCAGATAACCAGACTGCACATGTGGTTTGGCGGTCGTTTTGTCGTAATGCAGGTGCTTCCGACTGCCTGAGAATTCTGACTCCCTACCTCCCTGGAGTGGATTACAGCCTTTTCAATACATTCATTTCCTTGTTTGATCGAACCAGCGACCACGGCAACCCAATGCGTACATTCCAATTGATTTTGTAATCACTGAAATAAAATCACACAATGGATACCTACTCAAACGGACGATACTGTAGGATGCGGAAGTTTAAGAAGAAATTGTTACCTTGCACTTGAGCTATTCCGCTGCTTATCTATTCTTTGTAATTATCGTGCTGTGCAAAAGAAAAGCTGTGTCGCTGAATTCGATTTTTCCATCATTTAGTGAATCACATCTGAACAGCTGCTAACATTTTTAATCTGTTAGGAGTTCAGAGAAAATTTACTTCATTTTCTAACCCGCCAGTGATAGCAAAACCTTCGAAAAACATTTCCGAGACAGAGCTCTCGGTTGCCTGTCCTGATCAGAACAATTTCTGCTACATCGGCTTACGGTCTGCCTGACACTAGCCAACATCAGTCCAGGTAATCACAACACATCACGCCTTGATCGTATGATCTACAGTGGACATTTCTGCACTCTCATTGGCAACCATAAGATTATTTAATATAGTAGTTTAGTTTCCAGTGTGAAATATTCTCGATAGGTACTAAGTGAGGACTTCCAAGTATGTAGTCTATAATTGTTGGCAAAATTTAAGCAAAATGGAGGTTGGTGGAGAAGTTCGTGGCGGTGTTATTTGGCGTGTTGTCATGCAGGTTGCTGTTACTGTATTTATCAATCGCCATTTTTTACTTGAGTTTTTATTAGTTTCTTGTGTTGACAGCTAGGAAGCTCGAACATTTGTGCCATGTAAAGGGCGAGTGCTATCGAAGAAATAACACCAGAAAATAGTTTTCCTGCTTCATGTACGATCATTGTGACGTAAATTATTTGCCACATTCAGTAAGCCCAAAGGCTGTAGCTCTGTCACGTAAGAGATAATGTGCTGTTTCCCACGAGACTTGAACATAGAAAACATGCAGTCTTCACTTTACAGCGCGACTTTTTCACAGACTTAACGATCAGCTTGGCATTCATTCCTCTCTCGCATTGTCATTGTTCTAGTCGTGGCTAAGACAGAAATTTCGCAATGATTAGGACGATATAACTTGTAGTTTTTTGCGTGGAATGGCCTTCCTGGTCTAAAACATGTATTTCATGGTTAGATGATACACCGTAAGTGAAAACCGTTCAGAATATTTAACTGAAAATCAAGTAAACTATTAAGTGAATACAGCAGGATAATTCGGTGTCACTCCTGGACGTAACTCAGACTGTCACAGGGTTGCCAGACTACCAGATCTATCTCTGAGTGGCAGGCATGTGGGTGCCTTAATCAATCTCTTCCTCTCAATAGCTCTAAGATACACAACAACCACTTCAGTGACACTACCATGAAAACTATACGCAAATGACACTGAAGACGGCACTGTATTCTCACTATAGGACTACTGCTATTATCTCCCATACACGTAAATAAAATTATTAAAGGTGATCACGGTGTCTTGTGAACAGAATGAAAGAAGGAACTGAATATCACAACAGATTTATTCATAAAAACACATGTTAAATGGAATGTGAGTCAACATAACATCTCGATTATAACCTGTCTCATATTCCTAAAGTAGAATGATCCGATTGGCAGCTGAAAAGGTATAGCGCTATCTGACTATGATCAATATGACTGACCGTGATTGTGAACTGAACTCAGGAACAAACTACTAAAATGCTCTCGTATCGGACAACAACTGCTGCTGAAAAGTAATAGAATTTGCTCTAATGATTCCTAGAGCTGGTGCTCCGAAATGCGCACCACACTCATGTACAAAACTCGAGATTCGGTGCGTAGTGAGCCTCTGCGCCGGCGTCGACTCGGACGGTGGGTCTCCGTCACTTCCTGCCGCTCAGATCCAGCTTCACGCAGACTCCACGTTTCATCTAGATCTTTGATTCGTCCGGCGTCCTCGCTCCTCCGTCGGTCACGACTGAAATCTCGTCCACACTCTTCTGAGGATCGAGACTGATTCTGAATTCCATCAACACTCTTGCGCGGATCGCGACCGAATTTCTATTCCGCTGTCTCCCAGGCTGCGGAAAGCCTTGTGTGGAGTTTTCGCCAACAAACTAAAACCGCCTATCGAAAGCTTGGAAAAAATTTGTGTGCCAGTTGGCTATCACATCCCGTGCTGTACAGCATCTCTCCAAAATACTGAAAAAACTGTTCCTCCAATCTTAGTACGTCGATAGGCGTCCTCTGTGACGACTTGTTACGTCACGGACTGTGGTCCAGTCAACTCATTGTCATTTTGCACACCGGGGAAACTGCACGTACCGGAGCATCTACGTGACCTGGAAAAATTCCGCAGCATTCTTGGCCACCCAGTGCCCAACCACTGGCAGTGGCAGAGAAATGACTTCGCTAGCAAGCAGGTACCGATCTTAGCGGAAACAGGAGATCCCACTTAAACGTGGACTGCACCCCACATTTCCCAGGAACAGTTGCCACTCTAACATTCCTACGCAACTTCTGTGAAAGAAGTTGTGCATTTCTCCTCTGACTACAGGGATCCCACAGCCGAGCCCCTTCTGCTGCGTCACCGCTCCGCTTGTACAATGTCTGGCTGTGGTTCAGGCTGTGTCCCCTGTGTGGGCTAGAGATGGGCAAAACTGTTCTTTTCAGAGATCGGATCAGAACTGTTCACTCCCTGAAATGAACTAGCTCTTTTTCATGACTCACCACTCATTCACAATAGAAAATAAATGGAAGGCACATTGCCTATAAACTTGGTTTATTCCAGTACTATACCTGTATTTCGATCTTATTTGATCCTATTTTGAAGTAACACAGATAATGAGTAAGAATTTTGTATTGTTTGTTGAAATTTCCACGATATGACAAAGTTTTTGATTATTGATATATTTTGCACTATCGTGGTTTTTTGGGTGATCGGAAAATGTTGTAACTTGAGATTTACATTAACAATATATTTGGCTATAATGTATTAAAATTTCATTAACCTCGTACAAATACATCGCAAGCCATATATTTTTAAAGTGAACGTTTCCTTCCGAAGACGCCTAAAATGGCAAAATCCGTACCGGAATAAGAAAAAAAAAAAAAAAAAAAAAAAAGTATATATATAAATTTGACTGTAAGACTAAAGTGCTGCATATAGCCTTACGCGCCGGCCGCGGTGGTCTAGCGGTTCAGGCGCTCAGTCCGGAACCGCGCGACTACTACGGTCGCAGGTTCGAATCCTGCCTCGGGCATGGATGTGTGTGATGTCCTTAGGTTAGTCAGCTTTAAGTAGTTCTAAGTTCTAGGGGACTGATGACCACAGATGTTAAGTCCCATAGTGCTCAGAGCCATAGCCTTACGCAGAATAAAACAAGGAAAATATTGGTGTATCACATTTTGCGATATGCTTATCGGTTCGCTCGTAATTAATGCAAAATTCGAGTGTCCATAATAAAAATCCTATAGTAAGAGGAGTCATCAGGAACCTAATCTGATCAGTTTAAACAAATAAAAATAAAATAAAAACAAATGATGTATACATAACATAATAATGTAATATACATAGCAGTATTACTACGAAGAACAATATCCAGTAGAGACGAACTCCGATGCAGAAGCGCTGAGTCAAGCAGGTCGAGCCGCGAGCTGTATTACTGCGTGAGCTAAGACCGCAGAGACCGGAGTGACACCTGAGTTGCTTTGCTCAACGCTCTGGCTAGAGTCGAGAATGGTGGGGTGAGCGTTGAGCGGGTGAGTTCCGAGGGTGGGGGGAGTGGTGAACGGCCACCAGTCACCTGCTCTGAGACAAATCGTCCGTTCTCTTGCGAGCAGGTTGTTGCAAGTAGTTCTTACGTTCTCTGCTAGGAGGCTCTCTGTCCTGTTGCTTGCATCAACTGCCCAGAGGGCAGGACGTGCAACGGAAACGATCGCCGACAGAGTGCGATGCTAAGTTAAGCTGCGCCAGACACTGCACGTGGCAGAGGACGCACAGAGATGGCACGGCATATGTGAAACACAAAATCCAATGGGGCACTGCACAATGCAGGCAGCCAAGGTAGAAGCAGGGCAGAGGCCGGCGCCGGCTGTGTTATGTGGCGTGCACTGTGCTCTGACCAGCAGAGGCGCCGCTGATATTCTCTCTCTCTCTCTCTCTCTCTCTCTCTCTCTCTGCCGTGGGAAACGTTTGGAGCTACCGTTCTTTTTTTCTGAATCACTGATTGTTCACTCCTTTGAAAGATTCAACTCTATGAATTAGTTCAGGAGCGGATCCCCCATCTCTAGTGTGGGCACTACCGTGGTAAAAGAGCCGGCCGGCTGCCGTTCCCACACCTCCAGTCTGTTGCATTCTCAGAATTTGCACTATTCAGCCTCACCTGCCACAGCCATGACTACCCGATGAAAACAAGCATTCGTCTCCTCCACCACGAGTGACTGCATGCATCTATCTACGATCGAATTCAGCATTACAGCTACTATCATCTCTCTCTAATAATCTCAATGATCATAGAATATGTGATTACCACAATGACTGGGCAAATAAAATGGAAAGAAGGCAGGTCGAAAAGACCTGTCATCTTTCGCAACCTCCCACTCGCAATTTTTTTTTCAGTACTTGTTCCACTTTGAACAGGATAGTGGAGGATGTACAAGAACAAAATGTTAACGATTGATTGCATGTCAATCACTCGAATCAAATAACGATGAAAGGGGACAGCTTTGCCAAATGTACGAAGATGGAAAGAAATGAATCAACAAACATTCTCAGGAATCTCAACAGATTGACACATGTCTAAACGTTCTGCTGAAAACGAGTCTGAAAGCTATTTTGAATGTCGCTAACATCTGACAGAATCGTGTGGTCGCTGCAACCATCACACTCACACAGTTAGACAATTAAAATAACTAGAACTCAAACGAAACGTATTGGCTCTGAGCACTATGGGACTTAACTGCTGAGGTCATCAGTCCCCTAGAACTCAGAACTAGTTAAACCCAACTAACCTAAGGACATCACACACATCCATGCCCGAGGCAGGATTCGAACCTGCGACCGCAGCGGTCTCGCGGTTCCAGACTGCAGCGCCCAGAACCGCACAGCCACTTCGGCCGGCTGAAACGTATTCACCTATAAAAAACTCTAACTCATTTACTGGGGCCAGAGTAGAAATATGCAAAACAATTCTAAAAATGTTAAAGAAATTCCGTACCTCAACAAAACTATGGTCTCTCTGACTCCAATTCCAAGAAACAGGTCTTTTACTTGACTTATGTTCCAGCATTCAACAATCTCCTCATGCCAACACTCATTCACTCGTAACATCTGCAATACTGATGATACGATGAGAATTACTGTGCCTAACCAGAAACCTAAGGATTAAAGTTGAAAAATATTTGTCGAATATGTTTCACAGTATACGACATCACATGGATAGAAACATATTAACTTCATAACGCTAAACTGAATCAATGGCATAAAGGATAAATGCACAAATTAGATATATGGAAATGTCGTGTGGCTAGGGCCTCCCGTCGGGTATACCGTTCACCTGGTGCAAGTCTTTCGAGTTGACGCCACTTCGGCGACTTGTGTGTCGATGGAGATGAAATGATGATGATAAGGACAACACAACACCCAGTCCCTGAGCGGAGAAAAACTCCGACCCAAGAAGGAATCGAACCCGGGCCGTTAGGTATGACATTCCGACACGCTGACCACTCAGCTACCAGGGCCGGACATTAGATATATGGAAACAACATACCACAAATGCATGACATTACTGGGGACATAGTCAACAAAATGAATACACAGTGAATTTGTGTTAAGAGTAGCCATCAAGTACCAGCCTAAGAACAGTGTAGTGTGTTAGAACATAGCATAGGAAGAAGATATTACAGAAAATAGATACAGTATCACATGTGAGTGTTCAGTAATTTATTCGGAAACTTTATGCTGGCATTTGAGCAAGGTGAGGAATGGCAAACTTACAGATTCGTATTTGTAGCAGCGAAAGTATCACACGACTTCCAATGGCTCTTTATAGCACAGCACATGACACTATCTCTTTAAGACGAGTGACGAATCGTGGTTGGAGTTGGGTGAGCGTATTGTTCACGGTTTGATGGGCAGTGACGGGAGTAGTAGAATAAGGGCGTTTGTAGCACACTTTTGATATCAAATTGATATGCAAATTATTTAAATTGATCAATTAATCATCCCCACCCCCAACCAGTCCCGACCACCCCCGTCCCGACTACGCCCACCCCCGCCCCCGGACGACATCACGTGTTTCCCCAGGTGCACGTGTGCCACAGCCTCCTCATCCCCTCCCCCCCTCTCCCCTCGCCTCCTTCACCCAACGTACCCTATTGGCGGATACTTTGAATTTTGGCGGGAATTTCGATTTTTGGCGGGAATTTATTTGTCTCAGGGCTGTACTGGCATCCCACCCTACGCCCAACCTGGGAATTGATGGGAAATTAAATTTGGCAGTACCCTTTCTGGGACTTGAACCCTGGTCCTCGAGGGTGGAAAGTGCAGATGTACCCTCCTAAAACAATTAAACCACCAGAGGTGCTTGGAATTCATGGGAAATTAAAAATGTCAGTGCCCTTTCCAGGACTCGAAACCTGATTCTACTGAATGGAATAACCAAAGTGCACTCCCTAACACATGGACACTGTCCATATGCGGGAGAGGAACTTTAGGTTTGTGTACTTTGTTTATTTTGGTCGGGAAACTGACGCAAATATCGATCCTAATTACGTAATTAATCACAAAGATCGGGCCTAATTACACAACTATACTCCTGGAAATGGAAAAAAGAACACATTGACACCGGTGTGTCAGACCCACCATACTTGCTCCGGACACTGCGAGAGGGCTGTACAAGCAATGATCACACGCACGGCACAGCGGACACACCAGGAACCGCGGTGTTGGCCGTCGAATGGCGCTAGCTGCGTAGCATTTGTGCACCGCCGCCGTCAGTGTCAGCCAGTTTGCCGTGGCATACGGAGCTCCATCGCAGTCTTTAACACTGGTAGCATGCCGCGACAGCGTGGACGTGAACCGTATGTGCAGTTGACGGACTTTGAGCGAGGGCGTATAGTGGGCATGCGGGAGGCCGGGTGGACGTACCGCCGAATTGCTCAACACGTGGGGCGTGAGGTCTCCACAGTACATCGATGTTGTCGCCAGTGGTCGGCGGAAGGTGCACGTGCCCGTCGACCTGGGACCGGACCGCGGCGACGCACGGATGCACGCCAAGACCGTAGGATCCTACGCAGTGCCGTAGGGGACCGCACCGCCACTTCCCAGCAAATTAGGGACACTGTTGCTCCTGGGGTATCGGCGAGGACCATTCGCAACCGTCTCCATGAAGCTGGGCTACGGTCCCGCACACCGTTAGGCCGTCTTCCGCTCACGCCCCAACATCGTGCAGCCCGCCTCCAGTGGTGTCGCGACAGGCGTGAATGGAGGGACGAATGGAGACGTGTCGTCTTCAGCGATGAGAGTCGCTTCTGCCTTGGTGCCAATGGTGGTCGTATGCGTGTTTGGCACCGTGCAGGTGAGCGCCACAATCAGGACTGCATACGACCGAGGCACACAGGGCCAACACCCGGCATCATGGTGTGGGGAGCGATCTCCTACACTGGCCGTACACCACTGGTGATCGTCGAGGGGACACTGAATAGTGCACGGTACATCCAAACCGTCATCGAACCCATCGTTCTACCATTCCTAGACCGGCAAGGGAACTTGCTGTTCCAACAGGGCAATGCACGTCCGCATGTATCCCGTGCCACCCATCGTGCTCTAGAAGGTGTAAGTCAACTACCCTGGCCAGCAAGATCTCCGGATCTGTCCCCCATTGAGCATGTTTGGGACTGGATGAAGCGTCGTCTCACGCGGTCTGCACGTCCAGCACGAACGCTGGTCCAACTGAAGCGCCAGGTGGAAATGGCATGGCAAGCCGTTCCACAGGACTACATCCAGCATCTCTACGATCGTCTCCATGGGAGAATAGCAGCCTGCATTGCTGCGAAAGGTGGATATACACTGTACTAGTGCCGACATTGTGCATGCTCTGTTGCCTGTGTCTATGTGCCTGTGGTTCTGTCAGTGTGATCATGTGATGTATCTGACCCCAGGAATGTGTCAATAAACTTTCCCCTTCCTGGGACAATGAATTCACGGTGTTCTTATTTCAATTTCCAGGAGTGTATTTGCATAGCGTTATACGAGGACGGCATAAAATCGCAGTACAGCTCAAAAACTGATACCATACAACTGGTGTTACCCTGCTGGGAAAAAATTTCGCAACACCACTCGAAACTAGCGACAGACACACTCAATCTTTACCCTACACATACAAGCTGGCGGGAAAAAGGCAGGGGTGTAAGGTACTATCTATATTCTTTTTGGTGGGAAATATGTTAAACTGACGAGATGCGGGTGTTGGACAGAGAGGAGTATAAAATGTGTATTACCTGTAAGCATACAGTATCTATCGTTGTTTGACGTCAAAGTTCACTACAGACGCCTACTAAAAATCACCCTAAAGCCCAGGTAATGGAAGCCAATACATGCTATCACAGTTGATGGAAAAAATGCGTCACAGTTCCAATTATACTTCTAAATTGTCATGAAAAAAACCAGCACTCATAATGACTGCTCATAATGCAGCACATGTACTGGGGAAAATCATCGTCCTAAAACACTGAAAAGGGGGTGGTAGTTGAACGTGTGTTCTCCTCGATGTACAATCACAAACTGCCGAAAATCGAGGCCCTCTCCCCTCACTCCCTACATCCACCTATAGGGTGGATGGACGGAGGGAGCCTCACGGCACGTGCTGGCCGCTGGCCGCCTTGAGTCGATGGTCCTTCAGTGACACAAAAGCAGGTATAATTATTTAAACAATAGGAGATAAAAGAATAGCTGTACCAAATGCATCTTGTTCATCTAAAGTATAGTGACACAGCCACCCTTAATGGTTACGGGAAATAGTTTTTTCATTTTACAGTTTGTTACCATAGTTTATCGTAGAGAAACCTGCAAGAAGGATGTATGTCATGCGCTGGAAATATATTTCTTACATTGGAATGTTAACATCGTTATATTCCACATGACTAATAGGTTGGAAACTGGAGCGATCTAACATTATAGCCTGTTTTAAGTGCGGAAACCTGTAGTCTTAGGAGTGCGTGTGTTTATGTTCTCTTTTACCAATACCTTCCAGGTACAGATCCCAGACACTAGAAGAATACTTTAGAATTGATTGTGTGGTTGATTTACATAAAAATGCTTCGAACTCCGTCCGTCTGTAGCTCCAACAAGCACAAAAACCAGTCGTTTCTTGTTCTTCTTAACCATCTGCTATTACATCACAACACTTGTAAATCTGTTATTATACACCGATAAGGGGTGCTAACCTCCTCGACATGGGCACATCTGAATAAATCTTGTGTACTTGGATGGGCGAGGCCTACTTCCAGTCAGCTACAGATTAAATCGGTAACGGTGCTGCAGGGCGGGCTGGTCAAAGACAGTGAGAGGGGGTCTTTCAGTCTCTAATTTTATCTTAAGACTGCGAGAATGTTCAACGACTCCCATCCGCATAGAGATAGATCGTATATTATGCACTATGCTCGAGGTGTTACAAATGTGTAGAGCGCTGTCTGGTATACTTTGATGATGTATATGTTTGAGAATTAACAATGAATGGACGTACTGCATAGTCATCTATCTACATTCGCAATGATAATCGCAAAGTAGAGAAGCGGCGGTATATCTATGTTACTGAAATTTGGAAGCATACTGTCACATCACTGGTCAGTGTTGAAATTACTGTAAAATTGCTAAAATTGTTCGCACTATCAACTGAAATGCTTATTATAACAGTACATCGATGGTGTCTTTTCCATCCCATCCATCCACTGGTACGCTGTTGGTTACCACATAATGATTGACTGACATCGCTTGTTGGGGATGGAGAAAGAGTTTTGGGGGAGGGACAACACCTTCTGCGGATAGCTAGCACCGAAACAGTGATTGCGTACATGACTGCAGTATGAAGAATCAGCCGAAATGGAATGCAGAGCCATCAGCTATTCCGTCACTGTCACAGATGAGTTTAAATGTAGAGGTCGTCGATCCCCTTCAGACAGCAGTTTGGAAACTCTCCACCATGCCACCAAACTCTTCCAGTATCCTTATGTTGCAACTGACTTTTATTTAAAATCATCCATTGTGTGTGGTATGTTATGGTAGCAGCAGTAATAATATGACTTATACCATGCTACGTCTAGTTTACTATGAGAAGCAATTGATCATAACGTGTTAATATCTGTTTAGAACCTGACACAGGCCTCGACGTCGTGCCAGAAAAAGCAAAATATATATGGCAGTGTACAAAGTGTGTTAGAAAAGAAAAAAAAAGAACAATGCTTCAAACAATGACACAGGGTCACAGGGAGGGTCTCTTGTGACTTACAGTATAGCTTGTGGGATACGGTCATCCTCCTATATTACAGGCGATGCAACTTTACACTGGTCCGTGCAATGGATCAATACCTGTATACTTAATAGGGTAGTCACATTTCTCGATGCTGGCATGCAGACAGTATTTGTTTTCGATATATGGGAGGAGAGATATGCGGTAAAAATCTTATCAAGTTATCTATTGGATGAAGTAGTGGAGGTTTTATAGTTCGTAATTTTTCTCTGTTAGATGGTACAGAATAACGATGATAGCACGTTGGGGTGAGAGACGTGAATGGGCCCTGAGGGACGCAGATCTGCTTTGGACTGCAGTATCTGTATGTATTTTGGTGACATACAACAATCGAGTAGCAAAATCCTCGACCATCTCCCAGTTCCCATACTTCCTTTTATACTACCTCATGTTGCAGGAGCAGGCTTCGTTTGACGCTGACCTTACACATGGTACATTGTTGGCAGAGCTACAACAACATGTTCCCATTTCCATAGAATGGTCAAAACACAGTCCTGTCGCAGTAACTCAGCTTACCCTGTTTTTACACGGGTTGCATAAGGTGGCAGATACAGCTCTTTCCGACTTCTACTCAGTTCCGACTTAAATTGGAACGATCACATGAGCAAAGCTGCACAAATAGTAGCCGTTGCAAGAGGCATAAGGACTGTCTATAATTTTACTGTAGCTGATAGGTTCGAAAAAGGTGGCTCGTTTCGAGAGACTGTTGAATTGAAAGACATGATTTCAAGTCCCAGTCAGCATTTCTACCAGAGAGCGTAACACTGGAGATCTGAAAAGCTAGTGTACATTACTTATAACTTCAATTAGCACACCATCTACTGTTTGTGATCCTTCTCAATCAACCATCGCCCATATCTCAGTGGATATATCACCGAACCTCTGACGTGGCATCGAGACAGAATGTGTTACAAATACTGGAGAAATATCTAGCGGCGCACGAGGGAGTTGCAAATACCGGTTTCATACCATGTCCCTTAGCCAAATCACTTTCTAAATTCGGTAATTTTATTACGACGTTGCACCGTCGGCGAAGTGTAACCATACTGTTGGTCTGATAATATACACTCCGGCGATCATCGTCTATATTCAGTGTCACGGTAATTATCTGCAAAAATCGCTTCATTCGGAGGTAAAGCCATACCTCGATTTATAAAGCCGGTATTGCTTTTAACATGGATACTTGTGTGCAGCTGTAGAACCAAGACCGCTTGTGACAGTAATATACACTCCTGGCAATGGAAAAAAGAACACATTGACACCGGTGTGTCAGACCCACCATACTTGCTCCGGACACTGCGAGAGGGCTGTACAAGCAATGATCACACGCACGGCACAGCGGACACACCAGGAACCGCGGTGTTGGCCGTCGAATGGCGCTAGCTGCGCAGCATTTGTGCACCGCCGCCGTCAGTGTCAGCCAGTTTGCCGTGGCATACGGAGCTCCATCGCAGTCTTTAACACTGGTAGCATGCCGCGACAGCGTGGACGTGAACCGTATGTGCAGTTGACGGACTTTGAGCGAGGGCGTATAGTGGGCATGCGGGAGGCCGGGTGGACGTACCGCCGAATTGCTCAACACGTGTGGCGTGAGGTCTCCACAGTACAACGATGTTGTCGCCAGTGGTCGGCGGAAGGTGCACGTGCCCGTCGACCTGGGACCGGACCGCAGCGACGCACGGATGCACGCCAAGACCGTAGGATCCTACGCAGTGCCGTAGGGGACCGCACCGCCACTTCCCAGCAAATTAGGGACACTGTTGTTCCTGGGGTATCGGCGAGGACCATTCGCAACCGTCTCCATGAACCTGGGCTACGGTCCCGCACACCGTTAGGCCGTCTTCCGCTCACGCCCCAACATCGTGCAGCCCGCCTCCAGTGGTGTCCCGACAGGCGTGAATGGAGGGACGAATGGAGACGTGTCGTCTTCAGCGATGAGAGTCGCTTCTGCCTTGGTGCCAATGATGGTCGTATGCGTGTTTGGCGCCGTGCAGGTGAGCGCCACAATCAGGACTGCATACGACCGAGGCACACAGGGCCAACACCCGGCATCATGGTGTGGGGAGCGATCTCCTACACTGGCCGTACACCACTGGTGATCGTCGAGGGGACACTGAATAGTGCACGGTACATCCAAATCGTCATCGAACCCATCGTTCTACCATTCCTAGACCGGCAAGGGAACTTGCTGTTCCAACAGGACAATGCACGTCCGCATGTGTCCCGTGCCACCCAACGTGCTCTAGAAGGTGTAAGTCAACTACCCTGGCCAGCAAGATCTCCGGATCTGTCCCCCATTGAGCATGTTTGGGACTGGATGAAGCGTCGTCTCACGCGGTCTGCACGTCCAGCACGAACGCTGGTCCAACTGAAGCGCCAGGTGGAAATGGCATGGCAAGCCGTTCCACAGGACTACATCCAGCATCTCTACGATCGTCTCCATGGGAGAATAGCAGCCTGCATTGCTGCGAAAGGCGGATATACACTGTACTAGTGCCGACATTGTGCATGCTCTGTTGCCTGTGTCTATGTGCCTGTGGTTCTGTCAGTGTGATCATGTGATGTATCTGACCCCAGGAATGTGTCAATAAAGTTTTCCCTTCCTGGGACAATGAATTCACGGTGTTCTTATGTCAATTTCCAGGAGTGTACATTAGTTGTTGCGATCGTGTTTTTTAACATCTGGCGATTTGTAAGACTATTACGCCTCCCTTTATGAGACACAGTGGTATCATTCGCAAGAAAAACTTATGAGACATGACCACTCATCGCTGATTTGTGCTCATTATTATTTCGTATCGCCAGCAAGCAGTTATTGGTGAAGTATTACACATAGAAGTAAGGGATGCGTGATAGGTTTGCCTTGAGCATCAGGCTTATACAGTACACTATGTGATCAAAAGCATCTGGACACCCCCAAAAACATACATTTTTCATGTTAGGTGCATTGTGCTACCACCTACTCCCAGGTACTCCATATCAGCGACCTCAGTAGTCATTAGACGTAGTGAGAGAGCAGAATGGGGCGCTCCGCAGAACTCACAGACTTCGAACGTGTTCAGGTGATTGTGTGTCACTAGTGTCGTACGTCTGTATGGAAGATTTCCACACTCCTAAACATCCCTAGGTCCACTGTTTCCGATGTGGTAGTGAACCGGAAACGTGAAGAGATACGTGCAGCACAAAAGCGTACAGGCCGACCTCGTCTCTTGACTGACAGAGACCGCCGACAGTTGAAGAGGGCCAAGACCATCGCACGGGAATTCCAAACTGCTGCAGGATCCACTGCAAATACTATGAGAGTTATGCAGAAGGTGAGGAAACTTGGATTTCATGGTCGAGCGGCTGTTTATGAGCCACATATCACACCGGTAAATGCCACAAAATGCGTTGCTTGCTATAAAGAGCGTAAACAATTAACAATTGAACAGTGGAAAAACGTTGTCTGGAGTGACGAATCATGGTACACAATGTGGTGATCCGATGGCAGGGTGTGGGTCTGGCGAATGCCCGGTGAACGTCATATGCCAGCGTGTGTAATGCCAACAGTAAAATTCGGAGGCAGTGGTGTTATGGTGTGTTCGTGTTTTTCATGGAGGGGGCTTGCACCTGTTATTGTTTTGCATGGCACTACCACAGAACAGGCCTACTTTCATGTTTTAAGCACCTTCTTGCTTCCCACTGTTGAAAAGCAATTCAGGGATGGCGATTGCATCTTTCAACACGATCAAGCACCTGTTCATAACGCACACCCTGTGGCGGAGTGGTTACACGACAATATCATCCCTGTAATGGACTGTCCTGCACAGAGCTCTGACATGAATCCGATGGAGCACCTTTGGGATGTTTTGGAATGCCGAATTCGTGTCAGGCCTCAACAACTGACATCAGTGCCTCTCCTTAGTGCAGCACTCCGTGAAGAATGGGTTGCCATTCCCCAAGAAACCTTCCAGCATCTGATTGAACATATGCCTGCGAGAGTGGAAGCTGTCATCAATGCTAAGGGTGGCCCAACACCATATTGAATGCCAACATTACCGATGGAGCACGCCACGAACTTGTACGTCATTTTCAGCTAGGTGTCCGGATACTTTTGATCACATAGTAGATGTGTTTGTGTTCTGGCATTTGCAAAGGAAATGACAATGTCCAGTCGTAAGGAAGGTATGGATTTGACGTGGAATACTGTTTAGCAAAGGGAAGAGTATGTCAAGTAGTAAGAATGGTACAGATATTTCTATTTCCAGAGCCACAGCCATCAGCAGGGTGTATTTCCGACACTTCGCTCATTGTCAAATGTCGTTCAATTGAGACTGCAATCGTAACATTTAATTGTAAGTATAGCGATCAAATATGTATGTGGCCAGTTTCGTAGTACGATTCTGTCTAGGGGTGCATAGCGCGCCGGCGGTAGCCTGTGGTGGGTATAATTCACGTTTCCCGCTAACAGCAGGAGCCATCCGAATGTAAAGGACTGTTGGGATGTAGGAATGTAGCTGACTTACCCGTGTCGGTCTAGACAGCCGCATAGCGAACTAATACTTAGTATATGTTGGATAGCTTACATCACCACGTGGAAATTTGAGAAGATTCAATATGGACATATGTTTGCTCTGGACCATTACTCCCTCCCATTGTCTGGTTGACTGCTTCATCTCATTTGGCGCCTTTATTTAGTTGAGGGAACATCGACTGTGGAGTGTGCATCTAGCGGGTGAAAGACGGGTGGAAGACACGTTTGCTGGTTCTCTAGACATGACTCTTTAAATTGTGAGGGTGGTCTGGAATCACTGACATCGGTATTCGCGAATGGAAATATGAGTTTCATCTATTTTTCTCGAGCTTTCTCATAAAGGTCTTCGCAGACGGGATAAGTTTCTAGTTAGTCAGTGTCTTTGTTTTTCTTTTTTTTTTTGCATGGTTTCTTGAAGCCTTCATCTGCCATTTTCTTTTATTTCTGTACGATTGTGCAATTTCGGCCTTAGGCCATTTTCAAGGAATTTATTGATGATTTTTTGGTAACAGATTATGTCATATACGTCCTTGCTTTTATGACATCATATTATGCTCATAAATTAGTTCGAGGTTTTCACGCTATTTTAGGAGGGCGCTACTGTACATCGTACAGGAAATAAAGAAAATGGCAGCTGAGGGCTTCAAGAAATAATTCAAAAAACTCATCGCAGCTACAGACCCTATCGCATTGAAAATTACTCGGTGGTTTACAGCACCCTCTACCTCGCTATATACGTACGGTGCATGTGCTTATGCTGTCTGTCTTCGTAGTGTATGTACGAGCGTCTGGCGGTTGATAACCATATGCATGATGCAAAAGTGGCGATTTTCTATGGCGCACCATAAGAGTTGTATGTTTACTACATCCACACAGTACGCAGTGATATATTGCCAGGTTGGAGATTGGTTTGACGCTCTGATATTCAAGCTTCCGTTCTCAGTGCAGAGCAGAGTTTTTCCATACATGACGATCTGTAGGCCACTTTTGCAGGGTTTAACTGTCAGTGCAATATGGCGATCTGTACAAAATAGTTTTGCCGCTGAACGTCTCATCTGAAGAAAGAAAAAGGTGGACAGTGCTTCTACACCAGCAGAATCAGTAATTTGGTGGGTAAATTCAGTAACATTCGAACAGAATGCTCCATTCATTCGCAAGACATCCTTCGTGCTAGGACATAGGAGTCTCTACAAAGCGGTGAGAACGTTTGCGTTTCGGAGATGCTTGTTGAAACCAGGACTTAACGATTTCCAGGAATGGTAAGATGCGATGGACGGTGTCCCATGTTAGGACCATCAGGAGGAATGCATTTGGCGTTATTCTGGGCTATTTTTGTAAACAGGTTCTGTTAGGAGAAGACTTTCCATCCAGAAAAGCAAAGGCATCACGAAAGCTCCTGCAAAAATGACGGTTAACTATTTCTGCAGCACTTTACCAATTCCGAGAGGTGACTGATAAGTAATGGATGGGCTGTCTCGTTAGGATCGCGAGGAAGAATGCAGTCGGTGTTATTCTGGGCTATTTTAGTGAACAGGTTAGGACCAGAATTTCCCTCCAGACAAGCTGAGACATCACGAAAGCTCCAACAAAAGCGATCGTTAACTATTTCTGCACCACTTTACTATTTCCGAGAGGTAGACTTAGCTCTCATTTACATAGACATGCGACGTAAGTATAACATTGAGAACCTTTTACTTGCACCTGCACGGGTGAGCCGCTATGCAAATATCTCGCTGAGGGTGATCTGCTATGCAAACATCTCTCTGGACTGCAGGGACATTGCACCAGCAACGGTGTCTCGGTAGACGTGTGTTTTGACAGGTATTTCTCAGGTGTCAAGCATGAAAGGTATGCCGCCTATGCCGCCGCCTCATGTTCACAGGACCCGAACTGACACGTAAGCGTGGTGCAGCAGCTGATGACCGCGTCGTCGCTTTGCGGGGACTGCCGGTGCGTCCCGACTCCTGGGAGCATGTTTAGTGGCGTTCTGTGCGGCCCATTGTGGGGGGGACAGCGGCGGTGCGTGCTTCACGATCGAAAGATTTTTAATTGTGTAATTACGTGTGATGTGTGTTTCATGACAGTACTCCTTGTGTGGTCGGAATAAAAAGAAAGGCAATCTATTTAATTACTTCTTACAAGACCTCCATCTTTCCAAACAGCAGAGAATGATGAGCAAGAGAAATCTAACCCCCGAAAATTGATTTTTTTTCATAAATAAACGATATACGCTTAAATTTCCCTTCGTGAGATCCTTCCTCTCCACTGCAGAACCGCCATTTCCAGGTGGAGGAGGGGAGGATGTGTGGGGAGCAGGTGAGGGGGGAGTGGGGAGGGGGGAGGGGGTGGTGAGGACGGGTATCGATTCCCTGAAAAAGTTTTTAAATAAATGAATGATCTATATTCCATACACTGCCTTGAATCCTATAAATTGTTTAAATAAACAGTATTCCACACATTGCCTAAATTTTTTAAACAATATTTCATAGTCAGCATTCGATTTGCAGACAAATTCTTTAACTAAATATAATAACCATATTCCATACACTGCTATAAATAATTAAACAATATTCTATACGTTGTCTAAATTGTTTAAACAATATTCCATATGCTACAATCGAATTCTCTCCAAATGACCGATCAACTGAGTCTTTTTCCCGACAATTTCTGGAAGGGAGGGTGGGAGGGGACTTGGGTTTACCAGAGGGGGAGAGGTTAATTAGTTGATCAATTTAATTAAATAGTCAATCAAACTGATAAGAGTGAGAGGGACTATTCGAATAACTCAGACCTAAAAGTGCACCTGTAGCAGCGAGCATTAGGTTTGGGTTGGGGGGAGGCAGGACAATAGGTTAAGGACCTGTCAATCAAAAGGAAGGATCCTTTTAGCAGAACAATAGGTGAAGGACCTATCAATGAAGGGAGAACAATAGGTTAATGACTTGTCAATCAAAGAAGAACAATATGTTTGCCCCTGACCGCATACCTGCCCCTTTTGTAGGCAAACCACACAAACAAAATGCGCTGACGCCGCCTTGCCATACTACTGGTAATTCCAGCAATCTTTAGGCAAAGGTAAATATTTTTTGAACAAGAGATTTTGAGACAATATCTGGTCTAAAGTTCCACGGCAATTCCAAGTATTTTTGCTTTTTAGAAGGTTTTCCCTCGTCAGAGAAACGTCGTTTCTGTTACAAGTGGTTTGTCATAAACTCGATCTTGAACTAACCGGTTAAAATCAGCGTAAACGGAAACTTGCGGCATGTCGCTAGGCTCGGTGAGACTATTGACACATAGTTTTTTCGAGAAGAACTTTCGGATGACCAGAGAATAACCGGTTTGAAGAGTTAAAAAGGCGTAGATCGTCTCCTCATTGAAGTAACACCCCAGCCCTGGTGTGGGTTAAGAATAACACTACAAAAAGAACCGGAGAAAAATTGCCTGTAGTTGGGATTGTGGGAACATGCACAATAGCCTCCATTACGGAGTGCCAAAATTCAAGGACATTGTTCTCGTAGTCAGCAAACAAGTAGTGATCTGCGTGTCCATAAATCCATATCACAGAGTTTGTTTTCGTTTGTAGGAAGTAACCTGAGTCCGGAAAGAGGAGCAGCTGAGGAGGTATATCTGATGAGGAGTCGTACAGGTAATTAAGGCCCGCGTCCGCTCCTGCAAGAACCAGACACCTATCGCCGATCCTCGCGCCAGGCAGTGCTCGTCCATATCCGAAACATCACAGGCGACACACAACGAGGGGTCTGCAAGATGAATTCCATGAAGGCGTCACAGTCATACTTTCTTTCCATTTGTTACGGTATAAAGTCAAGCACCAGTCGGGAACGTTAGGGCAGAGAGGGCTGTGAAGAAGGCGTCAGCCAATAGAACGCTGACTGACCCCTCTCCAGGACGACAACGCGACAGCAGCGGCCTCTAGGCGAAGAGAACATAAGCGCCGCTCCCGACTGGCCGCGGTGACTTCTACAGCAACATCGAGATTAGGCGCTTCAAGACCAACGACTTAGGAATTGTATGTACTGAAGAACCTTGTTTATTTTGCTTGTCAGCCTTCACGTGCGACACATCTGTATTTCTCAAAGTATTGTCATTTGTTTTCTGTAATAAAACTCATTAATGCGACTTTCTTGAATTGCTGTCTAGCGATCCGAGAAAGCAGGTTTCCTAGGCATCCCATATTTGACGAGTAGGCAGGATACAACGCCACTGACAGTAATGTACCATGCAGACTGGACGTCAGTGTCAAGATAAGGAGCGCACATCGATCGCCAGATGGCATGCCAGTCAACACGGAGATGCTTCCCCTCAAGCACATTCGATGATCTATGCTGCTGAAGAAAACCGTATATCGCTCTTGTGGCTGTCAGCTGCGTTGTCAGTATCACAGTATGGACATAGCTCAGTTCGAGGAAAAAATGGCGGAAGTAAGGGAAGGACGGCGGGACGTTCCGAAAGCTGAGAGGGCGTGGTGCAGGGGTCTCCAACAACAAACTGGTAAAGCACGTATGGCAACGGCGCCACTGTATCCGTTCAGAGCTAACAAACTGGGCTATTGCTCCTTCAGGGACATGATACAGGCCTAAACCGCCCCTGAAACGTAGGAGGGTGAGGGTCTCATACCTTATCTCGAACATCAAGCCATGGCAAACATACGACCTCAAAGCCGCTAGCACGCAGCGTGCCAAGGACGATGGAACAGGAAGTGTCTGTGCCACTTGTGGGATACATGACACCAAATATATATCTACATATCGTGCCTGTTGCAGAAGGTCGTGGGCTCGTAAACGATGACCCAGCTCGTAATCGGGACAATTCGCGCTGGTTGTTGACGCCAATCTTGCGCCCCAGATCACTTGCGAAGTTGAATACTAAGCATCGGATAGTAGCAGCCACACGCAATGGAGAAGCGCTGTCCGCAGGAAGCTCCTTACCTATATCCGTGGCATTCGAATTGTGGACGTCAAGGCAGCTACTACACTACCCGCCATTAAATTGCTACATCACGAAGATGACGTGCTACACACGTGAAATTTAACCGACAGGAAGATGATGCTGTGATATGCAAATGATTAGCTTTTCAGAGCATTCACACAAGGTTGGCGCCGGTGGCGACACCTAATACGTGCTGACATGGGGAAAGTTTCCAACCGATTTCTCATAGACAAACAGCAGTTGACCGGCGTTGTCTGGTGAAACGTTGTTGTGGTGCCTCGTGTAAAGAGGAGAAATGCGTACCATCACGTTTCCGACTTTGATAAAGGTCGGATTGTAGCCTATCGCGATTGCGGTTTATCCTATCGCGACATTGCTGCTCGCGTTGGTCGAGATCCAATGACTGTTAGCAGAATATGGAATCGGTGGGTTCAGGAGGGTAATACGGAACACCGTGCTGGATCCCCACGGCCTCGTATTACTAGCAGTCGAGATGACAGGCATCTTATCTGCATGGCTGTAACGGATCGTGCAGCCACGTCTCGATCCCTGAGTCAACAGATGGGGACATTTGCAAGACAACAACCATCTGCACGAACAGTTCGACGACGTTTGCAGCAGCATGGACTATCAGCTCGGAGACCATGGCTGCGGTTACCCTTGACGCTGCATCACAGAGCGCCTGCGATGGTGTACTCAACGACGAACCTGGGACCACGAATGGCTAAACGTCATTTTTTCGGATGAATCCAGGTTCTGTTTACGGCATCATGATGGACGCATCCGTGTTTGGCGACATCGCGGTGTACGCTCATTGGAAGTGTGTATTCGTCATCGCCATACTGGCGTATCACCCGGCGTGATAGTATGGGGTGCCGTTGGTTACACGTCTCAGACACCTCTTCTTCGCATTGACGGGACTTTGAACAGCGGACGTTACATTTCAGATGTGTTACGAGCCGTGGCCCTTCATTTCTGCGATACCCTAGCAGGATAGTGCACGACCGCATGTTGCAGGTCATGTAAGGGCCTTTCTGGATACAGAAAATGTTCGACTGCTGCCCTGGCCAGGACACTCTCCAAATCTCTCACCAATTGAAAACGTCTGCTCAATGGTGGCCGAGCAACTGGCTCGTCACAAGACGTCAGTCACTACTCTTGATGAACTGTGGTGTCGTGTTAAAGCTGCATGGGCAGCTGTACCTGTACACGCCATCCAAGCTCTGTTTGACTCAATGCCCAGGCGTATCAAGGCCGTTATTACGGCCAGAGGTGGTTGTTCTGGGTACTGATTTCTCAGGATCTATGCAACAAAATTGCGTGAAAATGTAATCACATGTCAGTTCTAGTATAATATATTTGTCCAATGAATACTCGTTTATCATCTGCATTTCTACTTGGTGTAGCAATTTTAATGGCCAGTAGTGTATAAGCTTCGCCATAGGTGGTAACCCATTCCAGTGAATCCCTGACCTCAACACTGCTACGAAGAATAATGACGAGATCGTCCGAATAAGCAGTGGAGCTGAATACATGACCACCGAGAGACATCCCAGAAAGGTATTAACAGAGGCCACAGAGCAACGATTCCGTGATGAAAGGATGCAACAGTGCAGAAAGCAAGCAGCCTTCTTGGAAAGAATGACAGATCGAGATGGGAGGAGTGAGACGGCTATTATAGAGCACACAGGGCATAGCTCCACATAGGAGACGCATTACGACATCACGGTAGTATCAGGGTATTCCATGTTGTGGAGAATCCCTTACAGGTAGTCGCGATCGACTCAATGGAACGCCTGGCTGAACTCAAGAGCTGCCAAAGTCCAGGCACACGACGAGCATGAGGAAGAGCGATTATGTCCTGATAGCGATAGAGCGCAGTTCGGATGTTATTAGCACCTCCCAAAGAAGTTTGGTCAGGGGGAACCATGTACACGGCCGTCCGTTTAAGCCGTGCAGCAAACAGCCAGGTAAAGATCTTTATGTCACTGTTGAGGAATGTCAAGGAGCAGTAATCGCATATCCAAGAAGTACCCCGAGGCACATGTATGGGAATGAGTAGACCATCAAGGAAACCATCTGGGATCTACACGAGAGGCGACATAAGGTCGTGGCAAATTTGTCCACTCCGGTGCCATTAGGGGGCGGAATATCTGAGAAAACTTCAGTGGTAGGCGATCAGTGCCAGGATACTTGTTCGTGGACAGCATCATGGACTTCGTGCTCTGTGACATTGGCAAGCAGAGCCATCGTTGCATCCACAAGATTCGAGCCAAAGGAGAGTTGAAAGACTGGCGTAAGGTTGGCAGAGTGGTGATATTGTGGAGATTACAGCATAACATAATGTGGGAGGGTAGACCTTACATCGATATCTAAGCGCCGCATATAATCAGTCATAAGAACATTAATCAAAGTCCTCCGACAGTGGCGTCGTTCTGCTATCGCGTGAAACATAGAAAGACAGTCATTCGCTAACCTGTCACGTGTACACGCACTAACCATAGCTCAAATGGTTCAAATCGCTCTGAGCACTATGCGACTTACCTTCTGAAGTCATCAGTCGCCTAGAACTTTGAACTAATTAAACCTAAATAACCTAAGGACATCACACACATCCATGCGCGAGGCAGGATTCGAACCTGCGACCGTAGCGGTCGCTCGGCGCCAAACTGTAGCGCCTAGAACCGCACGGCCACTCCGGCCGGCTAACCATAGCTCCTTCAAGGTGATGGCGAGAGAGCTATGTGAGCTGTGCCTTGGCACGAATCACCATCACTTGACGCTTTGGTGAAGTGGAAATCAGTGGTTCGTCGCCGCCACACCCCGACCTCCCTTCCATAAGCAATCAACGCCTTGTGGAGAGCAGGCTTTGTGCAGAGCACCCACCATGACTGGGCAGACTTGTATGCATCACGGCATCGACTACAAGTTGTGCACGTGGTCTCGATAAGCTGCGAGAAAATGTATGAAGTAAGCTGGATAGTGTTCAGTTTCCATAATTCCCGGCCGCACGACACTGTTCGGTGGTAGTGGTTGACGGCACAGATATATGCGTCATGGTAAGAGAACACTACAGGCCAGACTTCAGCAGCCTGAACCCCACCGACAATACCGCTGGAGATATAAATATAATCGAGGAGACTGGAAGAATGGCTAGTGAACTGTGTGAACCACAGACAATCGCCATGAAAATGCTCCCAAGAGTCCACAAGATTGGGTGCTGGAGAATTGCCGCTTGCGCCACGTATAGAAAGTATTGGAGTTGAAATCGGTTCCTGTGATCAGTGCATCCTGCCGCCCAAGGAAATGAAAATGGAATGTTCACGGTGGCGATCCAAACAAGATGGGACATAGATGTTGATGATCCTGACGCCACTATACGTGAGATCCGTTCCTGTGGCATCAGAGAGATAGACAACTGCATTAGCGAGGATACCGTCTCATAAGAGGATCGCCACCCTACCAGAATGGGAATTGTGAGAGACATGCAGCGTAAATCCGCGTGGAGCACAAAAGGTTGCAACATGCACCTCCTGAAGGAGAGCAACGTCCACAGCATACAGTATTTCATTGAGTAAAGCCAGTTTGTGGCGTGAGTAAATGGTATTGATGTTGGCCATGGCTATGCTGTAAGTTTGAAAGGCTGCCATCGCCAGGAGGACGGGCGTTTCAAACACAGGGGAAGCACAAAGTACCCCCTGTTTGGCCCCTATGGAAGGGCACATCACTGTGGCAGGGAGGGAGCTGACCCCACCGAGAGGGTTCATCGCTCTGCACACCTCCAGAACGTCCATCCTCGGCATCGACGTCGTCCGCCCAAGAGGCAGACGTCTCTCTGGGCCGGTTCAGTGGAACACTATCAGAGGTGAGCCCACAGGTAGCACCAGACACTGAAAGGGAGGCAACCGCATCAGACGCGGGCGGTGGAAGGTAGGTGTCAGTGGGTGGATGCTGACTGGAAATAAAGGCGCAGAAAGACGTCCCTCACCAGCGCCAGAGGACAGCGCAGCATCAGTAGAAGGGTCGTCACCCTCTGCACACATCCGATTGAAACAGGCATCACGAAGAGTAAAGCGTTGTCTCTTCCGTTTCCTCGGCGACCGTTGATTCCTAACACGTTGTTCCGTGTCAGACAGCGGGCGGCTGTCGTCCGACATTGGACCAGGCGGCAGAAAAATGGAGTTCGGTACATCTCCACGATCAACAGCAATGGGATTGGGACAGACGGCTCGCGTCTGCTGACGGCCATCGTCCATTGGTCCTTCCTCCTGCGGCAGCGTAGGAGAGACAAGCAAAATGTTTATCGCGTCATCGAAAGGAGTCGACGCCGCTGCCGACTGAGTCAGAATCAGCGCAGCAGACAGCAGCACAGTGGGCGCCGCAGGAAGAGCGACGTCTAAACCAGTCTACGTCGGAGACATTCAGAACTGACGTGGTCTTCCTGGCCACAACCTGAACAAGTGCGCGTCTGGGCATCGTACATGACCACAGCCTTGCAGCCTGCAATTACCTTAGCGCAAGTTAATTCAAGTTAGATTAAGTAGTGTGTAAGCCTAGGGATCGATGACCTCAGCAGTTTGGTCCCATACTACTAACCCTTCTTTTTTTTTTGCTGTTACCAAGTAGGAAGGCACAAGTTTCCTCAGTTCAGTTTTTATCTTCTGACGTACATCATTGAGGACACGGTACGTTTCGAACGTCTTCCACGTTTCAGCAACGTTAATGACGACGTTGCCACAAGGTTTAAAAGCGGTGACTACAACGTCCGACGGCATCTCAAACGTGAGTTCGAAAACGCTCAAGTTTCGGAGGCCAAAACCAGCGTGATCAACCACGACAGCCCCGGTATGGCCGTCATAATACCGGAAAAAGCCGTGACGGTCGGTGAATTCGGACACGAAGGCAAGCCGCAGCGCGGATTTAAACAAACGTGCGCTCGCCCCCAAGCAGCACAACAGGCGGGGCGCAACGCAAACAAGGCCTCCTCGCCTCACCACTGCGACGAACCACTGAAGCCCACATTCACTATATTTCTGATTGTGGCACAACGTATGATGCGTTTAGCGTACTCATTAGACACGTTGAAAAAAATTCAGTTTTCTATCAACTGGTTAATTATGAGCAAGCTTCTGAAAATGGAAATTTTGCCAGTCTCATGTAAGCGGGATGTAATGACACTTTTAGCCATCATAGTCTCGATTTGAAGCCATTTTGAAATGTTCAATATTTCAATAAATTTCTTAGATCGAGAAATACTATTTCAAAGTATGAAGTTACCAAATACTGGGATTATTACTGACATTCAAAAAACTGCTCTGAGCACTATGGGACTTAACTTCTAAGGTCATCAGTCCCCTAGAACTCAGAACTACTTAAACCTAACTAACCTAAGGACATCACACACATCCATGCCCAAGGCAGGATTCGAACCTGCGACCGTAGCGGTCGCGCGGTTCCAGACTGTAGCGCCTAGAACCGCTCGGCCACCCCGGCCGGCTATTACTGCCATTATTGATATTAACTGCCGCCGCAGTGCCCGAGCGATTCTATGCGCTTCAGTCCGGAACCGCGCTGCTACTACGGTCGCAGGTTCGAATCCTGCCTCGGGCATGGATGTGTGTGATGTCCTTAGGTTAGTTAGGTTTAAGTAATTCTAAGTCCAGGGGACTGATGACCTCAGATAATAAGTCCCATAGTGCTTCGAGCCATTTTAACCATTTGATTTTTGCTATTAACTTCTTCACTCAGCTGCTGCTATACGCGTGCTTGAAGGAAACATTGAATGCTTGCCGGTCATTATTAAAAGCAGCTGCCGGAAACCAGGTAAATATTTAGTTCACAGCAAATGGTTGCGGCGTTCTGTGGCAATTAGACCGGGACAAGTAGTTATTAAGTTCTTTCCATGTCTAGGGAATACTTTTCAACTTAATAGCACACATCTCCAATTATTCGTAGATTGCATTAAAACTAAATTATCTTGAACTTGCGCTTAGCAACAATGCTTGTAAAATGCTAAAACTGGTGGTAAATGCCACTTTCCAAGCCAGAGTGTATTAACGTCTTCTGTTAAATGTCACGATCATTCTCTCCACATGACTTGATCGACGACACATATTTCAAGTAGTACAAGGAAGAAAATGTTGCAGAATATCAACTGTTTTCCGTTGCAATAAACTCATTCTACATGGTCCAAGTTCACATTCTCGCGGAACTGCTCTAACTGTAGTACCGACTCCAACCCGATTTAGAAAAATGCTTCAACATTGCAAAACTCACGTCCAAATCAGGGACCTTACATTTATCTGCCAAACAGGAATTTTAACTCTGTGGAACACCAGTTTCAGTAAACTGACGTAGCGATGACTGTTTACCACTGCACTTTCTCACCGGAAAATAAGCAGTTAACTTATTCGGCTCTATGGTTGTACTGCAACAGTATTTTCATGTGCATTCAATGCATACGAGTTGTAGAATTTTAGAATTTGATAGTGTCGTGACTTTCAGTTCTGTATATTCCGGGCCGAAACTGGCTTTACATCATTTCAGTCCCAAGGTACTGCAACTTCATCCTGTCACCAAAAATTTGCTCATACTGCCAACTTCAGTGTTCGTTTCACTTGATTTTGTAGTCACTGAGCCGGCCGCGGTGGCCAAGCGGTTCTAGGCGCGTCAGTCCGGAACCGCGCGACTGCTACGGTCGCAGGTTCGAATCCTGCCTCGGGCATGGATGTGTGTGATGTCCTTAGGTTAGTTAGGTTTAAGTAGTTCTAAGTTCTAGGGGACTGATGACCTCAGATGTTGCGTCCCATAGTGCTCAGAGCCATTTGAACCATTTTGTAGTCACTGAAATAAATGTCGCATGACTTTGCAGCATGATAGATATCATTTCGTGCCTCCTTTCAGACTGGGAGATTAGTTTTCTGGTCAGTAAGCTTTTTCCCTTCTAACCAGCGAAATGCGGCAAAACGCGGCCAGTAATCGCTTCACACACTTCTATTTAGTGATGTTTAGAAGATTTCTTTTAACGTTATCGTGGATGACGGAATTTAGTTTAATCTTGAGACATCTTAAGCAACAACGTTCACAAATTTACTGAATGAAAGAAGCTTACCGTCCAGATAGGAAAAGGTTTAAAAACAAAGTCTGCACACTATGGGCTAGGTCGATCTTTCCGTCTGATAGCACTGCGTTACAATTTGCCTAAGAGGTGCCATACCTTGTGTTCCTATAGCTGTGGAAATCATTAGTTGAAACTGAATTTAACATCTCAGGGTATAGTGCTACTAAAAATGCAAAACGATTAACAACCGAAGGCTGAGTTCATCCTAAGACTGAAGTGTATTTATAATAGGAAAACCTGAGGAGACTGTCCTTGCCTTCCTCCAACGAGCATTTGGAGCCAGATACATAATTATTTACAGTACTACGAGCACTTCTAACGTAATATTTGATTTTGTATTCCTAAGTTAAAAATTCTTTGTTTACAACAAATTAAAATTTGTGAAAGCTGCAGGATGCGAACTGGATAACAAAAGATAATAAACTCACAGTTCTGTCTATTCCATTACCTTACCATTTGCAGATTTCTGTTGTGCAATATATGACGTAACACAGTTGACTAAAATACGATATCCGGAGCAACATGATCTGCATCATAACGAGAATCTACACTCCTGGAAATTGAAATAAGAACACCGTGAATTCATTGTCCCAGGAAGGGGAAACTTTATTGACACATTCCTGGGGTCAGATACATCACATGATCCCACTGACAGAACCACAGGCACATAAACACAGGCAACAGAGCATGCACAATGTCGGCACTAGTACAGTGTATATCCACCTTTCTCAGCAATGCAGGCTGCTATTCTCCCACGGAAACGATCGTAGAGATGCTGGATGTAGTCCTGTGGAACGGCTTGCCATGCCATTTCCACCTGGCGCTTCAGTTGGACCAGCGTTCGTGCTGGACGTGCAGACCGCGTGAGACGACGCTTCATCCAGTCCCAAACATGCTCAGTGGGGGACAGATCCGGAGATCTTGCTGGCCAGGGTAGTTGACTTACACCTTCTAGAGCACGTTGGGTGGCACGGGATACATGCGGACGTGCATTGTCCTGTTGGAACAGCAAGTTCCCTTGCCGGTCTAGGAATGGTAGACCGATGGGTTCGATGACGGTTTGGATGTACCGTGCACTATTCAGTGTCCCCTCGACGATCACCAGTGGTGTACGGCCAGTGTAGGAGATCGCTCCCCACACCGTGATGCCGGGTGTTGGCCCTGTGTGCCTCGGTCGTATGCAGTCCTGATTGTGGCGCTCACCTGCACGGCGCCAAACACGCATACGACCATCATTGGCACCAAGGCAGAAGCGACTCTCATCGCTGAAGACGACACGTCTCCATTCGTCCCTCCATTCACGCCTGTCGCGACACCACTGGAGGCGGGCTGCACGATGTTGGGGCGTGAGCGGAAGACGGCCTAACGGTGTGCGGGACCGTAGCCCAGCTTCATGGAGACGGTTGCGAATGGTCCTCGCCGATACCCCAGGAGCAACAGTGTCCCTAATTTGCTGGGAAGTGGCGGTGCGGTCCCCTACGGCACTGCGTAGGATCCTACGGTCTTGGCGTGCATCCGTGCGTCGCTGCGGTCCGGTCCCAGGCCGACGAGCACGCGCACCTTCCGCCGACCACTGGCGACAACATCGATGTACTGTGGAGACCTCACGCCCCACGTGTTGAGCAATTCGGCGGTACGTCCACCCGGCCTCCCGCATGCCCACTATACGCCCTCGCTCAAAGTCCGTCAACTGCACATACGGTTCACGTCCACGCTGTCGCGGCATGCTACCAGTGTTAAAGACTGCGATGGAGCTCCGTATGCCACGGCAAACTGGCTGACACTGACGGCGGCGGTGCACAAATGCTGCGCAGCTAGCGCCATTCGACGGCCAACACCGCGGTTCCTGGTGTGTCCGCTGTGCCGTGCGTGTGATCATTGCTTGTACAGCCCTCTCGCAGTGTCCGGAGCAAGTATGGTGGGTCTGACACACCGGTGTCAATGTGTTCTTTTTTCCATTTCCAGGAGTGTATATGTTACCTTTCATCTCTGCAAACAGTGACATTATTATTATGGTTCACAATAGCTCTGAGCGCTATGGGACTTAACTGCTGTGGTCATCAGTACCCTAGAACTTAGAACTAATTAAACCTAACCAACCTAAGGACATCACACACATCCATGCCCGAGGCAGGATTCGAACCTGCGACCGTAGCGATCGCGCGGTTCCAGACTGTAGCGCCTAGAACCGCCACTTCAACCGGCTTTATTATTATGTTTGAGGCAAAATACGTTTACACAGTACTATAAGCAATACTCACAAGAAATTAGTTTATTAAACATTTTTTCAAATAATGTAAATCTGGAACGATTTTAACTTCTGTGGAGAAGGAAGTGCTGTCCACCTTCTGTCGCACTTGGTTTCCTCCTGCCTTGCCAATAGTTGTTTACTAGGGGAATGTCACAGCTCAAGGATTCTGATAAAGGTCTCATTCTTGCGCTTTATGGAGATGGATACCTCATAAGCGCCATTACCCCTGCCCTAGGTTATAGCAAATCTACGGTACATCTCTAGGTGATGAGGATGGCAGAGGAAGGCCACGTCAACCGCCGTCGTCGCCCTGGATGTGGATGGACTGCCACAAAGGATCAAGACAATAGTATACTTCACCGCAATAATGAAGACCCTTTCAGGACTATCACAGAAATTAGGAACATCCTCCCGTTAAGTGTCAGCAGGTTGACCTTTCGTCTTTGTTTCAAGGAGAAAGGTAAGTTTAGATGAAAATCAGCGGTTAAAGAAATGTTGAAGTAGCAATATAAGGCTGCCAGATTACACTTCGCTCTCGCTATCGTACATCTACATACATACTCTGCAAGCCACGGTACGGTGCGTGGCGCAGGGTACCATTTACCACAACTTGTCGTTTCCTTTCCTGTTCAACTCGCAAATAGAGCGAAGGAAAAACGACTATCTACAGGGTGTTACAAAAAGGTATGGCCAAACTTTCAGGAAACATTCCTATTGGTTCAAATGGCTCTGAGCACTATGGGACTTAACTTCTAAGGTCATCAGTCCCCTAGAACTTAGAACTACTTAAACCTAACTAACCTAAGGACATGACACACATCCATGCCCGAGGCAGGATTCGAACCTGCGACCGTAGCGGTATCGCGGTTCCAGACTGTAGCGCCTTTAACCGCTTGGCCACCCCGGCCGGCAGGAAACATTCCTCACACACAAGTAAAGAAAATATGTTATGTAGACATGTGTCCGGAAACGCATAATTTCCATGTTAGAGCTCATTTTAGTTTCGTCAGTATGTACTGTACTTCCTCGATTCACCGCCAGTTGGCCCAAATGAAGGAAGGTAATGTTGAATTCGGTGTTTGTGTTGACATGCGACTCATTGCTCTACAGTACAGCATCAAGCACATCAGTACGTAGCATCAACAGGTTAGTGTTCATCACGAACGTGGTTTTGCAGTCAGTGCAATGTTTACAAATGCGGAGTTGGCAGATGCCCATTTGATGTATGGATTAGCACGGGGCAATAGCCGTGGCGCGGTACGTTCGTATCGAGACAGATTTCCAGAACGAAGGTGTCCCGACAGGAAGATGTTCGAAGCAATTGATCGGCGTCTTAGGGAGCAAGGAACATTCCAGCCTATGACTCGCGACTGGGGAAGACCTAGAACGACGAGGACACCTGCAATGGACGAGGCAATTCTTCGTGCAGTTGACGATAACCCTAATATCAGCGTCAGAGAAGTTGCTGCTGTACAAGGTAACGTTGACCACGTCACTGTATGGAGAGTGCTATGGGAGAACCAGTTGTTTCCGTACCATGTACAGCGTTTGCAGGCACTATCAGTAGCTGATTGGCCTCCACGGGTACACTTCTGCGAATGGTTCATCCAACAATGTGTCAATCCTCATTTCAGTGCAAATGTTCTCTTTACGGATGAGGCTTCATTCTAACGTGATCAAATTGTAAATTTTCACAATCAACATGTGTGGGCTGACGAGAATCCGCACGCAATTGTGCAATCATGTCATCAACACAGATTTTTTCTGTGATGGAGCTCCTGCACATTTCAGTCGAAGTGTTCGTACGCTTCTCAACAACAGATTCGGTGACCGATGGATTGGTAGAGGCGGACCAATTCCATGACCTCCACGCTCTCCTGACCTCAACCCTCTTGACTTTCATTTATGGGGGCACTTGAAAGCTCTTGTCTAAGCAACCCCGGTACCAAATGTAGAGACTCTTCGTGCTCGTATTGTGTTTAAAGGTTTTTCAAAATAATTAGTAATTACCTTACAATTTTGCTGGTTGTTAAGAGCCAAACAGCTATTTTCATTTTTGAAGCGAAGACTTTGATGTTGGTAATCAGTTAGTTTTGACTGTTTTCTGAAAGTTTCTTGTCTTCTTCTTTTGGAAGTCTTTTTCGATTTCTAAGAGTTGGGCAATTTCGTAGTTTCTTTTGGTCCCTCAGATTAATTTTGATGTTTCTTTTCCTACAGTTAGAAAGGTGTTGTACATATTTTCAGTTTTGTTACTGTTCCAGATTTTGAATGCCTCATGCATAGACTTAACTGCTGTTTCACAATCCGCTTTCCAAAGATGGTTTTTTTTTAACCGGAATTAAATTGTGTGTTATTGTGATAAACTTTTCTTCTAGGTTTTGCCAATTGTTGGATTGCCTTTTGTGAAGTTCGCTTGTTAGAGTTGGGGTTATTTTAGCAGTGTCAAATTTTGGGATAACATTTTTTATTTTGAAGAATTTTTGAGGTTGACGTTTCAATTTTATTCACATTAAATAATGGTCAGCATCTATATAGCCCCTTTCCTAACACGAACATTTAAAATTTCTTTGTAGTTACGGTATGAAATTGCTACATAATCGAGTTGAAATTCCCCAATAAATGTATTGGGTGCCCACCAAGATTTTTTTATTTAGAAGGGTTCTTTTTACAATGTGTTGACATGATTTTAATGTTTCAATTTTTGCACATTTCAACAAGTATGTGGCCATTTTAGTTTGCCCATTTATGCACAGGAAATCCACCCACCATTTTCTTATGTTTTTTTCTCTTCACCTAATTGAGCATTAAAATCACCCATTAAAATTTTAACATTTCGAGATGATGCTTTCTAGCGTTTCCCAAGCTTCATTAACTTCTTCAGGTTTTTTAGCGTTATCCTCATTGAATGGCATATGGGCATTAATTGAAATGTATGCTTTATTTTCGCATTTAAGAGAAATTGTCATTAGTCTACTATTAATGGGTTTTACCTCCATGTTGTTGTTGTTGTGGTCTTCAGTCCAGAGACTGGTTTGATGCAGCTCTCCATGCTACTCTATCCTGTGCAAGCTTCTTCATCTCCTAGTACCTACTGCAACCTACATCGTTCTGAATCTGTTTAGCGTATTCATCTCTTGATCTCCCTCTACGATTCTTACCCTCCGCGCTGCCCTCCAATACTAAACTGGTGATCCCTTGATGCCTCAGAATATTTCCTACCGACCGATCCCTTCTTCTAGCCAAGTTGTGCCACAAATTTCTCTTCTACCCAATTCTATTCAAAACCTCCTCATTAGTTATCTGATCTACCCATCTAACCTTCAGCATTCTTCAGTAGCACCACATTTCGAAATCTTCTACTCTCTTTTTGTCTAAACTATTTATCGTCCACGTTTCACTTCCATACATGGCTACACTCCATACAAATACTTTCAGAAACGACTTAAATCTATACTCGATGTTAACAAATTTCTCTTCTTCAGAAACGCTTTCCTTGCCATCGCCAGTCTAAATTTTATATCTTCTCTACTTCGACCATCATCAGTTATTTTGCTCCCCAAATATTAAAACTCCTTTACTACCTTAAGTGTCTCATATCCTAATCTAATTCCCTCAGCATCACCCAGCTTAATTCGACTACATTCCATTATCCTTGTTTTGCTTTTGTTGATGTTCATCTTATACCCTCCTTTCAAGACACTGTCCATTCCGCTCAACTGCTCTTCCAAGTTCTTTGCTGTCTCTGACAGAATTACAATGTCATCGGCGAAACTCAAAGTCTTTATTTCCTCTCCATGGATTTTAATACCTACCCCGAACTTTTCTTTTGTTTCCTTTACTGCTTGCTCTCCCCAATCGGGGAGAAGCTACAACCCTGTCTCACTCACTTCCCAACCACTGCTTCCCTTTCATGCCCCTCGACTCTTATACCTGCCATCTGGTTTCTGTACAAATTGTAAATAGCCTTTCGCTTCCTGTATTATACCCCTGCCACCTTCAGAATTTGAAACAGAGTATTCCAGTCAACATTATCAAAAGCTTTCTCTAAGTCTACAAATGCTAGAAACGTAGGTTTGCCTTTCCTTAATCTATTTTCTAAGATAAGTCGTAGGGTCAGTATTGCCTCACGTGTTCCAACATTTCTACGGAATCCAAACTGATATCCCCGAGGTCGGATTCTACCAGTTTTTTTCCATTCGTCTGTAAAGAATTCGTGTTAGGATTTTGCAGCCGTGGCTTATTAAACTAATAGTTCGGTCGTTTTCACGTCTGTCAACCCCTGCTTTCTTTGGGATTGGAATTATTATATTCTTTTTGAAGTCTGAGGGGATTTCGCTTGTCTTATACATCTTGCTCACCAGATGGTACAGTTTTGTCAGGGCTGGCTCTGCCAAGGCTATCAGTAGTTCTAATGAAATGCTGTCTTCAAGAATCATTACCTCCATAGTGTATTTAAAATATTTTTGGAGACTGTAAAAGCAACTCCCAGATGTTTTGTATTATTAAGTATTCTTTCATCAGTTTTACCTTTAAAATGACGATAATTGCCGAAACCCATGATGTTATTGTCCGTCATGCTGGTTTCTTGAAATGCCAAAATTTGAATCTTCTGTTCTTTTAATGTATCTCTCAATTTATGAAGTTTGCTTGGTTGCAAAAGTGTTTGTATTTTAAGTGTTGCAAAAAATGTATTTGTTTTGGTTTTAAGTTGGCCACAGGACACCGACATGCTCTGTTGAATAACATTGCATTTTAACCTGGCCGTCCCGGAATCTGGAAGACCGCTTGCACCAGTAATACTGGCAGTGGATTGACCACCTGGGGTAATATTGTTACTATCAAAATGCTCCATGATGATTGTACTTGGAGTCAGCTGGGGTTGAGTAGACTCATTCAGTGAACACTCTGAGTGTTATGACTGGAAGGGTTAGCTCCAGAATATACATTTCAGCTGCACCACTGGTGAACAGACACTGATCACTTTGCCGCTTGCTACAAGAAAGGTTTTATTTGGTTTTACTTTGCCTTGGTCAGGGACTGCTTATTCTGTATTTGCAGCTGTCCACCATATCTGGTGGAACGTTCGCTATTCACCACCTGTGACCTGTCCAATATCCTAGATAAGATCGGTTTCTTAGACTTTTAGTTAAATATTCTTTAAGCCTCGAAATTTTATTTTGTTTTAGTTTTATTGTTTAGCTTTGTGGCCTTGAAAATGTTATCATTTCAAAAGCAGACAAGGGAAACACAGTAGTACTGATAGACAAAGACCCATACATTGGAAAAAACACAAGAATTTACGTCACATAATAACATTACAAAATTAAAATTAGACCCAACAAGCAGATTCGAGAGAAAAGTAAAAAACCCTCTGAAAGACATAGACATCATGCTGGATAACACGGAGAAAAGAAAGTTGACAAAGATTAATCCCACTCTACCCATCCTCCAAAGCTAACCAAAGGTCCACAAACCGAATTTTCCTGTGAGGCCAATAGACGATTTCAGAAAATTCCCCATTTACAGGCTTGCAGGATGTGTATTAAAATTACATTTGAAAATTTCAAAGTACAAGAAGACACAGTCATTAAAAACACTACACAGTTAATACAACAAACAAAAGATATAAAAATCTCAGACACAGCACCACTCCTTTCGTTTGATATGGAAAGCATGTATTCCAACATACCCGTACCAGAAAATCATAGATAAGAACCTGAAAAGTTATAGTCAACTCCCTGATCAGCACAGTAAGGGAATACACACATTAATAAAGCTGGTAGCAGAACAACATTACTTCCATTTCAATACTGACTTTTATTTACTAGAAGATGCATTATCAATGGGGTCCCCAGTTTCAGAAGCCTTAGCAAATATTTTTGTAAACCATATTGAACAGATCACTTTCACAAAAATAGTAACAAAAGAATACAACATATTATATTGGTTAAGGTATATGGAGGACATCCTTTGCATAATAGATGAACCACAAACAAAAATTGAAAAACTATGTACTGACATCAACGAGGTACATAAAAATATAAAATTCGTAATTGAAAGCGAACGAAATAACGAAATTAACTTTCTGGACATAAAAATCAAAAACAAATCAATAAACATATATTTCAATTTTACCATAACCCACAACAACAGACATTATCATTTCCAATCCTTGAACCACCCCTCTCACAAAATCAAGCAGCACGTCGACACATGCTCCATAGACCAACACCGTGCCACTTACCAAAGGAAACTACCAAAAAGAACTGGACATAAAAAACCAGATAACACAAAACAATTGTTAAATGGTAACATAGTCACAAAGCTAAACAACAAAATTAAAAGTAAAATAAAAGCAGAAAGCACCGACCCACAGACAACAACACAACACAACCAAACACAAACACGTAGTACCATAATAAGTACATGGAATAATCAGGAAAAGAAGAAAGAAAACATAAGTTGGTGCACAGTGACATCCAAACACAAACCAGCATATAGAATCACCAACATTTTCAGAAGATAGTGAATAAACATAGCATACACTACAGACAATTCTATACAAAAATACACCCCAAAACTGACAAAAAACAGAGACATATAACAGAAAGCAGGTATATATCAACTACAGTGTAACACCTGTGAAGGCACATACATAGGACAAACAGGCAGGACATTCGATGTCAGAAACGAAGAAAACATGACAGCCTGGAAGTATGGGACAAACCACTCCAGATTTCCAGAACACCTGAGAGACCATAACCGCAGACCAACCACTAGAGAAGAAGGCATGAAAATAATTACAAAGAACAATAAAAAACACCTAACGCTGCAAGAAAATTACTACATACAGAAAACCAAAGGAGAAAGGAAAACTCTCTTGAATGATCAAATACACATGCCACACTATTTATTGTTTACACTAATAGATAAAATAATGGAATAACGCTCCCAAAGAGGATTAATGTAATAATAATAATACCACCCAATATAATAATAATAATAATAATACAACCCAACACTTTTTCACTCAGTTATCCATGAACACCTCCACAGAACATTGAAACCAAAAGTCAAATCACTTGTCACCAAAGCCTTCAACCACTCTGTAACAGCTATTACATTCAGATTCAACACTATACAACTTAAACCGCCAACCCCCTCCATCCCCCCCCCACACACACACAAACATACACATACACACATTGTTACAGCGTAAAGTCAAGTGCCAGCACGCCAGTCGGAAATGACACAGAAGAGATGGCTGACCGACCCCTCTCCAGGACGACAAGTGACAGCAGCGACCCCTATGTGAGGAGGACATAAGCGCCGCGACAAACTGGCGACGCCCCAGTTGAATAGCTGCTTCCAGGCAAGCGACTTCGCTTGTACACTCTATGTAACATGGACTTAGGAATTCTTATACAGAAGAGGTTGCTTATTTTCTATGTCGGTCTGTGCTTGTGAAGCAACGTCATTCACTTTTTGTAATACGATTTGTTTGAATTGTTTGTCTAGCGAACCGAGTGCGTAGGAGTCCTAGACTCCACGTATTTGACAACGAGCATGGAGACATAATATTTGACAACAAGGCTGGACATAACATTTGGTGACGAGAAGGTGAACGAACCCCACAGCAACAACCCAGAGCCTACTTGCCACAATTTTTTTTCTTGTTGGCTTTTGTATTTTGCTGGCGCCTTAATTCTACCTTGTCTTTTCTTTGCAGGGCTGTGTTTTCATGTTTTAACAGCGTGTCCTACCATGTTTTTTTCTATTCATTGTTTTCAGGTGGGCGTTGCAAAAATTTTCTTTGCTTGTGTGTTTACTTTTGTTGTTAGCCTTGTCTGTTTATTGCATTTGCCTATTTCAAAATGAGCAACCCACCTCTCCCACCCCCTACTTAGACGACTCAGCTGCAAGCAATAGATGCATCACAGCTAACATAGATGTTTCAGTTTCAAATGCAGCAGATCTCACCTCTACTAAAGAAGTTACAGCAGTTACTGGCAAACGCTGCACGTCCAACAGAAGAACAAGCAATACCTGTAGCTCCAAGTGCTATACCGCCTTTTCGCCATTCTAATGAAAAGGAAGAGGAATGTCTCGAGTGGTTGCAACAGTATGAAGCCCACATGATTTCTCACAACGTACCAGATACTGTGAAACTACATTACTTTTTGTCAATGGTAGGAAGTGCAGTATTTCACCTCATTCAGAAATTTTTCCCTAATGCAACTCCAAGTGAACTTTCCTATTATCAGGTTGTAGGTTCGCTAACTATTATGACCAACAAGTGAATGTGGTAGCAGCTAGGTACCAACTCTTTCATTGCAAGAAAAGATCAGAACAAACTAATCGTGAGTAGGTAATAGATTTGCAGCATACGACGAGGAAATGCAAATTCAGATGTGCTTGTGGTGCTTTATATTCCGATGAAATGCATGATGCAACCGTGTACAATGTAACTGATGTCAAAAGCGACGGCGCGTCGTCGTATAGGAAACACGACAACGGGAGGGGATGCAGGAGCGTGAACGCTGCGATGGACTGGAAGCTGTGGCTGCAGGGGACGTCAGACTTCCGGTGGTAACGAGCCATCCGGCCTTCGCTATGGTGGAAACGTCCCCTCGAAGACGCCCAGAAGGGTATGCGTCCACCTCCTGAGGCCCAGAACAAGATGTAGAAGGCGTCAGCTGCTGCTGCGTGGGTGGGTCCAGCTCCATCGGTAGGACGAGAGGAGGCGGAGGAGGCGAAGGCTCCGTTTCCATAGGGTCGTCCCGCGGTGTCGCGATGACACCCTCTGGCGGCTGCTGTGGCCCCGCTGTCCTCGGGATCCGTGAATCTGGGGGAAGAGGTACAGAAGGACCACTGTGCATATGACAGTGGCGAATTTGATTGAGTTGTTGGCGCTGCAAAACATCAGGACCTGAAACGAGATACATGCAGGCACCAAGTCGACGGACGATCTCGCCTCACGCCCACCGTCTGCTGCCGCTAAAAACCCTGTACAACACAATATCATGCGGCGCGAAGCGATACTTGCGGCCTCCCTTCGGCGCCGGATGCTGAGGAGGGTGGAGCAGGTGGAGCAGCGTCCGGATGGCGGCGGCTGGGAAGCAATTCCACCGGCGACGGCCCTTCTCGTGGATGCGAACTATAGGAGGCGAGAAACAGTTGCAATGCTTGGTCCCAGGTGTGTGCGGTGCGAAATTTGCTCATCTGCTGCTTGAAGGTTCTGACAAAACGTTCCGCTTCAAAAAAATGGTTCAGATGGCTCTGAGCACTATGGGACTTAACATCTGAGGTCATCAGTCCCCTGGAACTTAGAACTACGTAAACCTAACTAACCTAAGGACATCACACACATCCACGCCGGAGGCAGGATTCGAACCTGCTACCGTAGCGGTCTCGCGGTTCCAGACTAAAGCGCCTAGAGCCGCTCGGCCACACCGGCCGGCGTTCCGCTTCGCCGTTTGACTGTCGATGAAACGGTGCACTAGCTAGACGTTGTATGCCACTGCATTCACAGAATGTTTCAAATTCAGTTGCCGTCAAGTGAGGGGCTTTGTCGGACACTATGACTTCAGGCAAACCTTCGAGGCAAAAAATAGAGCACAGTTCCTTAAACAGTTCTCTACACAGACGAACAGAATTAAGTCAGGCCCTCCGCGCTATTCATGGCACAAACACCAAGACTGCCCGTGATGTGTTGGCAAATGTGCCAACACCTTGTAGATAGAGGAGGCCGAAATGCACGCTATCTAACGCAGACTGGCGTGAAGTCTGGAATAGGATACGTAATTAATGCTATAAAGAAAAGTACGTATCTAAGTTAATACTCAACTTTTAATTCCATCATTGTGGTACATCGCTCTTGACTATACAAATGAGACTCTCTCCAGATATGGTTAATGGCGCCTTGCTAGGTCGTAGCCATCGACTTAGCTGAAGGCTATTCTAACTGTCTCTCGGCAAATGAGAGAAAGGCTTCGTCAGTGTAGTCGCTAGCAAAGTCGTCGTACAACTGGGGCGAGTGCTAGTACGTCTTTCTAGACCTGCCATGTAGTGGCGCTAGGTCTGCGATTACTGACAGTGGCGACACGCGGGTCCGACATGTACTAATGGACCGCGGCCGATTTAAAGCTACCACCTAGCAAGTGTGGTGTCTGGCGGTGACACCACATTCCTCCCCCGCAAATCGGCGAACGGTCGTGTTATAAGGCTTCCGCCCGCCGTGGGGAGGGCCCCATGTTGACGTATGCGATGAGGTGGGGAGCCTAACAACAGGCGAGGCTGTGCCACCCGCACCCGGCCATTCGGTCCGAGGGGAGCTAGGAAACGCCTGGAAACCTACTCCAGGGTGCACGTCAACATGCGGTGTATGCGCCCGTAAGGAGACAGGAGGGGCCGAAGGGTCGACCTCCATTGCGTCGGGGTATCCGACGCGCGATGACGCCATGTGGTCCGGAGCGGGCAAGAGTTCCATGGCGGAGGACAGCTGGTCACGGGAAGCGATCGGCGGCGCGTGACCCAGGGAGGCGTCCGGCGGCTGCAGCGAAGCGTCCACTGCGGGCGGCGGCGGCGGCGGCGGGAGAACAGGCGGCGGCGGCGGCTGCGGCGCGTCGCCATGGGGCAAAACGGAAGGTATCGTCGGTAACACCTGGGGATGAGGCGAGCCAGTAGATGGGTCCCCAGGGCGCTGACCGGACGGCACCGTCGCTGAAAGCAGATGGGGAGCGGCAGAACCCGTGCGACGACAGACGCGCCGCTGATTGAGATGCCGACGCACCTCACCAGAGGCCCCCAAAACCAAATACATCGCGCGGCCGAGGCAGAGAAGTATGCGCCCTGCGAGCCAACGCCGTGAACCGCGATAGTTACGATAGAATACAACGTCGCCAGGAACAAAAGCAGGAGTCTGCCGCTGCACAGGAACCTGATGCGGCGGATGCAGCAAAGACATCAAGGTTCGATGAGGACGACCATGAAGCAACTCAGCCGGCGAACGACCATCGCGGGGCTGAGAGCGATACGAAGACAAAAAGAGCAACAACGCGTCCTCCCGAGAATGCGACTCTTTCAACTTCAACATCTGTGACTTGAAAGTCCGGACCAATCGTTCAGCGGCACCGTTTGACTGAGGTGAAAACGGCGCGGATGGCAGATGTTGAATACCATTGGCCTTGCAGAATGACTGAAATTCTGCGGACATGAATTGTGGGCCATTGTCGGAAACAATAGTCTGTGGAAGAGCTTCAAAGCAAAAGATAGCGGACAACGCTTGGATGGTGGCAGATGACGTCGTGGAAGACATCCGGACAACAAAAGGAAAATTACTGAAGGAATCGACAACAACCAACCATCGAGCATTCCAGAATGGACCAGCAAAATCTATGTGTAAGCGTTGCCCAGGGGAAGTGGCTTTTGGCCATGCAAAGAATTTCCGCGGCGGTGCGGATTGTTGTTTGGCACACGCCATGCAAAAGGAGCACATATGCGTAATCGCAGCATCGATTCCGAACCAAGTACAGTGCTGACGAGCAAGTTGTTTCGTACGCACTATACCCCAATGTCCATGGTGGAGAAGCTTTAAGACAGAGGACTGTAACGAACGTGGGACCACGACCCTGGACTGATCATTATCAGAACGCAACAACAAAACACCACGTCGTACAAAAAGTCTCTCCTTGTGAGCAAAAAATCGGCGAACCAACGGATCCTCGATCCGCGACTTCGACAAGGGCCATTGCGTAGCAACAAAACGCAAAACGGTAGCAAGGACAGGGTCAGCAGCTGTGGCTGTAGCTACACGACGAAAATCAATCGGAAACGATTCGACCACGTCATCGGTTTCCGCATCAATGAACATGCAAGCAAGTTCGGAAGAATCGAATGCTTTATCCTCAGCAACAGGCAAACGGGACAATGCATCGGCGTTTCCGTGCTTAGCAGTGGACCGATACAAGATATCGTAGCGGTACTGCGAGAGGAAAATAGACCAGCGAATGAACTTCTGCGCTGTACGAGGAGGTACAGGCTTGTTCGGATGAAAAAGCGATGTCAAAGGTTTGTGGTCGGTGATGATGGTAAAGTGACGACCATACAAGAAATCATGGAACTTAGTAACACCAAACACGAGAGCCAAAGCTTCTTTCTCTATCTGGGAATAATTTCTTTGCGCTAACGAGAGCAATTTGGACGCAAAGGCTATAGGGCGATCATGCGAACCATCTTTGTGCGCAAGCACAGCACCGATCCCGAAATCCGATGCATCTACCATCAACAAAAGGGGTTTCTGGGGATCGAATGGCGTAAGGCAAGTATTTGAAAGCAACGCCGATTTCAACTGTCGAAAGGCGCGTTCGCATTCCGTCGACCAGACGAACGGAACACCTTTACGGCGTAAGCGATGAAGCGGAGCTGAAATGGAAGAGGCATGCGGAATATATGTATTATAATAGTTAATTTTTCCCAACACACTCTGTAGCTGCTTCAAAGTCTGCGGCGAAGGCCAGTCCTGTATGGCACGGAGGTGCTCCGGACTCGGATGTATGCCTTGGGCATTAAGGACATGTTCCAGATATGGCAAGTCACGAGCAAAAAACACACATTTGTCCTTCCTCAAGCGAAGACCATTTTGTCGCAAGACCTGAAATAATGTTCGTAGGTTTGCAAGATGTTCTTCTTCTGTCTTTCCAGAGATCACTATATCGTCCAGATAGTAGTAGGGACCGACGCACAAATAGTTTGTAAATATTGCTGAAACAATGCAGGGGCGGATGCACACCCGAATGGCAGTCTTTTGAATCTGTAAAATCCAAGATGCGTGTTAACCACCAATACGCGCTGGGATTCTTCGTCCACCGGTATTTGCAAGTACGCATCTGCTAGGTCCAACTTTGAAAAATATTTTCCCGGGCACAGTTTGTCAAAAAGATCATCCGGGAGGGGCAAAGGAAAAGTAGCAGTCACTAGTTGTGGATTCACTGTTGCCTTGAAGTCCACGCAAAGTCTCAATTTTCCGGAAGGTTTTTGCAAAATTACTAAGGGTGAAGCCCAGAGAGAAGCCTGCACACGTTCAATTACACCTTGTGATTCTAAATCGTGTAATGTTCTTGCGACCTCATCACGCAATGCGTGGGGAACATTGCGCGCTTTGAAAAATTTCGGTTGCGCGTTTACTTTCAGTTCCAAATGTGCTTCATAGTTCTTAGCGCAACCAAGGCCCGGTGCAAAAATGTCTGCAAATTCCTCACATAGACGAGAAACACTGTCTGAAGGCACAGTCTGGTTCACTGATAGGACCTGATTTACTATTGACAAGTTAAACAACTGAAATAAATCTAAACGAAACAAGTTCACTGCAGAAGAAGAACGAAGAACGTAAAATGACACAAGTTTTGTTTGTCCCTTATATGTGGCAAGAAGGCTGCACTGTCCTAATACAGGGATATGCTGTCCTGAATAACTATGTAACTGAACATTTGCGGCACGCAAAGGAGGTGCGCCCAGTTGTTTGTACGTGGCGTGATTGAGCAATGAAACTGCAGCTCCGGTATCGAGCTAGAATAGTATCACTTGTCCGACAAAGTCCAAATCTACAAAAAGTTTGTCCTGCTGACGACAAGAGCGACTGTTTTGTGCAACTTGAACAGACACTGGTACAGAATCACTTGCGACGTGACGGGATTGCCATCGACGTCGACGCACACCTTTTGTGGGACGAACACAGTCACAGTTAGAGAGAGTAACACTGGGCGGAGTGGCATTAACGACATGAATGTCCATGGGCGAAGGTTCCCGAGCCTGAGTGTCCTTGGTTCGATTCCGGCGCGAAGCAAAGGGCCTGGAATGGTTGGTAGTGTCCGATCGAAGCTTTTTCTGGCAAACACTTTGAACATGTCCTTTCTTATTACAGAAAAAGCAAATAGCTTGGCGCGACGGGCAATTCTCACGCGAATGTCTAGTTGCACACCGCGGGCATGATTTCAGCACTGCATTTGCTCGCTTTCGCGGCACACGAGGCGGTGCGGACGTGCGCGAAGGCTGTTTACAGTTCCGTGCAGTGCGCCCGGCGGGCCGGTTAATGTGACACACAGCTGGCGAAGTTTCAAAGGATTCCTGTGCAAAGTCAAGTGTGTCTTGCCTATCCAATATGTCTATCACTTGTTGAAGGGAGGGATTGACTAGTGTCAAAATCTGTTCCCTTATGCGAACATCAGAAACGTTCTGTGCTATTGCATCACGCACCATTGTATCTGAATAAGGGAGTCCACAGTCGCATTCAAAAGCACAATCCCTAGTAAGGCCTTGCAAAGTTGCAACCCACTCCCGATTAGTTTGACCGGCCGTACGTTTTGTACGAAAGAATGTATACCTTTTTGCAACTACATTGACTGTGTCCTTGAAATAGGCATCTAAAGCAGACAAAATTTCTTCGTAGGACAGAGTTGCTACGTCGCGTCGGGGAAAATTTCACTACCACACGGTAGGTGGACACACCTACACACGAAAGCAAAAACGGCTGCCGCTCATTACCTTGAATTCTGTAGGCGGCGAGATGGAATCCAAATTGGCGTGACCACTCCGTCCAGCTTTCCTGGGTTGAATCAAAATTACGGAAGGGGGGTGCAACTGCGTGTTGTGGCTGCGGTAGCGATGAAGCGGCGGCGGCCGCATCGTTTTGCAGCGCACGTTGACCCTGGACGAGCTGTCCAAGGGCATCCAATAACGCCTGCGTCTGCTGATTCTGCAAGCGATAAAATTCGGACAGTACATCTGGAGAATGTGGCGAAGCCATGACAAGTAAATCAGAGCAAGTTACTATCAAAATTAATGCAACGTGGGCGCGTCACCAATCCTCGGCGCCAATGATGTGTTGGCAAATGTGCCAACACCTTGTAGGTAGAGGAGGCCGAAATGCATGCTATCTAACGCAGACGGGCGTGAAGTCTGGAACAGGATACTTAATTAATGCTATAAAGAAAAGTACGTATCTAAGTTAATACTCAACTTTTAATTCCATCATTGTGGTACATCGCTCTTGACTATACAAATGAGACTCTCTCCAGATATGGTTAATGGCGCCTTGCTAGGTCGTAGCCATCGACTTAGCTGAAGGCTATTCTAACTGTCTCTCGGCAAATGAGAGAAAGGCTTCGTCAGTGTAGTCGCTAGCAAAGTCGTCGTACAACTGGGGCGAGTGCTAGTACGTCTTTCTAGACCTGCCATGTGGTGGCGCTAGGTCTGCGATTACTGACAGTGGCGACACGCGGGTCCGACATGTACTAATGGACCGCGGTCGATTTAAAGCTACCACCTAGCAAGTGCGGTGTCTGGCGGTGACACCACAGCCCGTCCAGACAAGCACAGTGTTATGCTTATGGCAAGAAAGGTCACGTACAATCCGTATGTTTTCAACAGAACAAACATAAGTATTCTGACCACTCACAAAAAATCCAGTCACAAGGCCCATCTAATAAATGCAGTGTATTCAAAGCCTGCTGCAGGCATTAGTAAAAGTAGCAATCAAACAGTTTCTTCAGTACTACACCACTCCAACAAACTTTTTGTTGATTTGCATCTTAGTCGAAAAGGAGTGAAATTTCGCTTGGACTCGGGTGCCTCTGTTACACAGCTGAATCGTAACACATATGAACTGTTAGGCTCCCCACGCCTGTCTAAAACTAGCACGCATCTGACAGTTTATAATGGACAAGACATTCCTGTTCTCGGAACATGTGCTTTCCCTGCCATATATTAGTCACATATGCGAACTGTAACTTCTACTACGCTACAATCACGCGATTGTGAGAACTTACTTGGCCTATGTTCGTTTGATTTGTTTGGCTTTCAAATTCAGGACGTGTTGTGAGTGACTGCATTCAATGCGAAAGACAGTGAGCTTGCTGAAAGAATGCCCTGAACTCTTTTCTGAAGATATAAGCACGGCTAGCAATTTTGTTTCACATATTACTATGAAAGACAATGATCAGCCGAAATTTTGCCGAAGCAGAATTGTTCCCATCGCATTAGGAGACAAAGTCGCTACTGAACTTACACAACTGCAAGATAAAGGAGCTATTAGCCCATACAAGCTAGTCAATGATCAATCCACTGCTTTTGTTCCCCAAACCTTCAGATTGCATCGCCTCTGTGTTGACTTTAAGTCTACAGTCAACCCACAAACTGCGACTGATACTTGCACATTGCCACGCCCCGAGGCTCTCATGGTCAGATCAGGCGCTGGTCGCTAATTTTCAAAATTTGATTTGCGCGACGCATATCTTCAAATACCACTAGATGAAGAATCTCAAGCCGTGTTTGTTGTGAACACTCATTTGGGCGTGTTTAAATATTTGCGTTTGCTTCCGCACCCGCCATTTTTGATTGGTATTTGGAACAGCGGACTGCTCAAGTACCAAAATGTTCAAACTATTTGGACGATATTTTCGTAGTGAGTCGTGCACCTGAAGAGCACATTGCAAATTTGTTTGATTTGTTTCGTGTGTTATCTGATGTAGACTAAACTTGACAAGTGTGATTTTTTTTTAAATCTGAAATGCTATATCTTGGTCACGTCATAAACAGTCAAAGTTTATATCCTCTTCAGTCACATTTGTTAGCCATCCGTGACCTGCCAGTTCTTCACGGAAAATGAACTATTGTATTCGGTTCATACCGAATGCTGCACAAATCGCAGCTCCATTGCATCGCTTGCGTCGCAAGAACTTCCCCTTTGTTTGGTGTTGTGTCTAGACACAATGAGAGGAAGCCGAAAGGCACGCGCTTAAACTCACGCAGGCTGGCGTGAGGTCTGAAACAGGATACGTAATGAATGCTATAAAGAAAAGTACGTAGCTTCTGGAATACTTAACTTTAATCCACCTTTGTGGAACATCGCTCTTGATGATACATTAATAGAATATCAATATAAATTGAATACGGCGCCTTGCTAGGTCGTAGCAAATGTAGCTGAAGGCTATGCTAACTATCGTCTCGGCAAATGAGAGCGTAATTCTCAATGAACCATGGCTAGCAACGTCGGCTGTACAACTGGGGCGGGTGCTAGTACGTCTCTCTAGACCTGCCGTGTGGTGGCGCTCGGTCTGCAATTACTGACAGTGGCGACACGCGGGTCCGTCGTATACTAGCGGACCGCGGCCGATTTAAAAGCTACCACCTAGCAAGTGTGGTGTCTGGCGGTGACACCACATTTGGATATATGAGTGCCAAGAAGCTTGTCAATAACTTAAAGATGCATTGCTCAGTGATCGATGCGTGGTTCACTGACAAAACAGTTGTGTTGCTAGTTGACACTTCTTCTTATGGAATCGGTGCAGTGCTTTCACACAGAATTGGTGATAAAGACAGGCCTGTTGCTTTCGCATCAAAAGTGTTGTCTAAAGCTTAGTATAACTATTCACAAATAGAGAAAGAGGCATTTACTATTGTGTATGATGTGAACAAATTTCACCACTATTTGTATGGCAGAAAATTCTACTTAGTAACGGATCACAAGCCGTTACAGTCCTTCTTTCATCCGATGAAGCTGGTTTCTGTACGAACTGAACAGAAATTGCAAAGATGGGCTTTGTTGTTATCTCAATGTCAGTATCAAATCGTGTCTCGTCCGACAGCTCAACATGGTAATGCGGACGCACTTTCACGTTTTCCGATTGGCCCCGATACAGACTTTGACGCTTCTGCTGCATCTTGTTGTCACATCGATGCTGAGGATTCTGAATTGCTTCAATCCTTACTTCTGAACTATAGGAAAACTGCACAGGCCACGGAACCTGATTCAGATTTGGACATTTTGCTGACATACATTCGCACATCTTGGCGTCGCTTATTGTATAGCATAAAGAACTGTAGTGCACCGATGCTTTGCACGTCGGCATAGCCTCGCTACACAATAAGTTGTGATTCTTGTTCAAAATGACAGTGGACAGTCACGTGCGTTGATCCCCATAGCTTTGCAAAAGGAAGTGTTGCAGTTATTTCAAGAAGGACACTGGGGGTTGTTCGTACGAAATAATTAGCCCGTCGACACTGTATTTGGAAGGGTATGGTCACCCAAATGGAACAGATGACGTCACAGTGTCACGCCTGTGCGGCAAATCAGTCCGCTCCGCCACAGAAATTCTCTGCTAGGTCTAAGTCGCAATCACCGTGGCAACGTATGCACATAGCTTTTGCGGCACCTTTTTAGAACCCTCGTTGATTGATTGTGATAGACTCTTATAGCAAGTTTCCTTTTGCTGTGCTAATGAACTCGACAACGTCACGTAGCACAGTTCAGGCACTGCTCTCTATTTTTTGCCTCGAAGGTTTGCCTGAAGTCATAGTGTCGGACGAAGCCCCTCACTTCACGGCAACTGAAGTTGAAACATTCTGTGAATGCAGTGGCATACAACGTCTAGCTAGTGCACCGTTTCATCCACAGTCAAACAGCGAAGCGGAACGCCGGCCGGTGTGGCCGAGCGGCTCTAGGCGCTTTAGTCTGGAACCGCGAGACCGCTACGGTAGCAGGTTCGAATCCTGCCTCGGGCGTGGATGTGTGTGATGTCCTTAGGTTAGTTAGGTTTACGTAGTTCTAAGTTCCAGGGGACTGATGACCTCAGATGTTAAGTCCCATAGTGCTCAGAGCCATCTGAACCATTTTTTTGAAGCGGAACGTTTTGTCAGAACCTTCAAGCAGCAGATGACCAAATTTCGCACCGCACACACCAGGGATCAAGCATTGCAACTGTTTCTCGTCTCCTATAGTTCGCATCCACGAGAAGGGCCGTCGCCGGTGGAATTGCTTCCCAGCCGCCGCCATCCGGACGCTGCTCCACCTGCTCCACCCTCCTCAGCATCCGGCGCCGAAGGAAGGCCGCAAGTATCGCTTCGCGCCGCATGATATTGTGTTGTACAGGGTTTTTAGCGGCAGCAGACGGTGGGCGTGAGGCGAGATCGTCCGTCGACTTGGTGCCTGCATGTATCTCGTTTCAGGTCCTGATGTTTTGCAGCGCCAACAACTCAATCAAATTCGCCACTGTCATATGCACAGTGATCCTTCTGTACCTCTTCCCCCAGATTCACGGATCCCGAGGACAGCGGGGCCACAGCAGCCGCCAGAGGGTGTCATCGCGACACCGCGGGACGGCCCTATGGAAACGGAGCCTTCGCCTCCTCCGCCTCCTCTCGTCCTACCGATGGAGCTGGACCCACCCACGCAATAGCAGCTGACGCCTTCTACATCTTGTTCTGGGCCTCAGGCGGTGGACGCGTACCCTTCTGGGCGTCTTCCAGGGTACATTTCCACCATAGCGAAGGCCGGATGGCTCGTTACCTCTGGAAGTCTGACGTCCCCTGCAGCCACAGCTTCCAGTCCATCGCAGCGTCCACGCTCCTGCATCCCCTCCCGTTGTCGTGTTTCCTATACGACGACGCGCCGTCGCTTTCGAGAGGGGGTTAGGAATTGTATGGCGTAAAGTTAGCTCCAGCACGCCAGTCGGGTACGATAGAGAAGAGATGGCTATGAGAAGACGTGAGACAATCGCACGCTGACTGACCCCTCTCCAGGACGACAAGCGACAGCTGCGCCCCTATGTGAGGAGGACATAAGCGCCGCGACCGACTGGTGTCGCCCCAGTTGAATAGCCGCTTCAAGACTAGCGACTTGGATAGAAGCGTCGACGCTAGTTACTTCGCTTGTATATTCTATGTAACGCGGACTCAGCATATTAATACTCAGTATGTGTTGAGCAGCCTTCGTGATCGTGTGTGTTATGAGCATTCTCTGTAGAAATTTGAGAAGATACAATGTGGGCTAGTGTTTCCGGTGGACAGTTGTTCATTCCCACGTAAATTGACCGGTTGACTGCTTGTATTACCATTCTGCAAATTTCCCGTCTTTATTTGGTTGGGAGAAAACTGATTGTGATGTATGTTGTGTGCATCTGGATGGCGAAAAACAGGTGTAAGAGACGTTTCCTGGTTCTATAGACATGAGAAATATCTTAGTTGACTTTTTAAAGTGCAAGGATGATCTAGAATCTGTTATAGCATTGACATGGATATTCGTTAAAGAATAGAAATGAAACTACCAGTTTCCTCTATTTTCTAGTTTTCATGAAAAGATTCTTACAGATGGGACATGTTTCTAGTTACTCAGTGGTTTGCAGCACAGCCCACATAATGACGTCGCTAAAGTTTCGTGTTTCTAGAGATTTAATTTCCACTCTTTCTCTTCAGAATTATAGTGTTCAAGTGATTGGTAGCATACTCCTATTTGGCTGATATCGAGAACTCTCGTTTAGGTGGTATGATATTCTGGCAAACTGTGTGAAAATACATATGTTCTTGTAATCCCAGAGTCTGGAGATAATCGCAACTCGTTGCGAACACAACGGCAGCAAGTAGGCCAGATCGGAACCAGCGCACGCCTTTGTGCTCGGGGAACCAGCCCAGCCTTTGTACACCAGTACGGAGAGAGACGGGTGTCCGCATAGGGTGCTCTGACCGCGCATCAAGCCAGCGCGTGCGGGATGCAGTTCAATCGTGAATGTTGGCCACGGTGGATAAACGATCGACCGACTTCGCCGGAAATATCTAATGTTGCTTCTATATGCAGTACATCGGCTTATGTTTTATGGGACCTGTCTGCCTTTGTGCTATATGTACGAGTGTATGGTAGTCGATAACTACACTACTGGCCATTAAAATTGCTACACCAAGAAGAAATGCAGATGATAACGGGTATACATTAGACAAATATATTATACTAGAACTGACAATGGATTACATTTTCACGCAATCTGGGTGCATAGAGCCTAAGAAATCAGTACCCAGAACAACCACCTCTGGCCGTAATAACGGCCTTGATACACCTGGGCATTGAGTCAAACAGAGCTTGGATGGCGTGTACAGGTAGAGCTGCCCATGCAGCTTTAACACGATACCACAGTTCATCAAGAGTAGTGACTGGCGTATTGTGACGAGCCAGTTGCTCGGTCACCATTGACCAGACGTTTTCAATTGATAAGAGATTTGGAGAATGTGCTGGCCAGGGCAGCAGTCGAACATTCTCTGTATCCAGATGGTTGAAATGGCTCTGAGCACTATGCGACTTAACTTCTGGGGTCATCAGTCGCCTAGAACTTTGAACTAATTAAACCTAACTAACCTAAGGACATCAGACACATCCATGCCCGAGGCAGGATTCGAACCTGCGACCGTAGCGGTCACTCGGTTCCAGACTGTAGCGCCTAGAACCGTACGGCCACAACGGCCGGCTTCTGTATCCAGAAAGGCCGGTACAGGACATGCAGTCGTGCATTATCCTGCTGAAGTGTAGTGTTTCGTAGGGATCGAATGAAGGGTAGAGCCACGGGTCGTAACACACCTTAAATGTAACGTCCACTGTTCAAAGTGCCGTCAGTGCGAACAAGAGGTGACCGAGACGTGTAACCAATGGCACCCCATATCATCACGCCGGGTGATACGCCAGTATGGCGATGACGAATACACGCTTCAAGTGTGCGTTCACCACGATGTCGCCAAACACGGATGCGACCATCATGATGCTGTAAACAGAACCTGGATTCATCCGAAAAAATGACGTTTTGCCATTCGTGCACCTAGGTTCGTCGTTGAGTACACCATCGCAGGCGCTCCTGTCAGTTACGCAGCGTCAAGGGTAACCGCAGCCATGGTCTCCGGGCTGATAGTCGATGCTGCTGCAAACGTCGTCGAACTGTTCGTGCAGATGGTTGTTGTCTTGCAAACGTCCCAATCTGTTGACTCAGGGATCGAGACGTGGCTGCACGATCCGTTACAGCCATGCGGATAAGATGCCTGTCATCTCGATTTCTAGTGGTACGAGGCCGTTAGAATCCAGCACGGCGTTTCGTATTACTCTCCTGAACCACCGATTCCATATTCTGCTAACAGTCATTGGATCTCGACCAACGCGAGCAGCAATGTCGCGATACGATAAACCGCAATCGCGATAGGCTACAATCTGACCTTTATCAAAGCCGGAAACGTGATGGTACGCATTTCTCCTCCTTACACGAGGCATCACAACAACATGTCACCAGGCAACTCCTGTCAACTGCTGTTTGTGTATGAGAAATCGGTTGGAGCCTTTCCTCATGTCAGCACGTTGTAGGTGTCGCCACCGGCGCCAACCTTGTGTGAATGCTCTGAAAAGCTAATCATTTGCATATCACAGCATCTTCATCCTGTCGGTTAAATTTCGCGTCTGTAGCACGTCATCTTCGTGGTTTAGCAATTTTAATGGCCAGTAGTGCATATGCAGGATGTAGAGTGAAGATTTTGTTTGATGCAGTGTTTACTGCATCGACATGGTATGGCGGTACAGTCGTTTGTGGCGAAATAGCCTCCTTGGATATCGGTTTCACGACAAAAAATTCAAGCTTTCTTGACAGTAACCCATGTGTTTTTTGATCTGTACAAAATAGTTGGCCACTGAAGTTCTCGTAGTTTGTCTGTCTGCAGAAAGTGGCGCACAGAGCTCTCAAGTCGCCAGCAGCAGTTTGGTGGGTAAATTCAATAAGAATCAATCAGAATGCTCCATTCACAGGAAGTTCCATGATGTCATAGAAGCACAAGACATCATTTCTGTGGGTGTTAGGAGCCTCTGCAGACTGGTGCGAGCAAGACAGGTGCAAGGTATCTACGGAACGTTCTGAGACGTCTGAGAGTCACGTATGTCTTCTTCGTTCGAGTGTTCAGAGAAAAGTACAAGCAGAGTATCGTCCTCTGGTTTTTAAGAGGAGGGATGCTGTCTCCCATCCGCCATTGTGGCTTTAGAGCGTCTCCAGAACAACAGTTGTAGCACATCGAACATTCACAGAAAATTCCAGTTATTTTTCTCGTCTGTTGGATAGTGCTTACAATTCTGCTTGTGTTTCTTTTTCAACATCTGTTGTGGGATTCGAAATATGTCATGACCTTTTAGATATGTAATTGCTCTGATTTTCCCGTCTGTGCTTAGATACTACTGTGCTTCGACAAGTGATGAAAATAAAAAATAGGAGCCTTAGCATCCCTGACACCAGAAGCAAATATAAACCAAGCCCACTCAGCGTTTCAGAAAAGTGATGAACACTACTGCAGCTGTAGGACTCAGATATTTTTCTTTCTTTGGCAGTGCCTTCAAACAAGAAGTTAAAACTTGAAAAGTGATGAGCGTCCTGTTTAGAGTTACATAGGTAATTATTTCGACTTCCAAATATTGTCGGTTTGGTGTGTAGAATTGGATATTGTAGCTTTTATCGGTACACATCTGTTTCCCACAAAAACGTGCAAAGGGTCACAGGGAGCAAGTTTGGGAAATTTATCGAGTGTGCCGCGATCTCTTTAGAGTCTGTGTTTAGGTGCGGTGGTTCCTCGGAAGGAGTAATTACACCGCAAATTGTTTAAATATTCTTGTGTCATCTGCAAAGCTCTCTCCCTCTTTCTCTCTCTCTCTCTCTCTCTCTCTCTCTCTCTCTCTCTCTCTCTCTCTCTCTGTTTCTGCCATGTTACATTTAGTTCCTGTGACATCTTTGAGATTTGTATGTGACAATATTTCGCATATTGCTTAGACACCAGATGTAATAATTCCTGAGACAGTTCGTGCTCAACAAGAAATGGTATCCGACATGGGTGAGGTGGAAGGCTGCTGTTGTTTCCAGCACGATAGGAAGTGCTTAGCCCGCAGTGTGGCTGCTATGCACCAGTGCTGCGAGCCCGGCATGTGTCTTCTTCCAGTGGCCGTGGGTCTGCTGTAAGGAGTACTCCCGAGAAAGTCTTTGAGGTATGTTTAGCGCGATCTGGGACAGTGTACCTATGTGGTTCCTTTCTCAAAAAAAAAAAAAAAAAAAAAAAAAAAATATATACCACAATTGTTTAACATCGTGTAATTTGTTTAAAACACCAACATCAATTTCTAGGTGTACTGAAATTTCAGAAATAACTAAACAATACACTGAAACAAATTGTCTAAACAATGTCTTGTGCACGCTATATTGGCCTACTGTAGTGAGGTCCTCTCAGTCTAGCAGCTAGACACAGACTGAGCAAATTTCCCTGCCCTTTTTACTGGACTGCTATGGTTTACATCATGGGACGATGATGATGATGATGATGATGATGATTTTGGTTTGTGGGGCGCTGAACTGCGCGGTTATTGGTGTCCGTACAAATTTCCAACCTTGGCACACTCCAAACTCGCCACTTTCATGAATGATGATGAAATGCTGAGGACAACACAAACACCCATTCATCTTGAGACAGGTGAAAATCCCTGACCCTGTCGGGAATCGAACCCGAGACCCCGTACTCGGGAAGCGAAAACATGACTGTGAGACCACGAGCTGTGGACTACGTCATGGGAGGGGGACAGGGAAGGTTCTACAGGGCCCTCATGGTGATGTTGTGAACTAGGTTACTTGGACTCTGGACCTCAATGTGAACGCACTGCATGGAGCTACTGTCTAATGCTCGATCAATGACAACTCAAACTGTTTAAATAAACAATATACCCCACTGAATACAAAACAAAGACGTATGTCCATCCTATCTGGCAGGTTAGCACAGACTGAGTCTATTTTCTGCCAATTTCTAGGTGGGGGATGGGAAAGTGAGGAGGGGAGGAAAGAAAAGGGGGTTTGAGATAGGTTAGTGGAGGTAACCCAGTGGGCCTATTTTCCCGCCAAAATTTGAAATTCCTGCATGGTGTCAGTGAGACATTATGGCCGCCATCTTCCATCTGCCATCTTGGATAATTTGTGCAGAAATGCAGCTTGCCCAACTACTAACATATTGTAGCATATTTCAAGCAAATTTTGCTCATTATCAGGCACTTATGCATACAGATAACCGTTACATAAACATAAATTATCTTAATCTAACGTAAACTACAACTGTTTTGTTCACTGTTCTCCGCTGGAGTTGCTATTGGAGTATTTTGTAAAGAAGGTGTCAGTGGTTGGCGAGAAATCCACGTCCACTGGTGCTTTCTTCTGGCATGGGGCTGTGTCTCGTTGTGATTGACATCATAGCCCATGTGGGAAACTGATAGTTTTGCAGCAGTTACTTTAGTGTTGTATCATGCGATACACTTTTTTATGTCAATTGTGCACTTACTATTTATGCTCCCAACTTCATTTGCTGTTTCGGTACTCTGGAGGAGCTGCAATGCTTGATCTTACACTGATTTGGACATAATTATTCAACAGAATCCAGGTTCCTAAATTTATAAAGCTCGGCAACAATTAATGAAGAAAGAAGCAGGTTTCCCACAAAGTAAATGACGTTAGACATTTTAATTTTCATATTATAAAACCTTATCACAGTCCAAAACGTACAGTTTCCAACCCATGTTTCGTATAACGCACAATTTGTTTAGAAAATTTCATCTGAATTACAAGTAAGTATCATGTGAACTCAGTAGGGTACTTTAGTTCCAATTCTGGAAGTTTGTTGACTGTCGCTGAGTGGCCAAACATTTTTTGCATGGCATTTTATATCTAATCGTTTTCTGAGAAAGTGATTTGGGCACATTTGTTTTTCTGTCTGTGTAATGGAGCTTTAACGGCATCCTGTACTTAGTTATTGTTTTGTGATTGTGCTAAACATGTCAAATATGTGTGACCTGAAGTGTAGTGCCTATTTATACAAACAATTAATGGCCAGTATATTTCGGAAGTGTTGAAGCAACATTACAGCAAGCTGATTACTCAATGAACTGTAACATGTAGAACAGTGGCTGTCAAGTTGTATAGTAGACAGTTATTTGTTAAGGAAAATCTGCAGAACCTATGTAATGGCTGTCAAGCTGAAATCAGACAGTTATTTGTTAAGAAAATATCTGCAGAATTTATGTAGAATAGAATCTGTACCTGCTTGGTGCTAACGAGAGTAGTTGAGTAAAATGGGTTCTGGTGCACATTTGATATCAAATTTATATGCTAATTAATTAAATTGATCAATTAATTAGCCCCACCTCCATCTCACCTTAACCTATTGTTTTGCTGAGTGGTTTATGACCCCCCAGGGGATTGGGGATAATCCATCCTTCTGAGAAATCATCCACCCCTCCGTCTCCCCTTCATCTCCCCCTCTCCTCTAGGAAAAGATACATTTTTCTCACCTCCTCTCCAGTTCTGAGGCTCTTTTCCCCCTTGCGGGAAATTCCCTAGCCATATCCTGCCCTCCACCATCTTGAAATTGGTGTGAAAAAGACTCAGTCTATAGTGGAGACAAATGATCTCATGACACGAAATTCAAATCAGTATCAATAATAATATATTGTTAAACTGAATTTGCATATTCTTTATTTAATCTGCTTGCAGGAGACAGGGCTCCCCCACTTGGGTAGAGCTCATGTCTGCACCCCATCTCCTCACCCCCACTTCTCATGATGTAATAACTGTAATCACCAAGGAATGGAATGAAATGCAGTAATTAACCACTATTTTGGATTGCCTGCCTGTGTTCCCATCATCTGGTTGCTGCCAGGCACTGAGCAGAGCGCCAAGTGCTCACAGCTCCGTTCCCTGTGAAAGCCTGTGGGCTAATTGCACTTCACATGGCAGTGTGGGCCACTAGCGTCGCCACTCAGTGGCCAGCAGAACTACCACAAGGTCGTGCCTGCACAAGGCATCCGTCCCCCACGCAATGCTAAGAAATGCTATCGGTGGCCATAGGGGAACCTGCAGTCAGAGTCCTCACAGCCAGCCAATGCACGCTGATACTGCTCTGAGTGGTCGCGTGCCTACCCACCCGAAGGAAGGGATAGGACAGCAAACTATCACTGAAGTTTAAGAAGACCAATAGACTCTTCCACAACTAATGGAGAATGGTTCACTGCTCTAATTACACATCGAAATTGAAATGAGAAAAGAAACAATATTAGCAAACAATGGGTCATATGCAACAGACACACTGGGAAACGAGAAAATTGTTGTATAACCCAGCTACCGCAAAAACCGATCCCAAAAGATCTCACCAGGAGAGAGTGGCGGCAGTTGCAAGTGCGCTCACCTTGAGGTGCAAATACAGACTAACCAGCTTAGAACCAGCGTTACCTCCCCTCCTCCCTCCCTATCCACCCCCTGTAGGTAGTGATTCCGGTTTTCCAAGCCTGTTCTAGTCTTTTGCTGATGGTTCACAAAGAGATCCATCTGCTGGCAGTGATATACTGTTCCCGATCTGCAAAAATCAGTCACAGATGAACAAAAGACTCAAGAACCAGGACGTTTCCTGCAAGTTGTTAAACGTATTTCTCAGACAGGCTGCCCCCGCCCCCCCCCCCCCCCCCCCCGGAACAAAAGCGAAATACTTGACTATCTGTCATGGATGAAGAACTGAATGGTCAACAGTGGAGTGCTTTTAAATGTTCTGAATGTACCGACACTGTCTGAAAGTTCTCCTCAGCTAAGTAAAATCAGTATCATGTAGGAAAAACATTGAAATAATACGTCCCACACAGACGAGGTCGACATGAGTCTTATTTATACTAGTCGTCTCACTGTGCGCCAATCCAATTGCTCTGCCCCCCGACCCCCCTCCCCTCCCCAGCCAACGGGTGGATAGCAGTGGCAGTGCCACACTCGGTTGCTTCCGCCACTCCCTGCAGTTTTAATACTCGCATTTAGTCTACTTCTTCAGGTAAACTGTCCAAGGACTGTCTGGTAGGGGTTTCGGATGCTCCACTGTACCGAATAACAAGTCTGTCTGTGTTTGTGTGTCTGTGTCTGTGTATGTCTGTGTGTGTATTTTCCTGTACACTGTGGAAGGATGACAGCCTGTTGTACAGACAGCAGAGGAATAGACAGTGGAGGAATTTTACACAGGTCACTTGCTCCTCATGGAGCAACACACTGGATGTCTGCCGGAAGTGTTGCCATTCTTAGGAGCTCAACTGCTGTAACGTCGGCTCATTTGTTTAAAAAAGTGACTGAATAAACACGAACATTCATTTGTTGTCTTAAGTAAGTATGATTCTTGTATTCGCTACAACGAATATCGTACCAAGAGACCTCACCTCATATCGTGTAAGGGGTGTAGTCTTACACTTTTAAAACGAATTCTATGACAGTGCAAATAGTGGTATAGAGTAGTACGAAATCAAAGAAATCTTCTCCTAAATAAGTATAAACTCACTGTCTAGGTGTGATTCTTACACTTGTTACAATGAAATATTGTACTGATAGAACTCACCTCACATCGTGTAAAAGGTGCAGTCTTGCGCTTTTAATATGAGGATGTCAAATCAAACACCCTTCAGCCGTGTAATTCCCAAACTTGTTTTATTTGGCTACCAGTTTAGGCGATTTACTATGCCATCTTCAGCCCTCTGACCGACGTGCATGAAGATTCCACCTCGCTTCTGGTCAAAACAGGGGCCAGCATTCGAATATTAGCATCTTCAGTCATCATCTACCAGTCCTTAAACATACATCTGTAAGTAGGCTGTTTAAGTTTTCTTATTGGCAACGTTACGTAGCGCTCTGTATGAAAATCACTGGCTGTGCTGTGTGCAGTCTGTGGCTAGTTTGCATTGTTGTCTGCCATTGTAGTGTTGGGCAGCGGCAGCTGGATGTGAACAGCGCGTAGCGTTGCGCAGTTAGAGGTGAGCCGCCAGCAGTGGTGGATGTGAGGAGAGAGATGGCGGAGTTTTGAAATTACATATATTATGACTTGTGATGATATTAAGGTAAATACATTGTTTGTTCTCCATTAAAATCTTTCATTTGCTAACTATCCCTATCAGTAGTTAGTGCCTTCCGTAGTTTGAATCTTTTATTTAGCTGGCAGTAGTGGCGCTCGCTGTATTGCAGTAGTTCGAGTAAGGAAGATTTTTGGTGAGGTAAGTGATTTGTGAAACGTATAGGTTAATGTTAGCCAGGGCCATTCTTTTGTAGGGATTTTTGAAAGTCAGATTGCGTTGCGCTAAAAATATTGTGTCAGTTTAAGCTCAGTCCTGTACAATTGTTCTAAGGGGACGTTACACATCCAGTTAGCCAGTTCCACACACTATGGTGAGTAGAAGACGCCATCAACAACATGATAATCAATATTGAGCAAGCATTCCACGATGTATAGGTGTTATTTTCTTGTGAGTGATACCAGTGTGTCTTAGGAGGAGAGACGAAATCCTCTTATAAGTGAGCAACTATTTAAAAAGAACACACAAGGACACACACACACACTTAGCAACGACTATGTTACACTACGATTGCATCCCGCCCTTAGTTCTAGGGGAAGATGAAACACTGGGATAACATCACACAACTGTAGAAAAAAAAATAACTTCCACCAGAACAGTTCACATGTCTTTACTTCGACGTTTTGACAGAGACTAAGTAACTTATAACCGGATTTATCTCCCCCCCAACCTACCTTCAGCCCCCTCTCCACCCCCCATAGGTAGGAATACTGGTTTTTCAGGCCTGTTCTATCGTGTCCCTGGTACTGGTTGAAATGGCTCTGAGCACTATGAGACTTAACTGCTGAGGTCATCAGTCCCCTAGAACTTAGAACTACTTAAACCTAACTAATCTAATGACATCACACTCATCCATTCCCGAGGCAGGATTCGAACCTGCGACCGTAGCGGTCGCGCGGTTCCAGACTGAAGCGCGTAGAACCGCTCGGCCACCCCGGCCGGCGCTGATGGTACTGACAATGATATACCGTTTCACGTCTGCAGGAATCAAACGTACTTCTCGGAAATGCTGACCCTTGGAACAATTGTTAAATATTTGACTATTCGTCGCGGAACGGCCAGCAGCATGCGACAGCCCTCGGCTACATCTCACAACGGAAAGAGGCAGCACTCGCCAATGGAGCAGATGCTGTGACCAGAGGGGCATAGTGAATGGGAGCCATAGAGACTGCTGTGGGGGGTCGCTATTCAGTACACTGGCGCCATCCGCTTGCAGCAGCCTCCCGTAGCCCGAGCACTCAAAATTAGTGTCTGTGGTAGTCTTGTACTCGTAAGTAAAATGTCATATGTGTAGGCATTACATACATTTCAAATGCATATATATCAATACAGAACAGTGGTTTTCACGCTGTCTATTCACATGTCAGAAAAAAATCAGTCATTTTTACACTCGACAGCAAGTTACTACTCATATCCCTTCCTCTTCGTTATTTCGTAATATCCAACTGAGTAAAACTACTAACTCGGCATACGATACTGTTGTCGATGATGAATGAGCAAACTGCCGAGTTCGGAGCTCTGTAACAATCCTTTTTTCGCATTTTTCTTCAGTGTTACGTATTTTCCATAATTTCCGCAATTTTACCAGGTTTTTCCGTAATTTCAACGTATTTTACCCAATTACTTGCGTTCAGAACCATTACTCTTGACGACTTCTCGCGTCAACAAAATGTCTCATTCCGTTGATATTTTTATGTTACCAGCCAATGACGTTGCAGCCTGGTTCTCAATGTCCGTATCAGGGCTAAACCATTCCTCTCCATTACTTTGCTAGTGCTATATACATGTGGAGATAGCGTGAATCCTGTTTCACTAGCTACATCACAAGACACAAATTCTGTTTCGTAGTGTTGGAAATAGCCAGCAGCAGAGAGGAGGTGCAAAAACTACTTTCCTTAACCAAAATATTTCATTTTTTTTACAATTAGCCATCTCTCCCTATGTAGTTGGGAGTCACAAAGTATTCCCACATTTGTAGGATAAAGTCAGAGAGTGAAAGATCTCACCAACACCATTTGTTGAACCTATTGGCTAAGGATCCTGACAAAAACTCTAGATTGTCTCTCTCTCTCTTTCTATGGATCTCATAATTGTAACTCTTCCTCTGCCTTGAACCAACCCACCCTGCAACATTGTCACCGATTTAAGTTGGAGCTGACCGGGTGTAGGAGGGCACTAGACCAACTACATTCTCCTTATCATGGAGGAACAGGACGGGCTGAGTTCCATGTAATAAATGGCCTTGAATAATTTGCTTTCGGGAAGAGCACGTGTTCTAAAGTTGCACAACCGACGCCGCTAGTGATATAGACTGGTATTCTCATTCCAGTGCCATAACTATCGTTCTGCAAAGATTGTAGATATGAGACTGATAAATTTGAGAGTGGGTGGTGATATAACAGATCGTAAAGAAGACGAAACGTATGATTTATACATAATGGCGCTCCAGACGGAAGGAGTTTGAAACATTTTGGGTAAATTATCTGTCCTATCAATTCTGGAGTATTGTTCTAGTGTCTGGAGTCCATACCAAGAATATATTGGAAAGAGAGAAATGACTGTAGAACATAAACACGCACTCCCAAGGCTACACAGCTCTGCACTTAAACATGCTACAATGTAAAGGATACATTTCAAGCGCAATTTGCATTATTAAATGTAGGGAGAGAAGTTCATAAAAGCAATAGCTATTTGTTATTGCTTTCCCAATAGCTGTTTAATGAGATACTTCCTCAACTTCCTGTATTAGTTCATCCATCAACTAATATCTTCAACTTGTCATTAAAGTAAACTAGAACATAATTAGGACTATTATTAATCCCATCAATGTTCTGACTTACACCATCACGGATTAATATTATCTGAAATAAATTAGACTTAACTTTACACAACGAATTTAAAACATTACTAGGACCAAAATCATTTAATGGAACAACATTCATCTTTATCTCAATCTTTATTATAATGTTATTTAATAATTTTATAAGACTATTCCCTTATATTTTTACTAGAACAAGACATTTAGCATTAACATTTGCAATCGCTCGGCCTATATGATAAAGATTTATATTATTTGGATGAATCAATCACACAAACCATATATTTACACACCTTGTACCACAAGGGACGCCACCTCCATTAATATCATTTATAGTATTAATTGAAACAATTAGAAATGTCATTCGACCAGGTACACTAGCAGTATGAGGAGCAGCAAACATAATTGCACGACACTTATTATTAACCTTATTAGGAAACACAGGAGCATCGATAGCAATAAATTTAATTTCACTACTAATTATTGGACAAATACTTCTATTAGTCCTAGAATCAGCAGTAGCTATAATTCAAGCTTAAGTTTTCTCAATTTTAAGAAATTTATATTGTAGAGAAGTGTACTAAACCTATGTTAACAACTCACTCAAATCACGCATTCCACTTAGTAGACTATAGACCTTGATCACAAACAGGAGCAATTGCAGCAATAGTCCTAGTATCAGAACTAGCAAAATGATTCCACCTATTTAACATTAATTTATTTATGATTGGATTCGCAATTACCTTATTAACTATAATTCAATGATGACGAGATGTAGTACGGGAAGGAACCTATCAGGGATTACATACAGGATTTGTAACAATTGGATTACGATGAGGAATAAGCCTATTTATTGCATCAGAAGTATTGTTCTTTGTATCATCCTTCTCAGCCTTCTTTAGAAGAAGACTAGCACCAACAATTGAACTAGGAATATTAAGACCTCCAATAGGAATTCAATCTTTTAATCCTACACAAATTCCATTACTTAATACAGCTATTCTTTTAGCCTCAGGAGTAACCGTAACATGGGTACATCATAGTTTAATATAATCTAACCACACTCAAGCATTATTCAGCCTATTCTTCACAGTACTATTAGGATTGTATTTCACAATACTTCAAGCATATGAGTATCGAGAAGCACCTTTCACTATTGCAGATGCAGTATCTGGATCAACATTCCTCATTGCAACAGGGTTCCATGGACTCCACGTAATTATTGGAACAATCTTCCTAACAACATGTCTGCTTAAACACTCAAGACAACACTTTGGATTTGAAGCAGCAGCACGATATTGACGCTTCGTAGATGTAGTATGATTATTCTTATATATTTCTATTTAGTGATGATGTAGATAATTGTTTTTCAAGTATAAATAGTTTTTATTAGATTTATTATTCCAGTAATTGTTATAATCCTTGCAACAACGTCATCAATAAAATTAATGAATGACCGTGAAAACAGATCACCATTCGAGTGTGGGTTTGATCCAAAAATTTGAGCACGAATACCATTCTCCCTTCAATTCTTCTTAATCGCAGTAATTTTTCTGAACTTTGATGTAGAAGTCGCACAAATCCTACCAATTGTAATTATATTTTTTATTCTAGTCCTATTAGGCAGACTATATCACAAATGAAATCAAGGAGGCTTACAATGAGCAGAATAAAGGGTTTTAGTTAACTATAACATTTGGGTTGCATTCAAAAAGTATTGATATCATCAATCAACCTTAAAAAGAATAAGAAGCGAAATATTGCAGTTTCGACCTGAAAGATTGGTAAAAAATATAATTGAAGCGAAAAAGAGGTGTATTATTGTTAATAACATAATTGAACTATAAAGTTACAGTTAAGGAAATGTAAAGACAATATGAAAGATGCTAACTTTTTATATTAGCAGTTAAACTCCGTTAATATTTCTAAAATTTGTATAGTTTAAATAAAAAATTTAATTTTCACTGTAAAAATAATATATTTATATTTATAAATACCTAAAAGTAAAACTACTTCCTTAACATCTTCAGTGTCACACTCTAATCATAAGCTATTTAAGTATAAGAAAAATAACATCACTAAAACAAACATTTAAAAATAAAAGTTAAAAGATAAATCTTACAGTTTGAATCATATCAGCTTTGGATATAACCAATTAAATAAATAAATAATCTATATAAACAATGGCCACCAAATAACTCACCACAACCATACTCAAATGATTTTGATCAATAATAACCCAAATTTAAAGGAACATGTCTAACAAACTTAGTTAAAAGAACCAGCAAATCTTACAAAAAAAGCAGACTTAAAGAATATAAATAATGAGAAAAATCAAACTTAGAAATAAGATAACCCAAATAAACACCTAAAACAACACCTGTAATCGTCAAAAACTTTAAATAATAAGGCAAGGCAATCACATGAGGAATAGGGAAAATCAACGAAGATAAAAGACTGCCACAAAAATAGCAACAAATAATAAACCAGTCATTCCAAACGAAATATAATAACCCTTATCGTCAAAACAAAATCTAGAATAAAAATTATTATCCCCAAATATTGAATAATAAAATAAATGAAAAGAATAAGAAGCAGTTAAACCAGTAGAAAAAAATAAAGAAAAAACAATTAATTCATCTTAAGCAAACCATTTCAAGAATCAAGTCCTTTGAATAAAATCCAGTCAAAAAAGGTATACCACCCAAAGACAAACTAGAAACATCAAAACAAACAGAAGTTAAAGGCATAAAATTAACAATTGAGCCCATAGAACGAATATCCTGCGAATCCTTTAAATTATGAATTATTGAACCTGCACACATAAGTAATAATGCCTTAAATAAAGCATGAACCAATAAATGAAAGAATGCAAGCTTTGGATAACCTATTGCCAAAATTCTTATTATTAAACCAAGTTGTCTTAAAGTGAAAAGAGCAATAATGTTCTTTAAATCAAATTCAAAATTAGCACCCAACCCAGCCATAAACATAGTTATACAACCAATTAAAACTAAAAATCAACCACAATTATAAGTATCTAATATTGGTCTAAATCGAATCAATAAATAAACTCCAGCAGTAACAAGAGCAGAAGAATGAACCAAAGCAGAAACAGGAGTAGGAGCAGCCATAGCAACAGGAAGACAAGAAGAAAAAGGAATTTGAGCTCTCTTAGTTATAGCTCCCAAAACCATTATTACAGTAATAAGCTTTATTTCAAAAGAATAAGAAATAAAATCGTAATAACAAATATAATTCCAACTACCAAAATTTAATATTCAAGCAATAGGAATTAAAATAGGAACATCACCAATACAATTAGAAAGACCAGTTAATATACCAGCACTATAAGATTTTACATTTTGATAATAAATAAATAAACTATAAGAAACCAAACCTAAACCATCTCATCCTAACAAAATTGTAATCGAATTTGGACTATTAATTAAAAACCCTATAGAAAGAATAAATATTAAAACAATAATAATAAAACGATTTATATTTTTTTCTCCTGAGATATAATCCTCTCTATAGTAAATCACCAAAGAAGAAATATAAATAACAAAAAATATTCAATCCAAAATTAGAGCTATAACAACTATAGAGCCATTCAAATTAAAAAGTTCTCATTCAACAAAAACTCTATAATCAATTATTAATAATAAATTCCTAAAATAAAAGTTCACGAAAAGCACAAAGAAGAAACTCAACGAACAAATAGAAAATAAATTAACGGCCTAAGATGAAAAACTTCAAACCATTGATTCCACAAAACAATATTTTAAATTAAAATACTTAAGCAATTTATACAAAGAAATACTCAACCTTTAAACAAAGAATATTTAAAGATAATCAATCCAAAACTAAAAGATGATATTAACGGAAATAATCAAGAGAACAAGTATAAACCACAGAATAATAGTTTCCATGCTGAGAATAAGAATATATATATAAAGTTTAAACAGCTATAAAAAAGTCAAAAAGATTAAACCAAAAATCTAAAAGAAGATCAAGACATAATTCCATTTAATAATCTAAGTTCACCCACCAAATTCAATTCAATATTTGATGATCTTAAAAGGAATCACCATAAAGCCATTCTAGGTATTAAATTAATTATATCCTTGTTAATTAATAATCTTCATCTACCTAAACATTCATAAATATTATTAGATAGAACAATCCAGAAGAACATAAACCATGACCAACGTTTAAAAAAAGTGAACCTATTCAACCCCATCAATTTATAGTCATCAATCCACCAATAACCATTCTTATATGGCGACAGAAGAATATGCAATTGAAGACTTCAAATCAGCCTGACGAAAACAAATAAATCTAACAATAACTCCACCAGATAAACCTAAAGGCAATCAAAAATAATTAAACCTTAAAACCAAATAAGAAATAACCTTTATAACGCGAAAAATATCATAACCACCTAACTTTAATAAAACACCAGAAAGAATTATTCTACCTGAAATAGGAGCCTCTACACGGGCCTTAGGAAGTCATAAATGAACTAAAAATATTGGCATCTTAACTAAAAGGCCAAAATTATAAATTCATAAAATATAAAATAATAAGAACCAAAATCAACCAATAAAGGGAAATATAAAGTGTTAGAAAAATTATAAACTTTTAATAAAACCAACAACAAAGGCAATCTAGCAACCAAAGTATAAAAAATTAAATAAAAACCAACCTGCAAACGCTCAGGTTGATAACCTCAACCTAAGATCAAAAGCAAAGTAGGAACTAATCTAGCCTAAAAAAATATAAAAAAAGAAGACTTAATGTAGCAAATGAACAATAAAGCATAATTATTAAAATTAAAAATACACTCCTGGAAATTAAAATAAGAACACCGTGAATTCATTGTCCCAGGAAGGGGAAACTTTATTGACACATTCCTGGGGTCAGATACATCACATGATCACACTGACAGAACCACAGGCACATAGACACAGGCAACAGAGCATGCACAATGTCGGCACTAGTACAGTGTATATCCACCTTTTGCAGCAATGCAGGCTGCTATTCTCCCATGGAGACGATCGTAGAGATGCTGGATGTAGTCCTGTGGAACGGCTTGCCATGCCATTTCCACCTGGCGCCTCAGTTGGACCAGCGTTCGTGCTGGACGTGCAGACCGCGTGAGACGACGCTTCATCCAGTCCCAAACATGCTCAATGGGGGACAGATCCGGAGATCTTGCTGGCCAGGGTAGTTGACTTACACCTTCTAGAGCACGTTGGGTGGCACGAGATACATGCGGACGTGCATTGTCCTGTTGGAACAGCAGGTTCACTTGCCGGTCTAGGAATGGTAGAACGATGGGTTCGATGACGGTTTCGATGTACCGTGCACTATTCAGTGTCCCCTCGACGATCACCAGTGATGTACGGCCAGTGTAGGAGATCGCTCCCCACACCATGATGCCGGGTGTTGGCCCTGTGTGCCTCGGTCGTATGCAGTCCTGATTGTGGCGCTCACCTGCACGGCGCCAAACACGCATACGACCGTCATTGGCACCAAGGCAGAAGCGACTCTCATCGCTGAAGACGACACGTCTCCATTCGTCCCTCCATTCACGCCTGTCGCGACACCACTGGAGGCGGGCTGCACGATGTTGGGGCGTGAGCGGAAGACGGCCTAACGGTGTGCGGGACCGTAGCCCAGCTTCATGGAGACGGTTGCGAATGGTCCTCGCCGATACCCCAGGAGCGACAGTGTCCCTAATTTGCTGGGAAGTGGCGGTGCGGTCCCCTACGGCACTGCGTAGGATCCTACGGTCTTGGCGTGCATCCGTGCGTCGCTGCGGTCCGGTCCCAGGTCGACGGGCACGTGCACCTTCCGCCGACCACTGGCGACAACATCGATGTACTGTGGAGACCTCACGCCCCACGTGTTGAGCAATTCGGCGGTACGTCCACCCGGCCTCCCGCATGCCCACTATACACCCTCGCTCAAAGTCCGTCAACTGCACATACGGTTCACGTCCACGCTGTCGCGGCATGCTACCAGTGTTAAAGACTGCGATGGAGCTCCGTATGCCACGGCAAACTGGCTGACACTGACGGCGGCGGTACACAAATGCTGCGCAGCTAGCGCCATTCGACGGCCAACACCGCGGTTCCTGGTGTGTCCGCTGTGCCGTGCGTGTGATCATTGCTTGTACAGCCCTCTTGCAGTGTCCGGAGCAAGTATGGTGGGTCTGACACACCGGTGTCAATGTGTTCTTTTTTCCATTTCCAGGAGTGTATAAAAACAAAAAAATTAGAATGATAAGAACTTAAATAAACTGAATCTCTAGCAGTAATTATTAAAGAGCAAATTCAAAAACTCAACAAAATTAAACTAAAAGAAAAATAATCAATACCAAAATAATATCTAATTATATGTAAATCAACATATGAATATACACAAATTATAAAAACAAAACTCCACAGAAACATTAAACAATGAACCAAGCACCAACAATTATTTAATAAACAAAGAGGGATCAAAAATAGTTATAAATAAATACTGTAACATTAAGATAACGAAAAGAATTTAAAAAATCATTACCATGAGACCGAATTATTGAAACCAAAATAGAAAGACCCAAAGCACCTTCACAAACAGAAAAAACTAAAAAAATAACAGGAAAAAAATAAACGTAATCAAATTCAATAGGAATCCTCTGGAAGTCCTCTGCCGGTTGTGGTATGGGGGAGGTTTGCTGTTAACGATTGCAGGCAGATATATATATAGGGTGAGTCACCTATCATTACCGCTGGATATATTTCGTAAACAACATCAAATACTGACGAACCGATTCCACAGACCGAACGTGAGGAGAGGGCTAGTGTAATTGTTTACTACAAACCATACAAAAATGCACGGAAGTATGTTTTTTCACACAAACCTACGTTTTTTTTAAATGGAACCACGTTAGTTTTGTTAGCACATTTGAACATATCAACAAATACGTAATCAGTGCCGTTTGTTGCATTGTAAAATGTTAATTACATCCGGACATATTGTAACCTAAAGTTGACACTTGAAACCTCCGACGTTCAGTTGCGTGTTGTAACAAACACGGGACACGGTCGGCGAGCAGCGTCTGCAGGGACATGTTTACGATGACGACCGTGTTTACGAGTGTGGCTGTAGTGCACTGTTGTGGTTTGGTTCAAAAAAATGGCTCTGAGCACTATGGGACTCAACTGCTGTGGTGATAAGTCCCCTAGAACTTAGAACTACTTAAACCTAACTAACCTAAGGACAACACACAACACCCAGCCATCACGAGGCAGAGAAAATCCCTGACCCCGCCGGGAATCGAACCCGGGAACCCGGGCGTGGGAAGCGAGAACGCTACCGCACGACCACGAGATGCGGGCTGAAGTTTGGTCAGTGTCCGCATTTAGCGCTTGCTGCTATTGTTATTCTGCATTCGTCTCCGCACGCAGACCAACTGTAGTACACCGTGTTACCAGACGTCTGTGATAGTGTAGTGTTGTGGGAACTGTGACCATGGTGTATTCGAACCCTGAAAAGTCGGAGATGATACTCATCTATGGCGAGTGTCGACGAAATGCAGCTAAAGCCTGCAGGGTGTATGCAGAACGGTACCCGGACAGAGAGCATCCAACGTGCCGCACATTGCAAAACATCTACCGCCAACTGTATGCAACAGGTATGGTCATAGCACGCAAACGGGTCCGTAACAGGCGCGTCACAGCAGAAGCGGGTGCAGTTGGTGTGTTAGCTGCTGTTGCCATGAACCCACACATGAGTACACGGGACATTGCGAGAGCCGGTGGACTGAGTCAAAGTAGTGTCATGCGCATACTGCATCGTCACCGCTTTCACCCGTTTCATGTGTCGCTACATCAGCAATTACATGGTGATGACTTTAATCATCGAGTGCAATTTTGTCAATGCGCATTAACAGAGAATGCGTTGCAGTTCTACCTGTTTACCGATGAAGTGGGTTTCACAAACCACGGGGCAGTGAATCTACGGAACATGCAGAACTGGTCCGTGGACAATCCTCGCTGGCTCAGACAGGTAGAGCGACAGCGACTGTGGACTGTAAATGTACGGTGCGGAATCATTAGCGACCACCTCATTGGTCTTCACTTCATTGCAGGGGCCCAAACAGCTGCAACATACATCGCGTTTCTACCGAATGATCTGCCAACGTTGCTCGAAAATGGCCCACTGGAAACGCGTCGACGTATGTGGTATCAGCATGATGGTGCACCTGCACATTCCGCAATTAACACTAGGCTGACCCTTGATAGGATGTTTGACGGGCGTTTCATAGGACGTGGAGGACGCATAAATTGGCCAGCCCGTTCTCCTGATCTTACACCTCTGGACTTCTTTCTGTGGGGTACGTTAAAGGAGAATGTGTACCGTGATGTGCCTACAACTCCAGAGGATATGAAACAACGTATTGTGGCAGCCTGCGGCGACATTACACCAGATGTACTGCGGCACGTACGACATTCATTACGCCAGAGATTGCAATTGTGTGCAGCAAATGATGGCCTCCACATTGAACATCTATTGGCCTGACATGTCGGGACACACTCTATTCCACTCCGTAATTGAAAACGGAAACCACGTGTGTACGTGTACCCCACCCCTCATGGTAATGTACATATGCGTCAGTGAAAAAGACCAATAAAAAGGTGTTAGCATGTGGACGTAATGTGCTGTTCTAGTCTCTTCTATACCTAAGGTCCATCACCGTTTCCTTTGGATCCCTACGTAATTCGGTGCTCTCCGATACACACGATCGAACAGCGGAGGAGTGGTACTCAAGCGTCAACTTTAGGTTACAATATCTCCGGATGTAATTAATATTTTACAATGCAACAAACGGCACTGATTACGTATTTGTTTATATGTTCAGATGTGCTAACAAAACTAACGGGGTTCCATTTAAAAAATGTGGGTTTGTGTTAAAAAACATACTTCCGTGCATTTTTTATGGTTTGTATTAACCAGTTACACTAGCCCCTCTTCTCACGTTCGGTCTGTGGAATCGACTCGCCAGTATTTGATGCTGTTTACGAAATATATCCAGCGGTAATGTTAGGTGACTCACCCTATATATATATATATTAATTAACGCAGAATAATTTTTCAGGCTCTGGCTCAACATCAATCAAGACTACAAAAAGGATCCATTTTTTGTGTTCCATTCTCCATTTGCTGGAAAACTGCTCGTCATTTGACTACCACAATAATATTTCAGGGCCACGTAAATTACACAAACCACAACTCTTCTTTCACCTTGAAGGGAATCAATCTACTTACAAAATCCACAGACAGCACTTTACATACTCAGCTATAAAGAACCAAAAAGACATATATCATCAATATTAACATATCAGCGCCTATTGGGAAGCCATTGGTTAAACAATAGTATTATTGCATCTTGTTTTCAAGATTCCAAACTTACTCATTCCTTTCTCAGAGTTCTCCTATCTTAAAATATTCATACAGCACGCATACTATAGTAAGAGATCCTCATTTATACTGACAGATATAGAATAGTAATAGATAGATAGTAGCACTGAAAGCAGACCTGGGTTTGCCAGACCCATAATACCCACAGATCGGATATTCCCCTGAGTTTTGCATTAATTCAACACAGATCTTGTTTCTCTCAGGAGCGACTCTTTTCAATTTACACAACAAAAAACCATAAACAGCATTTCACTCGTTCACAAAGAAACTTTTTATCTTCACATTTGAACCAACGTAAAACCTAATTGCACAAGGAAAGAAAAAAACTACAAACATCACTCCAATCAATCACGTAGAAACATCTTTATCATTATTTTTACCAACATATTATTCAAAATGCATATGTCACAAATGTAAACATATCAATTCATTCTCCTCTCTATACACCCTGTGTACTCATTTGCCATGTCACTCATTTGTTCCGACTGGGCGCCTTCTGCGCTGATCATTTGTCATTGCCGGTTTTGTTCATTTCCATTTGCTGAATTATGTCTTGGGTTAGCCGGCCGAATTTCGACATCATGTGGTGCTCCCCCTACAGTCCTATTCCCACCGTGTTCACCGTAGTATCGATTCTGGTTGCCGTAACTGTTGCGTTCACGATCTTGTCCACGTCCTCGATCATTTCCGTTGTTCCACCTGTGTCCGCGACTGTTACCCCAGTTTCTATACGGCCGGTCCCGATTTTTGTTTTGTTCGCGTCGCGACGACCAGTCACGCCGTTGGTTAGTACTACGGCCACGACTGCGGTCGCGCTGCTGTGCCCCGTAATAACTTTGTGACTGATTAGGCGGGCATTCTCCTGTATTACACTCCTGGAAATGGAAAAAAGAACACATTGACACCGGTGTGTCAGACCCACCATACTTGCTCCGGACACTGCGAGAGGGCTGTACAAGCAATGATCACACGCACGGCACAGCGGACACACCAGGAACCGCGATGTTGGCCGTCGAATGGCGCTAGCTGCGCAGCATTTGTGCACCGCCGCCGTCAGTGTCAGCCAGTTTGCCGTGGCAGACGGAGCTCCATCGCAGTCTTTAACACTGGTGGCATGCCGCGACAGCGTGGACGTGAACCGTATGTGCAGTTGACGGACTTTGAGCGAGGGCGTATAGTGGGCATGCGGGAGGCCGGGTGGACGTACCGCCGAATTGCTCAACACGTGGGGCGTGAGGTCTCCACAGTACATCGATGTTGTCGCCAGTGGTCGGCGGAAGGTGCACGTGCCCGTCGACCTGGGACCGGACCGCAGCGACGCACGGATGCACGCCAAGACCCTAGGATCCTACGCAGTGCCGTAGGGGACCGCACCGCCACTTCCCAGCAAATTAGGGACACTGTTGCTCCTGGGGTATCGGCGAGGACCATTCGCAACCGTCTCCATGAAGCTGGGCTACGGTCCCGCACACCGTTAGGCCGTCTTCCGCTCACGCCCCAACATCGTGCAGCCCGCCTCCAGTGGTGTCGCGACAGGCGTGAATGGAGGGACGAATGGAGACGTGTCGTCTTCAGCGATGAGAGTCGCTTCTGCCTTGGTGCCAATGATGGTCGTATGCGTGTTTGGCGCCGTGCAGGTGAGCGCCACAATCAGGACTGCATACGACCGAGGCACACAGGGCCAACACCCGGCATCACGGTGTGGGGAGCGATCTCCTACACTGGCCGTACACCACTGGTGATCGTCGAGGGGACACTGAATAGTGCACGGTACATCGAAACCGTCATCGAACCCATCGTTCTACCATTCCTAGACCGGCAAGGGAACTTGCTGTTCCAACAGGACAATGCACGTCCGCATGTATCCCGTGCCACCCAACGTGCTCTAGAAGGTGTAAGTCAACTACCCTGGCCAGCAAGATCTCCGGATCTGTCCCCCATTGAGCATGTTTGGGACTGGATGAAGCGTCGTCTCACGCGGTCTGCACGTCCAGCACGAACGCTGGTCCAACTGAGGCGCCAGGTGGAAATGGCAAGGCAAGCCGTTCCACAGGACTACATCCAGCATCTCTACGATCGTCTCCATGGGAGAATAGCAGCCTGCATTGCTGCGAAAGGTGGATATACACTGTACTAGTGCCGACATTGTGCATGCTCTGTTGCCTGTGTCTATGTGCCTGTGGGTCTGTCAGTGTGATCATGTGATGTATCTGACCCCAGGAATGTGTCAATAAAGTTTCCCCTTCCTGGGACAATGAATTCACGGTGTTCTTATTTCAATTTCCAGGAGTGTATATTCCTACTCTTGGAGAAGTGTCTTAAACGTTTCCACGTCCTCTTTGCATCGTCCCGCAAGAATGACGTGGCGCAAGTGCATCGGCAATTTGGTGATGCATATCCTAATTAGTTCCGCAGGTCCGTATGGATCGTATAGAAATTGATTCGCCTGCAGCATGTGGTCGAATAGGCGTGCTGGGCTGCCGAAACCAGACTGATTCAAATTTGGCATCATAATTATGCCATGCTTGACCCTATCTTGTGCTGCTTCCGACCAATAGGCGGACAGAAAGGCTTATCGAAACTTCCGTGTGGTGTTGCTGTGTCGCGCTGCCGACCTCATGCGAATCGCCGGTTCGCCTTCCAAATAGCCACACATATATTCTATCTTATGTGAACTTGCCCAATCGGGGGAAGAAAGAATTCAAATTGCTCGAGCCATGCTCGTGGATGTATTCCTTTTTCCAAATTTCGAAATATCTCAAACTTTGTCACCGTAAGGAAATGTTTGACATCAAATCCCCGCATTTCCTCCTAGCGAGGCCCTTGAATGTTTCTATTTTTCTAATGTCTGCCCCTCAAAATACATTCTTCCCTGTCGTCAAAATCTCCCTCGTGGCCGGAGTCCCTCTCTGCACTGTTCGTACGGCCCTTTTTAGTGCTATTGGCGAGTTCGGAATCACACTCCATGTGGCGTTCCAGATGCGCCACGCATTCTTGTAATTCGCCTGTTACAGTTTTGTGCCTCCTGTTCACTTCGAACTGTCCCTTCTGAAATCTAAGAAGCGAACGCACTTCTTCGGTCTCTGCGACCACTACCGGTGTAGTATTGTTATCGCTCTCCGTAACCTTCATCATGCCTACGATGTCCTCTAATGCCGCAATCTTATCATGTATTTGTCTGTTGTCCTCCGCTCCAGTCTGCTTCAATTGTTCTACTTGCTGTTCGCGTGCGTGAATCTTTTGACTGTTGTCCTCTACTGTGTTGCTAACGGACGTGGGACATTGCGTTTCAGTCTCCTGAACCCAGGAGAGTACCTGCTCATGTTCCCTTTGGCATTCTTCTCTCAGCGCTTGGAAATTCCTAAGTAGCTGTTCCTCCCTCTCTTTCGATTCCGCATCGCGACTCCGCTTACCCTGTTCTAAGACTTGCAGACAATCATCGATTTGTTCAAATGTACGGCCTAATTCTTTTATAATATCACTTTTTATTTCACTTGCCAGATTGTTTATTCTCTGTGAGATATCAGCAGACACTCTCTGCATCGACTTGCCGACTTTATTTGTCTGCTGGATTAGTTTTTCGTCTATTTGTTCGCCTAGCTCGTGGATCGATTTTTCAGATTTCTGCGTCATTTGTTCGCCTAGCTGCCGGATCGATTTTTCAGATTTCTCTGCGTTTTCTTTATTTTGTTGCAATATGGCTTTAATGAGTTCCGCCAAATCAATTTGGTTAGTTGGAGGCAAATTAATTTCTGGCTCTGCTGTGAGCCCATTAGTCCTGTTTTACATTTCGACTGAAATATTCCCCATTGCATTTTCGGAACCGTCCGACGTGTTAATATCCGAAATCAGTTTATTCTCCTGATCCATGATGCTTAAGTTGTTGGACCGCCTACTTTTAGCTTGGTTATGTGTCTACATTAGTTCAATTTATACCCGGTACACAACACACTAATCAGAATAAATGTATCCCCCAAAAATTACGACAGTCACACGAAAGGTACCCAACCTAGTATGTACTTTTTCACATGCAAAACAATTTTATATCTTTGATCGAAGTCAGTGCAATTTACAAGCGAGAAAAAAACACACACATATAAAACACACAAATATAGAAAACAAAACCATAAGACAAACAACACAACGCCGCTCAACAACGCTGTGAATCTTTTGAAAGTCTGCTCAGAAACAAAGCAGAAGTTGTTTGAGCGCTGCAGGGAAAAAAATTAACATTATACAACCCTCGCAATCAAACGTTTCAGAGGTTCCAGAGTCTAGCGGAATCACAGAACAGGGTCGCCATGTATAATGTTGATGCATTAAGTTGTTATGAAAGCGGTGCTGATATTCAAGACAATAAAAGCGGGTTAAAAGCTGTGAGCTATCTGAGGAAGTCAACCTTGCATTACTGAGCAACTGCTTCACCAGGTATCCAGTCTAGCTTACCAAATTCCCAACCAGACTAACATTAATATATATATATTAATACCACAACGGAGGGGTATCTGTTGAGAGGCCAGACAAACGTGTGGTTCCTGAAGTGGGGCAGCAGCGTTTTCAGTAGTTGCAAGGGCAACAGTCTGGATGATTGACTGATCTGGCCTTGTAACAATAACCAAAACGGCCTTGCTGTGCTGGTACTGCGAACGGCTGAAAGCAAGGGGAAACTACGGCCGTAATTTTTCCCGAGGGCATGCAGCTTTACTGTATGATTAAATGATGATGGCGTCCTCTTGGGTAAAATATTCCGGAGGTAAAATAGTCCCCCATTCGGATCTCTGGGCGGGGACTACTCAAGAGGATGTCGTTATCAGGAGAAAGAAAACTGGCGTTCTACGGATCGGAGCGTGGAATGTCAGATCTCTTAATCGGGCAGGTAGGTTAGAAAATTTGAAAATGGAAATGGATAGGTTAAAGTTAGATATAGTGGGAATTAGTGAAGTTCGGTGGCAGGAGGAACAAGACTTTTGGTCAGGTGACTACAGGGTTATAAACACAAAGTCAAATAGGGGTAATGCAGGAGTAGGTTTAATAATGAATAGGAAAATAGGAATGCGGGTAAGCTACTACAAGCAGCATAGTGAACGCATTATTGTGGCCAAGATAGATACGAAGCCCACACCTACTACAGTAGTACAAGTTTATATGCCAACTAGCTCTGCAGATGACGAAGAAATTGAAGAAATGTATGATGAAATAAAAGAAATTATTCAGATAGTGAAGGGAGACGAAAATTTAATAGTAATGGGTGACTGAAATTCGAGTGTAGGAAAAGGGAGAGAAGGAAACATAGTAGGTGAATATGGATTGGGGCTAAGAAATGAAAGAGGAAGCCGCCTGGTAGAATTTTGCACAGAGCACAACTTAATCATAGCTAACACTTGGTTTAAGAATCATGATAGAAGGTTGTATACATGGAAGAACCCTGGAGATACTAAAAGGTATCAGATAGATTATATAATGGTAAGACAGAGATTTAGGAAACAGGTTTTAAATTGTAAGACATTTCCAGGGGCAGATGTGGACTCTGACCACAATCTATTGGTTATGACCTGTAGATTAAAACTGAAGAAACTGCAAAAAGGTGGGAATTTAAGGAGATGGGACCTGGATAAACTGAAAGAACCAGAGGTTGTACAGAGTTTCAGGGAGAGCGTAAGGGAACAATTGACAGGAGTGGGGGAAAGAAATACAGTAGATGAAGAATGGGTAGCTTTGAGGGATGAAGTAGTGAAGGCAGCAGAGGATCAAGTAGGTAAAAAGATGATGGCTAGTAGAAATCCTTGGGTAACAGAAGAAATATTAAATTTAATTGATGAAAGGAGAAAATATAAAAATGCAGTAAATGAAGCAGGCAAAAAGGAATACAAACGTCTCAAAAATGAGATCGACAGGAAGTGCAAAATGACTAAGCAGGGATGGCTAGAGGACAAATGTAAGGATGTAGAGGCTTATCTCACTAGGGGTAAGATAGATACTGCCTACAGGAAAATTAGAGAGACCTTTGGAGATAAGAGAACCACTTGTATGAACATCAAGAGCTCAGATGGAATCCCAGTTCTAAGCAAAGAAGGGAAAGCAGAAAGGTAGAAGGGGTATATAGAGGGTCTATACAAGGGCGATGTACTTGAGGACAATATTATGGAAATGGAAGAGGATGTAGATGAAGGTGAAATGGGAGATACGATACTGCGTGAAGAGTTTGACAGAGCACTGAAAGACCTGAGTCGAAACAAGGCCCCCGGAGTAGACAACATTCCATTGGAACTACTGACGGCCTAGGGAGAGCCAGTCCGGACAAAACTCTACCATCTGGTGAGCAAAATGTATGAAACAGGCGAAATACCCTCAGACTTCAAGAAGAATATAATAATTCCAATCCCTAAGAAAGCAGGTGTTGACAGATGTGAAAATTACCGAATAATCAGTTTAATAAGCCACAGCTGGAAAATACTAACACGAATTCTTTACAGACGAATGGAAAAACTAGTAGAAGCCGACCTCGGCGAAGATCAGTTTGGATTCCGTAGAAATACTGGAACACGTGAGGCAATACTGACCTTACGACTTATCTTAGAAAATAGATTAAGGAAAGGCAAACCTACATTCCTAGCATTTGTAGACTTAGAGAAAGCTTTTGACAATGTTGACTGGAATACTCTCTTTCAAATTCTAAAGGTGGCAGGGGTAAAATACAGGGAGCGAAAGGCTACTTACAATTTGTACAGAAACCAGATGGCAGTTGTAAGAGTCGAGGGACAGGAAAGGGAAGCAGTGGTTGGGAAGGGAGTAAGACAGGGATGTAGCCTCTCCCCGATGTTATTCAGTCTGTATATTGAGCAAGCAGTAAAGGAAACAAAAGAAAAATTCGGAGTAGGTATTAAAATCCATGCAGAAGAAATAAAAACGTTGAGGTTCGCCGATGACATTGTAATTCTGTCAGAGACAGCAAATGACTTGGAAGAGCAGTTGAACGGAATGAATGGTGTCTTGAAGGGAGGATGTAAGATGAACATCAACAAAAGCAAAACGAGGATAATGGAATGTAGTCGAATTAAGTCGTGTGATGTTAAGGGTATTAGATTAGGAAATGAGACACTTAAAGTAGTAAAGGAGTTTTGCTATTTGGGGAGCAAAATAACTGATGATGGTCGAAGTAGAGAGGATATAAAATGTAGACTGGCAATGGCAAGAAAAGCGTTTCTGAAGAAGAGAAATTTGTTAACATCGAGTATAGATTTAAGTGTCAGGAAGCCATTTCTGAAAGTATTTGTATGGAGTGTAGCCATGTATGGAAGTGAAACATGGATGGTAAATAGTTTGGACAAAAAGAGAATAGAAGCTTTCGAAATGTGGTGCTACAGAAGAATGCTGAAGATTAGATTGGTAGATCACATAACTAATGAGGAAGTATTGAATAGGATTGGGGAGAAGAGAAGTTTGTGGCACTACTTGACCAGAAGAAGGGATCGGTTGGTAGGACATGTTCTGAGGCATCACGGGATCACCAATTTAGTATTGGAGAGCAGCGTGGAGGGTAAAAATCGTAGGGGGAGACCAAGAGATGAATACACTAAGCAGATTCAGAAGGATGTAGGTTGCAGTAGGTACTGGGAGATGAAGAAGCTTGCACAGGATAGAGTAGCATGGAGAGCTGCATCAAACCAGTCTCAGGACTGAAGACCATAACAACAAATATATATATATATATATATATATATATAAACAATATTTAAATAAAAAGAATAAATCAGTTTATATTTGGACATTTATTTTGACACTGTTCCGTTAAAATTTCAGCATATTAAACTTGATTCATAACTAAAGTGGTGCCTTATTTAGGATTGTGAAAATTTGAGTTTCTAATCTTACAGAACACATCAAATATAGAGCCAAGATTGAGAGACTGCATACAACACTAGATTCATAACATAACACACAAAGAATGTTGAAACATATCCAAGAGGAAATTAACCACAACCAACCGATTCAATTTTCACCCAAAGAAGTTACGTTCGTAGCGCAATCCTGTCTGTCATGAAATAACCACACCCTGGTATACTAAATTCATACTAACTCTCTGTGAAATCTTCCAGAAAAGAATAGCTGAGGGCTACTTTGATGATTACACCACATGCTTCACGTGGTCAACTTGGTTTACACAAAGAGTGTAACTGCACAATAATTTTGATAATTAAAATAAATTACATCGAAACGCAATTTACAAAAGAAAAACCTCGAACTGGTTACTATCATCTTACCATTAACCTGCTGGGTCAAACAATTGTATAAGCACATGGTACCGGTCTCACAAAGTACACCCCACGTGGTTTGAACATAAAGAAAGGTTGCTATTTTGAAAAATATTGTCAAGGTGAGACGTTATAATCTCACGCACATTCGCATTTAAGATTGATGATCTTAGTTAGAGTTACGCATCATCAACACGTGGTTCCACTTTACTCACATAGTAGTGACTAAGCAACTACTGGAAGATATTCTGAATTTCACACTCGAATTACACTGCATTGCAATTTAAGATAACATAAGATATTTTATATCCCAACCTGAAATAAAGGTGAATAAATTTTCAGTTAGTCTGAACTTAAGAAATCCATTGTCCTATGGACTTAGCAGAGACGCACTTAGCCGGATATCTTACCACTTCAGACGCTCGCTGCGGACAGACTGTCGGGGGCCCCTCCTGAGGGTGCCTCACAGATACAAACGAGAGTATTGCCATGTGAACCCGGAAGCGGAAGTGACCAGAGAGGCAGCTTCCTATACCAACATGACAAGGGACGGACAGGACCATACCAAGAATAGAAACCTCTTTGCTTTTAGAAAGCGTAGCTACCTGTTCTGACGTTGGTCCTACTGTTCTCTAGCAGACAGGCCTTTAGAATTAAGAACCGCTATATGTACATCTGATAATCGGGGGCTCTAGGATGCAACAATTTGAAAAAATTAACAAAGCATAGTGCCGCACTGCCCGCTGGGCGCCTAGCCTGCTGGTTACGCAACCCGCATGGCTCGGCGCACCAGCACACGCGCGCTCCTAGTACGACCAGAGCGCGCGTACGCTATATTGCTCGCCTGCTGGTGCCTGCAGAGTCGAAGTCCGTTATCAGCGCGTTACGTAACCGAGGTCACCCGTTCTCTATATAAGTGGGCAGTGCACGCCAGCGCAATCATTCCGCAGTGAGCTCCATCTGCAACAACACTGAAGCACTATGCCTCGTCGACGTGTCTATCGTCATCGCCGCCACCGTATGCCAGTTTACAAACATATAATTAGCTTGGAAAATAAACTTGGAGGAAACGGAACTGCACAATCTATTATTCTTAATGGAACTATTTTTTTTTCGTGGATGTCGAGTTAATTTTTTACTCGAATTTGCGACTGGAGCAGCTGGCAGTGGATGGTTTACTCTCGCAATTGTCCGCTGTGAGAACTCATCGCTACCTGGACTAGAATCTTTTGCCGACCGAGATGTCATCGCCTACAAGACATGGCACTGTGGAATCGACCCTAAGACTCACCTATAAATCCTTCGTTATGCTAATGTTGAGTGGGTCTCCGCCGCACCCAAGTTCTATCAGTCCCTGCAGATACTCCGCCTCGCTTTTTGCATCCGTTTACCTCCCTCCAGAAGGATCCTTTACTAACTAATCACATTCGCGGCTCTCCTCACTCACAATGGACACCTCTCAACTATCTACACCTCCTGCAAACTCGACGCCAATAATCCAATCGTTTCTCCTCTGCTTTCCAACACTCATATGCTGTCATGCCTTTACCAACACATCCCATCAAATCTCCACTTACACACCCTCCACATGCTCTCCCAACGAAACTTCAACCATCTCCCCCTTCCAAATCATCAACTGCAGCGCGACGCTCACACATTCTACCAGCTGTAAACCCACATATAAACAACATATCTTATCAGGGCTAACTCTCTCTCCCCTTCTCACACTTCCTTACCCCCCTTTTTTACCAATCTACCTTTCTTTCGCCACCCCTTTCTTCTCCCCTTCTACTCCACCCTCTCCTCAGCTCCAACAGCCACTCCTATCCCACCACTGATACACATCCATCCTCCATCCTTATACCACCACATTCTTACCCTCCCCACTGGCCAAGCTTTTCTCCTTCACCAACCGATTCCCTAAACCATGGCAGGAGGTGGATGAGGAGGAGGAGGAGATTAGTGTTTAGCGTTCTGCCGATATCGAGGTCATTAGGGATGGAGCACAAGCTCCGATCAGGGAAGGAATGTGGCCGTGATCTTTCGGAGGAACCATCCCGACATTTGCCTTAAGCGATTTAGGGAAATCACGGAAAACTTAAATCTGAATGGTCAGACATGGGTTTGAAGCGTCGTCCTCCCGAATTCGAGTCCAGTGCGCTAACCACTGCTCTACCTCACTCAGTTCCCATGGCATGTCCTTCCCGTTTATAGTGCAAGGAAAGTGCTTCTTTTAAATAGTAGTCATTTGGCAATATCTTTTTAATGTTTTAAATGTGCGTATATTGCGTTTATTTTTACCTTTTACTATTACTGTTTTTAACTATCAGTGCAAAATGTCATGTGTGATATATCTCAAAGCCTTAATTTTATTTTTCGCTTTTAAAAAGCTTTAAATTTAATGTAAATATCTCCACTACGTGTTTCTTGTTTTTAGTCTCATTTACTTTTATATTGTCAATTGCCTGAAAAGCGGATTGCCTGTACCGCTGACAGCCCACCCCCTACCCGTATGGGGAGCGAGGGATTGAAATAACAATAAAGAAAAAAAGATCAACTAGGCTTCAGTCACAATGCTAGCTCCGTGGAATCAAGAGACTAGTGTTCGTATTATCGCACTGATAGAGGACGCCAATTACTGCCTGTCCGTTTCCTGGCAGTGCAAAAACTGTGAGAAGAATGGACTCTTATCCCGAAGAGCTGCTATAAAGCAGCGCTTGACTGTTTATCAGACGATTGACCGCATGGCTTTTGCAGAAGAATATATTGGCTTTGACTGAAGCAGTGTCGTATTTTCTGCCCGCATCTCGTGGTCGTGCGGTAGCGTTCCCGCTTCCCACGCCCGGGTTCCCGGGTCCGATTCCCGGGGGGTCAGGGATTTTCTCTGCCTAGTGATGGCTGGGTGTTGTGTGCTGTCCTTAGGTTAGTTAGGTTTAAGTAGTTCTAAGTTCTAGGTGACTGATGACCATAACTGTTAAGTCCCATAGTGCTCAGAGCCATTTGAACCATTTTTTTTTTTCGTATTTTCTGACGAGAAAATATTACCTTCCGTGACCATCGCTCTACTTCAGCCGAGATATCAATAAACTGATCATATTGAAAATTCAGGGCACCCTCAACGGAGAGGCCTACGTTAATACTCTAAAACACATAATGAAGCCGATCGTTGAGATGCTGCATCCTCAAGGAGACATCTGTTTCCTGCAGGTATGAACAGCAAATAGCGTAAAATCGTTTTTACAGTTTTCAAATATTCTTTCATCCATTTCCTAAAGGCGACAGCACGCCAAAGCAGCCATTCTACGCCATCGTTTGGATCCTCTTGATATCGCTAACATTGTTGTTGCATTTTGTTCTTGCCATGATGACCCTGAATTTGTTTCCTCTGTCATCCTCATGGCTTCTAGCCTTATACGTTATCCCTAAATACATTGATGAGGATGGTATTGTAACTAAAAACGTATTGAACGAATTGCATCTTCCTTCTTTTTATTTTGTCTACGTGCATTCTTTTGCTTTTTGTGGTCCTTTCAGATATTTTATTGTTTTCATCCATATCTGTGAGTTCTCCGTACACTGCATGTAAACTGCTGCTGCTTCCAGACGGTTCTCTTCATAGAGATATAAATCCCACAAAGTTTATTTTACATTGGATTAACATATTTTCTCTTTGATGTGTAAAATTTTTGGAATGCTTGTTACTATTCTTCTATTCGGGTGTATTAAACATCTGTTACTTTAACTATAGAACTGATTCCGAAGTATTTGAACAGCTCGACGTGATTAATTTTAGAACCCAATACGCTCTTCTCTTCAGTATTTTTCTTTATTGTAATTTCTTTAATATCCTAGATTGTTAGAAGTTACTTCGAATTTCGTATTTCATAATGCATTGGATAGCACCTGCATTGTCATTTTCTGTCAAGACCCCTATTACGCAGGAATGGGTGGCTGTGTCCAGTTGAAATTTGATGTCAAAACTGAAGTCTACGATCCCTTGGCGATATACAAAATTTAAGACTCAAAGCCAATGTAGTCAGAAGATACAGCCATATGTTTCCCGTGTTTTCATACTCACTCAAAGAAACCTATAGATGAACTACATATGTATATAATTGCACTTGTGCGGAATCCAGTATTAGCATCACATACAAATACTTTATGATAGCACTACATTGCTGTCATAGTCATGTTTCTTAAATTTCCTTGTGCGCTTGCTGCCTGTCAATCCATCGAGGATATTTATTTGCAACGTAACGCAACGCAGAAGTTCAAATTCACCAATGTTTTCTGTATCTTAGTCCAATACCACATTGCTTGTATCTGACTCAGCTGGTCTGTCTTAATGTAGTTTTCAGACAACGACTATCGTCATGTGATAAACCAGAAAAAACCACGTTCCTAACTGGACTGTTAAGCTCTCTCAGCTGTGATCGGACATGAATTCTTAAACGCTATAGAAATACTAATACGATGTGCCAATTACAATTACCTTATTTAAATATAAATAGATGAAATAACTAGATAACAATTCATTCATGGGACCACAGCCCTACCCATTAGAGCAGAGCTGTTCAGGATTGGTTTCACGACCAAGACAGAATACAACTATTTGCATTCGTTCCACGATCACCGGACCTCAACCCGATAGAGAATATGTGGTCTGAGGTATCGAGAGTATTGCCATGTGGACCCGGAAACGAAAGTGATCTGAGGACGAATTTAGAAAACACATAGTGGGAGATAAACCATCACGCTACGCTATCGAGCTACTTGGCGAAATTAATTCCACCAGCACTTGGCAAATCCTAAGCAATAATGTTGGGTGGGTTCGTTTCTAGAAGCACATTCCTCAGCAAAAACGATGCAGTAAATCTTCTCATAAAATGTCAAGCGTTGCTTTTTAAGCCGGACGGTGTGGCCGTGCGGTTCTAGGCGCTTCAGTCTGGAGCCGCGTGACCGCTACGGTCGGAGGTTCGAATCCTACCTCGGGCATGGTTGTGTGTGATGTCCTTAGGCTAGTTAGGTTTAAGTCGTTCTAAGTTCTAGGGGACTGATGACCACAGATGTTAAGTCCCATAGTACTCAGAGCCATTTGAACCATTTTTTTGCTTTTTACCAGCTCTACAGAGTAAAAGTCCATTACCTTCCATCCTCACAATTCATGCACTGTCATAAATTGATAATTCTCTCCCATTTGACGGCAACTGAGTAATAGATTGCTGCATGTATTGTCGAACAGACAATAGTCGTCTCTGTCATTTGTCATATTGGCTGTTTGTGTGTGTGTGTGTGTGTGTGTGTGTGTGTGTGTGTGTGTGTGTGTGTGTGTGTGTTTTGTTTACAAGACAAACAACAATTAAAATTGCATTATCAGTCGGCAGTATTTTAATGCGACAGCAAGTTTTAAAATTAATTTTTACTCAACCACTTTCCTGCACATTATGGTAATTAAATTCTTGGAGGATATAATAAGCTTGTAATATATTTACACACACACTGCGCTCTTGAAGTCATGATTCACGACTAGTTCTGCAGTAAACTCTCCCCAATGGGTTTCTGTTACCTAACCAACGTACACTGACAAGGGAACCTCCCCATCGCACCCCCCTCAGATTTAGTTATAATTTGGCACGGTGGATAGGCCTTGAAAAACTCAACACAGATCAGTCGAGAAAACAGGAAGAAGTTGTGTGGAACTATGAAAAAATAAGCAAAATATACAAACTGAGTAGTCCATGGGCAGCATAGGCAATATCAATGACGACGTGAACACAGGAGCGCTGTGGTCCCGTGGTTAGCGTGAGCAGTTGCAGAGCGAGAGGTCCTCGGTTCAAGTCTTCCCTCGAGCGAAAAGTTTGCTTACTTTATTTTTGCAAGGTTATGATCTGTCTGTTCGTTCATTGACGTCTCTGTTCACTGTAATAAGTTTAGTGTCTGTGTTTTGCGACCGCACCGCAAAACCGTGCGATTAGTAGACGAAAGGACGTGCCTCTCCAATGGGAACCGTAAACATTTGATCCAGGAAACCACGTCTGATATATTCTATACGACACTGGTGACGGCATGTGCGTCACGTGACAGGAATATGTTGTCGACCCACCTAACTCGCACACTTGGCGAATGGGTAAAATGATTCTTCTACCTTGCCCGATTAAGGTTTTCTTGTGGATGTGATAATCACTCCCAAAAAAGTGATGAAAACATAAGAGTGTGTCACATAAACTGCAACAAATGAATTCAACAGTTTCACAGTCGCACAGTTTTCTCTGTGCTCTGTCCAAACATATGTTTTTAACGTTTTCAAATTTTTCCGTGTGTAGACCGTCAAATTCTGCAGATGTCCAAGCAAATCTGAACATGTCCTGGAATTTTGGAGAGCGAAGTTGATTATGTGTGAGTGCCTGAACTCTGATAATTGTCTGAAAATAAAAATTTAAACTTTTCACTCGACGGAAGATTTGAACCAAGGACCTCTCGCTCCGCAGCTGCTCACGCTAACCACGGGATCACGGCGCTCTTGTGATAATATCATCCTTGATATTGGCTATGTTACCCATGGACTACTCAGTTTGTATATTTTGCTTGTTTTTTCATAGTTCCACACAACTTCTTCCTGTTTTCTCGATTGATCTGTGTTCAGTTTTTCACGGCTTATCCACTGTGCCAACTTATAACTAAATCTGAGGGGGGTGCGATGGGGAGGTTCCCTTGTGAGGTAGACGCTAAGACATAAACAGAAAGAGGTCATTGTGGTTCTGGATGTAGTGTTCCGACTTTACTACCTGTAGGTTCTTCGACTAGCAAAAGTGAAACTGTATTCACATATCCGACGGAGCAAGTGGAACCAGTATCATGCGATTAGTCATCAGAAAATTAACTAATGATGGCGTCCACTCTCTTTCGACCCCAAGAAAAAAAGAACCTTCTTTCAAAGTAAGATAAGGTGACACAAAAATTAACGCAACACACAAAAAGAACTAAAGAGCTTATCTTCACTTGATAGTATTACACAAGGGAATATTTTTTTATGAAAAGCATATAATTCAGTTCTTCCTCTCATATCATAATACTTGTTTCAATATGAAGTGAGAAAATAAACATTTTAGGATTTTGAAGCCTGAAATGGCGCCGGTCGCGGTGGCCGAGCGGGTCTAGGCGCTTCAGTCCGGAACCAAGCCACGGTCGCAGGTACGAATGCTGCCTCGGGCATGAATGTGTGTGATGTCCTTAGGTTGCTTAGGTTTAAGTAGTTCTAAGTCTAGGGGATTGATGACCTCAGATGTTAAGTCCCATTGTGCTTAGAGCCATTTGAACCATTTTTGAACCTGAAATGGCAGCAGATACTTATCATAGTCCCGTCGGAAGTGACACAAAAATCAACAGTCTCTTTCCTTTCTGGCATTACTACCGCTCGCAGATCGTTATTGACGGACTTGCAGACACCAAGTTTTGTATCAGAATTAGCCTTATCTTACGTTACTAATTACGTTATGGGGAACACATAGGAAAAAGGAGTGGCCCCTATTGCAGTGGAGATCAGTTTGTATGTCAGCTTTTAGCGCCGACTGAAACCAGCCACAACCATTTATAGAATTTCACCAGCAGGGAACACCATTATTCCAGTCAGGAGACGGACTGAAAGTCAATTTAACGCAGCTTCCCGAGTCATATGCAACCCATGACGGAGTATTGCTTAAGATAGTTGCATGTTCCAGCAATTACACTTTGATAATACCCATACGAATATCCTAATGGCTGAAAGGATCAATTAGTGTGTGAAACTATCAGGCATTAATTAAGATCAAACTGCAAGAACACGTGAAGTACTGCAAATGGAAATCCTTATTCAGAAGGTGCTTTTAGCTTTGCTTGGCAAAGTATCAGCAGCAATTAGGTCTATATTATAATCATTACGAGTAGATGATGGTAACAACTGTATGATCAGCATGGTATGGGCGCTCAGACAATGTCGTGGTGGTGCGCGGTCCACCTGTTGTGAATGACGTTAGTGGTTGTGTACTTAATCTAAAGCTGCCTTCCTAAGTAAGGATGACGTGGTGGCGTTGTCACTTCTTATTAGTAACTACTCTGATTAAGCTCTACTTCTATCATCACACTTTGACAGCTATCTTACATCACGCCCTGATGTGTTACTATGAACATCTGCCCTCATATGCCACCGCATGTTACCCTCGAGAACAACCAATTAATGGAACCAGTAATAAGTTGAAATCTTTGTGATTGTAGATCAGTTGTTCTGTGTGTATGATGGAAAATGGGTTCAGAAAATTGATCTGGAAAATATGGATGTAAAAACGAAGGAGCAGTTGACAATCCATTGGTTAGCCTTTCTTCCTCGCGATTTTCACAATATAAGTAGAGGGACACAGACAGTTCTGGTGCAGTTTTGATGTCAAATTGATATCAAATTAGTTATGTAAATTAATTACTTGATGAATTAAGTAACCCCACCCCTGATGAAATCATGGATTTTCCCCAGCTGGCATGTGAGTCCCTCTCCAGAAACTTCCAGTCCTCTCCCCTACATGTCCCCACCCATGACATAATCCAAGATGATGGTCCAGAGAAAAAGGGTGGGAACCAATAGGAAGACTGAATCTGGTCACATGATAGGCTTTACCAATACCAATACCATCACAGTATTTGGTGGTGTCACTGGATTAGATATAAGGCAGGCCCAGCAGCTCCACAGCCTCAGTCTCAGTCAGCTAGCAGCAGGAGAAGAACGATGATGCATCAGCATCAGGAGTCGAGATCTAGCACAGACCTGCAGAAGAGGAAGAAGTAGAAAAGAAAGTATCGAATATTACATCTTTGTCTGTAGTTGGCATTATTATTTATTGTTTCATGTCTTGGTCTGTGTGTGATGCTTCTTCCTCCTTCTTCAGCAGTAGCTCTTGACCTGTTGAGGCCTGCAGGGGTGACCACCAAATGTTGACCACTGCCACATCAGAGCCCACAGCAACCTCAGCCACCATCTTGTCAATACCTGCACTGACCTCTGGACCTGCAACAGCAGCAACCTTCAGCATGTCTGAACCTGTAGCGACCACATGGGATCTTGTAGCACACATTGCCCACATGCTGGAGCAGGACAAAGAGCTGGTATTGTCTGTCCCACTGACCTTTTGGCTGATGAGGATTCCTGTCCTATTCCTGATGCCTCAGATGCTGTTGGTGGTTCTAAACAGTAAGAGGGAGGTCAGTACTGGTTACCGACATGTGACCCATTCCACCAGAACTTCCCTGTGGTAGAACAGGGGCAGAGTGCAGATGCTGTAGATAAGAAGCATCCCCACACAGCTTACTTGCTGGAGCTTTTATTGTCTGTCCTGTTCATTGATTTGTGTGATGAGGATGCCCGGTCTGTTCCCAATGCTTCAAGTGCTGCCAATGGTCGTGAACAACCAGACAAAGGACAGTAATGTTCACCAACATATGAGCCATCCAAACAGAACATCCCTGTGGTAGCGCAGGGACAGTGTGCAGATGCTGTGGACAAGAAGGAAACAAGTGTGCTAGCGCTTTTCATTTCTACATACAGTTTAACTCCAAGTGTAATGAAAGATGTAAATGTGAGTATAGAAGCACATCACGACTGGGGCTTGCTTGTGAGAACAGAAATTGAAAATACATTGAAGGCTGTTAAAGTTCCTATTTCTAAGTTCGACTGCGATGAAATGTGTCATACAGAGTGCTACATCAATCAGCATTATCCAACTTGTACCCTACCAGGCATTGATCTTACTGGTGTGACATTCTCTGTTACAAGAAACAGTGTATGTTGAGTCTGCAGTAGGTGTGAAGTCAGGTGACATATGTGTTTATTTACAGAACACCACAGTTATGAACTTATACGATGTGGATACTGTGCCACGTCTTGGACAGGAGAGACTGAGTCAGTGGTTGCCAAGCACAGAAGCCACATACAATGATGTTGTAAACTCTATGTATGCATAGTGTACTTGTTATGATTTGGAACAGTACCTTTGTTTCTGCATCAACGCAGAGCTGATAGAGAAACAGGTTCAATGTATTCATGAAAAACCAGATTACTGTGAGATATCATATTCTTTGAATTTATTACATACCAAAAAGATTTATTTGGGAAATATTGCACAGGTGTAAAGAAGATAAAGAAACATTCTGACGATTTTTTAAATACTGCATCTGATGAACAATATTTAACTAATAATGTATATGTACAATATATCCCCCCCATGAACCATGGACCTTGCCGTTGGTGGGGAGGCTTGCGTGCCTCAGCAATACAGATAGCCGTACCGTAGGTGCAACCATAATGGAGGGGTACCTGTTGAGAGGCCAGACAAACGTGTGGTTCCTGAAGAGGGGCAGCAGCCTTTGCAGTAGTTGCAGGGGCAACACTCTGGATGATTGACTGATCTGGCATTGTAACATAACCAAAACGGCCTTGCTGTGCTGGTACTGTGAACGGCTGAAAGCAAGGGGAAACTGCGGCCGTAATTTTTCCCGAGGGCATGCAGCTTTACTGTATGGTTAAATGATGATGGCGTCCTCTTGGGTAAAATATTCCGGAGGTAAAATAGTCCCCCATTCGGATCTCCGGGTGGGGACTACTCAGGAGGACGTCGTTATCAGGAGAAAGAAAACTGGCGTTCTACGGATCGGAGCGTGGAATGTCAGATCCCTTATTCGGGCAGGTAGGTTAGAAAATTTAAAAAAGGAAGTGGATAGGTTAAAGTTAGATATAGTGGGAATTAGTGAAGTTCGGTGGCAGGAGGAACAAGACTTTTAGTCAGGCGAATACAGGGTTATAAATACAAAATCAAATAGGGGTAATGCAGGAGTAGGTTTAATAATGAATACAAAAATAGGAGTGCGGGTAAGCTACTACAAAAAGCATAGTGAACGCATTATTGTGGCCACGATAGACACGAAGCCCATGCCTACCACAGTAATACAAGTTTATATGTTAACTAGCTCTGCAGATGACGAAGAAATTGAAGAAATGTATGATGAAATAAAAGAAATTATTCAGATAGTGAAGGGAGACGAAAATTTAATAGTCATTGGTGACTGGAATTCGGTAGTAGGGAAAGGGAGAGAAGGAAACGTAGTAGGTGAATATGGATTGGGGGGAAGAAATGAAAGAGGAAGCCGCCTGGTAGAATTTTGCACAGAGCACAACTTAATCATAGCTAACACTTGGTTCAAGAATCATAAAAGAAGGTTGTATACATGGAAGAAGCCTGGGGATACTGACAGGTTTCAGATAGATTTAGGAACCAGGTTTTAAATTGTAAGACATTTCCAGGGGCTGATATGGACTCTGACCACAATCTATTGGTTATGAACTATAGATTACAACTGAAGAAACTGCAAAGAGGTGAGAATTTAAGGGGATGGGACCTGGATAAACTGACTAAACCAGAGATTGTACACAGTTTCAGGGAGAGCATTAGGGAACGATTGAGAAGAATGGGGGAAAGAAATGCAGCAGAAGAAGAATGGGTAGCTCTGAGGGATGAAGTAGTGAAGGCAGCAGAGGATCAAGTAGGTAAGAAGACGAGGCCTAGTAGAAATCCTTGGGTAACAGAAGAAATATTGAATTTAATTGATGAAAGGAGAAAATATAAAAATGAAGTAAATGAAGCAGGCAAAAAGGAATACAAACGTCTCAAAAATGAGATCGACAGGAAGTGCAAAATGGCTAAGCAGGGATGACTAGAGGACAAATGTATAGATGTAGAGGCTTGTCTCACCAGGGGTAAGATAGATACTGTGGTGTCACCGCCAGACACCACACTTGCTAGGTGGTAGCCTTTAAATCGGCCGCGGTTCGTTAGTATACGTCGGACCCGCGTGTCGTCACTGTCAGTGATTACAGACCGAGCGCCACCACACGGCAGGTCTAGAGAGACGTCCTAGCACTCACCCCCAGTTGTACCGCCGACTTTGCTAGCGATGGTTCATTGACAAATTACGCTCTCATTTGCCGAGACGATAGTTAGCATAGCCTTCATTTACGTCATTTGCTACGACCTAGCAAGGCGCCAATATCATTTGTTATTTATCTTGTGATGCATGTACCGTCAGACCGATGTTCACCAATTATGGATTAAAGTTAAGTATTCCAGAAGGTACGTACTTATATTTACTAGACTCAATTCCCTTAACTGTTCCAGACCTCACGCCAGCCTGCGTGAGCTTAAACGCGTGCCTTTCGGCTACCAACAATAGTGGCTTGGCTGTCTTGCCAAGTCACAACAGATACTGCCTACAGGAAAATTAAAGAGACCTATGGAGAAAACCACTTGTATGAATATCAAGAACTCAGATGGAAACCCAGTTCTAAGCAAAGAATGGAAAGCAGAAAGGTGGAAGGAGTGTATAGAGGGTCTATACAAGGGCGATGTACTTGAGGACAATATTATGGAAATTGAAGAGGATGTAGATGAAGATGAAATGGGAGATATGATACTGCGTGAAGAGTTTGACAGAGCACTGAAAGACCTGAGAACTACTGATGGCCTTGCGAGAGCCAGTCCTGACAAAACTCTACCATCTGGTGAGCAAGATATATGAGACAGGCGAAATACCCTCAGACTACAAGAAGAATATAATAATTCCAATCCCAGAGAAAGCAGGTGTTGACAGATGTGAAAATTACCGAACTATCAGTTTAATAAGTCACGGCTGCAAAATACTAACGCGAATTCTTTACAGACGAATGGAAAATCTAGTAGAAGTCGACCTCAGGGAAGATCAGTTTGGATTCCGTAGAAATATTGGAACACGTGAGGCAATACTGACCCTACGACTTCTCTTAGAAGCTAGATTAAGGAAAGGCAAACGTACGTTTCTAGCATTTGTAGACTTAGAGAAAGCTTTTGACAATGTTGACTGGAATACTCTCTTTCAAATTCTGAAGGTGGCAGGGGTAAAATACAGGGAGCGAATGGCTATTTAGAATTTGTACAGAAACCAGATAGCAGTTATAAGAGTCGAGGGACACGAAAGGGAAGCAGTGGTTGGGAAGGGAGTGAGACAGGGATGTAGCCTGTCCCCGATGTTATTCAATCTGTATATTGAGAAAGCAGTAAAGGAAACAAAAGAAAAATTCGGAGTAGGTATTAAAGTCCATGGAGAAGAAATAAAAACTTTGAGGTTCGCCGATGACATTGTAATTCTGTCAGAAACAGCCAAGGGACTTGGAAGAGCAGTTGAACGGAATGGATAGTGTCTTGAAAGGAGAATATAAGATGAACATCAACAAAAGCAAAATGAGGATAATGGAATGTAGTCGAATTAAGTCGGGTGATGCTGAGGGAACTAGATTAGAAAATGAGACACTTACAGTAGTAAAGGAGTTTTGCTATTTGGGGAGCAAAATAACTGATGATGGTCGAAGTAGAGAGGATATAAAATGTAGACTGGCAATGGCAAGGAAAGCGTTTCTGAAGAAGACAAATTTGTTAACATCGAGTATAGATTTAAGTGTCAGGAAGTCGTTTCTGAAAGTATTTGTATGGAGTGTAGCCATGTATGGAAGTGAAACATGGACGATAAATAGTTTGGACAAGAAGAGAATAGAAGCTTTTTAAATGTGGTGCTACAGAAGAATGCTGAAGATTAGATGGGTAGATCACATAACTAATGAGGAAGTATTGAATAGGATTGGGGAGAAGAGAAATTTGTGGCACAACTTGACTAGAAGAAGGGATCGGTTGATAGGACATGTTCTGAGGCATCAAGGGATCACCAATTTAGTATTGGAGGGCAGCGTGGAGGGTAAAAATCGTAGAGGGAGACCAAGAGATGAATACACTAAGTAGATTCAGAAGGATGTAGGTTGCAGTAGTTACTGGGAGATGAAGGAGCTTGCACAGGATAGAGTAGCATGGAGAGCTGCATGAAACCAGTCTCAGGACTGAAGACCACTACAACAACAATGTACAATATCAAACTGTGTTTGTTTTTCATATCATACCTCCATCATTATCATTATAGTCCGAGTATTGCGCTTGTTAATGTCATTATTTTTAAAGCTTCGCCTATAATCATGCAGCAGCAGACAGTTGCCTCAAACACTTCCTCACCAGTCACTGTGTAATAAAATGGTAGTAACTTTTCATGGGTATATATATATATATATATATATATATATATATATATATATATATATATAAGCACAGTGTACAGTCGAGTTATCTTTTTAGCCATTGTAGCTCAATTGGTTAAGTGACAGAGCATATTATTACCATCGTTACAAGTGTGTGTGTGTGTGTGTGTGTGTGTGTGTGTGTGTGTGTGTGTCTTTCAATACCCCCCCCCCCCCACAACTTTTCAGTACCTGGCGTACTCGGTATCACTGCAGGGTGGGTGAAACATCCTCGCCACGACTTCGTCGTAGGTGACTGGTCATGTGAAGATGTCAAGGAAGACATGAAGAAGAAGAAGAAGAAAAATGGAATACTCCTTCCTGATACTATATGATCAATTACTGTAGGTCCATTCAATTGTGGCAAGACTACTGTTCTCATGACACGTAGACGGAGTCCAATTTAAACATATTTGTGTATTTTCAAAAATACCGTTACAACCCAAGTATCAGCTATTACAGGATATATTGCGCAGTGTAAAAGGGGTTACATATACGACTTTCAGTGAAAGCAGTGACATCCCGTCCACCTGAAAAACTAAAGCCAAACACTGTGTTCATATTTAACGACGTTGCTGTGGAACAACAAGACCAGATTCGAAGATATTTCTGTTTCGGTCGTGATATGGGTGTTGATGTCTTTTATCGAAGCCAAACATATTCCAGAATCCCAAAACACTTGGTTAGGGATAATGTACATTATAGCCTTCAAACAACACATTTGCCAAGCACACGTAGGAAATGACATTTCGTTCAATGATTTTGTAAAAATATGTGCTGATTGCTAGAATCATTCATAGTCTGGGTTTATTGTTACTGATAAAACTAAAACACTGAATGATGGTAGGTATAGGCGAAACTTCCAAGAGTTTCTGTGAATACAGTTTGGTAAGAGAGGTGAGTGCATCAGTATACGCTGCACCATTCACAATCTAGCGAGTATGTCTGACTCTCTATCCGAGAAAATGGGAGTACATAGGAAGAACATTCGCTTGTACATGGATGCAAAAATTCAGATTATCGTGCATAAAGTTGGAGGTATGCACAGGGAGCTAGAGACGTATTACCAGACTCTTCTAAAATGATTAACGCATTACATGAGTTAGTTAATCATGTCGGTAAGAAAGTAACCGGCTTAACTGAAAAGGTTGAGGCTGTTGAGGGGAAAACAGACGTAGAGGCCCTTGTTATTGACAAGCGGGAGCATCCACATAATAAGAGGAACAACAGTCGATATATAAAGCCTCACGATGCAGAGAAGCCTGATTAGTATACCTCGAGATGTCGACGAAGCAGAAAGCCAGGCCAGGAAAGCCGTTCGAGAGAAAATACGGATGCTAAGGTTAGGGCAATTGGATCGACAGCAAACACTAAGAGAGACCAGTAAACCGGTTTCTGTATCTCTCAGGCAGCTCTCAGAAAAACAAAACCACACAATAACGCTGTTATTGCCATTGACCTATTCATTAACCGTCACGCCCGTGGCCAGATAGAACATTCGGCGTCATCAGGGGAAGACCATGCATTCTGGGCACGCAGCCTATAAATGTAACTGATGGCACAATACAGATCAGTAACAGGCAGTTTGAGAGAACATCTGGCTCAATGAATCTCATTTTCCTAAGATCCACGAAAAAACCATAAATTATTCAGTCACTGATAGAGAAATGTACCGTGAAATACAGCATTTGCCTCACGGACGTCAGATCGCAAAAAGCTAGAGCAACAAAAAATATAAAACCATTACAAAACCAATACTCGATGGTGAAAACAACGACAGCAGCAGCGGCGATGGTATTGACATTGAACATAAAGCATTAAACAATCGAATCCCGCAGTATATACAGGGTGGTCCACTGATAGTGACCGGGCTAAATATCTCACGAAATAAGCATCACACGAAAAAACTACAAAGAACGAAACTCGTCTAGCTTGGAGGGGAAAACCAGATGGCGCTATGGTTGGCCCGCTAGATGGCGCTGCCATAAGTCAAGCGGATATCAACTGCGCTTTTTAAAATAGGAACCCCCACTTTTTATTACATATTCGTGTAGTACGTAAAGAAATATAAATGTTTTAGTTGGATCACTTTTTCCGCTTTGTGACAGATGGCGCTGTAATAGTCACAAACGTATAAGTACGTGGTATCACGTAACATTCCGCCGGTGCGGACGGTATTTGCTTCGTGATACATTACCTGTGTTAAAATGGACCGTTTACCAATTGCAGAAAAGGTCGATATCGTGTTGGTGTATGGCTATTGTGATCAAAATGCCCAACGGGCGTGTGCTATGTATGCTGTCGGTATCCTGGACGACATCATCCAAGTGTCCGGACCGTTCACCGGATAGTTACGTTACTTAAGGAAACAGGAAGTGTTCAGCCACATGTGAAACGTCAACCACGACCTGCAACAAATGATGATGCCCAAGTAGGTGTTTTAGCTGTTGTCGCGACTAATCCACACATCAGTAGAAGACAAACTGCGCGAGAATCGGGAATCTCAAAAACGTCGGTGTGGAGAATGCTACATCAACATCGATTGCACCCGTGCAATATTTCTATGCACCAGGAATTGCGTGGTGACGACTTTGAACGTCGTGTACAGTTCTCCCACTAGGCACAAGAGAAATTACGGGACGATGACAGATTTTTTGCACGCGTTCTATTTAGCGACGAAGCGTCATTCACCAACAGCGGTAACGTAAACCGGCATAATACGCACTATTGGGCAACGGAAAATCCACGATGGCTGCGACAAGTGGAACATCGGCGACCTTGGCGGGTTAATGTATGGTGCGGCATTATGGGACGAAGGATAATTGGCCCCCATTTTATCGATGGCAACCTAAATGGTGCAATGTATGCTGATTTCCTACGTAATTTTCTACCAAAGTTACTACAAGATGTTTCACTGCATGACAGAATGGCGATGTTCTTCCAACATGATGGATGTCCGGCATATAGCTCACGTGCGGTTGAAGCGGTATTGAATAGCATATTTCTTGACAGATGGTTTGGTCATCAAAGCATCATAACATGGACCGCACGTTCACTGGATCTGACGTCCCCGGATTTCTTTCTGTGGGGAAAGTTGAAGGATATTTGCTATCGTGATCCACCGACAACGCCTGACAACATGTGTCAGCGCATTTTCAATGCATGTGCGAACATTACGGAAGGCGAACTACTCGCTGTTGAGAGGAATGTCGTCACACGTATTGCCAAATGCATGGAGGTTGACGGACATCATTTGAGCATTTACTGCATTAATTTGGTATTTACAGGTAACCACGCTGAAAAAGCATGTGTTCTCAGAAATGAAAGTTCACAAAGGTACATGTACCACATTGGAACAACCGAAATAAAATGTTCAAATGTACCTACGTTCTGTATTTTGATTTAAAAAACCTACCTGTTACCAACTGTTCGTCTAAAATTGTGAGCCATATGTTTGTGACTATTACAGTACCATCTATCACAAAGCGAAAAAAGTGGTCCAACTAAAACATTCATATTTCTTTACGCACTACACGAATACGTTATAAAAAAATGGGGGTTCCTATTTTAAAAAACGCAGTTGATATCCGTTTGACCTGTGGCTGCACCTTCTACCGGCCAACCATAGCGCCATCTGGTTTCCCCCCTCAAGCTAGACAAATTTCGTTCTTTGTAGTTTTTTCGTTTGACGCTTATTTCATGAGATATTGGGCTCGGTCACGATCAATGGACCACTCTGTATATTATGACGACTCCAACGAGCTTATAGATCGACTATGTCTGCTCATGGCATTAGTTGCTGCAGGTAATACAGCTTATTTGAATGAAGTTGTTTCATTAACCTCCGAGCGTAGAGAGAGAGAGACATCATCGAATAAGTATGGATACAGTATTTCGAGAACTGCACAAATTAGCACGCAGGCCCTTATAGGCATGTTATAATTAAAACCTTGGATGAGTTATGGCAGGCTGATCTTGTATAAATGAGGGAATATTCACATGAGAATAATAGATTCAAATATATTTGAATGCTTATTGTTACATACTCCAAATATGCCTCGGTGTTACCTGTTTAAACAAAAATGGGGAGAAATGTCGTGGATGTCTTTGAGTGTTTGTTGCAGACAGGGGCGATCGTTGCCAGGACACACTCCAAACCGACCTGTGGGTGCGTTTTAATGTTTGTGACTCATACAAATCGACAGATATCCTCCCAGAAGTAATTGTACAGTATAATCTATCCAAACAGAAAATGAGACCAATCAGTATACATGATAATGGACTCATGGATATAGTTTATTATCGTATTAAAATCCTGGATCCATGTAAACAGGAATTTGATGTAGGTGATTTGGTACATATCTCAAAACACAAAACAGCATTTGAGAAATCATACGTGCCTAACTGGTGAAAGAGATATTTACAGTTTCGAAGGTACAAAGAACAAATCCTAGAGCTTATATCATGAAGGATAGTAAAGGGAAAGTAAAAGGTGGAAGGAGCATATAGAAGGCCTGTACAAGGGAGATGTACTTGGGGGCCGTATTATGGAAATGGAAGAGGACATAGAGGAAGATGAGAAGAGATATACGATACTGCGTGAAGAATTTGACAAAGCTCTGAAAGACTTAAATCGAAACAAGGCATGGGGAGTAGACAACATTTCGTTAGAGCTACTGATAGTCTTGGGAGAGCCAGCCATGACAAAACTCTTCGATTTGGTGAGCAAGATGTGTGAAACTGGCGAAATATTCTCTGATTTCAAGAACACTATAATAATTCCAATCCCACAGAAAGTAGATGCTGACAGCTGTGAAAATTACCGATCTACCAGTTTCATAAGCCACGGCTGCAAAATACTGATACGAATCATTTACAGAAGAATCGAAGCCGACCTCGGGGAAGATCAATTTGGATTCTGGAGAAATTAAGGAACACGGAGGCAATTCTGACCCTACGACATCTCATGGAAGATAGGTTGAGGAAAGGCAAACCTACGTCTACAGCATTTGTAGACTTAGAGAAATATTTTGACAATATTAACTGGAATACTCTCTTTCAAATTCTAAAGGTGGCAGGGGTCAAATGCAGGGAGCGAAAGGCTATTTACAATTTGTACAGAAACCAGATGGCAGTTATAAGAGTCGAGGGGCATGGAAGGGAAGCAGTGGTTGGGACGGTAGTGAGACAGGGTTGTAGCCTGTCCCCGATGTTATTCAATCTGTATGTTGAGCAATCAGGAAAGGAAACAAAAGAAAAAATCGGAATAGAAATTGAAATCCATGGAGAAGAAATAAAAACTTTGAGGTTTGCCGATGGCATTGTAATTCTGTCAGAGACAGCAAAGGACCTGGAAGAGCAGTTGAACGGAACGGACAGTGTCTTGAAGGGAGTATATAAGATGAACCTCAACAAAAGCAAAACGAGAATAATGGAATGTAGTCGAATTAAATCAGGTGATGCTGACGAATTAGGTTAGGAAATGAGACGCTCAAAGTAGTAAATGGTAGCGCAAAAGTGCTCTGACTTACAAAACATTACTTCACTCTTGTTCACCGGGCGCTGATGACCGCGCAGTTGAGAGCCCCACAAACCAAAGATCATCAATATCTCTCGCGCACACTGTGTTGCTCACCTGTGACCGGTGTAGCAAGCCCACCTGGCAAGAATATTTTGCTGTAATGTCAACAATACTGACCAGTGGCTTACTTGATTAGTACATCACCCGAGCTGGCGTCCACTACCAGGCCATGACTGGTATTAAACTTCAAAAAATTTACAGTTCGCGCACTGAACATCCTCGAGGAGAAACAAGAATAAATTGATATTAACACCGAAAATAGGGCTTTCCCAATGTGTGATTTTGAAAAAGATTTTTTTAAACTTATGAAAACGTAATTTTATGCAAAAGAATGGTGAATGCCAGAAATTTCCACGAAATTCATCTAACATAGAAGTGGGATGGACATTATGGCACGAAAAATTATATCACCAGGTCAAATTTTGAACAGGTCAGAATTTTCAATGAAGAATTCGTTGCTCTGTAAATAGCCAAGATTGTAGTAGAGTTTACGAAATCTGTTTGTCTCAGTAAATGTATATTCGAGCTTGCGAGCTAACATCCCAAAGATGTTCGGGCTCACATGCGGTTCCTCTTCGCCGAAATCTCTTAGCTCAAACTCGTCTAGGGGTTGAACCGCACGTGTCGCATTACACGCCCTAAATTACACACTTGTGACCCTTCAGTTAAATTGCCTGGCTGATGGCAAGTTTGTGAAATGTAAAGTTGACATAACATATAATAACAGTAATAAAAATATCGGGAACTAAATTAACGACCCATAAAGATGTAGGCCACACAGTTGCGATTTGGTTAGAATAATGTTTATTCTGAAAGAAAACTAACAGCGAAAGTGGTCATATTTAGAGTTACTGATACGCTCGAGCGCATATCCATTTAACACAGTTCCATCATTCATAATCTCATGGCGAAAAGTTAGAGTTCGCACTAGGCGCGCGACTGCTCACCGCTCAGAGACTAAGTCCCGCGATACCACACAACGCGAAATTTTCTAAGTCGTTTAACTTCCTAGCTGCCTAAAGACCAACTGTCCGCTTTCGCATCTCAATCCGAACTAAAATGGTTCAAATGTCTCTGAGCACTATGGGACTTAACATCTGAGGTCATCAGTCCCCTATAACTTAGAACTACTTAAACCTAACTAACCTAAGTACATCACACACATCCATGCCCGAGGCAGGATTCGAACCTGCGATCGTAGCGGTCGCGCATTTCCAGACTAAAGCGCCTAGAACCGCTCGGCCACACCGGCCGGCATCAATCCGAACTGTATCGTTTGTTGTCTCCAGGCGAACTGTCCGCTTTCGCGTCTGCACCCGCACTGTACCCTTTGGTGTCTCCAGCCGAACCGTACTCTTTGGTGTCTAGATCAGAACTGCCCTCTGTCCATCTCCGATCGCGTTTCCCGCGCGCCGAGCTTCTTCGCTCAACTGGCTAGGGCAGTTTCCCTTTCCTGAAGCCGTCCATCTGATTGGCTACAGCTTATTCTACAGTACTTAACATTCAAGTTCTAAATAAAGTAACAACAATATCCATTACATAATAAATGTTAAATTCTTTTACATAAAACCAATAGAATTTCCTTCTTAACTCTGAATGTCACGGCCAGTAGCCTTGCACTAATGTGCTTTCTGATAAATAAATAAAGAACAAAAGTAACTATTATGCACTAAACTTTACAACAAACATTATATTATTAATGGTTCAGTAAGGTGTCATGCTGCCATCGTTCAGTGTGTTTTGCGTGGGGGAAATGATGATCTGATGCTTAACTGAAAACACTGATAATTTAAATTTACTGTATCTTTAAAAAAAATTATGTTACTGAATTGATATTTACAACATTTTTCATTTTAGTGATGCGCTTCTATATGAAATGTCGATCGTTAAGTTCGACCAAAGCGTTCAGATTTTAGCATTCAGGTCTTTGTTACAAAACTTGTCAATTTCACGTTAACAGTAAATCCTAAACTACTATAGATATGGTCAGTATTCAATTTTTATTGGGATCACCATGAAATTTTATGGAGGATGGCAGATTAAAATTACTGTGGCTTCATTCCCTGCACTACTACAGAATTAAATAGTATTCATAAATGTTTACCTTTATGGGCGATCTTAGGTCCGTCATCTCGTCTGTCTCACTCACATAATACAGCGCTTAGGCCTCGATAGAAAATAGACGCCTGCGAGTTTCCCAACCTCGTGGTGAATCTGCGCCCTTTGTAGCATCCGGTCCTGGACTACAGGGTTCGTTTCACAATTCCTAAAGGCTGATTCTTTCGGCCATATATTTAAATGAGAGCGCAATGCTCGTTAACTCACAGACTATCCAAACTCCACATGTATCAGTTCCTGTATGAGTTTGTGAAAAGTCATTTCACAGACCCAATGCTACTTCATGTCGTTACAGACAGCTACATGTGTTGGGAGAAGCGTTGCAAACCATATGGAGTAATACGGTGCCACACTGACACATTCAATACATCTGGACATGCAGCTGATAATCCTTATGGCATAACACCTGTAAACAATAAGGTTATTGGCCCAATGAAAGACGAGGCGAATGGGTTGCAGATTGTGGAGTTTATAGGTCTTAGATAAAAAATGCACGCATGCTGTACAGTGATAGGTGCTTCCCAAAGGCAGGAGAGAGGCTTCATGCAGCCTCAGTGGCTCTCACAGTTGAAGACGACTTGGATTGCCTGTAAGGCGGTGTAGGTGGTGCTTCATCCCCACCTATGCATATGATACGGCCAGTTACTATTTAGTTATGGATCCATGTGGTGCACACAGCGTCGCAACTGAAAATCGGCCCGTCATCTCATGATATTAAGTGTGTCGTCTGTACTGATGGGATCAAAACCCTGCTTTATGCTTACTATTCACTTGGGTGATAATGAGAGCAGATGTATTTATTTGTAAACAGCTTGTGTGTGTGTGTGCGCGCGCGCGCGCGTGTGTGTGTGTGTGTGTGTGTGTGTGTGTGTGTGTGTGTGTGTGCGTGCGTGTGTGTGTGTGTGTGTGTGTGTGTGTGTGCTGCTACTCATCCAAATATTTAATTTTTACTGTGAAGCATTTCCCGTGTTAAGTCAATCTTGAACTTTCAGCAAGAATGACTACTGTAACATTACAACAACTGTATATCAAATTACATTACAATAGCTGAATTGTAGAATTTTTCCATTGCAACAACTGTACATCAAATGATATTGGAATAGCTGAACTGTAAAATCTTTCCATTGTGACAACTGTGAAGACTCTCATGAAAAAAAAAAACACACTGGGCATAATTTATCAAATACTACATGAAATAAGCTGCTACGAACTCAGTATAATATACTGTGAATAATTTATTATGTTCTAACACTGTATTAATAATTCTTTACCTGAAAATTAATATGATTTACTGTGAATTAGTTGTTACTATGTTTTACATATGCCTATATTGTGAATAAATGAAGAAAATTTGTTATCCTATTCCTTCATCTTATTTAGAAATTCTGTCTTGAATCCTCAAACCCAGTTACACTGCATATAAATATAAAAAATTTCAAGACAGTTATGTTGCATGTAAATATATATAAAAACCCCAGAGACATATGTCAGGTCTGTAGTTAGCGCATGAGTCCAAAGATAGCATTGGGGTAATTATTTAGGAGAGAAAATCCTTGGCAGATGTTCTAGATCATACAAATCTAAAAAAATAATAATAATCTAGGCAGTTGTACTGCATACATGTATAATTGTATAAAATTAGTCAGAGCCACATGTCACGCATGTGCATGTGCATGTGCTAGCTGTCCCGCCATTTTTTGATAGTAAATTAAAGAATGGGTGTGCCTGAAAGTGACTAATTGGGTTATAAATTATGGATGGGCATCAGTTATAATAATTGGGTAATGAATTATGAAGGAAGTGGCTGAGGTCATAAATGGTGCTGAATAATTACATATGCCATCTTGGATATACCTGGCAACCACACATGCTGCATTAGCTTCCAGATCAATACAAACTTACATTTTTGAATATCCCGCCATTCTTGCCTCAGTTAGCGTAGAGTAGTGGAGATAGGTGAGGCGGGAAGAGATCTGGCAGACTATCAACTTGTACACTGTTCTATTACTTCCATGACTAAGAAACTGTCTAAAAAGAACAACAGCATAAGTATTTAGTCTGAACCTGTGCCAGTAATAGCACAAGAGACTTACATTTTCAGAATAATTGTTTGACAGAATTATGGTGTCTTGGATGAAAGAACTTATGTGGTGGTGTGAAAATAAAGTGGGAACCTTGTCAGAACTAACAGGAATGTTGAGGAAACTAACGTAACTAGCAATCTTAAAAATAGTTTTAAGACTATTTCAATGGTTTTTGTTTGTATTTTGCAGTGAATTCGTTTAAAAAAATATGTGTTGTAAAGAGATTCAGAAAGTTGTACAGAACCTAGCAGAACAATGTGCTATCACTTAGTATTTTTATTAGCATATGGAATATTTCTTTATGTGACCTTTGTTATATAAAAAGAAAGAAACATGTATTAAATAACAGCAGCTTCATTAATGAGCATGGAACTCGAAATTAAAGTTCATGTATGGTAGCAAATGTCAAGCTTGAAAATGTAGCCTATACTTTTATTTAGTGAAATTCAATATTATACAAAAAATAAACTCCATATAAATTAATTACTGTCATCAAAATCTTTCCATATTTATAATGAGTTAATTCTATTGAAAATTCCAGTCCAGATACATACTACTTGTTTGTCACAGCCACAATGAAACAATAAAAGGTTGTGATATTTTGTATGTAATTTAAAAGAACAATACTATAATTTTTTAGAAGTAAGGTTAAAACTGTTCATGACACTGAAGGAATAAAATCTGCTCATTTGTACATCAATTTAAATCAATGAAAAATGTCACAGTCACAAAAATAAAGCAGCATATATAGGAACGTGGATAGAGGACACAAGGAAGGCTGTTGAGGCATGCACGAGCGGCCTGCAGGAAAATTGGAGAGACGTTTTGAGAAAATGGAGGCAGTGGTAAGATTATCAACAGCTCAGGCGGCAAGCTGCTATTGAGCAAAGTAGGGAAAGCTGAAAGTACAAGGAACATGCAGATGTGGTACGCAGGAGAAATGAAGACAGTTAGGCACAGATCCAAATTGGGAGGATGGGGGAGTGGCAGTAGTGGGTCACTGCAGTTTCTAGCCAGGAATTCACTGATTTCAGCATCAGCACCTTCTTGTCATTAATGTCATTCCCAGAATTCTTTTATCATTGCATCTACTTACGTGCACCTATGCCATTCTGAGAATCCTACCAGACACATGGAACTGCACTTGACATGTTTCACTGACAGCATCAGCTCTTCCTTACCTCCAAGTTATTCCAGGAATCGCACCCAGCCACATGTACTGGGAAACAAAACACTGTGGTGCCACAAAACTACCCTCCCTCTCTTCTGCTCCCTCCCCCATCCACATGTGGCAGCCAATTCCATGCAATACAATTTTCCTACTCCTGTGCTGTAGAGAAGCTGTGATTTGGTGATGTAAGGACAATAATTCAATTTGTAAAATGCATAATGCTGACATGAGTGGGGAATATGATAATGTACCTGATTTGCTAAAATTCTGAAAAGTTTGCAAGCTGTGTTTGCAATACTGACCGCCAAAAACTCGTTTAAGAACTGGCTCACCAGTCACATTGGTTAAATTCATTTGAAGCCATATATCATTTGCCATGGAACAGAACAAATAGATAGCATATTTCTTTCTAATCAACAAAAAACCAACATTTGCTTATAAGATATGTGTAAGACATCAGGGAAATGTGGTTGTCGAACATGAGTTTAACATAAATACTATCAAGTAATTTCTGAAAATGCAAAATAAAATAAAGTCCTGCTTCACACTGCAATTTCTTCTGTCACCAACAGATGGCTGCACTTCAGAACACGAGCATAGTGCGATCTTTGTACCATGAGTTTCAAACTGCCACCTACAGATAGCTGCACTGTAGAAAATGGGATTATTCGTTTGTTGTACCATGAGTTTATGCCGTCATCAACAGATGTCTAAACTGGTAAAAACAGTAACTGATAGTTCAATGTAAAATGCATGGCTTAAGATGCAACAGAGTCCTAAATTAATTATTTTTCACATCAATGATGGTCCTCAAGTGTCACAATATTCTTTCTGACCACTTTCACATGAATGGTGTTTGTCAAGTCTCATACTATTCTAAAATGTCTGCAAAAATACATCTGCAATGTAAAGAAAGTGCATGTGTCATAATGTTAAGTTCCACATGCACACATAGTCACAAAATTAGTACCTAAAATTCAAGAGTATGTAATCCAATGTTAGGTTTCCATGCCTAATAACAGTTGCCATTGTAGAAGGTAGGAATCGATCTTGTACAATTGCCATAGTCAGGCTTATAACTGCAGAAAAATGCTTGTTAGCTGAAATACCACGCTAAGCAGGCAATCATGCAAGAAAATTGACAGTCTGAATGTAATTAATTGGGCCTACTCTTGATGTAAGTCACAATACACCCTAAAATTAAGTATTTCCGCATTTATGTTGTTCTCAAGCACTATTTTACAGGGGATAAAGATATTGCATCTTGTTATAAACTAGAATAATATAATTATGGTACTGATTGAGAATTGTTACTATCGTTACAAAAGCACAATGGTGTACCGTATCCTATGCTGTGTACAACAATAACTTTCGACGAAGACTGTAATCAGAACTATGGTGCCAAGGTCCTTTGTAGATTGTATTTCCTGTATTATTTCCCACATCTATGATGCCACAATATTTTAAAATGTCAGCAAAATACGTCAGCAACGGCAAAAGTGCGATGTTTACATCTATTATCTAAGACCTAGTTGTGGTTAAGTACAAGATAAAACGCTGTAAGACTCAAATTAATTACTTTACCATGTCTATGAAGTCAAAATCGGTATGCATGCGACAGTATCCATACCAATACGTTCCAAAACGACGCGCATGAAAATGCGATTTTTCACTACTCATACCTCCGGTTCTATTAGTGAAAAAAGGTAGGGTCAAGTGTTTTGGATAACCCTTGGGCTGGGGACAATTTGTGAACCCAACAGAAGAATCGTCTTAGTGTCACTATCCTACAGTGCACGGTCAATGTATGAATGTTGCACACTTCCTCCTCCTTAGTCAAATGGAACAAATCGGTTGATCTATTTGCATTTGATGTGGTCTACGGTGGATTTTATGGGACTTATGTAGGCACCATTAGTTCTTGGGTGGTTTCTCATAAAACCCCCGAATAAGGTTTTTCCATTATACATTTTCGCCGTTACCAGCGGAACAAGCCCAACAGAGTATTCTAAGATGGCTATGCACAGCAGATGGCTGAAATTTTTAAGATATATTCTTATGGTTCCGATCTCGAATAACCTTGAAAATTTTCTTGCTATATTTATCCCTTTTCCAGGTACAGGTGTTCGAAGTTGCCCATTTCATACGTATAAGATTTCCACGGAAAAATTAGATAGATTGATTGATGACGGGTATACACGTGGTAAACTTATCACTTAATTAAGCGGACGGGTATACCGGGGACTGAATGAAATGAAAATGAATGAATGAATGCATGATGCATTTGCGTAAATTCATGGGTGGTTCCTGCGAAAACCTAAAAACAGTGTTTTTCATCATTTTTTCGAGATGAGCAGCGGAACAAACCCCAGGAGCGGATTCGAAGACAGCTATGCACAGCAAATGGCTGACATTTTTATGATATAACCTAAGATCACTATCTCGGAGTACCTTTAAAATTTTCTTGATATCTTTATCGACTTATCTGGATACCGAATGCTACGGTATTCTATTCCAGTACATACGAGCTCCAAGCAAAGCTCCGGCGATAACAACATAACAAGAGTTTAAAACCGATGGAATAACAACTTGTAATGATAATTTGGAACGCTCCATAGCAGCCTGCTCTCATATTCCAATGGGGAGCCGCTTTGCATGCAGAGAAATACCAATCTATGTGTCGTGTTCTACAGCTTGTCTACTGGAGTAATAAGCCCCTAAGAATGGTTAATGTGTTATACTGAAATGTAGGACCTCGAAGTCAAGAAACGAAAAGTGGAGTATATGGCGTAGACAACAGTCGAGTCGATGTATTGTCTGTAAATACCAAAACACAACACCACTGCCCGCCTTTTACATTCTCACGCAGTAAATCTATATCTGCAGCGTAAAAGAGGTCAATGAATCTATTAACTGTGATGGTAGGTGGCTTTTATACACCAGATGCCACCATCAAGCAAACATTACGCCCCACCAACAAACCTTTATAAAACTACGGAAGCAAACTGATTATGCCGGAAGTTACCCTAGCACGCGCTCACTGTAATGTAAGGTGGTGTACCATAATTCTGTCGTAACAAGTTGACATATGAAGCAATCGATAACACAGACTCCACCAAACAACGCATGATTCTGCGGAAACGGGTTCAGCGGTATTGTAGCTCAAGGACTAGAGAGTTGTTCTTAAGATTTCTGAACATATACTGTATTCGAGCAGTAGGAAACAGTTCCACACGTTCTGATTCACTTAGCTCCAGCATAGTGCAACGTACTAACCACAAAATACAACAGTGCAACCCGCCCTACACATGATTACTTGAACGTTAAACTCCTATGGAGTTTGTGTCTATGAAAAGCCAACAATCAATATTTTAAACGTTTTGGTCAGTCGAGAATCATATTTTTATGGTGCATCTCGAATGTGGCCTATTGCAGCAAGCCTGTTACTATATGAATATAAACAGAACTTCATGCCGATCTACCAACAACCGTTATAATCAGAATCGACTGTCTATGGAAATTCGAAGTATGAGAGGGACAGAGACTTTCAGTTTCTGGGACTTAATGCAGCGCAATCAATTTACGTCGTGGGTATGTAGAAACAATTAATGAGAAAGAGAATTTTTGCAAATCATACCAACAATAATAACAATACCATTATAATCCAGCCCTTTGAAATGACACTGATGAGCTAAACCATTACGATCACACGCGAAATACCTTCTTTGACTTTGGAACAAAACACATCACTGATTCTGTGAATGTGAGATCCGACAGTTTTTTTCATGTTTGTGGAGGTATGTGGCATTAAATGTCTACGCACAAGTCACGTAATTCACGTAAATGACGGGTCGCTGATTTGCGTACGCTCCATCTTCGACAATGTTCAATGAACGGTGGGCTCCAAAACACTTGTGCGTGCACCAGTATTGTACTCTTTCGGCAGTGATGCCACGGATACTACTTATACTTACTTCACAGAGCAGACAACCTTCCGAACCCCTACGTTTTGTGAAGTGTCGTGGACGTCCAACCATTCAACGCCTACTGTCCTTCTACCTCCTTCCGCAGATGCTCACGACAGTAGCGCGTGAATATTCCACCAGCTTCGCCGTTTTCGAGATAGTCGTTCACAGGCTCTGCGTAATAATAATCCACCCTTTGTCAAGTCGCTCATCTCAATGGCTTTCCCGATTTGCATCCCACATCTTCCCTAGGGTGATCACCGTCGGCGTCTGCTCCGCTAACATACTTTCGTTATAGCGTCACGTGCCCGCAACGCAACTAGGCAGCATCCAACGTCTCGATGGCAGTGGGCATAATGTTTTGGCTAATCAGTGTATTTACTTGACACTTTCTTTTTCTTGCCTTTTTCATTAAATACTATGAATAGTTCTCGCTTATGTGATGACATAAAATTAGAAATTTTATGCTTTTGATTCCAGGAAGCTTGTTCCAAGCTGACACTACAGCCGCTCTCGTCTTTTACATCTACATCTACATGACTACTCTGCAATTCAGATTTAAGTGCTTGGTTGAGGGTTCATGGAACCACAATCATACTATCTCTCTACCATTCCACTCCCGAACAGCGCGCGGGAAAAACGAACATCTAAACCTTTCTGTTCGAGCTCTGATTTCTCTTATTTTATTTTGATGATCATTCCTGCCTATGTAGGTTGGGCTCAATAAAATATTTTCGCATTCGGAAGAGAAAGTTGGTGACTGAAATTTCGTGAATAGATCTCGCCGCGACGAAAAACGTCTTTCAAAAAATGGTTCAAATGGCTCTGAGCACTATGGGACTCAACATCTTAGGTCATAAGTCCCCTAGAACTTAGAAGTACTTAAACCCAACTAACCTAAGGACATCACACACACCCATGCCCGAGGCAGGATTCGAACCTGCGACCGTAGCAGTCCCGCGGTTCCGGACAAAAAACGTCTTTGCTGTAATGACTTCCATCCCAATTCGCGTATCATATCTGCCACACTCTCTCCCCTATTAGGTGATAATACAAAACGAGCTGCCATTTTTTGCACCCTTTCGATGTCCTCCGTCAATCCCACCTGGTAAGGAGCCCACACCGCGCAGCAATATTCTAACAGAGGACGAACGAGTGTAGTGTAAGCTGTCTCTTTAGTGGACTTGTTGCATCTTCTACGTGTCCTGCCAATGAAACGCAACCTTTGGCTCGCCTTCCCCACAATATTATCTATGTGGTCTTTCCAACTGAAGTTGTTCGTGATTTTAACACCCAGGTACTTAGTTGAATTGACAGCCTTGAGAATAGTACTATTTATCGAGAAATCGAATTCCAACGGATTTCTTTTGGAACTCATGTGGATCACCTCACACTTTTCGTTATTTAGCGTCAACTGCCACCTGCCACACCATACAGCAATCTTTTCTAAATAGCTTTGCAACTGATACTGGTCTTCGGATGACCTTACTAGACGGTAAATTACAGTATCATCTGCGAACAACCTAAGAGAACTGCTCAGATTGTCACTCAAGTCATTTATATAGATCAGGAACAGCAGAGGTCCCAGGACGCTTCCCTGGGGAACACCTGATATCACTTCAGTTTTACTTGATGATTTTCCGTCTATTACTTCGAACTGCGACCTTCCTGACAGGAAATCACGAATCCAGTCGCGCAACTGAGGCGATACCCCATAGGCCCGCAGCTTGATTAGAAGTCGCTTGTGAGGAACGGTGTCAAAAGCTTTCCAGAAATCCAGAAATACGGAATCAACTTGGGATCCCCCGTCGATAGCGGCCATTACTTCGTGCGAATAAAGAGCTAGCTGCGTTGCACAAGAACGATGTTTTCTGAAACCATGCTGATTACGTATCAATAGATCGTTCCCTTCGAGGTGATTCATAATATTTGAATACAGTATATGCTCCAAAACCCTACTGCAAACCGACAATGCAAACTAGTCGTCTTGGCTATAACTGGGGCAAAGCGACAGCTCCATGAGGCAGTTTTCTACTAACTCAACGGTAAAGTGTTCACCCTTCAAAGGGAAGACTGGGGTAGCTGTCGGTTGAAATTTCGCTGGAGACCAGATTTTTACTTCTTCTGTGACAAAATTACATTTAGGCTGGTATATAACCAGTAAAGTAGTCTTTAGAAAACTTTCCCCTCATAAGGTTTTGTACTACCTTGACTTAATAACTTATAGACCAAAAAGTGAAAAACTTACTGATTTTCACGCTTGACATTGCTGCGTTTTCTTCAGATATAATTTTTAGCTTTTATGAATAAACAGTTGTAGTGACGTATTTGGGGCACTGAATAATTTTGTTAACTGGATTTCGTTACGTATCTGCCCTCTACCTGCACTGCTACATTTCCACACTGTTACGGTGCAGAATTGCAAAGGGTTAGAAGTTAGAAAATTTTATTAAGACTCATTCGCACTGTAACATCAAGTCATGCCAGAGGCAAAGGCGAAAGTAGGAAGTGAACCAGTGTGTCACAGGTGGGTCAGGTCGGCAACACATTACGACACCATCCACTGAGTAAAGATACACATTCAGCAGAGAATAGACTGCGACAGAAAACCAAACCAAGCGGGACGAGCATATTCATTAGCTCGTGAGGCATGTCGCAAGAGACTCTACCTCTTCCGTAAAGAAACACAGAGCGGGACTAACACAGCAGTTAACAGCTTGTTAAAGTGGCTATAGCGGAATAGGGAAGACACATTCGATCATTACAAACCGAGCCTTACGTCACAGCCTTTAAAACTCCAGCTCTCCAGCTCTCGCGATGAGTTGATCACTGGGGCCGATGGCATTCCCAGTATAGGCCTCGACTCCATTATTACGTTACTGTACTGAATCTATATCCTAGATGCTCCACACAGTCAATGACCTAGCCAAAAATGTACTCAACATTTTCACCTGATGAACTTCATGCTACTCGTGGTCTACCATTTACTGACAGAGGAACTGACTGTCTTCGAACAAAACCACATCGCAGAGTGCTGTCGGTACTGGACTTCGATGCAGAAGCCAATAACAGTGTCTCTTGGGGTCCACATTCCTGTTCAGCATCCAGGCGCCTTCGGGTGCTGACACTTACCAGAGATAGGGAGTAGAGATGGGGGATCCGCTCTTGAACTAATTCATAGAGTTGAATCTTTCAAAGGAGTGAACAATCAGTGATTCAGAAAAAAAGAACAGTAGCTCCAAACGTTTCCCACGGCAGAGAGAGAGAGAGAGAGAGAGAGAGAGAGAGAGAGAGAGAGACGGAGCATATCAGCAGCGCCTCTGCTGGTCACAGCACAGTGCACGCCACACAACACAGCCAGCGCCTGCCTCTGCCCTGCTTCTACCTTGGCTGCCTGCATTGTGCAGTGCCCCATTGGATTTTGTGTTTCACATATGCCGTGCCGTCTCTGTGCGTCGTCTGCCGCGTGCAGTGTCTGGCGCAGCTTAACTTCGCATCGCACTCTGTCGGCGATCGTTTCAGTCGCACGTCCTGCCCTCTGGGCAGTTGATGCGAGCAACAGGACAGAGAGCCACCAAGCGGATAACATAGGAACTACTTGCAACAACCTGCTCGCAGGGGAACGGACGATTTGTCTTAGAGCGGGTGAGTTCACCGCTCCCCCCACCCTCGGAACTCGCCCTCTCAACGCTCACCCCACCGTTCTCGACTCTAGCCAGAGCGTTGAGCAAAGCAACTCAGGTGTCACTCTGGTCTCTGCGGTCTTAGCTCACGCAGTAATACAGCTCGCGGCTCGACCTGCTCGACTTAGTGCTTCTGCATCGGAGTTCGTCTCTACTGGATATTGTTCTTCGTAGTAATACCGCTGTGTATATTACATTATTATGTTATGTATACATCATTTGTTTTTATTTTATTTTTATTTGTTTAAACTGATCAGATTAGGTTCCTGACGACTCCTCTTACTATAGGATTTTTATTATGGACACTCGAATTTACGCTTTAATTATGAGCGAACCGATAAACGTATCGCAAAATGTGATACGCCAATATTTTCCTTGTTTTATTCTGCGTAAGGCTATATGCAGCACTTTCGTTTTACAGTCAAATTTATATTTTTTTTTTTCTTATTCTGGTACGGATTTTGCTATTTTAGGCGTCTTTGGAAGGAAACGTTCACTTTAAAAATATATGGCTTGCGATGTATTTGTATGAGGTTAATGAAATTTTAATACATTATAGCCAAATATATTGTTAATGTAAATCTCAAGTTACAACATTTTCCGATCACCCAAAAAACCACGATAGTGCAAAATAAATCAATAATCAAAAACTTTGTCATATCGTGGAAATTTCAATAAACAATACTAAATTCTTACTCATTATCTGTGTTACTTCAAAATAGGATCAAATAAGATCAAAATACAGGTATAGTACTGGAATAAACCAAGTTTAAAGGGCAATGTGCCTTCCATTTATTTTCTATTGTAAATGAGTGGTGAGTCATGAAAAAGAGCTAATTCATTTCAGGGAGTGAACAGTTCTGATCCGATCTCTGAAAAGAAGAGTTTTGCCCATCTCTAGTAGGGAGGTGATTAACCGATCACACGACTACCAACAGGTACATTGTGAATGGGTCATCGAGACCTATAGTAGGGCCAAGTACACTCCAGCAGCCAGCACATGAATCACTTCTTGCTGAGCAACAGCCGTGGCACCAGAGTCGCTGACATCCTCTCCTGGGCGTACAATCGCTGACTCGACGGACGTCAGCTAGAGTCCAACAAGCAGCTGGAGAGCAGCAGCGCTTGCTGGTGCGCAAGAACGACGATTTGTAAACATCGTGAATAAAGGAGTGAATAATGTTTTCCTAGCATCGCTAACGTGTCACAGGTTTCCACCTGCTACCCTCACTTCATACAGAGGTGTCTCTGCTTGCCCTTTTCTGTAATACTTTCGTGGTTGTACTTCATGGACTGCACATAGTCAGAGATGGTTTTTATGTCAAAAGTGCATAATATCTTCCAAATTCGTGACGCTCTGAGGACGTTCGTGTTATGGGTACTTTCTTTTATTATAGAAGACTTTTGTCATAAGGATATCATGGTAAATTGCAATTCGTTTGTAGTAGTACTGTGTATACTTCATAGCATTCTTCGTTAGTTTAGTAAACAGCAGATAAACATATGAAATAAGTTAATCATCAATAATATGGTCTCCCACATTACCCAACAGTCCGCAGCTGTTGGTCTTGCGTAAAGTTCTCGCTTCCCGCGCCCGGGGTCCCGAGTTCGATTCCCGCCGGGGTTAGGGATTTTTCCTGCCTCGAGATGACTGGATGTTGTTGTGTCGTCTGCATTATCACCGTTCATCCCCATTTTGGTCGGAGGAAGGCACTAGCCTACGCTCCTCGGAGTATGGGACCTCATTATCGAACTCGTACCGTACTTTTTCACTAGTTTCATTTTCTTCACTGTTTTCGAGTCCTCTTTTTTAATCATTGCGAAAGATTTCCTTGCATTGTTCATTTTTCTGATTTTAAACTGTGTGTCATTTGCAGTTTATGAAATACCTTTATGGATGTTCATGTTTTGTAATCAGGGTTATTCTGCGTTTTCATTTGTGTTATTATATGTTGTATGTGGTGCCGGTGACAGTTTTTTTGAGGAAAACTGCTGTAAGTGAATAATGTTAAAAAGAATGTTATTTACTGGTAATGTTAATTGTGTCAGATGATGCTAATAAAGCGAATCACTTCCAGTGAATGAGCTTCATGTTTGCAGCACACATAAGACATAAAAAGAAAAATATTTACGACAACTATTGAAGAAACAGTTTAGTGAAGAGTAGTGCGCCCAACTAATTCCCATTCGCTCTTTACTTACTATGTTTGCGTTACAGTATGGATATTACTTGTAACTTGGCTTTTGATAAAAATTATAGTTACACAATTGCGAATGAGACTCATTAGGCTATGCTTCGCATATTTCAGCTGTCAGTCAATGCGGTAGCAACTGGCGTCGCTGCGTCTCCGAAAGGCGAGCTTCCCAAAGGCTAGCCATCTTAGCACGTCGGCTGAGTGAATGTATTCTTCCTGGTGAAACTATGTGACCGTCATTTACCTCCTGGTGTAGTTCACAGTTGTCCTCATATTTAACATTACTAATTATCTCTGTTAATCAACAATATCATTGTGAGAGCGTATTCCTAACAGTACCGGCTCACTAGCTAAGTGGTAATGCTCCCACTTAGTGCAGGGAGTGTTGCGTTAGCTCTTGGCTCTATTGTCGGTAGAGTTAAACATTTTGTCTCCTTTTACTTCTTCTCTTACCGAGCTGTAAGCTTCCGGATCGAAAACCGTTAAGGAAATCTTAACACCACCATCGTAAGTCTCATGGTAATTTCGATTTAGAACCCCCTACATTTGGCCGGTGTGGCCGAGCTGTTCTAGGCGCTTCAGTCTGGAACCGCGCGACCGCTACGCTCGCAGGTTCGAATCCTGCCTCGGGCGTGGATGTGTGTGATGTCCTTAGGTTAGTTAGATTTAAGTAGTTCTAAGTTCTAGGGGACTGATGACCTCAGATGTTTAGTCCCAGTGCTCAGAGCCATTTTCAACCCCCTACATCTAAATGCGAAATGGGTAAGAAAGTGTGACCTAGCAGCCTTGTTAAAACTTGTATGTACTTTTTGTTTATACCGGCACATCTTAGTTTTTTTGTGAATACACAGTTCAGTTGATTATGTGAAGCAGTGACTAATTTTTAGCTGGTTTTCTTTTTGGATATACTCTCACTGCGAAGTTTATATATTTTCGTGGTAATCCCGAAATGTTTCTTGGGTAGAATGAAGGACTTCACTAGAGACAGACCACATCGAGCTCGAAAGTGCGCAATATCTTGCTAAAGCGTGATGTTTTGAGCAGGCTCGTGTTACAGATAGTATTTGTTTCATTAAATTACACCTATGTCATAATGGTATCCTGGTAAACTGAAATTTATTTCTATTAGAAGAGAGAATATTTTTATAGCTTTTCTCATTGGTTTTTTGAATGTAGCTGAAAAACGTAAAAGAAAACGTAAAAGAAAAATCAGCAATACACCCCCATTAATTGAAATAGACAGACGGAGGTCAAGCAATTTTGGAATTCCACGCCAGTAGAAAGCCACTGGGTTGGAGATAAAACGTCGTCAATCCAAGTTTAAAGTGCATCTTTGTCTACAAAGAAATTTTCTTCACGGTTTTTCTATAAGGAGTAAGACAGATAAACGTCTGAAGGCGCTAGATCGGAAGAAGTCGTGAGATACGAATTTTTTTCCAGCCAAGCTCCTCGGTAGGTTCTTTCCTGCAATCAGCAGTGTGTAGATGGGCGTTCTCGTACAGTAGCAACGATAGTCGCTGTTTCCTTGATCATTTATTGTATGTTGCAATCGGTACGCGCCTCAGTTGAAACGGATGCCAACTGCGATGGACATATCCCTGGAATGTAGTTCTGAACACAAATGCGTAATGTTACATTCTGAGCAATCACACTCAATGGCCTATGCACTTTTTTCAGGCCAACCATTATTTTCTGTTTATCAAGTTGATACGCAGTGGTTCAAATCCCCATCCGACCATCCTGAATTAGGTTTCCTGTTATTTTTTATTCCCTCAAATTGATTTTTTCCGTTTCTTTTTCGTCTGTCTGTCTGTATGTCTGTTAAGACCTATTTATCTCAGGAACAGGTAGAGATATCGAGTAGAAATTTATATCAAATTCTAATGTCTACGGTCCCTTGGTGGTGTAAATAACTTTAGCTTCTGAGTCAATACAAACAAAAGGTACAAACATATATGTCACATATTTTGATACTCACAAACTCATTCATCAAATCCTATAGATGGACAACCCATATACATATCGACTTGGTGGCCTAGTAATGAAGCGTCTACTTGGCAATAAGAAGGTCATGGTATCGATTCCCGGTTTTTCGTCTTCGTTTTAACTTAGTCTCCACATCTAAACGGCGTGATGAGTCCCAGAAACAACACACGGTTCAGATTCCTGGTTAATCTATACGTCCCCTTTTCCGGCTGGATACCTTGGGTCGATCAGGGACACAAAAGCCGCCAAAGTGGCATCCAATAGCAAGACTTGCACCAGGAAATTGAATCACAGGAAATCATCATCATCATCATTATTATTATTATTATCACTATTACTTGTAAGCATAATAAAGTTTGTACAGAACCAACAGAGCACGAGTGCTGCTCGCCCTTGTCCAGCTTTTGTAGGTAAATTTTGCCCAGGTAGAATACGTACATTAATACCATTCACATAATATGCTGCACGAGAAAACGTCACTACGCCCTTACCTGTGTAATTATATGAGACGAAATGCGATTTTAAAACGGAAAGATGAGAGTGTGCTCCATCTTTGGCCCTTTCATTTACACTACATCATATTTATGAGTAAACCATAAATACATACATCACCACAGAATCACAAGTGGAAAGCAACATTTCCAGCAGAAGTTTCCCCAGAGTACCGTGTTGCCAGTTCGTGCAGCTGGCTGTTATGTGATTTTATTTCAGTGACTACAAAATCAAGTCAAAAGCACAAATTGGGTAGCCAAGACAGCTACTGAATATCAATGTCAACGAACAAGGAAATGGATGCACTGAACAATTTGTAATCAATCTTTTCCAATGTTGAGCATCCTTCATTACGACACAGTCATAACCAGTTCTCTGTGTAGGTTGGTGCTCTGTTGAAATGATTGTAGCTACATATGCTTAAGATCTGGGTTCGATTCGAACATCAGCCAACCATTATTAACAAGCTCAAACAGACCCTCTTCGCCTCTGGTAATGCAAGTCCAAAAATGTATGGTTGCACCCTGGTTCCAAACCGATATTAAACTTGTGCCCCTTCGCTAACTACTTTCGCAGAGTCAGTGTAGGTTGGACTATGACATAGGCGAAATTCATACCAGCTAGAAATTCTGTCACCAGTTTGCTTTCTTACAGGACAGTGTTTTTTCTACGAATGAACTACTCAACATGTAAGGTCACAGGATACTTATTTCTTATTGTGTTTCAACTTGAGATGTGGAAAATATTGGTGTTACACTGGGATTTGAACTCAGATCTCTCTTTGCGCGAGCTCTAATTTCTCATATATTATTATGATGAAATTTGTCCCTGTGTGGATGGGCGCCAGCAAAATATTTTCACACTCTGAAGAGGAAGATGGTGATTTAAAGTTCAGGAGAAGATCCAGCTGCAACGAAAAACGCCTTGGCCTTAATGATTGCCACCCCAATTCATGTATCATATTCTTGGCAGTCTGCCTGCTATTTCATGATAATAAAAAACGAACTGCCCTCCTTCGAACTTCGTCGATATCGTCCATCAGTCCTATCTGATGCGGATCCCACAATGCACAGCAATATATATACATATACTAGGTTTAAAAAATGGAATTTAATATTACTACACTTGAACTTACTTTACATTACAGAGGCTTTTGTCGGTATTTTAGAATATTGTGACACTTGACAAGCATCATTGATGTGGAGAATAGATGAAAAGAATATTGTGGCATTTGAGAAGCAGCATGGATGTGGAGAATAATTAATTTACGACTTCGTTGCACCTTAAGCCAAGCGGTATACAATGAAGAGTCAACTATGGCTTTTATCAGAGCAGACATTTGTTGGTAACAGTAAGAAAGTCATGACACAACAAATGAACACTTTACGTTTTCTACAGTGCTGCCCTCTGTTGGTGACAGTAAGAAACTCATAGTACAACAAATGAACAACCACGTTTTCTAACAGCCATCTGTCAGTGGCAGTACAAAACTCGTAGTACAAGGATCGAAATACGCTCGTTTCCTACAGTGCAGCCATCTGTTGGTGACGGGAGCAACTGGGGTGTGAAGCAGGACTTCATATTATGTTACGTTTCCAGTGTCTCCACGATGGAATTTATGGTGAAACTCATCTCCAGCAACTTTGTATTCCTGAGTCACTGTTTATATCTCATAAGGAAATGTTGGTTTTTAATTATTTGTGGAGAAATACTTCAACTGATTCAGAAAGAAGGACGTATAAAACTGTCCAGGGAAAGACTGTAATACAGCAGTACAGATCATTTAGGAAAGAAGTTAATAGGCATCTTCGGCGGCACTCGTATGAGAACGCCACTTCGAGAATTGTCAACCGGTAATTGTCGAAGCGCTTGGGAGAGCAGCAGTCACAGCCGCAACAGCATCGCAGCATTAGAAGCAGTTATCGCAGCCAGCAGTCGTCGTGACCAGCAGCAGGACCAGCCGTACCCTTCCTGGAGTCGGAGCCTCGCCGGAGTTGCAGCCTCCCCAGAAGTTTTTAATTATTTGTGGAGAAATACTTCAACTGATTGAGAAAGAAGGAAGTATAAAACTGTCCAGGGAAAGACTGGCATACAGCAGTACAGATCATTTAGGAAAGAAGTTAATAGGCATCTTCGGCGGCACTGCCTGTGTCGGCCACCTCTTTGGACCCGCAGTCACCGTCGCCAGTCCTGGCGATGAGTTCTTCGCCGCTCAGCAGCTTCCACCGCGCCAGTCGCCTACAAGACCCCACCACCACCACTACCACCAGCAGGGCAGGGCCCAGCCCCCCATTCACCGCCACCGTCGCCGTCACCGTAGCAGCAGCAGCTGCCTTCCACGACGTATTCACCGTCGTCTTCGTCTTTGTCTTCATCGTCCATGGTCCTCAGTGTTTTCCTTCTCCTGATTTGTTCTCTCTTTTTCCACCTCGACCACCCCCACCACCACCACCACAACCACCAGCGCCATTACATATACCTTCCCCTCTGCAGCCGCCACCACCATTACGTGGTGCGCCCAGTCACCCCCTCCCCAGTCTATACCCTCTCCTTACCATAGCAACAGCCACGCCCGTCACTGCCCCCACTACTGCCACACCTCAGCAACCCTCCACACCCACTCCCGGTCCCTTCCCTCTCCTCCCCCCTTCAACATCAGCTCCAGCGACCGCTGCTCAGGTGATCGCCCAGAGGGCCACGGTCCACACCGACCCTGCTTCAGCACCGACACTGTTACTGGAACCTGCCACCCCCCGCCACCTCCCAGTCGCTCCCATCCCTCAATCCTCCTCCATAGCCATAAAGCCCCCCAGCACCTCCCATGCCTCCTCCACTCCCAAAAAACATCCGCCTCCCCCTCCTCCTCCTCCCCTCCTCCTCCTCCCCTCCTTGACGCCATGGATGTCTCGCCTCCTGTTACCTCGGCCCCTGGCCTTCCCACAACCTCCCCCTCTGCCTCTGTCACCACGTACAGATACAGTCTTGCAAATCCTGAGCCATCCCTTCTAGAAGCCTGGAATCTTACCCTGCTTCTCTCAAATACTACCCCGGCACCCCTATCTCCCTCGTCAACCCTCATAGGGACTCCATCCTCATTACTTCTCCCAGCCCCACCCTCCACACAGGCATCCTCTCTAAGATCCCAATTATACACTTCGGACCTCGTGCCTCCCTCACCCCTGCTCCTTCCCCTTCTTCCTCCCACCAACCTCAACCCTCGCACTGCCCACCGACCCTCACTGCTGTGATCACTCGGCTTAGCCCAGTGATTACAGAGGAGGAGGTGTTGGCGGAGCACCAAGCACATCCTTACCTCGAGATCCGCGCTATCTGCCGCATCTGCAACCCCACCGGCCTCACTCGCCTCATGCGGGTGTTTTCTGAGCACACCCCCTCTGTGGACCTTCTCCTCAAGGAGGGCGCCCTACTCTTCAACAAGAGGTACAAAGTCGATTCTTCCAGTTCCCATTCCCAGCCCATTCACTGCCAGAGGTGCCTGCAATACAATGTGCTCCACACCTCTGAGTGTCATAAGGCTCCCGTTTGCCCCTATTGCAAAGAGGTGCACTTCCTCTGGCAGTTTCCTAGCCTGGAATCCCCCCATCCTGCAACACCTGTAGCCTTCCCCACCCCACCTACTCCCAAAAATGCAAGGCCCAACCCAACCCCTACATCTCCTGAATTCAGAGTCCCTATCTGTCCAATAGATGATCCCACTGCTTCCGGAAACACCCTTTGCCTCCCCCCCCCCCCTACAGCTGAGGACGTCATCAGGTTTGCAACCATTGTCCTTCAGAACATCCATCCCTTCCAGTGCCCCCATACCCTACAACAGATCTCCCTAGCTGCCCGTTCTGTCTTCCACCTCAATACCTTCGCCACCTACTCCCATAACCGGGCCCACTTTACCTTCTCCCAGCTCGACACCCTAGTTTTAACCCCACCATGGCGCAACAGCACCGTATCTTGTTGAACAACATTCGCTCCCTTCCTACCAACAAGAATCTCCGGATGCACACCCTCACAACCCACCGTGTGGATGCCTTACTCCTTAATGAAACCTTTCTCCAACCCAAACATGTCGTCAGCACATCTTCCTACCTCCTCCACTGTTCCAACAATCCCCACACAATAGCGCGTGGCAGGGTAGCCGTTGGCCGCCTTCATCAGATGCCTGTTCGGCTTCAACCCCTCCTTCCTGACCCCACTGAACACCTAATCCTTAGCCTTTTCTTCCCCGGCCTTACCATTACCTGCACCACTATCTATGTCCATGCCAATGCTCCAATTCCATTTCATTTCCTTTCCACATTGACCACGCCTTCTCCTCCTACGTGACTGCCAATGACCTTAAGATCCATAGTCGTACAGCAGCTCAGCTATGGCAGTGGCATCGGTTCCTTACCTCACTACAAGTTGATCTCCTCCCACTCCAACAACACACCCATCCTGAATCCAATACCACTCCCAATATAGTCCTGGCCTCCCCCAGTCTCCTTGTATGCATTATGGTAGACGTCCTAGACCCCATTGGCAGTGACCATCTCCCTGTCCTCCTTACCATGTCATATGGATGTAACCCTTGTCTCACTCCCCTCAATGACCCTCCCCTGAAATATGTCCATAACTACTCCTGCACCTACTGGAATGCCTACCAGGACACCCTCAATACCCAGGCCAAAAGCCACTCTCTCACCTACCACCACTCCGATTACATCACCTCTTTTCTCCAGCAGACCTTGTCTGAGGCCGTGGAGGCACATGTTCCCTCTACCGACATTTATCGGCAACATCCCACCTTACCCCCACATGTCATCCTGCTCCTACGAGAAACCCGTCATCTCTACCATGCTTTCCTCCACACACGAGACTGAGACACACTCCAACGACACCGGCAACTCCAGAGACACATTCGGAATTTGCTCGCGGCCAAAAAATGCTAGGACTGGCGGTAGACCTGCACCTGCCTAAATGCTACCCTCCCTATAAACTCGTCTAAGTACTGGCCAGCCTTCCACCGCCTAACTGGCTCTAAACCCTCCTGACAGTATCCACTCCTCATGATGACCTTCCTTTTCCTGACAACCTCAATAAGGCCAAGTATTTCGCTTCCTACCTCTCTGATATCCTTACTATCCCTGATGATCCCCTGTTCGATTACTCCTTCTTCCCCAATATCCACAATTCGACTGACACCTCTGCCCCTCCACTCACTCCTAGCTTCCACTACTTGGACAACATCCCAAACACAAATCTCAACACCCCCATCACCATTCAAGACATGATAGCCACACTTCACACTAAATGCAACACCGCTCCTGGTCACGACAGTGTCAGCTACCGCCATCTCCGTAAGGCTCTCATTTCCTTCCTTACCGTCCTGGCCAGACTTTATAATGTGGTCCTCTCTACTGGTTTCTACCCCAACCTGCGGAAAACCTCCCAGATCCTGATGTTCCCCAAGCCCGACAAACCGCCTTCTGACGATTCCTCCTACCATCCTGTCAACCTCACCTCGGTCTTCAGTAAGGACTTGGAGTCCATCGTCACTCAACGCATACACCTGCACCGCCTCCTACCCCTTACCCAATGTGGCTGCTGACCTTCCTTCTCTGCTGATGACCTTCCCCTGCATCTCACCCACCTCTTCTCCAACCAACTAAATTCCCATTAATCCTGCCTGGATTTCCGTCCCTCCCACCTACAAGTCCCTCCAAATCCTAGAACGCCATGCACTCTGTCTTGCCTATCGCAACCGTCTCCCATCCCCCAAGAGGATCCTATACAACTTGATTCCCTTCCAGCACCTTCTCCCTTTCATCAAACGGATATGGATCCTTTACACTTCCCGCAAGCTTGGTCCTCCCCACCCGCTCGTCTCTCCCATCCTCTACCACCCCACCCCATTGCTGCACCTGTACCATTGCATCCCACCTGCTCTCCATCTTCACACTCTCCATACCTTTTCCCAAGGTAGCTGCCGCCAACTCCCCCTCCCTGCTGATGTCCACATTCCTTCCATATACCCCTCCTACCAGATCTAATCCTCCCCCTCCCCCTTCACCCCTTTCCTCCAGGGCTCCCTCTCTCTTCTTTCTCTCCATCCTTTCTTCCTCCTCTCCCCTCTCCAATTTTTTCCACTTCCTCCCCCTGGACTTCCACACCTCACCCTACCTTCTCACCTCCCCTCTCCCTCCCTTTCTCTCACTGGCTTCTTCCCCCCTTCCCACCCTCCCTGTCACCTACACCCAGTGGCAGCCCCCACCCCCCTATCTCATCAAGTGTGTTCAGTGTTTTCTGTGCCAAAGATCGTCACCAGTGTTTAGTTCAATGGTGTTTTCTTCATTTCTGTGCATCAGTGTTAACTTCAGTGTGCTCCTTCGTTCGAGTGTGAAACTGATTACCTTCGTTTGTGTGCACTGTGGATCTTGTTTCTGATACCAGTGCCTTCCGACGAACGCCTTCATCACTATTCTTGTGTCTGTCTTCTGTTTTTAACATTCATGTATTTCTGTTTCTATGTCTCCATGTTTGCTATATGTTTTTTTTCTGTTGGCCGAAGAGCGGCATCTCTACGCCGCTCTGGCCCGCCTTTGTATAAAGGGAAAACACAATAAAGAAAAAAAAGAAGTTAATAGCCGGCCTCGGTGGCCGAGCGGTTCTAGACGCTTCAGTCCGGAACCGCGCGACTGCTACGGTCACAGGTTCGAATCCTGCCTCGGGCATGGATGTGTGTGATTTCCTTAGGTTAGTTAGGTTTAAGTAGTTCTAAGTTATAGGGGACTGATGACCTCAGATGTTAAGTCCCATAGTGCTCAGAGCCATTTTTTTAAGTTAATAGGAAGTGCAGGATAGTCAATGTTTAATAGATGCAATAAAGATGTGAAGACATCAAAAAACAAATGATTGTCAGAAGAACTGTCTCAGCATAAATGAGGAGCATTATCCAAGTGAAGATAGTCGTTATTCACTGGATGTAGGACAATGCCAAGTTTAAAGACAGTTCAGTGAAAGTGAATATTGATTTGTGTAGCCCTTAGTACTTCAGTTAAACATTGTAAAGTTTCTTTCAATAAACGATTTTAAATTTTTGCTAATCTGTGTTGCCATCTTTTTTTTTTTTTATTTGTCATAGCTATTGCCTGACTCTATCTGACCCTACGACAAATCATTAACGTAACTGCATACAAGCAAGTGATATCATAACAGCAACTATTCTAATGATAGGTAGTTTTCTTCTGGTACATTTCTATGTTTGAGACCAAGCGCACTTGGTGAGTACAAGTTTCATGAGAGTGATGAATGTTACCTCTCTTACAGATTTAGGGTATTCATCTTCAGTTTAAATTGAGCTAACAAGATATAGTAGGAGTTCTTTGGAACTAGTACACAGATTCTTTAACATTCCATACAGTACTCAATCTGGATCTGGTGCTGTATTGTGCATCACAGCCAATGCATGTTCCCACTTGCATTTAGTTAAAGTTTTGTTCCACCTCTGGGCATACGATGAACTAAAATTGAGATTGAATATCTGAATCAACTCCTGATTGTGGGTCACATTTGATACTAGTTTGTAGACGTTTCTGGAAATTAACCAGGTGATGGACGCCACCACCGGATATTGCCTTTTTAGATGATACCTCATCAGAAAATACAGGGAAAAACAGTAGGAGAAGTGGGAGCCAACGGTAGCTGAGGCAGGTGCAGTGGCTGTGGGAGTGGGAGGAAATGGCTAGGGGAGACGGACAGGAGAGGATGCCTAGGGGAGGTGAAGGACAATGACTAAGAGAGTGGTGGCAGTGGTTATGGAAGGTCTAGGAAAGGGCTGGGAGATGTGAGAGCGATATCTAGGAGAGATGGACAAAATAATATATGACAGGTGAGAGCAATGGATACAATAGGTGGTGGCAAGAGCTGGGAGAAGTGAGGACAGGGGATAGGAGAGATGCCAGCAAGGAAAAGATATGGGGAAAGACTATTTGCAATGGGAAGGGCTCTAAGAGGTGTAGAAAAGATTAGTTAATGCGGGGCTAAGGAACAGTTGAGGCAGGGACAAGGATCATTTCAGGCAGATGGGTAGAAGCAATGAGCAGCTGATGTGGGAGGAATGACCAGTTGAGATGGAGGGCATAACTATTTGACATGGAGGCAATGACCAGCTGAAGTGATGGAAACAACTAGTTGAGGTGTGTGCAATGACAAGTTGGACTAGGGGAAGTGATGAGTTGAGGCAGAGGAAATGAACAGTTAATGTGGGTGCAAAAGCCAGTTGAGTTGGGAGAAATGATCAGTTGAGATGGTGGCTACGATCAGTTGACACGTTGACAATGATCACTTTAAGTGGGGCAAATGACCAGTTGAGGTGGGGGCAATGACCAGTTGATGTGGAGGTAATGACCAATTGAGGTGGGGGCAATGAACAAATCAGTTGGGGGAAATCTAGCTGAGGTAGGTAAAATGACCATTTGAAGCAGATGGAGAACGGGACAGTTTACATGGTGGCTGCAGTCTGTTGATGTGATGGCAGTGAGCAGTTGAAGTCGGGAAAACGGCCATATCTACATCTACATCTACATTTATACTCCGCAAGCCACCCAACGGTGTGTGGCGGAGGGCACTTTACGTGCCACTGTCATTACCTCCCTTTCCTGTTCCAGTCGCGTATGGTTCGCGGGAAGAACGACTGTCTGAAAGCCTCTGTGCGCGCTCTAATCTCTCTAATTTTACATGCGTGATCTCCTCGGGAGGTATAAGTAGGGGGAAGCAATATATTCGATACCTCATCCAGAAACGCACCCTCTCGAAACCTGGCGAGCAAGCTACACCGCGAAGCAGAGCGCCTCTCTTGCAGAGTCCGCCACTTGAGTTTGTTAAACATCTGCGTAACGCTATCACGGTTACCAAATAACCCTGTGACGAAACGCGCCGCTCTTCTTTGAATCTTCTCTATCTCCTCCGTCAACCCGATCTGGTACGGATCCCACACTGATGAGCAATACTCAAGTGGGAGGAAGGTCTGGTTGAGGTGCAGCAAGGACTATCTGAGTGAGAGACAACGACTAGTTTAGATGGAGACAAAGACCTGTTGATATGGCGGTAATGAGCAGTTGAGACTGAGGGAATGTTTATATGAGGGGACAGCAAATACCAGTTCCAAGAAGGACCAGCTGGTATGATGGCTGCACCCATTTGAGGCAGAGGCAACGACCTGTTCAGGAGTGGGCAACGATCAGTTGAGCCTAAGGCAATAATGTTTTGATGTGTAGGAAACGATCAGTTGAGCTGGAGTAACAACCTAGTGATAGGGGACAATGACTATTTGAGGTGGGGGTAATAACCAGTTAAGGTGGGAAAGACCAGCTGAAGTGGGGATAATAACCAGTTGAGGTGGTGGCAACAACAGGGTCAACGACTAATTGAGGCAGCAAAGACCAGTTGAGGTAGTGGGCAACGAACAGTTAATGCAGGATCAATGATTTTTTATAAGAGGGCAGCAATGAGTTGAGATGGTGGCAGCAAGGAGTTGAAATGGTAGCAATGACCAGTTGAGGAGGTGACAATCACTTGTTGAGTTGGGATCAAAGATCATTTGATATGGGTGCAGTGACCACTTGAGGTGCAAAGAAAGACTGATTGAGGCAGTGCCAAGTACCAGTATGTTCGATCTGGTAGGACCACATTCACCTGAATATGAACAGCAAAAGGTTGCAGTACTGCCGAATTTCTGGGCCAAAGTTGAAAGTGGGCATCAGCTGCACTGATGTTCCCTCATCCATTAAAATAAGTTTGAAGTCTTACACATTGGTGATAATACATATGAGACAGAACACAATGCCTCATATGTTGGAACTGGGGCCAGCCATTCTGACAGGTCTGGACCAGGACAGATAGTGGGTTTCCTGGTCACTCGAAGTTCTAATGTTAGATGGGTATACAGCCGGCATGGTAGCTCAGCGTGTTCAGTCAGAGAGCTGACTGGCCTCCGTAATAAAAAAACTGAGTGAAAAGATCATTAACGAGGTTCAACGGATGCCATGTGACGTCTGCTACGACGAGATACAACGAACCATAACGAGCAAAATGTAAAAAGAAAGACAGTCTCATTGAGATTCCCAAGCTATCCACTTAGTGGATTTCTACGTAGTGCAGGTGCACGAGCAGAACTAAAAATAATAATATGTTCATTAATGTTCACTCTAATCATGTGTACATAGAGTGTAAACTGACACCATTTCGATAAAACGGTTGTTCAGATTATCTATGGATTATGTAACTAACTAACTAACTAAGAGAAAGAGTTTCACAAATTGAGCAAGTCAATAACACGTTGGTCCACCTCTGACCCTTATGCAATCAATTATTCGGTTAGGCTTTGACTGATAGAGTTGTTGGATGTTCTCCTGAGACATATCATGCGAAGTTCTGTCCAGTTGGCGCGTTAGATCGTCAAAATCCCGAGCTGCTTATCGGGTCATATGGCGGACGACACTCATGTTGATATCCCACTGATGTCCAGGAGTATAACAAGGAGAGCTCACAGACAGAATGTGTCACTGATGTCACTGATTAGATTCCCGTACCCCCAACCTCACCACCATCTGAGAAAGGCCAATTCCCCTACTATAAAATGGCGGGAAATGGAAATTCAAAATTTTGGCGGTAAATTCAAAATTTTCGTGAGAAATTCAAAAATAGCCCAATTACACTAGTGAGTTTTATGAGTGAGTATAGCTGTTGTAAGTAGGAGTTGGTGGGAAATTCCGAGTGGTTCTTTGTCATGCTGGAATACTGGCCATGGCACTGTAACGTCACACTCCAGGACTTGGAATACGAGCACTAGCCTAACTATGCCGTCAGAATCCAAGAAGGCTGACCTGGAATACAAGATGGCGACTGGGGCATACTGGCACTAGCTCTATGACGTTACAGCCCAGCTCAGACCTGTCGGCCTATTTATATTACAGATTGGAATTCTGGTACACTGGCCAAATTCTGGAACACTGATGCACAGCTGGAACACTGGCCAGAGACAGAGGATGTTTGTGCAAGTCCAGCTCTGTGACATGCTTTCTCCAGCTACTGTTCACTCAGAGGTGTATGGTCACTTCATTTCTTAACTCTACGAAAGGCTGTCACTCAGAGATGTGTGGTTACTTATAGATTTCCTGTATACTGCTTTTCCCAACTGCAGTTCCTCTAAATCGCCCTGGAGTCGCACCAGTGACAGTTCCGTGAACAGAGACGTCACTTGCATGCTGTTGTTCAACTACTTCACGTGAAGTGGAGGATAGCGCTGCACCCATACCCCTCGTCCTAAGTTTAACTCCGCATATGCTATGTGAAAACCAACTGCAGGGAGTAGAATAGTAACAATTCATCTTTGTTTGAGCAAATGGAAACCAGGCCAGGTGAAGTCTCCTTTCCCCGATCGCTAAGTTTGTGATCGAGAAGTCCGCCCACAGCCGCTAAGAGCTGTGTCACCGCGCACCACTGCCGACGTCGGAAGACAGGGCCTCAGGGCTCGTCACGTCGCGTAAGACATGAGGGTCTCGAACTAAAACGACGGTTAAGATGAAAGAAAACACTTGTACTGTAATTCAAGTGACAGGTAAGGTAGTAACAGCAGTGGGAATGAGAGGAATGCTGGGTTTGAGAAGCACCATAGAGCTGCTTCAGCCAAGTCCACTCTGTAGGGATTGTGCTGAGATGGTTACTATTGGCAAGCACCAGAGAGTTGCTCCAAACAAGTCTTTACAAGTCTTTTCAATAGGGAACGTGCTGCAAAGATTACTATTGAGAAGAACAAGAAAGTTGCACCAGCCAAGTCTACTGAATAGGGAATGAGAGGGGAATGCTGGGACAGATAGGGAGAAGCAGCAGTAATATTCAACCCACATACACAGACACAAATTCTGGATGGAAACTGAAAATCAAGCGATGCACTTTCGTCCACCTGACGATGAGCACTTGTGCACAGTCTCTGGAGTGGGAATAATATTCCAGTGCTATGCTTGTAAAAGTCAGCACAAAATAAATTGTGTGTAATATGGACTATGGTTCCAGAATGAGATTTTCACTCTGCAGCGGAGTGTGCGCTGATATGAAACTTCCAGGCAGCTTAAAACTGTGTGCCGGACCGAGACTCGAACTCGGGACCTTCGCCTTCCGGGGGCAAGTGCTCTACCAACTGAGCTACCCAAGCACGAGTTATGCCCCGTCCAAACAACTTTACTTCTGCCACTATCTCGTCTCCTACCTTCCAAACTTTGCAGAAGCTCTCCTCCGAATCTTGCAGAACTAGCACTCTTGAAAGAAAGGATATTGCGAAGACTTGGCTTAGCCAAAGCCAGGGGGATGTTTCCAGAATGAGATTTTCAAAAAAATGGTTCACATGGCTCTGAGCACTATGGGACTCAACATCTGAGGTCATCAGTCCCCTAGAACTTAGAACTACTTAAACCTAACTAACCTAAGGACATCACACACATTCATGCCGGAGGCATGGTTCGAACCTGCGACCGTAGCGGTCGCGCGGTTCTAAACTGTAGCGCCTAGAACCGCTTGGCCACACCGGCCGGCTGAGATTTTCACTTTGCAGCGGAGTGTGCGCTGATATGAAACTTCCTGGCAGATTAAAACTGTGTGCCGGACCGAGACTCGAACTCGGGACCTGAAAGGTAGGAGACGAGGTACTGGCATAAGTAAAGCTGTGAGGACGGGGCGTGAGTTGTGCTTGGGTAGCTCAGTTGGTACAGCACTTTCCCGCGAAAGGCAAAGGTCCCGAGTTCTAGTATCGGTCCGGCACACAGTTTTAATCTGCCAGGAAGTTTACTTGGACTATGGTTATTTATCGGCAATAACATAACCAACATCACAGAGTCATCAAACTCATGACCCGATACAAACTAGGCGTGTAGCAGCAACATTTGATAATGAAACATGCTTATACTTATTGACATCTCGAATCGCACCCATCAAAATGTGACAAATACATATCATGTGAAAACATGATAGTTTCTACCAGAATAATGGTCTGTACCACACCCATACATCATATTTGAAGAAAAGAAACTGAACTGACACTACCAACTGAGTGCAGCACCAAATAGTGATAGATGACTGTAAGATCGCCCAGAAACACAGCACAGGTTGGTAGCTCCAGCTGGAGGGGGGAGTGTGAATGCTGTGCCTCGAGAATACGAGCAGAGGCTAGAAGGAATGACATGTGAAAGCTCTACCTGCTGCATAGCGTCACACTTGCTGCACTCCATTTCTCTATACAAAGAGATGCTGCCGGAAGTGTGTGAGCTACAGTGTTGATGATCAGCGATCTGTTGGACAGTGGATGTGACGTGGCCACTCTCTCACACCTAGACGACACAGCCATCTGAATCTCACATCATGCCACGGGACTTTTATGATATATCCTCTCCCGACACAACCACCATCATCTGCACCAAGACCATCCGCTTCCTGTTACCCTGTGTGGCTTCTGCAGATGATCAACTCCTGCACCTCACCCATCTCCTCTCCCAACAGGTCAACAACCATATATCCATCATCTTTGTCTACATTGACACAGAGAAGGCATATGACCTTTTATGGCATTCTGGTCTCCTTTTCAAACTTCAGACTGATTCACTTCCAATCAACTATGTCCGACTTATTGCATCCTTCCTCTCCAGTTGTCCATCCTATGTCATCCTCAACAATACCAATCTCTCTACCAGATCAACTGCAGAAGTACCCCAAGGTTCCTTTTCTCTCCTCTTCTTTATTTCTTTCTGACTGCCAATGTACCAAAACCGCCTCTTCCCACCCACCTCCTACAGCATGGTGATGACGCCAATTTCCTCGACCTCTATCCTATACTCCACAAAGCCCAATGATCCCTCCAAATCCACCTCTATCAGTTTACCTCCTGGCGTAACTCCTCAAAAATCAAGGCAATGATTATACGACGCACCACATGAACCTTCTGTATCCACAACTTCTACCTCTCCATTTACGACTGTCCCATCCAGCCAACTAACACACTAGCTAACCCCTTCGACCAGCAACTAACGTGAAACCTCACATGCTAACAATCCAACAGCAAACTAACAATAGACTAAAACTACTAACTGACTGAACGTGGGGCTATATGCCTCCACTGTCCACATGTAAAAATCCCTGATTCACCCCATCCTTTTCCATGCAAGTGTTGCATGGATATCCAGCCCCCCTTAAATTCAGTTCTATAAGTCCATCCATATCGTCGAATGCCGTGCTCTCCGTCTCATTTTCTGCAACCACTTACCTTCTTCCACAAGAATCCTTTACCAACTCATCAAATCTCCACCCCTCCTGACTCACACTGAACACCTCCAAATAACCTAGACCATCCATAAACTCGACTTCAGCAATCCTATCGTGTCCCCTCTCCTTTCCAGTCCTGGTGTGCTGCTATACCTCTGCCTATTCATCCCACCAAATCTTCACCAGAACACCCTCCACATCCTCTCCCATAGAAATTTTAACCATCTCTCTCTCTTGTACCATAAACTCCATCCCAACATATACGCCTCCTATCAACTCTGAGTCCACCATATCCTATTCCCCCCCCCCCCCCCCAAAGGCTTCCTCCTCCTCCTCCTCTCCTAATACTATACCTCTTCCTTTTCCCAATCCCTATCACACCCTTCCCCTTCTCCTCTCCAGTCTATAGATCCCAATACCATTTACCCCTCTCTCCTTGTCTCCCACAGCCACATCTGTCTCGTCATCACCTCTTATCAGTCCTCAGTCCTCATCACCACCACTCTATTACCTGCCTCCATACAGACCTTTCTTTTCATCTAAAATCTACAGTCCTAGGGCCGGTGTTTTTCCAGTTTCAGTGAAACTGCTCGATGTTCCGTTTATAATGGTCGTTGACTCTTCTGTTGTGATCAGTGTTTTCGAAGTGTTTTCTCAACTGTTTAGTGTTCTTCAAGAGGTTCTCAAGTGTTTTTAACTGTGCTGTCTGCCCACATTTTTATCGCTGTTTTTAACCAGTTCGTGAAGACCGCATCATTTTATTTATATTTCTCCCATTTACGTCACCTTTTCAAATAATTTAAATTCATAATACATATGTCTTCTTGTTTTTCGTTTTAGCATCTAAATTAGCGTTAAGTACTTCTGGTTGAAGAGTGTTTTTTTTTAATTCTGCCAGCCCACCTCCCGCCCACATGGGGGGAGGGGGAAGGGGGAATGAAATCCCAATAAATAAAAAAGGACTTTTATTGTGCATACTTAACATCAGCCACCTCCACAGGATTTCTAAATGATCACAGGCATCACATATACAGCAAATTATTGAATTTTCATGTTAGTTTTATGGTGAAATCAACGAATAACATATCGAAAGTTACGCTATCCAGGGACGTGAACAAACGGAGTTAGCCCCACACCCTTAAGAACAACATGGTTCTCGTATTTGCTGTGTTGGCCCACCTCTTTTCAGTGACGCTACTCTGTGTTGCATGGATTAAACAACCTCTTGATAGATACAAGGGGAAGGAATACATGTCGTTATTCTCTCTCCAAAAAGGACATAAGGCGTTCTCCAAAACTGAACAACCGACAAGCGCTGGTTGTATGAATCAACTCGATGGTAATCCGCACAGTACATTTTACATTTCTACTATAACTTCAGACTCGCAGTTCAGGTGAAGCTCTGAAATATAATAGTACTATCCATTGAATTAAGTGAATTATCAAGTTAAGATATTTGCATTTGTACCACAGACCAAAAACCACCACAAATTGCAAGCTGAACGTTCCATACACATTTCTGACAACCACTGCAATTTTTGAGTCGATAGAATTTTTTTCGTTTTTCTTGAGAATCAGGCGTATGCACACAAGATGTGGGTTCAGAACACACACACAATGCAAAAATGCTGACGGTGATTTAACTCCAACCAACAGTCCTTAAACATACAACCAGATAGCAAGTTCCACACACTACGGTCGCAAACCTTAAGAGGGTGAAATCACTGCCTTGGACACGAAATACAACATTGCTTCTGTCTGACACAACCCCTTTATAGGTTCCCGAAGGTGTATAAAAGAAAGTTTTTACGAAATTCATATATGATTACAGTTCGGAAATTGTGTTATCTTCACATCAAACTCTATAAAACGATCGTCAGCGATGGTAAACGTATGTGGGAGAACATCGACGTCTTACAAGAGTAATAGTCTGTTCCCTTCCTCATCTTGACATTTCAAAACTACAGAGAGTCACTATTGCTAGACGACAGCTCATTTCAAAACGAGAAACAGCTCACCGATGAGCAGTCAGGAACGCTAACTTTCTGTTCCAGCCAATTCTTGATAACAAAATCGAAGAGTATTTAAGATATGACCACCATAGATTCGCTTCATAGCGATCCATATTGTAGAGTACAAGTTTTACTGGTTCGCCACAGCTGAACGCTTAAAGTTACCTGTCGTTCTCCCATTGCTCCATATCATAAGAGAGTGGAATAGAAGGAATAAAAAAAGGGGCCGATTAGCAGTGATATAAAATATTCTCCATGGTGTGTTATATGCAAGCTTGTAATTATTGGAGCAAGACAGTTTCAAATTATTTAACACCACACATAACACACACCAGAAGCTAAATATAACACCTCTTATTTCTGATGAATTGTGAGGATGTTATACAGAAAAATGTGCTCTAATAGTTCATATAGATGGGTTGTTGCTTTGGCTCAGTTGGTACAGTACCATACTAGCCTTTGTAGTAGTAGATTCAGTAAATTAAAACAATAGATCCCATGACGAATTCAGATTGCAATAGCTTACCAACTAACTGTAGGATTCTCAGCTAGCTGTACTGCAACGACTGACACACTCTTTTGACGAGTGGCAGTGTATCTTTTTAACTAAGATCGATTTTCTCTGTAGATGTGCCTTGGTGTAATGGAAATTCGACACTGATGCAAATAAATGTAAATGTCGTGTGACTAAGGCCTCCCGTCGGATAGACTGTTCGCCCGGCGCAAGTCCTTCTATCTGGCGCCACTTCGGTGACTTGCGCGTAGATGGGAATGAAATGATGGTTAGGACAAAACAACACACAGTCCCTCAGGGGAGAAAATCTCCGACCCAGGAGGGAATCGAACCCGGGCCGTTGGGACTGACATTGTGTCGTGCTGACCACTCAGCTACCGGGGTCAGACACTGAAGCACACAGAACGTTCAACTTCAACCATCCTTCCTATAAGCAGAATGTGATCTGATGTTTGGACTGGGACTGCATTTTTGAGTGATTTCTCACACAAATTATAAGTGTTTTATGTCGAATGTAGGACATCTAAAATTCCAGCAGATTTCTATCCACTAATCGCCTGTAATGTCCAGGATTACTACTCTTCAAAAATGATGTCTCTGCTATGAATTTCTAACATGTTATTCTCATCTGCTTTTCTAACATAGTAAACAACTGAGCAGGGCAATGGTATTTCCATGATGTCACCCTGCAGATAGTAACCTGCATGGTTCTAAGCTTATGTCCATGATGTCTTCAATGACGTCAGAGTCCTAGATGGAGGACCTGGAGATATGAATGCAATCCAAAATAGTTGTTTCAATCCCCGAGGCACTTCAATCATTTACACCTGCATCACTCACCCTCAGTGCAGGCTTACTAACCATAAAGCGAACACACCATTTGCGCTCTGTGTTCCATAGTGAAAAGTAGATCATCGTAATCATCATCATCATCATCATCATCATCATCATCATCATGAAGTGTCATCACAGATCTACCACCTTCAGGTAAGAAGGAGCCAACTCGCAATTCACTTGTAAGTATTAAGCCATTCATTTATCTTAATGGTTATTATGCATGCGATGTTCAAGGTTTTCTTTTATTTCTTCCTTAGTTCAACAGCTCCATGTGTAGACATGCAGTGCCTAGTACATTAGAGTAGCAGCAGCAGATATCAAACCATGATGCAGACACACTCCCTGATGCAGCTCCCAACATGTCAGAGTGGAAATCAAGTACATTTGAGGAGCAGAAAGCACGATAACACACAGAAAAAAATCGGATCAGTGTCGGCCAGGGTGAAGGTATATGGGGCGGAGACGGTGGAAGAGGGGGAGTGGTGGTGTCCATGAGGGGATCAGAAGGAGGACACGTAGATGGTGGTTTCTTGGAGAAGAGGATGGAGGCCAGGTCGCAACTTGTGTGCTTTGGAGGTTTTTTGGCGGGTGTGGCCTGTGATGAGGGGCAAGAAAGTTGTTGGATTGGGAGGTGGTTGGAGGAAGGTCCCTCTGGTGAGGTGGAGGCGCTGTGAATGGAGGCTGGGTGCTCTGTGGTAGCAACTGTTGCGTGGTGGGCAGTGACTCTAGAGGGGGAAGCACTGACAGTTGTAGCAGAGCAGGTGGAAAGCGGGGGAACGTCTTACTGGCGGCTGATAGTGGGGAGACGTGGGCCAGGGGCAGGGGTAGGCGCAAGGACAGGGGCAACGTACAGGTGGGGATACAGGGATGGGAAAGAGATAGAAGAAGAAGAGACTCACAGAAGGGGAGGTGGAGTAGACAAGGAAGCCCAGAAGAGGCACTCCCTGAGGTAACAAGAGAAGGGGAGGGGAAGTAGACAAAGGAAGCCCAAAAGAGGCACTCCCTGAGGTAACAACGGGTGCAGGGGAAGAGGATGCGTAAATGATAGTGGTAGTGGGGGTGTCCGTGGTCGAATGTGGTGTTCACTGGCGACAGGAGTCGCTGAAGTGGGGAAATAACTACATCAGGGCTGGTGACGAGCACCGGGCGGTGGCAGCAGGCACCGGGCGGCAGCAGGCATCGGGCACCGCCAGGCACCTGGTGGCGGCAGGCACTGGGCACCAGAAGGCACCGGGTGGGGGCAGGAACTGGGTGGCAGCAGGCAGGGAGCAGCGCGAGGCACCGGATGGTAGCAGGAACCGGGCAGCAACAGGCACTGGGCGGCGGCAGGCACCAGGTAGCGGCAGGCACAGGGCGGCGGCAGTCACGGGACAGCGGCAGGCATCAGGTGGCAGCAGGCACCAGGAGGCTACAAGCACTGGGTAGCAGGTACCAAGCAGCAACAAGCACTATGCAGCGCCAGGCACTGGGTGGTTGCAGGCACCAGGCAGCGACAGACACAATGTAACGGCAGGTTCCAGGTGGTGGCAGGCACCAGGTGGCGGCAGGCACTGGGCAGCGCCAGGCACCGGGTGGTAGCAGGCTCCAGGCAGCGACAGGCACTGGGCTGCAGCAGGCATCAGGTGGCGGCATGCACTGGGTGGCGGCAGACATGGTTCATTCCAAGGCACCTGGTGGTAGCAGGCACCAGGCAGCGACAAGCACTGGGTAGTGGCAGGCACCAGGTGGCGGCAGGCACTAGGCAGTGGCAGGCACCAGGCAGCGACAAACAACAGGTGGTAGCATGCACCAGGCGGTGGAAGGCACCTGGCAGCGGCAGATACTGTGCGGCAGCAGGCACTGGGCGGTGGCAGGCACCAGGTGGGGCAGGCACCGTGTAGCGGAAGGCTCGGGGCAGCGCCATGCACCGGGTGGTAGCAGGCACCAGGCAGCGACAGGCACTGGGCAGCGGCAGGCACCAGGTGGCGTCAGACACTGGGCGCTGGCAGGCACTGGGCAGCGGCAGTCACCGGGTGGCGGCAGGCACCGGGCGGCAGCAGACGCAGAGCAGAGCCAGGCAACGGTTGGTAGCAGGCACCAGGCAGCGACTGTCACTAGGCAGTGGAAGGCACCACGTGGCGTCAGGCAACAGGCGGGTCAGGCAAGGGGCAGCGCCAGGCACCGGGCCGTAGCAGGCACAAGGCAGCGACATGCACTGGGCAGCGAATGGCACCAGGTGGCGGTAGGCACTGGGCTGTGGCAGGCACTGGGTGGTGGCAGGCACTGGGTGGAGGCAGGCACCAGGTGGCGGCAGCCACCGGGTAGCGGCAGGCACGGGGCCGAGGCAGGCACCAGGTGGCATCAGTAACTGGGCGTGGGCAGGCACAGGGCAGCACCAGGCACTGGCTGGTCTCACAAACCAGGCAGCGACAAGCACTGGGCAGTGGCAGGCACCAGTTGGCGTCAGGCACTGTGCAGTGGCAGGTACTGGTCGGCGGCAGGCACCAGGTGGCGGCAGGCGTTGGGCGGCGGCAGGCACGGTTCACTGCAAGGCACCGGGTGGTAGCAGGCACCAGCCAGCGACAAGCACTGGGTAGCGGCAGGCACCAGGTGGCGGCAGGCACTGGGCAGCGGCAGGAACCAGGTGGCAGCAGGTACCAGGCGACGGCAGACATCGGGCGGTGGCAGGCACGGTTCATTGCAAGGCACTGGGTGGTAGCAGGCACTAGGCAGCGACAAGCACTGGGCAGCGGCAGGCAGCAGGTGACCGCAAGCACTGGGTGGCGGTAGGCACCAGGCAGCGACAAATACTGGGTGGTAGCAGGCACTAGGCAGCGACATCCACTGGACAGCAGCAGGCACCAGGTGGTGGCAGGCACTGGGCAGTGGCAGGCACTGGGCAGCAGCAGTCACTGGGTGGCAGCAGGAACCAGGCTGCAGCAGGCACGGGGCAGTGCCAGGAACCGGGTGGTAGTAGGCACCATGCAGTGACAGGCACTGCGCAGTTTGCAGGCACCAGGTGGCGACAGGCACCTGGCATCGGCAGGCATGGGGCAGCGCCAGGAACTAGTTGGTAGCAGGCAACAGGCAGCGACAGGCACTGGGCTGCGGCAGGCAGCAGGTGGCGGCAAGCACAGTTTGGTCGAAGGCACTGGGCGGTGGCAGGCACTGGGTGGTGGCTGGCACTGGGCAGCGGCAGGCACCAGGTTGCGGAAGGCACTGTGCGTATCAGGCACTGGGCGGCGTCAGGCTCTGGGCAGTGGCAGGCACTGGGCTGCGGCAGGCACGGGGCCTCGCTAGGCACCAGGTGGTAGCGGGCACCAGGCTGCGACAGGCACTGGGCGGTGGCATGTCCCAGGTGGCGGCAGACACGAGGCACCGGATGGTAGCATGCACCAGGCAGCGACAGGCACTGGGCAGCGGCAGGCACCAGCTGGCGGCAGGCACCAGGCGGCGGCAGGCACGGGGCCTAGCGAGGCACCGGGTGGTAGCAGGCACCAGGCAGAGACAGGCACTGGGCAGCGCAGGTCCCAGGTGGCGGCAGGCACGGGGTGGTGGCTGGCACTGTGCGGCGGCGGGCACTGGGCAATGGCAGGCACTGGGCTGCGGGAGGCACCAAGTGGCGGCAGGCACCGGGCAGCGGCAGGCATGGGGTAGCGCCAGGCTCCTGGTGGTTGCCGGCACCAGGCAGTGACACGCACTGGGCAGTGGCAGTCACCAGTTGGCGGCAGACACCGGGCGGCGGCAGGCACGGGGCGGTGGAGAGCACGGGGCAGCGCGAGGCACCGGGTGGTAGGAGGCACCAGGCAGCGACAGGCACTGGGCAGCGGCAGGCACCAGGTGGCGGCAGGCACTGCGCGGTGGCAGGCACGGCGCTTTGGCAGTCAGCAGGTGGCGGCCGGCACCGGGCGGCGGCAGGCACAGGGCCTAACCAGTCACCTGGTTTTAGAAGGAACCCGGCAGCGACAGGCATGGGGCAGCGGCAGTCACCATGTGGTGGCAGGTACTGGGCGGCAGCAGGCACCAGGTGGTGGCAGGCACCGGGCGGCGGCAGGCGTGGGGAAGCGACAGGCACTGGGTGGTAGCAGGCAGCAGGGAGCGATAGGCACTGGGCAGAGGCAGGCACCATGTGGCAGCAGGCACCATGCAGCGGCCAGCTCTGGGCAGCGGCAGGCACCAGGTCGCGGCAGGCACTGGGCAGTGGCAGGCACTGGGCGGCGACAGGCACTGGCCGGTGGCAGGCAATGGGCGGTGGCAGGCACTGGGCAGCGGCAGGCACTGGGTGGCGGCAGGCACTAGGTGGCAGTGGTGGCGGGTGGCTAACGGACGAACAGACAGATGGCAACACCAACGGAAGTGAGCACCAGGTGGCGGCGAGCACCGGGCGGTGGCTGGTGGACAGATGGACGGACGGACAGAAGCAGTAGACGACAGCAGCAGACAGCAGGTGGGTCTTCCTAATCGTCGACTGCACCCTGAAGTTAGCCCAGGCGGCTAAATCTTCCGGTTTGAAAGTGAGGGGATCCAATCCTCGAGGTCATTGCTGCTTTTTTTTTTCTTTATTGCATTTCAATTCTCCATCTGGGGCGGGCTTGCAGCAGCATAGTCACTGCCCTCCAGCCGTAGGACATGAAGTCTATAACATAAAGGAGAAAAATACAGAGATATATAAACACAGTAAACAGAGATAATAGCATTTAAAATATACACTAAGATGGGGACGTTTATTGGGTGATAGTTAAAAAAGAATCGACATACAGTTAAAATAACACAGTCAGCGATGTATGGGGCACTTAAACGACACTGAAGTCACATACACTAGTTAAAAGTCGGCCATATAATAAAAACACACAAATCGAGGGATATTTAAAAAGCCACTGCAAGTGACGGAGCACACGTTGAGAAATACAGACCGCCAGTTGCGACCTGCCAGGGGACAGGACACCTGAGCGGAGGTAAAAAGAGGGGAGAGGAAGCTGCAATTGGGGAGGGCGCTGGAGGGGATGTGAGAAAAAGAAATAAAGGGTGGGGCGCACCAAGAGGCAGCAGACGGTCGCGGTGGGATATTAAGAGGTAAGACTAGGCAGGAGGGAAAGCAGAGACACAGAAGAGGATGCAGGAAAGGGAGGGGGGCGTAGAAGGTCGAAAAGGTCAGGGAAAGGGAAGAGGGTGTAGGGGGAGAGGGAGACCTAAGGAGGAGGAGGTGGAAGGTAGGGTTAGAGTTGGTAGGAGGGGTAGACAGAGCAAAGCTCATCATCTGGGTTTGGTAGGCGCTGAAAGTTGTGTTGGGAAAGGAGGTGGAGGGTCTGGAGATGGAGAGAGGACGGGATACAACGGTAAAGGCGCGCAACGGGCTGGGGGTGGAGAGGAAGGAGGACATCAGGGGGTGGGGGGATCGATTCGGCAGACAATGTACAGGGTGCGGATGTGTTTGAGGAAAAGCAGTAGATGGGGGAACGGGATAAGGTTGTAGAGGATGTACGTGGGGGACGGAAGGCAGATATGGAATGCAAGACAGACTGCATGGCGTTCTATGATTTGGAGAGCCTTAGAAAATCTGGTAGGGGCGGAAATCCAAGCGACGCTGGCAGATCAAAGTATGGAACAGATCAAGGATTTGTAGGTGTTAAGGATGGTGGAAGGATGCAGTCCCCATGTCCAGCTGATCAGGAGTTTCATGAGGTGGAGTCTATTGTGGGCTTTGTGTTGGATTATAAGGAGATGGGGAGTCCAGACAAGGTGTCGGTCAAGAGTGAGGCCAAGGTATTTCAGGGTAGGAGTGAGGTGGATAGGACAACCATAAATGGTGAGATAAAAATCGTGGAGCCGGAAGGAGCAGGTGGTATGACTTATCATGTGAAGGAGCCACTGGTTGCACCAGGCAGTGAATTGGTTGAGGTGGGTTTGCAGGGCATGTAGGGACCTTTGAAGGGTGGGATAAAGAGCCACGAAAGCGGTGTCATCAGCAAATTGGAGGAGATGAACAGGCAGGGGAGGTTTCGGCATACCAGCAGTATACTGGAGATAGAGGAGATGGGAGGGGAGGGGAAAGGACCGAGCCGGTGGGGTAGAATGTACGGAAGATGGTATTCTGGGTAGTAGCATAGGATGGACGATGGGAGAGGAAGGAAGCAAGAAGATGGACGAAACTGATGGAGATAACATTGGTCTGGAGTTTGGAAAGGAGCCCAGGATGGTCGTAGGGGTTCTGAATGCTGCTATTTTTTTTCTTTATTGTATTTCAATGCCCGATATGGGGCAGGTTGGCAGCAGCATAGGCGCTGCTCTTCAGCAGAGAGACAGACAGTAAGTACAGAACACGGAGACATGTAAAAAACAACAGAAAGGAGTAAATACGGCGAAACAGACATATGAAAGGGGAACATAATTGAAGATAACATAAAAAAGGGGGAGGCTGTAAAATGGTGACAAAAAGCTAAAAACTGTACACAACAAACCACACACTCTGATGATTAAAAGAAGCACAAGGCGAAGTATGGCCGGAGCATAAAAGTAGCAATGGGTGGCGTAGCACATTAACAATCACTGACAGTAACACTATGTACAAGTGCAGCACACAACTAAAATCAAACAGCTCTTGACATCATGGGAGAAGAGCACCAAACACAACACTCATGTAGTACACCAGTGACGATGAACAACCAATGAGGATCTGCCAGGGGAATGGAGACAAGGGAGAAGGGAAGTAAGGGGGGAGAGGGGAGAGACGGGCGGGGGGCGTGCCACAGGAGGCTGGGGAGGGAAGGACATGGGAGGGAAACAGTCAAGGAGCAGGTGCAGAGACTCAGGGAGGGAAGGAGCAAAATAAGCTCTGGAAGAAGGAGGGTGTGGAAAAAGGGGGTGCCTTACGGAGGGGCGAACAAGGCCAGGCTACAGTTGGTAGGAAGGGTAGATGTCGCAGCAAAGATCAACATCCGGGAGGGGGAGCTGCTGGAAATTGCCCTGATGAACGAGATAGAAGGTGTGGAGGTGGAGAGAGGGAGGGAGACAGCGATAGAGGCGTGGCAACAGGTGGGGGGGTGGAGAGGAAGGAGGAAACCAGTGGGGGGGGGGGGATCAAGCCTGTTGACAGTGTAAAGGATGCGGATATGTTGGAGGAAAAGAAGGAGTTGGGTGAAGAGGATGAGGTCATACAGGAGTCGTATGGGGGAAGGAGGGCAGATATGGAAGGCAAGGTGGAGCACATAGCATTCTAGGATTTAGAGCGCCGTACAAAAGCGAGGCGGGGGGCGGAGATCCAGGCAACATTGACATAATAGAGGATAGGACGGATGAGGGATTTGTAAGTGTGGAGGATGGTGGATGGATGCAATTGCCATGTCCGTCCAGACAGGAGTTTCAAGAGGCAGACATGGAAATGGGCTTTCTGTTGGGTGGTCAGGAGATGAGGGGTGCAGGTGAGGTGACGATCGAGGGTGAGGCCAAGGTATCTCAGGGTGGGGGTGAGCTGGATGGGACGACCATAAATGGTTAGGTAGAAATCGTGTAGACGGAAGGAGTGGGTGGTGCGGCCTGTGATGATTTCCTGGTTATTGGAAGAACTGATACGAAGGAACCACTGGTTACACCAAGTTGGGAACTGGTCAAGGTGGGCTTGTAGGGTAGCGGTGACCCATTGAAGGGTAAGATGGAGAATTATTCCGGGTTGTAGGGCCGTGGTCCATGGAACTCTTCTATGCCTGATGTTTCGTCCAAGGCTACGTTGGACATCTTCGGAGGTACTCCTGGTTGTGCTGAGTCTTGCCGACTGACGAGTCGGACGTCGAAGAGCGGCATAAATACCGTGGGAAGTGGACGTGGTCTGGATTTCAAGTGATAGCAGAGATAAACCTTGTAAAAGATAAAATATAACTATCGATCATAGTACATCAAAGATAAAAACTTCTCATCGCTTCTGTAGCACCACTGTCCATATATCGCTGAGTTTCATGACTTCTCCTTTCCTTTTAAAATTATCCCCATGTTTATATATTTCGATGGCTTCTCTATTTAGCCGTGGATAATAGTTCGTCAGCAATATGTCTATGTTCGTTCTGAAACACTTTGAAGACGTATATACGCAGCTATTACGCGTACGCTACGGCACCGTACCCATCTGAGTCATCGCCCTCTGGCCGTTGCGCAAGGTCGGGGTAGATGAGTCAGTTACGTATATACACACACACACACACACACATATATATATATATATATATATATATACACACACACAATGTTTACAATTACAGTTTTCTTTGTGATCAAATATACTTTGATTTGTCTCTTTAAAGGTCTTTACACCCACACACATATACATACACATACACACACACACACACAGTCAACCACCAACAAAGTTCGGTTTAAGTATCACGGATAACACACACACAGTCAACCACCAACAAAGTTCGGTTTAAGTATCACGGATAACACGCACACACACACACACACACAAACAAACAAAGACACACGCACACACACATAAACACATGTGAAACAGCATATTCTACATGTTGTAACTGAGCAATGGCTGTGATTTTTTCCCCCTTCAAATTAATCCAGTTGTTGTGTGAATTGCTGAATCTGAGCCATTTTACCAAAGCTTTGTTTCCTTTTTTGATTATGATTTTTTCAACAAGATATGTTGATGGATATTTAGTTTTCTGTAGCTCTGCAGCGTAGGAAGCTTCAGCTATGGGCTGAGACTTGTAATCTTCGAAGAGATACGGTCTTGGATTGGTCTTGTACTTTACGTATTCTGAAAATTTCCGTGGACCAATTTGCAGTGTATCCTTTGTCAAAGACCGCCTTCGGTTTACTAATTCTGACATAATCACCTATTTTGAATCTCGACCCGGTGTGGATCAATCATTTTGATTTTATTGTACATGGTAGAGAGAAGACCATTATCTTTTACGTCCACTGGCTGTGTTTTAATTGTCCTGCGTTTTGTGTGATTATATTGCTTTACTAATCCGTGTACAGTATCAATCCATGTGTACGAACCCTTAGAAGTAAATTTTCTGAACATAAGGTTTTTGAGAGTTCTGTTAAAGCGTTCGACTACTGAAGCTTTCATATTTGAAAAGGTTCATTAATGATTAATTCTGAGATGGTGGATTAATTTCTTAAAACTAGTATTGTAGAATTCTTTTCCTAGATCGGAAATGGACTAGACTAGACTGGAACCCGCTTGCTTTTTGTGTATATATTTTTAAGTGCATTTGCAACTGCGTCACCAGTTTTAGTCTTCAGAGCAGCAACCCATGCATATTTGGAATAAACATCAATTACTGTTAATAAATATTTATATCCAGAAGTCCATTTTGAATATGCAATCATGTCAACTAAATCTGCTTGATGAAGGTCATCAAGTCCTTTTGTGATAACTGCTCGTCTAGGATACGTCGACAAGCAGGACGATGAAGTTTATTAGTAATCGCAGCTTGCATCTCTCTCTCTCTCTCTCTCTCTCTCTCTCTCTCTCTCTCTCTCTCTTACTCCTTAACTTGTTGTTGATTGAACATAAAATGCTTTTGGACTGAGAGAACTGTGATAAAATGTTTACTTCTATGAGCTGTGAAGTTAAAGACAGGTAAAAAAGGAGAGGGGTGAGAGGGGAATAAAATTAAGAAACAGATAACTGTATTCTAGAGGATATTTTTTATTTTCCAAATACCATTTCATAATAAGTCTCACAGTAGTTTTTGCTAAACACTGTTGGGTAGAAATATTATATTCTTTTTTCAGAAGTTTAAGTGATGGACAGTCTATTGTTTGCATATTTAGTGCTTTCCCATGTTCTACATCAAGTAAAGTCGCTGCCCATTCAACTTCTTCTTGCCCCATTACCATTATGTAATCACACGATTTACAAAGTTTCCACAACGTGTTTTTCGCCGTATGGAGCGGCACTCCATCCATCCCCCATTGTTGGTGGTGGTGATTGTGTGTTAATCACAAGTTCATTTTTTGGGTTTTTTTTCTGATAAGCTGTTAAATGACATAAGCTGTGCAATTGTCAGATGCGCTTCCGCAATGACTTGTGTACCGTCGAGGAGGATGGCAGCAGCTTGTTTCGGGATGAAACTATTAGTCATCCTTGAAGCCTTGCAGATCTAAGAAAGGCGCTTTCATTCTGCAAAACAAAAAATTTTTTAATGTTGATTGTAACACAATGACACATATGATATTGAGATTGTAGAGAAAATAGGAAAAAGTCCTACCTGCAAATCCTTTGCTGACTGAGTTGTAAGCAGGAAAAAAAATGTATATATAACTGAACCAACAAAGAACAGTCTTCACGACAGATTTGTGTGCACTGATAGAAGTTTTCTGAAAACATGTCATTTTATAGGTATGGTAAGTAACAAGTGGAGGTAGCGTCATATCTCCATCTCTCTCTCTCTCTCTCTCTCTCTCTCTCTCTCTCTCTATGCAAAATTTTTTCCACTCATATGAACAGTATAAAACCTGACCGTGTGAGCCCTCGAAGTTCTCCATTTGTGGGAGAGTGCTGTGTAATACGTTGATTATTCCTTGCTACTGTAGTGTTATCGTGAAGCTGTGAGAAAGGAGGACACGCGCTCCAAGGCGCGGAAACAGAGACGATACTGAGGGCAGACGAATCTAGGAGAGATATCGTTACATGAAGTAAACAGTAAGGGGAGAGCCTTGCAAAAATGCAGGCGCCCCAAACGCGGTTCCAGGGCGCTAGTTACTCTTCAAGGAATTAACATGTAACCTCATATGTCGTCTAGTCTCTGTGGTAGGTTGTCACTGTAGAACTTTGTAACCAGCAGGCACGTATTATCGTATAAAGCCGGCTTGATACCAGCCCTGAGAACAGCAACGTCAGTAGGCTTACAAGGGTAGAAAGAGAGCGACAACGCCAAAAAATTGTTAACCTAGCAGTCCCTAATCCGAGGAGGCCGAGGGCGTGGCTAAATGACGTATAACAATAATGTTGCAAGCCTTATTTGGCAGATCAGTTACGTTTAGCTTTCAGCTGAACAATGTTGATACCAAATACGGACTTACACTCCTGGAAATTGAAATAAGAACACCGTGAATTCATTGTCCCAGGAAGGGGAAACTTTATTGACACATTCCTGGGGTCAGATACATCACATGATCACACTGACAGAACCACAGGCACACAGACACAGGCAACAGAGCATGCACAATGTCGGCACTAGTACAGTGTATACCGCCTTTCGCAGCAATGCAGGCTGCTATTCTCCCATGGAGACGATCGTAGAGATGCTGGATGTAGTCCTGTGGAACGGCTTGCCATGCCATTTCCACCTGGCACCTCAGTTGGACCAGCGTTCGTGCTGGACGTGCAGACCGCGTGAGACGACGCTTCATCCAGTCCCAAACATGCTCAATGGGGGACAGATCCGGAGATCTTGCTGGCCAGGGTAGTTGACTTACACCTTCTAGAGCACGTTGGGTGGCACGGGATACATGCGGACGTGCATTGTCCTGTTGGAACAGCAAGTTCCCTTGCCGGTCTAGGAATGGTAGAACGATGGGTTCGATGACGGTTTGGATGTACCGTGCACTATTCAGTGTCCCCTCTACGATCACCAGTGGTGTACGGCCAGTGTAGGAGATCGCTCCCCACACCATGATGACGGGTGTTGGCCCTGTGTGCCTCGGTCGTATGCAGTCCTGATTGTGGCGCTCACCTGCACGGCGCCAAACACGCATACGACCATCATTGGCACCAAGGCAGAAGCGACTCTCATCGCTGAAGACGACACGTCTCCATTCGTCCCTCCATTCACGCCTGTCGCGACACCACTGGAGGCGGGCTGCACGATGTTGGGGCGTGAGCGGAAGACGGCCTAACGGTGTGCGGGACCGTAGCCCAGATTCATGGAGACGGTTGCGAATGGTCCTCGCCGATACCCCAGGAGCAACAGTGTCCCTAATTTGCTGGGAAGTGGCGGTGCGGTCCCCTACGGCACTGCGTAGGATCCTACGGTCTTGGCGTGCATACGTGCGTCGCTGCGGTCCGGTCCCAGGTCGACGGGCACGTGCACCTTCCGCCGACCACTGGCGACAACATCGATGTACTGTGGAGACCTCACGCCCCACGTGTTGAGCAATTCGGCGGTACGTCCACCCGGCCTCCCGCATGCCCACTATACGCCCTCGCTCAAAGTCCGTCAACTGCACATACGGTTCACGTCCACGCTGTCGCGGCATGCTACCAGTGTTAAAGACTGCGATGGAGCTCCGTATGCCACGGCAAACGGGCTGACACTGACGGCGGCGGTGCACAAATGCTGCGCAGCTAGCGCCATTCGACGGTCAACACCGCGGTTCCTGGTGTGTCCGCTGTGCCGTGCGTGTGATCATTGCTTGTACAGCCCTCTCGCAGTGTCCGGAGCAAGTATGGTGGGTCTGACACACCGGTGTCAATGTGTTCTTTTTTCCATTTCCAGCAGTGTAGTTAGTGCAACTGCATTAACATCCCCGCCTTAGGAGCAGTAGAGGGGATCTAACCAAACCGTGATTGGCAGGCGCCTGCAGGAGACTGGCTTTAAGTGGGAAAAACAGTGCCCCCCCCACAACTTTTTAAAACCCCTTTTCTCCCTCTCTCACGTATGTCAGGACACGACAGCTGCTGCTGCTGCCGCTGCTCAGCGCGGGTCACTCTTCTTCTGCTGCTGGTGTTTGCTGTTGCTTCGCACTGCCTTCGGACACGCATACACATACGCATCTCTCACCAAAATGTAAGTAGAACATATGTAATTCACAGTTAGTATTAACTATCATACATGTTTTGTTTATTGATTATTTACAGTAACTCAAAAGAACAGGGATGCTTCATTGTTTCAGAACTTGAAGAAGTTGGGCGAGGGCGGGAGTTCGAAACAAGCACAGCGGGTCTCGTCACTAGAACCAGGTGAAAAATACCCAGTCTTGAGTGCGATACGAACAACAACCAAGTTTGGAGCAGCAGTTCTCGTTTACCTGAAAGACGTCAAGGTATACCTCCCGTTGCGCTTTTCTGCCCTCACGGAAGAAGAACTGGGACTCTTGAACTCTGGACACGTCGTGATGATCTACCGTGGTAAGCAGAATAGCATGGATGTGATAGATTTTGAGAATGTCCTATAATTACTAACGTATGTTGTTTTAATTTTATGAATATTATAGCACTAACAATGTCCATTCCAATTCGCAAAATATCTAAATATGGAGAAATTAAGGAAATTGATTTACGTTCGCTAAAAAAAAAGAGGATAAATGCGGGTTAGAACTTGTGTCTCGCGACACATTAGTATTCTCAATTCAAGTAGCAGGTTTTGGTGATAATACAAATGCGTATTCTGAAGTAAACGCTAACATTGTGCGATTGCCCAAGAAAGAAGTTTTCAATGAAGGTGAACATTTCGTTGCATTTGAAGTGTATGATAAATATGAATGATTATACAACACAGAACAGTTGACAGTTACATCAAAGAAATACTTTTTGTATCATACACAGTTTGTCCTAATAACGCAATTCAATGCCAGTTTGAATTTGTGAACGGAGCAGCTTGTTTAAAAACGTGGCTAGGAGGAGGGGATTTTTTCTTCATTTATTCAAATTGTAAAAATTTGTTATTTACTACTGATGATATTGTGATACAGAGTGTAAGTGAATAATGGGTGAACCACCATCACCAAAGCGCATTAAATTAAATCAGGAAACCAAAGATTTGGTATGGGTTTCCGCCGAATGTGCTTTTAAGAATCGGATATGTATAGGATATATACCTAACAGAATTGGATTTAAGGATCCTGGATACTTTTCGGATGCTTGTTTCCCTGTATTTGAGAGCAGACTGTGTAAAATCAACATGGCTCTTAAAATTAATTTTTCACTAGTCTGTGAGTTTCTCTTGCCTAAATTAGGTGAAGTACAAGAGATGAACATTAATACAAAGAATATAAATTTATTTTCGTTCGAAATCAGCAATGAGTGGTATTCGAATAATGTTGTTGTTGTTATTGTGGTCTTCAGTCCTGAGACTGGTTTGATGCAGTTCTCCATGCTACTCTATCCTGTGCAAGCTTCTTCATCTCCCAGTACCTGCTGCAACCTACATCCTTCGGAATCTGCTTAGTGTATTCATCTCTTGGTCTCCCCCTACGATTTTTACCCTCCACGCTGCCCTCCAATACTAAATTGGTGATCCCTTGATGCCTCAGAACATGTCCTACCAGCCCATCCCTTCTTCTGGTCAAGTTGTGCCACAAACTTCTCTTCTCCCCAATCCTATTCAATACTTCCTCATTAGTTATGTGATCTACCCATCTAATCTTCAGCATTCTTCTGTAGCACCACATTTCGAAAGCTTCTATTCTCTTCTTGTCCAAACTATTTACCGTCCATGTTTCACTTCCATACAGGGCTACACTCCATACAAATACTTTCAGAAATGACTTCCTGACACTTAAATCTATACTCGATGTTAACAAATTTCTCTTCTTCAGAATCTCGAGCATCATCAGTTATTTTGCTCCCCAAATAGCAAAACTTCTTTACTACTTTAAGTGTCTCATTTCCTAATCTAATACCCTCAACATCACCCGACTTAATTCGACTACATTCCATTATCCTCGTTTTGCTTTTGTTGATGTTCATCTTATATCCTCCCTTCAAGACACCATCCATTCCGTTCAACTGCTCTTCCAAGTCATTTGCTGTCTCTGACAGAATTACAATGTCATCGGCGAATCTCAAAGTTTTTATTTCTTCTCCATGGATTTTAATACCTACTCCGAATTTTTCTTTAGTTTCCTTTACTGCTTGCTCAATATACAGATTGAATAACATCGGGGAGAGGCTACAACCCTGTCTTACTCCCTTCCCAACCACTGCTTCCCTTTCATGTCCCTCGACTCTTATAATTGCCATCTGGTTTCTGTACAAATTGTAAATACCTTTTCGCTCCCTGTATTTTACCCCGGCCACCTTTAGAATTTGAAAGAGAGTATTCCAGTCAACATTGTCAAAAGCTTTCTCTAAGTCTACAAATGCTAGAAACGTAGGTTTGCCTTTCCTTAATCTTTCTTCTAAGATAAGTCGTAAGGTCAGTATTGCCTCACGTGTTCCAGTATTTCTACGGAATCTAAACTGATCTTCCCCGAGGTCGGCTTCTACTTGTTTTTCCATTCGTCTGTAAAGAATTCGTGTTATTATTTTGCAGCTGTGGCTTATTAAACTGATTGTTCGGTAATTTTCACATCTGTCAACACCTGCTTTCTTAGAGATTGGAATTATTATATTCTTCTTGAAGTGTGAGGGTATTTCGCCTCTTTCATACATTTTGCTCACCAGATGGTAGAGTTTTGTCAGGACTGGCTCTCCCAAGGCCATCAGTAGTTCCAATGGAATGTTGTCTACTCCGGGGGCCTTGTTTCGGCTCAGGTCTTTCAGTGCTCTGTCAAACTCTTCACGCAGTATCGTATCTCCCATTTCCTCTTCATCTACATCCTTTTCCATTTCCATAATATTGTCCTCAAGTACATCGCCCTTGTATAGACCCTCTATATACTCCTTCCACCTTTCTGCTTTCCCTTCTTTGCTTAGAACTGGGTTTCCATCTGAGCTCTTGATGTTCATACAAGTGGTTCTCTTATCTCCAATGGTCTCTTTAATTTTCCTGTAGGCAGTATCTATCTTACCCCTAGTGAGATAAGCCTCTACATCCTTACATTTGTCCTCTAGCCATCCCTGCTTAGCCATTTTGCACTTCCTGTCGATATCATTTTTGAGACGTTTGTATTCCTTTTTGCCTGCTTCGTTTATTGCATTTTTATATTTTCTCCTTTCATCAATTAAATTCAATATTTCTTCTGTAACCCAAGGATTTCTACTAGCCCTCGTCTTTGTACCTACTTGATCTTCTGCTGCCTTCACTACTTCATCCCTCAAAGCTACCCATTCTTCTTCTACTGTATTTCTTTCCCCCATTCCTGTCAATTGTTCCCTTATGCTCTCCCTGAAACTCTGTACAACCTCTGGTTCTTTTAGTTTATCCAGGTCCTATCTCCTTAAGTTCCCACCTTTTTGCACTTTCTTCTGTTTTAATCTACATGTCATAACCAATAGATTGTGGTCAGAGTCCACATCTGCCCCTGGAAATGTCTTACAATTTAAAACCTGGTTCCTAAATCTCTGTCTTACCATTATATAATCTATCTGATACCTTTTAGTGTCTCCAGGGTTCTTCCATGTATACAACCTTCTATCATGATTCTTAAACCAAGTGTTAGCTATGATTAAGTTGTGCTCTGTGCAAAATTCTACCAGGCGGCTTCCTCTTTCATTTCTTACCCCCAATCCATATTCACCTACTACGTTTCCTTCTCTCCCTTTTCCTACAATAGAATTCCAGTCACCCATGACTATTAAATTTTCGTCTCCCTTCACTATCTGAATAATTTCTTTTATTTCATCATACATTTCTTCAATTTCTTCGTCGTCTGCAGAGCTAGTTGGCATATAAACTTGTACTACTGTAGTAGGTGTGGGCTTCGTATCTATCTTGGCCACAATAATGCGTTCACTATGCTGTTTGTAGTAGCTTACCCGCATTCCTATTTTCCTATTCATTATTAAACCTACTCCTGCCTTACCCCTATTTGAGTTTGTGTTTATAACCCTGTAGTCACCTGACCAGAAGTCTTATTCCTCCTGCCACCGAACTTCACTAATTCCCACTATATCTAATTTTAACCTATCCATTTCCCTTTTTAAATTTTCTAACCTACCTGCCCGATTAAGGGATCTGACATTCCACGCTCCGATCCGTAGAACGCCAGTTTTCTTTCTCCTGATAACGACATCCTCTTGAGTAGTCCCCGCCCGGAGATCCGAATGTTAGAGACACATTATTAAAGAAACTGGCGAGTTTCCAAACAAGAGATTCCGGTTGGGCATTACTAAAAATAATTAAACTGCGTGTAAATGCTAATGAGAATAAAGATTTCTATGCAGGACTATACACAAAATTACCAAAAGCGATTGCTGATAAAACATGGAGTAATAAACATTCAGTCAAATGGCAATGCCTGTTTCAAGTGGTCAATTCTCGCTGCCCTGTATCCTGTAAATAAAAATGCACATCGTATATCTGCCTATTTCCCATATGTGAGTTCAAAAAAATGGTTCAAATGGCTATGAGCACTATGGGACTTAACTGCTGTGGTCATCAGTCACCTAGAACTTAGAACTACTTATACCTAACTAACCTAAGGACATCACACACATCCATGCCCGAGGCTGGATTCGAATCTGCGACCGTAGTGGTCGCCCGGTTCCCCTTATGTGAGTAAATTAAACTTTGATAACATACCGTTTCCTACAGAACTGAAACATGTCCACATATTCGAAAAGCAGAATGAAACCGTCTCAGTTAATGTGTATGGTATCATGTATTCTGATAATGAGTGGATGGTAGTAGGTAAAGAAGAAAATGTGGAGGATGAGGAGGAAGGAGGGGTGGAAAGAACGAGGCGAAGGAGTAGAACTAAGACGTCGGAAAGACCTAAAGATTTTCAAGTAGTACCGTTAGATGTAACAAAGTATCATCGCGAAAAACATGTAAATCTATTAATGTTGCAGGTTGTTGGTACAGATACATATCACTTCTATTATATAAAAAAACTAGTCAAGACTTGCACGCAGTAGTATTACTGCAAACCATAATTCCACTTTTCTGTGTCAGCGCTGTCTCTGTTATTTTAATTCTCAGGAAAGATTAGATCTACATTTAATTGGCTGCACACTGTTTAACCCAGTCACCAGTATCATGCCTGATGAAAATAATTAGATTGTTAAATTTACACAATTTCGAAATAAACTGAAAATGCCATTTGTTATTTATGCTGATTTGGAATGTATCTTGCAACCAGTTGCCGGTTGCAGTCGTAATCCTGACTCTGGTTCATATTCCGATCCGGTACATATCCATAAAGCATTTAGTATGTTATGATCAGAGATATTCCCAGTTTAAATCGTACAGAGGCAGTGAACGCATAGAATGGTTTATAAAACAGCTCTATGAAATCACCGAGATTGTGCAAGACTTCCTTTTATCACAAAATAAACAAATAAAAATGAGCTCTGAGGAAGAATCGGTGTTTCAATCGGCAAAGATTTGCCATATTTGCAAGAAACAGTTCGAGAAAGACAGTGTTAAACACAGAGATCATTGTCATTTCACCGGTGAATACCGAGGTGCGGCTCATCCTGCCTGCAATGCAAACTACAGACCTTCCTTTACAGTGCCTGTTGTATTCCACAATCTGATTAATTATGATAGACATTTCTTGTTCACAAACATTTGAGAACAAACGGAGACCGGTGATGATAATAGAACATTTAAATTAAATCCAGGTCGTGTTTCACTTATACCCTCGAATATGGAAAAATACAAAGCTTTTACTAAAGGTATTCCAGCAACCCACAAAGAGCGTGTCTGCAACATGAATTTCCGATTTATCGATTCACTAAATTTCCTGACGTTTTCTCTTGAAAAATGTGCATCATATCTCAAATCAGATCAATTCGCAATAATGAAGTCATATTTTCCCAACGATCACGAATTCTGTCTTGTCAATCAGAAGGGGATTTTTCCGTATGAATATGTGAATAACAACTCTGTTTAACACGAAGACCGTTTGCCCTCAATCGAAAATTTTGAAAGTCTCTTAACAGGTGAAACGACAACAGATGCAGAGTATCAAAGAGCGTGTAATGTTTGGAATACATTTAATTGTAAGACACTTGGAGACTATTCCGATTTATATTTAAAAATTGATGTTCTACTTCTTGTTGATGTGTTTGAAAAATTTCAGTCTTTGCTGTGAGACATATGAATTAGCACATTATATTACCTCACCTGGTTTAGCATGGGACGCTTTACTGAAAACTACTAAAGTAGAATTACAGCTTATTACTGACATAGAGCAACTTCAATTTATTGAGAGAGGTATTAGAGGTGGAATTGTTCACTGTTTGTGTTGACATGCAGTTGCAAACAACAGGTTGATGTCAGGCTATGATGAGAATATTGATGAATCTTATATCATATATCTCCATGTTAACAGTGTATACAGATGGGCAATGTTGCAACATTTGCCTGTATCCAATTTTGAATGGCTTTCTCCAGAGAGAGTCGAAAGTTTTGTCGTAGAAGATGTACATAACGATTCAGATACAGGGTACATACTGGAAGTAGATCTTGAATATCCTGAAAGTATTCACGATCTAAATTCTGATTTACCATTATGCCCTAAGAAAAAGTACCACCAACTAGCCATGTCAGCAGTAAACTTAGTGCTCCAAAAACGAATAAATTATTTTCTATTTTGTACGCTAAGAAGAATTATGTAGTACACTACAGAAATCTAAAACAGTGTTTGCAACATAAACGGATACTGAAAAAGATTCATAGAATACTGTCATTCAAACAAGCGTCATGGATGAAACCGTCTATTAACATTAATGCAGGAAATCGTATGAAGGCAAACAATGAATTTGAAAAAAATTTCTTCAAACTCATGAGTAATAGTGTCTTCGGTAAAACCACGCAGAATGTACGAAAAATGATTGATATAAGACTAGCGTCATCCTGGAAAGGTAGATATGGAGCATCAGCATTAATTGCAAGACCTTATTTTAAAAGGAGCATTGCATTTAAAGAAAATTTAGTTGGTATTGAATTGAAAAAATTTAATGTAGTGTTTGATAAACCGTTAGCAGTTGGAATGGCAATTTTAGATATTTCAAAGACACTTCTTGTAGACTTTCGCTGTGGATATATACTAAATAAGTTTGCAGGAAAGCATGTAAAACTATGTTATACTGAGGCTGATAGCTTAATTTATCACATTAAAACTGTAAATATTTATGAAACCATCAGAACTGATGAAGCTAAATGGTTTGACACTTCAGGGTTTCCTGAAGAAAATAAATATAACATTCTCCTTGTTAACAAAAAGGTGGTAGAATTATTGAAAGACGAGTTAAATGGTGAACTTATGACTGAATTTATTGGTCTTCGAGCTAAAATGTATGCACTTCAGACTGAATCACAACGTGTAATGCGCAGAGCAGAGAGGGTGAAACAGTCCTCTGTTAAGGAATTAAGCATTGATGATTATCGACAATGTATAATGAATACAAAAGTTAAATCAGCTGACTAGTTTGTAATTCAGTCCAAGTGTCATGTACTTTCTACTATTAAACAGCAAAAACTATGTTTGTCAGCAGACGATGATAAACGTTTTATGCTTTCAGATAAGATCAGTACATTACCCTGTGGTCACTATCAATTGAAAAAAATGTTAATGATACCTGAATGATTTTTATTTGTATTGTGTGAACTTTAAATACTGTATATAACTAGCATTTTTACTGTAGAAGAAGTGAAAATATTAAAAGTATTTTGTAACTGATTTATTGTGTGAAAAATTATAAGCATATAATACATACATTGTATCACAATAAAGATATGTAATAGATTTATTTTATTTTATTTCATCTAAAAATTCCAGTAACCAATCTCAACAATACATCTTTATAGGAGGTGGACCATCAAACTGACTATGTGCATTCAGATCATAATGCTTACAACAATATTGATACTTAGAAATAAAAACATCATTCTGAAACATTTGTGGTAACCTATGGAAGTTATGTGAAATATCAAATAAAGAAGGTGACAATTGTTTAGGAAACAAGTAATAGTCAATAGCATTCAAATTTTTATACTCTTCTTCTATAAGTTTCTTATAAATTCCACAAAGCAGTTCACAAACATTTTTCGATTTAATCAAGTCGAAGAAAAAGTAAGTATTATCATCATCTTCAGCAGCAGCAGCAGCAGCAGCAGCAGTACAGTAGAATCCGTAGTCTTCCAACTGCACCATTTCAATATCTTCAGGTAGAATTTGTTCCAGAATACTTAGGACATTTGGGCAGAGTAAATTTTTTGAAAACACCAATGTTTTACAATCATTGTTCTCTTGTAGCAATGAGTGAAATAAAGTGTGTAATGCACCGAAAGAGACTTCGGTGTTCACAGCTTGTAGCACAGATTCATTTCCAACACTTAAATTAGCAACTAACACTCTCACTGGATGTTTGTCTGATTTAGCATCAACTATCATAACTTTATTCATTTTCCTTTGCTTTTGTTTCTGTCTCCCTCATCTACTGAAGCGATAGAATGTTAGAAAATGAAGTAGAGGTCTTACTCAACACTGTTTTTTATATCTGAGTACGCTTTGTGACTTGATTGGTTGATGGAGTCATTTCTGTTATCGAATCATGAATGACCAGGCAGTAAGCTACTGTATTTTTTGGGAATGGTTTCTTTTGTTTCTATTTCAATCTTCATGTCAACTAAGAAGATTTCAGTGTTTCATCTTGATGTGAACTGTCAATGAAAAATATGGGACAGTTCTCAAACTAAATACGGTTCGGGAGTGGGTTTCCTCTTCTTCTTATATCACTCGCTCCATAATACAGCTATTGAAAATCAGCGTACATTTCAAACGCTTGTGCAGTATCTTTCGTTTCAAGTTCTCCTCTGGGAATTTAGATGAATTTAAATACACCTTCAAATCTGATACGTTTCTTTTGTCAAATACACTTGAATCAGTAGTAATCGAATTTCTGTTTGACTGAAAAGCCATTATTACATACCTGGCTGTTTCAAGAGCTGTATTAAATTTAATTTGCCATGTCCATGAGCTAATTTCCGGTGCAATACACTCAGTCAGGTTCCAGTGACGAAAAGCCAGACTTAGATTGTCATCATTTTTTAAAATATTCCATAGTGATATTTGTTGCCTTTTGGACACTTGAATGTGCAGCACCTCCCAGTACATTTTCTCCGACACTATTTTTGACTTGGTATCTGCTTTATCTGTGATAATACAATTAACATCTTGTCTGTTACGAATCAGCACCAGTTCATGACGAGCATTTAAAATAATCTTTTTATAATCCTCTGCAAAGCCCAATATCATTTTCAGCGGGATGCAAAAATTGAAACGTCCATCATCATCGACTATTATTTTTTCAAATCATCTCTTGTGGCCCAGCCAGCATTTTGAAAAGCGTTAGCTTCACCAGGTGAAATCGAAACATATCCTTTCATTAATGTTGCAATTCCTGGACATGATCGATAATTTGGTTGTTGAGACGATACTGAATGTATGAAAACAGGTAAATTGCACAGTTTTTAGTTAACTCAATATCGCTAGCTTTTCCTTCTCCATCTGCATTAAGAAGCCGTCCTTCAATATACAACCAGCTCTCAGAAGGTAACAGGTAAGTATTTTCATTTTGTATAACAATTGATATGGAATCGTTTGGAGCAAAAGCTGGTTGACCAAAAGGTTTATACTTATGATACTGAAGGCGAGTAACAGAGTCGTCGATGAGTATTTTTTCTCTTACATTCAACATCCTTCTTAAATATCTTGCCCTGTCTGTTGTTGTTGTTCAGTGTGAAAGTAAAAAACACTCGAATGAGAGCTAGCAGAGGATGGTGTCTATATTTATAGCACTCTTTATCGCAGTGATGATAGTATTTGTCTATTATGAGGAGTTAAAACATTTTTCAATTTCCTTTTCTTTGCTTTTCGTTTCTTGTTATACTTTACAGTGTCAATGCATCTGGTGTCTTTGGCTAATCGAACATCTTGTTTGTATACAATACGCATTTTTTACCGTATTTTTCCACAATCTTATATCCCGGTGCAAGTGTGGGCCAAAACTGATGCAAATTGTGTGTAGGTTCACCATTGTGAAATGATCCACCTGAGATGTTACCGTCAACGCATAAGACGTTAACATTCTGATTATTAACTCGATGTTCTGCAGTCTTCAAGGTATCTTTAACAATCACAGTTTCTGCAAAACCTAAAATTGGACCTATGTTATGAGAGATTTTGAAATCTATAGCCACATTGTCCTTATTATTTGACATCGGCCTAGTGTTTTATTGTAGCTAATTTTTACCAATACTCGAATCGTTTTCTTTTTCGTTGAACTGTCAGTGTCATTTTTCAAATTGGATGCAGCAATTTCTCTTGACAACGCTGTAAAAATATCATCGAGTTCATATGTGCCATGCTTCAAGCTAACTTTATCCAAAATTTCTAGATCACCTATGTAGTTTTAGAAGTAGAAGTTATTATTTGCCGGTGTAATGTTTGGAATGGAATTGTACGTAAAGAGATTTAGTAGAGCAATTTCGTAAACATGTTGTGGTAAATTTAATGCAGGACTGAAGACGGTAGTTAAATACGATTCTTTCCCTGTCAAGCTTAACGTTACGCCGTGCTCAATGTCCATTGTGAGACTGCAACTATCAGTTGCAAGATGGGTTATTTTATGTTAGAAATCAGAAGCTTTAAACACAAATGACCACATCTCTGTTAAATGATTCAAACGTATTATAATTATATTGTATTACATAATTTTTCAAATATCTTACTATTTCTGGAAGAGGTGGTAAATTACCAAAGCTATCGAAATAGTAGACAATATTACCTTTTTTTTTTGTAAGTTACCCAATGCGAACGAGGTTCATCATCAGTCTGAAGATTAACAATAGCACGCTCATATCTGTTAGGTCCAGAAGGTAAAGTATCTCTCATAAAGACACCTCTAAAGTGAGCTATCTTTAGCTTTTCAGCATAGTGACATAAATCAGTGCTGGTAAGCGGTCTTGTACGAATGTTGCTTAGCGAAACTTTTTTTTTGTTACATTTACACTTGTTAGATACAGTCCTAAACCATTTTTTCTTATAGGGTCCTAAATATAGACCTTTCCTTTCCCGGAAGGCAATCGCCTCGAGTACTTGATTATGCCTTTGCATCTCAGCTAACTCTTTCCGAGCACTTTTTGCATCATTTACAGCTTTAGCAATTCCGGCAGCGCCACCGGCTAGTCCTCCAAGCGCTGATAGAGCAGCAAATGTTGGAATTAGAGGTATTATTCCACCTGTTTTGGGAACAGGTATTACACGTTCTCTGTCGAGTAATTTCCCCGTAGCTTTCGTCGGAGCAACCTGTGAAGCAATTTTACGAGCCGCTTTCACAACAGTCATCAGACTTCAAGTACTTAAGACCACTTCGAACTTTTTTAATTACTATGTTCAGTATATTACCACCTTTCTTTCGTCCTGAAATTTTCTTCAAATCCATTCTCATTTTAACTTTAGTTTTCATTGCTCCAGTCACTGCTAGGGCAGCTAACTTTTCCTTCAAATTAGCGTCTCTTTCTTTTACTCTGTTCCACGCTTTTCTCTCTGCTCGATGTCTGTCAGGTAAACTGTCTGGATGAGTTGCATAAGCTATGTCATGTTCTTTACACGCCTCATCTAGTGGATTGATACCGGCATCACCTCTTTTGAGTCTTTCCTCTAACTTTGTGCCAGGACCACAGTAGGAGTATCCAGGTATATAAAGTTCTACAGGTAGTTTATTAACGATGCGGCTAAGAAGGGAACCACCACGCTTTTTTGTCCTCCTCCTCCTCCTCATATTGTTGTTGTTGTTGTTGTTGTGATGCTTCTTCATAGCTCGAGTGTTAACTAACGACTTGTCTTTGCCACCCAGAATGCTCTGCTTTAATAGTAATTGTAACACATTTGTCAGATTGGCCGAGGGGTTATCTCTCTTTTGCCGGCACGGTAACTCAGCGTGTTCGGTGAGAGGGTTAGCTGCCCTCTGTAATAAAGACCGGAGTTAGAAAAACAGCGTGTTCGGTCAGAGAGCTGGCTGGCCTCTGTAATAAAAAAAACTGAGTGAAACGATCAACAGCGAGCTTCAACGGATGTCAGGTGACGTCCGCTACGAAGAAATACAACGAACCATAACGAACAAAATGCACAAAAATGTGGTCTAAGGCGCTAGATTTAAGCTCTGCTTCCCGAGAGAGGGAGAGATGGTTCCAATCCCGCATCTGACAAAAACTTTTATGTTTGTGATAACCACAATCATTGCACGAGTGCTAACCTTGTCACCTAGAGTGCTCTATTATAATAGTAATTGTAAGATGAAAAGTCCTTTGTGTAGTTAAAGATGCAATTCAGAAAACATGCACTTCAACTTCCTATCAAACCTATTGCTGAACACAGAAATGAACTACAAAGGCAATCGTAGACACGGTGATCTATTTCCTGATACGATTAGATGTATTATTGCAGGTCCTTTCAACTGTGGAAAAACAAATGTGATTGTTAATCTCCTAATTCACGAAAATGGTCTCAAATTTCAAAAGTCTACATATTTTCCATATCGCTACAACTATACAAATATAAATATTTGGAACAAATTTTTAAAAATCTACATGATATTGGCTGCTTTACATTTCCCAGTAAGGAAGATGTAATACCACCAGATCAAGCCCGACCACTTTCAGTTTTTAATTTCGACGACATTGCCTGTGACAAACAAGATCACATGAAAGCTTACTTTTCGATGGATCGCCATTACAGTATAAACAGTTTCTATTTGTGCCAGACACACACAGAAAAATTCCTAAATCAGAGACAATGCTAACGTTATTGTTCTCTTTAAGCAAGATAAATGTAATTTAAAACATGTCTTCAGTGATCACGTTAATCCTGACATGACATTCAATGAATTTCTCGAAATGTGTAAACGAGCATGGAATGGGACTGCCCACGATTTTCTTGTTATTAGCAAAGATGTTGAATTAAATAATGGTCGTTATCGTGTAAACTTTGATAATTATATCTGTATTTAAAGCAACAGCTTGATCATTACAGATTATTATTTCTCATTATCATTATCATCACCATCATGCTCCTCAGATTCCTGACAGATGACAGCACATCTTATGCGCTAGCATTAAGGACCTAAAAAAAAGGAAATGGAGAAGGTGAGAAAAAAGGAAGTGCACTTTCCAAATGAAAATGTACCACAGTGCATATTTTAAATGATTGGGGTTTTTCGGTGTACAGACAGGCTCGCATAGGTGTTTGTTGGCAACAGGCAGCCATTGACAATCTTCGATTCAAGCGACGTATAGAAGAGATGTGTAAAATTATCTCACCAATCCTCGGCGATGTGCATAGGCAGCATGTGATAAACACATACTTGAAACCTCTAAGTGAAGGAGAAGGAAGTAAGGAATCAGGGTTATAAATTGAGATGCCTACTTAGATTTAGTTCAGATAGTGAGTGGACAGTTTTGAGCTAAAAACATGCTTCAAGATTCGATTAAACAAAACATTAATCTTAAAAATCAGATTGCTAAAGCTCGACAGAATATCCGAAGAAAGATGCTATCTCTCCATAAAAGAGAAACTGAAACCAAATCTGTGCTATAAAAAACATTTAAACTCATTTCACAACCACTAAAAGAACTGATTTATCGATTTCCGAAAGAAAACAATAGCAATTTTGCTGCTACTGCAGCTAGATGCCAAGACAATATCAACAGCTGTGACATTAAAGAAAAATATGGTGGCGTTGTTGATATGAAGAAAGAAATGAAAAATAGCAGAAAATCAGAAGAGCCACGTATAGCAGAAACTGCTGGTCGACTGTCAGCTTCGTATTTTAATAAACCTATAGACAAAACCCGTGGCACCGTCTACGGCATCAGATTTGAACCGTTATCAAGTGGATGAGTGATTGGAAACTCACCAGTGCATGTTAATGAAAATGATTTAATAATTCACAACGTAAGATATCCTGGAACTAGAGGGTTATACAATGTATTGTTCAAAATCAAGCCTAAGAATTACACGAACCGTGATCTTCAAAATTATGTAATAATTCTGAAGACAACCAATGCCTTTAGACAACAATACCTCTCATTCAAGCCTGTAAATGCAAACAAAGGATGTAAGTGTACACGTATCATAAAACCATTAATTGGAATACTTCAGGCTGCAAAAGGTCGTACTGCAGCAGCAGCAGCAAAGGCTTGCCTGACATCTGCAGAAGAAGACCATGAAGAGGATAATAATGCCAACGAGGACGATGGTAGTAATAATGATGATGATGATGATGACAGTGTCGAGGATATAAAATTGGTAAAGCAGCGAAAGTCATAAGTGAAATACGTACAGGAAATAGGAATACCCTCTGCACCTGGAGGAAACATAGAAGAAGAAGTAATTGACTGGAAAGACTACTCAAAAAAATCACATGTTGACTACATTCACTGGAATAACCCAAACGAACTTGTTGAACGTCTAGTTTTCTCCTTGCATCAAAAACTGCTGGCAACAACTCACACAACAATGAAATTATTTCAATAGAGGAAGAACTCCTAGAAGCTGCAATTATTGCTTAGCACAAAGTAGAAATGTTATATGTTCATATCAACTGAGTAAATAAACATTCTCCCTTGAAACTATTTTTGGGTTTTCCTCTTTTATTTCTCTTATCCTTTAAAGAAACAAATCAAAGTATATTTGATCACAGAGAAAACTGTAATTGTAAACATTGTGTGTGTGTGTGTGTGTGTGTGTGTCCTTTAAAGATCTTTAAAGAAACAAATCAAAGTATGTTTGATCACAAAGAAAACTTTAATTGTAAACGTTCTGTGTATAAATATGTGTGTATGTGTACGTAACCGGCTGCCCCGACCTTGCGCAACGGCCAGAGGGCGATGACTCAGGTGGTAGCGTACGCGTAATCGCTGCATATATATACGTCTTCAAAGTGCTCCAGAACGAACATAGATATAATACTTTCGTCATAGTACATAAAACTTCACTTTCCGAAAATTTCACTACATTATCACCTGTTGAAGAGCATGTTCCGCCACGGCTGATTTGTCTGTTCTCCTTAGTCGGCAAAGACTTTTTGTTCCTTCAACTGTGTTTTCACACTTCTCTTTGTAGTTCCAATGTAGACCTTACCGCACGTACACGGAATCTTATATACACCACTTGCAGACAGAGGGGGACGTTTATCCTTAACAGAACGAAGTGCTTGCCCTATTTTCTTTGTTGGTCTGAAAATCGGTCGAACGTCATGTTTCCTTAAAATCTTGCCGATTTGATCCGTTACTTTTTTGATGAAGGGTAGAGAAATCGTGTTCTTCCATCACTGTGTCTTACCGTTGTCCTTAGGACTCCTGTTATTCGGTCGCAAAACTATTTATTTCCTTACTAGAGTATCCATTCTTCTCAAAAGCCTGCTTTAGATGTTTTAACTCAACGTCCAGGTGTTCCGGGATACATATACTTTTAGCTCTGTCCACTAGACTTTTAATTACACCGCTTTTCTGTTGTGGATGATGATTGGAATTCTTATCCAAGTATCTGTCGGTATGTGTAACCTTCTGAAAGCTGCCATCAGTCTGTCTCATAACGAAGACAGCCAAGAAGAATATTGCATTGTCTTTCTCCATTTCCATGGTAAACTGGATTTTTGGATTTATACTATTTAAATAACAAAAGAATTCCTCTAGAGCTTTCTTGCCATGTGACCAAACCACAAATGTATCATCCATGTATCGATACCATCGACATAGTTCCTTATTCATTTTTTCCAGAGCTAATTGTTCGAATATTTCCATGTAAAAATTTGCGATCGTGGGACTCAGTGGGTTACCCATGACCACACCATCAACCAGCTCAGAAAACTCATTTTCCCACTGGAACTGACTAGAGGTCAGGCAGTGTCTCAAGAGAGCAGTCAAATCTGCTGGCATTTTTTTGCTGTAATGAGGTTCTGTACGTGTCGCTGCATTTGCTAGTGGCGTTGGAGTGTATCCCTGTCACAAATGCGTAGGAAGGAGCGATAGAGGCGGTGAGATTTGTGGAGGAGGACAGCCCACAGAGGGAGGGTGGGACAGTGAGGGTGGCATTTGTCCTGGGTGGCGATCGATTCCCGGTAAGCAAACCAGTTGGCGCGACGGTACTCATAGACTACCTTGGGAGGGTGTGCAGGGCAGGTAGCCGGAGGCGGGTGGTGAGCAGCCATTATGGTGAGAAGGACGGGGAGGTGGTCGCTACTTGTAAGGTCAAGGATGTCATGGGCAGTACGCCCAAGGAGGTTGGCAGAGGCAATGACAACATAAGGGGTGGTGTTGCTTTCAGGATGGGTGTGCTGGGGAAGGGGAACAAGATCACCCTGGATCATCAGGAGGAACTGATGCCACCGCCGAATTGCGGCAGGGGAGCAGCCATGGATGTTGATGTCGGCAGGAATCTCATAGGTGGAGAAGGTGTGGTTAATGTGGGAGATGAAGTCATAAGGAATAGAAGCAGTGGAGCGGACGTAGTTGGTGATGGAGGGGAAGAAGACGCTAGGGGTTAGGTGTTCGGTGGGGTCATTGAGGAGAGGTTGTGGCCAGATGGGGATGTGCTTAAGGTGGCCGATGGCGGCTCCACCCTGCTATTGGGGACCAGGGGCATCAGTTTGGTGGAGGAGACAGGGAGAGGTGGGGATAGTATGGTGGGAATGGAGAAAGGTTTCGTTCAGGAGGAAGGTGTGGATCCGGTGGTGAGAGGGGGTGTTCATGAGTAGGTATTTGTTGGTGTGGAAGGAGCGGATGTTCTGGAAGAGGATGCAACACTCGTGCCGCACCATGACAGGAAGAGAATAGGGTAAAGTGAAGGGAGGGAAGAGGCTTGAACTAGGGTGTTGATGTGGGAGAAAGTGAAGTGGGCTTGGTTGTGGGAGTAAGTGGCGAAGGTGTTGAGGTGAAAGATGGAGCGGGCAGCGGGGGAGATCTGTAGGAGGGTGTGGGGGCGTTGGAAAGGGTGAATGTTTTGGAGGACTATGGTGAGGAAACAGGTGATGTCTTCAGCTGTAGGGGGTAGATGGAGGGAATTGTTTGGGTGGATGGGGGGATCGATGGGACAGACAGGGACTGTATGCTCAGGGGTGGCAGGAAGTTGTTTAGCTTGTGGGAGTAGGCGGTGTGGGCACCACTGCAGATGTTACAGGAAGAAGGGGTGTCCAGGTTGTGGGTCAGGTAATCATCATTATACATGAGGCAGTACTGGCAGCAGTAGGATTGGGGAGGGGATTTGGAGGACTGAACAGGGTGGCAGTGGTGGAAAATCAGGGCACCCTGGTTGAGTAGGTGGTCGATGGAGGGGGTAGACTCCGAAAAGACCCACATGAGATAAGTGGGACGGGAGACATTGTGGATATGGTGGGCAGAGCAGATTTCCAGATTGGGGTATGAGTTCAATTCAGCCAACATATCCCCCTCTGTGATCACTGGGCTGAGCTTGGTGATCATGGTTATGTAGTTGGGGGGGGGGGGGGGTGGTTCGATGGGGAGGCTGGAGCTGACAAGGAGAGGAAGAGGAGAGGAAGGGTGTTAGGGACGCATGGGGGCCAAACATGATGTGTGGGAGTTTACGAAGGAGGTCCGTATGAAAGGATGGGGAGGGGGACTTTATGAGGACTGTATGCCTGCAGGGAATCAGTTGGGAGATGGGTGACCCGGGAGATACCTTTGTATCCCTTTGGTGAGGGTACAGGCATGAAGGATCTTGGGGGGGGTGGGGTGTACAGATGAGGGGGAATGCTGCCTTTTTTTCCTTTATTGTGATTTCATTCCCTGCCTCATATAGGTAGGGGACAGCTGGCAGTGGTACAATCTGCCATTCTTCAGCCGAGTGACATGACAGCTAATAAAATCAGAAACTTATACATATAAAGGCGATAAAGAAGTGGACATAAAAAGAGGGTGTGGGGAGACAATGGAGCGAAAATATACACTGACATGGAGACGTTCATGGGGGGACAATTAAAAAAGTCTACAGAAAGTGAAAAAACACAGTTGGCGATTCGTAGAACACAAAAAAGACACTGAAGTCACACGCATAGGTTAAAAGTTGGCCACAGTATTAAAACATTCCAGAACAAAGACACCTTATAACCATTGTAACAGACGAAGCACACACGACAAAGAATGAAATATGCCAGGAGGTATCTGCCGTGGGAGAGGCCTGAGGAGATGGAAAAAGAGGGGAAAGCAGAGTGCAGCGGGGGAGAGGGTGAGATGAAAGTTATAGGGGGTCAGGGGGTGTACCAAGAGACAGGAAACAGATGGGGCAGGAGATGAAGAGAGAAGACAAGGCAGGAGGGAGTGCAGAGACACTGAAGGGGAGCACGGGAGAGGGAGGGGTTGTAGGAGGGGGAAAGCTGCTCAGGAGAAGGGAGGGGGAGGAGAGGGAGTCATGAAGAGGAGGCAGGAGGAAGGTGGGGTTAGAGTTGGTAGGAGGGGTAGACAACAGGGGGAATTCCTTATCTGGGAGGGGTAGGTGCTGGAAGTAGCATTGGGAAAGGAGGTGGAGGGTGCGTGAGCTTTAACGCGTGCATTTCGGCCCCCTCTAGCTATACGGTGTTGGCTCTTCTGCCAACACATCATAAACCATTGAAAGTATTGAAGAGAAGCTCTAACTCATGATCAGTACCATCAAAAGCAATGATAATGTCGTCAACATAACGTGCATAATAGCGGATTTTGTGGCGTAATTCTGGACTTGAATTAAAGAACGTTATTTCCAGGGCGTTGATAAAATGGGAAAATGTATGTGCAACCAGATGGTCTAGCAATGGGTAGCCCCCTCGCCGGTATTTTAGCAGATGTTTTTATTGTTACTTTATTTAAGGACGTTATTAATACTGATAATTTACACGTTGCTTTTGTACGCCAATTGGCACATGGTTCGCGCCATGAGCGCCACCTGCCCTGGCCGCAGAGTAACTACGCTGGCCGATTACACTCAGTCGGTTGTGAGCCCTGCAACATCCATGTACTAATTTATATTTACGTGACAAACCCTATTTCTAGGGATATATTTTAATTTTGACAAATGGATCTATGCCGACATTTGTAAAAACGGCGATGGTACATTAGTCCATACTAATGTAAAATTGTAAGTACCAGTCGTCGTTCTCATATTTCTGTAATGCAAGAGCTCTCTAATTTGTGTTAAAATCTATTCTTCACTTTAGTTTCATACCTTTCTAATGTAAGCTATGATGTTCATTGTCCTTAGGCCACCTTCTGAAGAAGACAAATTTAAATTTGTTGAAATCTAGGTAAAGAATTCTTTATCCATTGCAACTGGTCGGCTGTTTATAATTTTATTAACATGATATTTACAGCTCCTCTGTGCCGCTAGTTGATTACCTTAAGAGACTACGTAGTTGATGAGGCGTTTGACTACCGTAAGACAGTTCGCAAATGAGGAGGTATTAATTGACAGAGATAGAGCATGCTCTTAGAACTCTGTAATGAGCCAAAAATGAATTTAATATTCTAGTTCTGTGATGCAGGGCATAACAGATATTAAGCTAATAACTACAGATTCTTTTAGTGGATGTGTGAATCCTTAGAGGAAATATAGGTTGTTTCTTTTTTTTCTTTATTGTTATTTTGACACCTTATACAAAAGGTGGGCCAGCAGCGGCAATATTACACCGCTTTTCGGCCACAGTCAGTACAAATAGAAACAATGAAGACACAGAAAAACATAACGTAATGGTGGACAAAAAACAGTAGACAGCTGAGTAAAAAACACGGGCCGTTCACAGGTGTAGTAAAAAAATAAAGAAAATAAATAAAAAACGGTCAGCACTGTACACGAACACTGATGACTGAGATAACACACGTGAACGATGGAGCGTGGGGCGGTGAAAGACAGAAGCACTAACACGACGGCACACATACAGAACCGATGGCGATGATCTCTGGCACGCGATTGTTCACTTGACGTATGCGAGTCTGGGGACCTGCCAAAAAGGGGAAAAGGTGGGGGAGGAGGAAGAGGGGAGAGTGTAGATGCCAGTGGCATTGGAGATGGGAGGGGGAAGAAAGAAGGTACGGGGGTAGGGGAAGCCCGGGGGAAGGAGGGAGGGAGGAAAGGAGAAGGGAGAGAGGGTGCCCTAAGGAAACACAGGGAGGGGATAGGGAGGATCAAAGTTGATAGGAGGGGTAGATGGAGGGAATGAGGGCATCATCAGGGAGTGGGAGTTGGTGGAAGCCACCATGGGAGAGGGTATGAAGAGTGGAGAGATGGAGAGCAGGTGGAATATTGGAATATAGGTGTGACAGTGGAGGGGGATGGGAGAGGTGGGAGGGACAAGCGGGTGAGGGGGATCAAGTTTACGGGAGGTGTAGAGGATCCGTATCTGTTCGAGGAAAAGGAGGAGGTGCGGGAACAGAATAAGGTCATACAGGATCCGCGTGGAGGAGGGGATAGGAAGGGCAAAGGTTTGGAGGAAGAGGAGACCGGTATGCCATACACGGTCGTAAGCACGCTCAAGGTCGAGGGAGAGGAAGATGGCGGATCGATGGGAGTTGAGCTGTTCGGAGAGGAGATGAGTGAGGGGAAGGAAAAGGTCATCAGCGGAGAAGGATGGTCGAATGGCACACTGGGTGGTGGGAAGGAGGCAGTGCTGGCCGAGATGCAGGTGGATGCGTCGGGTGAGGATGGATTCCAGGACCTTGGTGAAGACCGATGTAAGGCTGATGGGATGGTAGAAGGAGACAGTGGATGGCGGTTTGTCAGATTTAAGGAACATCAGGATATGGGAGGTTTTCCACAGGTTGGGGTAGTAGCCAGTGGACAAGACCACATTATATAGCCTGGTCAGGGTGGAGAGGAAAGAGGTGGGAGCTTCACAGAGGTGACGATAGGTAACATGATCAGGTGTTGCGTTTTGTGCGGAGTGTAGTGATGATATCCTGAGTAGTGATGGGGGCATTGAGTTCGTTGTGTTTATAATGTTGTCCAAGTGCTGGAAGCCAGGGGCGAGGGAAGGGACAGAGGTGTCAGTTCAATCGCGGACATCCAGGAAGAGGGAGTAATCGAACTGGGGATCGTCAGGGAGGGTAAAGATATCGGAGAGGTAGGAGGCAAAGTGATTGGCCTTACTAAGGTTGTCAGGGAAGGGAGGGAGAGGAACCAATGCCACCACCGTAACTGGGTGGAGGAACGACTATGGATGTTATGGTTGGCGGCGATCACTTAGGAGGAAAAGGTACACTTGATGTGGGAAAGGAAGTCAAAAGGAATAGAGGAGTTAGGGCGGACATAGATGGTGGCACAGGTGATGGTAAGGCTTGGGAAGAAGAGACTAAGGATCAGGTGTTCTGTGGGGTCGGGAAGGAGGGGTTGGAACCAAACAGGGATCTGTCGGTGGTGGCCAATCGCTAGCCCACCTTGCGCTATCGGGAGGGGATTGTCGGAGTGGTGGAGTCGGTAGGGCAATGTGTGTACGGTATGCTGGGGCTGAAGAAAGGTTTCATTGAGGAGGAAGGCATCCACACGGTGGGCGATGGTGGTTGTGAGGAAGTTCTTATTGATGGGAAGGGAACGGATGTTATTAAACAAGATATGGTGCTGTCGCGCCATGACAGGGATTTAGACAAGGGTGTCAAGACAGGAGAATGTGAAGTGGGCTTGGTTATGGGAATAGGTGGCATAGGTGTTGAGGTGGATGATGGATCAGGCGATGAGGGATATCTGCTGGAGGGTGTGGAGGCGCTGGAACAGGTGGACGTTCTGGAGGATGATGGTGACTGGTGACAAACCTGATGATGTCCTCAGCAGTGGGGGGGGGGGAGGGACAAAGGGAATTGCCAGGAGGGGTGGGGACATCCAGAGGGCGGGCGGGGATGGTGAGTTCAGGAGTGGGGGGGGTTGGGCCTTGCACTTCTGGGAGTAGGTAGGGTACGGGAGGTTACAGGTGTTGCAGGAAGGAGGGGACTGAAGGTTCGGACACTGCCGGAGGAAGTGCACCTGTTTGCAGTGCGGGCAGACAGGGGCCTCGCCGCACTCAGATTTTGGGTGTGCGTTGTGGAACAGGCACCTCTGGCAGTGGAGGAATTGAGGAGGGGAATGGGAGGGGTCGACTTTGTACCGTCGATGGGATAGGAGGGCACCCTCCTTCAGGAGACGGTCGATGGAAGGGGCGTGTTCAGAGAACACCCGCATGAGGCGGGTGGTGCCGGCGTTGTTGAAAATCCGGCAGTCTGCCCGTATTTCTAAGTAAGGGTGCACCTTAAGCTCCGACAACAACTCCTCCTCTGTGATCGTCGGACTAAGCCGAGTGATCATGGCAGTGAGGGCTGGCGGGAGATGTGGGGGTTGGGGTAGGCAGGAGGGGGACGAGGAAGAAGCAGGGGTGAGGGAGGCGTTGGGGCCAAAGCGGGTAATGGGGATTCTGGAGAGGATGTCTGTGTGAAGTTTGAGGCTGGGGTAGGTGATGAGAACAGAGTCTTGGTGGGGAGTGAGGCGGGGGATGGGGGCTCCGGAAAAGTGCTGGCAGAAGAGCAGGGTGAGGTTCTGGGCTTTGAGGAGTGTGGGGTCTGGATGGGACAGGAGGTATTTGTAGGAGGAGGGGGTGGAGGAAGAGGAGGTGGTAGAAGGGACAGGCGGGGAGCCATCCATGGCATCCACATGGGTGGGAGGAGTAAGCGGCTGAGATTTTTTGGGAGCGGAGGAGGTGGGAGTGCCGCTGGGGCGCTTAACCGTGACGGAAGGGTGAGAGGGGGCGTGGGGGACAGGAGCAACCGGAAGATGGCGGGAGGTGTGGGCGCCAGAGTTGTGTGCATGACGATGACGGGGAAGGCGATGGTGATGGCGATGCTGATGGCGATGGCGATGGCGATGGCGAAGGAAACGGCGACAGTTGGGCATGGGCAGTGGCCCTCTGTGACACCACACAGGCGTGGGCCGCAGGAACAGTGTCAACAGGTCTGATACAAAGAAAGGTTCCGGCTAGTCGACTTTTCAGTAAGTGGCCCTGGACTATACTGAAGGGGGCTGGCCAATGGTCAGCCGACTGAAAGCCATGGCTTAGCCTGTCGTCACTGGCAGGTACAACGGAAGGTTCCAACCTGTCAGCTCCTCAGGTACACAATACATTTGGTAAATGGGGCTGGAGTAGACTGGGGGTGACTGGCCAGTCTTTTTGCCTTGAGATGCTATATTCAAGTAAGATAATGATCATTACATTCATAAAAAACATCATGCTATGCATTGCCATGTGTCTGTTGGCTATGACTCGACTTCTGACTTGTAAATAACTATAGGTTTGTCTCATTCTCCAATGCTGCTGCTAAAGGACTCCTGTATATAGGGAGAATGGATTGATACAGCATTCCCCCTCATCTGTCCGCCCCAGCCCCACCCCCCCCCCCCACCCCCACCAAAGTTCCTTGATGTCTGTACTTTCACCATGGAGATACGAAAGTATCTCCCAGGTCGTGCGTCAATGACACCCTTCCCCTCCTCATCAGACCCAGCTTCTCCATCGCCCCCCTCCCCCACCTACACCACTGTGATCTCCAAGCTCAGCCCATCATGTTTGGCTCCCATGCATCCCTGACACCTTTCCTCTCCTCTTCCTCTCCTCTTCCTCTCCTCGTCAGCTCCAGCCTCCCCATCGCCCCCCTCCCCACCACCTACACCACCGTTATCACCAAGCTCAGCGCAGGTGACCACAGAGGATGAGGTGTTTTCTGAATTGAACTCACAACCCAACCTGGAAATCCGCTCTGCCCACCATGTCCACAATGCCTCCGGTCCCACTTACCTCATGTGGGTCTTTTAAGAGTCGGCCCCTCCATCTACCACCTCCTATCAGCACCTCTCCCTATCTCCTCCACTGAAATGATACCCCTGGTCCCTAAGTGCAGGGTGGAGCCGCCATTGGCCACCTTAAGCACGTACCGGTCTGGCCACAACCTCTCCTCAATGTCCCACCAAACACCTAACCCCTAGTGTCTTCTTCCCCTCCATCACCATCTATGTCCTCTGCACTACTCCTATTCCCCTCCCACACTGACCACACCTTCTCCAACTATGTGAGTGCCGCTGACATCAATATCCATAGCTGATCCCTGCCGCAGTTTGTCGGTGGCATCAGTTCCTCCTCATTATCCAAGGTGATCTTGTTCCCCTTCCACAGCACACCTCTCCCGAAAGCAACACCACCCCTGATGTTATCATTGGCTCTGCCAACCTCCTTTGTTTTATCGCCATGGATGTCCTCAATCACATTGGTAGTGACCACCTCCCTGTCCTTCTCACTGTCTCCTCTACCCGTGGCCCCCCTGCAGCCCCCTGCCCAGCTGCCCATCCAAAGTCCATCCACGACTACTGCCTCACCAACTGGAATGCCTACTGGGAATCCATTACCTCACAGGTCGAAAACCACCCCCTCACGTTTCACCGTCCCGCTGACCTCAACCATGCCTCTTCCTTCCTTCAGAAGACCATCACTGATGCTTGGAGGCCCCTACCTAACTCATCCACCCTCACTGTCCTATGCTTCTTCCGCTGGCCGTGTTTCTCCTTCATCAATCCCACAGGCTCTACCACTCCTTCCTACACACCTGTGACCAGGATGCACTCATTGGCCACTGGAAATTACAGCAACACATCTGGAAACTCCTTACAGCAAAGAAACGCTGGGACTGGCATCAGACATGCACATGCCTCAACTCCACCCTCCCTGTCAACTCCTCCAAGTACTGGTCCTCCTTCCACTACCTTACTGGTAGCCATCCCACCCCACATTACCCTATCCTCCATGACAATCGCCCTTCCTTGACAACCTCAGTAAGGCTAACCATTTTGCTTCCAACCTCTCTGAGGTCTTCTCCATTCCTGACTATCCCCATTTTGATTACTCTCTCTTCGCCACAATCCTTGACTGCATTGATACCTCTCACCCTCCACTCGCCTCTACCTTCCAGTACTTGGATCAGTCTCCCCCCTCCCCCCTCAGATATCAACACTACCATAACCACACACGACATCACACTTGTCCTCCACTCCAAATGCAACACCGCCCATGATCATGATGGCATCACCTACTGCCACCACAAGCTATTCCCCCGTCCATCCTGGCTGTCCTTGCTACCCTGTACAATGTCCTCCTTTCCACTGGCTTTTACCCTGACCTGTGGAAGAGTTCTTGTGTCCTGCTGTTCCCTAAACCCAACAAACCCCCTCTGATACCTCTTTCTATCGCCCCATCTGCCTCACCTCCATGTTCTGTAAGGTCTTCGAGGCAATCCTCTCCTGCTGTATTCACCGCCACCTTAACCAGCACCACCTCCTTCCCGTTATCCAGTGTGGCTTCCAGCCTTCCTTCTCAGCAGATGACCAGCTCCTCAACCTTACCAACCTTCTTTCCCTCCAACTTAACTCCTGTCGCAACACTATCTTTCTTTTCCTTGACCTCCAGAACGCCTACGACCATGTCTGACATCCTGAGCTCCTCTTCAAACTCCATACCTATGCTGTCCCTATCAACTTCGTCCATCTCGTTGCTCCCTTCCTCTCCTGTAGTCCCTCCTATGTCACTATCCACAATTCCAACGCCTGTACTTTCTATCCTTCCATCAGCGTGCCCCAAAGATCCGTCATTTCCCTTCTCCTCTATCTCCTGTACACTGCTGATATGACCACACCTCTCCCACCTGTTCATCTCTTCCAATTTGCTGTTGACACCGCCTTCTTAGCCCTTTGCCTATCCTTTGATGGTCCCAACATACACTCCAAACCCACCTTGGCCAGTTCACCACTTGGTGCAACCAGTGGTTCCTTCATATCAAGCCCACCAACACCCAGGCGATCATCATAGGCCACACCACCCTTTCCTTCCGTGTCCATGATTTCTACATAACCATTTATGGCTGTCCTATCCACTTCACTCCTATCCTCAAATACCCTGGCCTCGACCGCCACCTCGCCTGGACTCCCCATCTCCTTACAGTCCAACACAAAGCCCACAACAGACTCTGCCTCCTGAAACTCCTGTCTGGTCGGTCATGGGGACTGCATCCTTCCACCATCCTTCACACCTACAAATCCTTGATTCGACTCATCCTTTGTTATGCCAGCATTGTCCTTCCCAGGTTCTATAACGCCCTCCAAATGCTCGAGCGCCATGCACTCAGCCTTGCCTTCGGTATCTGCCTTCCGTCCCCCATGCATATCCTCTATGACCTCATCCCCTTCCCCCACCTTCTCCTTTCCCTTCAACACTTCTGCACCCTATGTCCATATGCCCACTGATTCGATCCCCCCCACCCCCTGGTGCCCCCCTTACTCTCCACCCCCCAGCCTGTTGCTGTGCCTTACCATTGTGTTCTGCCCTCTCTCCATCTCTCTACGTTTGCAGTAGCATCGACTATCAGCCCGGGGACCATGGTTTCAGTTACCCTTGACGCTGCATATCAGACAGGAGCGCCTGAGATGGTGTACTCAACGACGAACCTAGGTGCACGAATGGCAAAACGTCATTTTTTCGGATGAATCCAGGTTCTGTTTACAGCATCATGATGGTCACATCCGTGTTTTGCGACAGCGCGGTGAACGCACATTAGAAGCGTGTATTCGTCATCGCCATACTAGCGTATCACCCGGCGTGATGGTATGGGGTGCCATTGGTTACACGTCTCGGTCACCTCTTGTTCGCATTGACGGCACTGTGAACAGTGGACGTTACATTTCAGATGTGTTACGATCCGTGGCTCTACCCTTCATTCGATCCCTGCGAAACCCTACATTTCAGCAGGATAATGCACGACCGCATGTTGCAGCTCCTGTACGGGCCTTTCTGGATACAGAAAATGTTCGACTGCTGCCCTGGCCAGCACATCCTCCAGATCTCTCACCAATTGAAAACGTCTGGTCAATGGTGGCCGAACAACTGGCTCGTTACAATATGACAGTCACTACTCTTGATGAACAGTGGTATCGCGTTGAAGCTGCATGGGCAGCTGTACCTGTACACGTCATCCAAGCTCTGTTTGACTCAATGCCCAGGCGTATCAAGGCCGTTATTACGGCCAGAGGTGGTTGTTCTGGGTACTGATTTCTCGGCATCTATGTACCCAAATTGCGTGAAAATGTAATCACATGTCAGTTCTAGTATAATATATTTGTCCAATTAATACCCGTTTATCATCTGCATTTCTTCTTGGTGTGGCAATTTTAATGGCCAGTAGTGTACAAAAGTGCGATCTACATCAAGATAGTGAGCCTCCTGCTTACTCCACCTTTGAACTTCACATTTTGGCTCAATGCCAGCACAAGTGGATGCTATCACGATCCTCTGACTGTCCTGCCACTCAGTAATTACTACAGCTTCATCTGCTCTAACATATGAATGGCAATCTCCTCTTTTCATTCTTCCCTCTTTCAAATTAACATTCTTAATTTTGTTTACCATTATTGTGCCAGTAGCCTCAATTCCTTTCTCCTTAAGCTTTGATAAGAGAGGAATTGTGGTAAAGTACCTATCAAAATAAACAAGAGGTGTAGTAGCTCCCTGATAAATTTCAAAATCCAACACTATACCTGATGATGAGGTCATCATAAAGTTTTTAAGACCTACAGGCCTTGGTTTTCCTTTAACATATTGCTTCAGTTTGCAACGCCCAGTAAAAGGGATCATTTGCTCATCAATACTGTAGTAGTTAAAGCCACGAGGCAAACTGTGACATCTTCTTGTTACTGTGTCGATCACTGGCTGAACTTTCCACAGTCTATTAGTTTTAGCCTCTTCAGGTGGTTTTATAGCATCAACAAAGCGCACATTATTCCTGAGTGCAAGGAACCGCTGTCTAGACATAGTGTCACTAATAGCTGATAAAGAAATAGATTTCTTCCAGTTACATGGGTAGCCTAGGACACCTTATGCACCATATCATTAAATTTATCCCAAAAAACACCTTTAGTTCATGAGCTGTAGTCCCTAGGGATTTCCCTGTCATTGCAACACTATACATATTTGTATATTTCGCTGCCTCTTCAAAAAACTTTTCACTGAAATATTCACAGAAATATTCAGCAGGAGTTCCAATTGGTGAAGATTTCTTCCAGTTACATGGGTAGCCTAGGACACCTTATGCACCATATCATTAAATTTATCCCAAAAAACACCTTTAGTTCATGAGCTGTAGTCCCTAGGGATTTCCCTGTCATTGCAACAGTATACATATTTGTATATTTCGCTGCCTCTTCAAAAAACTTTTCACTGAAATATTCACAGAAATATTCAGCAGGAGTTCCAATTGGTGAAGGACTTTAGAATTAAAAAGAAGATATTTTAGTAAGAAAATGGGAATGATACACGAAATAGGTAACTCAGATCGCACCTCTTTGTCACTGACCTCAAAAGCACTGTAATTAATGTTTGGTGGATGAAACTTCTGAACAAAATTTGATCTCCGAAAAAGCAGTGGTCTGACACCTTCTGTGACACTGTGTGAACTCCTGCGCACTTCAGGAACTTCAGGAACTTCTTCGGCACTCAAATAATCATCAGACGAGTCGTCTGCCTGCTGAATATTTGAAGGAGAAGGAACAAACTCGTCGTCTTCATCTGACGAAATGCCACTCAAATCCGAATCCTCTAATAGAGAACGGATTTGATTGTCTGATAAATCTGCATACAATAACGGGAATGTGCATAAAACTTTCCTATTCAAAACTGTATGAAAAGCAGTACGACACCCACTCGAGGGTGAAGTTACACAGTCAACACCTAACCCGCACAATCGTGCTAGTACAAATTTAACGCACAATTACTGTGCAAAGATATGAAGTTACTAATAATTATCAATATCACAGCGTTCTACACACTATTACAAATAACCAGATCCAGCAAATCTCCAAGACAATTCAATTTAACTTAATTATGAGCTACTAACCAGGCGTCAGTATAATTCTCACTTCTCGATCAACTTAAACAACATGTGCTGCAATCTGTTGGCGCCGAATGGCAACATAAACATGAGAAACGCGTAGCGCACAACCTGCACGATCGTTGCAGGTCGGTTGGAAGCAAAGCAAGAGATTCAGTTTGTTGTAAAAAAAATAAAAACCGAACCCGCACGATCGTGTGGGTTTGGATGGAGACGGTTATGATCTAGTAACAACTGCTTTACGAAATGTACACCCCACTAAGCTAGTAGCAACTACATTTTGTATTGGGGTGTACTGCAGGAAGAGAAAGAGAATATGAGTGCGTCTTATGGCCATGTGTCATATTACTTTAGTATGAATCATTACACAGAGCATGAAATCGCAATTAGCGATTGAAGGTGCATGGTTTCTTAATGTACGCACCTGGATGGGAAGATGATGTCATGTATTAGTACTTTAATAGGGGGATGTCTATGCACACTAGAGACCCTGTACCATATTCCATAGACAGAAGCATGGATTTATTAGGATAAATTGGTGTGGATGCAACAGGAATACAGAAAAATCCACTGAAAGCAGAAGTGGTTGGCGTTGAAGTGGACCATCTGCCTATACTATTCCAGTGGCCTTCTATGGATGGCTACTAGTTTACGAATTCAGATAATCAGAACGGATATGTGTGACTACATAATGTTTGAGAGAAACGTTTACATCTTACTTCGCTAAAAAGAACCTAGTTTTTAAGCTCTGATTTATAACTATGGAAATGGACTGTTCTAGTTTGATCCTGCTTAAATGCTGGTGATATGGTATGGAAGTACATTTCAGAAATCATTATGGTGTGTATATAGTGGGGACGATGGTAGCTTTAATAGATGTTTATTAATTATGGAAAAGAGTACACTACACAGCATCACTATACTTAAAGTGCCCTGACAGGTGTTTGGGCCCTATGTTACACGCATCTGAGTCCAGTGTACTGTAGGATTACTAGGTACTTCTTCTTCATAAGCAAATTACATTTTGAAATTAGAATGGAGTCTATATGCATGTATATAAGATGCAAGAATGTGGTTTTAACAGCACATTTGTGAATAGTGAGAGGAAGCACGGCACACAACAGCACTTTCCTTAAATGACCATGAGAGACACTTGGTAACTATGTTATAGACATCTGATTCTACTGCTTCGCTGGATGGGCTGTATTTTCATTGTAAGCTGACATTTCGAAATCGGTATGGAGTCTATATACACGTATGTGGCATGGAAGACTCTTGTTTTAATGGAACATTTGTTAAAGGTGTGAGGGAATATCTCACAGAGCATCACTGTACATAAATAGCATTGACTGGCATGTGAAACTATGTGACAGTATTTCGAAAATAATTGTTTTTGTGTGTTCTGAATCCCACATTTGTTGCATGCAAAACCTATTGGCGTACATATATCATGCCCACCCTGCTGATCGCAGGGTGTAACATGCTGCTTCCCGACGGGGAAGGCGTGCCAGTCTCCTTCATGAATCCACCCAGCGGATTGTGTCGAGGTCCGGCGTGCTGGCCAGCCTGTGGATGGTTTCTAAGGCGGTTTTCCATCGCCTCGGCGAATGCGGGCTGGTTCCCCTTATTCCGCCTCTGTTACAGTAAGTCGGCGATTGCTGCACAAACACCGTCTCCACATACGCGTACACCATAATTACTATACCATGCAACCATTTGGGGTGACACAAACACCGTCTCCACATACGCGTACACCATAATTACTATACCATGCAACCATTTGGGGTGACACTCGTCTGGTATGAGACGTTGCCGGGGAGGGGGGATTCACTGGGGACCGAACCATACAACAACCTTGGGTTCGGTGTGGGGCGGCGGTGAGATGGGTGGACTGGTGTGGCCTGTTGTGGGGCTGTGAACCACTGAGCGCTACGGTGGGACAGAGCCTCTCTGTCATTTCTAGGTCCTCGGTTCAATACACACAATACACACACATATACCATCTTGCAATGAACTTCCTTTAATCTTAAAATGATTGAGTGACCGAAGTCACGAACAGCACATATCCATCTCAATGCACCCACTGTCTTCAGCAAAATAGTACCACATATCTACTCTGGTTCCCCTGCAGCTCATACCACTTTTTGGAGACCATGTGTGTTTACGACACTTCGTTACTTTAGAAATATGAAGTATGACAATAAAATAGTGAGACTAATGTGAAAAAAATGTTTCTTACCGTTTTAGTCAAGTTTAGTGTTGTCTCCTTTAAAGTAGTTCCCTTCTGATTGCTCACACTTGTGCTGTTTCAAAATGGTGTCCCTTGACCGCCATTTTGACTCTTGGAAATAGAAAAAAGTCGCAAGGAGCGAGATCTGGCGAATAAAGCGGCTGTGGCAATACTGAAATTTGTTTATAGGTTAAAAATTGTTGTACTGACAGAGCAATATCGGATGGCGCACTATCGTGATTCAGCATCCAACTATCAGCAATGTTGGCACCGACAAGAATAACTCTTTTATGAAGTCTTTCTAAAATTTCTTTCTAGTAATATTGGTAAACTGTTTGTCCAGGAGGTACACACTCTTTATGAACAATTCCCTTGGAATCAAAGAAGCACACAAGCGTAAATTTCAGTTTTGACTTTGACATGCAAGCTTTTTTTGGTGTGGGTGATCCCTTTGAGCACCATTGCGAACTTTGGCGTTTTGTCTCTGGATTATACTGAAAAAACCAACTTTCATCACCAGTGATAACATGGCTCAACAATTCTGGATTGATTTCCGTTTGCTCTAACAGATCGGCTGCCACATTTTTCCGTGTTTCTCGCTGTTGTGGTGTGAGATTTTTGGGGACTGTTTTTGCACAAATCTTTCTCATACTAAGATATTCAGTTATTATTAGACGAACCGTTCTCGATTGATGTTCAGATCTTCTGCAATCATTTTCATGGATAATCTTCGATCAGATCGTACGAGTTCACGCACCCTGCCCAAGTTGACATCCGTCCATGAGGCTGATGGTCGTCCACTGCAGTCTTCATCTTCAATATTCGTTCTGCCTTCACTAAACATTTTATGCCAACGAAAAACTTGAGCTCTTGACATAACCTCCTCTCCAAAAGCCTTCTCAAGCTGACCATAAGTTGTCGTCGCGTTTTCACCCAATTTAACGCAAAAAGTAATGGCATACCGTTGCTCAATATTATGTGGTTCCATTTCCGTGACGAGAGACACAAACACGAGTTAACTTATTACAGGACAACTCATGATTGTGCAGTTGCATCGATGTGCCGCTTAGACTAGAAGCAGCTTATAGACCAAGGTCAAAGATATTGTGCCTACTCAAGCCTGCAGGGTTGCCACATCTTGCAAAGAAAATCAGTCTCATTAGTTTATTGTCACACCTCATACATCCTGTGAAGACTCATGAGCTATTAATTTTAACGTGGTAAGCACTGTGAGTATTGATGCACTAACACTGTTGCTGTCGAAAACGGGAACACTGAGACAGAATCTGTCATACTTAATCATCAGCTGCCACTCGATATACACTGAAGCGCCAAAGGAACTGATATAGGCATGCGTATTCAAATACAGATATATGTAAATAGGCAGATTACGGCGCTGCGATCGGCAACACCTACATAACACATCAAGTGTCTGGCGCAGTTGCTAGATGGGTTACTGCTGCTACAATGGCACGTTGTCAAGATTTAAGTGAGTTTGAACGCGCTGTTATACTCGGCGCACGTGCTGTGGGACACAGCATCTCCAAGGTAGCGATGAAGTGGGGATTTTCCCATACGACCATTTCACAAGTCTATCGTGTTTATCAGGAATCCGCTAAAACATCAAATCACCGCCATTGCTATGGCAGGAAAAAGATCCTGCAAGAACAGGGCAAACGACGACTGAAGAAAATCGATCAGTGTGACAGAAGTGCAACACTTCCGCAAATTGCGGCAGATTTCAATGCTGGGCCATCAACAAGTGTTAGCGTGCAAGGCACTCAATGGAACATCATCAATATGGGCTTTTGGAGCTGAAGACCAACTTGTGTACCCTTGATGACTGCACGACACAAAGCTTTACGCATTGCCTGGGCCAGTCAACACAGACATTGGACTGTTGATGACTAGAAACTTGTTGTCTGGCCGAACGTGTCTAGTTTCAAATTGTATCGAGTAGATGGATGTGTACGGGTATGGAGACAACCTCATGAATCCATGGACCTCCATGTCAGCAGGGAACTGTTCAAGCTGGTGAAGGCTCTGTAATAGAGTGGGGCGTGGGCAGTTGGAGTAATATTTGATCCCTGATATGTCTAGATACAAGTCTGACAGGTGACATGTACGTAAGCATCCTGTCTGACCAGCTGTATTCATTCATGTCCACTGTACATTCCGACGATCTTGGACATTTCCAGTACGACAGTTCGACCTGCTACTCGGCCAGAATTGCTACAGAGTGGCTCCAGGAGTACTCTTCTGAGATTAAACACATCCGCTGGCCACGAAACTCCCCAGACATGAACATTATTGAGTATATCTGGGATGCCATGCAATGTGCTAATCAGAAGAGATCTCCACCCCCTCGTACTCTTACGGATTTATGGACACCCCTGCAGGACTCATGGTGTCAGTTCCCTCTAGCACTACTTCAGACATTAGTCGAGTCCCTGCTACGTCATGTTGCAACACTTCTGCATATTATACACGATATTAGTCAGGTGTACCAGTTTCTTTGGTTCTTCAGTATATATGTCAGTTTGCCACACAGGTTCCCCCACTGTATTCGAACGAGTCCCATCTTCGTACCTGACTGTACATTCTCAGTTTCTAATATAACTTTGAGGTCTCTGTCAGCTCCTCTACAGACATTAACACACATAGATCAGTTTGAGACAGAATCTGTCGTACTTAGCCATCAACTGTCACTCGATATATATGTCAGTTTACCACACAGCTTCCCCCATTATATTTGAATGAGTCCCACTTTTGTACCTTACTATATATTCTCAGTTTCTACTACAATTCTGAGATCATTGTTAGCTGCTATCCCGAGATCAACAAGCTTAGATCCGTTTGTGGTTTAATGGTACGTACTGGTGACAGAAACATCGATTCGAAAGCTCAACAATACATATTCGCTGTGCACCAGTCCTGTAAGCCCACAGTGTTCGTGTTACGTGACTGATAAGTGAAACAAAGGCATCATGTAGATGCTGTTAGGATTGTACAGGTTGGCGTACTCCACTAGAATATGTGATGGAAAAAAAAATTGTAGGAAAGACGACATATTTCTCCGAGAAACATAGGAATAGATTGGGTAGGGTATGTATGGAAGTATAGAGACAATGTTTCACTCTATCAGCGTGTGAGACTGGGACAGAAGGGCAGTCGATAATATTATGCACTGTACAGCTGCTTTCAGTGGATTTGTTTAGAGTTTGTGCTGTTCGTAGGTGATGGGCTCGTCTGGAAGCAGATGCGAAGACCAGCAGCTGAGCTGGTAGTTCACCTGAACGTAACTAAATCTATTGCAAATTAATAGGACTAGAAATCCATTACACTGGCATCATCATCATCATCATCGTTTTTCAACTCTAGTTTCCCGTGTGTGGTGTACAAGTGCTTGCCACCTCCTTCTGGTTCCATACATCTTCTGTTCCAGGACAACACCAGTTGTGTCCTTCCTCCTCCACATTTAATCTTATATTCTCTACCCGGCATTTTCTTGCTCTTCCCCTTGGTCTTCTTCCCATGAGGTTCAGGTTGAAATAAGTTTTGGCAGGTCTTTCGCTGTTCATTCTCATTATGTGCCCATACCACTGAAGTCTGCGTTTCTTTATGACACTTGTAACAGGAACCTCACAAACAGCTATTTTTCTAATCACCTCATTCTTGATTTCGTAGTTTCTAGTTGTTTGATTCATAGTTCCAATGACCGATAGCCATAGCAGTTTGGTCCCTTCAATCCCCCCTCATAGTTCCAATGAATCTCATTTCCCTTGCCTGAATTCTGCTCTGGTCTTTGTTTAGGAGGATATATGTTTCTGGTAAGAGATAGGTGTTGTACACTGTCGCTTTTGTTTTTCGTGGTATTTTATTGCCCCAGGGAAGATTTCTGATGTGGTCGTAAAAATTCAATGCTTCCTGTGTCCTGTGGGTAACTTCCTGCTTAATGGAATTGTCTTTCAAGATCAAGCTTCCTCTGTACCTGAAGTGAGAAACAGATTCTACTTTGACTTCTTGTAGAAACGTATAAGAAGTTGTTCCTTCCCTGGTGACAGTCATTTCTATTATCTTTGCTTTACTTATTTTTAGACCAAAATTTTTGAATGTATAGTTCCAGTCATTAAGGTTCTTCTGCATTTCAGCTTCTGTCTCTCCCCATACTTTCAAATCATCAGCCAAAACCAGGATATTTGGTTTGCCATCTATTCTCTTGCTAGATTTTATGATCTTTTCCATTACTATTACAAAGAGGGCACTTCCTTGATAAACTCTTCTATTTGTTTCAAATCATTCTGATCGTCTGTTGCCTATTTGGACACAGCTGTAACACTTTTGGTATAGCATCTTGAGTTTATAAATTAGGTACTTTGGCACCTTTATGTCTTCCAAACGTTTCCATACCTAGTATCAAGGAACACTGTCATATGCTTTACCAATGTCCACAAATATAATTAAAAGATTTCTTCCACATTCCCATTACCTTTCCATCAGCGTTCTTACTGCAAAAATAAGATCCATAGTACCTCGAACTTTTCAGAATCCTGAAGTGACAACTGCTGTCAAGTGCCTAACGGTAAGTAGCTGGAGCGAGCTTAGGTAGAACGTATGTCTCAGGTTCGGATTCATTTGGTGGAATCTTAAGAGAAACAATGCAAAACCCAAGAACTGCCAAATTGGTGAGCTAGAGCAGAAGAATATGTTAGACTCAAATGCATTTCCATAGATTTTAAGGTAGGTTAGATCCGCCCACTAAGAAGTGAGAGTGTAGGAGGCGAGTGACCACAAATCCTGTTGGTACATCACCTGGAGATTGTGGCACTACAGTTCCGATCGAGATGTAAGAGATACTAAGGTGACTACTGTTGTTGGAGAAGCCATTGAGACTAATTTGGTCTGGCTTGGACTTGATGGTTAATTGGCTCTCGATGTACAGAAGTTCGACAAACGTGTAAGTACTGTGTTTGCTTCTAAATAAATACCTATCTCCACGCATATAGTTACTACCTACGTCGATACTTCTGCCCCGGCAGAATACAGTATCATGATCGGTCCATTATCGAACAACGTGTGGTGAAGAAAAATGAGCTAAGCTGTGATTAACTCCCGAATCTTCCCATACTCCTGCAGTAGCTCTGAAATATGGGTGGAGATGTGAGACTGTTGCACCAATGAAAATAATTCAATAGATAGTGTATCGCAAGCTCTGCGATACTGTTAGATTCGTATTATGGACGTATGCTCCATTTGAAGAAAAGGGATGTATTGCTCATGAAACACTATGCTGTCAACGAAGACTCTCACACCATTACACTGTCGTATTTGTAGTGTAGTTGTAGCAGTAATACGGTAAAGGAGATTAGGATACCTGCAGGGGGGATATTTGTAGACAATCATTCGATATCTCTCTATGTACTATAGGAGGTTTGCTTCTGAATTCGGTTGTCCAGCCCACGTATACTCTGGATGATTGTGAATTTTCTCCTGTACGTCAGTGTGTTAGTTTTCTCTTTGTGATAGGTCTCTACCGAGTCAGCACAGGGTGGACGACTAGACAACCCTCTAGCTAATGGAACAGTGAGGTCTAAATGTGATGGGATTTTGCAAGCATTAGGAGGGTTCTATGACTTGGCAGGGTATACCTCATAAACATCGAAATCAGGAGGATTCAGATGCCATATGCTGCAGTCTGGAGGATTCGTGAGAATGTGGCAAGTAAGCAACACTCTGGCAAACGGGGAGTTGAGAGGTGAGCTCTGCATGACTTCTTCTCAATGTTGTGGGCAGATCACAACCTCTCACTTACGTATCTGGAAGTAACTGCAATGAGAAAATTAGAAACTAACATGAAGGTTTTTCCTCAGAGAAAATCTTCAACAAAAGTTTCGTCTATTTTTTCTCAATATG